>NC_135504.1:115442915-116642915 GCF_052857255.1 Amblyomma americanum
GCCACCACTACGGCCCATCTTTCTTCCTTTCTTCTTTCACTCCCTCCTTTATCCTTGCCCCTAAGGGATATATGAGACATATATATGAGAAAGATACTTTTCCTAAAAACCAAATATTATTATTATTATTATTTTCCCGCCTCTCTCTTCAGAGAAAGCAAGGGGCAGGGGTTAATTTATCACGCTTGGCTGGCTAGCGCTTCCTTCTCGACTCTCGCCATGGAAGCGGGGGAAGGGCTTCGCACTCGTCCTGCAGCCGGCGTCGAGGACATCATTAAGTGGCCACGCAGAGACATACGCCGGCCGTTTCGCTTAATGGCACTAGTCGCAGTAAAATGGGCTCTCTCGCGGGCTGCTCCGCAGCGTTGCATGATACTGGCGACAGTGGCCCTGGACACACTGTGCAGCCCATGTGTGTTTTATCTGCTACTAACAGCTACCCACGCCTCCAGTATTTGTTGCAGGATTCTCCAGACCTGCTCAGAGTTCGCCACAACTACAAGCCATAGCAGGTGTCCACCTCGCAAGATATTTATCCCACTGCCTACTTGCATAACACTTCACTTTGCTTGTGGAATTTTACGGGAAATGTCTACCAACGGAGTGATTGTAGTGATCCTTACTTATATATTATAGCTTCTTTCCTACCTTTGCCGTTTTCCCATTCGCCACTTAAGCCATGGGTCCTCCTACAGCTATAAATATTCATTAATGCACAGGCTGAAGCCAAGTGTTAAGTATGAAAGAAATGCGCGCGTGCATGCGCAGTTTTTTGTGCTCGGGTCGACGTCGCGCCCGGGGAACCTGGTCAGCGGTAAAGAAGCCGCTCCTCCTAAAGCTTCCACCTCTGGCTTTCCCGGCTTGTTACCAACAACTTCCGACCCCCCCCCCCCCACTCCCTCCTGCGGTCGTAAAAAGACGTGAAGGGGGCGAGGGGTAGGGCACGCTTTGTTCACGTCGAGAAAGCGTTGAAAGCCTGCCCGAAAAGCTGTGCTGGACGCGAAGCTTTGGGGCTATAACTTCTACATTTCTTTGGTGGCCCCAAGGTCTCCTCTAAGCTTTCGTTTTTGTATCATTGTATTGCTATGTTTCTCAACATGTGCTGCCGGATAACCCAGTATCTGGGCTTCCTTACTTTGTATAAGCAAGACTACTTCAAAAGCCAAGAAACAGTAATGTGGGAAAAAATTACATCCCGCTATTGGCTTCCTACAGAGAGGTAACTATGAGAGGAGAACAATAAAAAATTAAGCAGACCTGCAAATAATCAATCAACGAGCCGGCTTTCTTAAGGGTGCATCTTTTTAGGCAGGTGGTGCTGCTTCGCAAGGCCCTAGCACGGATTGCTTTGCAAAAGGCAGTCACACATGCGGCTCTCTTTCGTCCATTCCAGACAATCCAGGCATCTGCAGTAGTGACAATGTTGTTCACGCAAATGGACAGTAGAAACTTATAGTGTGCGGTACCTGGACGTGAATTAACTTCTGACAAGAAAAATTGCAAGCATTTTCTATCCAAAGAATTCATCTTGGAGGTGACATCGTGCGAATTATCTAACGTTATTTGAGCTCGAATGGCAGACATTAGCTGAGGGCGATCAATGCAATCACAACTGTTTATTGAAAAATGTTGGAATATATTCGCACCTTTTTTGTGTAAATTAACCGGCGCTTATAGGCGAGAAACTGGCTCTTTTATTCCACCGAGAGGCAGTTTGAACTTGTACAAGAAGTCTTCACGGTGTTATCCTTATATATGATAGAGTATCAGCTGTGCCTATCTAATCGTTTTGAAGTGGCTCAAATGAATCTTTTGAAAATTTTTATCCGGCGGCCGATCAGATAAAAAAAATAACGCACTTAAACATTTTTAAGGAGCTCCGTATGTGGCCAGAGAGAACACATGAGTCTAAATGGCACCCATTTGAGCCTGCATGATTGTCAGACAGGTCAAATAAGGAACAATAATACCTATTCGAAGTCGTACGTATTATGTGGAGGTGAAGCGAGTACTTATCAGTGCTAAACTGAAAGAGCAGCTTATGTAAAAGCTTTGAACTAAGGCGCGTTGCAGCTGAGGCGAGAAGGCGCTCTCTCTAAGCTAGATATATTTTAGGACCCCTGGGTCAAAGGCGCGCAACTCCAAAAGTTTATTTATCGCGCAGAAGCAAGGTTTAAAACGTTCTTTTCTCTTGAAAAATAACATTTACATAGGTGACCAAAACAAAAAGTGGAATACGTTCAGGAACTCTACCGGTTCTTGGTCACAGGGAGGCAGACAACACGAGCAGGTGAAAATTCAAGGGTAAAGTTTGTGACGTACTAATTCATAGGACCAGCGAAACATAAAACCATGTTTTTCGTGACTATTTCCTGAAAGAAAAACACTCCTCGAGTACATGTAGTCAAAGGTTCGGTAAAGTTTGGTCTGCTCAGGCATAGACGTTAACAACAATATTTACAGTTACTGCCAAAGTCGAACAGTGGAAAGCGCTTTGGTCACCGGAACTGCATCTGTCTCTATAGGGACACAAAAATATTTTTTTTCAGCGGCGCGAAATGAAGTGGCAAACTCACGATGCAAATATGCCTAAGTGGACACTGCGTAAGTTTTGAGTACTCCACAAGCAAACTCGCTGTGAAAAAAATTCTGGAAAGACACAAAGATGAGGACAAACTCTTTGCACGTTTCTGCACCCGAGTTAATCGGGAAAGCTCAGGTGGGAACACGGGCAAATTCGGGTAAGTTCGGAGGAGCATCCCGCCAGCTGAGTGAGAGGTTGCTCGGGAAGGGCAACATGGGTCGCACAATCCTTCCCGGTGCTGTGCACCTGCCTGTGCAGTGGCGCATCTTTTAACTGCTGCACCACTGCGCGGGTGGTGGTCTTAGGACTCACCGCCATCTATCAATGTTAAGTAGAGAATTACCACTTCTCTCCATATGGACATTAGCCACTAAAGCTATCGCGTCATACATTTAAGGCAGGGCCTAAGTACCCTCTACAACTGAACAAAGAACACCTGCTTCCGCAGGTCTACTCTGTTCAACCACGTTAAACTCCTACGAATTGTTGTTTTCATTAATAGAAGGAAGCGTTCTCAGAGAACAATAAAAAGCATGGAACACATGGAAGCACGAGATTTAGTAGCATTGGACGGCATACACAAGTGCAATAGACCGCCTTTGACAGGCGTGCGTGTTCTGATAGTCAGGCATCACGAACCAAGACCGAGTGCTTTCAGAAGTCCTTAAACAATGTTCTTGACCCTGCCCAAATAGAAATTAAAAGACCAGCAAATTAAATGCAGGGTAATCTTTTAGCAAAAGTAATATTCATAAATAGAATAAAACGTGCCGTTTTACTGTAGATTGATTGGTTAATTCGCAGCTCTCCTGCTCTCTATAAAATGCTGTAGTTTGAACAGAGTAGCTTTCTGGTCCCGTGATTTTCGATCAACGTATTTTTCAGGTTACGTGGTGGCGGTGGTGGAGTAAATACTTCACTCCGCTATCGTTCCGAAACAGGTGACAGCTGAGTGTGAAATAAGCTGTATGGCTTGGTGGACTGGTTGCTTGTCGGCGGGTATTCTAACGCGACAGCGTTATATGCCCCTTTATGCAGAAAATCCGGCGTCGGCTTTGTCGGCGTTGTCGTTGTGAGGGAATATCACAAGCATGACTTTGTCAGGTGATGCCCAGAGACCAACCTATGAGGCGAGTTGGCCACCTAGGTCACGTGACATTGCGGCGTCATCACAACCTGCCCCCCAGACGGTAAGCAATCTGCCAACCCTAGCAGGCACAGTTAAATAATATTTGGGCCCTCGGTAAAAGCAACATGGGCCGCTGAGTGCCCACTGCTGGGAGCTCCTGCCATCGCCGGGTAGTGGCGCATTGCTTAACAGCTGCAACACTTCGCTAGGAGAGGTATGAGGACTTCCAGGGATCTATGAATGTGAAGTAGGCAATGATATTCTGAGTGTATAAGAATTAAACGAATAATTTTTTGCGTCATACCCTTAAGGCGGGGCTTAAGTGTCCTCTGCAATCATTGCTTTTATAGGAGTGTACCAAGGACAATACGAATAAAATTCAGGTGAGAAAAGTGTTGACTCGCCTTTTCGTACTCATTTCTATCCCTTAAGCTAAGACCTTAAGAGGAAAAAAACGTCGCGAAGGCAGGATTTGTAGTAAAAAAAACAGTAGAAGCTCAGCTTGGCGGCATGCTCGTAAGAAACACATCGAGAACATCTAAAGAATTGGATAGCATCATGTGGATTTAAGCTGCTCGTTTCTGTTTCCATGCCAGTGATCTGGTGTAAAAGTATGAATGCCGAGCAGCCTTTTCTCGCTAAAATGATCACGGATTCTTCTCCGTACTTTCTTTTTAATGCTATCCGTCAACTGGATGCAAGTGAGTAGGGAATTCTGTTGGACGCTGTGAATGGAACCGTTACACAGCAGCGAAGCTCGACGTAAGTAGAAGCTTGATGCGTTGACTAGACATTCAAGACCGTTCTCTACCCGAACCTGAATTTTTTTTATTTTTCATTTATATACGTTTTCTGCCGGGAGTCACTGCAAATTTAAGAAAATAGAACTGGTTTTCTCCTCTCTACTAAAATCGCCCTTGGCTCCGACTTCAATGTTTACGCTTTTCGCTCTGGTAAAATGGCACCATTTGACGGACCTTTAGATATAAGCATTCGGATGGCTCTCATCGGTTCTCGCATTTTCAAAAGCGCCTGTCTCCGATGCGATTTCTGTTTCTTAACAGTTTTTCTGGAATTTTCTGAAATCAATGGCCATCGGCAGTTATAGATGCTGACTGAATCGCTCCAAAAGCGTTTCTATGCTGGCTCTAATATCCGAGAACCTCCGTTCCGCTTCCATCAGTCGCCAATGGCTCCTGCGAAAGGTAACGAAAAAAATCCTTTGGGATGCTTAGAAAAAGATTGGAGATGACACTTAAGCTCAGCTTTAAAGGTATGAGGTTATAGCTCTAATGATTTAAAGCCCGTATATGCGGTATTCGTCTTTCTCAGCTTTACACTAATAGATCGCTGAGGGTGTCACACCACTCCTTCATGCAAGGGTGCAGCGATTAAGAGATGCGCGACTGCCCTGCGATGTCAGGCAGTGCCACCGGTAAGGCTTGTGAAACCCAAGTTGCTGTTCCCGAGTATCACCTCCCAAGATTCCACCTGCCACGGCACCACCTGCCACGATGGTCACTTCGCGCACAATCCGGTGGGTAGGTTGTGATGACGCTACAAGGTTTCGCCACCTAGGTCGCCACCTACGCTGCTTCCCCGGCGACTGGCACCTGGGCCACCCTACACTACCCTATTTGTCGCTCACAACGCCGACGCCGGATTTTCTTGGCAACGGGGCCTTTAACACTATTGCTTCAATTATAGACCGTGCCGCTAATTGCACGGAACTAGTCGCAGAAGTAAGCAGTAACCCACATAACTGGCAATGTTGTCGAGGTTGGCAGGGGGCGGGGGAGGGAAATGGAATTTACATGCATTAAATTACAAGCAGCAGGATAGTGTGCGAGAATCATTTCTACGCCCACGTAGCACGTCAGATGTTAAACTGGGCGCTATAATCTCTTATGCAGTTCTATGCATGCTATACTTTCGGCTGTGAACTGTTATGTCTTTATGTCGGGAAATCATTCAATGGCTTCTGAATTCTTCCTTCCAGTGTTGCTAGAAAAATCTTTAAAGGTGAAAAGATACAGTGAGACCTAAAATATTGAAGACTGAGACCCAGACTAATACAAGGGTTTGACGCGATGGGTTCCTCTTTGTATTTTCAGCATTACCTTCGCTGCTGAGTTGTGAAATAACTTTCCGGGCAATCTAGACTTCTCGCGTATCCCCTCCTCCTCCAACGTTAATTGTATGTTTGGTGATTCATGCTTGTAACAAGAGAGACACGAGTTTTTTTTTTGTTCATGAATGCTACAGATTTGTCTAGCCTTTACTTTGGTGCTGCAAACACACGTCATTTTTCTCTCTAAATTTTACTTTCATGCCTCATGCTCGATTTTATTTGATTATGGGGGTTTAACGGCCCAAAGAGACTCAGGCTATGATGGACGCAGTAATAAAAGGCTCCGGTAATTTCGCCTACCTTTTGTTCTTAAGCGTGCACTGATATCGCACAGTACACGGGCCTCTTGAATTTCGCCCCCCTTGAAACTCGACCGCCGCGCCCGGCATCGAAACCGCGTCTTTCGGGCCAGCGGTCAAGCGCCATAACCACTCAGCCACCGCGGCGGCTGTCATGTCTCATGGAACATTATATTTGTTGCCTTTATTGTACTTTTTGTGGAACATATCTCCAGACTGTGCTATTGGTCTGCAATTTTTGTCATATTGGAACGTTACAATAGAATTAAAGAGGATGATGATGATGGAAGGCCATGGTGCTGAACGAGCATATATATTCAAGGCAGTATCATTCCGGTGCATTGATTGTATTAAACTTTTTCAGAACTGACAGACTTTCAGGTAAATTCATAACAGCGGAATACAAATAAAAACTAAAATTAGCCTTTAGATACAAACTATTTACTCTGATGTTTACATGATATTATGCGTCTTTTAAAGTACCATATCGCTCTATGAAGGATTTTAAAACATCGATGAAACATAAACAATTGCAATTGGCACTTTTTAAATGATAGTCTATAGTAGAACAGTGTAGGTGCTAAAACATGTTATTCTCGCGAGTAATACGTGTCAAGTAAAGCATTCCACACTTTGGCCGCGCTGTATCTAGGCGTAATGCCATTTACCCAGGATGGAAATGACAACCTATAGATAGCGAAGAAAATGCGAGCATGTTTGCGTCGTGTTGTCAAATTTTCCAAACAGAGAAAATTCAGAACGAGCCGGAGTGATTCATTACCAAGGAGTCTGCCAAGTGTCGGACACGACGGGCTCTGCAAAATGTGGGGCAGGGAATACTTACCGTGCTCTGGTAAGCAGTGCGCCCTGACTTACTGACGGCAGTAAATAGCACGGTCAAAGGACACTTAATCAGGCAGCGTCAAGTCCCAGCTAAGCGGCTGAGCATAGTTTTATCCAATAATGCAAACAACGAGTATACGCAGGACTCCTGCACCCCAACTGTGCTCGTGTGTTTAAATTTCGAGGTGACAGAGCCCCTCAAAGAGCTGCCTGTGTTGGGGTCATATCAGTGATGGCCAGCGGAGTGAAATACGAGCCCGTATGCATTTGCCGGGCTTTCTGAGTGATGATTCCGTACGTGAGTTAATAAAAGTTCACGCTGCGTGCGTTTCGAGTCTGTAGGGGAATTACTTCTGAATAGTGAGCGGAAATACGTTTGTGGTAATAACTGCGACTCTGCTTGTCTCACCGGCACGACTCCATGTTTGCGATACAAAGCTGTGGGGGTTTTTCGTAGGCAGGAAATATCATGGCGGAGCTGTTTCAGGGAAGCTGGTTTTTGTTTCAGCTACGCCACAGTGGTTTCAACTAACTCTCGACAAGGACACATCAAGATAACACTCACTGAAACCGATAATTGCAAAGGGAAGAGTTTCTACTATCTCTTTACGTTTGTGGTGCTGATAACGAGAAATTATCAGTGCAGCCATTTTTCACCTGCGAGATAGTTGATCGAAAGAGAAGCATGAAAAAATGTCTGCAAAATAACAACTTTGAAAATTTAAAGTAGTTGCCAATCCTTTATTTTCATTTGGCCTTGGCGACTTTCTTGACCAGCACAATGCCTTCGAGGATATAACTGGAATTTGAATTTAAAATAGAAGAAAGGAAAAAAAACACATTGTATGCAGAGTGGTGACAATACTAATTTGACGCACGCTGTGGAGGAGAACCTTACTTGCAACCTTCGAAAAATGCAGAATGCTTTCTCGTGGCTCGCACGCACCGTAAGAGAACAGTTCAAATGTCAAAGCATGCATACTCCGCTCCTGGTTGTTACTATTAGATTTCATTGCTTTGACTTTAAACAAATGTGCAGGTATTCTATCTTTCTTTTCAGGTGGACACAGGGGCGCAACAAAAACACACGGACATAGAAGTAGACAGGGACGAGCGCTTACTATCAACAGGCTTTATTTGACGTATACCGTTAATATACTTTCGCCTACCCAAGCGCCACTGTGCGAATCACAAGCACGTGGGTAACAAAAAAAACCAAAAGAAATCGAAAAGAGGCGATTACAGAAATCTATCTAAGAAAACCGTTTCAGATCGGCGAAGCATTACAGACGAATCACTGATGCAGTTATCTCCTTTTTTTCTGATGTAATAGGCTTCCACCAGTTCCCGTTCAATCTGATCGCGGCTTCTCAACAATACTCTACAGTCCGATAATCGGGGAAAACAGGCGACCTTAGTCTTCTTAGTGCATTCTTGGCAATGGTCCGGGAGATGGGAGCCTGTCTTCTTTAAAGAATTTTTGTGCTCTAGAAGGCGCTGGTTGAGGCAGCGTCCAGTTTGCCCAACGTAAACCTTCCCGCAAGTGAGCGGGAACTCATACACAACTCCTTTTTTGCAGGTTACGTGGGGCTTACGGTGTTTTACGCCACACTCTTGCCGTTTTTCTTTTCTTCTTATGCGTGCGCACAGACCGGACAACTTTCGCGGAGCAGAAAAAAAACTTCTACTCCTTACTTCTTGGCCACCTTCTTGATGTTGTGGGAAGTTCTGTGTACGTATGGTACCACCTCCGGCCTTGAACACTTCGTTGGGTCTTTCGCGTTGCTCTGCTTGCTGCCCTTCAATTTTTTGACCAAGGACTGCGACACAGCAAGAATGAGGGAATCAGGGAAGCCTGCCTTTTCCAGCCTTGAGACCTGTGACAAGAAGCCAGCGTACACAGCGTGGTGACAGGACTTTGTTAGTGCCGATGAAAGACATTGTAAAGCGATAGCCCTTTTGATCGTCTTAGAATGATTAGAATGAAATGGCAGCAAATCTTTCTTTGCACGCGGACAATATCGCCAGCAAACATGTGAAGGGTTAAATGTTAAGGTGATATCTAAAAACTGCAGTTGGTTATCACTGCTTGGCTTTTCATGGGTAAAGGTGAGTCCCATGCCTTTCCTACCAAACGTATCTAAAACATCAGCTACGGCCTCGTCAAAACTAAAATCACTTTCCTTCAACAGAACCAGGTAGTCATCTACATATCTGAAGACATGAGCTATACGGTCTGAGTCAAAAGTTTCACTCAAAGAGCGGTCAACTTGCGATAAAAAAATAGTAGAAAGAACCGGGGCTACGCAAGAGCCTATGCAAATACCTTGCTTTTGAAGATAGGTACGATCATTAAATTATATAAAAGTGGCATTCAGGTAAAGCTCTAGTAATGACATGAAATTGTCCACGTTCAAACCAGTGGCATTTTGAAACGCGGTGATACCATTTCTATCTATACAATCACGCACCGCGGTGAACAGGGGCTGGTGTGGAATAGAATAGAAAAGATCCTTAACATCGATTGAGAAACCGGTCTTAATATTCCTCGCAGACTGAACAAAGGCTATCACTTCATCAGAGTTCTTAGTGGCATAAGGGTCCGCATCTTGCAGTGTCCTGAGGTGCTTGAGCAGGAACTGGCTGACTTCCTTTTGCCATGTGCCCTTTTCGCTAACTATGGTCCGAAAAGGGATGCCGCTCTTGTGGGTTTTTGCGGTGAAAAAAACCGATAAACAATTCCCTTCAGCCTTCCCAATGGCGCCGGCTAGTCTGTGCAGTTGAAGTTCCTCGCAGAGTGACATGGCACTTTTCTTCACTGAAGATTTTTTCACTTCCACTGTCTTAAAAGACTTGGTGACGGCTTCAACTGCCTTTTCGTTGAAAAGGCCTGACGGGATAATGACGAAACCGCTTTCTTTGTCTGCCTCCATAAGCTCGAGCGAATTGGCTTTGAAAAAAGCAACAACCCTTGCGGTGGGATCGGATCGGTGGTTTGGAGTACTCCTATTACTGACTGACCTCGTGATGGTGTCGATGCCGTCCAGGAGGCACCTTTCCTGGTTTTCTTGCTCCGTTCTGTTGGCAAGTCGTCTGTTCAGGGACAGCCATTCGTGAGGCTTGAGAATGGCTGGGACGCTGAATTTCGGCCCCTCCTTTAGGACGGACGCAAACTCTTCCGGTACTTCGGCTCCTCCCAAGACTAGCACATCTTGGCGTACCGGTGCCTTCATCTTGACTTTCCTCAATTCTTCCAGGCGTCTTATCGCCTGGTTGATGGAGCACTTCCACCAAACTTCCGTTGTCTGGACTGCGAGCTTCATGAACTGGCGGTGTCTGATGCCCGCGAGCCACTCCTGGTTTTGGGCATAGCATGCCGCACGTAGAAGGTCTTGAAGTAACCTCACTTGGTTCCATAGTTCGGACCGGAGGATCTTGCATACTCTTTTGGCATGACCGAAGGACGGTTTGAAAAGACCGAACAGGCCAGTGACCTCACTTGGAATGAGGCCTTTTCGCTGGTAGAACCCAAGAAGCCTGGCTCGGCAGGTCGTGGCCACAATGCTTGCGATGAGCAGGGGAGCATGGGTAGGTGAAGGCTGAACACAAAGCAAAGAGCCCGATGCAGGAGTTGTGTATGAGTTCCCGCTCACTTGCGGGAAGGTTTACGTTGGGCAAACTGGACGCTGCCTCAACCAGCGCCTTCTGGAGCACAAAAATTCTTTAAAGAAGACAGGCTCCCATCTCCCGGATAAGAAGACTAAGGTCGCCTGTTTTCCCCGATTATCGGACTGTAGAGTATTGTTGAGAAGCCGCGATCAGATTGAACGGGAACTGGTGGAAGCCTATTACATCAGAAAAAAAGGAGATAACTGCATCAGTGATTCGTCTGTAATGCTTCGCCGATCTGAAACGGTTTTCTTAGATAGATTTCTGTAATCGCCTCTTTTCGATTTCTTTTGGTGTTTTCTGTTACCCACGTGCTTGTGATTCGCACAGTGGCGCTTGGGTAGGCGAAAGTATATTAACGGTATACGTCAAATAAAGCCTGTTGATAGTAAGCGCTCGTCCCTGTCTACTTCTATGTCCGTGTGTTTTTGTTGCGCCCCTGTGTCCACCTGAAAAGATATGAACCAACACGCCCAAATACAAGTACTTCTGAGTCATTCTATCTTTCAACACCTGCCGACTCAAGATATAGCTTACGTTTCGAAGCTTTGCTGATATATCAAAGTGCCCGCTAGGTAGTCATGATATGAAAGCTGGCCACTCTCACGCGTGGACATCTTACGCAAATAGGTTTGCTATACAAGCCTGTAGCATTAGGACCTGCAAGTACAGCGATTTGATTTAAACTGTGCGGTGTGGTATTTCAGCAAACAGCTTTCCTGCGTATCCAAAAGATAATCTGAGACACTCAAAGAGTATCACATCTAGAACAAGCGGTGAATGTTTAATCCGAAATAGGCCTCTTTCAAGTCGTTCACGCAGGTAATGCGAGACCAACTATTCCAAGTTAGCGGCTTACCTGCACGAGTCCTACGACTTAGAGTGATACCAGGCATTTTCTTTAGTTGCGAGCATTTTTTTGTGACACGAGCCACAGCTAGTAAAGTGTCTTGCTACAATAAATTATAAGCCTGACTAGTAGCACATGCATCCGGCTTACCTAGGATGGCGCTCGTCACTGTGGCTTCCACTTATCGAGTCTTTTCGGCCGTTAAGATGCACAATGCTACTAAAGTGCCCAACAAGACTGGCTCTGTTATAAGTAGCGCATCGAAACATCAAAACACTGTTGACATTTTTTCTAGCAACTCAAGCATCTTCTGGGGTATTCAGCAGCAAAACATGAAGCTGTGACTGGCTACAGCATGTAACTGGTTGTTATGCGCCCTTCAAACAGAGCGTTGTGATGGGAAAGATCTCATGTGCAGGAAGTCTTGTTTGCAGAGGCCATGGAGCTTGTTATCCTAAACTTCCCTGTCTCAAGTGCTGTCACTGCAGACATGCATCGCTGAGGCTTCTACGAGGAGGAGCGTAGAATGTGCAAAATAGATTTTGGTCAAGTGTATCCATGCGGCTAGAAAGTAAATAGATTACTTGGGCCTCAGGATCTATCACCTAGCTACTTACGACGCGTTATGTCTAACCAACCTTCACCCTTCTAAAAAAAGAAAAACCTGAAGGACGACAAAACATTCTTGTGGTCCCTGCACAGGAGCATCTGCTGTAGTTTTTATTGGGGTTTCAGAAAAGTATCACGTCACATTAGGTATAAACACTGCTGTTGAACAGTCTCGACTAGGTTATCCCGACCTGTAAAATGGTTTCCTATACAGGACGCTTCCCAAAGTAATATTCAACATCGCAGTTGTCTTGCTTGACTGTCTCATTCTCGAAATATGCCTCTTTTTCGGTGAACCTCGAAGCTATTTCTTATAAAATGCGTTATTCAATATTTTATGGTCTTTTATACTACTTGGGGAACCGCACGCTGCCCTCTGAACAGTATGGCTAGCTGCAAATAAATACAGTTATCGTGCACCAAGCAAAAGAGTAAACCCTGCTTATGAATTTTGTGCGAGAGGTCTACTTCTAATAGAGAAACTTATTTCCACAAGAGAATACATGCGCTGACCATTAACGAGATAGCAAAGAAAAATATTTTCTTCCAGGCAAACTCTTAAAGCTTGATAATATCTCAGAGGGGTATTAGAAACTATTACAAGTCAACTGGTCTGCAGGTGTTGAAAACCCCGGAGTGCAGTAAACAAGAGGAACTTGTGAAGAGCCTCGAATTAGAAGAGGAATTCTAAGCCCAGATCAGGAAGTAGTATCTTCAATTCTGCTCATCTGCTGTATTTTTCTCATTCTGCATCCGCTGAGCATGAAAATTTTTCGCTGAGCATGAAAATTTTTGAGACCGCTTGAAATGGCCTCATAAGAATTTCACTGGCCTCTTCCGATTGCTGTTAACTCATACGAGTGACTTTTGAATGTCAATCATGTTTTGATGTTTTGTTTATATATCCAATGAAAAGAGACGTTGCTCTTCCAAAAGATACCGCAGTACGAATGAATAAAATTTCAGCGATGATTAGGATGTGTAATTGGAACAGAGAGCAGGGATGAGACCTGGCGCAGCCTCGTAAACAACAGCTGAAGTTGTCAACCTCTGCTGATATGTTCCAGCTTCACAGCATCTTTTGTAGCATCTCTTCCTGCCCAGAGGCAGATAAGTAACAAACGTTTATGGCTATTGCCATCGTAGACCAGCTTGCGTTGAATGTATTTTTTTTCTTCACTTTCTCCGCTGCAACCGAAGGGCAGCCTGCAGCATTTCCTAGAGTTATCTCTAAGAGCGACAAGATGGGCGTTGCCACATGGGAATACCTCATAGTAAGTAAGGAAGTTTGTGTGAACATACCATATAAAGAGCACAAAAGAGCACAGGCCTGGTTGACTGATGCACACTAGCTAAAGGAAGTGGCACTTTAAACAGCAGTCATTTGGAAAAAAATTAACGCGAAGAGTGAAAAACCAATATATTCACTACTATTGGAAGCTCTGCTGCGTGCAGCGAAGATGCTGATGCATGGGGAACAAGGCGACAACTTATGCTCTTACCTAGGCGCTCGTGTGGAACCACTTTATATCATTATAGTTATATTGTTACAAGTGGACGAATCATGAACGAAGAAGTGGCGGTGCGCTGAACGACGACGACGTTGACAGTTGGTAGCTGGGCGCTCGGTTCTGAGCTGAGTGCTGGCCATCTCAGAGCAGCCGCCAATATAGACTTACCGCCGTAACATCCCCGTAACATCTTTTGGTGGAGGTCGCGGGTTCGAGCCGACATGCCGACGACCCGACGAGCCAACGAGACGACGGGCCGAACCGGCGAGATGACTACCGACCCGGCCCCTCCGTCTGCGCCTGCCACGCCAACTGTCGTCGTAGCCCACCCTCGCGACCCGGGCACATTCTGCGGTACAGATGGCGTGGACGTCGAGGACTGGCTCTCGCTTGATGAGCGTGTTAGCCAGCACAACAGATGGGACGCCACGCTGATGCTGGCCAATGTAATATTTTATCTCGCCGGCACCGCACGCGTCTGGTTCGAAACCCACGAAGAAGAGATTGCCACGTGGGATGGCTGCAAGCAAAAGCTCCGCGGCCTGTTTGGGAAACCAGTTGGCCGTCAGCTTGCTGCCAAAAAAGAACTTGCAGCTCGCGCCCAAACGGCCACTGAATCATATATTACATACATTCAAGACGTCTTGGCACTGTGCCGAAAGGTCGATCCCAACATGACCGAAGACGATAAGGTAGGCCACATTCTTAAAGGCATTGCCGACAATGCCTTCCACCTTCTTCTATGCCGGGACTGCTCTACGGTTGACTCCGTTCTGCAGGTGTGTCGACGCTTCAAGCAGGCCAAGCACCGGCGCATTGCACACCGCTTCGACCGGCTGCATAACACAGCTGCCAGTTCCACGTGCGAGGATCTGCCGACACTAAGGCAGCCTTCCAACCCCGACAACGTGACTCGCATCGTGCGCCGTGAACTGGAGGCGCTGGCTCCTGTTACGCCCAACGCGCCCTTGTCGGACAACACCCTGGCCACAATATCCCTTATTCAAGCTGTCGTCCGCCAGGAGGTCGCCAACTTGGGCATGCCCTCCAGCCATCGTCCCGTCGAACCTCGGAGTGCGAGCCCCATCTCTCCCGTGGTCGCTACTGCTACGGCCCGCAACTCCTTCGTCCCAAGTTACACAAGGTATCGCAATCCGGATGAGTTGCGTACCCCTGACGACCGGCCGATCTGCTTTACGTGCTCGCGCGTAGGCCACATCTCCCGCCACTACCGCAGCCGTTGGTCCGCACCTCCACGACCTTTGCCCTACGTCGACCGCCGTTATGACTATGGACCCCGTCGCTTCACGCCTCGGAATGACCCACCCAGCGCCGAGTCCACACCACCTCCTCGTAGAACCAGCCGCTCTCCCTCCCCGACAGCCCACCGTTCCCGCTCACCTCTTCCGCACCGCAGTTACTCACCGTCCTCTGCAGGCCGCTTCGCGGGAAACTAGCCAGTGCAGCTCCCGGAGGTGATGCTGCATTGGTGCCCCGACCTGAAAATCCTTTACTGACCCATCCTTCGCCCTGTAATCTGCTCGACGTTTTTGTGGACGGTGTTCCTGTTTCTGCCCTCATTGACACTGGTGCCCAAGTCTCGGTTCTTAGCTCATCCTTTTGCCGTCGCCTCAAAAAAGTTCAGACCCCTGCCGCTTCGCCCACCGTTCGCGTTGCCGAAGGCAGCACTGCTGCCGTCACTGGCCTGTGCACTGCCCGCGTCACTCTTGCCGATCGTCACATCCCAGTTTTGTTCACCGTCCTCGAACACTGCCCTCACAATGTGATCCTTGGTCTAGACTTTCTAACCGCTTACTCGGCCCTTATCGACTGCTCCAGCGGCCTTCTACGATTGGACCTGCCTCTCAGCTCAGCCGACACACCCTCAAGCTCCACGCGCCGCCTTCGCTCCACCGAGTACGCTCGCCTGCCCCCCGACTCTGCCGATTATCTTGCCTGTCCACTCGCCGATGTCGTTCTCTCCCGCAATGTTGTTCTTCCGCACCTCATCGTGACCGTCACCAAGAATAGCACCTCCCTTCCTGTCCTCAACTTCAGCTTGTCACCACAAGTTCTTCCTGCAGGCATATCGCTTGCTACTTTGTCTTCTCTCACCGACTGTACCGTCACTGCTCTCTCACCTGGACCGCCTTCTACTGTCTCTCAAGCGGCCGACATCCCGGCCAACGTTCCGCAATTCATTTCTGCGATGATTGCTTCTGACCTGAGCCCCGAGCATGCACAGGATCTTCACAACCTTTTGGTGTCCTACTCCGACATTTTTGACTTCGCTTCTGCTCCTCTGTGTCAAACATCGGTAGTGACTCACCGCATTTACACCGGCGATGCCAGACCTATACACCGGAGGCCTTATCGTGTGTCGCTACCAGAGCGCCAGATCATCCAGCGGGAGGTGGACAAGATGTTGGCCAACGATATCATCGAGCCTTCAAACAGCCCTTGGGCATCTCCTGTCGTGCTCGTGAAAAAGAAAGACCAAACTTGGCGGTTTTGCGTCGACTATCGTCATCTCAACAAGGTCACGAAGAAAGACGTCTATCCCCTTCCGCGCATAGATGATGCCCTGGACTGTTTACATGGCGCCCGCTACTTTTCTCTCATCGACCTTCGTAGCGGGTATTGGCAAATCTCTGTTGACGCAAGAGACAGCGAGAAAACAGCTTTCGTCACCCCTGATGGCCTTTACCATTTTAAGGTCATGACCTTCGGCCTTTGTAACGCCCCTGCCACATTTGAACGGATGATGGACTCGTTACTCCGGGGCTTCAAGTGGACGACCTGCCTTTGTTACTTAGATGATGTAATTGTTTTCTCGCCCTCTTTTGAAACCCACCTGCTTCGCCTTTCGTACATCTTGGCACTTTTCCGCCGCGCAGGTCTTCAACTCAACTCAAAAAAATGTACTTTCGGCCGCCGCGAACCCAAAGTCCTCGGCCATTTGGTGAATGCGAGTGGCATACAACCTGACCCTGATAAAGTTCGTGCCGTCAGTGCTTTTCCCTGTCCCCGCTCGCCCAGTGGTGTCCGCAGCTTCATCGGTCTCTGTTCCTACTTTCGCCGGTTCGTCCCAAACTTCGCAGCCGTCGCTCGCCCTCTCACCAATCTGTTGCAGAAAGGCGTTCCTTTTTCCTGGGGCCCAGAGCAGGCTACTGCATTCTCCAGCCTTATCGCCGTCCTCACCAACCCTCCTGTATTGGCCCATTTCAACCCGTCTGCCCCGACTGAACTTCGCACCGATGCCAGTGGTCACGGAATTGGCGCCATCCTTGCTCAGCGACCACGCGGCCAGCACTGCGTGATTGCGTACGCCAGCCGTCTTCTTTCTTCCGCCGAGAAGAATTACTCCATCACAGAACGCGAGTGCCTGGCTCTTGTTTGGGCCATTGGAAAATTCCGCACATACTTGTTCGGCCGCCCATTCACTGTTATAACCGACCACCACGCCCTGTGTTGGCTCTCATCTCTCAAGGACCCTACTGGCCGTCTTGGCCGGTGGGCATTGCGATTGCAAGAATACACCTTTTCCGTGGTTCACAAGTCCGGTCGCCTCCATCAAGATGCAGACTGCCTGTCCAGCTATCCCGTCTATCCTCCTTCTACAGACTGTGAGTCGGATGCCTGTGTCATCTCCATCTCCGACCTCTCTCACATTGCCGACGAACAGCGCTTGGATCCCACCCTCACCTCTCTCATCGACCGCCTCAGCACCGACCGCCGCGACACTTCTCTGGCCTGGTTTTTGCTGGACGGGAACACGCTGTACCGCCGCAGCATGCGACCTGATGGCGCTGAGCACTTGCTCGTTGTTCCCCGCCACCTACGGTCCACTATCCTCGAACAACTGCATGACGCACCTACGGATGGTCATCTTGGTGTCTTCCGTACGTACGACCGCGTGCGCCGGCGTTTCTTCTGGCCTGGTCTGTACCGCTCCGTCCAACGCTACGTCGCCGCTTGCGACGTCTGTCAGCGCCGAAAGAAGCCCGCTGTCCTGCCGTCTGGACACATGCAGCCGATCCCCATCCCGACCGACCCGTTTTCTCGTGTTGGGCTAGATTTACTTGGTCCCTTCCCGGAGTCCTCCACGGGGAACAAGTGGATTGCCGTCGCCACCGATTATGCAACGCGGTACGTGATCACTCGCGCCATTCCAACCAGCTGCGCCACTGACGTCGCTGACTTCCTTCTGCACGACGTCATATTACACCATGGCGCTCCCCGTCAACTCCTTACCGACCGTGGCCGCTGCTTCCTTTTCCGAGTTATTGACGAAATCCTTCGTTCGTGCTCCGTTCGTCACAAGTTCACCACTGCTTATCATCCTCAGACGAACGGCCTTACGGAGCGTCTCAACCGCACGCTGACAGACATGCTCGCCATGTACGTATCCGACGACCACCGGGACTGGGACATAAGCTTGCCTTTTGTTACCTTCGCCTACAACTCTTCGCGCCATGATACCGCTGGTTACTCGCCCTTCTATCTTCTCTTTGGACGAGACCCCTTACTGCCCTTCGACACTCTACTGCCCACAGCTGGCCCTGTCACTACATATGCGCGTGACGCTATCGCCCGAGCAGACGCCGCCCGCCAGGTTGCTCGACACAAGCTCTCCACCTCCCAAGAGGCTCAAAAACACCGCTACGATGGCCTGCAGCGTGATGTGCGATACCCTGCCGGATCTCTCGTCTTGCTGTGGCTCCCATCCCGTCGTGTGGGGTTATGTAAAAAACTTCTGCCGCGCTACACAGGTCCTTATCGTGTATTACGGGCAGTGACCGACGTAACGTATGAAATCACGCCGCTGCACCCAAAGTCGACGTCCGCTCCACTGAAGTCCGAAATCGTTCATGTAGCTCGCCTCAAGCCCTATCACCCACCATCGACATCGCACGCCTAACACGCACCGGGACGTTGCCTTCAGCCGAGGGGGATAGTATTACAAGTGGACGAATCATGAACGAAGAAGGGGCGGTGCGCTGAACGACGACGACGTTGACAGTTGGTAGCTGGGCGCTCGGTTCTGAGCTGAGTGCTGGCCATCTCAGAGCAGCCGCCAATATAGACTTACCGCCGTAACATCCCCGGTAACAATATTACATCGAGAGTACCCCCTTGTGCATTATATATCCCAGGCAGTGTACGAATGAACGACCGGATGCGGGTCAAACTGCCCTTTTATTCCTCACACACAAACAGTATAGTGTCCTTCAATACATATTCTTTAGAACACCAATACAATTCATATTTCGCCGACGTTGCTGGACCGTATACTTCAAAATGCATATTCGTGTTTCAAATTGCTAGCAGTGGTGGGCATCTTTGAACACTGATATTCCCAATAGCACAGAATTACCAAGCATGGTTCCCCGAAAAGAACACTAATCTCTGAATAATTTAAACAGGATTAGGGAACAAAATTTGTCACATGGCGACCACAACTCTCAGTAACTTTCCAAAGCGGACATTTGCTTCAGAATTACTGCGCCCGGCCAATAGTGCCTTCTTGCTCAAAACACTTTCTTGGGAAACGTCATTTTTCGGCTATTTTTATTTCGTACACGACCATCTAGCTATGGGCCTTTTCGCTACATGATCATTGGAGGACTTGACCTAGAATTTCTCAAGCTATATTCCACATCATGATTGCCATATTTGTATGTTTTCTGTAGGGAGTAAATGGAATCTCCACCGGCATGAAAAAATTGTCTGTTTTATTCTATGTATACTATGTGGATTGTAGCCGTAGGTATGCGCGGCGCAAACAGAATGTTTCAGAAGGAATTTGTTGAACAGATCAGAACTTATAATTCTTCATGCTGCTCACAGTCTGATCCGAAATTTTCTATTTGAAACCGACATTTATGTTCCGCATGAAATCTGAAGCCATACAGGCTAGCCATGTTTTCTGGAGTTGAAGTGCAAGATCATACAGCAGGAAACCCGGATACAGCTTTGGGACGCAGTCTAGAACTATTCTGCGACTGCACCAGAGTGCGGCATGAGGGTAGTCCGAGACAAACCATCGAGTTTCCTAGCTAGAGGCTGCAAAGAAAGTATCGTTGTGATCCATAACCTAAGACTCCGATGCAAGATAGAACACAGGTAGCAATATTGACAAGGAGCGCAAGAATGCCAGGAGACGTTCATACAAATATTGTACAATTTATTCAACTCTACTAAGAGGCGCAGAGACCCAAAACTCGCGACACCACCGAAACTGAATTTCTTGCCATGCCACTTATAAATAGCATTCATTTCTCGGCAGAGGCCACAAGTGGATGTGGTTTTGAGAAGGTTGTATTTTCATTTTATCTGGCTGCTTTGGTCTTGCGGCAGCGAGTTTTCGGACATCGTGTCCTTGATTTATGACCTGCAACTGTTTTTTTTTCTAAAATTCGGCAGCATGTCGCATGGTTCTGGGTTTGAAATACAGTTTGCGCTTTCCCTGAAACAAAGCCGCACAATGCCGTAAATTTGCGCGCACAGTTTAACTCGGTTGAACTGCTTGGATCGGTGTGGTATTCCGTTTATAATATTTCTCCCAGTAGGAAAGTCCGCCAACGCAAACAGCAATAAGTTAAACGAGAAGGTTATAGAAACTGGAAGAGCAAAACGAGAATATGTTACACTTCGGAAAAAGGATATCAGTACACTTGACCTCCGCTTTGACAGCGCAGAGCTCACTACGCGGAAGAGTTAAAGGGGCTCGCCTGCACCAGCTGTTATCTCTGTATTAGCGTTTTGAGGTTTCAGTTATGTCTGCGTTTCATTTGTTGCTGATAGTACATGCGGGGTGCGTTACGCAATACCTTCTCTCTTTACAGCGGTAGCAATAATATAATGCAGTATTTTTCTCGCAATTAAAACAACATAAAGAGGTACCGTAACTACATAATTTAAGAATTAAAACATATAAAGTATCTTTGAAGTGAGTTTTGTTAGTGATACTCGGCAAAGTTAACGACGCAATTACTCAAGAAATTTCACGGCAGTGGAATTGAGGCCTATGTCAAGAAAGGTTGATGGTTTTTGCTTCCCGTTCACACCTAGCCATTTACACGCACGTTCACGTGTCACTCGCTGGGGTACTATTTTTAATGCATTGTACGTCTTATCACGAGACCAAGCTGGGAAGCTCAGCGCTTCAGCATTAGGTAATTCCTGCAATCATGTTGTAGAAGTCATCACTATTTAGAGGCAGCTGGTCTGTCTGGCGATGCAAGCCAAGCCATGTGCTCAATGTCAGGAGTGGTGGGTAGAAGATGCAGGAGATATTGAAATGGTAGGAGATATTTAAAGAAATTGTGCTCTGGGTACGGTAACAGACTCTTATAGGGTGACAGTACCTCATTTGTGCACAGCTGACACTGCGAGAGCTGCTGAGCCTCGTTATCAAGTGTTCTCTTTAAGTATGGTTAACAGTAGACGCGGTTTGGCTTGTGGGCTCCTCGACGATAAATGCGAGATACAGTGGCTCTAGTTTCCGTGGTCAGCGTTGGAGCACGTATGCAATTTCATGCTGTGGTATATAAGATACCAAATTTATTCTTTAAAACTCAAGTTATAATGAAAACATGCTGGCATGACATCGTATTCGAAGCTGTATTTAGTAAATGAGAGCATCTAATTCTATCCATGGCCAGTGATTATGCTATCAGGATGAGGCCGGACTACAAACGGCATGTGAGATGGTGAGTGTGGGCTCCCGATG
The DNA here is from genome assembly GCF_052857255.1 of Amblyomma americanum. Classification (NCBI taxonomy): domain Eukaryota; kingdom Metazoa; phylum Arthropoda; class Arachnida; order Ixodida; family Ixodidae; genus Amblyomma; species Amblyomma americanum. The sequence continues at coordinate 115,464,276 of NC_135504.1, forward strand.
TTTGAAGGAATGAGCAAATTTGAGAGAACGTGGTGAGCATTAACACGAAATGTAGGGAGCGAACTGCGGGCAAATCTTGGGAAAGGAAGTTGGAGGTTCGAAGTCCTGTTTGAGGTGTTAGCTTGTGGCGGCTTCATTTGCAGACATGGTTCATTGATCTTTCATTGTGAAAAAGTGCAACGATGGGGACCCTGCTGTGGTTTCGGCGCCGAAATGTACTGAGTGTCTGCGCACTACACTTAAATCGTGTAGTTAAAGAGTAGACGAAAATTCATATGTGGATTAAACATGTTTAGGCTTTCCTCTGGAGAAAATGGATCACCAGGAGAACGCAGACAACTCTCCGGCACACATACGCAGGGCCAAAACAGAGATGCAAAATTGGGCTTTCATATCGGTGTTGTTCTAGCAGAACATTCTGATTACTGGTTTATGTGACGGCAATAATACTTTTAACAGCTGAACGGAAAATTTTGCAATTAGCTATTTTTTGACAATAAATATTCTCATAACAACTAGTGCTGCTTTGACGCAATGGTTCAGTTATTATCACAGTTCTTTCAATGAGTGCAACAATCACGCGGGCTTAAATGAGTTGGTGATGAACTAAAAGATAAGCAATAGATAGTTCGACTCAAAAACGCATCGAAATATTCAAAGACGTCGCCATCTCTAATCGTGCCAGTATTATAAGGTAACGGATATAAAAGTATCCTCTTGATTCGCGCTTCCCAAATGAAAGTAATTTTTAGATTGTTTATAGCGCAGATCGTTTCCGCTACATTACTAAGTTGCCAATCTGTAGAAATACTGCAGGATGCTTTAATGCTATTTTTTTATTAACAATTCGTGCTATGACTTCCAAATAGCTCCTTCTGGCCTCTAACTTCTTAATTTTTTCTTTTCACTTTAGCATGCCTACTTCGCGCGAAACATTTGTATTTACCTGCAACCATAGTTCCGACCTAAAACATAAATATCAGCTTACACCACCTCTAAGAAAAACAGGTTTGCTTGAGAAATGAAAACATTGCTGGCGCTCAGCTCAGCATTTTTCTTCGCAAAGTAGTCGAGGGAACCCAAGCGTCACGTGAACCTTCGTAAGGGGAAATGCTCTCTAGGAGTAGAAAGAAAAAAAAAGGAAGCGTATTCGATATCCGGGTCCGATTTTCCCGCTTTTCCGGCTCCCGGCTCCCCAGAGGCAAAGGAAGAAGAAAGGACGGCCACTCATTTCCCTAAAGACTTCGTTCTTCACGACTGGTGCTTTTCTCTGTGTATCACACTAAAGCGTCGGCTTTCTTCAGAGGAAGTCGTCGTTGTTTGTATTCTTTTACCCCTCCCGACAGTTCAGCCTTCAAGAGATTCATCTGAATTTATTAGAAAACCGCGAGAAACACTCCAGACCTCTGGTTTGCACTGAATTTCAAGCATCCTCAGACTCTTGCAGCATATTTTCTGCCATGTGCTTTCCCATATTTATAGTGCTACCAAGAGCGTCTAGCTCAAAAAATTCACAAGACCAACAAATAGTAAAGACTAAACAGGACATTCAGCGATAAACTTTAGTGACAGTGAGCGAAAATTGCTCTTTTATTCGTGCTCTCGTTTTAAGTGCTTTGTTTTTCTTCCAGTACGTTCGTCTTCATTACCGCACGACCGATCCTCGAATCAAAGGGTAAGCTCTCCAAGGGGAATAACGTGTTTCAAGTATAGACTGCATCATTAGTCCGTTCTGTCACGGTTAACGAGGAAAAAGAAGTCGTAAATGGAGCCTTCCACTTCTTTGTGGAAATAAAACATATGTGTGTGTGTGTGTGTGTGTGTGTGTGTGTGTGTGTGTGCGTGCGTGCGTGTGTGTGTGTGTGTGTGTGTGTGTGTGTGTGTGTGTGTGTGTGTGTGTGTGTGTGTGTGTGTGTGTGTGTGTGTGTGTGTGTGTGTGTGTGTGTGTGTGTGTGTGTGTGTGTGTGTGTGTGTGTGTGTGTGTGTGTGTGTGTGTGTGTGTGTGTGTGTGTGTGTGTGTGTGTGTGTGTGTGTGTGTGTGTGTGTGTGTGTGTGTGTGTGTGTGTGTGTGTGTGTGTGTGTGTGTGTGTGTGTGTGTGTGTGTGTGTGTGTGTGTGTGTGTGTGTGTGTGTGTGTGTGTGTGTGTGTGTGTGTGTGTGTGTGTGTGTGTGTGTGTGTGTGTGTGTGTGTGTGTGTGTGTGTGTGTGTGTGTGTGTGTGTGTGTGTGTGTGTGTGTGTGTGTGTGTGTGTGTGTGTGTGTGTGTGTGTGTGTGTGTGTGTGTGTGTGTGTGTGTGTGTGTGTGTGTGTGTGTGTGTGTGTGTGTGTGTGTGTGTGTGTGTGTGTGTGTGTGTGTGTGTGTGTGTGTGTGTGTGTGTGTGTGTGTGTGTGTGTGTGTGTGTGTGTGTGTGTGTGTGTGTGTGTGTGTGTGTGTTGATACGTCAGAAGCCGTATACACCGCTATGGAAACTTTAAAGTGAACTGCCAATAGCTCACACCAGAACGCCGTTTCTGTTGTAAAGAATGAATTTGCACAAAAAATTCCGCTGCCGAGGCAGTTTCATCTCCGAACAGCTTACGGCAATACCATGATGACGTGTGTAGCGTGTCAGCGGTTTTCTTCCCTGCTTCTGAGGAGAGAGCAGGAATTCAGACCAAGGAGGACTCAATATCAAGCAACTTGTACGCGATAGCATCCTTAGGAAAAGTGGTCCGCCAAGAATAAGATTGGTAGTAGGGAGCACATATTTTACCCTTCAAATAAGTAGTCCGAATGCCTTTGTTTTCGCCCCTGTTGGTCTTTGCTCCGATGACGAAGGGGCACAGTTGTGGCTCCCGCCTTTGTGGAGTAAAATTTTTTGTATATCACCTCCAGGTTAAGTAGGCATACAACAACGCAGCGAAAAATTGGTCCCAAGCGTGCTTCTACTCCTCAATCGTAGGCCATAGAAAACACCCAGTTGCTCAACTGGGCAGCGACTACGAAGCTTTAGAGAGTGACGACCTTCGCCTTTGTCGTCATTGGGGATCCATCTATCACCAGCCCATCCTCTGCGTCGACTAACGGAGAGTGTCAATCAATATAAGAGTCGAAACCGTCAACGACGCGAAATTTCTAAGGCCGCAGCCATGCTGAGCGCTCTCACAGCGCTTTGTTCTTGTCTCCACTGTTGTAGAATTTCTTTTCACACCGTAGAACGGCGCACGCATTGCTAGAGGCATGCTGTCGCAGGAAGTATGGTCGCTGCGATTTGCCCTGCGACCTACGCATTCGAAAATGGCTCCTATTGTGGACGTGTCCTTATCAGGTGACCTCTTGTTATGGTTACTTTGCTGCAAACGGGTCAAAGCTATTAGGTAATTACATCCTTATACATTCTCCCATGTAGAGGAGTGGGCCGCAATCCCCCATTTATGATATCATGACCTGCCATTTGGTCTGTACCACTCGCTTTCCTTCCGTCTTCCTTTCCTATGCGTGTAGAAGCAGGAAATAATCACTAGTTGTATTACTACACATCATCGCCTACCATGTGCAGTTTTTCCTTTTATCCCCTTTCCCCCCTCCCTATGAGAGTAGTAGGCCAGTGTCACTGACTGCGTTGTGGCATCATGACTGGCCATTCGCTCTCTACCTCTCCGTTTCTTTCCCTTTCCCCCTGCAGAGTAGCAGGGAACAATCATTCACTGATTCACTGCACCCTTAGAGTGTCCGAATGCTCGAAATATTCAATTAGCGATTCGAACATCCTTCGGATCGATTCGGTACAGGAATCAAATAGCGAATGCTGAAAATAACGCGACATGAGTCGACTCGTTTCTGAGATTTGGAGTAGCTTTCAAAAATCTAGCTCAAAGGTAGAAAACGATGCCTCGTTGTATTCTTCGACGACTGCTTGAAGTACTGAGCTTACTCCAAGGTCGCACAGCATGCTTCGGCGATTCGTCTGCGCGAGATGGATGGGCGACCAGCGCCAGGGCATGGTCTAATCGTCTGGTGGCGTCCACAATGCTCATACATGGCCTCCGACATATGCCGGCGTGGTAGGGTTCAGGCGAATTTAACAAACCCGTTCTTGATGCCCGATCTGGGAGGTCATGCCTCATAGGTGGCTTTTGTCCCTTTCTTCTGTTGACGTGTGTTGTCATCAGTAGCAGAATTTAATTCGCAGGTCATGACGGAGATAGAATTCATTTTGGTCATAATTAACTAGGCACGTGACTATTTTAAATCGTTTATAACTCATCAATTAAGAGGTCATCATAACATGAATAAGATATTTGGAATCCTCTGGATAAGTAGAACACGTTAGATACCAAAATTAAGCAACGAAATAAATATATAGCTATGGTTTGGCTTATATTTAATATCTTATAATTAATAAACGGACGACGTCATGATCAACTAATGGCATATTCGTAACGGGCTCAATGAGTAGAACATGTTAGACACCATTATCGCTTAATTATTTATAGTTAGGCTTAACATGGCAGCCGTGACGTCAGCACTCGGCAGCTCACAAGGCGGTAAGCGCCCGGTCACCGTGAGGTATGAAAAAGCAGCCTTATCACGTGGTAATACATCGTATGGACGATAGATGACGCTACCAAAGACCTACCTCTCGTTACCTCAACGCCTTCGAGACGCTGGTCCCATATTCTTTTTATCCACAATATTCGTATTCGGCTAGTACCGTTCCGAAAGCAGTATTCTCAAGCTTTTTTAACTTCATCTACCTTTTGCATACTAGCTCATTTTTTCCTTCCATTTTTCTCCTTTATTATAGCAGTCCAGGACTGCGCTACCACTGGGGAAGATGTCAAACTTTCCACTTGTTAAAGGTTGCTCTCTCTTTTTGTCTTAGCTATCTTGTTCCCATTCGCTGAAGAAAGAGCACAACGGCTCATGTTGATTTTTGCGCAACGCTTTTATTTTCTTGTAATCCTTTCCATAACTTTTCTTAGGATATAAATATCACACCCTTCAGGTGGCTCCTGTAAGAAAACATTCATAATTCCAAATATGCCCTGCGGGGCACGTAAAGTGCCTAAGGCAGAACATGAACTTCACTCGTTAGCGTCTGGCTACCACATGTTGCCTCATAGGTGGCTCATGTTTCTTATGAGTTTGCGAGGATCATGCGAAAAGTAAAAAAAAAACACGGACAAAAGACGCGTCGAACTATGTAAATCCCTCATCATAGGTATATGCTATTGACACCTAACAACTGTGTAATGTATCAACCGCTTCAATACACTGTCTTGAAAGAAGAAAGTAACTTGGCTCATCGGGGAAATAATTATCCAAGCGTTAAGTTGGACGCCACGTCTTTGAAATACATCGCAGACAGTCAGAGCCAAGATGCAAGCTTATTAATTTCGCATCATGTTGTGGTTAAGTGATTCATCCTTTTTTATAAACAATTTTAGTTAACACCGGCCTTGACTCCTAACAAAGAGGCTGATATTTAATGTCAAACTGAAGTTCCTATTGTTTTTCTTCTAAAGCAAGACAGAACCACGGCAAAAGGACGTAAGGCCAAACGATATCTCGGCTCCTCTGAGGCCTCTAAACTGATCTCGGGAGTGCTTCACAGCATAGAAATTGATAATTTGTGCACTGCGTCTAAGGTTTACGTCGCCGGTCCGACTTGTATAGATATTTCTTCAAACAAAAATTGTATCAGGTAAAAGCTTATTACTGAACGCTGTCCTTGATCTCCCAAGAGATGCATCATTATCAGGTATTTCTAGCTTTGCGTGACGAACTTTTTTTACATGGGTAATAACGTCTTTTTGCTTTTGCGACTTCACAAAAACTACTATGCCGCTTTGAAAGTAAATATAAAAAAGATCTTGTTCTGCATGAGGCTGATGAGAGCAGCGACTCACCGTTATACCACTGCTCATCAATAAGCATTTTCTCGCATAATAAATGAGGAATTCTGCGCTCTCCAGCTGCTCTCCATCTTCAAATTTGGATAAAACCGCTATAAAATGAACTCTTCAAGCAGGCAGTGGAGAAAAGTAATTTCTGTACAGTCAGGGGGGAGGGGGGAATAAATCTGCAGGTAATTGCGCAAATAGACATAACAATCTACACCGCTACCTGTTTTCGAAATGCCTAAGCATATTTTCATTAGTCTTACCGACCAGATATTACAGAAAGCCGCAAATCTAGCGTAAGTTCTTTGACTTGAATAAAGTACAAAGGGCTTTACGACATTCAGGCCCTTTGAAAAAGTGAAAAGCCGAAGGGGTTTACTCAAAAGGCTCGCAACCAGGGTCTTGTAGGATTCCTCGAACTCTGAAGTTCCAGGAAATCTTGCACAAGAGCTTCACAAACCTTCAAACCTTTTGAAATGAGGGTGAAGAATTTCACTGTACATTGTTTCACAACACCTTACAAAGACTGTACGTCCGGCAGATTAGCGTCATATAATTCAGATTAAGAAGCACCTTTGCAATTCTGGACCAAAATTGCTTACTGCAGTTCTAGTGGCTTGCAACATAGCAATGCCTGCGCTGATTAGACCCAGCGGAAGCTCCCCCATCAGCCGGGATCCCTGAACTCTCCTATGGTCACTCTGGCAAAGTGAGCCGAAACAAGACAGCGGAGGCCACTTAAACGCATCAGCTAGAGAAGGTAAAGAACCGACTCGAAGCAATCAAGATCTACGCGGGCGCAGAGCGACAGCGTTTAGGTACCCACTGCGCAATAGAGGTCTTTGTCCCCGCGTCACCCTCGTACGATGGGGTATTGCGAGCGCGCCGTCTACCACAAGGTTCTATTAGGTCTTCGCAATGTCGGCATTGTTTTCCTGTGTGAGTGGTAAGAAACTTCTGTTAAACGTGGCCATTAACGACATCTAGGCGCACACATATTGTAAAGAAAAGGAAGCATGACTGTGATCATGTACAATTATTCATTTTTGTAGTACCCAATCTTTCTTTATTGTGTCAGAAGGCAAGATTAAACGAACTTAGTCGCAGTTTCTGGACAGAAAATTACGAAGAAGACCAAGGGATACTATCAAGGTTCCATAGTCCGCCTTGGACGCATCGCGAAGACGATGGTGGCAAATATATGAGAACGCCCACAAGTCCGTAATGACAGCAAAAGTTTAATGGCAAAAATTTACCTGCCACAGCTTAGAGTAATTGGTTCGAAAGAGACACAAAGCAGCGTGATAGTACACCTCCTCTCTTTCGATATATTCGTAATGAGCAGATTTTCACTGGTTTCACCGATCTCACCGCGCCTGTGAGCCTGGGAGGGTCACCACGAGAATTCCAGATCAGCTGTGGAGCTCCACCTCAGATCTGTCGCTTTAAATCTGTAAATATTATCTGCAGAAAAAAAATTCAAATCTTTAGCTTTTTACGAGACACGATACAAAGCACACAAAGACATTCCAGTCTTTCATGAATAAGAAGTAAAATACTGTCGGTTCATCAAACATAAGTGTACATCCTACCTCTATACTTATTTCCGTGTGTACATAACACTTGTTTTGACTCATTTTTAACACAAGGCGTCCGTCTGCTATGCGATGTGAGTGTATGTTAAAGATTACCAGGTGCTAGAATTTCAATTGAATTTTGTTTATTTCACAAAAAGTTTGGAAAGATATCTGGGCTCAAAGCTGTAAATCATCTGGACATAGCCCAGAAAACCTCTACAGGAAAATTCCGACATAGTTACTAACAATAGTTGACAGAAACAACGGAGAGATTGAAAATAGCTGTTACTGTACAATAATAATTTTGCGTAGTTTTCAAAACGCAAACAAGCTTAGTTTTCAAATATTATCACAAATAATAAAAGAATACACCATACATACATATTTGAATAAAACAGTGCATTTACACAATCATAACTGAAACCAAGAGAGCGTATAGGTTAGAGAAATGATAGATCAGTGAAGCAAACATACATCAAAACCACTGCAATTTATAGTTTGAAAAAAAGATTCTTGAGCTTCAATAAATGTAATTATCTTGACTTATGGATGACGGTTGAGTATTGGTGGGAGGTTGTGCTGCAATGACTGAACTTTGTAGATTGTGCGGAAATACGGAGTATTCTGGAGACCTCAACTGCGGAACCTCTTCTTTTCTTCTTTCACTCCCTCCTTTATTGCTTGCCTTACGGCGTGGTTCGGGTGACCACTGAGATATGTGGGACAGTTACTGCGTCATTTCCTTTCCTTGAAACCAGTTATCAATTATAAACAACTCACCACTTTTCGGAGGTTCGAAAGCGTTGATCCACGCAATGTAAAAAAAAAATCTCTCCGGAACCACTTCGCCGCTTGTGCAGAATGAAATGGCGTTAAATTTAGCACAGTTTGCTTCAATTTATTACGTCTGGTTTGGGAAAGTTGTACATTACACTTCGAAAAGGTTTCGAAAGGCAAGCGCAGCCATTAGCTGCACACTTTGTCAAAGCAGCAACCGAAAGCAACAGCATACACATTGCAAGGAAAACTGGTGACACTGTGACTGAAGGCAATAAAAATTGGGTCATGAATGAGGTTCTACATCACTTAAAAATCTCAAGCTATTATAAACAGCTTTTTCATTAGTATAGATTCCAAAAGGTATTGTTTCTAGGCAATGATTTGAGGCTCGCTATGCATGGCCAGCGGTGGAAATCTCGAGTAGGTGATAGGTACTCTAGCGCTGACCTCTCTGAAAGCTATTGAAGGGAAAAGCTTCATACGCTAGGTAAAGCAGTTGTCGCATAGGCCAGTGAATGACCTTCAACGACCTTCATCCCATCTACGTTGGCCGTGTATGACCATATGTGGTGCAATTATGGTGCCAAACCCTTGACCCCTGACCGTGACCTATGTCCTTTCGTTTATCTTTGAGCTTTGTCCTCTGACCTTTGACCTCTGACATTGGGTAACATTTGGGTTGACTTTTCACCTTTGACATTAAGAACATCCGATGAGGTCATGTGAAGCCACGTGACGACATCTGATAGGTGTGTCGTAAGACCGTGTGATACAACGTCATAGCCACGTGATCTTCTGGTTATATAAAAAACGGCTGTCACGAGCATGCCGCGGGGCTGCCAGGACGAGCCTCGGACGCTTAGCTAGCGTACTTGCTTTTCGCTAAATTCCACGGTTAGCATTCAAGCGCAAGTCTGTCTGCCACTATCCGGTAACTCTTCAAGGGGTTGCAATACCATACGTCTCCCACCACAGATTTTTGGGCATTATCATTGACCGCGATCTGTCATGGTCGAGGCATATAAACATGCTAATGAAAAGACTCACTCTTTTTTCCCATCTGCTTCGCTTTGTGGCAGGCATTAAATGGGGCCCAACGGAGCGCTCCTTGCTTCGACTTTACTATACCCTCTTTATTGGCTACATTCGTTACAGCCTTCCTGTACTCTCTAACATGAGTATTTCCTGCTTGCGGACATTAGAGAGTGTCCAAGCACAGGCGCTCAAGATATTCCTCGGATTACCACGTTGTGCCTCGAACAAAGGCACGATTGAGGAATCTCGTGCGTGCCCAATATCGGTCTACCTGTCACACGAACCACTTCGTGTATATTTACGTGCGCTTACACGGCACCGCTGTCACCCGCTGACGAAGATTTTTGATGAGCGACCGGACAGCAGTTTTGCACGCGCACTGCGCTTCCATCGCTCCGAATTGCCATCAGACTATGCCCTGCCGCATCATTCCTTGCAGCCCCCATAGGTAATGGCTCAGCCTTCAGTCTGCCTGCATGTTCCTGGCATAACCAAGAAGTCTGCGATGCCGGTTAGCGGACTGAAGCAACACGCACTTGCCTACATCTGGTCAGAATACCACAAATGTGTGCACGTCTACATGGATGCATCTGTGTCTCCAAATGCATCAACAGCAGCTTTCGCAATCCCTGCACAACAGACGACCCGCAGATTCATTTTAGGACACAAGTCTACTTCAACCGCTGCAGAGCTTGTGGGCCTTCGGGAATCGATTCGCCACATCTGCGGAGTACCGGCTCAGGAGTGGTGCATTTTCACCGACTGTAAACCTGCGCTACACATTTTAGGATGCTTCCTACGCCACACAGCCTACCAAGCTCTGGCTCTTGATATCATTAGTCTTGTATCATTTGCTCAGAGAAACGGCCACCTTATAGTGTTTCAGTGGATCCCCGGACACTGCGGACTCGATGGTAATGAGACCGCCGACGCTGAAGCAAGGAGCGCCTTCAGCAGTGGCCTGCGTACAGCTGTACCGTTCTCTGTAGTGAACACAACTTGTCTCCTTTCGGAATTGATGAGGAGGGCGACGGCTAGGTACTGGGCCCTGCCAGACACCCGCCACATCCGCCTTAAACGGCTAGATCCGACGATGACCTTTTCAGTTCCTCGCGGAATACCTCGCGCTATTGCATGCGTTATCCGTAGACTACGTTTAAACGTGGCATTCACGCACAAATACTTGCACTTAATAGGACAAGCGGACTCCCCGGAATGTACCACATGTGGCGTGCTAGAGGCTATAGAACATGTTTTAGTGGCGTGTCCAGCGTATGCACGTCAAAGACTCATACTCGCATCTGCTCTGAAGCCTATGGACACATCGCTCCTCTCTGAGGATTTGATCCTCGGCGCTTGGCCAGATAGCTCTAGAACTGTAAAGGCAACGCGAGCGCTCTCACGCTTTTTGAGCGACACGGACCTTGTCTCGCGTTTGTGATGTCAGAAAGTGTGCCTTTTTTTCAAGTAGTTTTTCAAATGCCTCCTCCCATCATCATCGTCCCCCATCGTGACCTTCTCTTATCTCCTCTTCCCGTCCCCCAGAGCAGAGTAGCAGGCCAGATATTTATTTTTCAGGCCAACCTCTCTGCCTTTCCTATCAATAAACCCTCTCTCTCTCTCTATCCAAGAACCGAACTACAAGTCTTAGAAACTAATACTTTGGGCTCTTTACTTTTGACAGAGACTGTTTCACTGCACCTAGGATAAGATTTCTCTCACGTTATTCAATGGTTTCTATAAGTTGGCGTAACTTGAACCTAAAAAATATACTGAATAATCGAAGCGCCTTCTGACAGTTATCAGTATAATCAAATACAATAAAGTTTCTGTGCAAGATAATCACTAATCCATTTCAGCAGAAAAAAAGAAGACGCCGACCAGAGGTATGTGTCAAGACAAGACGTTTCGGCTTCCATACGGAGGCCTTGTTCTCTGAAATTTATTCCAAAAGAGCGACGCTTAAATTCTCTTCAATAGTCGTGGCATTGCATTCTGAACAAGCAGAATCTACAAAACTTCCTTGATCACCTCAATGCCAATGCATTCTGAACAAGCAGAATCTACAAAGCTTCCTTGACCATCTCAATGCCACGGAGTCATCTATAAATTTCACCGTGGAAGAGGAAATGAATGGCAGCATCTCGTTTTTGGACATCAACGTCAAGAGTGCCGCGTGCCGCTTAAGTTTTAGCGTGTTCCGATAGCCGACGCACTCCGGACGATATCTCGACTTTGAATCGTCCCACCCCTTGGCTCACAAGCGATCAGTTATCTCGTCACTACTGAACCGTGCAAGAAATGTCTGCGCAGACCCGGAAAGCTCCAGCAACGAACTTAAGGTGATAAAAAGGGATCTCGAGCGTAACGGTTACCCCAGGAACCTTGTGAACACTATGTCTAAAAACTTGCAACGCACGAGGGGACAACGAGATGGAAGCGCAAAAACCATGAAGCGTACTGCAGTTCCTTATGTACCTGGAGTCAGTGAAACCCTTTCCCGGATCTTCAGGAAGCACGGAGTGCACATCGCCCACGTGCCAAAAGCAAGCTACGTGCCGAACTTGTGAACGTAAAGGACCCCCTGCCACGCGCCAAATTTCCTGGTGTGGTTTACAAAGTTCCCTGCAATGACTGCACATCCGTCTATATCGGCGAAAACGGGAACTTCCAGCGACGAATGAAAGACATCAAGGCGACGTAAGGAACCATCGCGCATCAAAGAACGCTATCGCCGAGCACGTGCAGACCACTGGCCACGAGATAGCCTGAGACGAGGCGGAGATTGTAGCCACAGAAAGAAATAATTTGAAAAGACTGCATCTAGAATCATTAGTCATCCAGACGACGAAAGATACTTTGAACATGAATCAAGGCTCTCTTCATCATATCTACGCAAAAAGATTAGGAACAATCCTGAAGACTACATAATCCCGCCTTCTTCTCTGACAGTCTTATTGTGAACAAGGGTCCCGTACGGGACCCGAAACGTCATTTTCGTTTGTTTTTGACTTGGTCAGTGACCCAAAATTCACCCTGTTATTATCTCAGTCCCACTGCATGCTCTTTCCTCAAGTGATTGTTTGCTCTTTTAAATTTATCAAACAAAAATTTGTTTGATAAAAACAGTCAATAACGTGCCTTCGAGCAGCAGAACTCCGTCCAGATCCTTCGGGTTCTTATCCTGAATGTGTAGCGGTTCCTGATGGCACCGGTCTTTACAAGGCAAAAAACGAGTGGATGGCAGCAGTACGCCGTAGTATATCTTGAAAGCCTTCCTCAAAGCCAACGTGTCATGCTCGGTGCACTCCGCGTCCTCACGCATCCAGGTTTGTGCTAGGGACGTTCCTCTGCCTCCGCCGGGGCAACAGCACCCTTCAGGTAGCAGAAGACGACTTTGAGTAAACTTGCGGAAATTAATCGAAAGGAGTACATAGAGCAAAGGGTGCACGCACGACTTTGTGTGGGCAAGGATGTACGATGTATTCTGCACGATCATACGCAGTGAGTTCATGGGCTTGCCATACAGGTCCGTGGCCTTGTAATCAGCCCGGCGTACGTGCGCAGGACACTGACACATGCCCAAGGCCAGCACGACGACGAAGACATGTCGAGTGACCAACCTGAACGCACGCTTTCGGCGCTCACCCTGCCGCTGGAAGCTACTCCTAGCCACAGTCGCTTCAACATGAAGATTTACAGCACAAAGATGAGCGCCAAAGGGAAGTAGAAAGAAGGCACGAAGAAGGACACGTGGGAGGCGGCTTTGTTGTAGTACGAGAAGTCGGCGCTGACCCTGCAGGACTGCTGTGTGCCTTCGCTGATGATTATGCCGTGGGAGACGAGTGCTGCGACAGGAGTACCAGATGATATTCCAGGTGAAAACAGTTGCTAAGTTGGCGCTCCTTCAGGTCGGATGGAGATGGGCCTGACGGGGCAGACGACTTTCAGGAACCGGTCTAAGGAGGTGAAGGCCACTATGTAGATACACACCTAAGCTCGCACAACTACGAGGTACTGCACAAGCTTACATTACGTGCCGCCGAAAGGCCAGTGGCTAAGAGTGTAAACCCAGCCTTTGAAGCGCACGCACAGGATGGTGACCACTGGTGGCTCAGTGGCTTTGGTGTTAAGCTGCTGACCCATATGTCGCGGGTTTCATTCTGCAATGCGGTGGTAATCCGACAGAGGCGAGGTACAAAAAGGCCCGTCAGCGTATGTTAACGAACTCCATGTGGTGTATATAATCTAGAGCCTTCCTCTATAGCTTCCTTCAAAACCCAGCTTGTTTCGCTTCTTGGAGCACAAACCAAAATTCAACTCGCAATTTCTTTCAACAAGGCTTGCCATGGTGAGTTTGATAAGGAAGGTTTAGGGGGTTAAAAATGCATATGTGGATTGTAGAATACGGCAGGAAAGGCGAGGCCATTGGGAAAAAATTCAAATTACTATGATGACCCTGAAATGTATCTGTGCTATGATGGTCAACATTTCTTCGACCATTGTGGATTTTTCCGTTATCTTAAATCTACTGCCTTCTATTTAGATGACGTTCTAGAAGCATTTGGAGTGCTGTAGCTCATGCACCGTTCTCGAGTGCCGTTTCAGGGAGGAGGTGGGTTTAATTTTCTTTTATAGTTTTAAGGTCCCACAGCGACTGAGGTTATGAGGGATGCCTTCATGGCGGGCTCCAGATAAATTAACATGCACTAATATTGCTCGCCACACGGGCCTCAAGCATTTGGTCAACATCGAAATGTCACTACCGCTGCCGGGGTTGAACCCACGTGTTTCAGGTATGCAGCCGAGCATTATTATTACTTAGCCACCGCGGCGGCGGTGAGAGATGCGGTGGGAACGAACGCCTTTTGTGTAGGCTTGCTCACAATTGCGTAGGGTGCCGAGAGGTATGGTGTGGGGCTTTTCATAGGAGATGGCAACGTGGCACCATTTCTGTTTGCTGTACATTCACCACCCGTTGACAGCAAGCTGGCAGCAGTCACAGTCAAGGCAAGGTGAAGCTGTTTCTCCATTTCTGCCTAGTACTGGTGACGGGCGTTTGTGCCATTCAAACTGGGAGGGGCATTAAGCTCATGGCTCCTACGGCGTTAGCTGTTTGCTGCGCCAGATGAATAAGCTGCTTTTGGTCCTATAGGCTTGAGTTGGACAGCATGGCCTTTTACTGCTCAGGTGGTGGTTGGGAATTAAGGAGGTGGTCTGCAGGATTTGGGAAATTTATGAGCGTGATACAGTGGGAGGTGTTAGTAGCATTTCCGGCATGTGCTTTGATTTAATGCGGGGCATATGTGATTGCTGCCTCCAAGCTAAGGCTTCTTCCAGCGTCAGCTTCTTGTGCGGTGACGGGTAGATGCGGCGAGTTAGATTGTGGCATAGCAAAGATTTTTCCTTTTTGTTTGCCTCCGCGTTTCTGTCCTGTAGGTGAGTACCGGAAATAATATACAGCTGTTATATACTTTTCTCTTGTGGCATACTGGTAAACTGCCAATCGTAACCTGAGAGATCTTGCCGAATGCGCTCTACTCAATTATATTTCTTCTAGTTATATCACTCTTGTGATCCGAATCATTGGTCAAAATGTAAGCTAAACGAAAACGAAAAGGGTTCAACTTAAATTCAGGACTACCCAGTGAGTTACGAAAGGGAAAGTGATAGGTGTAAGGTTCATCATCATCATCATCAGCCTGACTACACTTACTGCAGGGGAGATGCCTCTCCCATGTCTCTCCAATTAACCCTCCCCTTTGCGAGCTGCGCCTACCCTATGCCTGCAAACTTCATAACCTCATCCACCCACGTAACCTTCTGCCGCCCCCTGCTACGCTTGCCTTCTCTTGGAATTCACTCCGTTACCCTTAAGGACCAGCGGTAATTTTGCCTTCGCTTCGCAACACGTGCCCTGCCCAAACGCATTTCTTCCTCTTGATTTCGACTAGGATGTCAACGTAAATTAGTGGTATCCCAGTCGAAACCAATAAGAAGAAACGGGCTTGTTGGGCAGGAAATTGCATGTGGAGACAATATACCCGATTTTCATTAAGAGTAACGTATTGGATCCCAAGCGAAGGCAAGCGTAGCAGATTGCAACAGAAGGTTAGGAGGGCGGGTGAGATTAAGAAGCTTGCGGGGATACGCTGGTCGCAGCTTGTGCAGGACAGGGTTATTTGAAGAAGTATGGGAGAGACCTTTGTCCTGCGGTGCGCGCAGTGAGGCTGATAACAATAATGATGATGATCTTGATCAAGAAGTAAGGATCTCACTATTGTTTTGCAGGATCGGATCCGAGGCCACTTAGTCAGCTATCGGGGCTCGGTTATAAATACTTCGGGTCACGCCGTAAGCGCGCTGATTAGCGTTTACAGACTTTTGTCGTGTCGCGTCGTATTATAGACTCATGCCGTGATTAGCGCTTATATTCGTGTCGTACGACTATACGTTATAGAAGCCGACGTTTTCGCGTTGTTGAAGTATGGTGTGCGTTTGCTGACATACGGCCGCTTGCGTAATTTCGATACGCCGCTTGGTAGCCTAAGATCACGTGGATTTTTTTGGAATTTGGAAGAAATTCTCTTTTGCGAGCCTTGTCTGTGCAGTTTACTTGACATGCATACTTTCTTGGATCGAGTTGACTTTGATTATTGCCCTCAACTCAGATTTCATGTGGCTCCTTGACAGTGTTGGCCGTTGTGTTCTTTCTTCCATGGGGTATAGCTTCCCGGCGGGTTGTAAACACGCTACATATAATTGCTGCTTTTGCTTTAGAGGGCTTTTCCGAGTTTATCTTATATACCAACTAAGAACAAAACAAAGCAAAAATTAAAACACTATCTTCACAGCTTGTTAAGCGCCTCTAAAACAAGAGAGCCTAGTTGCGCAAATCGACGATTCGAGGTGTTTTTTTTCTTTCGTCTCTTTGTTTTAATGTCTTTTAGCACAATACGAAGCACTTGGAAAGCCAACTTGGCTGCGAAGATAATTAGGTGCTAGCGGAACTACAAAATGACAGGTTCAAGAGACAGCCACTTTCTACAGCGCAAGCAGATATATGCAACAAATATGAGCTCTATAAAGACGTATTTCTCCCTTAGGAATAACCATGTAGGTTGGAAGTATATGCAGTGCAAAGAAAGAGGTATCCTGTGGAATGAGACATGACAGAAATATGAAGAGTATATGGAAATGGTTTTCCGCCCCTCGACCTTGCATCTGCGATCAAAGTTGGCGCCTGCCACGATTCGTTGAGGGGGGGAGGTGTCAGAATAATGGCGGATGCTCTCCACCCACCGACAGTCTGCGACGGGCGCTGGAAGAAATATGGCGACACAAGGGCTGCTGGCTTTGCCGGAAGTACGCGACAGGCGCACATCAGCTGAATACCATTAACAGCATTAGAGGAGTGGAAATGAGCTGTCAGTCGCACAACGTCCCCAGTTCTGAGCACACGTCCAAAGTGTAAACATTCTCGGGGCCTTAGAAAGAAATAGTTAAGAATAGAAGCAGTTAGACGGCATTTGTTTAGTGATTACAAGAATGGGACGCGAAAAAAAAAATTCAAGGGACTGTTTGCAAAATAACTATGAATAAACTTTGTAGGGTGCTAAACTATCTGTGAACTTTTTATTGAAATAGTCAGGGCCATTTGCTTTTTAGCCTTGGTGCAAAAAAAAAGAAAAATATTCAAAAACTGCACACTAGACTCCTCAGTAGCATAATGCACCATTTTCTTTTGGGATTGGTACAGTCCAAAGGAAGAAAAGGAAAGACGCCCTTTTATGCCTTAACTAAAGCGGACCGCAAATAACTGTACTGTCTGTTGAGAACAATTTGGCGATGTTGTTTATTCCCAGCGCTACAACGTTCTAGCACGTTAGAAAACGTTTTCATCCTAGGTTTCCCCCAAATCATTAAGCCAAATGTTCTCTACTTTCTTGTCCTAAAAGCGGTTTGGGCGTAGCTTTCATGGTCAATTTCAAGATTATTAGAAAGCCAGTCATAGAAGTTCACTAAAAGAGGTTTATTAACATTTCGTAGATAGGCATATATGTATCAATCAGACAGGCTAAAAAAGGGAACATTAGAATGAAGAACATTTGTGTTTCCCGCATCGTACTAATGTCACACAAGGAATAAGTGTCAGTCTATGCGCCTTCCGGACTACCAAAATATCTAACTTTCTTCAATATTTCAGTCATACTCAGTTACGAAGGTGAAAAAGATTCATTACATCGATATATATCGTGTTTCCGCATTGGTGAAAAAAGTCATATTTCAGGGGAATAGTAATAGCTATATTACCTGATAAAGTACAAATATTATAACCACTACAAAAAAAGCTGCCTCATGTATTAAAAAGTTTGCATTTTAAAAAGTATTCGAAGTCTACTTAAATAGACCGTTGTGTTTCTTGAGCTCTTTATCATTGTCATGCTATTGTATAGATCAAGTTTATTAACGGCTTGCTGCTGCGTAAAAATTTGTTGCTTAATTATTGTAGCAAACTTAGCAGGCATACAGGGCGTCCTGTAATCTTACTCGTTCGGCCCACACACACTAATTTGCAGCTGCTCGTATGCTCAGCATAACGCTGTTCTTGCCTCTAGAAATCAGAGCGTTGCAATGGTAAATTTGTCTCCCCAAAAGCAGACATGAATAGCGGGAATCCGGACCGCATCTAAGACTGGGAGGGCCTTCCACCACGGCACCTCTTTCTTCCTTTCTTCTTTTACTCCCTCCTTTATTCCTTCCCTTACGGCGCGGTTCAGGTGTTCAACGATATATGAGACAGATACTGCGTCATTTCCTTTCCCCTCGAAAAAAAAAATAATAATTATTATTATCATCTGGAGACTGGATACCTACAGGTGAAATTATAAAATCAGGGGGGTATCGTTTTAAATAAAACTATTAGAAGGGCTCCAAGAAAAAAATAGATACTCTCATGTACTCATTCACCAGCCCATTAAGAAGAACCGACAAAATTCATCAGCAACAGAGAGCTAGAGAAGGCCAAAATTACTAAAGGTTGTCAATACTACTTGAGGACATACACACTGCTCTCATTACTTCACTCTTCGGAGAGTCGTCATTTTTGCTGCCCGCTTCATTTGTATCGCAGTGCTCAGCACAGTGTATAATTCAGTTAACTTAAATAGAAAAACGTAAGCAATAACACATAACGTAGACAAAGCAGTATGAGTTTCAGCCACAGAATGAGTTGCACTGTCTCGTAGGATGGGCAGCAAGAAAGTATTCCCGATATATTTATGCAGACATATTTTTTTAATTTTATCGCCTTCACATAGAGAGACGTCTGCGTATTAGTGGTACCATAGCACGACAACGATAAATACTACAGTGTTGCTTGGTGCCATTACCTATTATAAACAGGGGTCCCGGCTTTCAAGTTGCGACCGCTCATTCATACTTTACGTAAGAGCGAGAACGTGCGGTATCTTTTCTGGCCTTCACGTTTTACGATGGACGATGAACGTTGTTCTCGAGCTGAGAACAGTTAAATTCTCATTTGTGAAGATAATCAACATTATGTTTCTCAGATTTCTGTTCTGCATTAAGTGGCACGCTACCGGCCTGCGATGCAAATGAATGACGATTGACGTTATTTCAATCAGCTAAATTGAGTCAAACGACGGCAGTATGGTCGCAGGTTATTTGTACTGAAGGCCGCATCTTTTATCCAAAGCCAAAGCATCAGGGTAGTGCTGGTACTGCTCACATTGTCACTCTGATGAGTCAGAGTACTGAACATAGGGAGGGAGCAGGGGTCTTAGTGAATGATCTCACTTTGGCGGAGGC
Organism: Amblyomma americanum; assembly: GCF_052857255.1. Taxonomy (NCBI): domain Eukaryota; kingdom Metazoa; phylum Arthropoda; class Arachnida; order Ixodida; family Ixodidae; genus Amblyomma; species Amblyomma americanum. The sequence goes on from NC_135504.1 coordinate 115,483,383, forward strand.
CTCGCCAAGCCGCGTGGATTAAGTTATGATACTGCCTGGCTGCGCAAGTCATTGGGCAAGAAAACCTAAAAGGGAGCTGAATAAAGTGACGGACCGCGAATATACAGGATCGACATATATCTGTAAGTTATTTCACAACATTTATAATGACAACCATCTACGTATAACGAGGCTTTAGATGAAAAATACTAAGTGCATCATGATTCCTGCGTCATACGTTCGTTGGAACTGCATCATCAATGACCTGAGGGCGTCGTGGGGACTTACAAATCCAGACTGACGTTGATCATGCAGAGACAGTAGTCTTCTCAAGCACCACTCATTGAAGTGGAAAGCAATGTCATTATACCCAAATAACAATTAGTATACTACCAATTATACCTTGAAGCCGCAAGGACAGCAGTAATGCTGATGTAAACTACCAACTTGCTTGGTCTCCATGCACCCGTTGTGAGATGAATTTCCAGAAACCAGCCAAGGCATAAATTTTCAATCACTTATTCATCAAGTTTTTTGCTCTGTAAAACAAAGAATGGCGGCACATCTCCGCTTTTCGGGCGAGTCTTTAAATCGCCCCTCGCTTCAACGTCCAATTATAGGCTTTTATACTGCGAAATAACCAGTCTGATAATGACGGCGCCTCTTGCTACTTATACTGTTGCTCTGAGTCTCCTCCATACTAAAGTGTCTCTAGTAAACCTCAAGCACCTTCAGTACATTAAATGTGACATGCTCTACCATGGGGACACTGTTAAGAACACACCAAAATGGGCGGTGAAGTTAGCTGTCATCATCAATGAAGGCCACTGCTGCTTCGCATGCCTACCGTTAATGACGCAAGCAAGGCAGTCGTGCTACGTGTAGGAAGGAGGTAATGCGTGTCGGAGAGAGTCTCCCGAAACCCGGTGATGAGGGATGTTGCGCCACAGGCGACACGCTGGATGTTCGTGATGTTGCGCAGTATCGTCTGCCACAGCGCTGGCAGGTTCGCAGTGTTGAAAACGCGTGCATGTTTTGTATTTATTGGTTTATGCCAGCCTTTAATGTAGCGTCTAATTGGAAATGACTGCATACAAAGCATTTTAGCGCGGCACGGTGATGGTTGCGCCGAGTGTGCTGTGTCGTATGTGATTAGGGGTGGAAGTTTGCTTATCTTTTTAAATCCTACGTATTCTTCATTGCTGACTGATGTAAGAGCTTGAAATTAAACTGATCACGCTGCTGCAAGGTTTCGCGATCACTACTACGGGACGACTAGTCGACTTCAAGAGGCAAAACAATGCCAGCATTTGTTAGACTGAATATAAATAAATATTATCTAAACTTAAACAATGAGGTAAATATACTGGGACATGATTTGTAGTGAAGCTGATATAAAACCGATGTTCTGTGAGCGTCGCAGACTCGGTACGAAAGAAAAGTTAAGTCGTGAACTGCTGTTAGATAAGTAGAAAGATGAAGTTAAATGTCCTTAAATATAAACAAAACTGTTCACGTCACCTTCACAAGAAAACGTGCTAATCATCCGTATAGGTATAGAATTAATGATTTTACTCTCAACATAAGCAAGTCATTTAAATATCTAGGCGTCTTTTTTACATCGGACTTACGATGGAATAAGCACATTTATTATATTGCGAATAACGCAGCGTCACGACTGGGTTTTCTACGGCGGAATTTTAGCCATTTACCAAGTAACTTAAAAACACAGCTGTATTTCAGTTATGTACGCTCCATACTTGAATATGGATGTGTTTGCTGGGAGCCACACACATCTGAGTGTGTAGGAAAATTAGAGAAAATTCAGAATAGGGCAGTTAGATTTGTTCTTGGTAATTATAATTGGCAAGTTAGTATGACCGAAAGTAAACGAAAACTTAACTGGCACGAGTTGAAGGACCGTAGAAGGTACATCAGATTGAAATTTTTCCATGAGATGTATTATTCAAAAAGTGGCATAAACCGCGAACAATATATCCAGGCACTTCATTATATATCAAAGCGACTGGACCACTGCTTGAAGGTCAGAGAATTTTCTTGCAAGGGTGACGTCTTGCGTTATTCTTTTTTTGTTATAACTGTTCGGGACAGGAACCGTTTGCCATCGAGCATTGCATGTATTTCATCTAACGAAGCATTTTTCCATGCACTGCAATAATTGCTTTATACCTATAAATGAAGTCTGTACCCCCCTGCTGTAATGCCCTGCGGGGCGATACAGGTAACTAATAAATAAATAAATAAATAAATAAATAAATAAATAAATAAATAAATAAATAAATAAATAAATAAATAAATAAATAAATAAATAAATAAATAAATAAATAAATAAATAAATAAATAAATAAATAAATAAATAAACTTTCTCGGGTAACTAGCACCAGATGGCGCAAGAAAAGAATTGCAAAACGTAAACTAATAGCAACTTACATAGTAGCGATGGTACTCTGCCTAATGAGGAAGATGGGGACGAGGATGTTGGAAAGTTATTGCTTCATATTCTTTGGACTTTTTGAAAGAACACCTTCCCAGCAGAAATTATTCTTTCCAGCGAATTTCAGCTCTGCCACTTTCATGTTCAAACTATCAAGGCTTGAGTATATGAAAAGCGGAATCTTATATGCTGTTCATTTCGAAGCACTGAATGCCGAATGGTGAGCACGGAAATCAAATGTTGTGTTTTCGATTTCATTTCTAGTTTACTAGGGACAGGTCGATTTTTTTTGTGCAATATTCAATGCTTTGTTGGCTCAGTAGTTAGGGTGCTCAGATGCTGACCTAAAAAACGCGGGTTCGATGCCGGCCGCGGCGGTCGCATTTTGATGGCGACAAAATGCTAGAGGCCTGTGTACTGCGCGATGGCATTATACCTTAAAAAAATTGCTGATGGTTTAGCACTTGTTAACCCTGATCGAAAGCGAAAAGCTGCATCTCCCTGCCTACGCTTGTTGTCGAGCGACTGGAGGTTTCCATAAATAGCCATACTGACACACATACCGTAGAAATAATTTTTTTTTATTTGACAAAGATTTTGTTTTCTTCGAAACGACAATAAAGGCGCTCACACAAGACAGGATATAATTGTTATAGCGTTTGTGATGCGGAGATATGGAGACAAATCTGGTTTCAAACGACGCGCAAACCCTGCAGTTAATTTCAGAAAGCCAAATGTAAAAAGAAAGAGTTTTTTTTTTAATAACTATATGGTGCAATGTGAGACAGGCGTAATTTCCTTTCCATAAAACCAAATTTTCATTTCCTTTCCTTCCCTTGCGGCGCGGTTCGGGCGTACACTGATATATGTGAGACAGGCGTCATTTCCTTGTTTGACCTCTAGCTACATTCAAGTTCAAACTTGCGGCCCCACTGACGGCTCGAAAAGCTGGCGTAGTGAAGCTTTTCGCTTCAAAAACCTCAGGGGGCCGAAATTCGGTTCGGAATATTTCAGTACGGCGTTCCTTACAGCCTTAGTCGCTTTGGTACGTTAAACCCTGTAAACAACAAATCGCACAATTTTCCTAAAGAAAAAACGTTGATAGTAATCAAACGCACTCCTTTTGCAAGCCAAATCATTGCTTCTCAAAGTTTTAGAAGTTTGTTTCCTGCTGCATTTCTCGAATTTGATGCTTTTTTCTTCAAATAAATTAATGGAAGGGTCGGTCTAAATAGCGAAGAACACTTTACTCTTCACAGAGCTTCTCTAGCTGTTTCTTAAGCGTAGATATCCATCATATCGCAGAAACGTAAAATATATAACCGAAAAGTAACGAGCATTTCTAAACGTTACATATGGGTGACATATGGCACTCCTTGGCGGCAGGCTTGAAATAACCGATATCCTCGCATTCAGTTCTGAGCACTCTGATTTAGTGCTCATAGAAGGTACTGAGACGCATGATAAATAATGATTCTTTGCGTGACATTTATTGCATACCTTAATGAAGCAAAATATGCGATTCAGACTGAATCTTTTCTGTTGTTGACGAAATCAGTAGGAGCACCTCGGCTTGAATAGAAAACAGAAATGCGGCGCTTGCCTTTACCTATGCGGCATTTTCCGTTAAGTTTTGAGATGGGTTTGCCTGAGTGGTGTGGAGCACATTGAGGCTAATAAAATACCAAGAAAATTTCAAAAGTTGTGGCGCCAATTGGTGCGTTCAGCCAGACTTCGGAACCACATGTATTATCTGCTAGTAGTGTGTCTTGTCCCCTCTAGTTGCTTTTTTCAGTTGGATTGTATTTATGTTAGTTTTCTCAATCAATTGCATCTATTTACTGGGGCTTGTGCTCTAGCTGCTTAACGCAAACGAGCGCCTAGATTATTAGGAAACTGAGTGACCTAATAACCTATTCATAACACTATTGAGTGACACTAATAACACTATTCAGTGACCAAATTAAGTGACCTAATAACCATTGAGTGAAACCTTTTTGGGGTTCACTCAATGAGCTGAATTCCATTGTACCTTTGACGCCAGAATTTATATTTTAATCGTAGCCATAGTGTTGAATAATGCTAAAACTGATCGCATGCTTTTGTAGACAGTAGCCTTTTAAAAACCGCACTGCACTTATTCGTGACATCATTCCGGCCAGTCTAATTACGCCCAAAAGGGCCCATAAAAATTGTAAGCAAAAAAAAATTGATGAAAGGCACGAAGTCGTGTGAGCAAGGAAAACGCTCGGAAAGGCATGAGTAAAACATTACCGGCAAGTCGTCAGTGAAAAAAGACTCTACACACTTCACGTTCTTTTCTACAAGAAGGAAATAGCTGATCGATTGCGTGGTGAGTGCGCCGTACTCTTGATTTTATTACTGCACCCCGGACACCGATTTTTTTAACGACACTGAAGGCTCTTCCGTTACTCAGGGATCCAATTGGAGGAGCCGCCTCCAGCGCGAACTGTCGCCATCAGCGTCGCCATTCGGAGCTGCCTCCTCGAGACACCTACGTGTTTTGGCATTCAGGGCCCGTGCACTGATAAAGTGTGTCTGGCACGTGCTGCTTCTAATTTTCTTCCAGTCTTTTCAGTGGTTGTTTTTGTCGTTGATAAGCCCTGCATTTCTCTTCTTATTCTCACTGGCGTCACTTGCACGCTTCTGTCAGTTAACTCAGTGACAGAAAAAAGAACCTGTTGGAAGCAATGTTCGCAACAGCCAGGACACTTTTCAGACAGCATTGACAGAAAGATTGTCCCTGGCTCTCTTAGGTGGCCTTCCCACAGAACGTAGCTATTGGGGGTCATAATAGCGATCACAAGCTGTTAACGTTGGTTGAGTGGGCAAGCAACTACAAAGAATACAGACTCTTCTGGATCATCAAGTGTGTTTTGGTTTTCGTTGCAAGATGTGCAAATATAAATCTCTTCAACTCTACTAACAAAAGTTCGTAAGGACACGCTGTCGTGAGAGTCCGACTTCCCCGGGCAGCTATCTTTGGAGTCAGCAGAGCTCGATTTGGCTGAAAACGTAGCCTGATTTTGAGGGTATATTTCAACAAGTTGGAAAAGATTCTTAGCTCACCGGCACATTAGAAGTATTTTCGCAGGTTTCCTTGCTGACTAAGAGAAACATCACTGAAATGGCTCATTAACAAATTATTATATTTGCAAAATTTCAAGCGTCGTCTTATAGTAGAAGATGCTCTGAGCTAATGCTTCGTAACAATCAATTTCAGTGTCATTGAAGTTGCTCCTTTCCCATTTTCAGCTACTCCTGGCAATCAAGCCTCGCGGGTTGTAACGCCTGTCGTGCCAGGAATCTGCCCATGATGCTACTAGGGCACGTAATGTGCCAGTGCCCATGGCACGAACAGTGGAGCGCAACAAAGAGCTGTACAAGCCTGACGACCTAAACCGACGACCATCCCGATTGATGAAAGAAGCTGTGCGGTTACTGTGCGGCCGACTGTCGGATCACGGTCCATGTGACACGACCGGGCAGAATATAGCGGAAATTGTGGGGATAGCGCTGGTTTTGTGACCAGAGTGGCAGTGGTAATGATTGGTCGTTTGGTTCCTCAAGTCTTCTTCTTGAACTCGCCATGAATTACGCTACGGTAAAATGAGATGTAAAGGAAGTGGTTATTTACAGAATTCAGCCCAGGATTTTAAATCATCCAAAGAGGACCCATTCGGCGAATACTGCGTGCTATAAATGTCACGATTCCCTTGCATTGCGCTATTGAATCATTGGGCCATTATAGCGTTTTGGAGTTATTTCTGGGAAGAACAACTTCATGAAAACAAAGATGAGTAGCCGCGGCATGCTGCATGTCCGCTGGCGTCAGCTGCAGCTACGTAGTTGGCTCTGGTTCTATGCTACGTACGGATGAACATAAGACCAGAGGAAGACTGGAAATAGCGCGTTAACTCGTTTCGAGCTGCTCGCAGTGCCTCTGAGCGGCTCCAAGTGTGCACCAAATGGGCCCAAGTGATACGTTTTTTAAGGTAACACGTCATTATGTACGTGACGTCACTCCCTCTGCAATTTGGTGTTTTCGCTTACATTAAATTACGCTTATTGCTTTGCTTTCATAAGCAAAAGAAATGTAGAAATGATATGATTCATTTCTGGATTCCCCTCCTCTAACCATATTTTACAGCAATCGCCCTTAAATTTGTGATAATTGTTTAACTTCTGTGGTGATGTGACGGCGAACGAGTTTCCTGTTTCCAACTTCCTAACTATAATGAAGCCTTGGGAATAGGCACATATTCTGAGATGAACGTATTTGGTACGCCGTATATTAAGCAAAGGTGCCTTGCATTTTTTGGCCGCTGTGTTTTGTGCCCTTGTCTATAAATTGGCGACATACACATCACCTAGCAGGACCAACACATGTCTCGCGCAGGGCTGAGTTCTGTATCACGCTGGCGTGCAACCATATGAGCATGCTAGTCGTTGCCACTGAAAGTGGATATTGTGTTGCAAGAAATTTAAAGCTGCTATAAATGAACATGAAATAACCTCATTATGATACGCGCGAAAAGAGAGATCCACAGGGTAAGTGCTCAATGTGTCTTTTAAATTCAAGAGAGAGAGAGAGAGAGAGGAATAGAAACACGGAGAGGCAAGGAGGTTAACTAGGCGATACCAAGTAGGCTGCTCTACACCTGGGGAGGGGAATAAAGAGGAAAAAAAGAAGAGCGGCAACGAAACCAGTTTTCTACGTGTCCATTAATCACTATGACAAGGGGACGGAGGGCGCACACTTAAAGCTCGAAGTTTATCGTCGGGAACTCAACCCCGAGTCTTTTATGAACTTCATGAGAACCTTGACATCTTCCCTTTTTGACGAAGGTTTAGACCAAAGCCCCAGAATCTTGGTTTCTATAAGAGGACTAGAGTCCAAGCGACCCAGTGTAGGAGTCAGGAAGGCACGCTCTCGCTCAAAACGAGGGCAGTCACACAGTAGGTGCCAGATCGTTTCACCACATCCACACTCCTTACACAGTGGAGAGTATGCTATTGCGATGAAGATGGAATAGGTGTTTGAACGCCACTCCCAGCCACAGGCGGCAAGGCAGCGTAGTATCACAGCGGGGGAGGTCGAATGGTATTTGAATTTGAAGTGAGGGGTCAAAGTTATGCGTGCGTGGTGTCCAGCCTCCAAGGGTAGAGCACGACTGTATAGTCACTTTTAGAGGGACCAGTTGAAGGTGCCTTCCTGTGCCTGCTCCTGTTAGCGGTATGCGGACAATGTTGGCTGTATCGTAAGCCGATCGAGCAGCATCTTTTTACCGCCTTTTGGTGAGTGTGCGCCCTTCGGATAACCGTTCCCTAGGAAGCTTCACCGTATGTTTTTTTTTTAATTTGAACATATAAAGTCCGCAATCAAAGATAAATATTTCATTGTCAGCTCGAGTTTTCGTCCAGTAAGCTCCAATGCAGCCAGCTTATTGCAGCAGTAAGATTGAAGGAATGTTACTGTGCAGCTTCGTAAAGGCTAGAAGGGATAACGGGAAGGGGGACTGAAAGAGAAAATTTCTGCTTGGGCAGTGATGTGAAGGACACCGCATTCAGGCATGTTTCCTTGCACACTAGCCCTTATTTTCGCAAAAAGAAGGAATGCATGTCTGTCGATATTCATATATAAATATTTGGTTTGCTTGTTTCTCCTTTTCATCGGTGGACCAGTATTTCCGATCGGTTGCACGTATTTACCAAAGAAATAAATGCTAGGCGCGCATCATCATGCTTTATTTTCTTTAAATGGTCACAGCACGTGTATAGTCTATTGAAGTTCGCAACTAAGTTTTTCTCATATTCATCTCTCACTCTCTAAGTGATAGCCGGCTAGCTGAAATGTTAATTTCTTCGAAGATAATTTGCTAGTTCTCAAACACAAAAGTTCTTCGTTTGTCATTGGTGGCATACACCAAACTTCAAGAAGTGATATGCGCAGGGCCCGTGCTTGAGAGAATCACTAATGTTCCATCGACGTGCGATCGGCTCAAGCATCTATGTCATCCGCAGCCTTTGGCCTTCTTTGTTTTGTTTTTTTGTCACTAGAAAAGAGCCGACAGGACGTAATTACATTTGTCAGCAGTGTACACTATTTGAAAATAGCTTGGAATTCGTGCGTAAGCATGTACTTTTATTGCATAAAACTAACATAGATCTCCCATGGAGGGTGTGACAACATAATGTTAAAATAGTTTGGCAACAGTAGTATCTAACGCAGCCGGCAAGTCTACGGTAAGCGAGGTTTTTTTAGACATATTGGTTCTCCTCTATGAGAAATTGAACACCACTGCTGATTCAATTGCAGTAATCAAGTTTGAGCAGTCTCCTTCTGATTGCCTTAGTACGTTACAAGGATTTTCTGCAAGCACGATAACCGCAGGGCATCGAAGATGAATGAACACAGCTCGAGATGTAATGTAGGGTTCATACCTCATCATAGTGTTGTTTTGGTACTGCAAACCAGAAGCTTCTTTTCATCTTCCCTTTTTTTGCACAATGTCTTTGGTTACAGGACAAGAGTTTAGGCGGCGTTCCAAGGCTTGTGTAAACGCCACGGCCGGACTGCCACTGCTCCAATGCCGCCTGCAGTTAAGGTACGTTGTCTTTTATGAGCGTTTCCGGCATTTCTCATCTCTTTTGGAGAAGCTTGTAACAAAGTTAGGTAAAATTGGCTTAAACATAGGTTCATAATACCGCAACAGCCTCCAGCTTTCCCTGTATACTAGAACTATTTTTTAGGACAGAAAAGCTATGTATTTTACCCTGTGCTTCAACCACCGTCTGAGATGAGGCAAGAATCGTCTTCTCAAAGTTGATATTTATCTTTACAAGTGTGTTACATTTACAGCAGTGACGCATGCTTCGTTTGAAAAATATAATGAAAAAACTTCCTCTTCTACAGAAAACAATAGAAAAGCTTTGTGGTCATAATGCCGAAGATATGGCAGTCGTTAAGAGGTAATCTTTTGGTTTACGAGCATGGTTTCTGTGTAACTTATCTTGTGTTTCATGGCAAGAATTTTATGAAAGAAATGTCAAAACAGGAGCGGGCCATCTGCATAAAGACCGGTAGTACATTTATCAGTCAAATGGCGGAAATAAGAGCAGGGAGATTTAGCACAATGGATACGTATTAGCGTAGATGTATGCCGGCTTACCGAACGCCGTCTGCGAACGTGCAGTGGCATGGGTGCAGCCAGGCGAAGAAATTACCTGCGTGTGCGCAGCCGTCGGCCGGTACGTCGGTATGCTTCTACTCTAGTATGTTTCTCTTATGCTAAACATCTCTAATATAATCCGAGATCTGAAGCTTCGCTTCATCACAGATTATAATACGCTTGATTTTCATACGGGCTAACAGCAGCTATAGAATATTTGTTGGAATTAAAATGTTCCCTGGGATTAAAATGTGCCCTTGCACATTAATTTGTTGGAACTATATGGGCGGCGAAATGTCAGCCTAAGCGAATAAATACTGGTTGCGATGTACAGGTACCGCTGTTCCTGTTGCCTGGTATAGCTTCTAAATATTACCTATGCTAACAGTGTATCTTGGTGTGGTGTATCATTCTTATCATTCGTCCTTGTGTCTCCCTCCCGTGCTCGTCTCTTTTGCGGTACATCTTTTTTTCAAACATGTATCATTCTTATGTATTTATTATTGGTTATGTTCGCCAGCGGTAACTTGACTGTGTTGTGGCGTACACGGAATTTAGGCATTTTAATGAACCATAGCAAAGTGCAAATTTTGGTCACACACCGCTTTTGTCCGTCGATATTGAACATTCAATTCTCTGTTTATTCTGTAATTTGAGTCCGTTAATCCTTCCTGAGCTATTATGGGTGTACTGTTCTTGAGGGTGTTCATTCCAGTTCCCGCCTTCTTAGGCCATGATTCCACCGGTATTAAGATCAAATTAAATAAACAGGTGAAAAAAGGTTAAATATAACTGCTCAAAAAGAAAGTGTTACAAACTATTTATTTTGTTGTCAAGGTGAGTACGAGCTGCTTGCTTGCTAAAGGCGGAGTAGTCAGATTTCTTCAGCCATAAAAAGAAAACTACCTGCTTCTATCGCTATCTCGTGAGAAAACAGTAAAAAAATATCTACACATTCAACTCTTCCAGAAGTGCTGCAAGACAGAAGTGAATTATGGGTCCAGAGATGCGATATCCTCGAGAATAACGTCCTTTCGAAACTCCCGTCTGGGCTGCCTCAAGCGCACCAATGCAGATTCTGTTAAACAACATTTAAACACAATTTTTTTTGCTTCGTGGAAATGTACTTGTAACCGACGGTGTATAATTTCTTTTCCCAATGTTGTGAGAGACAAAACAAAAATGTAACAATTGAAGCGGCCAAGTAAGAAAGCGGAATTTTTAACGCCCAAGCGAGCTCCCGACGTCGTTGATGCCCACAGAAACAAGGCAATTTCCGAGTTACGTGTGAAAGCTGTTCTACCTTTTAAATCATTTCAAGATTTCAAGGAAGATATGTCGAATGATCTTCGAGTAAAAACCTCTGCTATTATTTCTTGTCAGGAGCAATCCTAAGAAATTAAGGCTGTGACGCTCTGAGGTACAGTTGGCCTTGTAAGATGGATCTTCTAGGTCTAAGGGACAGCCTTATCAAATTCGGGACTAGCTCCCACGGAACATTTGGTACTTATGTTTTTTTTTTTCTCTGAGGTAACAAGGCACGTTGTGTAATGTCTAAAAACCTTAAAGCGACCAAAATTCTTGCTTTAATGAAATATGATTCATAAAAACAATCGATCGAAACAGAGATGATGCGTGATCTAGCAGTGACCCTGGCATCATCGTTGTCATTTATATCTTTGCCGAATAGTTTCAGTGGACACGTTGAACTGAAGTAAGCTTTTAGTTCATAAAACAGCTGGAAATAATTGATGTTGACAGGTTTCGAGAAGTTCTTTCAGCGTGCTGAATTGCGCTACTACCTTGGTTCCAGGCATTCAAGTTTTCTTTATTTATATATAGAAGAGTATCCAATCAGTCCCTTTTTATTTTTTACCTTTGTACTGTCAAATCCACACTTACCAGACTAAAAGCGGTGTGCCGACTCGCATTTATTTGGGAACATATATTCATGAAGTGTGTTTATTCGCAGTTTCGAAGGATGCGGCCTCATTAAGAGAAGCTGGGAAAACTGCTGAAGCGGTGAAGGTAGTTCACCCGCAGCGGTGGCTCAGTGGTTAGGGCGCTCGGCTACTGATCCGGACTTCGCGAGCTCGAACGTGATCACGGCGGCAGCGTTTTTATAGAGGCAAAATGCTAAGGCGCCCGTGTGTTTTGCGATGTCAGTGTGCGTTAAGATCCCCAGGTGGTCGAAATTATCCGGGGCCCTCCACTACGGCACCTCTTTCTTCCTTTATTCTTTCACTCCCTCCTTTTTTCCTTCTCTTACGGCGTGGTTCAGGTGTCCAATGATATACGGGGAGATAATGCGCCATTTCCTTTCCCCAAAAACTAATTATTATTATTATTATGAAGGTAGTCCGGTGGCAACGTGTCTTGATCAAGCTCCCCCAAATAAGCAATGACAGTGCTGCTCGTTCGAATGGCTATATCATCTTGTACACTCTGAACCCTTTACAAGCCTGTTTCCTAACAGCACAACATGACAACATTGTGACGAGTCTTCCCTCAAAGTGGCAGGAGTATTGCTTTAGATCCCGCCGCTTGCACCCTACTCCTTTTCTCGGGAAGTGTTTTTAGGCGCTGCAGAGACCGCAGGCGCAAAGTGCATGCCTGAAGGCCTCAAGAACTCGGCGATGAAAGCTTGAGAAAGCGCAGCTGTGGAAGCCGTTTCCTCGAGATCGATAGAAGCTTCCATTCTTCTGTAAAATGATTCAGGATCTGTAAAAGGAAAGTGACCTCACTTTTATCATCGCCGGCTTGCGCGGCTTTTCTTTTTTTCATCGCGTGTCCTCAACGGCATCGATTACCGCTAGAGATTTAAATTTCTGCTTGTTTACCAGTTCTCAAGCATTGCTTCACGTCGATGTTTTCATGTGTAGCGTTAGACTGCATCAACCGCTTGCCTTGTGACGCGCAGCGTGAGTGAGCTTCTTCTTTTCATTGAATGAGACTATAAACAAAAGGCTGCTGGAAGGGAAAAACTGGTGTGTGCTGAGAAAGTGAATACGTGCCATGTATATTAGCTTCCATATTGCAGAAAATTGAGTGGCCTTCTTTCGATTAAAAAAAATATACACTCGGGGGACTAGTTTTACTGAATGAACGCGTAGATGATTATAGACGGATACACACTTTTTTTTTGCAATTTTGCGGAAGTATATATGTCAGAAAATTTGGGCTAGTTCCTAAAAAAGCACCGAATGAAATCGCTTGTATTCGTCAGAAGCTTGATATTACAGTCATGCGCCCACCCCAAGAAGGGATACACAACGTCACACGGAAACTATTTCATGTTAGCTTTATATGTTCACACTCTGTTCTCCCATTCTCTTGTCATTCACAGAATCCTTGGAACTTAAAGGGAAGGCTTGCCAAGCTCCTTTAGGTGTCTCGAAGGCTCGGTCAATCATGTCTAAGGGCTGCGTCAAGACAGTATAATAATTTACTTGTTTTGCTGAAAATTTTGCATCTACACATATTATACGCAAGTAATTCAGGGGCCCAGTTCTTTGTACGATATTTTGAGCACTACTTTCTGATGTTCGTATGTTCATAGGCGCCTAATGGGTCTTTATGAAAGCTATTCAGAGTTATCTGCAACACCAAGAAAAGATTGTTGTACTGGTGGGCTTCAGTAGCAAGCTGCATGCGTTCCCGCAAGTATGGGCTCTTGATAAAACAACTCTTGTCCTGTGAGCACACTAGAAGTGAGTGGGCGCTATTTGGGAGGTAGTAAGGTTAGACACCGTACAGTTGTGGCTTTCAAATATTCGTGTTGTGAATGATGAGAAGGACGGTGGATGGCAGCCTAATTCGTAATAGGTAGTGCGTGATGGACGATGCAATGGGAGGAGGGTCTGTCTTAATATAGTGGAAGTGTTCATATATAACATACGTTGGCAGGAAACTGCTTTGTCAGTCCTCCTAGTTTTATGTCTACCTGTAGCAGTCTTAATCAACTTATTCATGGATGCACCGGAAATTCATTTAATTTTCTTTTAAGTCACAGGGTGGCGTGTTCGGCGCCCTACTGCAAATGCTTCAACGGGCATTTGGTTAACAGCTATACAGTCAACATCTGGCACGATCAAAATAAACGACGCTAGAAAAATTTTACGTTCACTTTTAGGCACTTTAGAGGAACTGCTTCGTCAATCATTCACAGAATCGTATAGGACCTCCTCCACGAACCACTGTGAATTTATTATCCTTTCGCCTTCTTCTCGACGAAATATCCATGTTCATTGTAAAAAAGGGCCATTTCCTGCACTGTATTTTGAAAAAAAATTTCTACACTGATTTATAAAAAAAACAAATGCGCGGGCAACGACCGAAAGACGGAGGAAGTTATTTACAACACTTATCCGCAATCGCCATTTTCCTCGGCCAGCCTTCCTTAGCTTTACTATTCTATCGCTTTTTAACGCTGTACTGAGTTCCTGCATGCTGGCATAATCTATAAAAATCCTCTCGCCTACCTGAAGCTTTTTGGATGATGAAGTTGAGCGAAATTATTTCCCACTTTTCTAAACAAAAAATGCTGTTGTGTTCGGATCTCTATTTCTGCCACCTGAATGGTTTGCTATGCACATTTATTTCTGCCGTGAGACAGATGTAGTAGAAAAAGCTACAACTAAATATAATCGTAATGAACGACCGCACTTCGAAAATCTGTATTCCATGATCTGTCTCAAACGCTGCAGGAAATACGTGGTTTTAGCTTACTATTGGATAGCACTGCCTTTCTTGTAAAGTGACTACATTTAAAACTCCTGCCACATAGAGTCTAAAAACCAGATTGCATAGGACTTATGAGGCAAAACATATGCCATCACTAAGATTGTTCAATCCTCGCACCGTCTTTCTGCCTCTGGTAGTGTAACGAGACACGGGATGTAAGCTTCAATATTGGCTAGTCTTTTATGGATGGCGCTTGATTCAGGCGACCGAGACGCATCTAGAAGCGCGATTGCCTCTTCAAAGCCGGAGAACTTCTCATTTCCGTTGAAAATTGCATGCAGAATGATTGCAACGGAACTTTCTTTCGGTGATATTAGGAGACGAAATCAGTATTTGCATTTTGGCAGCATGAAGCGAGAAAGCAAGAGTCAACATTTTTTTTACTCTCTTTGACATATCTAGTCTGTCAAAGAATAGGGCGCTCGAGAAACTCAGCAGCCGGATGCATGAACTTGATGAGAACCACTGCGTGCGGCTGCTCACTTCTTGTTTTGTCCAGAATTCGCCTCACTGTTTATATGCATAACATGCAATCTTTCGTCCGCTAAGAAAACTGAGAAACATGCATTAATCGAAAAAAAAAACTTTTGCTGGTTCACTTCTACAGAGCGGCACAAGCCATGGCTTCTGCTGCCACTACAGAGATTAAACAAAGTCGAAGAAGGTGAAAGGCCCATTTTTTTTGCATTTTCGCCTAGCGGCTAACGAAAACGTTGACAAGTTCTACGGTAACACAGAGTGCAATATTTTGTATTTTGTGCGAAACTGTGCTGGCAGGTTTGCAAAGTTTCTGCTTTCATATGTTCGTTTACTTTAAAAAATGCGTACTTTAACACACCAATATAAAACTTCAGACTAAGCCACTAGCTAATGTAAATTGAAAAAAATTTGAACTTCATAACTTTGTCTTCCTCGAGACGAATGATTTTAATATGTGCTTTTATACAAAAGGCGCAATTGTAAGTGAACTTTTTCACTTTCTGTGGACTGATTATTGGTTTTCATGTTATTCGTACCCTGATTATAACAGTGAAAAATAGGCAAAAAATATACGCCATAAAAAGATTGGTATTTAAAAAGCTGCAACACAATGATGCACGTTTGGTATTAGACGGAGTGTATTCTTTTGTACGCTCAGGTGGAAAGTTAGTCTCGTGAACCCAACTAAGCATATTTTCAATAACGTCACATGTTGATATCTAACTCAGGGTGTAGTAGGCATATACGTAAACAGTTTTTGTTAGGAAACTGGCTAATGAGATCTGATAAATTTTGGTGGCTGAGGCGATGAACCTATGGTCTGAGCCGTTAGAAATGAAGGTTAGTTTCGGCCAGCGCAGGTAGCAGATATGCTGGAAGCACATGCAACTTTGTTTTATTCTGAAGAACAATATTTGGAGGGAAAACAGACATCTTGAGGCCTTTGGTATCGGCGCCAACTTCGCCGGATTTCGGGACAATGTTGGACTGAGTTTTCCGAAAATATGAGTTAAGGAATTTTTCACACAACACGTGCAATGGGAAGAGATCTGAAAGTGAAAGGTCGACATGTAAATCACAGCGTGCTCTAACAGGTAAGTGAAAATTTAATTATTTGGTAAATATGAATAAAACAAATTTGATTACATTGCACAGCCCGACCCCTCCTGCCAGACGGCACTGTGGTATACCGCATTTTTTCCTCCTCTTCATTGAAAGCTTACTAATGCATCCTGTGTTAAAGTACCTTAAATATCAGCAGTAACCTTGTTTTCGCGTTGCCATCGATATCCTATCGTAGCGTTATGAACAATACGAGGTGTTTGCCATACGTGAGATATGGCGGCCACTAATTCAGGGGCCGTATTCAGCAGATCCATTTATGCTTTATTCATTTGGTGCATTGCAATTTTCCGCTGCTCCCATGGTGGCGCAGACAGTGGTTGAGCGCGTCTAGCTGTTCGTAGCCCAATCTGCCACCTGCCTGGATAAACCCGTCCCGCGACTGGGTCGCACTGCCGGACCATCTCCAACAGTAAGGCCGCCGAAAGATGCTACAGGACGGAGCATTTTGCACGCCTCAGGAGCTATATCGGCCCTAGTCCAGTCCACTAAAAGAAACAATGTGTCGATTGTACAAGGAATTGGCGCAGTGTGGTCAGTGTATCTGAATCTGTTTTAATGCATTAGCTGGAAGCAAGCTATAGCTGGAGCACCACAACCACATTGGCTGTCTGTGACTGGCCGTTTGTTTCTCTACCGGATGTTCGTTTCATCACAATGACGTCTCGACAGAAAGTAATCGGAAACGGAAGGAATAATTACAAAGTACGACCCCAGGTTTCTTTTTTACTGGAGTCTGCCATCTGTTCCATACGCCGCCTTATGCCGTCGCTGTGGTTGTGTCAGTCGAGATACTGTGCACAGCACTCATTTGCACAGCACAGCTCATTCTAAAGGACTGATGATGATGGTGATAAAAATTTTTTGAAATGCAGCCGAGGCGAGCTGTGAATGCTGCACGTGTGCAGTCACCCAAGCGCTTTCGAAAAAAATGCCAAAAAACAAAAAGAGCTAGTTTGAAAACCCTAGAGCCCGAAAAGCGAAAGTAAGATGTAGATATAACCAGCCCCACACAGAAATCAATATCCAGCAGTTCGAGAACAGCGTGACAACGCAGTCAGCAATCGACCGGCATCAATTTTTTTTTTTTTTACCGGTAGCCAGTCGGGAGAGCACCATAATCGTTTTATCGCACTTACATTCCATGGAAAATAATCCTTCTGTGCTTAAGCATTATCGCGTGCCAGCAAGCGCATGCATTTTCACACACCTTTGTGTAATCGGTATTTAAGTTGGTTTTCTAAGTATCTCAACCGCTGCCACAAGCCCAGCTTTACTTCCTTATTTCCGTCATGTCCAACTAAAAATGTCGATTCTTTTAAAAAGGCAAATTATGCAGTATTTGTTTTGTGGTAATAGTAATTTTATCTGGTGTGAAGGATGTCGACGCGGCACGGGGGTTATGACGGACGCCGTACTGTAGGGCTCTAGAATAACTAAGACCACCTGGGGTTCTTCAGCGTGCGCTGACCTTGCAAGCAGAATGGAGTTTTACATTTCGATACAATCCAAATGGGGCAGAGTGGTCAGGGTCTGACTCGTGTCCTTCGTATCAGTAGCTGAGTCGCGCAGGCACTGAGCGTACCAGGCACATTCGATTTCGTTTCTGCACTCTGCGACAACGAATGCTTCTGAAAGTAAATGATGCACAACGTGATTGCGTCGTTACTCGTATCTTGCATATTTTTATGGCACATAGCACAAATAAAGGAAAGCTATTCTCACTCGCTGCTTTGTAGAGTTTCATTGAAATTTGATTGCAACTGTGTGCAAATATATATATCTGATAAACTCAAGATTCTTAATCAGTCTGACTTAAAATCTTCAAATGATTTATCATTGCCGAAAACATATCACACAAGCGCCAGTAATGTTACTTTTCATGACGCCAGGCTGCTCACAGTTTATGTTGTTGCGCACCGGAGACTGTTTCGCCCTGCCTTTCAGGGACAGTTTTTGGTGGCTACAGCTACGTGATAGCCAATTTGGAAACTATTTTAGCTGAGAATAACAAATTTCAGACAAAAAAATTGATGCTTCGAGCAAAGTCTCACGAGAGTACCTACGTTTTGTAGCCCACTCCGAGCCTTCTTGGTATGGATATTTCTGCTGAAATGTTCACGTTAGGATAAAAATTATAGCAGAAAAAAGTCTAGCGAGTACTCCCAAACAATTATTGTTTAGAAAGGGCTGTTCTGTATTTATAGACGCTCTAGAGAAAGGGCGCGTACTTGCGCAAAGAAGGCGGGACACAACCAACACACACAACATGTACAGAGCGCTCTAGAAAAGGCTACGAAAAATTCGCGCTTTTTTTGCTTCCCTAACGTAGAGATATGGTTGGCGAGCTTTTCTGGCACTTCGAAGCGCTGACAATAGAAGGGGAGCTTCCTTCCCCCAAGCACGATCTGTGATGTTCGGAACTCACTCCACTAGTGTGAAGCTAACCGGTCGGCCTGCCATCTTTCAGAGAAGACAGCCTAATTTTATTTGCTCAGAGACAGTTCTTTTAAGCTGTTGCCTTACCTAGACTCCATGTAAAGGAATGCTGCCAGTGTGCTTAAACAAACTGCATAAGCACTTAAACAGGCAGCTGAAGCTTAATGTCCTTGCACTCCTGAGTCACATGTTTACTGGTGTCAGATGGTTGAGTAATAATAATAATAATTGATTTTTGGGGAAAGGAAATGGCGCAGTGTCTGTCTCATATATCGTTGGACACCTGAACCACACCGTAAGGGAAGGGATAAAGGTGGGAGTGGAAGAAGAAAGGAAGAAAGAGGAGCCTTAGTGGAGGGCTCCGGAATATGAATATTTTCGACCACCTGGGTATATTTAACGTGTAGAGACATCGCACAGCACAGGGGCGACTTAGTGGTTGAATAATAATAATTAATTGGTTTTTTTGGGGAAAGGAAATGGCGCAGTATCTGTCTCATATATCGTTGGACACCTGAACCGCGCCGTATGGGAAGGGATAAGGGACGGAGTGAAAGAAGAAAGGAAGAAATAGGTGCCGTAGTGGAGGGCTCCGGATTAATTTCGACCACCTGGGGATCTTTAACGTGCACTGACATCGCACAGCACACGGGCGCCTTAGCGTTTTTCCTCCATAAAAACGCAGCCGCCGCGGTCGGGTTCGAACCAGGGAACTCCGGCTCAGTAGTCGAGCGCCCTAACCACTGAGCCACCGCGGCGGGTTAGTGGTTGAATGCAGAATCCTAATTAGGTACAACACATGGATGAACTCAGTGTTTAAGTTCTGATACGGCAAAACTCTTGGTGCAGAATACTGCTCGACAGCGCAGAGAGGAGCACTCGCCCCTTTTCAGTTCGCACCCGACTGACTACCGTGGTGAAAATAAAACCTTACAGGGAAATGCCTGGGTTTCGGCACAATCAGCACAGCGTAGAGTTCAGCCATTAGCCTAGTGATCAGTGACCATCTCCGATATGCCTAGGATATATCTAAGCAAATCGGCGCTTTCAGTCGGCGCCACTGTAGCGCTAGAATCTTCTTTCAGTTGGCCCTGCCGCACTAAATGTGCTTGGAGAGTTAGACCCGAACAGCGGATGATAAGCTTTCCTCGCCCGCATGAGCGGCAAAGAAAACACAACACGCATTCATTCTGTCACAGGGACCTCATTGCACAACTGTGAGATGGTACATGATGTATGTAGATGGCAGAGTTCCTTGTTGAAGACAGCGCATCAGCAAACCAACGCAAGTCAAACAGGCACCTCACGATAGACAGCCGCAGCCCGTACTCGAGAAATTACGTAGCAGGATGGATGGATGTTGCAGCGTCCCGTTGGAAACAGACTGGTGGTATATGCCACCACGCTCGATTTTCTCTGTTTCTGTAATCACTACGCCTACAGTCTGGCAACTGACTGAAAGTTTGTCCCTAAAGCCTATACTCCCGATAACTGTGACAATAAAATTCTACAGCAGAGTGAAAATCCTAGGTGACAGTTTTGTATGCTGCCTTGTAAGTATAGCTTTGAGTTGTAGAGTTGTAATTATGTACCAACATGCCCATGAAAGATTCAAGATGTCATCTAAACCAGAAAAAGATAGACATGGCATATGTTTCACTTGCAGTAAAGCTACTGAAATGCTAGTCATTATCAGAAAGCATAGGGCTCGTTATTGCACTAGACATACAGGGAACTTTCATATCAAAGGCACAGGGAAGGAAACAAAAAGCTTATCTTCTTAAAGATCAAAGCGTCCCGCATTACAAGCTGCATAATTCAGCATATTACAAGCTGCATAACTTAGCGAGGTGTAGACACGTGCGGGTTAATTATCCGGGGAAGTGCAGGGAAGGAAGCGATGAAAGCAAAAACAAGAAAAAGAAGCCGTGGAGAAAGTTACATTTCAAATTCGTAATTAAATCTATATTTCTTCGGCAATATCTCTGTTCGCCATGACCCCAATTCTGTCACAGCCAATGATGCTTTTAGGAAGGCAATGAATGAAACGTAACAAAAAAAACACGTTTGCTGTTGTTCAGCAGGCAAACTGGGATCAGCGCGGGTGCTCTTCTCTTTAATGTCGAAAAAAATAGCAGAAAGAACGAAAGCACGAGCACCCTTTTTCATGCGTATATGAATGTTTTCGGAGGCTTGGAATTTCCAAGCATCACTAACCCGCATAATTCGGACAGCGTCTCAATGAGAAAAGAATGGAGGAGATTTCAGTGTACAGATACTTCTCTGTAATAAATGATAACTCGGGAAGAAACCCATTAATTAGCGACAGAAACTTGAATGTTTGTGTAAATGCAAGCCCACGCGCGTGTCGCACCACAGCCAAAACAAGTAACGCTGGGGAACTAGGAGCCACTCTTTTGCTGAATGAATTTATTACGTCCATTATACGCTGTCTGGTGTGCAAGCAGTGCGTGACTCGGCGCTTTTGGACCCTTGTTCAAAGTAACTGAGATATTGGCTTCGTGTCCTAAAATAGGCATTGGTAAGCACGTACACCCCCTATGCTGCGAAAAGCACCTATTTGGGCGGTTGTAGCACGTATGATTACCTTGTGATATCAATAGGGCAGCTCAGAGGTGGCCAGCCATTTTTTACTTATTAACAGTGTATGCCTCGTATTATGTGGCAGCTAATCAAGATTAGAGGCAGTGCGCGCTGCTTTCGGCTAGGAAAATAAGCAGTGAGAACATTTTCATGTCAACATAACTGTTACTTAAGGCGTGCGCTTAAAAATGCCATCTTATTAAGAACCTTTTGTTTACGCTACATGACAAAGAGTGCACTAGTTTCAAAAGGAAAACAAACAGTCTCTTTATGTAGGAGCAACAATACCAGTGCATTATGGGGAGTACTCCTGAATAGACGCTTTATAAAGGCTACGAATTCGTCTTGTTTCCGGTTCTCTCGTTTTTGTACTCTGATTGGATTCTCATTTTTGGAAAGGTTAGAATGCCGGTTATAATTCAGCGCATGAATTTTGTACTGATCCTAGTTTTTCAGGGTGGAGTGATTAGACTGCAGAAAATAAACGTTCTGTGCAAAAAACATAAAGAAACAACAATTTTTTTTTGCATTGCCAGAGACTTGCCTCTTAGCTTAAGCGGAGTACAGAAATTTGCAACAAAAGGCAAAGGCTGAGGTGAGTTTTTACTCACAGGTAAAACAGTCTGATATTTTGCGGCCAAAACACAAGAAAATAAGTTATAAAAACGTTGTCAGAGGATGTTGTGAGAGTTTTAGCACTGCCTTTTAAAAAAGAAGCTGCAAGAAATGAGTCTTTCCCCTGCATCGGGAAGCTATGCAGAGCTTCGTCCAGGGATACGTGTTGCTAGAAAACATACGTTGAGTAACGAGCTGGAAGAACGCCATAGCATGAAGGAAACAGCCTGACTGCGGAAGGTCGTCCCTGAGGGCAGGCACAGTCGGATTCAATTAGGTAGCATGCCAGAGCGCGCAGGACTCCTGCCCTGCAATGGCGCATGTGTCTACTTACCGCGACAATGGTAGGAGATCGTTTTGTCCCTCACTGGGAACCTCGTGAACGTAATCTTCGAGATTTAATGCGAGTCTGTTTACGCTTGTCGTGCGCCCTAAATAGGAGCTGTATGGGCCATACAAAAGAAGCTTGTGCTGATTTTTCGATGCTGATGTCGATTGCTCCTGGAGAGTCGTGGGAAGTAACGCTGTGCGCGATGATCGAAGAGTGTGGTGTATTGTGCGAGTGATGTAGGAGATGTTCAGTCTTCAGCAGTGTACATCACTTGCACTTCTACTTTGGAAAAACCCGTAGTCTACTATTTCCCGGACACAAATACGGCGGGAAAGAATTGGCTCAACGAGAAATGCCGCATGTGCCTGAACAAGCTTAATAATATTGATGCGCACGTACTGTAACCAGTGCAGAAATAATTGGAAGGGGATTGAATGTTCCCACACCACACTCCTTAAAGCGTGTACTAGCTTGGAATGAGGAAGCACTGATTTGGTAGACTCATTTTATCTTCTGGTCAACTATCTTTACAAGCCTCCTCTCTGTACTGATGTCTTACGTTTGGTTTCCATTTCTTCTTCCAAATGAAATGCATTTTTTCTATTGGGCAAAAACAAAAAAAAAAGAGAACGACGAGTATGGCAGACCGTTACGGTATGCAAGGCAATCCCTCAGTCTGGACGTCATGATAAAACTGCAACATGGTTCTGAAAAGACGACTGAGTAAATGGCGCGTCCTGGGATCCGGAGATGGGGGGGGAATCTTACATGCTTGCGTGCTCAAAAAATAAGCCTTATTTACAACGACGTAATATATTGTACGCCGTTTCATTGTACTTGTAAGCTGACTCAATGACTGAAATATTTCCGCACAGCGAGTAATATTGAAAATCCGGCAACTACCTTGTTTGATGACCAGTGCTTTACAGTGGCGATGGCCTTACTGTATTGGTTTCAGTCTTTTGTATAACTCAGAAGAAACATTTTATAATTTTGGTTGTTTTTACAACTAAAGGCTTATCTTGGCTCTGTTACTACGCGGGCTACAACGGACGAACAGTGTTCATTCCTTCCTGTTCTTTGCGAAGCTTATACACAGCTGTGCACGCGGAAAAGAAAAGTCTGTTTAAGATATTAAATTATGGCTTTTGCTTTCCGTGCAAGAAATTTCATTACAGCTTTAGAGAGAGCGTGTTTGCAACTCATTCGTGGAACTTTATGGCTTTCCTGAAGTTCCTGAAAAACTTTCAGTAGCAGCGTTCGAACAGTCGCGCCCTACGTGCTGTGGAGTTAAACTTGCTGCTTTATCAATAATGTTTAGCGATTAATGATTTTAAAATCAGCTCCCGCGAAAAACCAACATTAGGGGTTATAGTTGTTCGAGAACTTTAATGCAGGTTGTCAGTTGCGGAGCGTGTTAGGAGAAGCATGGGTTGTTTTACGCAAACCGTTCCAAAAAGATATTGCCACGCTGCTGACTTTCTGCCGGCGCCACCTGGAGGTCGAACTGTGTTCCCGAGCGCGTGGCCGAACGTCTTCTTTGTCCAGAACGAGCGCGGCGGTGTTGGCAAACCTCGCCCGAGTGAACAGTTTGGTTCTCTGTATTTTCGCCGGTGACATTTTTTGGTGGAGCCGTGCTGGGTATCATCCCATGTACGCTGACCGGGACGATAGCCCTGACGCTTCTCCCCGACGAGCAGACGCCACACCTGTCCACAAAGCTAGCCGTCGCCTGCGAGGCCTGCAACCCGAATTTGAGCCACTCACGATTCCTGCTCGGGCCATGACTTCCGCCACTGGCAGCCAGACAGGTCACTCCTTCGGCAGTGCCCCGCCGTTCGTCTTTCTTGCACCTCGGTCGCCACCATCCTTCCACGGCGACCGGTTCGAGGATGTAGAAGATTGGTTGGCCGGTTTTGACCGTGTGGCCGCGTTCAACCAATGGGACGACGAGCGAAAGCTGCTGAACGTGTACTTCGCACTGCAAGACTCGGCGAAAACGTGGTTCGAGAACCACGAGGCGTCCTTCTCTAACTGGGCAGCTTTTCGCCGCGAGGTGCTCGCCACGTTCAGTTCGAGCGAGCGAAAGGAGAATGCCGAGCTTGCCCTTCGCTCCAGGTCACAGCTGTCCAACGAGAGCGTGGCCATGTTTATTGAGGACATGACCCGCCTCTTCAATCGGGCCGACCCAGCCATGCCCGAAGCTACAAAGGTGAGGCACCTTATGCGTGGGGTAAAGGAGCAGCTGTTCGCTGGCCTCATGCGCGACCCTCCGAGAACTGTCGCCGCCTTTGCCAAGGAAGCGACGACCATAGAACGTTCCTTGCAGGAACGGAGTGCCCAATACGGCCGTCAGGCAAATGTAGCGGCCGCTCAGTACTGCACGTCCTTGCCAGGCCCCGGGGATGAGGCGCTGCGAGCGCTTGTGCGGAGCATTGTCCGCGAAGAACTGCGACACCTCCACTTGAGTGCTCCGTCAGAAAGCGTACCTTCGACAGGCGATGTTCTCCGTGACGAAATCCGGCGAGCGGTGCAGCCACCCCCAGCACCCCTTTCGGAGCCGCACGTAATGTCCTACAGCGATGCCCTGCGCCGACCTGCCCCGGCGCCGCAAGCGTTTCGCCCCGTTGCCGAACCACCACCACCCCATCGTTACGTGCGTCCCATCGAGCAGCAGCAGGACCCGTGCCCTCCATTCCGCAAAGCGTACGTGTGGCGAACGTCCAACGATCGTCCGCTCTGCTACCACTGCGGGGAGCCCGGCCATGTTCTGCGGAATTGCCCGTACCGGCGGATGGGTCTGAGAGGATTCCCACCGGACGCGCCTCGACCGCGCTATGGTGAAAGACCGCGGGACATAGAGGAGTACCTGAACTCTCAAGTGCCGCCCCCGACCTCACAGCGGCGACAGTCGCGATCGCCATCCCCGAGGCGCTTTGCTACGCCCAGTCGGCCCTCAACCTCCGGTCAGTTCGGAGGCACGTCCCCTCGGCGGGAAAACTGAAGACGGCGTCCTCCGGGGGTAGGGCCGCCGCCGCTGCACGAAGTCAACAGCCTCCACCCGACGATTGGACGCGACGGCCCGAGCGTCAACGACCCGATCCGACGACCCCACCGACGTGCTGCGAACGATTAGTTTCCGCTGAAATTTTAGTAACCGTCGACAGTTATGAACTGACCGCACTCGTCGATACCGGCGCTGATTTTTCTGTGATGAGCAGGGAGCTAGCCATGACACTCCGTAAGGTTCTGACGCCTTGGTGTGGACCCGTGATCCGCACTGCCGGTGGCCATGTCGTGACACCAATCGGCGTCTGCACTTGCCGCATCCAAATCCATGGTCTTACTTTCACCGGCTCCTTTGCCGTGTTAGCTGACTGTTCAAAGGACCTCATACTGGGCATGGATTTCCTTCACGAGTATGGTGCGATCATAAACCTTCAGGAACTCATGGTATCTTTTTCCGCCCAGCGAGCCGTTAACACAACCACCGAGCCCTGTAAAGTAATGTTGCGCATATGTGACGACCACATAACAATCCCTCCGCGAGCCAGCAAGTTCGTCACAGTCGAGTGTACTGACAGCACCGGCGCTCTTGGCATTGCTGAAGCGAACATGTCCCTGCTACTCGCTCGGCAAGTTTGTGTCGCCCGAGGCCTAGTAGACCTTGCCGATGGTCGTACCGAAATCTTAGTCACGAACTTTACTCGTGAACCGCAACATTTGACGAAGTCAGAAGTCGTCGCTTATTTTGACGAGCTTGGAGAGTGTACGAGGCAGTGCTCTTTATCCACCACGTCAGACCTCGCCGACGCGACGGCTACAGCCATTCCGACTGACGTGAACCCGCACCTCTCGGCCAGTCAAAAAAACTGCGTGCAAAGCCTAATCTATTCCTTCCGCGACTGTTTTGCGGAAACTTCCAAGGTCCGACAGACGCCGCTTACCAAGCATCGAATTGTCGTTGCTGACGACCAAAGACCAATTTGCCAGCGTCCTTATCGCGTGTCTTCCAAAGAACGCGATGCCATCCGCCGCCAAGTTACACAGATGCTCCAGGACGACGTCATCCAACCTTCCACGAGCCCCTGGGCATCGCCTGTTGTTCTCGTCACGAAGAAAGATGGCACCCTCAGGTTCTGCGTCGATTACAGGCGCCTGAATACCGTCACGAAAAAAGATGTGTACCCTCTGCCCCGAATTGATGATTCCCTAGACCGCCTGCGCCATGCCACCTTCTTTTCATCCCTCGACCTCCGCAGTGGGTATTGGCAAATAGAGGTCGACGAACGCGACCGAGAGAAGACCGCCTTTATTACGCCAGACGGTTTATACGAGTTTAAGGTACTCCCTTTTGGCTTGTGCTCGGCCCCAGCCACGTTCCAACGAATGATGGACACCGTGCTGTCCGGTCTGAAGTGGCAGACATGCCTCGTATATCTTGACGATGTCGTGATCTTCTCTGACACGTTTGATGAGCACCTGAAACGCTTGCGTGCTGTTTTCGAGGCCATACGTTCCGCTGGTCTCTCTCTCAAGCCAGAGAAATGTCACTTCGCATTTCAAGAGCTGAAGTTTCTTGGTCACATTGTCAGCGCACGAGGTGTTAGTCCAGATCCCGAAAAGACGGCCGCCGTAGCTGCCTTCCCTAAGCCAACAGACAAACGGAGCCTGCGTCGTTTCTTGGGCCTCTGCGCGTACTATCGCCGGTTTGTTCCCAATTTCTCCCGGCTAGCAGAGCCTTTGACCCGCCTGACGAAGGATTCTGAATCCTTCATCTGGGGCCCAGACCAGGACAGCGCCTTCACAGAACTCAAGTCCCGTCTGCAGTGTACGCCTGTGCTTGGCCACTTCGACGAAGAGGCCGACACTGAACTGCACACTGATGCTAGTAACGTTGGCCTCGGCGCGGTCCTTGTTCAGCGGCAGGATGGTCTAGAACGCGTGATTGCTTACGCCAGTCGCACTTTGTCCCGTTCAGAAGTCAATTATTCCACAACGGAAAAGGAATGTCTAGCTGTGCTGTGGGCCGTTACGAAATTTCGTCCGTACTTGTATGGCCGCCCGTTTCGGGTCGTGAGCGACCACCATTCACTCTGTTGGTTGGCGAACCTGAAGGATCCCTCGGGGCGGCTTGCTCGATGGAGTCTTCGGTTACAAGAATTTGATGTCACCATCGTGCACAAGTCTGGCCAGAAACACAGCGATGCTGACTGTCTATCTCGCGCCCCAATCCTGTGCCCCACTGACGAGTCCGACGACGATTCCGCTTTTCTTGGTGCTCTCACCACGTCCACCCTTGCCCAACAACAAAGGGCCGATTCTGGCCTGCTGCCCCTCATAGAATACCTTGAAGGAATCGCCCCATCTCCACCTCGGCTCTTCAAGCGCGGACTGTCATCGTTTTGCTTGCGCGATGGGGTACTCTACAAAAAGAACTACGGCCCAACGGACACTGTCTATCTGCTTGCAGTGCCAGCTGCGCTTCGCGACGAAGTTCTGCGCGCGTGCCACGACGACCTTTCATCGGGCCATCTCGGGTTTTCCCGCACGTTGGCGCGCATACGCACCAAGTACTACTGGCCCAAGCTTGCTGCGGTTGTCCGCCGTTACGTCCGAACCTGCCGAGAATGTCAGCGCCGGAAGACGCCACCGACTAAACCAGCCGGGCTCCTGCAGCCTATCGATCCCCCGCGCCTCCCATTTCAACAGGTCGGCATGGACTTACTCGGTCCGTTTCCGGAGTCTTCCATGGGTAACCGGTACATTGCTGTTGCCACTGACTATCTCAGCCGCTACTGTGAGACCAAGGCTCTTCCCCGTGGTACCGCCGCCGAAGTCGCAAGTTTTTTCATTCATAACATTGTGCTTCGTCACGGAGCTCCAACGGTCGTATTAACTGACAGGGGAACCCCGTTTACGTCGGCACTTACGAACGAGGTACTTCGACTCAGTGGCACCAGTCATCGAAAGACAACGGCTTACCATCCGCAAACCAACGGACTGACTGAGCGGCTTAACAAGACAATTGCCGATATGCTCTCTATGTATGTCGACGATGACCACGCGAACTGGGACCGGATACTTCCGTACATAACGTTCGCGTACAACACTGCGCTTCAGGAAACGACGCGCTTCACTCCTTTCCATTTGGTGCACGGTCGCGAACCCTTGACCATGCTGGACGCCATGCTTCTTCCGGATCCTACTCCCTCTTCTGTCGTGGATGCCGACCAATTTGTCCGTGACGCCGAAGTTGCTCGCCAAGTTGCTCGACAGCGAATCCGGTGCCAACAACAACGCGACGCCGAGCGTTACAACCTCCGCCGCAGGGAGGTGATTTACACACCCGGTGACCAAGTCTGGGTGTGGAGCCCAATCCGTTTGCGAGGGCGCTCCGAGAAGCTTCTTCGCCGTTACTTTGGTCCGTACCAGGTGTTACGCCGCCTCAGCGCGGTGACCTACGAGGTGCTCCCTCAAGGAACTGCCCGGTCCTCTCGACACCCGACGTCCGAGGTCGTCCACGTGGCGCGAATGAAGCCGTTTTATTCCCGTTAGCCCCGGACCGAACCCCGCCATTACCTTTCGCCTTATTTTTTTTTCTTCCCCTCGCGTGCGGCATCGAGTCGATGCCTCTTAGATGGGAGGGGCAATGCCACGCTGCTGACTTTCTGCCGGCGCCACCTGGAGGTCGAACTGTGTTCCCGAGCGCGTGGCCGAACGTCTTCTTTGTCCAGAACGAGCGCGGCGGTGTTGGCAAACCTCGCCCGAGTGAACAGTTTGGTTCTCTGTATTTTCGCCGGTGACAATATAATACTTTGTTAAAAATCCAATACTTCCTGAAAGAAAATTTTAATACATAGTGGAGCATACGGGGCACGGGTGTTTTTCCCTCACGGTCGGTTTTCTAACTTTACTCTGCGTGGGTCTCGTCGGCGCCATGAAAGTTCGCCATTATTTCTTTAAACGTAGCTCAAATACTAAGCTTTCTTTATGCTCCTAGAGTTACTTGTAACCTTCTCCCAAACTTTTAATCATTTAGTTTTAGAGAGAACGCTCAAGCAGCCTGATTAGGTGTGATGCGAATGAAGTAATGCTGCTTCCTTCGTAGTAAAACTTCGCAGTATGGCTTCTTGTGGAAGTGCTGACTTTTGTTTGGATCATGGTTTAGGAGGGTTTAACCTCCCAAAGCCGCTCGGGCTATGAGGAACGCCGAGGTGAAGGGCTCCAGAAATATCGACCACCTGGGGCTCTTTAACGTGCAATGACATCACCTAATACATGAGCCTTTAGCATTTCGCCTCCATCGAAATGCGACCGCCGCGACTGAGATCGAACCCGCGTTTTTCGGGCCTGCAGTCGAGCGCCATAACCACTGAGCCACCGCGGTGACGTTGAATTTTGTCCAGCATCAAGACAAATCATTCCTCGGAGAACCAAAAATCACAGTGGATTTTTTTGGCACAGAAACTTGATTAAGACAAGGGATACAAAAAATAAAAAAGAACGCCTTGATAGCCGCTAGAAAGGGAATGGTAGAACAGACTATCGTCAGAGATTTTTTACAGAAAGTTTAACTTTATCATGATTGGTCAAATCTGCCAATTAACGTGATACCTGCATCTAACTGTTTCTCCCTTTCTCTCTATTAAAAGCTACGTTGTTTGAGGATATGTGTGCATGCCTGTTACTCAATAGCACGACCTCCCGTCGATACTGACAAACTTAGATTTTTCCTAAGCGTTCCCAAGCTTTAGTGCAGTCTGCGGGGCGTATCCCGTTATTTTTCCAAACTGAAGCAATTAAAATAGAAAATTACATGGCATAACTGCTCAATTCCTCAGATGTTGATCAACGTGACTCCCGGCTAGAGAAAAAACAGAATAGACAAAAAAGATTCATCATCATGCGATAAAATCTGCCCTATCGCCAGGTGCATAATGAGGAAAGGGAGCTCCTTGAATTCAGCTGGCGGATTTAAACGATAAAGGTATGCGAGACAATTGTCTGCAACACGCCGAAGCCGTCTTTCTGAAGGAAATAAGGCAAGGAGGAACCATAAAACAGGTGCTCTCGCCTTTGTCATTGCGCCATAAAAATTATTTGGTTCCCAAGGGCAGACCTGAGAAGAATTGCCTTAACTGAAAAAAATACACACAAAGGAAGCCAGCAGCGCTCGAAACATTGTAGCTCAAGAGAATGCTCCTATTTTTTAATTTGTGGTGTTGATTAAATGCCTTATTATGAGGGTAAATATAATATGGCTGAAAAATAATAGATTAAAAAGCAGAACAAAAACAATCACTAGCCGCCGCTCGTTTCGGATACCGCCAGTGGCATGTGATCGACGAAAACACAAAAGGAAAAGAGAAATCCGGTTCGGCGATTTTCTGTAGAATATCTGATACGGGTCTCAATTGAACTTATTTTTGGAAATGTGGCGGAGAGTTTGAAGGTTGCTTCACTTCCGCCACCGGTTGGCCCGGTATTGCACTGCCTCCGGGATCGGCCTGGGTCTTTATACCGCGCGTCTTTACTATCTTGTCTTTCTATACCATCTTTCAACTCTCCTTCTATCTGCACGTGGTAGCGATTGTGGCTCGGCTTAAGCCAGTGAGCAGGCCTGTGCACTTTCCTTCTCTTTCTTCCTGGCAACAACAGACAACAGACAATTTTCTTAAAGCAGTTCGATTTCTCACTATGATTGCTTTCATATTGACAATTTTTTTAACACTAAAGGTCGACGAAGGTTGTAGATTGGCACGTCTGGTCGGGGGGGGGGGGGGGGGAGAGGTTTAAGAACTTCATGGGGTGCACATAAACCATTGTGTTCCAGAACTTCGTTCATCTTAGGTCATGTTTTACTTCGGAACGTTTGTGAAAATCGGACGGTTAAAAATGTATTGGTACCAGAGCGTACAAAAATATTTTTATATCTCAGTCACGTGTTTGGAAAAAGGGCGATAGCAGCACTCAATAAGAATTTGAATTCGCTTTTTCTAGTCCCAAAAAAGTGTATATAGAAGTCAAACACTAAGAAAACAATGCCGCATTTTAACGCACGAAAGCTTATTATAACAAACTGATAACAGAAGACTAGCAAAACACAGTTTTGAAAACTACGTTGGACAGACCAGTCACAAGACCACCCTCCCAATTGTGCTGTACCATCTTAGTGGCCACCTTGACATATATTTCTCCCGACCTTTATTTTATTGCGGAGGTTCGAAGACTGTCACGGTGTTCTATGCAGATGATCCTTCTCGGTTAATCCCTTTTATTTTTACTGAAGGCTCCGCTGCTAGCGGAGGACGACAAAAGGCGGCAGAGTGCCTACGGCAAAATGTGCCAGCCACTGAAACATGTCCAGCTTTCTCGGGCAAAAATTTCGAAAATTGGAAAATTGTGAGACATTGTTATCGAAATATTGAATGTAATGGTGAATAATCCTGATATGTAGCAAAATATTTCTTTTAAAGTGTTTCCAATGATCGCATCTAAAAATAAGACTGGCATAGAAACCAATGAAAACCCTTTTGACTGTAGCAATAAAATGCGAATAGAAAAAGATACGACTTGTGTCATGTGACCTGCGGATATATTGATTGTTGTTGAGAAATCTTACAATATATGAGAAAATTGCGTTGATAAACGGTTTCCCGCTAAAAAAATGCTTTTGTCCGGACTTTCTGGGTATGTCCCCCAGCGTACTGAAAAAAAAAAAACGATTTCACAAGTGCAGCCTTCAACAAGCATTGCCATTCGAGAAACGAGACGTTGCATTGTCAGCGCGAAACGTAGCATATTCACAGTTCTTTGTCTGAGTGCATTGCTAACAAGCGCAATAGAGTGAGAGAGAGAGCATGGCGGTACGCTGAGAGCTCAGCACATGCGATAACGGGCGATTTTCAGCAGCATAGCAAAAAGCAGACCTTTGAAATATCATCAAAAAGGGTTAATGGTTTAGAATAACTGCGTCGTGACTACTTTTTTCCCCTCTGTCGAATGCAGAAATAGACTTTTATGCTTGGCGATTTTTACCAATACCCTCACTTTAGTACACACGTTATATCTTGTTTGGTTTGGTTTATGGGGGTCTAGCGTCCCAAAACGACAAGGAATATGAGAGACGCCGTAGTCAAGGGCTCCGGAAATTTCAACGAAATGTGGAATTGGGGTTCTTGAACGTGCACGGGCCTCTAGGATTTCGCCTCCATCGAAATTCGACAGCTGCGGCTGGGATCGAACCCGCGTCTTTCGTGCCAGCAGCCGAGCGCCATAGCCGCTGAGCCACCGCGGCGGCTTACACGTTATATTTGACGAATCAAGAGAAAGTCATGCTATATTTGAGGACAGCGGGAATTGCTATCGCATTCACGTAGTGAACTAGACGTACCGGCGGTGTTAAGCATCTTTGAGGCAATTTAACCATTAAAAATATGAACACAAAAGACGCCACCAGCATTTGTTCGTCGTGATAGATGTCACAACACTTTTTGTATCAGATGCCACGTGATTCCACAATCATTGGCCTGCCTTGCCCTCCCTCACACAAAGTGCTGAACCCTTTCCCCTCGCAAGATATAAAACAGTAAACGTCGTCGCCTGGGTGGCTTTTTTCCAGGCTGCGTCAAAACATTCCTGACAACGTAGCAACGCCTCGACTTCCGCCTGTTGAGTCCAAGGCTTAACCTAGGAAATCACGTTTTTACCCGCCATGTCTGTCCAGGACATGAAGGAACTGCGCTCATTGCTAGAAAGCCTCAGTCTCGACGAACTGTGGTGCATTAATGCCGCGGAGATACCCGGTCTTCCAGACCTGTGCGCCCTACCTCTGAGCACCGTGGCGAGCGAGATATACGAGGCTGTGAAGAATCTCCTGACGGTAGAAAAGCGGTTAGACTGCATTGCTCAGATCCGCTGCCGGCTGATGCAGCGGCACACCATCCGGGGGTGGAAGTTCTACCGCCAGGACCAACCGCCGACGGGAGAACTCTTCGATGCTGATTGCCATGGAGTCGTCCCTCAGACTTGTCCCCACCGACACCAGTGCACCCACGTATTCTTGGACCAAGCTCGGTGACCGCGTCTATGGTTGCTTTTTGATAAAAGCGAGCACGGAACGGAGTGTAAAATGGGATGCTGTCCACGTAATCTTTTGGACCAAGCAACCACTGATGGCTACTCAGACTACGAACGAAAGCATTGAAGAGCGACTACCGGAGGCTGTTCACTCGGCGCTCGGCGGAAATGCTGTGTGTATCCATGTGAATGCAAATGACAATCTCGAAGAGGGCGCACGAAATGCTATTTACTCTCTGCGCCTGGCTGCAGCACGACGAGAAAATAATCTACGTTACAAGCACTTAGCAACCTCAGCGGCAACCGGCGACTGCTCTCGAAGGTGAAGAACTGCTTTCCCATCCAGGAGAAAAAGGTCAGTGACATCGCTGTTGCAGCACAACTTTTTCAGGAAACATATCCTATCAAAATCGTGTACTTTTTTACCCATCAGTGAAATGGTTCAATGCGCAGCAGAATTTAGTTTTCGCAAAATTAAAACCCTTGTCTGGCGCGGAAGATTGGCATGCCCCATATCGCTTCCCTGGGATACAAAAACAAGTGCATAGCCAGGTGGTTGGTAAGGCTGCATCGATCTGAAAGACGTCGAAACAGCGCCGTCACGGGCATGTGCGCTTTTCGGCGAACCGGCCGGCGTGGGAGAGTTAGCAATAGGAACAAAATGTGCCAGCGTAAAGCGATATTTGCCGACCGGTTTTTGTAGTTCCTAATCTGTCTTTTGCTTATGCCAGTAGGCGCCGTCTTCTATGCGGACAACGTCACCGGTAGGAACAATTTTTCACGCCGCTTGACGCCGAGGACCACACTAATACGTGCTGTGGCGGGCAGTAGTACATGTATTCTATTTTTCTCTTCGTTTTCCATGTTACGCCAACGTCACTGACATTGCAGAGCCAGAAATTGTGGCCTTAAAGGTTGTCACTGTAAAACACTGAGAGCCTGTGTCCCGGAAACAGCAGCGAAACTTAAGTGGTGCTCCGCCTGTCCTAGTGACACAAACCCTCATTCGTGCTATGACTGCGATCAGCAATGGTACATATGTTATGGATCTGCATTGCTAGTAGCATAGAGAGCGTGGTTTTAAAGGGTCAGAATTTCAGTTTGAAAACTGAAGATGCACGTTCGTGTGGTAAGTGCAGGTCGATTATGTAACTAGGTAAACATTATGTGCACGATTTGCTCTCGCAGATCCGTTATCGCAGAAAACATCTGCTATCACAGTTTCTGCTGCTTGCCGATAAGAAAGCTGTACACAGATTTCTCGGACTGTCCGAGTATTACCGGCGCGCACACATTCACAGTGACAGTCTCTCAGTTAAATTGAATTGTCCAAAATGGTACTGGTTCCAGTAAGAGAAGCCACCCCTCCCTGCTTATACTTGTAGATAAAAGCGTGGCCAGCTATCTTGCTAATGCGTCGCCGCAGTAAGAGTGTGTCATCCCTGATATCCTAACGTTTTGCGAAAACAACCCTGCATAATAATCCGTCCAGCAGTATATAACGTTTAAACCTTATTCGCACATTGCTTTTTATTAACTTTTGTAGACTTCAATCATATACGACTTGCATAGGCAGATCTGAGTCCGATGGATGCGATCGCCTTTACTTGTGTATCAATGTCAAAGAATAGCTCAGCGATCGATACAAATGTAATCTTCAGTTTTCGAATTGTGGCCTTTGACTAAAGCATTCTGTCATTTTCGCCCTCTATAGCTGACGCCAGACAAGACGAGGCTGCTGAATGCCCACTCATCTCCGGTATCGGTCGAAGGAGTTTGCGTCTAGAGAAGGCCTCAAACACATCTGGCGTGAGTCCCACCCTCCAGATACGCAGAACTGATGCTCGTGCAAGCGTTGCTCTTAAAGGAGCTTTAACAGGTAAGCCGTATTTGTTTTGGAGGTGCGGAGATTTTGTATACTGCGTTTATCAGAACTACGATCGTTTGTCACCGTCAGTAACAGGCTTGTGTGGAGCGGTGCCGTTAATGCGATGGGTGCCTCTAGCGCAGGGGAAAGCAACCAGCGTCCTTGGTGCCACAGAAACTTTCATACTGCTACCGTGCGCTGGATCATTTGTCCTCCTGAGTATTAGGTATCTAACCCGGCACTGATGGCTGCCAAAGGGTGCTGAAATGGGCTTGTGTGATTAACAATTATGTATAATTTAGCGCATACAGGCTCGGCCAAAACAAATAAAATGCACGCAAGACGTAATTTCATAATTAGTTTATTACAAAGATAAATATAAACCTTAAAAGACCAAAAGCACATAAAAATTTTGTAAAAAGCGGATGTACAACAAAGATTAGCAGGAAAACGGATAAAAAACATACATGCTCCGGTGATAGACGGGCTGTTTAACCGTGGTTCTGGAAAAGAAAGTTGGTTACCCGTCAAATGAGCAGAAGCAGCGCTCATGCAGCTACTGCTGAAGTTTCATGGGAGAAAAGCTCTTACAACTGCCCCCGTTGGTGCGTGCGTTCTTACCTAGCACCCCGGTTTCTCCGAAGAGCAGGTGGTTTGAGTTATTAGCTTTCCCTCCAGACAAATGAAACTAAGTGAGAGAGCGCTGGAGCGTGCGTTTCCTTTCTTCTGTCTGCGTCTCTCTGTTTAGTACAAGCATAAAGCTGTGTCTGTGAATGGAAGGGGAGCATAGGGTAGGCAGAATGGAAGTCACCACTATGCCCGCTTGTGAGTCTGCTGCTCGAATCAGCGTCCCTACCGGAGGAGGGGAGAACTAGTGGCCTGGACGCGAAGGAAGCGTCTATCGTCCCGTCTTTCAATCATGCGATCTCAAGCTTGTGGCGCATAAGTTTGAACAGTAATTTCTGACACTGTACTTAAGTCTCAAAAGTAATTAGATGTGGACAAAAAGTTTTTGTGGCAGCATGCTGCGAGGAACTATCCCGCACTTACATTACTGATAGCAAATCCACTTACTTCTAACCTCTCCATTTATCACTGCAAAGTCCCCTTAAACCTTACTATTAATCTGTGATTAGGCTTCGTATGTCTGATCCTGAGGATTTCGCGTTCACGAATGTTGCATACTTATGCTTGGCTGTCACGCAGTTGTGTTGCAGGTTCGTTTATTTTCTGTTTAGGCTCTCGCTGTTGGTCGGTGGTTATTGTTTATTTCACGAACACGAATTTACAGGTTCTTCGCATATAATAATAGATTCCAAGAAGATGCATAACTCTAGATAATTCGATCATGATGAAGTTCTCGATGAGCAAATTTAGCGAGAAACTGTCTAGTAATGCTTGCAGCGTTGTTCATTATTTTGTTTTGCATTGGAAAATTCTTTGCTCCAAATTCTTTACCAACGTTCTTATCATAAAATGCCAACAAGGACACAGCAATCCATGATATGCGAACGCATTGCTGTCCGGCTGCTAGAAAAGGATTGTCTTAAAAATGATCTTAGATTCTGTTAGCACTTTGTGCAAGCACACGAATCCAATAAAGTTCTCGTCTCAGCGTGAACTGACAAATGCTTCGAGTAAGGCAATTCAACTTCGCAAACATTTTCATTGCGCATCAGAACGCATATGTAGGTGCTTTAAAACACGTGTCTTAACGTTGAATTTAAAAGTTCTTGTGTCACAGAAAATGGTGTGCACATACGTAGTATTACCGGCTGCGGAAGGGCTTCATTGGGCCATCAAAACAATATAAGTATGAAAGTTACAAAGGTCTCGTTGAAGACACCGCTGCTTTGCAACGACTGCGAGATTACAGCTAGGTGGTACTATGTAGGAAGTTTTTTTCAGAAGGGTCATATCAGAATTTTAACATTATTTCCTGCTTATTTAGCATAAAACGATACCGCACACTTACATGACCCTCGTGTCCAAAAATGCTACCAAAATTTCCAGACTTAAACGAACTAATTCAAAGAAAAACTTGTTTTGGGAACATTGGTGGATACTGTAAAAGCAAATTAAACTGGAGTAGGTTTTCCTTTCAAGAAACATCGCCAAAACCCAAACTTCTTATACAAGATATATATTTGTCCAGTCATAAAGCGCGAAGTTAAGCTGCACCTTGTGAAGCACAAAACTTTGCAGAACATTCTACTTTTGGTTTCTTCGCAATGCTGGCTGGCTCGTAGAACTCACACTTGCATTTGTTATTTGTGGTTACAGTTTTGCAGCTCGTATAGAAGTGGGGCACTCACGGACGGAGAAGATAAAAGTACGCCCAACAGTTCGGCCGATCCTTAGATAGCGCAAGAAGAATGTTCAGCCAAGCCACTACTTATTCTCCCTGAGAGTACACAATTCTATCCGGATGCTGAGTTGCCGCTTCAGAAGAGTATTACAAATCTGCCTGTAAACCGAAGAACTTCTGTCCCTACTGTGCAGTGCAACTCAACTGCATCACTCTACTGTTCCACATTCCCATTTACATGACAGCTCGTAGGCTTAAGTTGTTGCTGTCATCAACGCGTGGAGTGAACAATTTTTGTATGTCTAGGATGTTAGCGGGCTGGATCGTATGCATGGGGATAACCTTTATCACCATTCTGTAGGTAGGAAAGAGCTGCCGTAGCGACATCCCTCTTTGTGCTGGGTGGGAGTGGCGGGCTTGCATTTTACAAAAAAAGCATCTAATTGTGCAGTTTCGTCTGTGCGCTGTTTGTGGATTAACGTTTATTGCCATTGCAGCGCTGAACTTTTTTGCAAATATAAATGTTCAGATTGGAAATATTTTTGTCGTAGGCTGCGCCAGCTAGCGAGAAACGTGTGTTTAAAGACATAGATTCGAAGACAACCCTCTGGGGGCGCTTCGTGAACCATGAAACTATTGAAAACATTTCAGTCATTTTGCCCGCAAATTAAGAACGCACCTATTGCAGTGCGAACGTCTGATAACTGCTCGGGTAGCATGGATTACTTCGTAAACCATTATTCTTTGCCATATATCAGCTACGTAACACTGATTGCTTCCATCGCCTTTGCCATGCTATGTATTTCATGCATCGAACCTCTGCATTAACAGCAATGTTATCATGCGCTTCAAAACTATCGATTTCTTCTTGCGTATTTGACTTTTGTGGACTGCTGAAATCAGCCATAAGGAGCCATCGTTGTGACCTTTATGCCTCTAGACGCAACGTACACAGTACACTGAGCGAATGATAAAGGAATGTGAAACAGGCAGACATTTTTGTGTCGCTGCGCTATTGTAACGATGTTA
Organism: Amblyomma americanum; assembly: GCF_052857255.1. Lineage (NCBI taxonomy): Eukaryota > Metazoa > Arthropoda > Arachnida > Ixodida > Ixodidae > Amblyomma > Amblyomma americanum. The sequence goes on from NC_135504.1 coordinate 115,521,630, forward strand.
CGAGTTGTAATGCGAATGCCAAGCTCTAAGAAGTATTTAGTGTTCAAATTTAAAACTGACGCACAGGATAATAAGCCTGTCAACCAATAATACATGTCGAATGGCTAAATAGTTCAATTGGCCTCAAGGAACTGGGTAAAGTGCGGATAGTGCGAGTTCCAGAACTCGTTTTTTTTGTGCGCATGTGATCGACATTCATTCAGTGTATTCTGTGGCAGAAAGCTCTTTTTTGTTGTTGTCTTGGGCAGTCAGAAACGTGTTCAAAGGCAGCTCAACTTTCTCAGCAAAAAGAAATGCTCTTACCGTTTTAAAAAAGATTTTTCAGTGCAAATTGTTAAATGGCCGGAAAGAAGCTGTACATAGGGATATAAACTACTTTTAACGGGAACATTTTTTATTTCTTCATTTATTCTTTTATTCTTAGCTCTTTCTAATTTGACGCGTGTAATACAACTAAGCTGCAGGCTAAATCAGCAGGACGAATGTGTGATCCGTATCGCGCTGCGCTCGCTGCAAAAAGTACTGCTCCAGATTAGGAAAATTTAGAGGAGAGGTTCCTATCGGTTAGGGCGATATAAAACTGGCGACACCGCACCGTGCATACGCACGACAAAAATCGAGGGGTTTTATGGTTTCGCGCATGCGCCCTGGTGCCCTGTATTTCCCCTACATTCCTAATTGATAGGACCGCCTTATCCTAACGCTCTCTAATATGGATGCTGCTGGGCAGTTGCCTTAATGTGACACGGTTCGAAATTCGCGGTGTCAACACATCGAAAACTTAGTCGCAATTATTTGCGGTGTGCTCGGCATTGCGCTACACTGTAATCTCCCATTTGGTACTAATCTTTTATCGCGGTATTTTACTGGATATTTCCGAGACAAGGCTATCAGACATCGCTGTATAGCTCGCAATATGCATGGATGAGCAATGTTTAGAATATACTTTAACATGCTCTGTAACTGCTTGCACATGAAAACCAGAACTTTTAATAAACTTTTATTGTATGCCCCACCTTTTTTGTCTTTATTATATCGCTGAGATATGCTGCTCACTTCGTCATTCATGTTTGCTGGTTCCTTTGCGGAAAACGGCAGTGCTCTCTGCCAGTCAGGAATGCATTTTTTTCATTTTTCAACCACTTCGAAGGATCAATGAACGTTGTCTGTTATTGTCTTGTCATTGCGTCAACATAGGAAGACTGCAGGGCATTGCAAGAAGGGCCGCTTGCTTAACTTCTTGGCGAACTACGCTGACGGCAGGAAGTGGAAGCTGTACTGCGTAGTGCACTTGACAATTTGCAGTGCCGTTGCAACTTTTCAATGTAGAAGTCCGAGCCTCAAATTTCTTAAACGGCGGAGCGCCACGAGATGCCTCGTGCCTCTCCGGACAGGAAAACCTACAAATCTCGGAAAGAACAGAGAAAAATGCTTGCAATTTTTGCCATTGACTCCACTGTGGTTTTGCAAACGCTGCTCATGTCAGCGCTTCGCTTGTTTTTGTTGTGCACGTAGAATCCAGGCATTCGAAATAGTAAAACTCTTAAAAGTCTCCTGACCAGCAAATTGCAAAATTTTCTAAGTTCGGTAAAAACAGATTCAAGAAGATCAAAAGAATGGTTTCCAAATCATCCGTGGTGGCTTCGCGGTCAATCGGAGTTTGCGGGCTTAAACGCATGCGCAGTGGCTGCGTTTTATGCGATCGCACATGAAGCTCGCTGTTGCTGAATGGCCTCATGATGGCGGCTCGTGTCAGATACGGTCGTGGTGTGACATAAAAATAAACAAAATTCGCCCGCAACCAGCAGACGAAACCAAGGCGGCGCGAAGAGATCGGTAGCGCTGGCACATGCATTGGACCACTACGCTATCGCCGCAGTCTTCCATTCCGTGTTACACTGCTAGTCTCCGCTTCCTCCGCCATGCAGGGACCGAGTGGCATGACCACAGATGCCGCACTGGCCAGTACTTCCTGGCCACTGCTTCCAAAGGCGAGCAACAGGCACCAGAGGCTCATCCCACCCACCACCAATCCCTCTTACTCTCATCTCAAAAGCCCCTTTAATTCCGAAACCACGGTTTCACTTCCACCCAATAGCCCGTCTACAACTCAGCACACGAACAATACATTGAAACACAAGAACAAGTCCAGCTGTCTTGGGCAAAAAATTTTGAAAATTAGAAAATTGTAAGACACTGATACGGAAATATTGAAAATAATTGGCCAATGCTCTGATACGCAGCAAAATATTCTCTTTAAAGTGTTTTCAGCAATCGCAACGAACAGTTAAGATTGCCATAGAAAAGCAATGGGGAAAGATTTGCGACAGCAAAAACGTGGATAGAAAAAGATAATACAAGGTTGCCTTCTTAGGGTTTTCAGATATACTGATTGTTATGGTGAAGTTCTTCATAAAATCAAAAATTTGCGTTCAAAAACGGTTTCCCGATCAAAAATGCGTTTGTCCAGAGTAAGTCGGTATCGCGTACAATCGTTGTCGCTTAACAACTTAACAAGGTAAAAACTACTATCACAGCAATCGCAACTTTCGTAAACCGTAATGGACAGGCTGGAGGTGCTGGTGTACGGACGCATAGAAAAATACTAAGCTCCAATTATCAACTTATTTGAACTGACCACCTACAGAGCGTGGCCGAGGTGGCTCAGAGAACATGGTTATCCGCTGCCGACCAGAAAGAAGCGGGTTCGGTCGTGGCGGCGGCAGTAGCATTTCGATGGAGGCAAAATTCTAGAGGCCCATGAACTGTGCGCGGTGAGTGCACGTTTAAGAACCCCAAGTGGTCGAAATTTCCGGGGCGCTTCACTGGTTTCTGTTATAGCCTGAGTCGCCTTCTCTATAAACCCCTATAAACTTTCTATGATATCCCCGCTGGTACAGTATTACTCAAAAAACTGCATATCCCTCTATCACCAACACCCACCTGCACCCTGGCCCAGCAGCTCCATCCACATCTCAATAGACCCGCCGAGAACTAGTACACAGACGCCGACCATACAAACTCCCAAACCGCGGTGGAACGAGATGCTGTAGTTTTGCGCTAGAACTGACGAAGAATACGCCGAAAGCAAGCTCCACTCAACCTCTACATTGCTCACACCCCAGATTCATCTCACGTGACTGCCCTACAAGAAACAGGAACCACCAACAATATATTAAAGCTTGTCCAGTGACAGCTTCAACACCTCGCACATCCTTACCCATCCTAAAAATCTTGATGGTTATCGACCCACCCCTACAGAATCCGCGACTATGGCTGCGGAGTTTTCGCTGTCCAATTCATCTCCAAGACACAAGCACATGACCTCACTACACTCAACTTTGGTAGCCTACACAAAGATAATGCTAAATCTATCCCAGGAATATTGCGCTCCTTTATCAGCTCCCAGCTCTAAGTCAGCGGAGGCATTAACGCCTGCCACAGTTCATGGGTTTACCTATACAACACTCCTAAAAGCAACATCGTCTCTACCACTATGAGTGACTTTTGTCTTTGGCTCTTATCCGCCCCAACCACACCCACAAGTAGCGGCGCAATTGTTACCAGGAGCACCACTCCCATGGTGACGTCGCACAGTGTCCCTGAAGATAACCTCAACTTCTCACAAACTGAAACAGACCGCGCACCTATATTGCGGCAGGCCAAGAAGCGCACCCCACCCCCCTCTCTCTGTCTTACGAAAGCTAATTAGACCAAGAGGGGAAGCTAGCTATAAACACCACTCGCAAACAATTAGAGAACACACCTGTGGCACCCTCAGGTAGACCCACACCTCTTACATGTATGGGAAGCCCGCCAAAGGATCCTTAGACGCTGGCGTCGACCACGACTGAAACGCAAACTCCGCTTCTCTAAAAGAGCCACACGCAACCAGGGCCTGTCAGAGAGAAAAGCCCCTAATATGAAAGCTGCCATCATCACCAGCAGCTTGTCTAATCCCCTTTGTTATCATTTGTTCAATAAAACGCAGCACAGGAAAGCTGATGTTCTTAGTAGACAGCCGACCGCCTCAGCGCTCAGCCTGCCACAGTCGCTTAGCACAAGTCACATACTCGAATAAGGAACCTAAAATAATATCCTAGAACTATTGGAAGCCCATCTAAGCAACCAGATACGTCGAATAACCAGCACAGAAAACCGGCCAACATCTTCCTCGGCATCTTCACCCGCAACCACGTCCTGCTCACTTGCGCCCAACAATCGTATCATCCCACCCGATATACAGGGCCAATTGCGCATAAGACCTTTACCTCGAAATATGATCCATGCGTTACATTCTGGTGCATGACAGGCACGAGCTGAGTATTACATGAAACAGCAGGCAAGATACGACATCCTATACGCTGATGCGGCTCAACACGCCCTACCAGGCTATTATATCGCCGTATTATACAATCGGGCCCATAGGTGCCCTCAATGCCGACCACTCTTCTAAGGATAAGGGCTCTACCACAGCCATGACGCTCATGCATGCTACATATGATCTCAACATTACAGAACTCTGTGCCGACTTACAACCTGTGTAATGTCAATATCGGCAGAGCATCATCACATCAACCGCCCGACGCATTCGCGCATCGGGACACACGCTTACCAAAGAGACAAGTATTAGGTGTGTTCCTTGGAATGCATCGATGCCTACTGAAAAGAACGTTCATGCGCTGGGCCGAGAACTATCCTTGTTGGCTGCGGACGATCGGAGGCCGAATCCACAAAGAAAACCTCGCGGGCTTTTGTCACGTACCACCAAATCACCTCTAATTGAAAAAAAAAATTGCCGGTGTTTAGCTTTCGTTAAATCTGGAGTGAGGCGATTGCTACAGCTGGTAGAGTGGAACTTGGTCACGTTACCAATCGCGTGACAAACCACGTGATAAGCCACAGCGCCTCCACCGGGTGCTGCTCAGCATCTTGTGACCAACCACGTGCCAGCGTGGCGGTGCAGCCACAGGGTGGCAGCGCCACCACCGCCACGGCGCCGCCACGCTGAAGGCTCGAAATGCCACCACAATGCATCTATCGCTAAAAAACGACTTCACCCTCACATTACCTTACTGTACACTAGGCTGAAAACACAGCGCGGTCTGGAGGCAACTACAAGCAGATTGCTACATCTCACCTCACCTGCATTATCGCTGCTACCATACCTTGGTCCTCTCAATCAACTCAACATATGAGGCCGCCAAAAAAACCCTCACACAATACCTTTGGGAATGGCCCGAACCCATGGCTGTTTCTCGCATATCGAACCCATCCTCCTCCTCATGGGAGGCCGCTCAGCTAGTTTCTCAACCGGCTGGCCAAACATGGCTAGTGGACAGTTCTCTTCGTGAAGGCCAGGCTCATGGACTCCTGGACAAGTAGGAGCCTATCCTTGAGGTCGTTTTGCACTTTTGTTAAGATAAAGTTCTCGCCACCACTACCTTCTCGAGTTGTCCTTTGGATGTCGTTGTCTTCAACATCCTCCGCTGACGCGCGGGTACTTGTACGTGAAGCAGAAATTTGAATATGTGATTTCTTACTTTGAGGGAAATAATGCACTGAGAACCACAATCTTAGAAGCATGCAGCGCTTGACAGGAACAAGCTGGAGAGAGGGAATAAATAACAATTGGAAAAGTCGCGTGCGCAGATCTCGCAAAGTTGAAGAACACCATACAAAACAACACGTGATCTGAGCCATGAAAATGAGAATTGTTTGTGTTACTCAAAGGTATCCCAATGTTAGGCGTAATCGGTGATGAAGCGTCCCGCTGTGTTTTGTATAGAAGTGAAGCGCAAGTGGCGCCTTAGTGTTAAGTGATGTGAGTGAAAGTTACAGATCCAGACGTGGTCGAAAGTATTGCGCAGCACTCCACTACCGCACCTCTTGTTACTTTCTTCACCGCAGCCTAACTTTCTTGCCCCACGCAACCGCATTGCTAGTCTCATTCTGAGGAACGCCGGGGGCATTTATGTATTTGTGTGAGTAGTTGCAGCTGGCAGAGAAAATGCCAGCGATGGAAGAAAAATAGGGTGGTGACTTCATCAAGCGTCCGTATGCTGGACATAGCAAACCGGGCAGAGCCAATTCAGTCGTCTATTTATACTCTCGACTAGCCGGTCTCCATGAAGAGCCACTTTAACCGATTACAATGGTGGAAAACTTGTGCTCATGGAAAATTGTAATCATGAAAAATTGTGAAATGTTCCTGGTGGTGTAGAACGGTTTCTCGTTGCATACAGCTTGCATGTTCTAGTCTAGTCAAAGAGTAACTTGCGGCACTGATTCGGACTAACGGCAGCTGCACCACAAATTGTATGCCTTCCCAGACCCTTGGTCTTTTCTCTTAAGGCGCGGTTGAGGTTACCTCCGAGATGTGAGAGAGTTAGTTCGCTATTTCTTTTCTTGAATGATCTACTTTTGCGTCAAAAAGGTGATGCAACAATTCCTCATAGAGCGTTCCTGCAGGTGTCATACGGACGTGTTTTGTGTTTATGGTGGGTGTGTGGGCGGGTGTCACTGCATCCAGAGATAGTATTGCTTTCACATTTCCACCCCTAAGCAGTTTCAAGTGTCTTTGCGAATTTTTGTGTTCCGTTCCGAAATGATCTCTGTGCATGAATGCGTTTCGCCAGTTTTTCTTTTTGTAATACTCTCAAGACACTGGTCGGGCGATACAGCTGGAGTGCAATGCATAAGTTTACAGGGACAAGAGAAAAGCGCTGACATACACGCAACGGTATGAAACAGAACAAATAACAACAGTGCACCTGCGCCAACTTTTCACTCGTCATAACGAGCTTGCACCAAACGCGCGACTCATTCTTTCTAGCAGTGTTTCGCGGTAACTCTTTTAATGTTTGTAGAGACAGAATGTTGTGAAAAGCATGCGAAGGTGGGGTCTGTGCGGCATTTTCAAGTTTTAACTGAAAGAACACGGGACCTTTGTCTCCACTCGAGGCCCCTAGCCTCAGCCAGTCGCCTTTGGCGCTTTCTCCGCCGACCCTCACATCGGCTGTGCAGCGATATATGTGGTCAAACTGAGGGAGTTGTAGACGTGCGCAACCATGATTCGCGACCCGGGTTTAGTGGATTACCCCAAAGGTTATAAAGAATCACTGTTCACCAACGCGCCCCACAGCTCCTTGTTTGAAACAACTACTGCGGCAATGTTTTGCTTTCGGTAGTATATTTGGATTCTTTATGAAATCTTGTTCCCGTTTGTCTAAATGCATATAGGCACAAATATTAATTTTTCACTCAATGACTTTTTCCATCGCGCCTACTAAAGTCTTTATTCTTAATATGAGATGTGCTGAAATAAATTAAACTTAATGCCAGTCGCTTGGGCGACTCGACAGATAAATACGTGACTGGTCGCCGTTACAACTACGCTCATTGACCGCACATCGATTTCTTTTCAGATTCATTAATTTTTCGTTGTTGGCGTCTTCGTTCTCGCCCCTTTCTTTTAACGCCGCGGTACCGGCAATTCGCTGCTTAATTTTTCATCATAGTTCCCTGGGAGTTCGCTAGAGCTGGTGGCGCCGTTGTGCAGCGGTTCCACATACCCCTCCTCTCCTTTTACTGAAGGTGGTCAAAATTTCCGGAGCCCTTCACTACAACGTCTCTCACAGCCTGAGTCGCTTTGGGACGTTAAACCTTATAAACCAAAGAAAACATGCCTCTCCTACTGCAGTATCTAGGCAGTGGTTAACCGATGCGCCACTGCCTTGCGATGGCAGGTTTTTCCATCTATGGCGCTTGTGCTACTCAGGTTGCTCTTTCCGGTTAACCTCTCGCGAATAATCATACCATTTACTGGCATCTGCCACTTAGGGCAGTTTGCTTACACTCCGGTGGGAGGGGCTTCGCTTAGGGCATCATTCTTTCTCCGTGAGATGTCTCCTCTAATGTTGACGCATTAATCATTGTAGGCATTATTTGCCTAATGGACATTTATTTCTTGATTCACATAAGCGAAAGCAAGATAACCACGCTCCATTATCATTATGAAGTGAATTTCAAGAGAGGGCAAACGTAGCAGCGGGCGTTGAGAGTGAGGTGGGCGGATCAGATAAGGAATTAGTTTGCGGCAATAAGGACGTCGCCGCTAACAAATATACGGATTTATTTGTAGAGATATGTGACGGGCTTCTGTACTGCAGTTGGATTAGTCAGGATGATGATCAATACATCTGGTACATATGAGTACAAGCGAAACACAGTAGTAATAATAATTCCTCTGCAGGCATACTATCGATAGGCGTTTTCAGCAGAAGTAAAATTTAAAAACATGCTACCTAGCTAATAAAATTCGTGCTTATTTTCAGAGTCTCATAGCAATGCTGAGCGGTCAAGTGGAGTTTTTAGACGTCTTTCCTGTTTCGTTTGAGCCACATGCTGTCCCTTCTTTACAGCCGTGTCGGCTAGCTCCACTAAGTGCAATGGTCTAACGGGGGCTTAGGCCAGTACTCAGGCGGCGAAGCCACGGCGGCGACAGAGTCTCTACTCTGTCCACGCCAGCAGGTTCTCGTTCTGAGCGATCGCAGTGCCCCTAAGATAATGTACCTCTTCTTCTTCACAATGGCTCCGGGGAGAAAAGGAGTTATCCTGGCGACTCTTGGCGCCGACCGCGCAACCGGGTCGTAGTACGGCTTGAGTCGTTGGACATGCACGTTCTCGCGACCACGTCAGGGGAAATCGGAGGACATTGTGAAGTGCTCAATAATGTAGTTGACTTTACGTGCACTGCAGGACTCTGTAAGGGCCATGGTATTCGGAAAAAAGTTTCTTTGAGAAGCCGGGGGCAGAGGAAGGGATCCACAGCCAGACGAGTGAACCGGGTGGAAAATCAAAAGATTAAGCTGACCGTGGTTACGGCGGTGTTTTTGGCGCCCCTAAGTGTCTGCCGTGAGCGACCGTGCAGTCTGGCGGCAGTCTTCTGCGTACTCGGCAGCTTCAAAAACAGTTGTACACTCAGATGAGGCAGGGCGGTATGGGAGAACTTTAACAAGCTTTAACGACGTCAGACAAGACGACGCGTCCTCTGTCACTGTGGAGTTCACGAGGAGCACCGTGGCGAAGTATAAAGCGCTGCACAATGAAGGATGCCATTTCACGAGCTGTAGCAGCCGGGACCGTGGCTGTTTCTGCATACGGGGTCAGGTGGTCAATGACAACAATGACCCAGCGGTTGTCAGCAGCGACGTACGGCAAAGGGCCGTGTAAATCTGTGCCAACACGGTCGAAGGGGCGAGGCGGGCAATGTATGGGCTGCAACTCTCCAGCAGAGTGATGAGCCAGTTGCTTACGGCGTTGGCAGGACGGGAAGGAGCGCATGTACTTCTGTATGAAGCTATGCATGCGGTGCCAACAGTACCGGCGACGAATGCGAGTGCACATCTTGAATACTCCCGCGTTACCGCATTGCAGGTCAGCGTGGAAACAGGTGCAGATTTGAGACCGAAGATGTCGTAGAATAACAAGAAGCCATTTCCGTACATCAGGGCTATAGTTCCACCGATTAATCACACGAACTGCAAAATGTGAAGCTTGGCGACGAAGGGCGCGGGACGGTGGAGCCGCAGATGGGTCGGAGAGAACGTCAAGAAGACAAGTATACCATGATATTTACGCTGCTCAGAAGGCATGTCGCAGGCACTGAGCGAAGACGCAGAGTATTTGAGGGCAGAGAGCCTGGCAAGCTCGGCTGGTAGCGGGGAGTGGGACAGAGCATCAACGTGCTGATGCTAGCGGCCTGACTGACATACGACACGTATATTATATTCTTGTAGACGATGAGCCCATCGTGTCAGGCGACCGGAGGGATCTTTTAGCGAAGAAAGCACACATAGGCATGGTGGTTGGTGACCATGTCAACATGACGGCCATAGAGGTAAGGTCGGAACCTGCCAAGGGCCCACACAATGGCCAAGCACTCTTTTTCCGTCACGAAGTTGTTGGATTAGGCTTTCGTGAGTGTGCGGCTGGCGTAAGAATTCACGCATTCCTCGAATACATACTTGCGTTGGGCGAGCAAAGCCCCGAGGCCAATGCCACTGGCGTCCGTGTTACTTCGGTTGGGGCTTGCGGGTCGGAGTGACGAAAGATGGGTGGTCCCATGAGGAGACTGCGCAAGGTGTTGTGTGCCTCGTCGCAGGCAGGCGACCGACTCGAAAAATCCACGCGGCTGCCGAGAAGCTGAGTTAAAGGGGCAACAATGGCCGCAAAGCTGCAAATAAACCGTTGAAATTAGGAACAGAGGCCTAGGAAGCTGCGCAGCTCCATCGCGACTTCCTACCAACACAATTTACACCAGCCTCCAGACCGTCTTCTCCATTATGGAGTCTGCCTCAGCGTCGTGTGCTTCTTTCCATACCGGGCATCAAAAATAAGGCTGGTTTATTGACGGCAGCACTAAAACAGGCAAGTCTAGAATATTTGCATGAGAAACACGGAAACTGACTGCACGTTTGCACCGATGGCTCAGTGACCCCTTCCAGTTCATCGGGCTCCGTAGTTATCCCCGTAAGGACCATACTTAAGAATGTGAAAATATTGAACCAGACTTCATCGACTGGTGCAGAACTTACTGCTATTCGCGTCGCCATTGAGCATATCAGTGAAGAAACATCCCAGCAATGGTCTATTTTCACTGATTCAAAGGCAGCCCTCCAAGCGTTACAATCTGCTCTTGGTCATGGGTCCCATGAACAACTTGTCGCTGAAATCCGAGAGCTCCACCACACAGCTATCAACAACGGGCACTATATTGTTTACCAATGGCTGCCAGGACACAGCGGCATCGCAGGCAACCACCACGCGGACGAGGCCACGCAAACTGCTCACCATGAGGGTGATTGCGTGTCCATCCCTATCTCGAGAGCCGACGCAGCGGATAGGCTTAGACCACTGTCGCGGGGCATCACGCTTGCCGCGTGTAATTCAGGCCAATTCTCGCATTCGCGTTTAAAATCCTTAGACCCAGATCTTAAGCTTCGGCTTCCATCCAGCCAACCCCGACGTGAAGCAACTTTGTTGTGCCGCCTGTGGCTTGCTGTAGCTTTCACCAAGCACTACTCCTTCTTAACAGGTATGGCTGACAGCCCTGCATGTGCCATCTGCGGGTTTGATGAGACAATAGCCGACATTCTTTGTGAATTCCCTGCCTATAGCGCCAAAATACAGTCTCTCTGCCGTGCACTGGAGCATCTCTACCTGCGCCCACTGACGGAAACGAATATTCTCGACCACTGGCCGCGGCGGTCGTCGGCGTTGAAGGCCCCCAAGGCCCTGCTCCGCTTCTTGGACTTGTGGCCTGCACGATAGGCTGCGACTTTACTGAACGCTGTGACTTGACACAGTGACTAATTTTCTGCAACTGTCTTTTCTCCTTCATCTTCTTCTGCTCTCACGCCTTTCCCCTCGTGCAGGGCAGCAAACCGGCTATTCGTCTGGTTAACCACCCTGATTTTCCGCCTCCTCCTCCTCCTTAATGAAAGTAGGGTTTGGAAATGCAGACAGCACAAAGATATGCGGTGTCGAGCGGACGCCCTTTTTTGACACTATGTGGCCGAAAACTGTCAGTTCACGAGCAGCAAATCAATACTTTTTTAAGTTCATCTGAAGGCCGGCGTCCGTAAGGCAGGTTAAGACTTGCTTCAGTCGGGACAGATGAGTTGCAAAGTCTGGCAAAAATATCGCGATGTTGTGGAGATAACAGAGGAAAGACTTCCATTTCAGACCCGGCAGAATGGTATAATCATGCGCTCGAAAGTAGCCGGAGCATTACAGAGGCCAAAAAACATGACATTAAATACAAGCAGCTCATGAGGGGCCAAAAATGTGGCTTTAGGGTGATCGTCGGCTGCCATGGGAACCTGTCGGTCATCGTCATCATCATCATCATCAGCCTGACTACACCCACTGCAGGGCAAAGGCTTCTTCCATTTCTCTCCAATTAACGCTGTCCTCTGCCAGCTGCGCCCACTCTCTGCCTCCAAACTTCTTAACCTCATCCGCCCACCTAACCTTCTGCCGCTCAGTATTAAACTCGCCTTGTCTTGGAATTCATTCCATTGCCCTTATAGACCAGCGGTTATCCTGCTTTCGCATTTCATGCCATGCCCAGGCTCATTTCTTCCTCCTGATTTCGACTAGGATATCATTAACCCGCGTACCAAGAGCGTAAATCGAGAGAAGGGTTCCGCTCCTTGAAGGCAGTCCAGAGCATCATCAATGCGGAGAAAAGTGCAAACATCATTTGGCGTGATCTTATGCTGGCGGCGGTAATCAACGCAGAAACGAATAGGGCTATCTTTCGTCTTCACGAGTGCCACGGGTGACGCATGGTGTCAACTTGTTCTTGAATAACTTGTCGCTCACTGGCGGAAACACGATATGGGCGCTGACCCAGAGGGGCGTGGTCACCGGTGTTGATATGATGAATGATGGGCGACAGTCGACGTGTGGGTCAAAGCGGTTTGGTGTAAATTGAAGGAGGAACGAAATTGACGGAGCAGCGCGAGAAGTTGAGTGCGTTGAGGTGCACGGAAAGAGGCGTCGAAGGAGAGAAGGAAAACGTCTTCAGGAGAAGTTTCGAGTACAGGAACCGGTGGGCTGACGGCATCTACGTCGAGGGACGGCGAATCATCAGACTAATCGCAAGAGAACATGAAATCAACGATCTGGACGGTACCCGAGGCACTCACCGGGACGCAAAGAAGGAGCATATGTAAACGAATTGGTCACTAACAACAGGCTAAGATCAGCTGAGAGGGTGAGGACGGCGTAAGGAATGGCAGAGACTTCCGGCACAGAAAGAGAGGCGATGGTGTAAAAAACACGTTGCCGTCGCGAACAAGGTCAGAAGTGATGGGCACAAGAACAGAAGAACTGGCAGGCAGTTCATTGTCTTCGGAACCACTGAGCGAGGAGCCACTGAGCGCAAAGAACTCTAGTTCAGCACGAGCACGACCGATCACTGAGTTATGGCACGACAGGAAGTCCTAACCCAAGATGATTTTGTGAGAACAGGTCGGCAAAATGATGAATTCATTCATGTAGAGCATTTCCTTAATAACGACGCGAGCCGTGCACATCGCTAACGGCGCAATAGCCTGCGCGCTTGTGGTGCGGAGTGAAATTCCAGAAAGTCCGGTCGTCATTTTTTGCCAGGAGCGGCAAAAGGTAGCGCCCATGGCAGAAACAGCAGCACCGGTGTCGACAAGCGCCAGAATAGAAACGCCCTCTACGTAAATGGCGATCAGATTTGCAGGAGATAAGTGGGGCCTTGATCATATCGCTGGTGGCGAAGTTTTAACCTCGGGAACTGCGGCATCTAGTTTTCCTCTTGCGAAAGATCCGGTCGCCGACGCATGGGAGAAAGGGAACGGCGACGAGGAGAAGGTAAGCACCGGCTGGAGAAGGTAGGGCGATCAGGGGAATGAGAACGACTCTATGGCGGCTCGGCTGGCGGTGAGAAGTCACTGGGAGGAAGCTAGTAACAGGCAACCTGGGAGATTTGCACACGACGACGGCAAAGCCGGGCAACATGACCAGTCAATCCGCAAGAGTAACAAATAGGCCGATTGTCACTAGTACGCCAGGAATTTCCGAATTGTCGAATCGGTCGGAAAAAAGGCGCCGGAGCTTAAGGGACTTGAGGCACAGACGCTTGATGGGGAGCGTTGGTTGGGTAGCAGTTAGATGGCCGCGGCCGTGCGACGGCAGCAGCCTAGGTCACGGGTGCAGCGGCAGGTGCGGGCGGAGGGGCCGGTGGAAGGGCCTCAGCCACTTGTTCGCTGATGACAGCGCAAGGTCCAGTGCCAGGTACGGAGATTGCACGGACTGGGATGGCAGAAGCGATAGTTTACGTGCAAATTCTTCACGCACGAAAGTTTTCTATGTGTGCCAACAGTTGCGAGTGGTCGGGTGCAGCCGACAGGCCGGCAAGCGACTCGACAGGCGCTGCTTTCTGGCGAGTGATTAGCCTCTGCTTGCGGAGCTCGTCGTAGCTCTGGCAGAGACTGACGACTTCAGCAACGGTGTGGAGATCTCGCGACAGCAGCATCTGAAATTCGTCATCCTCGATTCCTTTCAGAATATGCTTGATCTTGTCAGCCTCAGACATCAGGGCGTTGAAGCGCAAACCCAGGTTTGCCACATCTTCAATAAAGCTGCTCTACGACAGGTTTACCACATCTTCAATGTAGCTTGCGAACGTCTCACTCGATTGCTGAACGGTGTTCGGCGCGAGGTGACAAGCGGAGTTCAGCGCACAGCTTGCGCACAGCAGGACGTCCGGACACTTCGATGAGGTTCGCGTTGAAAGCAGTCCACGCGAAGAAGTCTGCTTCGTGGTTTCGAAACCACAGGTTGGCAACGCTGGTCAAATAGATGGCATCGTTCAACTTGGGTGTATCGTCCCACTTGTTATATGTGCCCACCCGCTCGTATGTGAGCCAGTCTTCAGCGTCATGATCGCCAGTACCACAGAAGAGGGCGGGGTCCCGCTGCCGGAGGAAGCCGGAACAGAGGACTGGGAAGCCTGCCTGCACTGCTGAGTGGTTGGCGTCTTCGGGCATACCGGGCATAGCGGGGTTCTGTACCGTGCGGCTGCGGAGGCCCAGGGCGATACGGAAATGGAAAACCGAGCCTCCACCAAATGCAACGGGGGCTTAGGTCAGCGCTCAGGCGGCAGCGAAACCACGGGGGCGACAGAGTCTCTGGTCTGTCTAGGTCAGCAAGCTCTCGCTGGGGGGGATGGCAGTGGGGCTTGTATTATGCCCACCTTCTTCTTCTGAATAGAAACGAGTCCTAACGAAGGCAATTACTACAACCTTCGTCCATAAAGTTTCGAGACTGATTTATTTTCTTCTCTAGAAATTATTCTCCAAAACAAATGTTGGTGCCTATGTGTAGCGCTTTCTTTTCGTGCTAGCCTGAGCTATTTATCTTAATTGCTGCGGCAGCCTCTAGATGGCGCTATAAGTATAAAAATACGCTTTCACTAGTCGTCTGCGCATTGAACAGTGAGTGAATGTGGAAAGATGGACGTCCACATCGAACAGCGTGCAGACTTAAATTCTGTGTGAAGCCTCCACCAAATGCAACGGGGGCTTAGGTCAGCGCTCAGGCGGCAGCGAAACCACGGGGGCGACAGAGTCTCTGGTCTGTCTAGGTCAGCAAGCTCTCGCTGGGGGGGATGGCAGTGGGGCTTGTATTATGCCCACCTTCTTCTTCTGAATAGAAACGAGTCTTAACGAAGGCAATGTGATGACCCCCATAATGCGCAGGTCCACACGGGACGGAGAGGCAAAGAGACACCGTATGGCTCAGTTTAAACAAACAGGTATATTCAATAATTACACATGATTAAGGTTATACATCAGAGGCTGGGGCGTCCGAGCTTACGTGCCGACGACTTCATGGGGGCGATGGAGTGGCTCCGGAGTTGGGCTCGAGCGGTTGCTGGCAGAAGCTGCACGCCGTCGGGCTTCGCCTGCTTCTCAATAGTCGTCCGTTTCTTCGAGGATGGTTCACAAACCCTTCCTCTAGTGTCGTTCGGCTTGGAAGATGAACAGGAGGCGAGCTTGTAGATGATGACAGCAGAGCATATTTTACAACATACATATGCAGAGAGTTAAACTGGAAAAAGCAGAACTGAATTTACAAAAGAACAAACTTTGCACTACTTTACTCATCGACCGGGCAGGTTAGTGCCTAAGTAGCATCACATTACATGCTAAGCATGGAGCCCCAGCTCAGACTGGACTGCATCCGTTTACATGTGCTTTTAAGCACTTGATTAACAAAGGACTAAGGGCGGTCATTTCCAGTGGCCCGCCCAACGCATCAATTCTCCAATCCAAAATAACATGCGAGATGGGGACCACCCGTTGGGTTGGGCTTAGCCTCGACCCCAGAGTCTGTTAACAATACAAACTAAATAAACAACAAAAACGCCACCACTCTCTCTCAAGTGAGAGTATACACAGGCTCTCTCTTCGAAGCTAATTCACTAGCGCCTGTCTTTCCACATTCTTGGCGAGTACTGCCTGTCCGCCATGACAGGTGTCCGTCACGGCCCTTCTGGGAATGCGCTTTTGTTCACGAGGCACGGCGGGAAGCTGTGGGTGCCTTCCCGGCGATAGCCCACAAAGAAAGGAGAAGGAGGGAAAGAATGTTGTCTTCGCGGTAGCGCATAGCGTCGGCTGTGGAACGGCGCGCTCTGGCCCGCTGACAGCTCCCTTGTCCTGGAATGTGCCCGGAAATTGGGGAGGATAAAGCCTGTTTCCCCGGGGCGGCGGCGGGTCCGGTTGTTCTGGTCGTCACTCAAAGAGCATGGCTGGGTAATTGATGATGCCGCTGTCACGGGTCTCCGTCTACGCCGCGCCGTCGAACGTGGATCCTCGTAGCACACACGGAATGTCACACTCGCTCACCCTCCAGAAGAATGTTCTCCGAACATTTGAGTCCACGCAGCTCCCCTTGTCTTTCTGAATCGCCTCGCACAGTGCGTCCGACAAAAACACTTTTCGCTGCACTCAACACCACTGCACAACACCATATGCCTCCGCTGTCAATACTGGCGTCTCCAGGGGCAGCACTGATCTTCTTTTACAGATAAACATAAAACTCAGCACCCAAGCCTCTCCTTTCTAGTCCAAACTGGACGAAATAAATTTACCACAGTTACAAAGGAGCTCCCACTTCTAGCACGATCACGGCACAGACAAAAATATAGATAACGAAAGGAAGTAGGGCAGGTTCTGCATGCGCTCCGCATGCTCTCCTGTGAAGGTGTTACTTAATGACAGAAAGGTTTAACTACCAACTCCGATAACTTAACACATAAGCACATAGCAATGTTATGAGCTGCGGCATTACACAATTCTAACCAGTTCACAACTCCGCTCTGTTTACGCCATTAGTCCGACTTAGCTTTCCGATTTCGCTGCGGATATCGGCCTTCATGAGTCATACTAAGTAAGTCTGTGCCCCTTTGTCTGCTTTGGGACTCGCGAGGGCTCGTGGCAGGAGCCTCTCCTGGCGTTATCTGCGCGGCAACCTCGCGCGCTTCTTCTTCTAGCAATGCATGAAATAAATCCGGTGGCATTCCGGCCGTCACCTCGGGCGCCTGCCGAACAAATGCAGGAGAGGGCGTTTCTTGCGAACTATCTGCGCGCTC
This sequence comes from Amblyomma americanum, assembly GCF_052857255.1. Taxonomy (NCBI): domain Eukaryota; kingdom Metazoa; phylum Arthropoda; class Arachnida; order Ixodida; family Ixodidae; genus Amblyomma; species Amblyomma americanum. Next base: position 115,538,827 of record NC_135504.1, read on the forward strand.
CGCTTCACTTCTGTCCCCATCAAAATCCGCGCTTTCCCTTTCCTCATTTCGTGAATACTGAACCGGTGCCGACTTGAGGCGATTTGCGTGTATCCTTATCAAACGCCGGTTCACGTCTCGGACTCTGAAGTTTACCGGAGAAAGCTTCTCGACAACCTCGCACGGTCCTCTCCACTTCGTCTGGAACTTACGAGCTAGCCCAATCTGCCTTTGGCAGTTTTCAATGTACACGCTGTCCCCCACATTAAACGGCGCGTCTCTAGCACTGCGATCGTGCACCTCCTTCCTGCGCTTCGCCGCTTTCTTTAAGGACTCCTTTGCGATGTCCCTCGCCACTTGCAAGCGCGATTCTAGCTCAACCTTATAGTCGTCCAGTGAAGCGTATGGGACACGACGGGGGCCCTCTGGCACTTCACTAGGCTGGTCCGGGTCTCGGCCGTAGAGAAGAAAGAATGGCGATTCGCCCGTGCTCTCGTGTGCTGCGGAATTGTAGGCAAACATTGCATACGGGAGCCACAAGTCCCAGTCCCGCTGGTCGCGCGAAACAAAATGCGACAGGAACCCGGCCACGGTTTGGTTCAGTCGCTCCACCGCGCCGTTGCAAGCCGGATGGTACGGTGTTGTCTGCTTCTTAGCGATCTTAAGCAGCTCGCAAACTCTCCTCATTAGCTGCGACACGAAGTTTGTTCCCCGATCTGTCAAGAGTTGCCTCGGGGGTCCATGTCGGAGCTCGATCTGTTCGACAAATGCTCTTGCAACCGTGTCTGCCTTCTGATCTGGGAGTGCTACCGCTTCCGCGTATTTTGAAAGGTGATCGACAAATACTAAAATGTACTTGTTTCCGGAAGTGGTCGTGGGCAATGGGCCCATTATGTCCATACCTGTCCGCTCGAAGGGAGCCGAAACCTCAGAGAACGGCTGAATTGGAGCTGGTCTTCGTCCCTTGGGTGTTTTTCTTTCGAGACAGGAATGACACTTCGCACAGTAGTCTCTAACATCCTGTCGCATGCCACTCCAAAAGTACAAACGCTCCACACGCCTGCGTGTCTTTGCTACGCCAAAATGACCGGCGCATGGCGCATCGTGAAACTCGCGAAGAACCCTTTCTGTCCACGACCGAGGTATGACGACTCTCTCCCAAGCGGTTTTCTCTGGTCTCCCTTTCCTGGTTGGCCTCGTGCGCCGACACAGGGTGCCGTCTTTGTCAATGAAATAACCTAGCTGTTCGGGGTGAGACGGTGCGCCCTCTAAGCTTTCGATTATTCGCTTCAGGTCAGGATCTTTGCACTGCTCTGTGCGTAATTCGGCGGGGTCGACTACGGGGACAAACTCATCTATAGCTGCCACGGCAGCTGTGCGGCTGAGTGCATCAGCATTCAGATGTGTCTTTCCTGACTTGTGCTCAACTTCAAAGCAGTATTCCTGCAGGTGTAGATTCCATCTAGGGAGTCGCGAGCTAGGGTCCCTGACACTCATCACCCATTTCAGAGGATGGCAGTCTGTGACTAGCTTGAATTTGCGGCCGAAAAAGTTACCATCTGAAGTGCTTTACTGCCCAGACAACGGCGAGGCACTCCCTTTCCGTAGCTCCGTACTTTTGTTCTGTGGGGCTCAGCTGTCGGCTAGCAAAAGCAACGGGATGTTCTTTGCCCTCGATAACCTGAGATAGCACGGCACCAACTGCGAACTTTGACGCATCTATGGCCATAACGAAGGGCAAACTAAAATCCGGGTGGCGCAACAGCGGTGCACTCATTAGCTTCCTTTTCAGGGCCCCAAAAGCATTCTCCGCGTTTTCGTCCCAGCGAAAGGCGACATTTTTGGCTGTTAAGGCGGTGAGCGGCTTAGCGAGCTTGGCGAACTCCTCTATGTGCCTTCGGTAGTAACCGATCAGACCGAGAAACTGCCGGACCTGGCGGACGCTAGTCGGGGATGGAAAATCCGAGACACACCTTAGTTTCTCAGGGTCCGGTCGCACGCCGTCAGCTGAAACAACGTGCCCGAGGTATTTCACCTCGTTTTTGAGGAATTGGCACTTAGAGGGCTTCAGCTTGAGACCCTCTGCTCTTAGTCGCACCAAAACCTGCTCAATATCGCGCAAATGGTTATCAAAACTGTCACTGTATATGATAATGTCATCCATATACACGAAGCACAGCCTCCCCAGAAGACCTGCCAAGATAACATCAGCGGTTCTCTGCCAGACAGCAGGGCTGTTGGCCAGACCCATCGGCATTCTTTTCCATTCATAGTGCCCTGAGGGCGTGTTGAATGCCGTTTTCTCGGCATCTGCCGGATCCATTGCTATCTGCCAGAATCCCGCCGCCATGTCCACTACCTTGAAGTACCTGGCAGAGCCCAGCTGAGAAAGCGTCTCCTGTATATTGGGGATGGGGTATGGATCGATGCGAGTTACGGAATTTAGTTTGCGGTAGTCCACTACCAATCGATACGAGCCATCTGGCCTTTCCACTAATAATGCTGGTGCTCCCCAGGGTGACTTTGAGTGTTCGACAATGCCGCGATCAATCAGGTCCTGCACCTGTCGCTCTATCTCCTCACGTTGGGAGTAAGGAATCCTGTACGCACGCTGGTAAACGGGCGATGAAGTGCCGGTTTCTATCCTGTGCTTTATAACGCCACAGCAGCCCAAATCCAGGTTGGACGCGGCGAATACTTCCGAAGAGTCGTTCAGCAAACCAGCCAGAGCCTCCCTCTCCCTGGATTTTACGTGAGAAAGATCGAACGACACCTTTGGAGCAGCCGAAGGACTAGCATGCTCTACAGTTGCGAGTACCGTATCGGTGGGCTCACGTTGCTCTATCGCAGAGGTGAAGAAAGCCAATGTTTTGTTCTTGGGAAGGCTCAGTGGCTGCTGGCTACAGTTAACCACCCGTAGGGGCACTCTGTGGGCGTCATTAACTGTCACGAGGCACGCGGCTGCCTTCATGCCATTGCTGAGAGAGTCTACCGGCTCAAGCACTCCCACGTCACCGCTCTCTACATCTGAAGGCACAAACGCGTACAAAATGTGCTCCGACCAAGGAAGGACGACCGCCTCCTCGACCAGCCGGACGGCAACCCGCGAATATACCTTCTCCAATGATCCCACTGTTTGACGGGTGTCAATATCAGTAATGCGAATCTCAGCCCCTCTCCTGTTCAAAAACGGAACTTTTGAGCCGCCCGCATTAACCTCTTCCTCAGAGAATGAGACTACTACCTTCCCTTTTCTCAAAAAATCCTGCCCTAATATACCTGACACTCCGTTTGGCAGAGACACCGTGTCCGGGCATACGTAGCAGGGGTGCTCCAATGCAATTCCGCCGAGAGAGAAGTGTAACCGGTAGAGTCCACTTATGCCAAGAGGATCCCCCGTTATGCCTACAAATTTGGTTGCCATACCACCAGACGCTTCCAACACCTCGCGGTCCCCCTTCCTTCGAAGCGTGTTAAAACTGCTCTCCTTAAGCAATGTCACCTTTGACCCCGTATCTATCAACAATTCCATACAACAACCATTTAACTTGCAACGCACAACAGGGCATGCCTTGTCGGCCACACAAACTACCACCACCTCATCATCTACTGCTCCCTCCCCACGCTCCTCAGGCTGGGGAGGACTAACTAGTTTTTTGACTCGATATCTGGAGCCCCGCTGTAGGCTTGCTTAGGGCGTGTCTCGCCTGCTTCTCTTTGTGGCTCCCCACGGCGCACGTTTTGGCAGAACCTGGCGATGTGTCCGCGACCCTGGCAAGCGAAGCATACGATTTCTTCAGAATCTCGCATACCGCGCCTGTAGCTTTGTGGCGGTCTCCGGTTTCCAGCGAATGGGCGCTGTTGAGCGCGCGCTTCAACCTGGCGTTCTACCTGCTGAGTTAGCAGCTGTTCCAAGCGATCTAACCGCTCTGTCAAGAGAGCAACCTCAGGGTTGAGCACCGCTCTCTCTATGACGCGTACTCTCGCTGCGGCTGTCGTTAACGCCTCATTTCGTTCCTCATCCAATGCGGCCTCCACGGCTTGGTCGAAATTGCTCGGCTTGCGCGAGAGCACGAACCGGCGCACGGGGTCTTGCAGACCAGCCACGAACAAAGCGGTCATTTCCTCTTTAAGTATATCCTCCGCGTATTTCTTCCTTAGCTGGTCTCCTTCCTCCTCCCTGCTTAACGTATCGCGTGCTAGGCGCTGAAGCCGCGACGCAAATGTTCGCACGTCCTCCCCTACCATCTGTCCGGCGTCACGGAACCTCTGTACCCGCACGTGACGTGGTTCAGTGTCGAAATGCTCAAACGCGAGCTTCTTAAATTCCGCAAATGATTTTGTGGATTTTACTTTTTCGTCTCGCCAGGCAAAATCATGAGCAGCTCCTGCCATCTTACACCTCGCCATTCCCAGCATTTGAGCATCGGACCATCCCCCCATTTTCCCAATCTCTTCTAGCATGGAAAAGAAATCGCAGATTGGAACCCCTGTCTTATCTCCCGTAAACGTCGGAATGACGCATCCTAATGCCAGCATGCTTGCTCCGAGCGACGGCTGTGGAGTGGGAGCTCCCTCAGATACAGTCATTTTTTTTTTCAAGCCCTCCAGTGCCTCAAGCCTCTCAAATGGGGGTAAAAGTCCCACAATCAGTCCCGTGATTCCCTTTTGATTACAATTTTGAAGTCATGAATGTCACCGCATTCAGAGGACATTTGCTTTTGAGACCCCACTTCTGACACCAGTGTGATGACCCCCATAATGCGCAGGTCCACACGGGACGGAGAGGCAAAGAGACACCGTATGGCTCAGTTTAAACAAACAGGTATATTCAATAATTACACATGATTAAGGTTATACATCAGAGGCTGGGGCGTCCGAGCTTACGTGCCGACGACTTTATGGGGGCGATGGAGTGGCTCCGGAGTTGGGCTCGAGCGGTTGCTGGCAGAAGCTGCACGCCGTCGGGCTTCGCCTGCTTCTCAATAGTCGTCCGTTTCTTCGAGGATGGTTCACAAACCCTTCCTCTAGTGTCGTTCGGCTTGGAAGATGAACAGGAGGCGAGCTTGTAGATGATGACAGCAGAGCGTATTTTACAACATACATATGCAGAGAGTTAAACTGGAAAAAGCAGAACTGAATTTACAAAAGAACAAACTTTGCACTACTTTACTCATCGACCGGGCAGGTTAGTGCCTAAGTAGCATCACATTACATGCTAAGCATGGAGCCCCAGCTCAGACTGGACTGCATCCGTTTACATGTGCTTTTAAGCACTTGATTAACAAAGGACTAAGGGCGGTCATTTCCAGTGGCCCGCCCAACGCATCAATTCTCCAATCCAAAATAACATGCGAGATGGGGACCACCCCTTGGGTTGGGCTTAGCCTCGACCCCAGAGTCTGTTATCAATACAAACTAAATAAACAACAAAAACGCCACCACTCTCTCTCAAGTGAGAGTATACACAGGCTCTCTCTTCGGAGCTAATTCACTAGCGCCTGTCTTTCCACATTCTTGGCGAGTACTGCCTGTCCGCCATGACAGGTGTCCGTCACGGCCCTTCTGGGAATGCGCTTTTGTTCACGAGGCACGGCGGGAAGCTCTGGGTGCCTTCCCGGCGATAGCCCACAAAGAAAGGGGAAGGAGGGAAAGAATGTTGTCTTCGCGGTAGCGCATAGCGTCGGCTGTGGTACGGCGCGCTCTGGCCCGCTGACAGCTCCCTTGTCCTGGAATGTGCCCGGAAATTGGGGAGGATAAAGCCTGTTTCCCCGGGGCGGCGGCGGGTCCGGTTGTTCTGGTCGTCACTCAAAGAGCATGGCTGGGTAATTGATGATGCCGCTGTCACGGGTCTCCGTCTACGCCGCGCCGTCGAACGTGGATCCTCGTAGCACACACGGAATGTCACAGCAATTACTACAACCTTCGTCCGTAAAGTTTCGAGACTGATTTATTTTCTTCTCTAGAAATTATTCCCCAAAATAAATGTTGGTGCCTATGTGTAGCGCTTTTTTTTCGTGCTAACCTGAGCTATTTATCTTAAATGCTGCGGCAGCCTCTAGATGGCGCTATAAGTATAAAAATACGCTTTCACTAGTCGTCTGCGCACTGAACAGTGAGTGAATGTGGAAAGATGGACGTCCACATCGAACAGCGTGCAAACTTAAATTCTGTGTGAAGGCACACAGAACACAGACGTATGAGCTCCTTTGTGACGGTGGCGGCATCGAGACAATAGGGAGTCAGCGTAGCCGGACAGCCGTAAGGCAAGTACGGTAACGCGTTGCTGTTGTTGCGGTTGCAAGGCTTGCCAAGCCTCATTTGCCGTACGGTGCCAATTGCCGTAGTTACCGTGTTTACCGTACGGCAGAGCTAAGGCTCTCTATTATCGCGGGCATGAGGTTTCGAGTGGCACAAGAGGTTTGTTTCGGGGAGAACATCGTTGGAAGACAACAGAAGGCAGAGGTGCCCTTCAACCTAACGGAATGAAAACAACGTGGCTCGAATCAGGAAAATCATACAGCAAGACCGCACCAATACAGTCCGCATGCTATCAAATGCTCTCGACATTAGTAAGACAACATGCCACCAAATTTTGCGTGCGAATTTGGGGTAACAAAAGCTGAATGCCAGACTTGTCCCTCAGACAAGACCAGAAGAACACGCGGCTTCAGTGAGCGCTGATTCCCTCTCCGAGGCTGAGAAGGATGCTGCATTCGTCGACAGCATCATTGCTGAAGACGAAACATGGTGTTTTCAATAAGATCCTAAAACAAAGAAGCAGAGCGCCGAATAGCGGTCCACAAGCTCGCCGGCGTCGTGAAAGTTGCGGCGACAGGAGACCAGAACAACGACGATGGTGATAGTTTTTTTCGATGCCAGAGGTGTCATACACCACGAGTTCGTCCCACAAGGACAGGCGGTGAATCAGAACTTTTATATCCGAACCCACCGCGGTGGCTCAGTGGTTAGGGCGCTCGACTACTGATCCGGAGTTCCTGGGTTCGAACCCGACCGGGGCGGCTGTGTTTTTATGGAGGAAAAACGCTAAGGCGCCTGTGTGATGTGCGATGTCAGTGCACGTTAAAGATCCCCAGGCGGTCGAAATTATTCCGGGGCCCTCCACTACGGCACCTATTTCTACCTTTTTTCTTTCACTCTCTCCTTTATCCCTTTGCTTACGACGCGGTTCAGGTGTCCAACGATATATGAGACAGATACTGCGCCATTTTCTTTCCCCAAAAACCGATTATTAATATTAATATTATTAATATTTACATCCTCGTGCTCCAACACATGCGTGATGCGCTGCGACACCATCGCCCTGACTTATGGGCATCTGGACGATGCAGCCTGCTCCACGATAACGCAAGGCCGCACACTCCGCTCAGGGTGACAATTTCTCGCCATGCTCCGATATTCTCTACTTCCCATTTCGTCATACTCAATGACCTCTCCCCTTGCGATTTTTTTTTTGTTTCCTCGTGCGAAGAGAGCCCTAAAAGGTCACTGGATGGGAAGCGTGGAGGCCATTCAAGACGCCACGAAAAAGGAACTGACAGCCCTACCAAAAGAAATGTTTTCCAACTGTCTCCAAGACCTCAAGAAGCTTTGGAAGCTGTGTATAGGCTGCAACGGAGACTATTTCGAAGGGGTGCCGCACGAATGATTTCAGTGTTAAATGCATTTTTTTATGGACTCTGTCTTGGAAACTTGCGCACAAAGCTTGTAGTTATTCTTGAGCAATGTCCTCCAATGGCCCTTTGTGCCAGCTTTAAGACATCTTAATTTTATGTTTTTTCAGAAGACCTATTCTGACATCTTTGGCAACCGCCGAATATCAACACATACCTGTGAATGGGCACAATTCAATACTCTATCTCAGAAAGAATACTGTGAAGATCGTTTTTTTTTCAATCGTGCGCAGTTTTGCCCGTCATGCGCGCTGATGTTTCTCTGCGTTGTATAAAATAAAGAACGAGCGTAGGTGCATGCTCTGTCATTATTGGACCGATTCTGATATCGCAGCGCTCCCTACATCAGTATTAGCAAATTTCCGCCATACTGGTGCCTTTTCCTGGTGGAGATTTTAGGTGCTTCCTTTGGTTCCAGTAATGCGTACATCATTCACTACATGCCTGTGATTTTTCCGAGTGTATATGTTTCACTGTTACAATGCGTGGTCGATGTGCAGATTAAAACAAGCGTGTTTTGGCAGAGACTACAAGTTCGTTTTCATACAGCGGCTCTTATGTCTGCCATTTGTTCACTTTTAAACTAAGGTGAACCGTAACGCTTCTAGTAAATGTTTCATTTGGCGGTTGTTTGCTTTGCTAATCGAAGATGAAAAAACGAATTTTGCAAAACTTCGAAAATTTACGCAATGTTTTTAGCATTTGTGGCGTGAATAATACACTTCGGTATATCGTTTGAGAATAAAAGCGCCAGCTGTACGAACGTTTTCTGAACCATTTTATTGTCCTTGTTAGTGCTCTTTGTGGCTTTTGTTAGACGTTTCTAAGGTATGTGGTACAAACTGTGGAGAATAAAATATGGCATTATTATAATTATATCATGTGTTGTTTAAGACACCGAGACATTGAAGTTCACGTGGCACACGGGAAATAAAAGCAAAAGTTGTTCCATAAATATCTGAAAAAACATTTTTTAGTACAACTTTACCACAGATGGGCCATGAGGAACGCCGAAGTGGAAGGCTCCGGAAAAATTAAGGCCACGTGTGGTTCTTCAACATCCGCTGACATCGCACAAGCCGCGGCCTTCTTTTGCGAGTTATCGTGCCTTCTCACAGCAATAAATTGAGAATCCCAGGGCTCGATTCCTACGAGCGTTCCCGAGAAGGCCACAAGTAGAATAGGTACAGATGAGGCATGTGGTACAGAGATGCCGACCGTATTGAGGCTATTTTAAACGTGCAGATGCAACGTCCTTACGATATTCGCGTTACAACTTCAGCTCAAGCGCACTGTTTATGAACCTATGTTTTATACGCACAGACGACGAGGCGGGACTGGTAAGCTTTGAAAGATTATTGAATTGGCTACATCATGCCTTAAGCATTACTGATCACATGAGGGCTCTGCAGATAACCAAAATCAAAATGCATAGTTAGACTTCCAAATGCATTTTATGTGAAGATCGTTGCTCCTGGTTCCAAGGTAGAAAACTGCGTACCTCAATAAACATAGAACAGCTGTTATTTTACGTTAGCTTTGAGAAGATCTCAAAGGCAAACACAATTCTTCATCCATTAATGCCGGTTACTAGCTTCGAAATATCGGCTCTGAATGCTCAATACTGACATACCTTCTCTTAGAACATTGATGAAACATATACATCCTAGTGTGCGGCATCAAAGAACACGCCACTATGATTACGAAACTTGCGGCTGCTTTGGTGTCGGCTGATTCGGTATTTATCTTTAATGTAACGATTGGTAAATGAGTTTTGCAATGCATTCGCATCATGCAGATGATGAAAGTGAAAGCGGATGCTTGAGTGTCTGCTCTGCAACCCTTAACTAATGTCATGGATTCGAAACTAGGGTGAATACAAACGCGGTACTCTGGCTCAGACCTTCGTCTGAGCCTTCGGTGACACTGGAGCTATATAATGGGATGACATTGAGCATACGAATAGCTGGATTGGGGATTCGAGTTGCTGCGATGCACAGTCTAATGACGTTTCTGTCTATCAATGCTTACTCTGGAACTTGTTTCATACATGCAGCTCCAGTGTACCCTGAAAACACTAAGCTTTTGGAATGACTCTAAGCGATATCAAAAAGAAGCGACAAGCTCTTTTCTTCTGCGTGGTAATATTTGGTGGTGTTGTCAGTGTATGCATAGCACCATGTTCGTAAACCAAACCATCACGAAAACTAAATCAATGTTACCTATATATTTTCACATGGCTCGGACAGTGACATGAGGAGCAAAGGAGTAGCAAGCTAACAACAAACTGGCGGCGAAGATCGCAATGATGATCCTTATCAGCCGTGCTCAATTTATTGAGAGCAGCGAACATTCAAGATACGGGGCCTTGACCCCTGAAAGCAATGTGGGAAATTGTAGAAAATTCCATGTGGGACCGTGATAGCTCCTGTTGGCATCTCAAATAGCCAACTAAGTTTTGTGGCCTCCTGCCGGCAGTGACAACAACTAAACAACCGAAAGCAAGCAACACGCTTCCCTGAAAAATCGCAATCTAGGAAACAAAATTCCCTCAGCAGGAAGTGAGAGTTACTTTTAAAATGCATGCTTACTTCCAGACGCGTGGCTATCGGTGGCGGATCTAACAACACCTCGATGTTTTCGAGTGTCAGTGGAACAAAATTCCAATCAGTGAAAAGAGCTGTCAGTTCGCACTCTTCGTGGTGTGAATTCATGTTTTCTTGTCCGTAGCAAGTCGATACCATGATTAAACCACCCGTTTCACTCAGTGGGTCTTGTACTGCTCCATCAGCCATACAAACTGGCGTCGATGGCATGGCGACACCAAATTGGCGAGATATGTCTACTTGCATTGCGGGTGAGCAAATCTAAAAAGGTAATTATCAAAGCACTTGAAAAACATGAATGCTGTCGCCCCTGTCTATGCGCTATAAGCATTGTTTTGTTCCCAACGGTTGACTGGAGCACTAACACCCCGTATGATATTTATGTGGCGACAATTTAGCTTCACTTTGAGTGAGTGAATTTCGCCCCATTTGCCATTTGAAAAGCTGTCTTATGCATGCGCTTGCCCTACTCTTCTATTTTTCTATGGCGAAGCCACTCTGCGCGTCTTCCATGGCATGCACTTCTTGAGCGGAGACATGACGAACTGCGGGGTGCTGCATTAGGTGCTGTGTGACACGCGTGCAGAGGCTCACATACCTCCTGTGCTTTTCAAGCCATTTTCAAAGAAGGGCTCGCTCCCAACTGTGGTGTACCGTCATGGTAGCTACCTTTAAATTTTTTTACCCATGTTTATTTCATTACGGAGGGTCGAAGGTTTTTATGGTGTTCTATGCAGACGATCTTTCTTGGTTATTCCCTTTTCTTTTTACTAAAGCCTCCGCTAAAGTTGCCGACACCGGACTGGAAAAAAAGCGCAAAAGCGCTGCCTTCAAGTAGCATTTCGCTTCGAGAAACGAGACATTGAATTGTCAGAGCCTGGGACCTCGTAACAGGGGGGAGGGGGGGGGGGGGAGGGGGTAGCGGTCGCCGTCTCAAACTTTATTCCAGAGGGGGCTGCGCCCACCCCCCTTCCATTCTCTAACTACTTGCACTTGGATCAGATTTCTGACACTTGAAACGCTTCAGTTCTAGGGCTTTTCTGGTGCAAATCACGGTGGGGTCGAGCTACTTGGCTTCGTAGCCATAGATGTAAAGCATTTCGTATATGAGTAACCTAAAGCAGTCATGTCCCAACAGAAGTCAACTGGCTGACCCGTGTACATTATCATGATTAGCAGAATTTAATAAAAAAACTATGCACAAACTTTTTTTAATGCAATTGAAGATTCCTCGTGCTTAAAGCTTTTCATATATAAAACATCCCATTTCAATTCATTATATGTTCTCGAGCATATTTGCACCGTTTGTTCGTTCGCACCCAAAACCGCCGGCACGCGCATTTTTTATTCTTTTTTTGTAATGCGAATTGTAATCAGACTTATTTCCATTGATCGCGGCCATGTGCAAATGCTTCCACATTTTTCCAGATTGTTGTAGCTGCTTTTGGTTCTTTACCTACAATTTTCTTTGCCAGCTTAAATTGAGCGCTGCCAAGAACTGGAAGCATTCATTTCGATGACCACGGAGCACGCTTGGGACTATCGCCGCCGCCGAGTCATTAAGTTCTTAGAGGGCGGGAGTCAGCCCCTTTCACAGTTCCTTTTGGAAGCCTTTTCTTTGTCTTATTGACTGCTGCAGTGTCGTCAGAATAACGTGAGAGTTTGCCTCATCCTTTCAACATTGAAAAATAAGAAAAAAAATAAATATATAAATTTTATTATGTAAATGAGCATTAAATAAATAAATAAATAACATAAGCACAAAATCTTGCACCCCCCTCTAAAAAAAAAAGTTCCGGAGTCCCTGGTCACAGCCACACGTGTCATACTCACAGCACTTTGAGTGCATTGCTAAAAAGAGCAATGGAAAGACAGCACGGTGGCAGGCTGAGAACTCAGCACATGGGACAACGGGCGATTTTCAGCGCCATAGTACATAGCCGACCTTTGAAATATCTTCATAAATGGTTAGTGTTTAAAATATCTGCGTCATGGCTATCATTTTTGCAGCGATAGCTACATTACGGTAGCATTCCGGGCCTTTGGCTTGGCGGCCATGGTTCAAACACGTGGTTCGTCACTTGGTTGGTCGCGGGACCAAGTTCCACTCGGCCAGCTGCAGCTATCGCGTCCCTCCAGGTTTAACGAGAGCTAAACCACCACCATTTTTTTGTCCACTGCAGAAATAGGCTTTTTGCTTGGCGCTTTTTACCTGAGCCCCCCCCCCCCCCCCTCCTCCCCCTATCGTACACACGTTTTATCTGACGAATCAAAGAGAAAGTACGCTATATTTGAGGACAGCAGGAATTGCTGTCGCATTCACGTAGTGAACTACACGTACCGGCGGTGTTAAGCATCTGTGAGGCTACTTAACCTTTAAAAATATGAACACAAAAGAGGCCACCAGCATATATTCGTCGTGACAGATATCACAACACTCTTTGTATTTGATGCCATGTGATTCCACGAACACTGGTCATCCTTGCTCTTGCTTACTTGAAGTGGTGAACCCTTCCCCCTCCCAAGATATAAAACTGCCAACGTTGTCGCCTGGGTGGCATTTTTCCAGGCTGCATCGAACCATTCCTGACATCGTAGCAACGCTTCGACTTCCGTCTGTTGCGTCCAAGGCTTAACCTGGGAAATCACGTTCTTACTCGCCATGTCTGCCGAAGATATGCAGGAACTGTGCAAAGTGCTAGGAAGCGTCAGTCCCGACGAACTGCTGTGCATTGCTGAGGTGCACATACCGCAACTTCCAAAACTGCAAGACGTACCTCCGAGCTCCGTGGCTACCGAGATCTACGAGGCTGTGTGGAACGTCCAGACTGCAGACAGGCGGTTAAACTTCATTGCGCGGATCCGCTGCCGGTTGATGCACCTGCAGAAAATCCGTGGGTGGAAGTTCTACCAGCAGGACAAACCGCCGACGGAAGAACTCTGCATCTCGATGATTCTTGACATCGAATCGTCCCTGAGACCATTCCTCAGTTACACCAAGGGAGCAGCCACGTGTTCTTGGACCAAGCGTGAGGATGGCCTCTATGCTTGCTTTTTGACAAAAGAGAGCTCGCAACGGTCTGTGAAACGAGATGCCGTCCACGTAATCATTTGGACCACACAACTGCTGATGGCTACCCAGACTCCAAATGAAAGCATTGAAAAGCGAGTACAGGAGGCTCTTCGCTCCGCGCTCGGCGGAAACGCTGTGTGTATCCATGTGAATGCTAATGACAATCTCGAAGAGGGCGTACGAAATGCTCTTAATACTCTGCGCCTGGCTTGGGACCGTCGAGAAAATAACCTGCGCATCAGGACTCAACAGCCTCAAGGGCAATCGGCGACTGCTTCCCAAGCTGATGAACTGCCTTCGCATCCGGAAGAAATGGGTCAGTGCCATCGCTATTGCAGAACAATATTTCAGGAACTTAAGCTCTCAATTCGTGTGCTCTTGTTAGCAATCACTGAGTGTTTATTATGCAGCACAGTTTAGTTTTTGATAAATTAGGCTGAGCACTGTAATGCCCGAATCACGCGTAATCACGCTCATGTCTCTTTGTCTAATTTTAACTGAGATCTACCACGTTAAACACCCCACGGAAAAGAATATAATACGAAACAAACACCTTAACATAGAGTGCCGAAAAGTTCTGGTGTTTTACGGCGACATTAAATGAAAGATTACACCTTACCTACTCTACTGTGCGCGCACAGAGCGTGCAGATGTATGGATGTTGAGGTTAGAGCACACTTTTAACCGTGCCCTAATCGCTGAGCTCATTTCGCGAAAATGTTTGCTTGCGCTAAGCTGTTAGCCAGCACAAAATTATTCTGATTGGTTTTGGAATACCGACTTCTTGAGGCCTACAGTCCATGTGCTCGATAAGTAATTACTTGGAGAATTTTGCTTTTCTCGGTAACTGAACTAAGCAAAAACCGAGGCGGCGGCATTCGTCTTGCAGTGGGGGTCGCATCAAGAAAGCTATAATGGGTTTCGTGTGCTTATTCATAAAAGGTGATTTTCTTCCGCAGATTATCAGTGAACATTGTCCGCCCATTTTGTTGGCCATTGCTTAAGATTTTTCGTCGCATACATATTACTTAACCAACTTGCATAGCTGATCCTCCTGCCATGAGGAGACTGTTGACAAATATAAAAGATATTAAAAATGATAAAACAAGTGACTGTCCCGTCCGTCTTTCTTTTCTTCTTACCCTCGCCATGAGCTTGCCGGCCCGCCGATTCTTGAGAACTCTTGCGCTGCCACATTATTTTTCTTTGAAATGCGTGCAGGCTTGTAAAATGCCAGGGTTACTTTAAAATTCTGCTCATGGCTGGTATTATCCGGTGGTTCAAAAGTGCTTTACTGATCTTTTCTATGCGCTTTCAGTATACCAAACACAACTACAGTCTTTTCGGCGATGCCGCTCTTTGTTTCCTGTGGCTGGGAAGAGCGAGAGTGGTGTTGCTTCTGCCAGCTCTTCATATCTATTTGTTCACCGTGGACCATACGCGGGCCCGTTGAGGCCTTTTCGCAAAATTAAATGTCCTGTCAGGTGCGGAACATTGGCTGGCCCCATATCGCTTCCCCGCGATACGAAAACAAGTGCATAGCCAGGTGGTTAGTAGGGTTGCATCGATCTGAAAGGCGCCAAACCGGCCTCGTCGTCGGCACGTGCGGTTTGCGGCCAGCCGGCCGGCGCGGAAGACATGGCAATGGGGAACCTGCGCTGCCAAGGTGGCATCGCAATTGTTCTATTCGGTGACTCAAAACTGCTTTTGTCAGCCGCTTGGGCCGCTGCAAACGCGAGAACACATTCTGCGCGATTAGATACCCGCGTTTGGCTGACAGCATTCATTGCCTAGCTTCTCTCGCCGTAGCCCAGATAGCTGACGCACGGCACGTGCGCCTTCGCCAGAGCGCGGAGGCTCACGCCAATAAGCGCCTGAAGGTGGCGCGGAAAAGTACTAATAGTACTACCCAAAACTGCTTGCTCTTCTCGCTAGGCAGTGTGTTATGGCGCTGCCATCGGCACCGCAAACTTCAGCGCAAGTTCCCCATAGGAACAAAATGCGCCAGCGTAAAGCGATATTTGCCGAGAGCTTTTTGTAGTTCCTAATGTGGCGTTCGCTTATGTCATTAGGTGCCGTCCTCTATGCGGACAACGCCAACTGTAGGAACAATTTTTCATGCCACTTAACGCAGAGGACGCCACTAATACGTGCTGTGGCGGGCAGTAGTACATGTATTCCATTTTGCTCCTCGTTTTCCACGATACGCCAACATCACCCACAGCACGGAACCAGAAATTGTGGCCTTAAAAGCTGTCACTTAGAAAGCTTTTAAGCTGTCTCTGTGAGCCTGTGTCCTGAGAGCAACTGAGAGCCTGTGTCCCGGAAACAGCAGCGAAAGTTCAGTGGCGCTGGTAGACGCCGGAGGTCTGATAGACGCCAATATGCAAGCTTCTCATTGACACAGACCAGCACGCTCTACCTCTCCGTCAAAGCCTCTGCCATGTGTGCGCCGAAAAAACCACAATCCAGCCGAGAACACGTGAAAGAAACGCTTCGCAACGACGTCATTCAGCCATCAAACAGCCCATGGACTGCAACGGTTGTTCTAAAGAAGAACAAAGACGCCGCACTTCGATTCTGCGCCATTTGCCAGCGCCTAAACAACATAGCAAAGAAGGACGTCTAATCCCTTCTCCGGCATCGATGACTCACTGGACCGGTCCTGTAATGCAAAAAATTTCATATCGATGCACCTCAAGAGCGGCTACTGGCGAATTGAGGCCGATGAAAGAGATCGCGAGAAGACCACATTAGTTATTCCGGATGGTCTCTTCGAGTTCGAGGTGATGCCATTCGGTCTCTTTTCGTCACCAGCGAGAGATGGATATAGTGCTGGCAGGCCTCAGGTAGTAAATTTGCGTAGTATATTTAGATGACGTCGTGTACGCCTCGAACTTTGAACCACACCTAGAAGGGCTTCGAACAGTACTAGCGGCAATCATGCCGTCCGGCGAAACCTTGAAAGCAGAGAAGTGTCCCTTTGCTTATGAAGAGCTGCTATTTTTAAGCCACATCGTTAGCAAAGAGGAAGTGTGCCCAAACCTGCAGAAAACAGCTCCTATCGAAGTTTTCACCGCCAGCCGGTGATAAAGTTGCGCGCAGATTTGTAGGACTGTGCTGGTATTACCGACGCGCACTGGCTTGTCCGAAACTGTACTGGTTTCTGTAATATATGCAACCGCTCCCTGCTGATACCTGTAAATAAAAGCGTGGCCAGCTACAATGCCAAAGCGTGGCAGAAGTAAGTGTCTATCATCTCGGCTTAGCCTATCATTTTGTGACAACAACCCTGAATAATAATCCCTCGAGTCGTATCTTATATTTAAACATTACTCCATCATAATTTTTTCATTAGCAATATACTTCAATCATTGAGGACTCCAGCAAGCAGATCTGATTTCGATGGGTGCTATCGCCTTTAGAGGTGTATCGCTAGCAAAGGATTGTGGCCTTTGACGAAAGCATTCTGTCGTTTTCTTCCTCTATAGACGGCACCGGACAAGACGAGGCTGCTGAAGGCCCACCGATCAGCGGTAGCGGTCGAAGGAGTTCGCGTCTAGAGAGGTCCTCAGACACAGATGGCGCGAGTCGCACACGCGGTATACAAAGAACTGGTGCTCGTAAAAACGTATTTGCTGGAGCTTCAACAGGTAAGCCGTATTTGTTTTGGAGGTGCAAAGATTTTGTATAACTGCGTTTATCAGCTCTACGATCGGTTGTCATCATCACGGCACGTCAACGTTAGTAACAAGCTTGTGCGAAGCCGCATCGTTAATGCGCCAACCGCCTCTGGCGCAGACGAGAGCAACCAGTGTCCTTGGCGCCACAGAAACTCTCTTACTGGCACCGTGCGCTAGCTCAATTATCCTACTGTTTTAAGTATCCAAAATGGCACTAATGGTTACAAAATGATGCTAAAATAGCTTGTTGGAGTAAGAGTTACGTATAATTTAGCGCTAACGGGCACGGCCAAAACAAATAAAATGCACTAAGAGCGTAATCTCATAATTAGTTTATTAGGAAGATAGATATAAACCATTAAAGAACAAAAAGCACATAAACATTTTACAAAAACAGATGTACAACAAAGATTAGCAGGAAAACGGATAAAAATACATGCTCCG
Organism: Amblyomma americanum; assembly: GCF_052857255.1. Taxonomy (NCBI): domain Eukaryota; kingdom Metazoa; phylum Arthropoda; class Arachnida; order Ixodida; family Ixodidae; genus Amblyomma; species Amblyomma americanum. Next base: position 115,556,306 of record NC_135504.1, read on the forward strand.
GTGATAGGCCGGATGTGTAAGCGTGGTTCTGGAAAGGAAAGTTGGTTGCCCGTCAAATAAGCAGAAGCACCCCTTCATGTAGCTACTGCTAAAGATTTATGTGAGAAAAGCTCTTATCACTGCCCTTTTTGGTGCGTGCGTTCTTACCTAGCACCCCGGTTTCTCCGAAGAGCAGGTGGTTGAGTTATTAGCTTTCCCTACAGACAAATGAAACTAAATGAGAAAGCGCTGGAGCATGCATTTCCTTCCTTCTGTCTGCGTCTCTCTGTTTACTACAAGCATAAAGCTGTGTCTGTGGATGGAAGGGGAGCGTAGGGTCGGCAGGATGGAAGTCACCACAATGCCCGATTGTGGGTCTGCTGCTCGAATCATCGCCGCTAAAGGAGGAGGGGGAGGTAGTGGCCTAGGCGCGAAGGAAGCGTCTCTTATCCTGCCTTACAAGCATGAGAACTCAAGCATGTGGCGCATAAGTTTGAACAGTAATTTTAGACACTGTTCATAAGTCCCAGAAGTGCTGTAATAGGATGTGGACAGAACGTTTTTGTGGCAGCATGCTGCGAAGAACTATCCCGCACCCATATTACTAATCGCAGATACACTTACTTCTAACATGCTAATTTGTCACTGAAAAGTCCCCTTAAACCTTACAGTTAATCTTCGATTAGGCTTCGTATGTCTGATCCTGAAGATTTCGCGTTCACGTATGTTGCATACATACGCTTTGCTGGCACGCAATTGCGTGACAGGTTCGCTTATTTTCGGTTTAGACTTTTTCAGTTGGTCGGTGGTTGCTTTTTTCAATAACACGAATTTACAGGTTCTTTGCAGATCATAATAGATTTCAAGAATGTCCTGTCGCGATCAAGATATTACGGGACACACTTTTTCAGCAAAAAAATTTGTTGAAGCTTACCTCGCTGCTCAGTAGCATGGAATACATAGCAGCAGATAGTGTGCGTGAATTTTCATGCTTTCATGCATATCACAGGGGCCTGGATTAGGTTACTGCTCTGAAATAATTGTTTTCCCGCTCACTCGCATGCTGTAAACTTTTGACCCCGATAGTACATAGCTCTATATATGATCCGTATATGATAATGTTCTAGATGAGTAAATTTACCGAGAAACTGTCTGGTAAAGCTTGCAGCATTGTTGATAATTTGTGTTGGCTTGAACAGTTTCTTGCTCCAACTTCTTTACGAACTTTTTCATAATCAAATCTCAGCAATCGATGATCTGCGAACGCACTGCGGTCAGGCCGCTAGGAACGGAGTGTACTTAAAAGTGGTCTTGGGTTTTGTTCGCACTTTTTTCAAGTATATGGTACCTATAAATCATTGCCTAAGCGTTAATTGTCAAATTATTCGAGACAGTTAATTTAACTAAGCAAGAATTTTAATCGTGCGTCACTACGCATATGTAAACAATTGAAAACACGTCTCTTAGTGTTCAATTTCAAAGATGTGTCACAGAAAACGCATTGCACATTTCCAGTACTACCGGCTTTGAAGTAGCTTTTCAAGAAATAAAAGTATAAAAGTTATGAATAGTATAATGGTTAAGGCATCGTTGAAGCTGCAGCTCCTTTGCAATGACTGCGAGATTACATCTAGGTGATACTATGTACGAAGTTTTTTTCACAGGGCATCATATGAGAGTTGTATGATTTCTTCATAGGTCTTTAGTGTAAAAAGACAGCACACGTTTACAGGCCCTTGTTCGAACATGCTGATAAAATTTCGAGACTCATTAAACTAATGAAGAACGAAAACTTCTTTTTATCACATTGGTGGATACTGAAAAAGCAAATTAAACACTATCAGAATTTTCTTTGAAGAAATATAGCCAAAAACCAGACTGCTTATGCAAGCCATATTTTTGTCCAGTCACAATACGCAAAGATACGTGGTACCTTGTGTTGCGCAAAAAATTGCTCATAATTCTATTTGTCTCTTTGTCGAACACTGTTTGGCTTGCGTTTCTTCATTGTGGATGTACATTTGCAGCTCGTATCGAGGGGGGGAACTCACAAACAGAAGATAAAAGTACGCCCAACAGTTCGGCCGATCCTTAGACAGCGCAAGAAGAATGGGCAGCCAAGCGACTACTTTCTGGAAGTGCGGACAATTCTTTCCGGATGCAGCGTTGCCGCTTCAGAAGAGTATTACAAATCTGCCTGTAATCCCAAGAACTTCTCTCCCTACTGTGGAGTGCAACTCATCAACTGCGTCACTCTACTATGGCACATTCCCCTTTACAAGACAACGTGAAGGCTTGAGATTCCTCTGTCATCAACGCGTGGAGTGAAAAATTTGTGCATGTCTAGGATTCTAGCGGGCGGGGTTGTCGTCCCCACTGATATGTGTGGCTTATGCATGACGATAACCTTTATCACCACTCTGTGGGTAGAAAAGAGCTGTGGTAGTGACAGCCCTCTTGGTGCTGGGTGGGAATGGAGGGCTTGAATTTTAAAAAAAATTATCTAATTTTGCAGTTTCGTATGTGCGCAGTTCGTATATTAACGTTTATTGTCATTGCAGCACCAAACTCTTTTGCAAATTTAAAAGTTCACATTTGAATTATTTATGTCGTAGAATGCGCCAGCTAGCGAGAAACTTGTGTATACAGACATAAGTTCGAAGACAATCCTCTGTAGGTGCTTCGTGAATCATGACACCATTGAAAACATTTTAATCATTTTACCCGGAAATTAAGAACTCACCTATTGTAGTACAAATGTCTGATAAATGCTTGGGTCGCATGGATTACTTCGTAAATCATTATTCTTCGCCATATATCAGCTTCGTAGCACTGCTTCCACCGCCTTTGCTATGTGATGTATTCCACGCACCGAATCTATATACAGCGTTCCGATGCGCTTCAAAACAAGTTGTTTCGTCGTGCGTAGTAGGCTTCTGTTGACTGCTCAAAACAGCTATAAGCACCCATCGCTGGGGTCTTCGCGCCTCTAGAAGCAAAAGGCTGAGTACACTCGGCGAATGGTTAATGGAAATTAAAATAGACGGTCTGATCGTTATTTCGCTGCGCTGTGTTAAATGCTACGAGCTCTAATGCGAATGCCAAGCTCTACAATGCATTTTATTTTCAAATTTTAAAGCTGACTTAGAGGCAAATGAGCTCTTCAACCAATAAAATATGTCGAGTGGCGAAATGGCTGCATTTGCATCTGAAGACTAGGTATAGTGGGGATAGTTTCAGTTGCTGTACTCGCATTTTTTTTTGTTCGCATGTGAACGACATGCTCTGAGTGTCCGCTTTAACTGAAAGTGCAGTTGGTTGCTGCCTTCAGCTTTCAGAAACTTGTTCTAAGGCAGCGGAACTTTCAGAGAAAAGAACAAATGATCTAACCGTTTTAAATTCGGTTTTCAGAGCAAATATTTATATGGCTTTGCCGGAAATAGGCTCTAAATTGGGATAGAAACGAGTTTTAACAAGCACATTTTTAATTTATTCATGGCAGGAATTTTAGCTCTTTCCAGTTTGACGTGCGTAATACACCTAATCTGCACGCCGAACCAGCACGACGAATCTGTGATCGGTATCGCGCTGCGCTCGCTGCAAAACGTACTGCGCTATAATGGGAAGTTTTAGAGGAAGGGCTCCTATCGGTTAAGGCGAGAAAAAATTCGCGGCATGCCAGTGTGCATACGCACAACAAAAAATCGAGGAGTGTTGTTGTTTTGCGCATGCGCCCTGGTGCCCTGTTTTTAAATCCTGTACCCCTTACCGATAGGCTCTCTTTATCCTAACGCTGTCTAGTATGGATGCTCTGCCTTAGTGTGACACGGTTTATGGGACACTGACCGTCACCGTTCATGAGATACTTACATTTTCCCGCAATATTTTACTGCATATTATCGCGACAAGGTTGATAGGTACCACTGTATAGCGAGCATTGCGCATGGATGAGCGATGTTTCGAATATTTTACAAGATACTCTATCTGCAACCTGACGAAATCCAGAACTTTTTAGTGAGCTTTTATTAAATGTATGCTATCTCCACGTCTTGTGTTTTTATTATATCTTTGGGATCGACTGGTCACTTCGTCTTTCATGTTCACTCGTTCCTTCTAGACGAATGGCACTGCCTTCTGCCAATCACGAATGCATCTTTTCAGTTTTCTGTGAACGTTATGTCGGTCTATTGTATTCTCATTGCGTCAAGATTGGAAGACAGCGGGGCTTTGGATGAAGGTTTGCTTGCTTACCTTCTTAGAGACTGCGGTGACTCCCGGACGTCGCGGCTATACTGCGTAGCGTACTTAATCATTTCCAGTGGCGATGGAGGTTTTCAAAGTAGAAGACTTAGCCCCAAATTTCAGAAACAGCGGAGCGCTACGAAATCCATCGTGCCTCTTCGATCGGGTCGTGAAATGCGTAATAAAAGTACTTTCGCATCACCCTGACGAGTGGTTCATAAGAAAAGATCTGTGACAAAAGAAAACTTCCTAATCTTGGAAAGAACAGAGAAAACTTTGTTGCAATTTTTCCCGCAGACTCCACTGTTGTTTCGCAGACGCTGCTCATGCCACTGCTTCGCTTGTTTTCGTGGTACAGGTATGATCCTGGCATTCGCAATCGAAAAACAGTTGAAAGTCTCCTCTCCTGTTAATTACACAATTTTTGGAGTACGGTAAAAATAGAGTCAAGACGATAAATGGGATGGTTTCCAAATCACGCGTAGTGGGTGCGGGTTTACACCGCTCAGCTACTCGTACGGAGTTCCCCGTTGTAAACGCGGACGCGGTGGCTGCGTTTTATGCAATGGTTCAAGGAGCTAGCTGTTGCCTAATGCCCTCATGGGGGCGTCTCGTGTCACAGACGGTCGTGGTGTGATATAAAAAGTAAACACAATTCACCGCCATCAGTAATTGATCCGGAGGCGGCGCGAAAAAATCAGTTGCGCCGCAGTCTTCCATTCCGTGTTAAACTGCTAGTCTCCGCTTCCTCCGCCCTGCACAGATCGATCGGCATGACGACAGGTGCCACAGAGTCACTGGCCTGTACTTCCAGAGGCACTGCTTCTACAGGCGAGCAACAGGCACGAGAGGCTCACCCCACCCACCACCAATCCCTCTTACTCTCACATATATAGCCCCTTTAATTCCGAAACGACGGTTTCACTTCCACTAAACAATAGCCCGTCTACTACTCAGCACTCGAACAATACATTCAAACACAAGACGGAGTCCAGCTTTTTTGGGCAAAACATTTGAAAATTGAAAAATTGTAGGACACTCTTTAGAAATGTTGAAGGTAATGGTCCATTGCTCTGATATGTAGGAAAAAGGTTATTGTACAGTGTTTCCAGCGATCGAACCAAACAGTTAAGACTGCCACAGAAAACCAATGGGGAACGCTTTTGGAATAGCAAAAACGTGAATAGAAAAAATACAAGACTGCCGTCTGGTGTTATGCGGATATATTGATTGTTGAAGTGAAACCTTTCATTACACAAAAATTGTGTTCATAAACTGTCTCGCACTAAAATTATTTTGTTCGGGATTGCTGGCTTAGAATTGTCGCGCGGAACAACTCGTCAGTATGAAGAAACTGCCATAACAACAATCGCAACTTTTGTAAACCTTGATGAACCAAAATGATTGTGGGACTATAACAAAAATGAAATATAAAACATCCCTCCCCGTACCACTAAATATAACGGGCTTAACCATGATGGACAGAATGGAAAGGATAGAGGGGCTGGTGAATGGATGCATTGAAAATTATGAAGCCACAATTTGCAACACATTTGCACTTACCACCCACTGTGGGCCGCCGCGGTGGCTCACTAATCCTGATGATCGGCTGCTGACCCGAAAGAAGCGATCGCGATCGCGGCCGCTGCGGTCGAATTTAGATAGGGCGAAATTCTAGAGGCCCAAAAACTGTGCCATATGAGTGCACGTTAAGGAACACCACGAAGTGGAAATTTCTGGAGCTTTTCACTACGGCGGATCCCATAGCCTGAGTCGCCTGAGGATTTTAAACCCCTATAAACCTCCCACAATCTTCCCCGCTGGAAGGGCATTACACAAACAACTGCAAATCCCTCTATCGCCAACACCCACCCGCACCCTGGCCCAGCAGCTCCATCCACATCACAATAGACCCGAGAACTAGTACGAGTACACAGACGCCACAACAGCCGGGACCCGCAGTTGAACCAGACGATGTAGTTTTGCAATGGAACTCGAGAAGCATACGCCGAAAGCAAGTTCAACTTGACCTCCACATTGCGCACAGCCCAATTCAGCTCACATCATTGCCCTGCAAGAAACAGGAACCACCAATATAATAATTAAAGCTTGTCAAGTGGCAGCTGCCACACCTCGCACAGGCTTCTTCATTCTAAACACCTTAACGGCTATCAACCTCAAACCTAAAGAAGCCCCGTCTATGGCTGCGTAGTTTTCGACTATCCAATTCATCTCCATGACTCAAGCAAATAACCTCACTACAGTAAACTTTTGTAGCCTTCATAAAGATAATGCTAAAACAGTCCCAGGAGTATTCCGCTACTTTATCAGGTCCTAGATCTAAGTCACCGGAGGCTTTAACGCCTGCCACACTTTATAGGGTTACCTATACAACACTCCTACAAGCACCGTCGTCTCTACCACCACGTATGTGCCTCTTAACCGGCCCTACCGCACCCACAAGAATCGGCGCAGTTGTTACCAGAGACACCACCCTCTTGGTGACGTCGCATGGTGTCCCAGCAGATAACCTCAACTTCTCACAAATTGAAACAGACAGCGCACCTATCTTCCGGGAGACCAAGAAGCGCACCCTCCCCCTCCCCCTCTGTCCTGGAAAGCTAACTAGACCAACACCAACAACAGCGAGCTATCTATACACACCACTAGCAAACAATTCGAGAAACACCCGTAGAATCCTCAGGTAGATCCACACCTCTTACATGTATGGCAAGCCCGACAAGATATCCTTAGATGCTTGCGTCGACAAGGACTGAAACGCGAACTCCGCCTCCGCAAAGGGGCCTCACGCAGCCATGGCCTGTCGGAGAGGTGGCCCCTAATATAAAAGATGCCGTCATCACCAGCCGCTTGTCTAATCCCGTTCCTTATCACTTAATCACTGAAGCGCAGTACGACAAACCTGCAGTTCTTAGTAGACAGACGGCCATCTCAGGGCTCCGCCTGCTGTATCGTCTTCGAGCGGGACGACAGGAATGGACAGCCAGTGTGTCTGGATAACAAAGAACGTGCTTGTTTATTCAGCGCTGATACTTATAGCCGAAGGTGGAAAGGGGTTAGATAAACAGAGGGCGAGGGATAAGCACGTGGGAAGGAAGCCTACAGAGATAGCTTGCGTGCTTTCATCTGATATGATACATCCTCCTTCTCAACAGCTGTTCACCGCCAAGCTCAACACCGCTGGCTTGTCTGCTGAAAGTGTTGGTCGTAACCCAGACGCTCTGGTGGTCGCATCTGTCGTGTTGTCCTTCGCAGTGGCTGAAGCGCTGACTGCTCAGCTGGCGTCGGTGGAGCCACAGGGGCAGTTGACGCCACACCTTGTGACGGTGCCCTGTTGTCGCCGAAATCTTCGTCGTCTGATGAGTCATCAGACCATTGTTCCTTCGTTGCCAAAAGGTGTCGGCGGTTGCGCCGAAGAATGTTATTGTCCTCGGTGCGCACGTGAAAGGCCCGCGGACCGGCCCATCCAACCACCTTGGCTTTTCGTGACCATGACTTGCCGTTCACACATACCACGTCGTTGTTGCTCAGGTGTGGTAGAGCTCGCTCGTTGTGGCTTATCTGTCGGTGTTTTTTCACCCGTACAGTAGGCAGGGGATTGAAGTCCGGCACGGGTGTGCGCAGCCGCCTTCCTTGGAGCAGCTCGCCTGGAGACCGGCCATCTTCAGTAGGACTTGCCCTGTAATTCAACATGCCCAGCCAGAAACACTCGCTAGCAGCTTTCGTTTTCTTTAGAATGCGCTTCACGATTTGTACACCCTTTTCCGCGAGCCCGTTAGATTGAGGATATTCCGGGCTTGATGTCACATGTCTGAAATCATAAAGCTGCGCAAAAAGAGCGAACTCGTGGCTGCTGAACTGCGGGCCGTTATCTGTGCAAACCTCGGCAGAGATGCCGTACCGGGAAAATACTGCACCTAGCTTATCGACAACCGAACTGGCTGTCGTGTCGGGCAGCAGCTCCACCTCTGGGAAATTGGACATCGAGTCGTAGGCGCACAGATAATGTCTTCCGGAGTATTGAAAGAGGTCGACCCCGACACGGTGCCATGGTTGAGTAGGCGTTGCCCGAAGAATCAAAGGCTCTGATGGTTGCTTATAAGCATAAGTCTTGCACGTTGGACAACTTTCGATCAGAGACTGAATGTCAGAGTTTATGCTCGGCCAATAGACCATCTGCCTAGCCCTAGCTTTGCACTTCACCTGACCAAGATGACCTGCGTGAATCCGCTTTAGCATATCTCTGCGCATGCTTGTCGAAATTACTACTTTCGATCCTTTCAGGAGTATACCGTTGACCACGGAAAGTTCGGCAGCCACAGGTTTCAGTGGACCGTCCACAGCCTCTCCCCTCGCTAGCTTCCGCAGCACTACGCCAAAGTACGAATCGTTAGCAGTTTCTCGTGCAAGTTTCGCGGCTGTCTGTTCACTCACGAGTGCTGACACAACCGTCACCGCGTGAACTTCGACGTCGCACGTGTCTGCAGGTGCCTTGTGGTCAGGAGCAGGAGACCGGGACAGCATATCAGCCAGGGCCATCTGTTTGCCGGGAACAAAGGTGAGGGTGTAATCGTATTTGAGCAATCGAAGGAAAAAACGTTGCACCCTGGGCGGCATGTCGGCTATGACTTTCTTTGATATGTTTATCAGCGGACTGTGGTCACTCTCGAGGATGAGTGGGCGGCCATAAACAAAATGATTGAACTTTTCGCAACCGAACACCAACGCCAATGCCTCTTTTTCAATCTGTGAATATCTTTGTTCCGATTCGGTCAGCGCTCTTGACGCGTACGCTACCGGTTTCCAGCCATCCCCGTGAAGTTGTAGGAGCGCCGAGCCAACGCCACTTTGAGAAGCATCTGCAGTCACTTTTGTCTGCAAGCATGGGTCAAATATGGCAAGCACTGGTGCTTCGCTCAACTCTTGGCATATAGCTTGCCACTCGTTTTCGTGATTCGATGTCCATTCGAAAATGGAGTCTTGTTTGAGTAGAGAACGAAGCGTCGACGTGCGCTGTGAAAGTGACGGCAGATACTTGCCGAAGTAGTTAACGACCCTGAGCAACCTCTGTACCGCCAATTTTTCTTGAGGCTTGGACATTTTCAGAAGACCATCCACGAGATCGGGATTGGGCCTAATGCCCTTGTGGCTAATGATGTCTCCGAAGAACAAAACTTCTTGTACGCCGAACTTGCACTTGGATGCATTAAACGTTAGGCCCGCTTCTTCAGCTGCTTTAAGTGCACTGCGCAGCCTCTGGTCGTGTTCCGCCCTTGTCGCACCCCAAATCAGCACATCTCACATGTACACGCGTACTCCTGGGAGGCCATCGAAAACCTCGTTGAGGGCCTTCTGAAACACCTCGCTAGCTGATGCCACGCCGAATGGAAGTCGAAGAAACCGATATCGGCCGAAGGGGGTAGCAAATGTGCAGATCTTGGACGATTGCTCGTATAGTGGGATTTGGTGAAATCCAGCATTTGCGTCGAGATGCGAGAAAAACTTCGCGCCTGCCAAGTCCGCTTCAATGTCCTCGCGGCGAGGCATTTGGTAGTGTTCTCTCTTCAAGCTTTCATTTATGCGTCTCGGGTCCATGCAAACTCTCAACTTGCCGTCTTTTTTTAACACAATGACAAGCGGCCTTACCCAGTCTGTAGGGCTGCTGACCTTCTCGATGATGCCTTCCTTTTCCATCCGGTCCAGTTCCGCACGGAGAGGCTCTCGCAGTGACAGGGGAACCCTTCGAGCAGGCTGGATGACTGGCAGGGCTTCCTTGTGCAGTACGATCTTGTATTCACGTGGGGCGCGTCCTATCCCGTGGAAAAGCCGTGGGAATTCCTTGACAATCGGTTCAGCTTGGCTCATCGTCACGTTTTCTATAGCGCGCTGGACGATCCTTAGCTTCTCGCTGGTTGCCAAGCCCAAGATAGCACTGTGGTCTTTCTTTACAACAAAAAATTCAGCCCACACCTTATGGTCGCCAACCGTCACGGGTGCTGAAAACTTGCCGATATGTTTGATAACGTTACCCCCGTAGGATCGGCGCCGCTTGGCATCAGGGTAATGTCCTTAAGCTTGCGGAACATAGAGAGCGGCAAAACGTTCGCCTGCGGCCCTGTATCAACCTTGAACCTCACGTTTTGGCCTTGAATGCATGCGTCCACTTGCCAGTCACGTTCTCTACTAGCGCTGCCGACAGCGACGTCCAGCACCTCGAAGTCGTCGCTTTCATGCTGTACTTCGTAGACGTCATCTTGTTTCCTGCAGCAAGACGCGAAATGATTTCGCCCATTACACGAGTAACAGGTTTTTCCGTAGGCTGGGCAGAATCTCGAAGCATGTCTGCGGTTGCACCGCGTACAATTTGGGTCGCGCCTGGACCCTGTCTGAGCACTCTTCCTGGCCGTAACAGCGCTCATATCAAGTTCTTCATTTGCCTTCCCCCAGACTTCGTTTTGGCGAGCTGAAGTCTGTGCCGCCTTGCATAAGGTGACAGCTTTTCCCAAGGTCAGGTTTTTGTCCCTGAGCATCTTCTCTCGAAGCTTTGGCGAATTGGTTCCGAACACAACTTGGTCGCGCACCATATCATCTGTCATGGCCCCGAAGTTGCAGTGCTGCGCTTGTCTCTTTAGGGCACGTACAAACTGCTCGAAAGGTTCCGCCTCACCCTGACGACGTGAACGGAAGACGTACCTTTCGTGGATTTCGTTTTGTTGCTCCACGCAGGATTCTTCGGATTTGGCAATCACGGTGGCGTAGTCTTCCTTGCTTTCTTCCTTGGTGAACACAAAGTTGTTGAAAACGTCCAAGGCATCCTCTCCAGCAACGCTGAGCAGCAGGGCCGTCTTTGCCGCCTCTGATCTTGGCTTGTCGGTGCATGCCGTGGCTTGAAGAAAAAATTCGAACTTCTGACAAAACAGCCTCCAGTTCCTTCCTCCATCGGCGGTCAAATGCAGCGGTTCGGGCGGCCTTAGGTGCTCCATGGCGTCAATCCTTACGTTCGGCTAGCCCCGGAAGCTGTCGTTTTAACTGGTCGCCTTCACCCCACTTCTGGCACCATGTATCGTCCTCGAGCGGGACGACAGGAATGGACAGCCAGTGTGTCTGGATAACAAAGAACGTGCTTGTTTATTCAGTGCTGATACTTATAGCCGAAGGTGGAAAGGGGTTATTGAAAACAGAGGGCGAGGGATAAGCACGTGGTAAGGAAGCCTACAGAGATAGCTTGCGTGCTTTCATCTGATATGATACACCTGCCACAGTCGCTTAGCACAAACCACATACTCGAAAAAAGAATCTAAAATACTATGCCAGAACTACTCGAAGCCCATCGAAGAAACCAGATACATCGGCTAACCTGCACAGAAAACCGGCCGACATCTTCTTCGGAATTTTCACCTGTCCATTACGTCCTACTCACCTGCCCCCAACTAAGGAATCATCCCGCCTGATACCCAGAATCAACTGCGCATGAGACCTCTACGTAGAATTATGATCCAGGAGCTACATGCATGCACATTACAGGAAAGAGGTGAGTATTACATAAAACACAAGAGGCAGACACGACATCGTATACGTTGACGCGGTTCAACACACCCTACCAGGCTATTAAACCGCTGTATTATCAAACCGGGTCCGCAGGTTCCCTCGAAGCCAACCACTCTTCTGGGGATAAGCACTCAACCAAAGCTTGGCGCTCATACGCGCTAGAGATTATCCCAACATCAAGAAAATCTGTGCCGATTCACAAGCTGTGTAACGTCAATATCAGCACAGCATTATCACATAAATCGCCGCACGCATTCTCACATTAGGGCACACGCTTAACCAAGAGGTAACGCTCGCGTGGGTTTCTTTTCTACCCTCAAATTCCGCTAATCAATTAGCACGTTCATGCGCTCGCCTGAGAACAATTTCCACTAGCCCCGGAAGATCGCAGACTCGGATGCACAAAGGAAACCTCGTCGGCTCTTGTCACGTACTACGAAAACATCACTCATTGCAAAAACAAAACACCGCTTCACTACCCCATCACTTCACCATACACTAGAATCAGAATACAGTGCGGTCTGGAGGCAACTGCAGGCACATTGCTACACCTCACCCTACCTGCATAATTGCTACCACCATACCTTGGCCCTCTCAATCTGCTCAACATGTGAGGCCGCCAAATAAACCCTCATAAAATACCTTAGGAAATGGCGTGAACCAATGGCTGTTTCTCGCATTTCGAACCCATCCCTCTCCTCATGGGAGGCCGCTCAGCGAGTTTCTCATCCGGCTGGCCAAACATGGCTAGTGGACAGTTCTCTTCGTGAAGGCCAGACGCGTGGACCCAAGGACAAGTAGGAGCCCATCCTTGAAGGCGTTTTGCTCCTTTGTTAAGATAAAGTCGTTGCCACCACTACCTTCTGAAGTGCTTTGGATGGCGTCGTCTTCAACATCTTCCACTGACGCACGTAAGTTCGAAAATATCGCGCGGATACTTGCAAGTGAAGCAAAAATTTGAACATGTGATTTCTTACTTTGAACGAAATAAGTTGCCTGGAGGCACAATCTTGCGAGCATTCAGTGCTTGACTCAAAGAGGCTGGAGAGAGGAAATAAATAATAACTGGAAAAAGCGCGTGCGGACATCTCCCAAGCGAGCAGTAAACCATAAAAAGCGACAGGTGATCTGAGCCAAGAAAATGAAATTCGCCTGTGTTAATCAAAGATATCCCATTGTCACACGTAATCAGGGATAAACTGTTTCACTGCATTTTTGATCGTTTTGAGTTTATGCTTGACATATCACGTGCTGTTTATCACGCCGAGACATTAATGTTCATGCGGCACATGAAAAATAAAGGCAAAAGTGTCTCTCTAAATATGAAAAATATTTTTTTATTTAACGTTCTAACTCATGGGTTCTGAGGAACGCCGTACTGGAGGGCTACAGAAAATTTAGGCCACCTGTGGTTCTTCAACATGCGCCGGCATGGCAAACCACGCGGGGCTGCTTTTGCTTGTTATGTTTTTTTCTCATAGCAATAGATTGAGAAGCGCTGGTCTCAGTCCCTACGACCGTTCCTGAGAAGGACGCAAGTATAATAGGTGCCGATGAGGTATTTGCTAATGAGATTCCGGCGGTATACAGTCTCATTTAAACGCGAAGATGCAACCTGTATGCGACGCCCCCGACACAACCTCGTCTGAACCGCACTGGTTATGGACCTATGCTTTTATGCGCACAGATGACGACGCTGCGTTGTGAAATGTTGAAAGATTATTGAATTGACGGCATGATGCTTAAAGCATTACTCATTACATATGTGCTTTACCGAGAACGAAACTCAATATGCAGAGTTCGACTTCCAAACGCAATTTACGTGTAGTTCATTGCTTTTGTTTAATGGCGGAAAACTGACACCTGACTAGATATTGGAGACCTGTGAATTTATCTTTGCTTTGAGGACGCCAGACAATGGAACAAAATTCTGTTCAATTATTGCCAGTGGCGGGCTTTGGAATACCGGCTATGAAATATGTTACCGACTGACCTTCCCCTAGAGCTTTGATGGAGTAATCTATCGTAGTGCACAGCATCGAAGAACACGCCGATGCTATTACGAAACGCGGCTGATTTGCTGTGGTCTCATGCAGTATAGATCTTTTTTTTTTATACAGGGAATGCCAAATACGCTTTGAATGCATGAAAGTCATGGAATGGTTGCATGTGGAAGCGGCTGCTTTAATGTCTTTTGTGCAATCCTGAACAAATGTCATTACATTAGAAACTATTTTCGCTCAGGACAAACTACTATCGCTGAGACCTCCTCCTGAGCAATTTTTGATGAAGGGGCACAAAAAAAAAAAACCACTGTGCGGCGCTAAATTCTGACGTTCGCCTGGCCACGCCAGAATGTGAGGCTATCTGAGCATATGAATAGCTATAGTGGGGATTAGAGTTGCTGCAGTGAAAATTCTAATATTGTTTGTGTGTATCAATACTTACCCTAGAAATTGTTTCATAGATGTAGCTCCAGCTTTCAATGTAGACACTAAGCTCATGGTATAAATTTCAGAAGTACGAAAAAGAAACGACAAGGCCGTTTATTCTCTGTGGTAATATCGGGTGTTGTTGTCAGTGTATGCATAGCACCATGTTTGTTAAGCAAACTATCACGAAGACTAAATCAATGTTTCCTATATATTTTCACGCGGCTCTGACGGCCACATGGGAAGCAGACAAGAAGGGGGCGTGTCCTCAGAGAGAAATCTCTGTTGAGCCAACTTGTGCCCCCAATATAATCGAACAGCACAGTGGCTGTGAAGATCATAATGACGATCCTTCTCAGCCGTTCTTAATTTAACGAGAGCAGCGAACATTCAAGATAAGGAGGCTTGAAAACTGACAGCAATCTGGGATATTGTAGAGAAGGCTACGTGGTACTGTGATAGTTCAGGTAGGCATCTCGTGTAGTCCACAGTGAAGCTGTCACTCAGCCTATCTTGCACTACTCTATCAGCCATCCAAAATGGCGTAGATGGTATGGTGCCACTCCGCTGGAGAGATCGGTCTACTTGAATCACGAATTATGCATGCAAGCTGTCAATGTTTATTATTCTAAGAAATAAAGTTGTGAGACTGCATGAGACGGCTAGTCCTCTTAATTTAAACCTAATGCTTGAAGAAGTCAGTAAAATTCAAAACGTAATGATCGAAACACTTGAAAAACATAGCCCAACTTAAATAGAAAGTATAAGAAAAAAAGGTCATCACGCAATTCGCACGCTCTTTGCATGGATCTCTTGCAAGTGCAGCAAGATTTCAGCGCGGAATAATCGAAAATATATACTTTAAAATTCAATAATGTTAAACTCTGCGTTGCGCAACACTTCTTTTGTAAATCTAGTGAGACTCTGAGCATAAATGCTGGTAACCTCGAAAATCAGCAAAAACAATCACCGGGCAGTAAATTCGACACAGGCTTTCGGGCGAGAGCCTACGACATTTAACGAGCGCAATTCTTAGCACTGGGCATTAGCTTTCTCCTCCCGAGTCAATTAGGTTCCCTTGGGCCTGTTGAGGGTGCTTCTGCCACACATTTAAACTTATTGGAGATGAGCCTCCACTTTACGACTTAGGAGGCAGATGGCGAGGTGCACGGAGGAAGGATAACGAGAGAATAAATTACTTGGAACGGGTGAGTTCAACTGAGGCGAAAGTAAAGCCTAGCAAAAGAGAGGGAATAGAAAAGCAAAGTGGCCTGGAATGGAATGGCGCAACTGAGCTTGGGGAGGGTAGGAATGCCTAGAACCGCGCGATAGGAGGGAAAAGAAAAGGAAATGCCCTCGAAAAGTGTTTCGCGACTGTAAACGCAGGCTCGCTCACTTCCCCTAATGCGACGAGAGGAGCCACATGTTTCGAAAGCAAGAGAGCTAATGTATTAGAGAAAGCATGCGTAAAAGGGGAGCATCTACTAAGTACTCTAAATGTCGCGCTCTCGGCCCTTTTACTATATGTACAGCTCGCTTCGGATTGCGACACGCCTAGGCGGCGTTCGCTGGGCTAATATCTGGAATGTGAAAACGCTGGTTTTGTGCTGTGTTGTTTAACGCGATTTGTTGGTGATTATTTCAGGCCTAACCTAAACGGATTAAAGTCCTCTCGAGTGGTTTATTTTCGCAGTAGAACTGCAATCGATACATTACCGTAAACAGCCCAAAGAAGTTCTCTATACTTAACCGCCATGTTTGTTGCAGCGACAGTGACCGTACTCTCAGGAAATGTCTGTTGACCCGTTTTAGATGCAACGAATTATGATCAACATCATCGTCATCGTCATCAACCTTACTACGTCCACTGCAGGGCAAAGGCTACTCCTATTCTTATTCTTCTGGTTATTTCTATCTCACGATATGGATCAGCGGTCCATACCTGCCCCAAGCAGACGTATTCCCTTACCACTTCCACCACCTCGCTGCCAATTGTGAACTGCTGTTCTCTTGCGAGACTGGCGAACATTTTTTGTTGTTTTTTTGCATGTTAATTTTAAGACCTACTGTTCTGCTCAGCCTGTTTAACTCACTGATCTTGACTTGCAGTACATCTGCTGAGTGACTCAGCAAAGCCATATCATCAGCGAATCGCAGATTTTTTAGGCATTCTCCATTAACTGTTATCCCCAACTCTTCCCTGTTCAGGCCACATAATAGCTCCTGTAAACAGGCAGTGAATAGCATCGGTAGATCGTGCCTCCCTGCCTGACGCCCTTCCTTATTGGAATTTTATTGCTGACTTTATGGAGGAATGCAGTCACCTTCAAATCTCGCTAGATTAGACATTGCTCTCGAGTGAAGAAACGGCCGAGACTTGTGCTGCATTTTGCTCGCCCGGGATATGAAGCGATATTTGTAGCACACGTTTAAAAACATAATATGGTTCACTCGTCAATGCGTACGTATATTCGCAGTTTCTCATATCACAGAACCGAGGCGTCTACGTGCCGGTAAAAATATACTGCCGTCAACATACACGACTAGAAGAAATCCAATGAATGAGTACACTGCTTGAGATTGCCAGCACGTGGTGGCCAATTGGAGCGGCCGTACCTGACAGACGATTACTATAATATGGATCGCAGAACAGCTAGCTATTAAATTCCCAATAAAATATTATGCGATGTCTATGCACGTTAAACAACTCCAGGCGGTCCAGATGATCTGGAGACGTCCACTGCCGTGTCCGTCATTGCCTCAGTCGCTTTGAAGCGTTAAAACCCAGAAAAACAGGCCAAATTATTGAAGATTTATACCTTCTTGACGATTTAGTGCCACAACCTACGGCGCAAGGAATCCTCCTCGGAACAAAATCGGTCGTAAAGCATGGCGTCCGTTTCAGTGGAAAACTGTTGCGCTTCGGAAACGCAGCAAACATTGAAGCCACGACATTGAAAAGTGGAAATTAATAGGCGACATGTCCGCGGCAAACAGCAATCAGATCAGGCAATGCTGAACGAAAAGTTTGGCGAGTTGGTTATTGCCCATATTGCTGCTTTTTAGAAGAGTGCTTAGCCGGGCTGGTTGGTGCATATTGATAGAAATCGATTGAACAGCGCCAGCAGACAGGACGGAAGAGAAGAACTATAAACAAGCGCTAGCGTATTCGTCCTGTTTGTCAGCGCTGTTCAGTCGCTTTTATCGATACTGCTTTTAATAACATATCACCAAAAAAATCTTTAATTTTGTTTTAATTTGGTTTCTTTAAAGAAAAAAATATGCGACATAGTAAGGACACAGCAAACCGCACGAAACTTTGCTCTTTTAATCTCTTATTGTACTCAACTACATTTTTAATGCATCCTTCGTTTTTTTTACGATTGAATTTAGGTGAATGCAGTTCGTACTGGATAGCCTCGTGCATTCTATACGTACGACAAGCAGTACTACAAAGTAGTTTTTATAGGGCGCTAACGCTTCGCACACCAGCCACACATTGTTCGTGGCTTAAAAAAAAAATTACGCGGTTAAATCTCAAGAAAGAAGCGCCCCCTGCAGCAGTCGTCACCTTATCTTGAAATATTGCTCAAGTGTAGTGAGTCATCGTCCCCAGCCGTTTGTTTTTGTTTTGTTCTTTTTCATCTTCAATGCCATTAAAATCTTTTTTTCCACGTGGAGGTGGATGACATTGTAATGTATCTCGTTCATCGTTATTTGTTTTTCTTGGATCTTTTCTATTTGGCATTCACATCACCGCACCGAACGAATATCCACCAGAGAACACAAAACGCTATGGGTTGGCAGCATCAATATTTCCGAGATAAAGCAGGCTCAGTACGTCTGCGATAAATATGGAAGGGTTAGTGAGTCTAAAATATCTTTTACTTGTATGACGTCTTATTCTGTCTTTTGGTGTCGGCCTGTTCACAACACACGGCAGGCTCCATGAAGCTTAATCTTTCTCCTCTTATGTTCCAGGCAGACTGATAGGACCTTTCCTTGAATAGCGATGATTGTAGGGCTTCTCTGTATGATAAGCGCAACGCAAAATATTCTTCTTTATTTCCCGCTTTTGTTTGAAACGTTGAGGCACATATGTTGTCTGCACCACCTAATGTTGAACTAAGGAATACAGGACTTGTTACGGTAAGCTTTTTTTTTGTTCTTTCCTCTAAAGAGATTTCTCTTATTCCGCGTTGCAGGTATTTTCTCTCTCTCTCTCTCTCTCTCTCTAACTCTATCCACTTTCGACTATCTTCTTTCAAGCGCAGTGCCATTAGGATATTGTCTGACGGAAGCACTGGTGCTTCCTGATGCAGCCTGATGCGGCTTACGGTTTTTGCTTATTGTGTTATAATGTCCGAGATTGTGGTGTGACTATGTGGCGATGCAACCCAAGTGATGTGTTACCTTAGTGCTTTGAATTACGTTATGACGCGCCTTAAGGTGACATTGAGAGCTCATTCGTCGTGTTGCACCTATAGTCGGAAACAACCTAATACTCCTGTCATACGGACATTTCGAGGGCCCTTGAACCGATAGTCGATCGACTCAAAGGCGATCGATCGCTGCTACACGGGCAGTTTCAATGGCGATCGAGTCAATAGCCTATCGAGTAAACGGAGCAGCGCGGAATTCCATCGAGATTACGAGGACCTTCGAGTGCTGCCCGAGGTTGTTAGCGTTGCTTCGAGCGGCGCCAAGCGCAATTTCGTACACGACACATTCACGATACAACCGCATGAACAAACATTACTCTCCTGGACTTTAATGCAAGCAGTCTGTACAATAATTTTAAAATTGTATCAGACTGGTTTTAAGCGCATCAAGCGCATTAATTTCGTGTTGCGGTCTTTGCGTTGCTTGCGTACTTTGCGTTGACAACATGGCGGTGCCCTGCTCGCCCGCTTCACAGCGATAACGGCTTCGTCGCTAATCTCTCAAAGCAATATCGTGTTCCAAGCTGTTGTATCCGCCTTCGATTTTCCCATTCTTACCCTGGCATAAAGTTTCAAGAGACAAATGGTTTTTCTTTTTCAGCTATCAAGGCGGTTTCCCAGGTCTTAAGCCTGGCGAAGCAGCGCTCTGACGCCGTTGGGCTGGCCTGGTTTTGGCTCGTCTTGTATTAAAGTGGCTAAAGCAGTGTCTGCATCTGTCCGTCGCGTACGTGACATTAAAAGGATTTTAAACGACATGTGCGTATGGGTGTATTTAAGCATTTAGTATACATTTATCAAATATTTTTGTTATTTTTGCAAAGTATAAAGTAGCGATTGTGGCGCCACACAAGCTTGGTGTAAGACACGAGAACCATTTCAATGGCCATTGAGATTTGCCGTGTAGCACCAACACAACTCCTTTGAGTTCAATGGCGATTGAGAATTTTGAAGGCACTGGACTCGATGGCCATTGAAACTGGCCGTGTGACAGGGGTATAAGTGTGCGGTGAAGCTCCGCCCACATTCCGGACCGGCGCAAAGAATTCCTCCACGACAAAAAAGTAGTCCATAGTTAAAATTTTTTTGTCACCTAAACAAGAAGCTAATCACGAGAACAAGTTTATAAGGTTTAGAATTTTTACATCCGCCTTTTTTAATAATGTCAAGCATTAAAAAATCTGATTTCGTTGAGGGATACAAATTTTTCCGTTCACGAAGATTTCTCAAGTATCGTCAGGAACAGAAGGCAAAACCTTTGGAAGAGTGCTGCAGATAACCGAAAGAACGGACAAAAAGTGGCTTTAATTTTTGACAAGCTGAAAATAGACGGTGTCATGTATGCTTGGAATGACGTTACAAGCGAACGTTATCAGGTTCATCAGCCGCTATCAAATGCTTCCACGTCTGCCCGAGAGAGTGCTTCTACGCCTACCCGGGGGAGTGCTTCTCCATCTGTTCAAGACTGACAGACAAGCGGAAATGAATTTCATATACTAAACATAAATGCACGCAGTCTTGTTAATAAGGTAGAGGAGCTGGAGCCCGTTTTATTAGAACACCAACCTGATGTCGCAGTTGTCACGGAAACTTGGCTTCACCCTGATATTTTGGATACGGAGATATGCCCCCCTGGGTATGGCGTTATCAGATTTGACCGCAGCAGCCGAGGGGGAGGCGTAGCTATTTTCATTGACAATACGATACAGCACACGGTTATTTCAGGCCCTCATAACATCGAATCCGCCTTTTGCCGAGTCTATCGCGGAACACATGAAATTTTAATTGGCGCTGTGTATCGTCCTCCGGGCGCAACTTCAGACGTCATTGATGCATTGAACGACTTTCTACAGCATTTGCGAATTCAAAACAAAAACGCGATAATCGCGGGGGATTTTAACGTTGCGGATGTGAAATGGGATGAAATGATGCCGGGGCAACGTGAACGAGAGGCAGCGTTCGGTCTTCTAGATTTGTGCTTTTCTCATGGGCTTCAGCAGGTAGTACGAGAGTACACAAGAGTACAGGGTAACAGCAAATCAGTTTTAGACCTTCTTTTTCTAACTCAAGGTCTTTTGTCACAGCCGGTGGAGGTAGAAGTGTTGCCTGGTCTTTCCGATCATTGTTTAGTTAGTATGAAATTCGCCTTTGCCTCTTTTCGAAAGAAAACGATTGAAGTGTCATCTTACAGAGATTTTAACAGGGCAGACGACACCGCCGTACTTGACGAGCTGAGATTACTGCTTTGGCCCGTTTGAAGAACTAAGCTGTAACGAATCAGTGACTGTTAATGAACTATGGTTAGAATTCAGATCTTTAGTTCATAGGTGCATAACTCGTTATGTGCCACTGGTCACAAAAAAGAAACGTGCGTGCAGTCCGTGGATAACAAGGAACATTATTCAACTAAAAAGAAAAATCGGCAGGCGTAGGAAAAAGTACCGACGCACACTCGATCCGGCTGCGTTGAGTGACATGCTAGCTCTAAGTAGTAATATGAGGTCACACATAAAGGAATCTAAATTTAAGTTTTATAACGTTACATTGAAAAAATTTCTACGAGAATCACCTCAAAAGTTTTGGAGACACTTGGCAGTACCAAAGAAAAAAGCCGCGGAGATAAGCTCAGAGAGCGGACATATAAGTGAAAAGACTGAAATGTGCGATCTTTTCAATAGATACTTCGCAAGTGTTTTCAGTGAAGACGATAACAAGCCAGCGGATACTAGGTTCGCTGCTGAAACACGCGCAATTGACGACATAAGCTTATCGATAGAAGGCGTACTGAATTCATTGTTGAGCCCAAAAACATCAAAATCAATGGGCCCTGATGATATTCTTAATCTGTTTTTGAAGCGATACGCAAAATGGTCAGCTAGATACCTCGTACTAGTGTTTAGGAAGTCACTATCAACAAGCACAGTTCCCGATGATTGGAAAAGTAGCAAAATAGTTCCTATTCTCAAGACTGGAGATTCAAAAACGGTCAGTAATTATCGTCCCATCGCACTAACGTCAACCTGTTGTAAGTTTCTATAGCACATTGTCTCAAAGCACATTCGACAATACTTAACAGATATTGAATTCTTGAACAGGTGTCAGCATGGTTTTCGACAGGGCATGTCAACGGTTACACAATGAATAGAAACTTTGCATGATTTTAGCGAAATCATTACCAGAAAGGGCAAATTGACATAATATTCCTAGACTTTAGGAAAGCCTTCGATCAGGTAAATCATAGAAAACTTTTAAGCAAATTTCAATCAGTACTCAAAAACTCACATATAGTTCGTTGGCTGGAAAGTTTTCTTGTGGGCCGCAGGCAATTTGTAAGTATTGACGGGAGCGCATCCCAAGTGTGTGACGTGACATCGGGAGTGCCACAGGGCTCGGCACTCGGACCGTTATTGTTTCTTGTTTACATAAACGACCTCATTGAAGATTCAGAAATCAAGGCCAGATTATTTGCAGACGATTGCGTTATTTATACTAATTTTAATTCATTTGAAGATCAAGTTAAGCCTTATGGTTACCTGCTCAACATTAGCGAATGGTGTAGAAAGTGGCAAATATCTTTAAACCCCAGTAAAACAGTATGTATGACAATCACACACAAACAACAGCCACTCGAATTTGACTACTCATTACAAGAAAACAAACTTAATCGAGTAACAGAATATACATACCTGGGAGTGACAATTACTTCAGACCTGCGTTGGAACACTCACGTACATAACATTGTTGCTAAAGCAAATAAAAGATTAGGATTCATTAGGCGGTCACTTAAGCATGCTACACAGGATACTAAACTTACGGCTTATAAGATGCTCGTACGCCCGATAATGGAATATGCGTGTGAGGTGTGGGATCCCTGCACTGAAACACTTGCAGCTGAACTGGAGCGAGTGCAGCGACGTGCACTTCGCTTTATCTATTCTCGCTTCCGAAGACAAGATCAGGTAACCCCACTTTACACTTTAGCGAACTTACGCCCTCTTCAATGTCGCCGGAAACAAAAAAGACTCATTCTTTTCTATAAGATTATGAACAACATGGTACATATCGATAAGCAGCAATACATAAGCGAAACTACTTCACGTATCACTCGGGGTAAACATTGTAGACACGTAAAAGAACAAAAGTTTTCTAAGCACTGCTACAAGCATTCCTTCTTCCTGTCCACAGCGAGAGAATGGAACAGACTGCCAAAGAACGTGGTGCTCGCATCGGGTGTGGATGTGTTCTCTGCCGGAGTTCGTGATAGTTGGCATAGTGCCTGATATAATGCGCCTTGCATTTGTGTTGGTCATGGTGTTTTCACATTTTTTTCTGTTTCGTTGCAGCAATATTTTTGCGCATTTTTACTTGTTGCTTAGAGGTCAGTTCCATTTTTTGATATGTTAAAACTTGGCACCGACTGGATGGTGCTAGTGTTTTGTTTGTCGTGTTCCGCCTTTGTAATCTGTACCCTGTATCGCTCCTATCTTAGTCCTGACCGGACTGATAGTATCTATAATAAATAAATAAATAAATAAATAAATAAATAAATAAATAAATAAATAAATAAATAAATAAATAAATAAATAAATAAATAAATAAATAAATAAATAAATAAATAAATAAATAAACAAATAAATAAATAAAAAAATAAATAAATAAATAAATAAACTTTTCTGACTGGGTTGCCCCGTATTATCAGATGCCGAGCGTTGGCGCAGTCAGCCGTTGGATACTAGCGTTCATATTGTGCTCTTTGCGCATTGCGTTTGCAGTTATCGTGCCCACAATTGTTCACAAGACACCAGCAATAAGGTTTCACTGACTGCCAGGAGCACTGTACGTAGAATACACCGTCTCCGACTGACTGCTTGAGCAGCGTGTTCCTCAATATGTCCTTTTACCTATATCCACCGCAAAGGTTTGCTTCACACAGCGTACGAACCACAAAGATAGTGCCCAAAATTTATTTCAACGCCACCTTTCCAGAGCAAGCTCATGCAGCCTGAACCGAACTCCCATACCGCCGATCTACAATAGACTCTCGTTAAGCCACAGCCTTTGTTGCAATGAAGCAAGATAGTGGCGCCGTCATCTTATCGTTTCCTTTTCTCTGCCCGGTGCCTGAATCCAAATTGCATGCTCCACCTCCGGCAACAGGAACGTAGCATCTGCTAGCAGAGACCTCTGGGTAGAACACTCCAGCTGTTTCACCCATTTAAATGAAACCTTTGGACTGTTTTGCTCACTCTAATTAGCACGCATCGTATCACCTCTGCTTTCATCAAGCGACCCCTGATATTACGTCCCTCGTGATATTACGTCCCTCTAAGAGCAATATGCTAATTTCCTTCTTTCTCCTTCATGACCCTTTCTTTTCACTGTTAGCAATAAGCGCTCGTTCTAGCTAGACAGCTTAGCTGTTTATAAATTGCCGCCAGATGTTGCTTGCACACTATAAGCGGGGATCGGAACCAGGAATGCAGTAAGCAATGCTTGTGCCCTGATGCCTCTGGCCGTAAGAAAACCTTCTGTGTCTTCGGCGCTCTCGTCGTCTTCGTGGAATACTGCCTAGGTAATCTCGGCGCAGTTCGCTGCGGCGATCACCAAGACGTTTGTTGCATCACGACCCTTCTTGCGAGCGACCAAGATGTGCTTGCTTCAGCACTGTCCTTCGAAAACGGAGCTCCGAGTTTACGGACTGCAAGCTATGTCAGCATTGTCCATCATTGCAAGGCGACCTGCAATGACCGCTGCTAACCCTGCAATCTGTGTTTCTCGAGTTTTTCTGTTCATTATTAACATTAACAGGCGGTGCCAACAGGCTTATATTGGCACAGGCCATCAACACTTAGCACCGCTTGTTTAAGAGATAACTTGTTAATCATTCACCATCCAAAAGCGTTCTCTTTATTTAAGAGCGCCACTTGAGAATTGATCGATTTTGGAATATGTTGCCCAATTGCAGAAATTGCCTCACAATGAATGCGTCAATGAAACTTTTTAGGTCCGGTTTTCATTCATTCTGTTTCTTATACATATAGGCTTGTGGATGACTGCTGCATGGGTGATTAAATATTTTCTTTTTAGTCGAAATTAGAAAACTTCATGGCGACCACTTTTATTTTATTTTGTTCAATGTGATGCGTGTTTATGGTATTAAACAATTCCTATTTCCAAAAAAGAGAGTAGTGCTGTATTTCTTTTTTATTCCTCTGCAGGTTGAAGCTAGGTTTGCAGTTGCGTAGCTATATAATTTTGATGTGACACATGTTTGTTGAAACCTTTTGTCGTTGCAGGATTTTGTTTTTTGGATAGTTTTCATTGCCCGTTGAGAGCTCAGAGAAACGACCGTGACGGCGTCTGGGTACTCGTCATTTTTAGCGAGTTATTTGAATGTGTCACCAAAATAAATGCAATATTCAATAAGAATCGGGTGGTACAACCAAAAAAAAGATGGCTGAGGTTGCAGGGATCGCAAGCTTAGAGAGTTAAAAGCTGCTTCGGATCTTTGGGCGGTTCTTCAAAAGACTCTGCTGTTATGGTCATGAACAACAAAGTCCAAATAAATTGCATAACTCCAGCCTCTAACGCTGTACCAGACAAAATAAATGTGCACATTAAGCTATCCCCTCAACCCTTCATTACCAAGTAGATTTTCGGTTGCCTAGGCCGCACTGGATCCCGACGTAGTTTGCTAGTAGCTGAAAGGAATAAAAATTATCGTTGCTGACGTAATATTGCAACACGACCAGAGTCTGCTTCATTTCAACGCTTACTTCTTGGCCATCTCATTGTACGTCTGACGCACATGTTGCCGTTATCATTCTGCAGGCGGCCGACTCGCTGATGGTATGACAGATAAGCGCAAAAGTACGCAAATGAATATCGGCAAAGTCATTAGGCAGAGCAACGTGTGGCCTGCCTTTGTCTAGTTTTGCAAATAGCGACAGCCGCCTGCCGTTTGCTGCAGATGGCTCGCCTTGCTTCAAGCGCGTTATGGCATGAATTAAGGGTTGACGTCAAACGCAACGCAACCACAGGCATTACTTTCCCGGAGTAATTTGAGAGCATATCCACAGAATTCGTCACCCGATGGCAGCAAGTGTTTTTGTTACGAGAATATCTTTAATGACCCTCCGGTTTTATACAGCAGAGAAGAGAATAGAAAGAGTTGCCCGTTATGACAAACATGACAAACGCGAACATTCACCAAAACCATGGAGCATAGGGGATGTCTTTGTTTTATTTTTGTAATTTTAATCATTGGGAGATTTATAAAAACAGAAGAATAAACAACCACATGCCGCAGGTTTTATGTCTGTCGGCGATAATGGCATTCTTTCTACATTAGTGGCAACTCGCTTTCTATCCCCTCTGTGCTAACGAGCCCACCGCAAAGTATGTTAAAAGAACCACTGTAGTAATCGATACGCTAAAGCAATTGCTGGCGCTTCCTTTACCAAAATCGATCAAAGTATTGAGTTCAATCGCTTTTTTTTACAACCTTTTCACATAAAGACTTTTTCGAATCTTCTGCATATGTTAGGCAGATATTGTGGTTTTCCCAGGACCTTATTTTAGCTTCCTTATTACCAAGTCACAGCAACTGCCATCGCATAGCGCACGACCCTATAAAGTTCATCATCATCAAAAGCCTGACAACGCCCACTGCTGGGCAGAGGCCTTTCCCATGTCTCTCCAATTAACCCTGTCCTCCTAGCAAGTTCACGAACCAAAATTTTCCTTCCCAGCTTAGCTAATTATTTCTTTACCATTCCATTTGTCACAGCGCTCTGTTGTGAACGGTGCAAATTTTCTGTCATGTGGCTCCAATAGGGTCATAATGGGCACTGCGGAAGCTTCTTTGGGCCGGTATAAAAAGATGATTTGACTTAAGTTTTTGTTGAAGTTTTTCTAACTTTTACACCAGACTCCCTTTGTTGTTATTTGTGGCGCGTCCTAACCGCTTGGCGCCTGGTGCGCAGCGACTCAACAATGCAACAACAGTGTCATCTTCATGTACAGTCATGGACAAAAGTTTTCGGGATGCGGATTCACAGAAAAAAAATTACGATGCGGTTAGGCACAACAGGTCAATGAAAAGCAGAGAAGCGTAAGGAGGCATGCATGTTCCATCTGGTAGAAGAATACCTTCTGAATGGCCAGCGAGGCAACACAGAATTTTTTTTCCGAGAATTTGCATCCCGCAAACTTCTGCCCACGACTGTACGCGATATCTGATAATGGTGCCGTTGCAAAGTAGTGAGAAAAAACTATTAGCAGGCAAATTCAGTTCCAATTGGTTGAAAGTTTCTTCAGTACATAACATACCGAAACGCTGTTGAAACAATACGTATTACGCTAGGATGCCGAAATGTGAAAACCACTAGGCGTCCTCCAAACAATAAACACATTACAAAGGGATACAAAGGCAAATAAGAGCCATAACATTAATACAATAAAAAAAAACATTTAAATGACCAATTTTAAAGAAATATGCAAATTCTGGGAAGAAGAAGTGACTTTGTTCATTACGCATATGGCGATTTCGTTACGAGATGATTTTGATTGCGAGTGTGAAGTGAATATAAAAGACATGATAAAGTAATTTCAAAAGAAGAACTGAGGCCATGCAATTCAGAGTAGATGTTGTTGCTGGAGTCGATGACAGCGGGTGCAGACAAATTATATAAAACAAGGATTCCATCGTATATTAGAGACACTGGTCACCATTTCCTTGTAGTGTCCTTTTTTAAGCGCTGTGGACAATGTTTTTTCTATAGCTAGCAATTTACTAAGTACGTATTTAACAACTTCTGCTAGAAGTGACTTGGAGGAATTGTGACGAGTATTATAATAGTTCTTCCACCGAAAAAATAATGTCTTGCTGTGCAAAGTCAAGCAGCATGAAAAATGGCAACTTGATTACTTAATATGGGTTCAAGGAAGGAGAAAAGTATTGCTGGCTCTAAATTTTTATTTTAATGACAAGAAGGGACACATGGGCTAAAATGGATGGAGCAGAGGAGGGATTAGGAATAACTAAGACCACCTGCATTTTGACGTGCGCAGATGTCTTTGAGCCTATGGGCGCCTTTTGCATTTTACCTCCATAAGTAACGGTCAGCCGTGGCAGTTATCAAGCTACTGACTATGAGGTAAGCAGCCAGAGCCAAAGCGAGCGACCCGCTGTGGCTGCTAATCACAAAAATAAATTTTGACGGAAGCCATTTTTCCGCTGTTGTGGAGAATGTGCATGCATACGAGAATACGAGCCATTAAGTGAGCTAGTTTAAGACTGCGCTGAAAGGGAAAAGCTGCACAAACTTTATAGATAAAGAAAGCGCTGTGTTGCGTCCTTTCTTCAGTTATTTGACAGTGTGCCGTGGCGCTGCTCTAATGTAGTTTATGATATGACAGCGTTTACACGCATTACATCGCGCCGCACCGCTGTCGGAGCTGAACTTAAGCTTCGCTATTGCCGACGCCTTTATCAAGCCATGTAGTTATTGTATTGTTATTGTTGTTATTACAGGCGCCTCTTTGATGGAGTGTGTATTTTCTTCTACAACTAGCTGTGGAAAATTTACCACTCGACTTTCTGGCTAGCTGTGCAGAACTTTTCCCTTTGAAGTTATGTTATCATGTTCTTTACACTCATTTCACACTCGTAATTTCTAGTATCTCAAGACGAAATCGCCCTATGCGTAAAGAAGAAATTATCTTCTTCTTCCCAGAATTTGGCTAATTCTTTGATATTGCTAGAGTAAACGTTTAATCACTGTTTCAATGTTTTGAATCCTTGTTGCGTTTTTATGACCTTGTAATGTGTTCATTGTCAGGGGGCGGCCTCTTGGTTTTTACTTTTCGGCAACGTAGTGCAATGGGTTTTGGTTAACCAGCCTTTTTGTATGTTATGTGATGAATAACCATGAAAGAAATACGAACTGAATTTTTTTGCTAACATTTTTTTTTCACACTAGTTTGCAAGGCCACCATTCTCAAATATCGCGTACATTAAGATGACACCGCTGTTGCATTGTTGAGTCTCCACGCACTAGGCGTCACGCGGTCAAGACTCGTTAGAAATTATTTCTCAAGACATTCAGACATACTCATGCGTATGATCTCGTCAATGCGCAGAGAACAGAATTTGGCGAAGAAAACGCTCAAAAAAAAGATAATGAATTAAAACAGCTCTAAATATCAGTTGAAGTGGTTTCTTTAACTAGTTCTTAAACGAACCGATGATTTAAATGAGGACGCAGATGAGCCGACGTTGTGGTGGAATGCCCAAAAATGAGGCTGACACAATGTCCTCTTGGGATCAGTGAAGCCCTATTGAAACGTTCCATATCAGCCGCTCGTATAGAATTATGGAAATATGGAGTGCTTAAGTTATGAAAAAATGTATGGAAATCCAATATGCTGTCTGTTCGGAGTTCATAAACATTGCACATAATTTTTCTACGATTAGTACACAATATATATGATGTCATATGGAGTCTGCATATTTCCATACGCGTTTCCATGCTGTCCATACTGGTTTCATAGGGCTCCATACTGGCTCCATAAAATTTCTTGTGGGAACGTATGGAATTATGAAACTTGTGATATGAAAACTTTCAGGAGGCTAAGCATTTCCTAATGTAATAAACTGAATTCAGTAGTGAGGTCTCACGCTTGTCCCTTACAAAAATAGGAGGTGCTTGTTCTTCAAGCGCTTTTTTTAAAGCGCTTTTGAGCTATTCGCCTTACAGTTTGTACTAATTGGGTAGAAAAAAACATCTATATGTCGAAAATGCTTCGCTGGATATCAGTCAAGTCGTTGCTTTCCTGGGCCATTAATGCGATGGCTATAGTTGCTTTTTCTCAAAGTCTGAGCCACCCTCGTCTGCGTTAAGGAGTGCTTTATCGGAATTCGAAAAACTTCGGGCGGCGGCTAATAATTTTCTCTCATTAATTAGCTTAGGCTTTTTGATCATCTTAAGAGCAAAGCTTATTGTTATATTTAACAAGCTCGGACTGCTCCAAAATCCGCTCCAGGCATGTCATTCGGTTCCCTGCTACGACAGTAAGGACGAATCGATTCGGTGTGCGTATTGCTGGAGAAAGGAAAGCAGTGCTCAGAAACACGCCAGTAAAAAGGCTAAAATGAACTTGTAGATTAAACTTCACATTGGTTCAACCCCAGCAGTTGCTAACGAGAATCTGCTGCCAGCTCATTAATGAGGTCTTAGCTGGAAAAGTGCGGGTTCATGCCGAAGACAGTTCCAAGCAAAAAAGTGGATAAGCATTGCTCTCACGGTCAGTGTCATGCCACTCCTGATTTCGCAATAACCGGTGGCTCACAACCTCCCTTAAGTTTCAACATCTTCTGAAAAACCAAAATGCAGGAAGGAATTGGACAGAAACCCTTTCGGCATAGTAAGGCACTCTTCTGAGTTTAAGCGAATTTAAGCGAAGAGGTTTCAAAAGAAACCGGCCAGTTCGCCGTTAGCCCTAATCTTTTTACGGGCAGTACACTTGTATATGTGCTTGCGCAAGGTATCAGGCGCGTATAGCACACAATTCGGTAAGAAAAATAGAGCACCATGAGATCAGTGCTGACGCGCAGGATAAAACATTTGTTGCGAGGAACTGGCATAGAAGACCATGTCATGCAACGTACTTATGAGGCCGACATCACAAGCAAGCAGATAGAACTGAGTGAGGCTCCTGCCTCGCAGGACGCGCAGAATGGCTCTACAGTGACAATGCTGCCGTCCATGACAGTTCGAGTGGAGCATCCAGGTCGGTCACTTCAGTGGAGAAAACGTCACGTGGGGAAGCGAGGTTGAAAGAAATCATAGAGGGTTATCGTAACAATTCTCTGCACTCTCAGCGGAAGCAAAGCTTTTTCGTGCCGCAAAAAGTTCCATCGGCAGAGTTTATGCCGGAGTCATAGAAATTTGGGCACTTCGGTGCAGTGCGACAAGTGAGCACGATATACCGCAAGGAGATGAAGAAAGGAAAGGCAGAAACGAAGCGCTAGTCAGCGTCAGCGTGTTTACTGGCCATAGGAAGCTTTCACGTATATATTATGTACAAAGTCAACCGGATGAACAAGAAGCATATAAAACACGCGAAAACAAGCGCAGTCGCGAAAACAATGCACCACGTGAATAAAAATGCCAGCTCTTACGAACGGAGTGCAATCGACTGCACGCTGTTGGAATCCTCGCTCCTGTATTTATTCATGGGCGCTTTGACAACATCCCGCTACCTCCTGATGCTTGAGCATTTCACATAACTCTAACAGTGGAACTGAACTGCCAGTCTTGGCCACCATTGCAAAAAAAGAGATTATCGTGACTGTTCTTTTCTTTCAGGATGTCGGCCAAGCACTTACTCTTGATTGCACTAATGACATTGCGCTGATTGAGCGCTGACGGTGGTTAATATACACGTTTTAGGGCTAACTGTCCCGCTTTAAAGTTTCGTATGGTAAGCATGTGTTTACATAACTAAGGCACCATCTGCTGTTACTGTTAGCGGACAACTAAGAGGGCAACTAAGGAGAGTTTGGTCATAAAGGCCCTCCGCAACGTTGTAGTTAGAGTCGGGACATGGTAAGGCAGCGTGTGGTGCCGCCATGACAGAGGCTTTATGACACTACTCTCGCAGTTGCGTAAAGGGAGTTCTGGGAAGCTGTTTTGCTATAAATGTAAACTTGCGTTGTAAGAGTTTGGTGTATTAGCGTATTCGACACAGCAGGCATTGGCATCGTAAGGCATGTACTCCGGCAAAATATGTGTTCTGCGGCCTTTTTCAAACACTGGATCTCGTCAGATGTTTCTAGTGGTTCTTTTGGTGCTGAATAGTGACATGCTGTTAGCATTGATTCTTGCACAGAGAGCTCGTACACCCAAATTCGTTCACAAATCTCTGAGGCGAACCGTAGCGCGCATAGAATGTGGTAATAATGACCATTTTTAAGTTGACTCCAGTCCAAACTCAGAATTCTGAGCCCATACGCTGCGCCTCTACTAGGAAGATTGCTACTTTAGTTTAGTCGCGGCTTTCGCAGAGGAGCGTCCCTGATGAAAGGATACTACTTTTGATGACTCGAGCATGCAGCACATAAATTAAAAAAAAACACCTCCATTTTGCGCTGTGCACACGACCATAAAAAGAAACTCATGCCTTTTCCAAAGCTCACAAAATAGGCGTAAAGGAGGCCCTCTAGAACTGAGGAGCACTCGAAAATTGTGATGCCACTCGCGGAACATATATATACGACAGAAATTGTTGGATATATAAAAAGCCCATTTCTGGTGCTGCGAATATGGAGACAAGCAATGGAAAGACGGATAGGTGGATGGAGAGAGGCAGTGGAGGCAAAATAGAAGACACAGAAAGGATGAATGTAAGAGCAAAAGATATAAAGGAGAAAGGGAAGACAAGTAAGATAGACATAAAGAAAAAACCCAGCCAGCGAGCCATTCATTTAACCAACCAGCTATCCAGCCAACCCCTTAGCTAGTCATCCAGACAGCCAGACAGCCAGCCAGAGGGCAGGCAGGCATGGCCGTTCAAGGGAAATACAAAGCAAAAGATGAGAAAAAAAGAGCAGGGATAGCAAGGGAGGGTAGTACCAACTAAATGAACGCAGATCAAGACCGGGCAAATTGAAGCAAGAAAAGGCAACGCGCATAGAGGCAAGACCGCAGCTGGGCATGGTAACGCAAAACAATGCAAGGCAACCCAATGAAAAGGAGAGCAAAGAAAAACGAGGCAAGGCAAGGCGAGGCAATCCAAGGTTAGGCAAAGCAAGAGGAGGGAAGGAAAATTCAAAGCAAGCAAGACAACTCAACGCAAAACAAGTCGAGGCAAGGCAAGCGAAGGCCATGTGAATAAAAGAAATTTAACGCAATGCGTGGTATGAGCTCTAACATATTGTGATAAAAACTGACCACGGTGTTAGGACAAACTGTGCTTTGAGCGACGCAATTTTTTCTACCCTGGCGTGAACACTTTACTCAGTTATCGGTTTATAGCATGTTGAGGCAGAGTGCGAAACAGTGGTGTGCATGGCACAACGAACTTGTCCTTCATTGGTTGATATTTTAATAAAATGCGTTAGAACACTACCAATGATATGTAGCTTATAAAAGTGTGCTGTAGCTGTTCTCGAATGGTTTCTCTCACTCAAGTTTATTTGTTAACGGCAAAGAATGCTAAGAGAGGTGGAACTGATCTGAACAGCCTAAACAACGCACCCCTTGCAACGAACACGGTGCTTAGGAGTGAAGAAAACTTGTAAGGGCAGAATGAAGACATCTTCGCGCGAAAAATATCGACATCTGAAAAGCCCAATAGCCATATGTCGACCCGAACTGCTAGCATTTGTTCGCATGCAAATCACCCAGTAAAGATTTTTTTTCATAATCTTGTGGTAATGCTATACTATTATGTTCGTTTTTGTATTTGCTATACTTATTGTGTATTTTCCATTTTATGTAATAACTCCCCCGCCCCCCACATTTCGCAACACCATCCCTGATGACCTTTAGAGGTAATTTCAATAAATTACCAAATACCTAGAAGCCCTCATTTTACGAGGAGATGAAGTATCATTATTCGTTCTGAGTTATTTCTACAGCATCACATGAACAGAGGTCGTCAGGAATTCCTGTTGGAGGTCACCAGGGGGCGCAGAGTTAGAGGAACACTTTTAGAGAAAAAGAAAAAAAAAACAGCAATGCGTTCACTTGCACCGCCACGCTGTAGTTCACCACAACAGGAATTCATTTTCTCGTGTCTTTATTCCTTTAATACTTATTTTTTTCAGGGGGTCCTGAACATTCGAGAAATAGTATGCTTGTTCACTGCGCCATTTGTACTGATAGTACGTTCGTCTCTGTATTCAATGTTTGCGTTTTTCGCTCATGCAAGGTTCCACGCTTTTCACGGATTTTACAGATTTCAAATTCGAAACTATATGATCTGTTCTCGTTTGCTAGTGCTGTCTACTTGTGCTATTTTTTTGCCGTTGTGAGCCTTGAGAATTTATATGTTCATATCAGTTCGATTTCTAGTTTCTTTCCCTACATTTTAGGGAAGTGACAGCACCTGACGTAATCGACGCTGATAGAATCCCTGCGTCACCTGTTTTTTCTTTTTCTGTGCCTTGTCCTCAAGCAGCTATTCTCATCTTCCATCATACGACACTGTCTCCCGTGGACACAAATGCAAAAAAAAAAAAAACGGTGGAATGCTTAGGGAGAACTGTCGGCATCTCAGAAGTCACAGAACAGCTGGGCTCTGCATGATTTCAAGGACGTTTGGAATGACTGGAATCGCTGCAAAGCACGCGTCCAATCACAGAACCGCACAGGGAGGTTCTTGTGTTGCGAAAGTATTTTTTTAGGGAGGTTTGTTTATTCGCAATTTTTTTGGGCGTTAAAAATGTTAGTGTCAAACGGAGTTCTTTCACACCAATCAAATATGTTTAATGAAGAGAGAGATGTTTAGTTCACTGCGTAAGTGGTACGTAGGCGCAGTCTCGTGTAAACGCTGTGAAGCACAAAAATGAGGAAACCAAAACCTAAACCAACGGTTCAATTGTCACAAAGTATAAATAACATAGAAAGAATCCAGCATTAAATTTATTGCGAAACGACAGAGCCCTTTAAACCTCACTTCTAAGCGTAAAAAAGACAAGAAAGATCTGCAAAGAGTGCAGTCTTGATCGCGGATACTGTATTGAAAGGCAAAAGCCCGGCCTATGAGCTAAAACAACAAAACACTTATCACTGAACAGGTCGTTCAGGGCCTGCGGAAGCTAAAAATAGATACTGGCGGATGGCGTGTTGCATTTTGGAGTGCACATTTACACCAAGGAATAAGCACATGACACCCAAGAAGTGGAGTTTTTCATTTATTCAGTATTATCTATTTCGCCCCGCGACTGGCACTTTTTTTCTTTGTATCTCAATTTAAGTTAACTGCGCGCTGGCGAGCGCCGTTCAGTATTATTCTCTGAAACTGTAAAATAAACAACAACAGAGAAGGTGGCGTTTTCAAGTTGTCCAGAACGCCTGCTC
The DNA here is from genome assembly GCF_052857255.1 of Amblyomma americanum. Lineage (NCBI taxonomy): Eukaryota > Metazoa > Arthropoda > Arachnida > Ixodida > Ixodidae > Amblyomma > Amblyomma americanum. Next base: position 115,591,055 of record NC_135504.1, read on the forward strand.
TGAATTCTGCGCAATAGACGGTCAAAAGAAATGAAAAGTGCTTTAAAGACCACCGCGGGAAGGGTGCTGCACGGTGAGCGCCGCCAGATTGTTCCCCGTTGGTTTGGCGCAACCGTTGGCCGCCGAGCTGATGTTGGAAGGGCTCCTTCCGCAAAGCAGTTCCAGCTTTCCCAAGTTCATGCTTCCTCGGTGTGTTCTGGACGTTCTTTTCAAAGAACGTAAAGTTGATTCCTTTGCGTTTATAAGTTCACAAAATATCTCCCTGATGAGAAAGAAAGAAATAAGCTTTTACTGTTGAAACGATGTGCGTCAGTTCTGTTTGATATCTTTTTCTGTAAATTTGTGCGCAAAGTTGTGGTTTGGAAATCGGTACCCCTCGCGATAAGGGAGTCATTAAAGAGTCGCATAAAATTGGTTACTTTTATTTCATTAAATAGAAGATGTTTTCTTCAAGAGATAAAGAGTTGCGCAGTGGTATAACAAGGTGCGCGCGCTCTGTTGCTTTAATGACTTTCAAATCAACGTTGGTGTGCTGGCATTCCCTACCCGTGTGTCACAGCTCAGGGAATATAAAGTTCATGCAATAACGAAAGCGGTCTGCTTCATCCCAGAAAGAAAATAAAAGTAGAGGTCTGAAGGCAACCAATCCTAATATGGGCCTTCAGTTTATGGGAGGCCTGTACGGTCATGAATTTGGCGTTTTTTTATGTCGCTCAAAGACATTGAGGCCGACGGACATGCGAATTGGCATCGATATTAGAATCTGTCCTCTATGCTGTCATAAAATCGATATTGTCTCCCCTTCGTTTTATTTTAACTTGTCTTGAAATTTCATGAAGCTAGGTACTGCTATCCCTGATTATAATCCTTCGTTTCAATCCTTCAGCTCCCACTGAACTTCGGGCCGACACGACTGGTCATGTCGTTGCAGCCATACTTACTTAGCAAATACGCGGCCAGTTCGCTGGATTGCTTACGCCAGCCGTCTGACGGCCGCGTCAGAGCGGAGCTATTTAATCACGGAGCGGCAATGCCTCACCCTCGTTTCGAAAATTGCCAAGTTCTGCTTTTACTTCATTGGGCTTCCATTCGCCGTTAAAGCGAAGCACGCCGTCTTGTGATGGCTCTCTTCATTAAACGACCCGACTAGCATGGTGCAGCGCTCAGCTGTTTGCATTCAAGGCTTTACATTTTCTGCCGTTCACGAGTACGGCCGCTTGAACGAAGACTCAGATTTCTTTTCTCGTTACTCTCTTGATTAGTCCTCCTTCAGCGAATGGGAGGTTGACGCGTGCAACATTTCTCGAGAGCAGCGCTTGGATTGATCGGTACGCTCAGTCGTCCACCGCATTACCACTAACTGCTCTGACGCTTACCTCGCATGGTACGTGCTCCACGAAAACATCCGATACCGGCGCAATATGCGGCATAATAGCTCCTAGCTCTTGCTAGTGTTCCTTCAATACCTGTGTCCAAGCGTACTAGAAAATCTTCATGGTGCTCCAGAACTCGGTCATCCTGGCGTATCCCGCATGTGAGACAGCGTGCGCTGCGGTTTCTTTTCGCCAGGTATCCACCGTTCTGTCTGGCGCTATGTGGCCGCTTGCGAACTCTTCCAGCGCAGGGAGAAGTCCTCGGTTCTAACTCCAGGTCATCATTAGCCTACGGACATTCCTCTGTTCTCGTTTTGCCATGTTGCACTCGTCCGTATTGGCCCTTTTTCTGTGTCCGCCATAGGCAACAAATGGATCGCTGACCGCGATGGACTACACGACCCTTTACACTCTCGCACGAGTGATGCCAACTAAGTCAGAACTGCTTCCCCTGACTTCCTCCTTCACGGCGTTATCCTCCACCATAGTGTTCATCGTCAACTGCTCACCGACCGCACCCGCTGCTTTATCTCCCAAGTGTTCGCCGAAATTCTCTCTTTGAGCTCCGTCTGTCATATATTCGCACGAGGTAACATACACAGACGAACGGCCAGACCAAACGTCTGAGCCGTACACTGACCGTCATCCTAATCTTGTACGTACGCGACCACCACCGTGACTGCAATGTTATCCTCCCTTCCATTTCATGACATTCGCCAACAACACCGCGCGTAATGATACAGCGGATTACTCTCCTGTTTTTCTTCTCTTTGACTGGAACCAATTGCTGCCCTCCGACAGTGTAATTCTTGCCACCCTCTCTACGACTACTTATACCCGGGATGTTAGCGTCCGCGCCGACGCCACGCTTCTTGCAGCTCGCTACCGGTTCTGAGACCCTTCTCAAAAGTCGCAGAAACGGCGTCATGACGGCCTTCATCGCAATGTCAGCTACCCTACAGGCTCCCTTTTCTCGTCTCGGTACCTTCCTGCCGCGTGAGACTCTGTGAAAACCTTCTGCCGCGATGTACGAGCCCTTATCGTGTCGCAAGTCCTGTGACCGCCGTAACGTACGAAATGACCCCATTGCATCCGCAGTCCCTAGCCGCGGCATTACGCACCGAGATCGTCCATGTCCACGTCGCAAACCTCATCCTGATAATTCTACTTTGCCATTGTAGTACGCTCCGGGAAGGCACGTTTGCGCCCCCCCCCCCCCCCCTCTTCCAGATAAGCGCCATGTATGCCCAAAAGAAGAAGTGCTAGTGGCGATGACGACGAGGCTGTGGTTCACGGTAGTGAAATGGTCTAGCGTCTCAGGCCTCGGTCCTTGGTCTCGCTGTATATCTCGGGCTGCAAATAGTCACTGTGAAAATATTACAGTATACGTTATGTTCACAGTATCGTCTTCCGTTTCTCTTTAGATTTTTATATCTGCGACCGCAGTGTGCCGTATGAAGGCTTTCATTTTCTGGAAAGAAAACTTTGGCTTCAATTTTTTAGACTCGTTTAAGCTTCTGCCTTCATCAACGCTTCAAGAGACATTGCCGTTTCAAATTGTGTGCCTTGTTTTTTTTAATGTAGTTTTTCATCTGCCTCCTCCCATCATCATCGTCCCCCATCGTGACCTTCTTTTATCTCCTCTTCCCGTCCTCCAGAACAGAGTAGCAGGCCAGATCTTTATTTTCCAGGCCAACCTCTCTGCCTTTCTTATCAATGAACCCCCTCTCTCTCAAATTGTGTATAGTGGCAGGATTCGACTGTTTATACATCCAAAGCAGCGTGCAGTCTTTACACACTATAACTGATGACGTACAGTTGCGTTGCTGTAGGCGCGACGTATTTATTAGAGTGAGTTTATTCCCATCGTTTTAGACGTAAACTACGCGTCTATGTGCAATGGTGCAAAATACGCGCGAAAAGTGCCATGAGGCACCTATTTTGTCATTTTTGTGCCAAAAGACAAATTATCGACGCTGCTGCACCAAGTGTACACATCGAGTCTGATATTGGAAAGAATGACCTGTTCAATTAATTTCATATAATGAAGTATCCCTAGAGTACGGAAAATAAAGGTCTACAGTTGCTAGGCCAGTTGCATTTAATGAACGTCACCATAAACTCGGTGTGAAGGAACTGTTCGGAACATTGAATTGAGCTCTGTGCAGTTGGCGAAACGTAACTGCTATTTACGATTACATTCTCTGTTTGTATAGAAGCATTAGGTGCATATGATCAGAATATCTGTCAGTGTCATGATTTGGCACCTCTCTTGAGATATCTGTAGTAGGTGCATAGCTTGCGGCGATCTGAATTAGGCGCAAAGAATCCATGGAGCCTTATCTATTATTTTACAATCGCTGTAACGTTTTCTAAAACCAACGGTTTATTTTCACTACCATGCATCATATTAAAAGAGCACGCCAACCCGGTTCCGTAAACATTTGCCTACATCTCCTCAAATCAGATCTAAATCAACAATGAAGAGTGGCCTGCAATGAAAAGAACATGCGCAAGATATCCCTGGAGTATAGGAAAGTATAGAAGCATACCTTATCGCCGTACTCTATAGGCACGGAGCACAGTGCCTAGCCCCTTTTGATTTAAAAAATGAGAAACAGCACAAATTCATATGACCTAATGAGTTTAAACAGCTCATGCACGCGAACACGAGACCAGACAAGCCTATTAGCCTTATCCAAAGCACATCAGGAAAAATATATACTTTTCACTCTGGTGAACTGCAGCTATTGGACATTCTGCTGGGTGGTGGCAGTTCATGGTGACCCTCTGTGCAGACCGAAAAAAAAGAAAAAAGCTTAATGTAGTCGTTTTCCTTTTCTGTCGACTTTAGTGCTTTCTCTTCTTTGTCGTCGACTTTCTCTCACCGTATCACATCTTTGCAACTTCATGCGGACTGACTACAGAGAAACCCGTGTTGAGTACACAGCGGTTGCTCATCGTGGCAGCTGGCTCGACCTCGCCGGGTATCAGAGGCCTCGTCTAAGATCGCTCCCGGTATGCGATCGAGGATTTAGGCTTGGTCTTGAGTTTGCCGCATTGGAGAACATTTCGTTATTTGTTCTTTGGGGAACATTTCTCTTTAGTGCACAGTTCTCTGTCCTTCCATCTTAATGGAATCCTCTGTCGTAATTGCTGACAGCTGTGCGCCGTTTAAAGTCATTCCTATGAAAAGCAACGGCGCACTTTGTCAGCAAATGAGAGTTCTTGAAGAAGGAGCTTGAAATCTTTTATGGCCCTCTGACTTTAGAAACAATGGTATTTGAATTACTTGAATGCAACAGGAATTTTATTCTGAGGCACTCAGAAGGGTAGCTGTAATGATTATATCAATTTGCACCATAATGAAATATTTTAAAATGCGGCGCCATTACATTCTTTTATTTTTCATTCATATTGGCATCCTGCATAAATTTTCACATAGTGTGCAGCGTGTTTTTTAGAAAAAGAACGCAGTCCTTTTTCACTCATTTCTGTTTATTCTGCAGATGTCAACGAATTTAGGGATAGTGAGAGCTATGACGTAAAACGAAGAGTGAAAATAAATACCTCCAGCCCTTTGGACGTTATATTCACTGAAATAATCTAAATATATGAAATACTATGAAAATGTTCGAGCAATAAAAAAGCCCTGCGTGAAGAATTTATCAACATATTACATTCCCAAAGCCCGCAAGCACGCAGTCCTAGGCCAAGTGGCTCTTACTGAAGGAAGACAGCTGCAGTTTACTATTTTTTTTTTGTTTTCTCAAGTACCGCTTCCGCGCGCTGGGAATTTCGCCTCTTACTCACAGAGCTACATAGTAATGGGACTATACGAAGTGAGTCCGAAAACTTCCTAATCCCTAGCCTTCTTTTGTCTCTGCTAATTATTACATTACTTTCATGTCTTTTACAACAGCTGCACAGCTACCATAGTGCTCCACAAAGTAAGAAATATAATTCCCATAATGGAAGGTGTCATTCAGGGACAAACGATCTCGCCAATGCTATTCACCGCCTGTTTACAGGAGGTGTTACAAGGCTGGAATTGGAAACAATTGGGGATAAGTGTTAATAAGTAATACCTAAATAATCTGCAATTCGCTGATGATATTGCCTTGCTGAGTCACTCAGGATGTGAACTGTAGAGCATGACTAATGAGTTTGACATGCAGAGCAGAAACGTTAGCGCAAAAATTAACGTGCAGTAAACCAAAGCAATGTTCTCAGTCTCGCAAAGAAACAGAAGTTCAAAATTTCTAGCCAAGTATGGAAGTCGTAAGTTGATACGTCTGCTTAGGGTAGGCATTGACCGCTGATCCGTATCATGAGAGGAAAATAAGTAGAAGAATAAGAATGGGCGGCAGCGCATATAGTAGGTGCTCTCAGATCATGAACTGAAGTTGACCAATATTCCTCAAGAGAAAACTATACAACAGCTCCATAATAGCGGCACTCGCCTATGGGGCAGAAACGTAGAGGCTAACGACAAGTGTTCAGCTTAAGCTACGGAGAACGCAGAGAGCTATGGGAAAAAAGATAAATGTAAAGTTAAGACACCGGAAGCAGGTAGAGTGGTAGAGGGAACAAACACGTGTTGCTGACATCCTTGTCGGAACCAAGCGGAAGAAATGGGCTTGGGCAGGTCATGTAATGCGTTGGCAGGACAACCGCTGGCCCTTACGTGTAACGGAGTGGGTTCCAAGTAAGGGCAAGCATAGCAGAGGGCAGAAAGTTAGGTGGGCGCATGGGATCAGGAAGTTGGCGGGGATACAATGGCCGCAGTTGGCAAAGGACCGGGTTAATTGTAGAGACATGAGAGAGGCCTTTGAACTGCGGTAGGTGTAATCAGAGTGATGATGATGATGATGATGATGATGATGACTATAATTAACTTCAAGAAATTAATTCGGCTAAAATGTACAGGTCTGACAGCGGAGCAATTCCTCCAATAAGAGCTTATAAACACGGAATGACATATTCAACTCAATTTCAACCATGCAACGCAGTATTTTTGAACCTGTGACTATAATACGCTAGAGTGAGGTTTGCTTTGTTTGGGCCATTCGCTCTTATTTTTTTCCGGTTTAATCAACAAAAGTGTAAGCTAGATTAGGCCGTTGCTGCAAGAATAGACCGCAGGCTTTAATGTATAAATACCGCTCTTTCGGCGGTGTTATTAGCGACGAAGTAACATGATGCGGAACAACAAATGCTGCGGCATTGTCGACAGCAACGCAAGGATCGCTGCTTGCCATCTCCGCAAGCCATTATGGTTGCCGTGGCAACCATAAAAGAGCAGCAAATGTGCAGCGCAGGGTTATGTTTGTCTGGCCCGGTATGTTCGGTAAGCCGACCTCCTATTTATTTCTTAGACTCAGGAGCAGTGCTGATGACTTGTCCAATGACTATTGTTGCAGCTAGCTAAAGTTTTATTATTTAACTCGGAACTAGTGGTTTCTGGTCATCAGTGGGTGTATGGGTAGTTTCTCACCCTGCCTTCTCTTTGCGATCGTTCGTATTCGTCCCACGTAGATGGGCGGGTACAAGTGTGGCGCAAGGATTTATAGGTGATTAACATACTCTCAGCTATTCAGCAGCCGTTGAGCAACAGCCACACATCTGTATTTTTTCTTGTTACCTTTGGACTCGCAAATCACTCACTGTGACCAATGCACTCAAAATTGTTCAGTGTTTAGCTTAAAAATAAGAGACCAGTTTTCTCGGCTAGAAGTATAATATAGAACAAGCTGTCGGGCTAGTTGGTGTTTCATCGTTTTCAGCAGCGCGTAGCACTGTCAGCACTTGTTTGTCTTCGTTTCTTTTTGTGCTGAAGAATTTTCGTTTCAAATATTACACCCCCTCTTCTTTTACAGTGTACACGTGGCGTCTAAAATTACCTGTGAAAACTGTATTTTTCTGGAAAAATTATCATCGGTTTAGTTTTTTTGTACGATTACGGTACTTTCGGCTTATAACACTGTACAGTCTCATAGGAACAACTAAAATCCTCTAGAATTTTTTCGAACAGACAAGGTCAACAGAAAATTTCATAAAATTCATAAAATTCTTGTCAATTTGACTCATATTGCCTAGGCAAGTGCACAAAAAATACTACATGAGTACTGGTGGCTCCAACTCTTACATGCAGGAAGTAGCATTAGGTTGACCGCTAGCCTACGAGTATTTACGAAACGCATAATTGTGAATCTGCACTTCCGGTCGCTGAGTAGCAGAGAACTAAAAGATCGGTGGTAAAACAGCGCGGAAAAACACGAGGATGGAACAAACACAACGACATGAGCGCTGTTTGTTCCGTTCTCGTGTTTTCCCGCGCTGTTTTACCATGGATAGTATTAGCCAACTTGCCCAGCTTTCCGTACTTCTAAAGGATCTGGTTTGGCAGAGCCCATGGCCCAAGCATAACTTCCATAGTTTTCCACCCAAATTATATGCAAATGGCTTACATATGAGAGGCGTAAAACCGAAGCAATTCTAAAGAAATATTTCCAGAAGACATGCAAAGTATAGTTTACGCTTTGGTGAAACGGGCCCCTTCTCCGAAAGGTCATCTTTAGAGGATTTATTGGATCCCATAGGGTGCACATGAATTTATGGAGTTAAACTTTCCAATGTGACTCACTCTTTAAGAAACATCGTATTGAAGGACTGCGTATAGTTTCGGATACCTGTGGTTCTTTGACGCGCTCTAAAAGCGGCACAGTACGCGGGCCACCAGCATTTCGCCTCCATCGAAGTGCGACCGCCGTGGCGGGACCGATCCCGTATTCCTCGTGTCAGCAGCCGGGCACCATAGCTATTGAATGACCAATGCGATACCAAAAGGTGCTTATGAAGCTCCCAATATTCTGAGGGGTCAACACTGGCGTCGTACGAAATGTCCTTAGAGTGGGAGTTTTATGGGCGCTGTGAATGCTCTTTTGCAAGTCTCTAGAATAGACACAGTACCATGAATGCCGGGCACTGCCCAGCCAGTGGAATTAATCGAAGCGTGGTATGGAGGTATTTTATGCAGCTACTTCCTCATTCCCTTTACTTTCACGTCACGGGTGATGTCTTCGCAACAGTTCTGAATGTTCAAAACGAAGCACCTTGTTGTGGCAGCTAATGGTATTAGAAGCGCATGTCCCCAATTCCTGTTTGTGATGGTCCCTCTGGACTTTTGAACTGGGCTTTAAAATACACACGGATACAATCAGGCAGCATATCTGTAGATTTTTGGACTTCCGTGAGGTACCTCTTAATCTTTGAATACCTGTAATCGTTTACGAAAGCGCTATCACAAGTGGTGAAAGACGAAGGAGTGGTCGTAGATCACATAAAATCTTTTTCTGAGTTCATTTCTTTGTGCTTCCTCCACTGGTAGTTGCTGTCCGCAATCTCGTGGCTTAGATGTGGCGAAATATGTAAATCAGTTCTCAAGTATTAGAAGACGGGCCAAGCAATGGCAGTCGAACAAAAAAATAGGCCCTCAAAACTATGATAAGAAAGTAATCCCTGATGATGGCGCAAAGAAGAAACAATAAATGAATTCCGACGATTCCGGTTTGTCAGCGCTAGAAGGTTCACGAAAACAATAGCGCAATGATGACGTCACGAGTAGTTCCCCACCGGCACTAAACAGCCACTGAGAAAACACAGGCAGCCGGAGTAAACTCTTAATTTTTATGCTTAGTGGAATTGAATCACGGTCGCTGTTAGGGCCTTGAGCTGAATTCTGCTGGTTAAGTTATCAGTGGCTGGAGAGCTTAATCTCGAGCAGACAGTCTAGGGTGGTCAGTGCCACAGCCGGCAGTTTTGTACATATGTACATAGTTGTCTATGTTTGTGCTGCGTATTGGGGCATGGAGATGGGTCGCCGACTACGATGCTCCACACATCGAGAAGCAGGCTAATTGAGCTAGCCTCGCTAACAAATCGACTGAGTAGTTCGCAGAACTTCGACGTAAAGTAAGTTAGTTCGACTGCAGACAGAGTAAAAGAAAACGGGCGATATTCTTGGTGCTACAAGAAATCCAAGCAAAGCGCCGCCAAAGACGGGGAACTGACTATAGCCGTCTATTGACGACCTGAGGGTAAATAAATAACAGCCTCGAAATGGCGGCGAAGATTTCTGAGCTATTTTTCCTACCCTTCCGACTTAAGGCAAGAGCTCAGTTCTTCCCCTGAAATCCAATAACGTCGTAGGGCTGTCTCAAAGTCGTGCCCTTTAGCGACTTAATCCAAGCCCACTGATGGAGATGAAGATTCTGGGACTGCGGCAGCGGCCATACTGGCGGTGAAGGGTCTGAGGCACTGGTCGCTTTCAGGAGAGCGTCAGGCCTGTGCAATAGGACGTGAGCAACGCGCACTTTTTTCTTACTGACTCCATATTTCTCGTAGTTTCATTTTCATCTTCGGTTTTATATTCTCACATCTAATTAACCAGTGCACGGTAGCAAACCGCTAAAGTGTCATTTGTGGCTGCTTGGAATGACGCAGCACTTTATGTCTCGGATACGTAGCAAATCGACTTATTGTCCCATTTAACCTCCCTACCCTTTCTCACCTTTGTCTCTATCTCTTTCAATAATGTCGTCACCGCGACAGTTCACACACGGGGTCCACATCAACTCACGCAATGAGTGAAACTCTGGCGTAATTCCATTGGCGACATCAGCATAGTGGGATTTTTTTCAGGCACCTTTTGAAATCATTGTGTGCAGCATGGTTCGTTGCATCGTCCACTAAATTTTACTATAAAATGATTCTGTGAAACAAATCCTGTAAAACAAGAGCTCTAATAGTGCTACTAGTTCATTATAACGATAATGCTCGCTTATTAAAAGTAGTGAGCGGTCGGTTTCCGAAACGTCTTCCAGAGCGAAGGACGTCATGCCATGGCCGCCACTGGCTCTATTTAATTAGTTTGGCCTCCCAGCATGAAAGCAATATGGCGGGGAAAATAAGTACAAATGGCCGAAGACCCTCTTCAAGCAGATTGCATGCTTATCTCTCATGCGGTGCCCAAGCCCCCTCAGAGGACCAATCTTCGCGCACGGAAAGTGCTCGAAGAGAAGCGTTAGGAGAAGCGCGGTTTTCAGGGGCCGAAGTTCAATTAAGCGAATGGCCATAAGAACTGCAGCTCGACATACACAGCAATTTCCCTTTGCTTTTCAACAAATCTTTCAAGAGGATAATCTGTGCGTTCTGTAAAGGGAATAATGACAAATGTCCGGGTTCGTTATATCCGGTCTCCACGCTACTACTTCTCACCCATTTCGCTCATTAGGATTCGTCATAGCCAGAATCGGCACGTTTATAATTTTTGGAGTAATCATGCTTATATGTGATGTGCTGTTGTGGGAAGGGTTCTTGCGCTTGGAGCTTAGTTGAATTGAGTCTATAATAATGCGTTTCGCTTTCTGCACGAGGATTTATTAGTGTCATTCATTCAGTTTTTTTTTTGGTATAGTTCGACAAAGGCTCAGCTGCATTGTTCAAGATTATAGACCGAAAATAAAACTCACGTTGAAGAACTCTGTCCACGCACTTCACCAGTTTTGTGTGGCTGGGCTAGCAGATAAGTACAGAATTCACTTGCATGTATTCCGGGACTTTGCTCAATAAGTATTACTGGGGTTCAAGATTTGTTCATGCGGCATTTCTTTTTATACATTTGGAAAAGTTGAGTGGTCGAGAAAGATAATTTGCAGCAGTCAATCTACTCGAGCCAAGGGAGACTGAACTTACTCAATGTCCGCTTTCCAATTTTTTTTTTCGGAAGCTAATTGGATGCTATGGGCCGGTATCTAAACAAGCAGACACCAAAATTGTTTTATAGTGAATACTGCCGCAAATGAACGAGCAGGAAAGAAACTTAGACGTATTATGCAAATATTACACATCTCCTTCTAAATACAAGAAATTTTGTTCTCTCAGCTTTTCTTATTCCTCGTACTGCAGTTTTCTTTCTGGCAGGTTGCAGACCTAGCATTTGAACACGAAAGCCGAACAACGAAATAAAACAAGAAACTGCCGCAATAACACAAAGAAAATGAATGTGCTGTTGGTCTTTCTGGGAACTGCGCGGTGACGTGGAGAAGTTCCCTCGACCATTGAGTGCGTAGCCATGGGTCGACCTCATTTGCTGTCACACGCAATCCGAGATGATTCGAGGGCAAACGACAGCGTATCCACCGTCGTCCCCACTCTTCCTCTGACCGACAAAAAAAAATATGCCTTTGCACGGACGCAAAAAGTCAATCAAGACTCCAGAGCTTTTCTGGCCCCCTAATCGGCAGTAGTGGACAGCGCGTGTGACGTAATCGTTCAATAACGACCGCAGTGCCGCCACAAAGTACCCAAGGGCCTCGCAAGTCGGCAAAGAAAGAACGTACTTCTTTGTCAGGCACCCTTGGGCAGGTAACAACGAGGCGGAATCCCCACCTGGTGCTTTTCGTTCACGCAGCATCGACCGTAATTTTGTGCTCCAAAGAACCTTGCACAAGCGGACCCTTCGAGATTGTCCGCATTGTTCGGCCTGCACTGCTAGAGAAAGTTCTTTCCCCGGAAATTACACCTGAGACTTAGGTGCGTGTGCTTTGAAAAAAGAAGGAAAAGCTACCGGCGACTTTTATCACGGTTTCTCGCCCATTTTTTTGTCAGTCTGGCTTTGCTTCCCTTTGAGCAGGTGGCATTTCGAAGGCCTCATTTTTTATTTTCCATATTCATTAATATCTGAACTTGGTTTTCATAGCGCTAAGAGCAAATAACTGAATGAAAAGCAAGCTCCAAGAAGGAGGAAACAAGAGTAATAATAGACGCTCAGTGAGTGGAAGTAAAGGCATAGTTGACTCTCTGCAGCGATGGGCGGCGTGTCTTGTGCTAGAAAAGCCGAGCCTTACTCTGTGAGCCTCTGTGATGCAGAATACGTTTTTCTCAGCGCTAGCTTTACATACTTGCGTCATTAAACTTTGCACTTCACCAATAATTATACGTTTTATTTACATGACCATCGCATGAATGCTCAGATTTAGCTGCTGCTCTCTCTCTCTTTTGGAACATCAAAAACCTAACGGGAATATGCGCTTGCTATGCCGTCTGCTTGACGACGTCTTGAGTCGCCTTGCGTAGCTGGTTTCGGAAGAGAATTTAATCAACTTGTATCAACAATACTGCTTTTTCAATATTGCAAAATACTAAATCGTTGACTCATACATCATATAGTTTTTTGGAAAACACGGCCCTTTCCCTCCAAAAATTATCAACGTTTGGAAAAGCAGTTATATCCCTGTCATCACAATAGTAGCACCGCTTGCTAGCACATTTCAGACGCAGTGGCGACAGTTAAACACCCTCAGTAACATAATGGAAGGATTACTTACATCTTTGTGACCGCTTTGATTCCCCAAATAATGGTGTTATCAGCGCGGCATGTGCGGCTCACTTGATAATGATGATGATGATTATGGATTTTTATGGCGCAAGGGCAGCTATGGCCAAAGAGCGCCATGTCACAAGGTATTTTTTCTTTTTCTCAAGGTGGGGTCAAAGACCCATTTCCCAAGCGTTTCACCCTAAATAAGCCAAGCACCAGACCAGGGGAAAGCTTGTACCCATTGTATCACCGGTGGGTACCCGGCGGCACTGGGGATCGAACCCCGCACCTCCCGCATACGAGGCGGATGCTCAACCACTTGGCCACCACTGCGGTGGCTCACTTGATAAGAATGCGTCCTAGATTTGTTAAAACAAAGCGAAGAATGAGCTATCCTTAGAAGCGATTCAGTAGAATTGTGCGTTATGTAAAGAATATTACGGCAAAATGCACATTTTCAGCTCAACAGGCGTAGTGTATTCATTTTAATTGCGAGCTGTAAACATATTCGTGCAACAATTCTCAGTAGGCGCTAATAAATTGGCCTTAGGGATCTTCAACGCGATGTGTAGTATGTTGACGCCAATGAAAATGTTCAACTATCTGCGCCGAAATTTTGCTCAGGCGATCAGCTGCTTGCTCGAGCTGAAAGCTTAGTTTGCGCTGCCCTCGTGGAATGGTTAATCTTCCTGTTACGTTGTTCACTGAGGTGCGTTACATTATTTGTCGAAGATTGAAAAGAAACTTCCAAAATATGTCCTTGTAAGAATGCAAAGAATCACGTGTTTAACTGATAGAAAGAGAATGCAGCTCACTTCGGTATCTTTCACGGCGCTGCCGACAGCGAAATGGATTTGGACACATAATAACTGAAAGTGGGGTTTACGAAATATCCTTATTTTTGGGCTTCCTTTGCTCTTTCTTTTCAATCAGACTGGCTAAAACAGAAAACGGTATGTATCACAGAAACTATAGAAAGAAAAGAAAAAAAAAACGGGAGCAAAAATTTTATAAAGGTCATAAATTTAACGGGTGCGACACTTCGCGTGTGCGATTGCTGGCACTCAGCATTATCATTCACCGCGTCCGGAAATTTTGTTTTCCCTGCCTGTAAAGTGTACTTTGCCGCTGCAACCTGCTGAGTTTAGCGAAGCTCTCTTTACGACTAAAGAAGATAGAGGGGACAGAAGGGGATACGGAAAAACTTAGAACGGGTGAGTGTATATCACTTAAATATAAATCCAAGAATCGAAAAACAAGAGAAAGGAGGAAAGTGTTTTGGACGAAATGCTTATACGAAGCTGGTATGGACTTGGAGCGTAGCCGGATTGGTCAACACAACACTTTAACGTCAACACAGGAAAAAAAGCAAAGAGCTATGGGAAAAACAGTGCTTCGAACTTTAAATAAACTTCGCTCTCTTGGTTATAGTGAAATAGAAGCAGCCATTCGCTGAAAGAATAGAGGAACACACTCTCTAAAGAAAACAAGAGTAAAATGGAGCGCCTTAAGGGCTGCTAAACTTGCATACTGTCTGTTACTATGCATCGATTTCTAATTACGTCAGGCCGGAGAAAAAGTCACGTTTTCCGCAGGCGGTATTCGCAGTACAACGTTACGCAATATCTTCCTGATGTGTACATTGCTTTTACCCTATTTTTTCAGCTGTCCTTCATCATTTATTCTTTTATTTTTTATGCCCATTATACTTTGTGGCACAGATCGGGGAACTTCGTTTTTCATACGTTTTATCTACCCCAACAAATTAATATATTGTTTACTCTTTTGATCCTGATGATGAGAAGAGAGTCTTTTTTTGCTGAATTGCTTACTTGTGATCTAAAGCATGACATCTAGCGCAAATTAACAAAAAAAGAAAAAATATTTAGCAGTAATATACATTTCTTCCCGCGCAAATAATAGCGAGTTAGAAAACACGTGCGCACCTAACCATTACTCTCAACAAAAGGCTGCGACTACAACGAGGAAGATAATACTCCACGAGGAAAGTGGAAGTTTGGGCTAGCTGGTAATGAACGACTCGGAAGGAGGCTTAGCTAGAGAGAAACTAGGGCATTGAGAGTGAGAGAGGATCAGCACTCGTCATGTGTCCCTCTCGTGTTTATTTCCCTCGCGCTCTGTTCCTTTCAAAAAGAAAAATCTCCGCTTCAGCAGTGCACCAATTGTAGTCAAAAGCAGATGACGCCTTAGTAGACAAAGAGTGCGATTGCAGTCAATCTCTATTGCCTCATTCATGTCGCAACTTTCTATCTCCTAACGTTAATATTAAGCTCAGAAGAAAAGAAGTTGAGAAAATGAGCTGTGGTCTATGGCCAAGTCTGTTGCTTGCAGCGCTTTCTAAACAGAGAGAAAACTAAAGGCGCAAGTTCAAAGCTGAGAAGAAGGTATGCGCGAGGAAAGTTTTGTACGCAAAATACCCCCACTTCGCTGTTGCAGTGATGTCAAATCAGAGTGGGGCCAAAGAGAGGAGATGTATTGTTTTTTTTTATTCTACTGGAACGTGGTTCTTTTGAATTTTTGCTTCTGAACGTAACGCGACACATGCCGTCAACGAGCTTCCTTTCCAGTCTGTCTTCTTCCTACGCCATCATCATCATCATCATCATCAACAGCGTGACTACGCCCACTGCAGGGCAGGGGCCTCTCCTATATCTAACTCTCTCCTATGCCAGCTGAAGCGACTCTATCACCGAGAACTTCTTAAACTCATTCGCGCACCTAACTTTCTGCCGCCCCCTGCTTCGCTTGCCTTCTCTTGGAATCCACTCCGTTACTGTCAAGGACCATCGCTCATCTTCGCTTCAAATTACAGCTCGTGCTCACGCCAATTTCGCCCTCTGGATTTCACCTAGGTTGTCATAAACTCGCGTTTGCCTCCTGACTTGCTCTTCCTCTTCCTCTCTCTTAACCTTACACCAATAATTTTCTTTCTAACGCTCGCTGCCTGGTCCTCAATTTAGGTTGAACTATTCTCATTTTTCCCCACGTTTCTGTCACTTCTGTTAGTACAAGTAAGGTGCTGCGCTTACTTCGGGCGATTACACTAATAGGGCACACTGTACGCTTATTTATGTAAACTCTAGGCAGCGGCTACCACCTAAATACATTTCCTGAATCGTCTTGCATGATGTGCTGGAGATTCCCGCAACTGTAGGCCAAACAAAGGCTAGCGTGACAAAAGTGAAAAAACACAGTTAATTCCATGCGGAGAAAATTTTGAAACGCTAGCGGCAAACAATCGCAACCAGGAGAGTGGCCACTCGATCTCCACAGTACGAGTGACGCATAAAATATGTATTTTAGAAATCGCCCTTAGAGCCGAAGAAAATGCTGACAGTAGCCAGAGGTGGGCGCGAATTTCATACCAATGATAGTCGGTGTTCGGAGTCAATTGAAATTGAAATTATGTTTTTTTGAAGGTCAGGGTGTTTCGTTTCGTAATATCTGAGGGGTGGATATGGTGGTGTCGTGTTACCATTAGATTCGAATTTTATCAAATGCTAAGACGAACAAGTCGATTAAAGTGTTTACTCTAAAATAACTTCAAAATAAGTACTGGATAGACACTGGGGAGGCATGCATGAACAGGGTCTTGCATTTAAATTGCCAGTACTTTTTTTAAAAACTGCTCACAAACAGCCTCGGCGCTCATTACTTGTCGGCGCACAATAGTTGAAAAGTTTGTGTTCACCTGTTCAAAACGCCTTTTCACGATGGAAAAGTCATCCCTCAAGAGAAGAGGAAATTGGTTACAGAAATACGTGTTACTGGCACATTATGTCAAACTGGCTGCAAATTGGGTGCAGGCTGCCCGTTAAAAAAAATCTGCTGCTAGTTAGTGAACGCTGGCCCATCCCCTGAGTTAAGTTACACTCGAACAGCTCTTCTTATATATTCGCCGTTGCTGTTTTTTCCAACGGCATATATACCCTTGCTTCACAAGACTTTTTTTTTTTAATTGCAACGTCGATGCCCCTCTTAGCTTTTTTTCTGTTCTTCAGAGCAGTATATGATGCAATGCTTCTTGGTACTTGCGTTGCACGGTTAGCCGAAAGCTCTAGAAAAATTTACGTTCTCACGAAACGTCATAATCATTGGCGTCTTCCTAACTATCCAATAATTACAAAGTAAACAATGGAGGGAAAACCTCAGGAAGTTTGCTGGAGTTTTGACAAAAGCACTTGCCTTCGTCTGAGCAAGTCTTCTTTTCGAAACTCCAGCAAGCAGCCTCAGGTTTTACCCCCTTCTTCATTTTGTGATTATCAAGAACCACCTGACCAACCTCTCTCTACCACTAAATATGTGTTTCAGTTCCCTCTTGAACCGTTTGCTTCGTTTCGTTATTTCAGGGATTTTATTGCGGCTGTGCCAGCTAGAAATAATTTTTAGTAAGCCAGAAAAAGCGAGACAGCTCAAGCTACTAGCTTCGAAAGACGATGAATATTTGTGGGGTTCCTTAGGCCTAGACGACAGAATTTCGAAAGATTGCTGCAATTCAATATTACACAACTAAGCGCAGTGAGCTTTAGAAACTATACAAGGGAAGTGTTAGGAAATAAATGTCTCAGAAGATGGAGGGCACATTGCATGTTGAGTAAAATGACAAGACAAGGAGCAACATATAAAACGGCATGTGTTTTGAGCAGAGTATTGAGGTTACCTTGTTCCTATCATAATATACACTGCATATACTAAACCCCGCAGATTTAGCTTTGAGCGCCAATAAGTGGTTGAATATTTAATGCTAGAGTTGAGTTGGGCGTAGAAATGCTGTTATATTCTTACAGAAAACGAACGAGCTTTTGTATAACAAGAGGTGTAAAGTAAAATGTTCGGTTTTGGTAGTAAAAGTTTCTAAAATACTTTTTTTTCATGTAGCGGTGGAAAGCAAACTAAAATTGGAGTGCTATGTAAGAGGGTGGTGTAAACAATCCACGGTACTTATTAGCGAAAGTACAAAAAAAAGAAACCTTAAACGAATATTTCTGACTGCGTTGGGCAGGCCGGCGCACATACGACCAACAATGGTGCAAATAAGCTATTATGGTGCAACGGTCGGAGGGGAGGTTGCGTACCGCTGTTCAACATAAATGTTTAAACTCAAATTACGCCACCGTTGTATTTCCAAGTAACGTCGGAAAAAGGTGAAAACGTGAGACAACGAACTCCAGGAGAAAAACACGAAGAAAAACTGAGGATGCTTGTGTAAACATGCGACAGTATACTGCGATGCCACCCGGAAAAAAGGTGTGTATCTGGAAAGTTGCGTTTTCTTCTTTTTTCTTGGCGCAGTGGAACAAATCTCACTGTGGTGCGGAAGCAGAGTGTCTCTCAGTGCTTGTCTGAAAATATGCGCAAACAATAGCGCGACTGCTTTTATTTGGGAAAGATGCAAATTCCAGCACTTAGAAAACATGACCCTTGTTTGGCCTTACAGTTTCTTCCCTCAACTCCACCGGCAAGGTTTGGAAAACCAAATAAAACACAGACCAGGAAGTGTCTTTCGGAGCATTCCTAATGTCCCATCCCTGTGTGTAACTAAATAAAGCAAGCTGAATAGCGGCAAGAATCAGAGTGTGGAGCCGAGGCTGCAACTGCAAACAAGCTTCCTGCATTCTGTAAGAGTTTGTAACATAGATCACACACAAAAAGGTGCCAGAGTCAGCGAATATACCTGGATATCCTACGAATAACACATCAAAATGAAAGTGTAAAGCAGCAATTATGATAATGAGACACCTATGCATAGTAGTGAAAGTATGCACGGTAGTTTTATGACACAAAAATATTGCGCTCCTCATCAAAATAACAATATGAGCCAGAAACCTAGCTCAAATAATATATAAAACCACACAATATACTGTAAAATTTTGCCAACATGGGTCTTAGCCTCGAATCTGCGTACTTGTCCGAGCGTCCACGCATGTGAATTTCATTTCCGCTGTCAGGAAAGTCGGTCTCAAGGGAGACAAAAAGTCAACGTTTTGTGCCTCTACCTTTGGTGTCAATTATATAATTGAAATTCAGCACTAAATATCGCAGCGGTAAAATTTGCGCCCAAGAAAGGGAATTATGGAAACTGAAAGGAAATCATTTCTTTGCATGTTCCTCTGAATGTTCTTTGGCGTGGAGATCTCATGCACGTTTTAATTCTGTGATGTTACTTACTCATCAAGGAGTTTTTTAAGAATATCAAATGGATGGTGCTTTCATATCTTTTCGTAGTCCCATTTAACCATTGCCTAACGAAAGGAAGGATGCGAAATCAAGGTTTTGTTCGACACTCGGGGAGAAAAAAAAGACACCCAAAAATCAAATTGCTCTCCTGGAAGGGAAGGTACTTGTGGTTTAGAAACACTCTCTTTTGTGCACCGAAAGCAGTCTGGTTTGTGAAATATACTGTTGTGAAGGTCTCCCGAATCATTTAAATCCTATGGTACTGTAATGTTCCAACAAAGTGCACCACCATAGACGAGCAGCCACCGTGGCAATGTTCCGAATTATATATCCGTGCTAAAGAGCCATTCTACAAATTCATGGCGTGAACCTCGGCGAGACAACGTAAGGTGGTGGATCAATAATTTTGAAGGTGATACTGTTTCACGCCATTATTATGCAACTATCGAGCCCAGAATGTGCTGATTTCATTTACGTTCTTTTCGTTCTTCTAACTTCCGTACATTGTGCTGGCCTGCAGCTTTTCTCTAATTCAGGGTGCGTAATTTGAAACGGCGTCACAATAGTTTTCAAGGATATACTGTTACACATAATTATTATGCAACTATCAAGCCCAGAATTCTCTGTTTTTGCTTACGTTCTTTTGGTTCTCCTAACTTTGGTGCATCGCGCTGCCCTGGAACTTTTCTGAAATTTAGGTTAGGTCGTTTGAGACGACATCAACGCAATGTTGAAGCTCCTAGTGTCTCAGACCATTATTATGCAACTATCAAAGCCCAAAATTCTCTATCATTTACGCTCTTTCGGATCTCTTAACTTCCTTGAAATGCGCTGGCCTGGAACTTTTCTTTAAATTCGGGAAAATCACTTTAAATCGGCCGTAGTAAAACATTGCTGTGCTTAGTTCCTGAAAAAACGTCATTAGCGGCTCAGATCTCGACGGGAGGCCACGCATTAAGGTTTCTCTTCTTACAATATATGGATGCTTGTTTCTGCAACAGGGAGAATTAACCGGCTTAGTGTTCAAGCTCAGCTCGTTGAAATGTGGTCAGGGCATTCTGTACACTTGGGATGGCAGTCGCGGTAATCTGAATGTTCAAGTCACATTTAAACTGACAGGAAGGCACGCTAACGAATGTCGCCATAACTGCTTCCTACATCACTTAATTTATACAGAAAATGGCTGTATTAGTTGTTCCGCTAGAAACGATTTTGCTGTGACCAAGTTATTAAGGGGTGATTCAAAACAGGTTCAATGACGTATATTTTTTGGGGTAGGATGCGGGGAGGCTTGAGCGACGGCGGGCAATATTTGATTTGATCTGCATAGATTTATCACCGCTTCATACTGAAAAGCCGGATTCTTTCACCGACTATTTCTGTTGTGAAAACTGGAAAAAGAAGAAACGCATTTAACGTACTGAATGCAGCAACGGCACATTTCTCTGAAGAACTGCAATGTTCAGCAAGTGGTGAAGACGATAACATTGCAGGAATCATTCTTCAAAACGTAAAACATCATCAGAGCACCCCCACTCAGCGGATAGCGTAAGTACGACCAGGGGATGTTTTCAGACTCGACAATATTTCTATTTCACTGACATTCAGAGACATAACACCTGTACAGATGATTTTATTGTGCTCGGGTCGCGCCTATAACTGTTGGCTCCGCACACTGAGGGTAACACTGGAGACCGCCAAAGGCCACACACATAGGTTTTAAAAGCAATTCTTTTCATCTTCCCTGAACGAGCCGGCACTGCTCATCGACCCTAAACATTTAGATAGCCTAAACATTTAGACACTAAATATTTACACAGTCGGACTTCAAATGCGGGCGCTTTTTCCCGATCGACGGATGCCTACAAACATTTCCAAGGGCTGCGCAGAATTCCGCCGTTTGCTTGGGTTTAAATTCTCCGACAGTGTATGTCTTTCATAAAGACCTCGACCGGCGCCTCGCTTCAACGTACAACTAAACCACCGGAGGGCTTCTCCACTTTTCCGCAGCGCACTTTGGGAACAAGACGACGCTAGCGCACACGAGTTTCTTTCAATTTGCCAAGGTGCTGCGCCTTCTGCACCGTCGCATTATCTACCGCACTGCATCGACACAAGCGCAGCAGCGACCCGGTGGGCGAAGAAGAGAAAAATTGAAAGCGACGGTGCAGTGCACAGGGAGCCTTGTTCGTTCGCTTCTTTTGTGTCTTCGCAAGAGAAACATCGGAGAGCACAGCGGCGCATTATAAGAAGTCAGGCCTGCAAGTGAAGTCAGCGAAGAGCGAAGCGATATATTAAACAGAAGACAGCTTCCGAGACGTCGATGGCGCCTTGCAGCAGGCACTGGCAAGTTGTGTCAGATCGGAAAGTAGTCATTTCGTTAAATTATCTCGAGAGCTTCACACAGCCGGCATTTGTACCTCTTAGTTCTCCTTGCTATATTCTCGACAACCCTAATATATGCAAGCCCCTTGCTTCCTTCTGCGTGTACCGCTTTCATGCTTCTGCATGTCCGTCGGCTAATAGGAGACATTGTAAAGGCGAGTGTGCCCTTTTTCTTATATCGGTAAGGTAAAAAAATGGTAGGTATGGAATGGAATGGTATCGTATGTATGGCAGGGTATGACATGGCATTGCACGGTATGGGGCGGTATGTTAGGATGTTAGGCTATTTCTGGTTCAATATCTCAATGCGCTGCTTTGGCTGTGACAGGTGCGGCAGCAGATTTTCTAGGATTAATGTCTGTAATCAAGGCTCGATTAATGTCTACAAGCTTTAACAAAGAGACGGGCATGTGATGAATTTTGTCCCCACCTATTAGCCACCGCTGCGTACTGCATTTCACCCCGGTACCTTGGGCTCAGCTTGTAAACGCCTTCTGCTCTCAAGAACCGCCGGCAGCTACGTCAAAAAAAATCCGTCAGGCAACGACATACAAACTTTTAACGCTCATCTTTATATGCACAAGCACCAGTATGCATAAATCGCTAAAATCTGCCTCCGCAGTACAGACCTTTTAAAACACTGACCATTGCACATAGTGTTTTTATCCTGTCTTGATGCCGAACTTCAAACAGCAAATGCGTTTCTGCGTTTATTAAAAAGAATATACTAAGTATGTAGCCAATGTAACTGGAGCCTAAGCTACACATAGCATACACGACATTACACTTTCAGTCAATACATAAGAATTTTTCAGGTTGTGAATTCATGTGTGCAACCATTTTTTAAACCTTATTCCTGCCCTACTCCGAAGCCTGAGAATAGCCCGCTAGGCTTCTGAGCTGAGCACAATAAACTGGCCAGTAGGAACCGACTGTAGGCGGCGGCAGTGAGCTCAATCAGTTTTTCAAGTGGTTAACAAGAACATATGTGAATAGTTTTTACTTATTTTCGCTTTGTTTACTCAAGTAACTGTTAACACTTTAAGGAACGGGAGACAGTGAAATGCGTCAAATATTTCAACCCAACACTTATTAATTCCGTCGGCCCTCTTGTATAGCGCACTGCATAATAATCAGAAGATGGCGCACAATACCAGAATTTTGAAAGGAATTATGAATACGAGTGTGCTTTCTGCATTGAGATAGTAGACACTGGGCTCGTAGTAACGTCAGAGGAAGAAATCACAGTATGATTCCTTGCTGCTCTCAGGACAACCTGCTTTTGCAGGCTGCGCTGATTAATCCTGCATGTTTAAGATATGGGAATAATACAGCCTTGTGCTGAAAAACGCAGGAAAAAGGCAGTCAACTCAACTACTTGTAAATTCTCTTTCCGAATTTAATATTTTTCTTATTTTTGCGCAAAGTAATATAACTGCAATCATCGGGATTGCATTTTGAAGCGTCACCGAACAGCCCTACTCACGTATTCTGCACAGACGCCTAAGTTCCAAACTGGCTCCACTCCAGCATATTTTGAAACTCATCGCAATATGTATGTGGTATAAGCTCCATTAGAATATTCTAGTCGATCGAAAACTTCCCATCTATATAGATATGCAAGCGTTGACATTTGGGATCCACCCTGGTCCAAACTTTTAAACTTTTAAACGAATGGAAGTCTCCACAGATGTCCCCGAGGGGTAGATGCGTAAATGAAATAACGTTAATGGCAACCTCACGTAGTGTATGTTTGAAATTGACAAAATATTAATGCGAGGAGAAATGAACTCTGCGTAAAACTTTATGCTTCGATATAGGAGTGCTGAAAAACTGAGAAAATAGGGTTAAACTCCGCTACATCTCTATGCACTCGCGCACGAGCATGAATTGACTGATTTTTAAAAAATAGTGGTTTTAAAAATGCTATTGACTGACAGTTCGGAATTACGCGGCCGTACACTGCTGTTAAGAATGAGGCAAATCGACTTAAATTGTTTAAAAATTGTATGACGATATATAAAATTGATTATCGATGACATAAGGTATTCGATAAAGGCAGGCACTTCGTGCGGATAAGGGAGGTATCGACATTGCAGTACATAATGAGGAGGGTTCTTGGACGGGAGTCCTATTTGCCTATTATTAATAATTAATTAAAAGACTCTTAGCCTAGCGTCGCTGCTCAGCCACTTGGGTGTCGAATGCGTAGACAGTAGCTTGGGAGTGTTTCTTGCCTGGTCCACGTGAGTGCCGAGGTGTTCAAGAGAGTACAAGAGGAGGGAAGTCGACTTAAGGTGACGGGCATCTTGCGTTGTCACTTTGTCAGAAATAATTGCTTGCACGGGCGCAACCTTATGACTGTCAGATTGGGCAGTTAGTTACAACCTCTTTAGAATTTAAAGTAAGTGCCCAGACGCAGCGCTACCAAAGATACGAAACTTCCATGTAAACCACTGTCGAGCCAAGCCAAACGTATGCCAATTCCTTCCTTATCAGCCGGAAGAAAGCAAGCTGGAGCTTGGTGTCGCTACCATGCCAACAATATCCAGCTGAAAAAAAACATCAGTGAGCAGGATTCGAACCACCACCTCTGAGATAAAAGCAACTTCATTTGTCGGGGCCTTATATGATTCGGTGATTGCCGCAGCCTGTCTGGCTGCACGTATGTCCAAGATTTAATTTTTTTTTACATCAAATCCGCTCCGGTCACCAGTTACGCAGAACCTGAAACCGAACCTAACTGTAATTTCCAACCCCTGGCGCTGCCACGCTGAGGCCTGCTTCTGCCAGTGTAAATTGAAAGAGAGAGAGACAGCATACTTTATTTTGTCCAACAGAATAGACTGCGCCCAAGCTCTGGGACAGAGCCCCTCAAAAAATATTATTCTTTTCATGAAAAAATTACTGCAAAGTACAAAAACCTTTTGTCGGCTCTTTAGTGCTCGGAAAAAAGAAATCGTGTTTTCAGTGAAGCCAAACATATTGCCATGCTTGTCTAAGAAGCTTAAGCCGCACTGAATGGATGATTTAGTTGCGTGGAATGATATGAAAAAGAGTCACATTAAACTTTTGTGACTCACAACTTTACATCAATGCTTTAAGTTACTAATTGTCTCAAGAAATGTACAGAGGAAAGTTCTGGAAAGGCAATATATTTAGTGAGACCTGAATACAACGAAATAATAAATACTACAAATAGGTAACATAGAATTTAAGAGTTTTCAGGGAAAGAAACAATATTTACATTTGAGCGCTTCTAACGTCCTATTTGCACTTGGCTGCTGCTGCAAACAACCGTCGTGCTGAAGCCTAATAAAAGAGAAATATAAGGTAC
This sequence comes from Amblyomma americanum, assembly GCF_052857255.1. Classification (NCBI taxonomy): domain Eukaryota; kingdom Metazoa; phylum Arthropoda; class Arachnida; order Ixodida; family Ixodidae; genus Amblyomma; species Amblyomma americanum. Next base: position 115,615,731 of record NC_135504.1, read on the forward strand.
TCTTGGTTTTACATTTTTCTCGGTAAAGTTCGCCTCGGTTAGAAGACCTGTAATTAGGGGGCCTACAAACTCATGTAATCGCCGCGGAAATTCTAAAGCTAGCCTGTGCATTCGGGTACTTTTTACAGGCCATTTCTTTGAAGAAAAACTTCTAAGACGGGAACGCGAAGATATCTTGGTGATAAAGACCTTCCTTGCCTAAAAAAACGTAACATGAAAAGGAAAACGGCACCGAACGGACATGCATCGCGGCAGGAATGCGTCAAATAAAATATCACGCCAGAAGACAGAAGGCACGCGATATTCGAGCTCAAGGCCTGTGTGCTGCATTCACGACTCCGCAGTGAGGTCTCTCCAGGGTGACCTACCAGCATGAATAATTCAGCACAGGTAGAAGTGCGAGAACTTTCGGACAAAAAAAGGCAACCGCCCTCGTACAGCCAGGGAGAGTACGCAAGGAAATATGGCAAAAAAAAATTATTATGCGGTTCTTGGAGAACTACAAGACAGAGGCTTTGGCCTAGTGTTAAGACAGGGTATTAAGTCACGCATCACTTTAAAGCCCCGCTCTAACATTAAATTGTTGTATCATTAGGAGAACTGAAGCGGGCGGAGTGGGTGAGGGAGCAAACGCAGGTTAATGACATCCTAGTCGAAACCAAGAGGAAGAACGGGGCTTGGGAAGGGCATGTAATCGAAGGCAAGATAACCGCTCGTATTTAATGCTAACGGAACGGATTCTCAGAGAAGGCAAGCGTAGCAGGGGGCGGCAGAAGGTTAGACGGGCGGATATATTAACAAGTCTGCGGGCATACGGTGGCCGGTGGCGGCAAAAGACAGGTTTAATTGAAGAGACATGGGAGAGGCCTTTGCCCTGCAGTTTAGTCAGGCTGGTGATGATGAAGATGATGATGATGATATCCATGCTATCAGCCAATGTTTATTACGGACGTCGCACTGCCGGAACGGAGCAGAACAGGAGGATGGAGGGTATGTTTGAAAGCGATCCCAGAAGCGCGTATGCATATCAAACCATTCTGGACAAAAGAATTTTTAAACGGGAAAGAGTATATAAACGCAATTATGAAGCGATAGCTACATTACGCCAGAATTTCGAGCCTTCAGCATGGCACCTCTTGAGCTGCGTGGCACCCCCTGAGCTCCATGGCGGCGCTGTGGCTGGTCACGCTGTTGATCACGTGGAGCGGAGCAGCTGCTGGTGGCGTGCCGCGCCTAGTCGCCGATAGTGAATCCACGTCTAGGGACGAAGATGAGGATGAAGGAGGAACGCCCAGACGAAACGGAGCAGCGAAAGACTGACTTTTCAATTCGACTGAGCGAGTTCCACTCGTCCAGCTGTAGCTATCGCGTCACTGCAGGTTTAACCAGAGCTAAACCACAGTTTTCTTATATTGTAAGATTTGAGTATACTATTCAACATATCCGCAGACCTGCAAGCGGCAGGCTTGCAGTTCCCTTTTCATTTTCGATGGTAGTTTTAACTGGTCGACACTAGCGATGAAAATGCCATAAGAGAAGAATGAACCATTACCTTCTATATTTCTACACAAGTACCTTGCAGATTTTCAAAATTAAAATTTATTATTCGAAAATGTCAGACATGTGGCCACAAGGAATTGGAAATTGAAAGGCTGCGCTTGTTTCTTGCACGGACGGCAGACCAGGATTCATAATCCACGTCATCTGCCAAACTTGGAAACAAATTTATGGCGCATATGCGGCCTCATCAGATTTCGTAAGCTTCTAAAATCTATTAATACATTCATTTACGTTTCGTTTATGGCACAGAGAAGGGCTAAGCAACCGGAGTGACTGCTCAGCATTGCAGAAAGTCTGCAGAGAGATGTGGATTACGGCATCTGTTTGTTCTGCGCCCTAACTCTACATCTGCAGAAACTGAGACTTAAAGCACCTAGTTAAATTGGAACGGACCGCGCGAACATGAACCGCATCCTTGATGGCGTGGTAAAAAAGACAACATAATAATTTAGAACGCACTTTCCTGGCTGAGTAGTTGTAAGTAAAGAAGGTATGAACAGGCTAACTTATACTTACTGAATGCGCTCTCTGCACGCGTTGTAATATCAGAGCTTGTCAAGAATTGTCGGGCGCACCAAACTGATACTCTAACTTCGTGCATTGTTTAAATTTTTGAAAGGAGAGAGGGAAAGAGTGAAGTCTAATGAAGGCAAAGGCGCAGTTGTCGGTAGCTGGAAGGTAAGCCTGGCCTGCTACATTATATGGGCTAAAGAGGAGGGGGAAGAAAGAAAAGGCAGAATTGCAATGGATTATGATGACGTTATAACACAATATGTCGTCCACGCATACGAAGTAGCGGCCACTAATGTGTTGCGAAGATTATAATGCGTAGCGCACGTGATCCATTTCCTGCACATTCACTGACACAAAAGAGTTTTATATGGCACAGAAATGGGCGGTCATGGACACAAGTATTAGCATTCACATATGGTCTTGGACCTTGCATCATTATTGACTACCACATTGTTTAAACAAGTTCTTTAACGACGACGTTAGAGGTCATTGCGCCGGACGTGGGACTTGAACACATGATATAGAGGAACTTCACATAGAACTTGACTTAGGCGGACATCACAAATTTTCGAGCTCTGTCAAGGCGCGCACAAGGGAACGCCCATTCTTATATAGCACGAACATAAAGTCAAGGAACCCTTTAATTATAAAGCTAAGCAGATGTCATGGCTACGAAAACGATCGCAGTTTCAAGCTTGGAGATCTTCAACAAGGCGTAAATATGAGTCGAGTGCACGAGTTTCAAGCATATCGTGCAAAGGTGAAGTCATTATAAAGTGCGAGGCGACAAGGGCTCGGAGAAAGACATCAGGGGAGCGCAAGAAATGGGAGGGCCTTTCTTCCCGCACAAGTTTGACGGCTAATGTTGTTTCATTCCAAGCCACGAAAACTGCAAAAAATGAAGAGCCATTTTATAATGCAGGTGGAAATATCAAGGGGAGCCTCTATGGCATACATTTTATAGAAGTGCGCAAGATGTAAAGAACTACAAGAAAGTAAACGTATACATTATTACAGCGCGTGTCTTTCGATCGCGTCAACACATAAAAGGAACAATGAAACGATCAGACGTAAGCGTCAGGTGTATACAAAAACAAGCATAGCTATTAGAGCTGCACTGCAATCGGGAGAGCAGCGATGTAAAACGGAGCGCTCTCCTTTTTGGCTGTCGCTTAACGCACTGACGACACGTGGATGTATAGTGCAGTTGGCGAATCACCGCGGCTTAACAGAGATTGACTTTATGGAGAGCCCAGAGGGTATCAAATGGCGCGCTTTCACTTGCGGCCGAGGCCCACCGGTGTCAAGATATGCACGTGTCAGGGTTTCTCTTCGACCGGATAGCTGCGCTGGTTTCTCGCTTCGCCTTGTCCCCGCCCTACGCTGGGGACAAATAATTTATCGCATGAAGCGATAGCTTATATCCGACAACCTTAACGTCATTCACTTCGACCACGTCGAATGGGCGTTTCCGCATCTTTTCTACTGTTTTTTGTCCCCTGATACGTATCGTGCTCGTACGACATTAGCCACGTTTTAGTGAAGAAAATAGTGGAGCTCACCGGAGGCACTTATCGCAACAGTATGTTAAGTCTGCGCTACAGAACCAATTTCTTTCAAATATAGTTGCAAATAAGGACAGAGAGACAGGAAGAAAAAAATCGGTGTGGTTTAGCTCTGGTTAAACCTGAACTGACGCAATAGCTACAGCTGGCAGAGTGGAACTCCCTCAGTCGAATTGCAAAATCAGTCTTTCGCCGCTCCGTTTCGCCGGGCATTCCTTCTTCATCTTCGTCCCTGGATGAGGATTCACTCTCTACACTCCTCCCCCACTCGGTTTCGCCGGCGCGCCGCGCCGCCGGCAGCTGCCTCGGTGGCCACGGCGCCTCCACGCTGAAGGCTCGAAATGCTAGCTTAACGTAGGCGAGCGGCGCGCGCCCCAGCTGTGTGCTCTGACGTCACTCTGCGCATGCGCACAACTGACGAGGCAGTCGGCGTGTGCTCCGCCGTCGGCGCAGCGGCGAGGCGCGCGGCTCGCACACCAGCTGCGGGCTACGACCTCGCTCCGCGCATGCGCACAGCTAGCGGAGCGGTCGTGCCACGGCTGACCGCGTAGCCACGCTGACCTCCGGAACTGGCTAACGTAGTGTAGCTATCGCTACAAAATCTGGTGGAATGGGAGCACTGTGTTCTGCCTTCATAGATAGGAACAGATGTGCCGGACTTTCAAAACAAACATGAAAAAAAAGTATCGGGAAATTTGAAGTCACAGTTCGTGCATAACATTGCTGTTTCTCGGCAGAGACGTACCCTTTTGTCTGTGTAATTTATTTTTCTTTTATCGCATTCAAGACTTCATATGCGATTTGATAGAATATTTTTTCGCACCAGACTTATAAGCACGAATTCCTCAAACACTACCATTAAAACGAGCAACTCTCCCAGCGATGCTTTTTCGTCTTCCCCGTAGACTGCTGTAATAATATCTACGTATTCATGTGGGCAATTTTTATCGGCTTAAGAATAATATTTTTCATGCGCAGGTAGCATAATGCGCGTCTTCGAGAAAAAATACGTGAGGACATCATCCCTGGAATATTGACTTGACAAACAGTGATCCTTCTATGTTAATAGTTCCAAACCATGTGACATATATTACAAATTTTTACAACCCTAAAAGGATAGGCCACTGGTTTTTGTGCGGCTAACATTGTTAATTGTACTTATTCTGACGTGGATGTAGTATTAAGGGGTAAAAATTTTGAATGGACATTTAAGCTAATCGATGTTCCAACCAGGTGCGACACTTCTGGTTCTTGCACATTGATAGATCATATATTTTCCTCATCATCTTCTGATTATACCACTGGAGTAATGGATTATTTTTTCATTACTGCTCACTATCCTCTGTTCTTCCTTCTGGGTGTCGCAAAACGTACTCAGTGTCACCAATATTCCAAACATTCTTTCAATGAAACGTTATTTATCCAGAAGGTACAAGGCACTTGTTGGGAGAGCGTTTTTCAGGAGAACTGTCCTGACAGGGCGTACTCGATATTTTTATCAACAATAACAAATTATATCAATGAGTCCACAAGTCATGTGTCCATTCAGCAAAGATTCTCGTCTCCCAGAAATCCATGGATTACAAATGCGTTGCTGCGCTCTATAACAAACTAGAATAATCTTAACAAAAAGGTGAGACTGCAGCCGTTCAACACAGCTTTGCGAACTAAATTTAAGAATTATAGCAATATCCTTTCTGGTATCCTTAAACGCGCAAAACGGGACTATTATGAAAGACAGATAATTCAGAACGGAATGAATACCAGACGTAATTGGGAGCTTATTAAAGAATTTCTTAATATTACAGAGACTAACACGGGCATTAAAAAAATAATTTACGACAACGAGGAATGCATAACCGAGGCTGACATATCAAATGCTTTTAGTGATCATTTTGCCACTTGCCAGAACGCGCTATCGCCTAGTGTTTTACGCCATCTCCCACGTAGCCCTCAGTCATTTTTCCTTCGACCGGTCTCTTCCGAAGAAGTTTTAAAGGTAATTTCTTCTCTTAATGTCACTGGACCTGGCCTATATCCTATTCCGCCTTCTAGAATAAAACTGGTTGCGGCTGACATATCATTTGCTTTTGCAGATATCGTTAATAAAACGTTTAGCACAGGCATATTTCCTGATTTGATGAAACATGGTAAAGTAATCCCTGTGTTCGAAAAGGGTTCTCTTGAAAACTTTAATAACTACCGCCCAATTAGCATTTTACGGTTTTTTAGTAATATCATTGAAAAGCTTATTTACACTCATCGAATGCACTATCTCAATAAATTTAACCTTCTTTCTTCAATACAATTTGGTTTTAGGCAGAAATATTCGACGGAATTGGCATTAATTAATTTCACGGATAACATTAAACGCTTTATTGACGAAGGGTTTGTTGCAGGAGCCATATTCGTCGATCTAACAAAAGCCTTTGACACTCTAGATCATTCTATTCTTCTGTGTAAGCTCGAATCTTTCGGTATTACTGGCCCACATTTAAATCTTATTCGCAGCTACTTGTCTAACAGGCCTCAAGTAGTGTATCTTAATGACCAATTCTCTTCTACTAAAGTAATTAACTGTGGCGTTCCCCAAGGCTCTATACTAGGCCCATTGTTGTTCTTATTATTTATAAATGATCTACCTAATGTACTTACCAATTGTAACTGTTTGTTATATGCTGATGACACGACCATCTGCTCATCACAGAAATCGCTTACCGCACTTCAAGACACACTTAACACTGATCTTAACAATGTGTATTCCTGGTACACTGATAATAAACTTCAATATCTTAAAAACAACCTTTGTACTATTTCATAATCCACAAACGTCGATTTATTCTTCAATAACTGTCTCGTTAAATACTTATGTCATACCGACATCTGATACTGTTAAATTTCTGGATATTACTCTCGACAAACAACTTAAGTTCAATAGCCATGCCAACTCGCTAATAAAAAAAGGTTTCAGTTGGCACCCGCATTATCATTAAAACACGCGCATTCTTCCACCCTCATATTATTAGATCGTTGTATAATGCTTATATTAACAGTCATTTATCATACTGTTTATCTTCATGTGGTAATACATATGCCATTTATCTCAAAGCACTTCAAAGTCTTCAAAATCAGGCAATAAAATTAACGACCTTTAACTCATTCCGCTGCCATTCTTTACCTATCTATCAACGTCTTAACGTGTTACCCATTCAACAGCTGTTCTATCATAAGTTATCACTCATTACATTTCTTCTCTTTCATCGTGAAATAACCTCAGACAGTCTTCCTTTGATAACCTCATGCACAAAAATAATACTAGGTTTTCAGAACGCTATAACCTTCTATTACCTAAAATGAGATGTAACTATGGTAAATTTACACTTCGTTTCTATGGTAACCCACTTTGTAATCTTCATCCCTGTTAATATTAAGTCATCTCTTTCATTGCAGTTTTTAAACACAATATGAAAAGAATACTGTTAGCAGAACCATCTTTTCATTTGTCGTAAATACATTTATTAAATTTTCTTTACATTAATTCTGTTATTGTATCTTTAGGCTTCATGTTTATGTAAAAAATATGCAGAAGAGCCACATTTTTATTACAGATTACTAGATATTCCTGCTTATGATTATTTATTGTGATATTACTGTATAACGCTTTTTTAGTATATATCTAATTGTCTTCTATTTATTTGCACTTGTTCCCTATGAATTGTATTTCTTGGCGCGTTTCTTTCTTTTCCTTTTTCTTTTGTTTTGTTTGTTCGCCCTCTACTTGCTGCTCTAATACTCTTAAGCACCCACTAATGATAGGAGGTCCCCCTGGCAGTTTCTCACTCTGGGACCTCCTGATGCTGTATATAATATGTAAGCCCGTTTCTTGTACATGCAATAACAATAAACTTGAACTTGAATTTGAACTAAGCTCCACCTAAGAGTATGAATCGATAGCCTTAATGGGCTAATGACCAATAATGCGGAATTGGTCAGCCTTAACTCTACCTTCACAGATCCCTGGGAGTCCTGATACCACTCCTGGCCAAGTGGTATCGCGGTTAAACGATGTGCCACTCACCTGCAATGGCAGGTGCGTTCTGGTGGATTTGTGCGGCCCAAGTTGTTATTCCGAAGCTACCTCTCGTGATCAGTCATAACTTTAACTTCCACCTGCCATTCTTGTTACTTTGCTCACAATCCGGTGGGCAGGCTGTTATGATACCACAACGTGACGTTACCTACATGACCCACTTAAGTTGCTCCTACTAGGATTTTTCGCTCACAACGCCGATGACGCCAACAGTGACCGCAACGACGACGCCCTATGAGCTGCAGAATGAAAGCCTGAAGCCTGAACGCTGTCTCGATAAAAAACGTTTCCAAGAGAAATGGCAAGCGGCAGTTGAAATGTTTAGTTCAAGTGTGTATACATTACCTGTCTTGTGTGATTTTATACGGAACTCACTGGGAGTAGCTTCGTCGCTTTAAAAATGCCAGATGGTCGAGAAATTTCTGCAATTTTGAGGCTCTGGTTTTCCGTGAGTTCTAAGGCTGCAGAGTCGCTTTACACACGGCGCATATTTTGCGAAGTGTACAGATGAACAAAAATATGTGAACCTTTTCGTATGGTAATATTACTTGCTGTCATGACTTTGTTACGTTGGCTTTCTCTTGTTCAATGTACTCGCAAAGGACAGCCGCTATCTAGACTGCTTCAACGGTAGCAACACTCTCAGCGTCCTATTTCGTAACATGAAGATCGCGTGTTCCCGAGCGGGGCGATCAGAGTCAAGTCATTGTGGGCAGAGGTATGAGTTCTCCTGAAAACATATCTTGCGATTTCATGCATTTCATGAATACTTTTACTCGCGACTCAAAAGGGAGGGCGATAGCACCTGTTGTTCAAACTCGGTCTTTTCCTTTTTATCACAAAAAATGAACTATAAGGCAATCATGCCAGTAAATAAGTAAAGAAAAAGAACCAATACATTTTTAAATGGTATCTCAGAAAAATTTTTTCGCAAATTAGCATTCTTGCAACTTAATTTCTGTATATCATGAAAAACTTCTCGATATACAGGCGAAGCGCAGGGCGCAAATCCTGCATTACTCTGTTTGTACCGATTGCCTTAGAAGCCCATGTGTTCGACCCTGGCTACCTTCTATAAGTAGAGCCTCTGCCTCTTCTTCGTTTTCGCCGAGCTCCAAGCTCCCCAACCAGAATAAAATCTTGAACCTTTCATCATTCTTTGGCGTTAGGGTACACAGCTTAAACTATAGGTAGTCGCCTAATAGTGTGCACTTTTAAAGACATAGGTCCTGATTGCTGCCATCCAGGAGAGCGTGTACTACACTTCCAGAAAATTACTCCACAATCACAAAATTACTCCACTTTGAAGGCTCCCTCTAAAACATTTCACAACACTGTTCGAACTTCGAGTTATTGACCAATTCGCTCGCGCCCTACCATAAGCTTGACGTGCCGGTTAGCTCACTTGATAGAGCGACTGCTCCGATGAAGCGCTGGTCCCAGGTTCCAACCCCAGACTAGGACAAATTTTTGTTTACCTACGACGAAGTTTTTGAGAAAGCTGTGTAGCTTTTCTTTGTAGCCGTTAGACTGCGCCTGGGTGGATGTCAATGAGTAATTACTCCCTTATTACAAAATAGTTTCACTGAAATACAAACAAAAAAGTGGCTGAAGGCCCTGTATACAAGTCATTCTAGGATTTATGCATAAAACTCAAAATTACCACCCCTATTGGTTATCAATAAAGAACCTTTCGTGGCACTACAGAGTAACGTTTTTGGCGTAAGACACCACTTTATAGAGCACGAAAATTATTACTGAATATTTTTAATTATTTAATCTTTGTCGTATAGTCATTGAGCGCCTCTGGAGGGCGCGATAGCAGCTGCAACTATTTAAACCCTGATCTCCCATGGCGCTTATGACATTTCTCAGAATCTCAATAGAATGAAGGCTGTTTTTCAAGTTTTCTTTCAGTAAAAGCCAAGTCCACCGATTCTATTGTTTGATACCTCAAATAATAATGACAAAGTGCTACTCACCAACTTTACAGTGGTGCCATACCCACTTGCACTGTATTCACATTAATGTTTGGTGTCACGGCTAACCAGTGTGGCAAATATTTTCATAACCAACGTTGCGAGCATAAAGTTTCCCGGCGTAAAAAAAAAACTTAATACCCTAAATCATCCATGCGGCTAACGGCTTCTGCTCGCATATAACGGGAAAAGAACAGTTATCAGGACCTTCAGAAAGACTGAAGCACACACATACACAGCAGATCAGTAGGTTCTTGTGCCAATGTAAAAATAGTTTACATTTAGGTTTCAAACCATAATTTTTAACGTAACTACCCTCATGTTCTATTTTAATACCCTTAGTTATGCTGATGAAACAAATATTTTTATTAATTGCAATAGGCAAGAGCAAGGGCTGCGAGTCCAGGGGGATTGGGCGCTATTAATGATCCTGAAAAAAGCGTTGAAATTGCGGCCAGTCGAAAAGATTAGAACACTGGTTATTCCCCAGATTAACGTGCTGATTTTTTTTATTTTTAATCTTTACTTGAGGAGCGTTTTCGGCCACATAGAGAGTGTCGTTAAATAAACAATTTCAAAAGTTCGGTTGTCACTTAGCAGTCCCAAAACAGTATGCGCAGCGTGAATTTTAGAGTAACTACTGACATCGCGCGTATTTGCGACTAGATGTTTTCGTGACATTTTGTAGCGAAAGCTGCATTGGCCACGAACTTGTAGTTCTGCCGTGCTCGCATTCAAACCGTGGTCGCACTGCTCCACGTGACGAACCACGTGACAACAATTAGCCATACAACCAGACTAACATGGACTTGCAATCAAGATTAACCAAGGCTAACCAAGCTATGTCTTAGCTTTCGCAACGTATATCCTGCTGTAACCAAGCTAAGCCACTGCCAATTTTTCTGTTCTCTTTGGGGGCGCCGAAGGTATGCAACGTCCAGACTACGGGCGAAAAGAGTAGACCTTACGTTATAGTCTGCGGACATCACTCTGCCACTTCCTTGAATGTTTGACGGGAGGCAATTGCGGGCACTTTGGCCTCCATCAGAGAATGCTGTCTGGGAAGTTTTTAACGGGAACCACCTGCCCTTAACTTATGTCTTTTATGCACAAGAAGCCATCCATCTTCTTGCGATGCACCACATGGCGGCTGATCTACCAAAACACACAGACTTCCAGTAGAAACAGTGACTTTTCGTGACAGTATGTGTTCCTGCTAATACTTTTTTCACAATGCATTCCTCTTCCTGTTTTACTACCCGCAAAGCGATGGATATGGTCGCGCTGCTCTATGTATGTTGTAGGTTTGCAATTAATTTCGTTCGAATCTCCAGCGAAAATTCTTAAGTCATTAATCAGGACGCGGCTTCTTACCGGCGTCCTCAGGTGCGATGTAGAAAAAATACGTCGCTTAAGTTTGATAAGTCCACGCATGTGTATGGGGAAAATTTTTATTGACCTTAGAAGCTCCAAGCCTTGCCAGATACACTGAACATCGCTTTGTATTGAATATTCAGGGAGTATGATTGACGCAAACGTGTGGGAAAAATTTGCCTAACAAAACAAAGGAAAATAACTAATAATCTTTCACCTGCAACCAGACTGTCCAGTGTCAACATAGCTTAAGTGTAGGTTCTTTGCAAGAGCCTCTTCATATGTTGGTTGCTGCTACAGGTAAATCATAATTAGTAACTACGACCTATTAGCAGAAACTACACCGAGTCTTCGGCTTTCTACAACCAAAGTAGTGGGCACTTTTGTTGGAAAAATAAGAGTGGAGAGTTGTAATAACGGCCCTTTTATTACGAGAAAAAGCATCACTGAATACATGCAAAAAGCAGGAACAAAATTATTTCGCTTTACTAAGTTGCAAGATATGAACACACATGATTGTTTTGTCTCTGTGGAGTGTTCTCAGACCTGCGGAGGTACCAAGAGTTGCCCGGTGCGAGCCTCTAAAAATTCTGTACGACGCTGCAGATGCACTGTGCCGTCCCATCCTGGGCAACATTATGCTAGAGAACAGTGGCGCAAATAAGACTGGATAAGATAGAACATTAGGCATGCACACACATACCAGCAGTTAATTTGACAGTAGGAAGCCATATTTTCGCCGTTTCGTTCACCTGACTTCTGGCACCAAAAAGGCTTATTGGATATTTATAACGCCGAACTCAGGCACGTGGACACATCGCATGATTGCTCTGAACACAGCCACCAAAACGAAGGCTTCTTAACCCAAAGATAACAGTATCCCGTCGTGTTGCTATTTGCGTAGTTTTGATGAATAATTACTGAAGTTAGAGGTGTTGAGAAAGCAGTTTCAATTTTGGAGCACACGAACGAAGACAAGGGGGAAGGACACCTTCAGGATGAAGCGATGAGGTTTCTCGCTTTAGTGCTTACCATTCTTCTTTGAAGTTGAAACTTTTTGTCCACTCAGACAATAGCATATTGTGTGTACCTGTTGTGCAATTCAACTTTTTCGGTTTTGTATTGCAGCAGTCTACGGAGTACAAGGGAGAGTATCGACGCGTGTGACGAAAATGCTCAATGTGCAAGCTAAATTGAAAAAAAATTTGTTCTGTTTGCATCGGTTGCTTCTTCACAGACTTTCGCGGCATGTTTTTTTATTAATATCCAAAGATATGTTAACGGTGGAAGCGAAAGGGTTAATGAGTTGTGATGCAAGAAAGAAACAGTGCGAAAATAGAATAGTCATCCTAATTTTCCAGTAAAGCGTGATGACCTCTTTCGGTAATGGAGCGTTCCCTCCGATGATTCGGAGACCGTTGGTATGCGATTGGTGCTGAAGACGCCTGTGTTTACTTCTCACATTCTTATTTCATTCGGAGAGCCATGCTGATGGGTGAATTTTACCAGGATATATTAAAACATTCGCAACGAAAATTAACTTTTATAACTTTCGCAGCAAAGACTCCTTTACCGCTACTACCATAACATAACGACGGCCGCAAAAAAAGACGGCTGAGAAATACACCACTACTGCTTCTCGTATAATTCTATGCAAGGTACTGCGTTGAAAAGAAGGCGTGATACCATCAGAGCAACAGCACGCAACTCTTGAGAGTCACGTATAACGACAAAATAAAAGCCATAAAAACTTGCGGCTCGGAACTCGAAGCACGTATTCGATTACAGTCATAAAGTGCAAACAGGGAAAAGAAAGCTAACTGTCGGCCCTAATAACGCGAGCACAGGCAGTTGAGCCTTTTACGCAAATGAGAATGCTACTGTGCGGAGGCATGTCGCGTAAACTTGGAGAGCTTTGCTCGATCATTTTCTTTGCAGGGATCGCTCCATAAGCGGTAAAAGAGCAACGTAAAAGCGAGTGTGAGACCAAGTGTAATGATAAATTTTTTCTTCGAATTGCAGTAATGTGCGCAGCCTCCCGCGCCGGAACTTTGTTTTGTCCGTTGCTTAGATTGTGCTGGTCCAAGCACTTATTCATTATGGTCTACACTACTTAAAAGTGAAAAAGATCAGCAGTGCCGGGGTATCTGTGAGCGTAGTTACTCCTCCTTTCCAATTTTCAGGCAGCTCGCTCAGCTTGCCCCCCCAAAAAAAGAAGAGTCTAGATCGACGAACAAACTCGTGCTGATGTTGGTCCACCTACTGCAGGAGAAATTAAGGGATTGAGGCGGCGCGTTTATTGCACATGGGAAGCGTCACATATTTGCAACATGTTAAATCCATCACCCGGCATATGGGCCACACGACGCGTTCCCGGAAGTGCACAACCCGAGAACCTTGTTACTGTTAAAAAAGTAGCTGTGTCATTACTGCTTCCAATCATGCCAGGAAAGGTGTATATGATAACAGGAGACAATGGCTTATTAGGGCTAAACTGTTAGCGTTCTAGCGGTAAAAATGACATTATTTTTGCACCAATAGGCTCGACCAGTGAGATTGTGGGTTTTACAGCAAATTTTAAGACGTTAGTGTCTTGTTTCAAGCCGGAAAACTTTTTCCATAATCTCTTTTTCAGGAGGCTCTTAAATATGTGGATTCATAGAAACCCAGCTCACCGGCTTCGTCAAGGTCAATGTAAGGCACAAGCTGACGCCATCGTTATTCGCGCTGTAATCAGCCTTCTGTCGTCTACTGTTATTTCAGTTGCTATTCCAAACCGACTTGGGAGCTGTACTTGTACAGAGCAATGCAAGCACGTCGCAAGTGTCGAGTTGAAGCGGTCTGTCTGCTGCACACCCGGAATGCTGTGCACAGACTCCGCAGATTGTTAGACGCACTTTAGCGTACCCTCGAGCAGGCTAAGTTACTAAGCCCCGTTGACGGCTGTCCCATGTTTCAGTAGAGGTGCTCATATTTATCGATTAACTACGTTTTTCAACTATTGCACAAATGTTTGCTACTGGAGCCGTAAAAAAAATTCATCCATATGGTTTGAGTACCTCGACTCGTCTCTTCTATCGCCTGTTACGTTTCTGGAGGCATTGCCACTTGTTTGTGAAAACATTCCTCAATACAATCGTAAACCTCTGCAAACGAAGGTTGCTCAAAACTCAAACGAGCTGTTTTTTTCTCCCAAAATCTGGCAACGAAGCAAAGAAAAGCTAACAGGCGTTGACGATATCAAGAAGTGATTGTGTGGCCGCGGGTAAAGTGCGCGTTGCATCCTGCCAAGCTCAATTTTACTATGACTGCGAAATCAGTTATCTGAGCTTTCAAACTTGAGAAAACACACGGAGTGTATATTATAATTAACATTGTGCTTCCTATATTATTATTTTGCCTTGTGTTTCGTCAAGGCGTCCGCGAAGGGCCAAATAGAAAATTTATACCTTGTCAGTGATTTTTTTTGTAATTACTTTATTCGTGTCACTGTCTGTCGATTAGTCTTGCATAACACATAGCTGTGACGGTTGCATTCCGGCCTTCAATTTTTATTTTCGAAGCACGAGATGTATTGAAGGGACATCGACAGGAAGGGGACTGGAAATGAAAAAAATGGACTTCACGTTAATATTTGCTAATAATATTTTCACGTTAAATTGAAGTAAATGTATCGTTCAAAAAAGGGTCGTCATTTTAATGCATCCACAATTGTTTCATATCACAGCATCAGCACTGCAAAAATAGTTCCCATGAAATGATGCTCACCGGCAGCAGAACCAGAACGGTGGACTGTGTGTGATAGCATTTCATGTAGTTCACATGGACCAAAATTTTGATCAAAGTTTTAGGCCTTAATCCCGTGTTCAACGGCACCACAAATGTATGCTTCTTTGACGGGTTAGCTGGAGGGATTGCTTCACTTGCAGCTTACTCGAAAGTGCACGTATTTTGGTGCGATGCAGTCACAAGTAAGCAGGCCGCTGCGCTGACAATTACTGCGTTTCTGAGCTCCTAAAAACTGACAAGAATGTTTCTTGCGGTGGCCTGCACACCTCTAGAGAAATAGAAAGACTAACAGTAATTGTTAAAACGGTGAGTGCTTAATAACAGTTAAACAACCGATTAGTTAACACGTCTTAGCTTTATTTTGATGCACTATACAGCCGACAGCGTCATGCCGAAAATGCGCTCTTCTAACTCAAAAAGCCGAATTCTAAAAATATGAGAGCGTATTACGCAAACGACCCGGTACACAGCAGTAAACCAGAAGGGCTTCCAGTTACTTCTAACTCCTTGCTGATTCTTTTGCAGTTCAATCCTTGTCACTTTACTAGGCGCCGAAATTACATGGCTCTACCTAACGCAATGTGAGGGAGGCCGAAGGGGTGCGATTTTTGAGAACGAAAAAAGACAAATGAAGGACGCAAACAGATGTGCATGGTCCTTATTCTCGAAAATGGGGATGCACTCATTTAAAATTTGTAGATTACAGCAAACCCATTTATAAATGACTAGAAGCCTATCACACTGAACGCCTCTTAATCCCTTAACTGCTCTTGTCACTTTACATGAAAATGCAGGTTCCGATGAAGCCGCTATTGGATAGCTGGAGAGGTCATCTGTTTCGCATGGAAAATTACGCGTATGTAACAAAGTGAATGAAAAATCTATTCTCATAAAAAAATGATTCCCTTGCGTGGAAAGTACGAGAAGGCAGATAAACGGCTACATCGGCAAAGTCCTCTCGTTGCATATGTTGGCGCAGTGCATATGTTCTAATATTGCGACAACTTGTTACGCGCTTCAAAACGCAAAAGAAAAAAGCTGTGCTTGCCATTCAGTGTACACTACTTAACGAAACAGTAAGAAAACTGCAAAATGCAAGGATTGGTGACGGTCCGTTGAAGTGGCGAGGTAATACTTGCGAGCAAGAAATGAAAGAAACTTTCGAAGCTTGTGCAAGTTAGCGTCATCATAAAGAGTTCAGAGGCCCACTTCTTATAGCACATCCCGCAGCAAAATTATTGAACTATAATAACGATGAGCATGATATGTTATAATATAGGAGTAATTACCCCTTTAATCATCCTCGTAGCGAAAGAATTTTCCTCTCCGTGTTCATTTTTACGTACTGTTTGTGCGTGGAGCCTTCTAAACAAAATATAATTTCAAGTCAGCCATCTTCATCCGGCTCGAACAGACATCGTAGACACTGAATGCCATCACCGCCCAAGCAAAGAGGAGCAACTCTGTGCCGACAGAATACCTGAGAATATCTAAATCACGATAGCCTGCTCTTTGAGGCCTAATATAGGTTTGACTTACATTAAGTGTCGAACTAGGACAAACAGTGATATTATTTTTGCCTTTATCCGCAAAATCAAAACAACTTTTACTTGAAGACGCAAGCTTACTACAAACTGCAACCCAAGACGTGGCAGTTATAGACAATATCCTTCAAAATAATATCACTCTCGTACTCTGAAAAGCGTTCTCTGAACTATTAGGCGAGTACTTCTATTTTAGTTATTTTCGCATTTGTAATAATAAAAGGTTGCATCAACGAGAAACATGGAAAAATTCCGTTTGCATTCAGTGTCACCTTTCTGGGCCGCTTCAGGTTCCTTCAGTACGAAAGGAGGAGAACATTTCTGTTAAATGAAAAAGTCTTGTTTCGTATTGAGCCCAACATCTAATATTTTTATTATATACCCATCGTGTAGTGTTAAGAAAAAATGCGCACGCTAATTACGATCAGAAACTGAATTTCCTCAATCGAAGATCATTATGTTCAAACTTGTCTTACATAATCCTTGCTCCGCACAGGCCTCTACTTCGCTTAACTTGTATATTTTCTAAACTTGTGGCTTTACTTTATCGACTCTATTGCCCTACTAAATACTTATTATTATGAACCCACTCGGTGTGAAGATTAATAACCACTTCTTCAACGTTTCAGAAAACGGCTCTCAGATGGCATACTTGTGTTTAACAATGAGGTGTGGAATTTTCCTCGGGGGGACGTCCATGTTGTCCGGGCACCTTCTGTTTGCAATTTATTGCGGCACCAATAATATCTGATATCTAGCATTTGCGATCTGCTATATACTATCATTACACTATTCGAATATCTGGGGCCGCACCTTGCTTATTTTAACGCTTCTTTAGTCCTTTCCTATCACCACCTGTGTCTGAATATCAGCTTATTTTTTTTTTGCCTCGCAGACTACAACGCAGCCTTCGAATTTCAAAAAATAATTCTGACTCTTAAGGGCACCCGTCGCGGTGGCTCAGAGGCTAGCGCGCTGGGCTAGTGATTCGGAGTACCCGGGTTCGAACCCGACCGCGGCGGCTGCGTTTTTATGGAGGCGAAACGCTAAAGCGTCCGTGTGCTTTACGATGTCAGTGCACGTTAAAGATCCCCAGGTGGTCGAAATTATTCCGGAGCCCTCCACTACGGCACCACACTCTTTCTTTCTTCTTTCACTCCCTCCTTTATTCGTTTCCTTAGGGCGCTGTTCAGGTGTCCGCCGATATTTGAGACAGATACTGCGCCATTTCCATTCCCAAAAACCAATTATTTATTTATTTATATTAAAGGCACGTACAAAAATTTTGCCAATCCTCGGCGTAAAATACGTTAAGAAACTGAAAAAGACGCAGCATGTTCTTCTAGACAAAGTAGCACGTGGATTCTTTAAAAACGTAACCTTCGTTTAAATAGCGCCAACAAGCTGAAAAAAAGTGAATCTTACTTTTATCTCTCCCGACAAAAATATAGCGGCTTTGTAGCAAACCAGGCTGAGCATAACATTCATAAGACTGGAGAATTAAAATGAAGAAAACAATGTCCCAGTAAAGCCCAAAAATACACAAAAAAAGACTTTACGCTTTTTGAAATAAGGCCTGACAATAATTGCGGCTTTCTGTGTTTATTCAAACACGATTGAACATCGTATATGGGCTCGCATCAATAATTGCGGGCATATTTTTGCTCCGGAATTGTGATAGCAACTTGGCCAGCTAATCGAAAAAGAGAAATATATTTTTGAAGGAAGAAAGTTAACCCTTCAGCAATCGTATCTTTTCTTCCTTTGAAAAGAATTCTTAGGAGCTCACATGTTAGCTTTAGATACCCCCTAACAACGAGCCCTGAATTATTCAGTATCCAGCGTGCATAGCAGTGAAGAAATCGAGTGGTCTACTTCCTAGTCACAATGCCGAAAAGCGTTGGACGCGATTGGCAAACGTAAAATTGCTTTCTTTAGAACCGGCATTGAGAGTCGGGGACTGGTCACGCAAAACAAAAGATAATATTAAATTTACGGGTTAAGATTAACAAATTTAGCATTCTTAAGAAGATTTGTTGCCGCGAGGTTTTTAGTATATTGGGTAGAGAATTGACGGTTGTAGTAAAGTGTCTATCTGGCTTCTTGTGCTGAATTTGCATGTTATCTTTAAATTTCTTCTTGCCTGGCATACCGTGTCCTTTTTTTACTAGGCGCAGCTTCGTCTTAAAGCACACCCTGTACACTCCGAGTTCTTTCCATGTTACTTAGAAACTCCTGACAGGGAAACACGTATGGTGTTATCTTTTTCTTGGAACTATGCGTTGACAGAAATTTCCAGGGCATAGAAAAATGTCCGGGAAATGTTTTAGTTGACAATAAATGTTAAAGGTCTATAGGCGCCTAATTTTGTTTTCTTTATTGTTTGACCATTTAGATGTTTAAATACATGAATCACCGCGTGATATTTGCCTATGCTTGCTATGTAATGCAAAACTGAATTTCTTGTCTCGTGCTGCTTCCTTTGCATCAACTGAGCAATGCCTCTAACGTGCGGTTGAAGTTTCGGCCACGTGTGGCACGAAAAAAAATAACGAAAGATACATGTAGTTTAGATGCACTACAACCCTTAAACAAGCCTTCTTTATGAGCTAGAATGACAACAAATGCCGTATCAGCAGTTACCTCGCTGTTTTTTTAGTGCCTCACGTGAACTAAAGGTCAACTACATGTCACAGCCATCGTTTGGTTGAGGAAACCGAAAGAGTGCCTGGCAAAAATTCATTTATATATAGTTTAACGATGTTATGCGACTATCACGTGGTGACCTGCGTGTCTTTCTGAATATGACAACACGTAAGCAAAAATGTTGTCTATATTCATTTAGTTATCATGAAAGCAGGACAAAGTAACTGTCAACGCTCTCTTAATGCGATGAGTAAAAAGGCAGATGGCTTGAAGAAAAAATGCGCAGACTGGTCAAATTATCAACTGCACATCATTTCTACGAAGGAAAGTTCCGACGCCTCACGAAATATTGTTTCAGTCAATGTGAGGGAAAACCGGGAGAAGGAAAGAGAGGCAATGCATTATTTTTGACACCGAAAATATGTTCAGTGTGTGCGGGTTGGCTACGGTTCAGCAAAGTCACTAATAACACATACAATTACTGACTTCTGTGGCGCTATTATGGGGCGTCCAAGAACTAAGAGCATTTGCATATTGCTTGCTCTGTGACGCTCACGATAAGTGTTCGGGGGCTGCTCAGAGTCGCAGGTTTTACGATGATTTATACCCCACCCTATGGAGAACACCCTAACATAACCTATATACGAGCGTACAGGTTTCGAAAGCGCATTCGGCGCTTTTATTCTTTGTTTTTTCCTTAGCAATGCTAACCTTAATTTTTTTGCAACAGTGCTAGGGAGTCAAAACACAAAAAAAAGGAACGTTGCACTCTGTTTCTGGGCAAATTAGAATGTGATACACACGCGCTCACCTGTCGTGGTCATTATGAATAGTGAACCAAAAGACCCGTAAGGCAAAATAAAGTAAGGCTCAATCCTGAGGAAGTGTCATCGAAATGCTAGCAGATTTTATAATTGGTTGAGGCACCAATATTAATTCCCACATTGAAATTACTGAGTTTCTTGCAGTTGAGGAAAGCTTCGGCCCACGGAGGCTCCTGACCTATCGGATCCATACCCGAGCCGCTGTTCAAGGAAAACGATGTGCTGAAGCATAGATGTGAAAAGATCCAAACGTTATATAAAGAAATGTGCTATAACCGAAAAAATACCAGCCAACACCATCGCTTTATCTCGCAGTAAGCTTTAACAATAAGAACCAAAATGACTGCTGTGAACTGTAGGACAGTAATGAGGAGCAGAAAAACCAACTTGATTTTTGATGCACAGGCAGCTTCTGAACAACCTCGGTATCTTCATCTCACGCTGCGTCTGTTTACTGTGCTTCTGCGAAAGCACTTAATCTCGCCGACAGATCCTCTCACGGTAGTAGGAGCTGCAGTCCGCCAAATAAACGGACCACAGAAAAGCCCTGAAATTGGATCCAGGAGGAGACCCGCCGCGCTGCTCAGAGGTTAGGGCGCTCGACTACTGATCCGGAGCTCCCGGGTTCGAACCCGACCGCGGCAGCTGCGTTTTTATGGAGGAAAAACGCAAAGGCGCCCGTGTGCTGTGCGGTGCTGATCAGTGCACGCTAAAGATCCCAAGGTGGTCGAAATTATTCCGGAGCCCTCCACTACGGCACCTATTTCTTCCTTTCTTCTTTCACTCCCTTCCTTATCCCATCCCATACGGCGCGGCTCAGGTGTCCTACGATATATGAGACAGATACTGCGCCATTTCCTTTCCCCCAAAACCAATTATTATTATTAGATCAAGGAGAGCAGACGCAATGTTGTATGCCCGCATACCCGCAGCAAGGAAGTACGGTGTGCCGAAGGGGCGCAATCAGTTTTCAGCAGTCGCCCCTGGCACACAGCCACAGGCCCCAGAGAGTGGGTTCTGAAGGCGATACGCTGTTTCAGTCCAGACCCTATTAACTGCATGCGTCATGAGGAATCTATTCGCCTGCATTCACTCATCGCAGGTAAAAAAAACGCTGATGCGGAAGTGCTTCTATTAGCGGCATGTTCTGTTATATCCGCCGTGCTTGCTCATTAAAGAAAAATAGCATGAAACAACTAATGTTTATTACAAGGAATAAAACAAGATGAAGTAAGAAAGAACGGGAAAAACGTCCCCTTAATACGATGCATTGATCTTCCTCTAATTTTTTGTTTTATAATGCAGCGGCTCTTTTAAAACATGCACTAAAATCTCAGTGATTTTATACGCGCACTTCATATAACAGGTGGAAGCAATAAAAGTAGCCTTGCACTTTTTGCCGTCCATTAGGCCAGCCAGAGCGGCTTATTCATTCCGCTCGGTTTGATAGATGCAATGCGTGGCGCTCGCAGAAGCCATGGCAGTGGTAGCCCCTCCAGATTTAGTCACAAAGAAAATTTATCAATAACACACGAGAATCTTTTTAAAGGCTAGTCAGCGCATTGCTAACCAGCCTGCAAATATATCTTCGCAAGGTATAGCATTCATCTTGTTGGTAAGAGCAGCTGGAGTATACAAGCAAACAAAACAAACAAGTATTCTGTCCGGTCAATGTCGTTGCTTTTTCTGCTGCTCTTGTGCGCTTAAAACCCTCTGCGCTTAAGACGAGGACCAGCATTTTCCATATTTAAACTGCCTTTTCTTTTCTTCTCTCCAATAAGAAACATAAAATAAGAAACACTAACCCCATTTACTAGTGTCCCTATATTTTGAATCTCATGAACGAAGACCAAGAGCGTTGCAAGCACATTTCGCTATCTCGGTGGTTAAGCTCTCTTTCGACTCTTCGATCGGCCTTTACGGAAAATAACAGATTAAGCTAAAAACGCTTGCCATGCGTTCATCTGCATGTAAGATTGTTGGAGAAGATTTATTGTCTACCGTATAGTGCTGACACTGCTATGCACTGTAGCGAGGCGGAACATGGTACCGGACATTCCAAGGCTTACAGGCCGCGTAATTCTTTTGGGCGTCGCTTGATGAATATCAAAACAAGCGTCTTTGCGTAAATCACAACGAGGAACGCAGAAAAAAACAAGTTTAGAGTTCGTAACTAGTTTGCTTATTCTATATCAGTGTCTGAAAACCATGTTCTGCTTGTAACCTTCCGGCGTCTTACGCTAGCACGGTAAAGTACTTGCATTGAAAGAGCAGTAGTTTGTCCTAAAGCGACCGAGAGAAAGAGTGAACCACTGCAGTTATTCAAGATTGAAAGTAGGCTGTGAATAACGCATCGTAGGAGTAAGAAAAATAAAACAGGGCTCTCAATTTTGCGCCAGTCGCCGGACTAAGCAGACCGCTCTTCTTGAAATATTTGTGCGTAAACTAGAGCTGTACTGCATAGCACTGTTGCGACTGCGCAGGCTGCCTCACCAAGTCTAACTAGAACGAGCAAAATTAAAAACGTCGTCAGATTTCACACTATAAAGGGCGCCATTGGGTACTGCGGCTGGTAATCGGTAAAACTTTGGCTGCTGCACGTTTATAAACATCTTATGTGGGTTTCCTCAAACAACGTAGTGGTGATGTTTCCAAAAATATGCTTCCTTTTCGGTTAGTAGATCGCTCGGCTGCCTATATAGAATAAGTTCACTTATACATCTGTGGCTTAAAATTTCTCTTTACTATACTCTCTTTTATTCCAGACTTTCCTACTGTATTTTGGTTTGGGGTACAACCTCTAGTAAAAATTACCTGCGAATACTCAAGTTACAGAAGCGCGTACTTCGGTTGCTTGAAAGGTACACAGGACACCCACAAGAATTACCAACAGGTCCACTGTTTGTAAAGTATTCTCTGCTAAGAGCTGATGAAGTTTATTGTTTCAAGTTATTGCAGTATGTACAAAAACATAAACTTCACGTAAGTTGTAGCCCTGTCGAAACACATACGCTCGCCCTTCGGAGGCAAGAGCGCAGAAAGCGTCGAACGCGCACGAATTATGGCAAACAGCATTTAAATTACCAAATTCCGGTGCTTCTAAACAAATTGCCTGATGATGTTAACCTAAAGAAACCAATGAAGAAAAAAACGGTAAAAGCATTGGTTATTGAGAAAGAAATTCGTTACCAGTGACTTCTCTTAAAATCATGTGTAGCGTCTGTAAACCAGTACTTTTTTTTTTCTGTGTTTAGGATGTCGCCTTTCTTTTTTCCTTTCTTTTTTTTCTTCTTTTTTATATGCACATATGTTCTCCGCGATGACTGAGCTTTGCACCTTTGTTAATATTTTATTCACTTTGTTGTTTATATTTGTGTATAGTCATATGTACTGCATCCTCAAGACCTAGAAATGTGTAAAGTGGAACAACAAATGTGTGTTTTTTGTAATGCTGTCGAAACTGCATGCGGAGGGAGAGCCTCGTCAGGCCAATAGCCTTTAGCTTTCCCTTCGCTTTTTCCTTGTATTGGAAAGAAACCAATAAACAATCACAATCACAATCACAATATCCAAATTATGTGAAATTAGTATTACGTATTTAGTTTCCATCGAGACTCAGATATACAGACTCACTGTGCGCACGGGCGTTTCATGGGAATGTGCAGTGCGCACCACTAACATGCATGTCTCTAAAGGGGCATTCTCTAACGTAAGTATGTCACATATAATGGGGAGTCTAAAGTAAACTTATGAAGGAAAGAGGTGTGAAGAAGACGACATGGATTAAACGAACACTAAGGAAGATGAAAAAGAAGCATTCGGTGAGTTGGAGAGAGATGATTGGTGGAGAAGCATTCGGGGAGGAGGAGGGAGATGATTGATGGAGACGAGAAGAAGACGACGATAGGCTTACGTGGACTAACGCCAAGGCTATAAAAGGGCGAGGGAGAGCAAGGCACGGGGGGGGGGGGGGGGGGGGACAACAGAGAAGCGGAGGCTCCGGCGAGGACGCCTCGGCTGGAAGAGAGCGACGCCGGCTACTGCTCCGGTGAGCTCGCAATCTACGGCTTCGCATCGTGGACTTCCTGCCGTTCCTGAGCCCGTTCCGGGGAGTTAACTGAGGACACTACCACCTGCTGCGACCAGGGGTGTCTCCAGCGCTGTTGCCACCCATCCGGGTGGTGCTCCCAACGCCAACAACACCGGCTTCACCTCCACGGGCGTGTGTACCGGGAGTTTGTACGATGCAGCCAGTGACGCCAGCCGCAGCACGTCGAACGCTGTCTCGACGCCGGCTACTGGAACCATGCAACGCCGCAGCCGCACCGAACCAACCATGAGCGCGAACGCCGAGTTAGTTTTGTGTGCTAGTGTGTGTATCACGTAGGGTGTGTATTAAATGTGCGTCTGTGTGGGTGCACCTGTTTCTTAGGTCATTCATTCGGTCCGAGTGTTCTCTGGGGAGATTCTTGACAAAATATATAAGCTTAACTCTGGTCTTACGACCAATGTCATCCTACATTGGACATTGGAGGGATATTTTTGAAAGTGAAAACAGGAAGCGGGGCCGTTTACGTGCAAGCTTCATGCTTTCAGAGAGCATTCTTTTGCCTTTCAGCTTTCTAGGCAGTGCGCGAGTGAGTTCTGCAGAGCCCAGAACCGCGTTGACGCAGGGGGTAGACATGACACCACTCATGAAATGCAGCGCACTGGCAAGGAACCCAGGACAGCTTTCTGGAGTTGGCTCTGGTTGTTTCTTTTTTTATGCGCAGGGCTTTTCTGCGGAGTGCTGGGAATGCTGACGTCGCTGCTTGAATAATAAAGCACTCCAAGAGATGTGAACGGCACTCGAGGGCGCGAGGTCACCGTCGCTTGCATGGGACGAAAGACACAAGAATAACGTCAGAAAAGCACCATTATCGAGACCCCGGTTGGCGTAGTGAGGAATCTGGTGATAAGGTGGCAGGAAAATCCAGGCGAGAGTCTCATTAATTTCGCACGTGGCGTAATCTCAGACATTGTTTTCTGGCGGGCAGAACAGTATGGCGTCGTCATAAATTAGGTCCTCTAGGACGTCTGTCCCAAAGTCGTACGACCGCAAAGGCACGCTGTAATTACAGAACCTGTCGCGTCCAGAACGTTTGCCCTACTGATGAAGGCACATAATAAAGATGACCCGGCTCGAAGGCCTGGGACAGTTCCTGTCAGTAGTAAATACAAAAAAATTGAGATCTTCGCTGTTCAATGGTTTGAATCCCACGAATACAGGATCAGGAGCCGAATGCCAAAGCCATTGGGTCGGTGCGGCGTCTTTTAGAGTGATAGTTTTGCTCCATGCACCAACTCCATTCAACACAACGTGACCTGTCTGTTGTCTCAATTTAACCTTCAGCCTAGCCAAAGTCAAGATGTGCCTGGCTAGAAAAAATGCACTGAAAAATAAATATAATCTCTGAATGGGAGTCTAACGCGCGGGGCCACGAACCGATCAGATTCACAGGACACTGTGTGACACCACTCGCGTTACAGTATAAGGCTCTTGCCTGTCCTTAAAGGATCCGGGATTCCGTGCGATCTGTTAGTGCTGATTGTTTTTTCAGCTTGTGGAAGAGCCGCATGATGGATCGACATGCAGAGCCACCTCGTTCATTTAATTTTCTGGTAAGTGACGAGTGCTCCTTGGTGCGGTGGGTTATGCTGCGCAGGACCAGCCGCCTGAATGGTTGCCGGTTCTTCAGACATGTGTATGTCTCCCGCCATTTTAATGTACTGGTGCAGTGCAGTGCAGGAACATATATGAATGCGTGTCTGCATTGCGCGATAGTATGCGTGTATCTAAAGCATGTCGTAGCTCAGCGAGCTTAATTTCTAGGCTTGCCAGGGCCGAACATACCTTGTTGTTGTTAGCCTTAAAAAAGATGGCACATGCCCACACTGGGGAACCAGCCAAGAATCGGGAAGCACAGGTTGCCAGTCACCTGCGCATAATAAAGTCAACAGAAAACCTTAGCAGGCCTCGTGTTAAGCTGCAGCACTCTCCCACGCTGCGCATTGTAGAGCGTCATCTTCATCAACTTTTTATGTCCAGCGGCACTGCGCCTTCAACGTCGTATTTTGTGTAGCACGAAGCCGTGTTTAACGCGAATTAGATGCTATGAAACATTCTCTGTAGTTTGCAAAATTCCGAAACTTAGCTTGGCCCACCGCCGAAAGTTTAGCTTGGCACATTTGGACCATAATCGATGTCCAACCATAACTGAGCGTGCGACACACAATGGCGATCTCCGAATTTGGCCCGGGCCATTGTCAAAATGCTATCGCTTGACCTTTGTGTTTAACCATGGTTAAACACTGAGGGACATTTTATCGCAATTTATGTTGGAAACAACATGACAAGTAACAAACTACCCGGCTTCTAGAACCAGGTTCTTACATTTCATTCAAGGAAATGCTTTATTGTGATGAAAATGTCAGTCTCATGCATACATTAAAAAGCAACCTATTTCATGGATACGACTGTGGTTTTGAAGAGGCCGCTCCCGAACCGAAACGACTACATGGCCATCCGTAAGCCATAAGAGAGTATTTTCGGTACCGGAAAGAACTTCAGGAAATGCAGTTGAAAGCAGAAATTTATATTAACTAAAATACACATAATTTATACTCCTGATTAGAGAGCAAATAATTCACTAAAGTGCGTTTCTTTAAAAAGTAGTGTTCCGAAAAATCTACCTAATTGTTTAACTAATTATACACATCTACTGAGGAACTCTTTCTCATTACACCAGCTCTGACATCGCTACAACTCAAAATTGATAGCAGGTTTGTCTGACAAAACAGTACGTCTTGGCCTGTTACGCAGCCCCGAAAAGCACGTTTATTTTAACTTCCGCGTACTAAACACTATGGCAAGAAAACCTCAAGGTAACGAGCAGGGCGATATTCATAATTCGTTCTAGAAACTTTCTTTTGCTTCCCTTTGTTCCAAAGCTCAACAGTATCTACAACCCGAAGAACTAGTCTTGTATATTGAATTTTCTTGGCAGTGATAGTAAAGTGCGTATATTTGTAAAAATAAAGCATTGGGTAACTTGGTTACCCTGTTTTTTCGGCAAAGAAATGTACAGGAAACGGCCCAGCCACCAATTTTTTATCAAACGCTCCTTTATAATTTTTTTTTTTGCTGTTGGCATTGCATGGAGCACTAAATTTGTAATTTCGTCGAAAATGCGAGATGAAGGTCAAAACAACACAAAAATTGTTGGCTCTCAGTAAACGCTATTTCACGATTACACTTTATTTTCTGAAGTACACGTAGAACAATGCAGATGCGGTCAACGCCTACTTGTCCATTCTGCGAGGTGCACGAACGGGACTTAATTTGTACGGTGGGCTCCTGTCATGGCTAATTTTACACCCAAGAACATGCATGTCCAGATGGTCCGAGTTATGTGCTTAAAATATATTTATGAAGCTTAATCGACATTGGATGTACACGCAATTTTTTTCCGCCGCCAAGCTTTACACCACGATTTCTTGATTGATTGTTCTCCGGCCGTAACCGGGAAAAGTGCTGACTTGAAATTGGTGCTAGAGTTTTTCGTCAAATGTCAAGACAAGTTATCTTGCTTAGTTGTACGCGCATAGCCCTAAGAATTTATCAGATGAATTGCCGTTTTTAAATCTCAATTTCTGTTTTAAGAGCGACAAGTTACTGACACAAAATTGGAGGTCGTCTCTGGACAACGGCAGCTTGCTTTTACGAGTTGTAATTTAGGTGCAATACCTTTGCTTTATTTTTCTTAGGACTGATGAGCAGAATATGAAACTTTTAAGCTCTACAGAGCTTATTCAGGCTGTAATTTGCTTTTTAATGAACATAGGGCTCCCGTAGGCTATTAAGGAGATACAATTGCACTATGTGCACAATATTCGTGCTTAGGATTTTCATTGTTGGTGCAATATACAATGTTGCTTGCATAGCGTGCATCATTTATTTGGCTTTTTGTTTTTAACACATGTTGGCTTCAGCAGTAGATTTGACAAAGTTAGTGCTTTTGTTTGCGTGTTGCAGATATTTTGGCTTTTTCTTTTACGCATATTTACTTCAAGAATATTTCTGGTAAGGTTACTTGAAGAAAGTTTATATTCAAACGGCTGTCTTTAACTTGAGTAAAAACCTGTGTATAGCTTTAACTGCATGTCCTATATTGAAAATTTCAATTAAATAACAGCTCAAGTCAATAAAGAGCAGTACACAAAAATAATCTCCAGTTAATAAATTTAGTCCGTCGCATAACGTTTGATTCATTAAAACTTGTCAAAAATAACAAAACTA
This sequence comes from Amblyomma americanum, assembly GCF_052857255.1. Taxonomy (NCBI): domain Eukaryota; kingdom Metazoa; phylum Arthropoda; class Arachnida; order Ixodida; family Ixodidae; genus Amblyomma; species Amblyomma americanum. The sequence continues at coordinate 115,643,953 of NC_135504.1, forward strand.
TTATTTAACCTATCGAAAGAACATATTTTCGAAACTGTAAGTGGCATTCTATTCTAATTAACGTTATGCCAGCCGGCGGCGTGCGTGCAAAATATGTTCGACTGCTTTACCTATGTGCTTGTAGACTATTCTCTCTTACGAACACTGTTCTTCTAATGATAGTGAAATACATCTCCGCATTCGAACAGATTAAATGTGCTTGTGCAGCAAGTCGTCGAATGATGCTGCCCGAAGGAGGGCCGAGTAGGAAATCCACTTTCGGGATACTTAGAGGATGCTGGCATTTCGAGACAGCGGTAGGCATATCGCTTGGTTTAGTCTATAAAGCACAGGACGAGCAACTCCCGATATGTTGAGTGTATGACTAACCCCGGATGTCCAATTAAAACCAACGCCACTAATACCACAACCTGACTTTCAAGATTTGTTTGCGATTTCTGCATTTTTATTGCACCCGGATTGCAATCAGTGCAGAGTGTGTAGGAACGTTTTACAATGTCAACATCAGTTCCACGTTGAGGTCTTAGGGCCTGAATGGGGTCAGGACAGAATGCTTCGTGACAGCGTCCAACCTGAACTACAGACTGAGGCGACAAGACCCCGTATAAGAAAACATTACTTTTCCGAAGGTGAGTGCAAGCCCGCAGCATTTCATATAAAGTGTCAAAGCAAGTTAATAATTTAATCAAAAATGAAAAGTTGAGCAAGGACGAGGGAACAGGCAGAGCAACACCGAAGACACGTACAGAGCATCTTCGATGAAAAAAACCAACTCACCCTTATAAAACTACTAAATTAATGTTTCCTCAATACAGAAAAGTTTGCTGAAACATTTTTAAAGGAAGCCGCTTCTGTTCGCAAAAGGTTTTCGTGAGCATCACTATCAAGCCTTCTCCAGCCCATCAGCTAGGCATCAGTCCCCTTGTGTACCTTAGTCTAGGAACCGCCATTGCAGCGTGTAATGAAAAGCGGTGTTTGCTCATAGAGATCAAATAAGGCCTCTAGCATTTACTTACTATGCTCCACCTAACAATCGATTTGAGGGGAACAGAAAGTAAAAGTAGCAAATAAAGAAAGGGGAAAACTAAAAAAAGTTTCTGTGATGGCCAATTTTCCATTCCTAAGTTGCAAAAATTATAAACGCAAAAAACAAATAAATCACTTATTTAAAAAAACTTCATCGAAACTTGATATTTTGCGAGGCCACTCCGGGTTGAAATCAGGGATCGTTTATGAATGGTCTATGAATGGTAGCTATTCACTGGACGCTCGTTGGGGATTTTATGACTGCTTCTATGACTAACATGTACGATGCAATAAGCTATCGAGAGATTGCAGTCTATACCTCCTCTGTGCTAAAATAAAAGGAGTTGGCGATACACATTGTGCCTTGTTATCCATTCAATTAACCTTTACCCTGCTCTATTATGTAGGGGTACTCATCTTTTCGGCAAATTAAGCCTTAGAAGACAGCGCCATGTGTGGAAAAGCGTCAGTTGTTTTCAAGGTGTTCATAGCGTTAATGTTCTAAAGAAACAAATCTGCATTATTCTAATAATGCACGTTTTATAACACTTTCTTGTTTTCGATCTGTCCTCACCAACCTTTTCCTCCCCGACCGTCCATATTGATGCAGATGGCCTTGGCTGGTAGCATAGCCAGGACCCGAATCAAGCAGGCGAGAAAATTGGATTTTAAAAGGAACTCTTCACTGCACTGTGCGCGAAGTCTGAACGCGCGCAAGCTGGCGACTTACGTAAAGTTTTTAAACGGGGTAATGCCATTTTTTTTGCCGTTTCAACAAATTAGTGCGAGAGGCCTGTTGCGCCGCACGCGGAAGCTTCGTGTGCAAAATTGCGATCCAGTAGAGTTTCCTACGAACCTGCAGAGAGCTATGTTCAAGGTCAGTGCGAGCGCTAATCCGGGCACCTTATTTGAAGCGAATAAAGGCGGAGCCTTTTTGGGTGCCTCTCTTTTGTGAACGTTCAGTGTTGCGAATTGCACAGACTTTGCCATGCAAAGTTGGCGGCAAGAGAATTTTCGCTGCTCTCCAAATTCAGTTATGAGATTTCGGCGCCTCTGATATGCGCTTTCTAAATCCAAGCAGTGATCGTACTGCGCGAAAGCGCAAGTATTTGCCGAGAGTGCGGGGTAGCAAGTGACATTATGCAAATGCCTCATCTTCCATAATTTAATATTCTGGGAGAGCTGGTTACGTACTTACATTATAACAGTGCAAAGGCGGCCTCCTCTCCCTTTGTACCGTCTTTGCGCTGTTAATATGGATGCGCCTCATATTTAATATAGCAATGATGGTAACCAACATTAAAAAATAAACAATAAGATTTCGTCTAACACTTTTTACTAATATCATTGTTCAGTCTCGCAGGATTCTACGGCAAAATCGTTTGTTTTCAATTCACAAATGACGTAGGCCGTGGGCTTGCATGCAGGGCGTGGGAACAACGCAGGAGTCCGCCGACTGCTTCAAGCATGCGGACCGTGGCATCAAGCTTGGCGAAATTCGTGTGCCCTTTGCGGAAGCAATGGCTTCAGGTGATTGTTTCCTGGTTTAATGCATCCAAAACATTACGGAACAACCTGGTCATTAATGTTGTGCTGGTGGCATTGTAGGTCCAGCTTGCCAATCGCGAATTTGACTAGGAGGTCACGTCCCTTCCTTGCGTAAAGAACAGCAAAATAATTGCGCAGGCCACACCTGAGATGTCCGCGATAAGGTAGGTTTGGACAAGCTAAATGGATCGTCTGCAATTAGTCTTCACGTCTAAGACCACCTTAGCAACAGCATTCATTTTTGCTGTCCACAGTTTCTTCGAACAGCCTGCTGAAGCGGCAGTCTATGTGACGGCCCTTTTCTTGAAGCAAGAAATAGCGGTGTGCGCAAAAACAAAAACAATTGCTAGTTTTGCAGAGTTGATCTCTAGACTGGGCGTCATTAAGGAAAATGTTTATCCTATCACACCAAGCTCCTATAAAAAATCGAAACAAAAAGAAGCCGCACTGGCACCTGATACGAGCATATATTTGAAATAAATCAAGCGGAAATATTTTAGATACTGATTTGTTTTCTCCAGAAACCCCGATTTTGAGCTCCACTATTTTCGGTGGCGACAACTGCGCCATTTTTTTGGCTGGTTCAGTTTTCTAGCTGAGCAGAATATCTTCTAAGAGCCGCATTAAAGACTATGGTTCGCCACGCGTATTTCGAATAGTTTTTGGCCATGAAAGTAAAATTTAAGAAGAAATTTACGAACCCCAGTGTAATACCTGGGATCTACACAGTTCTTTAGAAACACAGTGTCGTCGACCCAACATTAGAACGGGTTTAACCGCCTTGAAGTATACCCTACCGCAAGCAGTAGTGCACCCTTGCCGCAAGTTGATTCCCTAAGGCATTCACGTGAGCTCAAGAACACGCGTGGGCGTATCCGGGATAAAATATCTGGCGCCCCTTCTTATTCAACCACATCAGTGACCGCCTTCCCGTACGACAAAGCAAATCGTTACCTGGCGTTTTCCAGATATGGCGACTCCAGAAATGGAGTCGATTGAAATGAAGGATCAGAGCCAAAACTCGCTGTCCCCATTCCAATCACAATTCCTATAACCCAACCTGTATCCTATATCCCATTTCCTTACCCGTCAACCCGTCAACCCGTGTCTTCCGCTACTTCCTAGGGGAGATCAGGGGAGTCTCCCCGGGCCCGCTCCCCCGGCTGTGGGTCGCAATAGTAGCATTCCTTATTGATTTCTTTCCACCCTCGGGTGGCGAAATTCATATTTCCTTCGGGCCACATCTTTTATATTGCTATTGGGGTTATACCCGTGATACAGTAGTGGTGTGGGAGAGGCTATTAGTTTTCATTCATTTTATTGCCTCGAATTACTTCATGTCCTGAAGACGCCGCTTTGTCGCTTCAGCACACAACAAAACAGCTGGAGGATTGCTCTTCTTTACAACCGGCACATAGAGAACAAGGAGAGGTCAAATGCCTTGTTTCTAGGTCATCACGGGACAACAGCGGCTGCACTGTCAGACCGCAATTGAGATCAGCTATTTCCATTTCGTTTTCGAATGAGCACTGCACGGTTTCCCGTATGTGCAAACGTGCTGAAAACAGCCCCAACTCCTGCGGCTCGAAGCCAAGCACACGGAAGTGGAAAATACAGCGCAAAGCAACGGCCGAGTTGAACAGCTGCTTTCGTAACGCCGCCACACTAAAAACATCCAGGAAGAGAGTCTCGTGAGAAAGGAGAGGCCAGGTGGCCGGCAAGTTTAAGTGCTAACAATAACAAGGGAAGGATACTGGAACGTCGATGGTGCCCCGAAGATATCTTAGAACGCTCCAAGGTTGGCTCGTAATCGATCCGTACACTTTCCCGGAAACTTCTGGTAGAGTTGTTTGCGTCTTTCTTTGTGTTGTCTTCCCTGGATCGGCGATGGAAGCATGTTTTTCATTTCTATCTTTCTTTGATCACACTGCTGTATCGTAGCTGAGAATGTGCCGTTTGTGGTACGCCAATAGGTTTCTCCGTGGTATTATTTAATTTTTTTTTCATTCCGTGCAAAATTGGTCACATGGCGCGAAGACGCCAAAAGCGGATGGACGAGCTCTGTGAAAAAGCAAAGAAATTTCTAATTGCTTTCATACTAACCACACCTTCTCCACGGCATCAGTACAATGTTTTATATGTTATCTCTATTTCCGCAAAAACGCAGAGGTAAGTGGGAGCCTGCAGTTCTCCCTCCTCGTTCACCGTTTCGCATCGCTACCGAAAGACGTGCTCTGTATAAGAAATGGCAGATCTGAAGTTCGCTTAACACAGCGACTCCTAGCCACGAAATCTTCATCAATATTTTGCAATAATGATCCAGAGCGTTTCCCAATAAGAAGAGAAGGGATAATGAAAGAGAGAATTAAAAGGTGTGTTCCAGCAGCCGAGGCCTAAGGGCCACTTTGTCGCCTGTTTCTGACGACTGAATTTTTTCTATGCCTTTCGCTTTCTGTGCCTTTTTTATCTTTATTGCAAGAGCTCTTTTCAGAAATTCGCTACGCAAAGTTGCCGTTTCTAGTAAGAGAAAACAATGCACTGATTTTATTTTAACACATTTGCCTTTGAACGTCTTCCACTACATGAAATTTCATTTCGGCCCGGATGTTACTAAGCTTCGACTGCAACTACAGAACGAATATATAGCGAACAGTCCCTGGTCCCATCACAAATATCCGGAACACTATACTGCGAGAATACGTACATTGGATCATGATAAATTCGTCACCGGTAACCATAACCGCACGTTCAGATAGCGGCATAGAAACTTCCCTCTGTGTGATAGTGTACTAAACGAACAATGCAGAAAACTTTTTAAAACAAAAAAAATAATGTGCGGCTTTATAAGAAAATTCAAGTGTTTTATTGGTGTTATTTCTTTTCGAAGTCGTAAGGATACTGTGAAACCTTTTTCTTCAACAAAATTATGCTAGTGAACATATTGTTACGAGGTGGAAAGCCAGTAAACGGGATGACGTGATTAGAGATGAAAATATAATTTAATGGCTGCGGGCCTAGCGCGATTGCTCCGTCCCACGCCACTGCCCTCTTCTTCGTCTTCGTAACATTACGCGGGTCCTCTGAGTGACTATCTCGATTGATTTCTTTAATTCTGAGTGGTAAAGAGACGATAAGCATGATCAGAAAGGATAGAAGAAGACGAAATGCTTGCCACCAAGAAGAACGAGATGATCTCATGGACGGTAGCCCTGGAGCTTCCGGTCCAGTGGTCGATCACCCACAGTCGAAGGTCAAGGTTTAAAGACTCGCCGGACAGCTTGGGCGGGGGTGTCGTCTTGGTTCGGGTCGTCGTTGGGTCATATTGCGTCTGGCCCTGGTCGTCGGGTCTTGTGGTCGGGGCTGAGGACGGGACGGGGGAAAGCGGCTGGTCGGTTCTGGTCTGGTCTCGCTAGGGTTCAGCCGGGCGGTGGAGTCCAGATCCCCTCAGCCGACTACGAAGGCAAGCAGAAGGCGGTGATGATCCAAGGACCAGGATGACAATGAGGAACCCGTACCTCACACCAGATGTCACGAGGTGGCAAGCCAAGAAGCGGGACGACATTATGACAGATGATAATATGATTTAATGGCGGAGGGCCCAGCGCGATCGCTCCGTTCCGCGCCACTGCCCTCTTCTTCGTGTAGGTAACAATATTTTTACGTCCTTTTATTGTTAATGAACGGAATATAACTTCTAATCTCACAGTTTGCTCTTATGCTTATTCAGAACCTACTCTTGCAAATCCACCATCTTTGAAAACTTCTTAATGTTCGACGTGAACATGAATTCATGAGCACTGTTCCCGGCTTCAGCTAACTTGTCGAAAAAGGAACATTTATTCTCTACTACAAATCAGCAGAAATGTTCCCCTCTAACGTATCGCGGTGGATCCAATGGCGAACTATTGGAACCAAAGAGCAATTGCTTTCAGACCCCACATTCTTAGGTTGACCCGAAACTGCACAGGAAAAGTATCTTCCTTAGAAAGCACTGCGAGGTATAGCATATAGGCCCCTATACAGGTGTATAGGGGCCTATATATACTTCAGGTTCCCCAGCTAAATATATTCCACCTTTTAAGAAAGTCGAAGTGCCCCAGCCTAGTGATTTCAGCTGAGTGTAGCTCACAACCGTGTGGTCTAGTCTGCAGTACTCGATTGTTTCTTCAAAGTTAGTTCATTAGTTAAAACTAATTCGCTAAATGTTAATTCATTGGCTTGATGCCCAAAGTTTCCATACAGCACTTATATCTTTTCTCAAATAACAGCCAGCGTGGGTGTTTTCATAAAGGAACTATATACACAACTTTTTTTATTGGCCTTCAAAGAAAGCTATCAAGTTACCTGCTGCTGGATGACATCTGGATGACAGTGAGCACGCAAATCGTCACCAGGCACAGCTTTCCATAGAAGACCGAATTTTGTTTTCTGAGATGCGTCTCGGGGCATTGAAGTTGCACCGTTGTCACATGGAAGCTTTTTTTTCTATTTTTGTTTGAGTTTTGATTTAAGGCCAGTAAAAAACCTGCTTTAAGTAAATGGTGCCTTGGGGGAAACTGTTAAGTCAGCTATCTTTCATAGCGTTCTGCAACTTCTGCATTAAAACTTTTTCTGAAGCCAATAATTACAGATCTATGTAATTAAGGCTAACTAATTACTAAATTTTATGAACGAAAATATACTGTAGAGTAGGTGATACGGCTTTGAACAACCTTTCGTTGGTTTCACGGGGCTAGGACATTGTGCGTTTCTTAATAGCCTGGTAATGTTTAGCATGAAAGTCGGGGTACATATATTCGCTTCCTTCATATATATACGGGGTCTGCGTTTCCCGTCATGTGTTAATTCACCATCGCGGTTTTTTTTTTACTTGGTCGCGTGGCCAACCGCTCCACCAAGAGAAGCGTATGGCTTATTCATTACTTGGGGACCGCCACGGGCTACTACACAAAGTGCGCGACAGCTAATAACCCTTTCCGCCAGGGGCGTTAATAGTATTTTTTCTGGCCCTTGCAGCCTTGGGAATAGGGGACCTTATTTTCGACAGGTGTTATTAGGTACTCTTATTTGCAAACAATAGCAAGTTATGTTAGCGGCGGGGTGAAGAAGAGAACAATGAAAATCCTAAAATAAGTACAACTTATGCAATATTTCTATGAAAAAAATTGAAGCTAAAAACCGCGAACCCCATCAAAAGACAATTCCTTACTAATGCAGCAGAGTAATGAAAATCCTCATGCTGCGATAACAAAACTGGACCGTCTTAAAACGAAGTGAGAATTTCTAGAGTGCATTATCTAGTCTCATTTTAGAGTTCATTGTCAAGTTGATAAGCGCGGTATTGGTCGACAAGCCATGAGAAGCGCTTCGCAACTTAGGTCGCTCAACTTTTTAGCTAGAAGGTTCTGCGAAACGTTAATAACACCTGGCTCCCAAAATCTGCCTTCCAAAAACGAGAATATATTTTGTTCATTAGCACGCAACCAAAGAGCACGAAGAAAATTCCGTAGAAGAAGGAAAAAAAAAACGGGGCTCTGAGATTAACGCCAGTTCATGGCTTCACCCAGAGCACTCTCCTTGAAATAATGCTGCGAATGCTAGAACTGCACTGCTAGGCTCCTTCAGGAAGCCCAAAGGGAACGACTGGAAAAGAAAACGCGATTTGATTCCGTACACTGGAGGGGTACATTGAGAATAGCATCTGGCTGTCGCAGCTACTTTTTTTCATCGGCCCCTGCCAACCTCTCTGATTTTTTTTCGTGAATATTTTCTAGCGGCGAATTGTACTAAAGTATTTTTTTCTCTTTCCCATAACCACTGATATTAAAACTATTGTCACACATTTAGTTCCTATTTCGAATAAAAAAAAACTCGGGTATTGTTTGCACGTGCGTTTCATGCAATCGTGCATTGCCCATCGTGCACCACGAACCACTGACGTGAATATGATACAGCCTTTGCCAAAAGTAACCAGGCAGCTTGGTTTGCTTCTCATTCGAATACCAGGGCCATTACGGCTTCCCTCATAATTAAAAAGTTCTCGGAAGATGAGGACAGGGATTCTCCTTTTCTTACAGAGATTTAGATCTTGAGGATTGGCATAATAGCTTCAAAATATGATTGAGGAACAAACCGTCTAGCCTGGTTACTTTTGGCAAAGACTGTGCACAAAAAAAAAGCTTACCTCTACTCTTACATCCAATTTCAACATTCGGAGCACGTTCCATGGGAACGTTTTTAAGAGAAAACCTTAGGCACCAGCTTTGACGTACATTTTATGCTGTCACGTTTCGCCTAGCAGAGCAGTGCACGAGAAACCTTTTATCACTCACGCAACTTTCGACACAGTTACGTCAGCGAGTTCAGCTGGGCCGAAAATGGCGGTGACTAGGAGAGCGCAGACGACACCGTGCTTCAGATGCCCTGCAAGGCCAGAGAACTGAGTGCAGTATCTTGGAACTGCAGCTTTAGTTTTTGTTGTTTTTTCGCCGTCAGTCAGGGATTGTCTGCAGGCCGGAGTTCCCGGTCGCTGCATGCATAATCAAGCACCCGAGGAGATGCGAACCGCTCACAAGGAGGGCACGAGGTCACCTTCACATGCAGAGGGCCAAAAAAACAAGCCAAGGTGCTGAAAGGCATTATTATCTAGACCTCGGTTCGCTTGGTGCGGCGACTATAGTGACCGGTTGCCAGGAAAAAAAATCAGAAAGCCACAGAATAATTTCGCTGGCTTCATAATCCATGACCTTGTTTATGACGGACAGCAAAGGCATCCTGAAGTGAAGATAATACCTTGCGTCGCCAGAATTATCGCGTCGAGGACGTCAGTCCCATAGACATATTAAAAGCAGCGGCATACGGCAGTTATGGAGCCTCTAATGTACAGAAGACTTGCCTTGTGAATGGAGGCATGAAGTAAAAAATAAATCAAGATTTCATTCTTAGAGCAAAGTGCCCATCAGTAGCGGCTGGAAGCCACATGTCAACATTGCCGAAGGCATTGAACATCCAGAGAGGGCTGAGACTGTCGACAACATCGTAGTTGTAAAGAACATGAGATGAGCTCAGAAGATGAGCTTTTGGTTACGACAGGTTATTAGATCCCAGGAAAGAGGACCGGCAAAAGCCTGCTGCAGTATAGGTTAAATCCCTCAACTGGTGTAAAAGAGCGGTGGAAAGTCAAAGTCACTGGTCACTATTTAACAGTAGTGTGTTTTGCTATCAAAGTATTCACTGCAAAGCCAACAAGAACTTTTATCTGATTATTCACCCCCAGCGACATAGGGAGAAACTGCCTCACATTACTTCATCTATGGCTCCGGTGGAACGGAAGCCTGTGACCGCTCCGGATTTAAAGCAGTTAATACTGACCAGCTGTACGTTTGTCAGTTGAAGGCAATATTTATTTCCTGCGAAATAATATAGATGTATGTATATTATAGCGCCTAAAAATCATTGTTGATACTGGAATTTCTTGCGGGTGCAATTACCATGCGTATAGAGAAGGGCTGTTACAAAACCAGTGCAAAAGTTGACATAGCGTCTTTATTACCTGAAATAAATCTTTCAAGTTATATTTATTTGTAGAATAACTCTTTTTTTTATAATCAATGTGTGTGGGCTCTTTTTGCACGCAAGATATCAATTTTTACTGGTAATGAATGCACAATTCCTTATTGCGTGCAGCTAATTAATAACAAGGGGAAGAAATAGACTGTCATGCTGCTTTGACGTAGAAACGATACAGGCCATCCTATATCCACAGAAGGACATTGAATATTTACTTAATTGATGCTACTTACAAGAGCTGTTTGATTCGATGAATTAACGAGAATAAAGAAGGAATACCAGCGTCGAAGACAAACCATGCAGTAGAACATCGGCAGCGACCACTGACACAAATCGCCAGCGAGTCGACGAAATGGCACCTGCCCAAATCTATCGCTTGTAATGGAGTCTACATCGAGTCATGCCATTCTCTATGGAAAGAATTGCTTATAATGATCTACAATGGGAACGACCTGCGTTCGTTAACAAAAATGATGTACGAGCTTTGGATTACATTAGGTAATACGCGTGAATAAAAAAATACTCAGTGCCATAGGTACGTTCCCTTCTAACAGTAGACAAAGTTTCAGAAAGCGGCTCCGCCGGAAAACTTCGCTCAGGCTCTCCTTTGCCATTTTTGTTCCTTGCAGTTAGTTTTCCATTTGTCACTATTTTTTACTGCGTACAAAACGCAAGATGGCGGCCAAAATATTAAAAATGAAGTTGGATGTCAGTGAGTGCTAAATGCGCAATTGCACATCAATGCGCAACTGAGCAAAAAAAAAAAATTAAGCGCATACGCTGTCACCGCCAACTTGTCCATCCCTCCTGCTGCAGAGAACTGAATTTAATTTTAATTTTTTTACAGCGGGCGGCCTTAACATGCACGGCACTGCAACTCCAGAGGGCCAAAAATAGTGAACCGTAAGATTTTAATACCCCTTAGTCGACTGCTAATTTGGATTGAAAATTTTTGTCCGCAGAGCTTTACACCATTATTTCTCTCTTGATTGGCCATCTAAAATATTTACCTGAAATTGCCGCAAGATTTCTTTTTAAATGCCGGATCAGTTGTGTTTGACCAGTCCTCCGTGCATAACATAAGCATAATTATACGGTTAAGTCTGATTTATGTCATTTCAAGCTATCTTAAAATCACAATGTTTTTAGACACACAAAACGGTGGATCGTATCGTGATACTGGCTGTGGCCTATTACTAGCAGTAATCTTGTGTAATGGGTTCTATATTTTATTCAGAACTAATAAGCAACGTAATAAAATATGTCATTGTCCTTGGCAGGTTACCGAAGATTTAATCAGTTTGGGGACATTCTTTGGACTCACCTAGGTCATTTAGATGACATAATGTGTACTTCACTCATCATGGTTACATACGTTTTGCATTTTTGGTGCAACACGACAGTATTTGTTTACAACGTAGGTCATATGGCTTCTTGCTGTTAGCGAATATTTTCTTCTAGAATACATTTTTGAACATCAGTTCACATTGCATTTTCCAGAGCCTCGATCACTTTGCTTTTTGCATATTAACATATAATTGCTGCGACAATACTTTTGTGTTACACAATACACTTCGCATTCTGAAATATTTTTTTACGTGCGCAATAAACAAGTTGCTATTTCGACTGGCTGTGCTTTCTGCAATTAAACTTCCTTGTCTTTATCAGCTCATGAAAGTGCGCTCTCATATATGAATCATCTACAATAATGGACAAAAATAACTGCCAACAAATGTGTTTCAGCTCTGCCTCATAGAATAGGATTTATCAAAAATCGACCGAAAAATGTATGCCTTGGTACTTAGCCAATTTATACCGAAAGTATTTACGCAGGCGTAACTGCTGTTTCATTCTCGACATCTTTATGGGAGCGGTAGCGTGTGTTCAAAGTCAATTCTTCTGTAGCCTCTACGTCCACTACATCTGCCTTAGTATGCATCGTAGAATGTTTTCTTCTAGGAAAGCCGTGTTCTTCTCATAAGCTTCTGATATATCAACCCATTCCAGCAGATGAAATGTGTAATCGCAAAGTGTCGCTCGCGTAGTGTTGTAAGGCCCACATAGTGTTGTATGGCAACAAGGCTTGCGTACAGTTGCAAGACCCAAAAAGCCAATTTCGAAAATCTTACAGTACGCTAGCCATCTGAAGCAGTGGCAGGCATTACGTTTGGTTTAGGCTGTGGGGCACAGACGAAATATTGCTGACGTGGTGAATGAAACATTAACCCCGTCCATTCCATAACGCCAGCGCAACCTCTTCAACCACCCGGCCTTTAAATATTTATCTGAAATTTGAGCACATTTTTATTGCCTCGTCGTCGGGGGCAGTGCACTTTGTATACGAGCGCTTTATAACGCTAACATTACGTCCAAAATGTAGACCTGGCGCCTGAAGGAGTGTAGACTTCAGGCCAGTCTACACCCCAGTCTACAGCTAGCTAGGGCAAGACCTCAAATAAGGAAACGCAAAGCTTACAGAGCACTCTGGAAGCCCGCAGCACTGTACAAACATGGCGTCTTAAAAAGCTAAAAAGTTACTAGTGTTTTCACTCCAGAAAATTTCCCTGTACTAGTTTTAAAAGAAGGCGCTTCTGTTCGCAAGCAGTTTGCTTGAAGCGGCATCACCAAGCCTCGTGTAGTTCATCAGCCTGGCATCAAGCCCCCGGTGCACATCAGTAAAAAAAATTTCTGAGGGCACTTAAGTCTCCTTAGGTGGAGGAATGCGAGAGTATGGAACTTTCTAGAACGCGTTTTTTTTCCACGGCGCCAGTACCTGTTGTATTTTCGGTATTTATTATTTGAGTTTTATTTTGTATCTTAGTATATGCATTTTGTTTTATCTATTTATTAAATTTATTATTCTATTTCTATATATTTATTTTGTCTTTTTTATTTCTTATTTTATCTATTTTGGTTTTGATGATGTCATTTAACTGACAGGTGATGCGGACACTTCCTGCGAACGGGCACTTCCGGCGGATTCATGAGTCAAGTAAGGCCTTCGCCTTAATACTACCGCTGTGGCATGGGACGAAAGGCGTTGTTTGCACTTGAAGATGCAAGCAGCCCCGAAGCATCAACTTCCTTTGAAAATACCGCTAACTATTCCACGCGGAAGGTGAAGTCAAGCTGTCAGGAAAATAAAGGAAAAACTTAAAAGCGTTTTCGTCATTGCCTAAATTCTATTCACAGGCTGCAAACCGTGTATAAACCCAAATTGTTTTTAATCAGGAAGCAATTTGCTTGGATTTTTAAAAAGGAGTATACCTCAAAAATTTTCTTCGTATGAGGACAAAGACTGCTTAAATAGGGGCCCTTGACGACTGGCTAACAGTGGACTGCAGGCCTGTTTGGTGTGTTATTACTCCTATGACGACGATTATGAAGATGATAAATGCCATTTACTACACTATTAAGCAATTGAGCCAGAAAATGCAGACTAATTGTTCTAAATGCAGAAAACCCTTAAGGTGCTGCCGTTATCAGTTGTGTCAAGTTATACACAAATAACCACTTACCTTGCCCTGTTTTCAAGCAGAGCCCTTCTTTCCGGCAAACTAACGCTTAGAATACCGAATATCGCCAATTGTACGATAGCTTCGCTCGAGTTCAAGCATTTTACCTGCTATGATCCTAAACGAATGATTTTTAAGCGTGCTAATAAAGCCTTCTTAAATATACATTCGTTTTTTCAGCGGCGTCTGAGCAAATTTTCGCTCCCACACCCTTGATATCAGTGGCTGCAGCACTGAGTGGTGACAGTATTTGCTGCGCGCTCAAGCAGAAAAGGAAAATTGGTTTGCAAAGCTGAAGTCATCGCTACATTTATTGGAAATCCTGCATGCGCTCAAGCTACGAACACATGTATTGCTTTCAAAGCGGGCAATGCACTTCTCGTGGTGTTTCAACATAATACGGTGAGAAGCTCGTTTCGCTACTCATGCAAGGCTTACATGTCCAATTTAGACACTCTAGCGTTTTCACGGAATCTGCAGAGCACTATGTTGAAATCGAGTGCACAGGATCTGTCGGGGGGATGATCTGAACCGAATATAGAGGAAGCCTTCTTAGGCTGCAGAATTTGGCAAGGTTTCACTGCCTCGAACTTTTCAGCCTTAGCCATGAAAACATTTTTAAATAAACATTTACGTGCATTTGACGCAGACGTCAGGAGAATTTTTAGTGCTTCTGAAGTTTCAGGTAGACTATTTGGCTTCCTCTTTTAAACGGTTTGTAAATAGATAGAGTTGCCGTAAACCAGGAAAGCTGACATAATAAACTAGTTGGTCGATTCCAAATGCGAAAATGTAAGCACCACACACTGATGCCTATCCTGATGCAAACTAAGATGAAGAAAGCAATATGCGGTCGCCTAACAGTGTGTACTGACATAGTAAGGAAGCCAACATTCATAGAAACCATGCAAAACATTCGGAAATGTTTTTTATATGTGGTGGTTATAAAAGAGAATTAGTGAAATCACTTCAGAGATCAAAATTGATCAATAATAAAGTAGAGCAAACACAACCACATGCCGCGGATGGAATTCCAACCCACGACCTCCGAATTTCGCGTACGGTACTCTACTAACTCATCTACGCAGAAGGCTGTCCGATGTTTTTCATGCTGCGGTGTATATGTCGTGTAGAGCTTCACATCGAAAGTGTTCACTAGTTGCACCCTCGTCTAAAGCAACTGGCGTAGTACCTTCTGTGTTGCCGCGAATTTTATATGGAACGTGACCGCATGGTGAGGACTGAAGCTGAGCAGAACGCTGTTATGATACCTATAGCATCAAGACTGCCGCCACCGGTGACGTTGTTATGCTGTAAAGCAGGCAAGTTTAGATAAATGAGGGTCTCGTTATGACATATAATTAGGGAAACGAGGAGCAGTCAAAAGCAACGAAGGGAAAGTGAAATGCTTTTTTTGTAGTGTTTGTGAGAGAAATTAGTGTTTGATCACTTCTTAACTGAAAATAGTGATGACAAAGTTGAAGAAGAAAAAGAAACAACAGTCGGGTGGTGAGACCCGACCCCACGATCTTCTACTTTCTAATCAAAAGTATTGAGCTAGAACAGCTTGCCCACCTCATTTTTCTTCTGTTTCCATCCAAAGAAAAGATTCCCTTATGCTTTCCTTGGTTTCCACGATGAACGAACCTCTCATTTTTCTATAGCTGTCTGCTAAAGTGTTCACCGACATGATTGCTCGGGCTGACATATTTGCTGAGCCTGGAAACTTTTCAGGTGGGTGACACTTCCCTTTCCCTCCACAAAAAACGCTAAGTGCATCTAGGAGGGCGCAGGAATTACAAAACAGCCCACCCATTGCTTCCAGTAGGAAGAAAGTGGCTTAAAACTTTGCATATTGCTCAGCGCTACATGTTTCCTCGTGATTGCTGATTGCGCATTTGCAAGGAGCTGTGCGAAAAGGAAATTATTGAACATGCGAATGCATCATCAACTGTACGGGGCAGCATTAACATTACTTCCGTGCTTTTGGCGTTGTGGTCTTGGCTGCAATGAGCAAATCGAATTTGGATGTCACAAAGTTCTAGCTGCGTTCCTTTCTAAACTTCTGACAGTGAAAGCGCACAAACAGACAAGGACAACATGCGGCAAATTTTCAATGGGGCAGATAGGAAGATGCCTAAATGAGAGGTTAGGTGAGCATAATTACAACGTGGAAAACAAAAGAGGGGGGCACATGAGTATCCATTATCTCAAGTGCAAGGGCAAAACCACGAGAATCAAGGAAGGCTGTCCTCCAGTTTTTCACAGATGTAAAATACTTTTCAAAAGCAAATGTCAGATAACGTGAGAAAACCAAAAGGCTTTAGATATAGGAAGACCGGGGGATGGTTCTGTAAGCGATTCATCAATTTTGCTGTCCTTAAAAGAGATGTCATATCTTACACCGGGCACGTGGGTTGCCCGATAAAATGTGCCTGTCATCATTCGTTGGTAATGGTCTTGTAAGCATGCGCAGGTGATTACCAAGAGTTTTTAAGTGTTTTTCGGGCGTCTTAACGTTTTTAGGGAGGCAAAAGGCTAAGGCGCCAGTGTGCTGTGTGATGTCAGTGCACGTTAAAGATCTTCCAGGTGCAGGTGGTCGAAATTATTCCGGAGCCCTCAACTACGGTACCTCTTTCTTCCTTCCTTCTTTCACTCCCTGCTTTATCCCTTATCTTACAGCGCGGTTCAGGTGTCCAACGATATATGAGACAGATACTGTGCCATTTCCTTCCCCCAAAGCCAATATTATTACTATTATTATTATGAAATAATATCAGTTGCAAGTGAGCGCTTAGTATGTCTATCTTATTCTGTCCTTGTCTTTTTGAGCGCTTTCGCTGTCAGAATGGAAGACCAACTCGCCCACTCTGTGCCATTATCCCTTCTAAAATGTAATAATAATAGTAATAATTGGTTTTGGGGGGAAAGGAAATGGCGCAGTATCTGTCTCATATATCGTTGGACACCTGAACCGCGCCGTAAGGGAAGGGTAAAGGAGGGAGTGAAAGAAGAAAGGAAGAGAGAGGTGCCGTAGTGGAGGGCTCCGGAATAATTTCGACCACCTGGGGATCTTTAACGTGCACTGACATCGCACAGCACACGGGCGCCTTAGCGTTTTTCCTCCATAAAAACGCAGCCGCCGCGGTCGGGTTCGAACCCGGGTTCTAAAATTTAGAAAAAAACACAAAATCATTGCGCAAGTCATGCCTGAGATGCCCGCTTTAAGGTGAGTTGAGACGAGCGAGCCGACTCGCGGGCGATCTTCACGGACCGCCTATCCTCCACGTGACTCAAAGGCGACTCTTTTCAGCGACCGTGAGCGTCCAGTGCCGATACCCGGTTGGGTGCACCATGCCTAAGTCGCTCAGAGGAGTGATGTTCGTGTAACGTGGAGGGTGGTCCGAGCGGAAAGTCCGCGACCCGGTTAAACATCCTGTGTGAACATCGTGTTCGTGAAGAATCGAATGGACATGAGTGCAAAAACAAAAACATAATATGTATTTGCAGACTTCACTGGAAAGCACTGTTGGTGCCTTAAGTGGGAAAGTGTTTAAAAAACAAGACTCACAGCATTCATCGAAAAATTGAAGGGGACACTTCGGCGGCACTTTGAGGGTCTGGCGCGATAGCGCATTAAGTTAAAATCTATGCATGCAGAAGGTCATTTCATACATTACATTTGCCACCGCGGTGGCTCCGCGGTTATGGCGCTTGGCTGCGGACCCCAAAGACGCGGTGTCCATCCCGGGCCGCGGCGGTCAAATTTCGATGGAGGCGAAATTCTAGAAGCCCGTGCACTGTGCGATGGCTGTGCACGTTAAAGAGCCCCATGTGGCCGAAATTTCCGAAGCTTGAGTCTTTTTGGGACGTTAAACACCCATAAACCATAAACCATATCCCGACTTTACATTCACATGTCCCTGGGAGTCATCATATCACTTCTTGCGCAATGGTGCAGCGGTTACGCGATGCGTCCCTGCTCCGCGATGGCAGGTGCTGCCACCGGCAGGACTTGTGCGACCCATACATGGTGCTCTACCCGAGCTACCAATCATTAATTTTGAGTGCCACCTGCCACAGTGGGCAGTTTGCTGCCTCTTAGATGGACAGGTTGTAATGACTCCGCAACATCATGTGACATAAGTGGCCCACCAGCCTCCTAGGTTGCTCTCTCGAGACCACCTGCCAGACCCATGCCCCTAGTTTTTCGTTCAAAACGACGACGCCGAAAACGCCTGCACTGGGATTTCTAGAGAACGAAGCCTTTAACGCCAACGCTTTTATAAGCCATCACACAAAATGAGGGTTCTTTGATGCCTTGATACTCCTTATATTCAAATGAAACACTGTGAAAATCTGTAAAAGTATGATTTGTTTCTAGACAAAAGCCGAGATGTCAGCTAAACAGTTTACTGTAGCAACGACTGTTATATTTATTTTGTAGGGTTAGTTTTACAGCGGCTCGAAATCGATCTCAATAGCCACATTATGAGCTCTGTGGGTGTGGAGTAAAGCATATCGAAAAAGTTTCTAGGCTTAGATTTTTCATTTCAGTAAGAAATTTGCCAAGTCCGTAGTCATACCTAAGGCCTCCGCAATTCTTGGGAAGCTAAATCCCGCCTCCATGCCAACACCGGTTCTTACCGTCCTCAATAGACCCTACCGCTAGCAACGTCTGCCCTTCCGGCATGTTCAGTCGCTCAGCCACTCTCGCGAGCTTAAGAACACGCGTGTGTGTATCCGGCATAAAACAGTGGGTACACTTCCATCTTTGAACATCAGTAACCGCCTGCCCATCCCCCGAGGCAACCGCTATCCTTACCAGTCTCAGGCAGTTTCCGTTTCTTGAAGCCCCGCCGCCTTGCTTCTGCGCAAAGAAGAACGGCTCGAACATTGCCCTTTACATGCCGCACTTGGTGAATAAGATGCGGTACAATGCCTTGTTTTCGAGCTGTCTCGCGGCTACAGTTACAACATTGTCAGACAGCAAGTGATGCGAGCGTCTTCCGTTTTCTTTTCTGCTGAAGACTGCGCGTTCTTACCTCCTCCAACTGCACCGAAACCAGCCACAACTGCTGCGACGCCGGGCAGAAAAAACTTGCTAGTGAAAACAGCAGCGTACGGCACACACCACTGCGATGGCTGCTGTCTTCCTGCCGCCGCACAAAAAGTTTCCAAGAGCACAGTCGCGCGTGCAAACAAAGCCAGGGCCGCCGGGAAGTTGAAGAGTTAAGAATAACAAGGAAAGCATATTGCAACGTCGATTGAGCCCCGGAGGCACCTGAGAACGCGTCAAGATAGGCTCGTAATCGATCCGTGCAGTTTTCCCAGCAGTGTGGAGGGCAACTTTAATGTGCTTTTATTTCCGTTGCCTCCCTTAACTCTATGGAGTAAGAACACTTTTCCGTTTCTTCGTTTTTGTAACCCCACTGATGTACCTTGCCGCTCTTTTAATAACAACCAATATGAGAATGCACCGATCGGTGCACGTCAATTGGCTTCTCAGAAATATTCTTTTAGTCTTCTTGTTTTGGCGCGAAGTTCTCCAGTATGTGCGACGACGCCAAAAGAGGTTGTAGGCACTGTGTGAAGGAGGAAAGACATTTAAAACTGCATTCACATTATGAAGACTGTCTCCACAGTCGCAGTGCCGCGTTCGATGCTATCTCCGTTTCCAGAAAAGCATAGTGGTAGCTTGGATTCTGCATGTTTCCATTCTCGTTCAACTATTCCCGTCGAGGCGCATGAGATGAGATGTGCTCCGCACAAGAAGAAGCAAAATGCAGCCATCTATATACGGTACAACTGAGCTACGCAATCTTCAACATTATTTAGTAACAACGATACAGTGCTTCCACCAATATTAAGAGAAGGCATGTTAAAAGAGAAAACTAAAAGCGCATCCCGAAGGCGGTGGTGCGACTACCTTCCGTGTCGCGGTTATCTCAAGACTAAATATCATAAGCTTCCATCCGCGTCATCTTACTCTCTAAACGTTTCTGCAATAGCATTTTTGAGAAATGCAAACACAAAGTTCTCTTTCAGGCTAAGCTGAAAAAATGTTTTCATTCTATTTCAACGCATCTTTAACCAGTTTTCACTTGCTCGGGCCCCATTGGGCCATTGCGGTCATCGAACTCGCCTGAGACTGCTGAACACATATGTAACTAGCAACTGTGATTTTTTATTCATGTTCCTTTCATAAATATTTGGATCAGAACACAGCTAAAAAAACCTACTGTCACCGATGATAATTCTTTCAGAGGTGAAATAAGCACAATTTTAGACAGCGGCGTAGAAGTTTCGCGTTCTCTGACAAGCTAGTTTACCAAGAATGTTGTAAAGTTTTTCACACCGAAAATATTGTTACATAGCTATAAAAAGGAGTTGAGGTGTTTGATTTATGTCATTTGGTTTAAAAGTCATACTGATAATGGGAAATGTTTTGTTTGCTTCATAAAATTCTCAGCAAGCACATATGTCATTAGCAAATAAAATGTTTTGTGTTGCGTTTAATAGTGCATAAGCATTTAAGGATACCATGCGCCAAGATCAGGTACAAAATAATGTTAGGTAGTATAAATTTGCCTGCTACAGTTTGGATTTAAATTTCTTTATAACCTATTCTTGTATACCACTCTCTTTACTGTAAACTCTCAATGTTTCGCGCTAAACCTAACATATGAGCACTGCTCACCGCATCAGCTAATCTCCTCAAAACTGGTGTTTTTATTCTGTACTGAAACGAAGCAGGAAAAGTAGCGGACAGCGTCTACCTACTGATAAATTGAGAAAAAATGGAATCTAAAAAGTATTGCTTTCAGGCCCTTATTTTCCTAAACAGCATAAAAAGATTATTTTAGTTTAAAGGACTGTAAGCGCAAACGCTTTCTACTGATTGGCTGAAAATATACAGGTCTAATCATTCAGGCGTGCTTGTTATACTCCTCCAATAATCTGACTTGGTCGACTCGCTAGGTGTGCGATAGTCCAACAGAACTTTTGTAATCATTAAGGAAGCCCACCTTTACCTTTGGTGTCGCAACTTCCAGCATCTTGGTAGGCTTCCAAGTGTTCGAACGTAAAGAGAGAATGGAGATTAGGCTGCTGGCATCCATCACTGTCTGTATCTCTTTGTGATGCCATCTAGAATGTCTAGCACTGTTAAGCATTGGAGCTTGCAACACCCTTTGTTGCTTCCTATTTGACTTAATACGTTTATTTGCCCCTGATTTGCACTAACAGGATTTCTTGTGCAATCTTCGAGATAGCATTTTTTGAAAAGGGTGTCATTTCTTCAATAAAGGCAAAACCTAGAGGCTTATATGAGTTTGCGAAAATATCCATGCTTTACTGGTGTAACATGCACTTTGCGCAGTGCGAGGCATGAGGTCCGGAAGTTTTTCGAGGACAGGTACAGTTTTTGCGCGTCTCGAAGATAATTGGCCACGAGAATGTGCTCATTAAACAAGCGGTGCCGTTCACTAAACAATTACTCGGCTCAAACACGACAAAACAATCGTAGTGCCCAAATGCAGAACGACTGCATACAAGCTGTCGTTCTTCCCAAGAACGATAGCCGATTGGAATGCGTTACATCGCAAAGTGGTCACCTTATCTTCAACCGAAACATTTTTATCTGCAATCAACCCCAGCTGGTCAAGTTAGGGTGTTTGCTTCGATTCTGGAGTGTTGCCCTTGTCGCGCTTTGTGCTTAGTTTTATTGTAGAGTTTTTGTTACTCGTCGATTATTTGAGTTGTTCACAGAAATTTTGCTGCCCGCCTGCAGGCCCTTTTTTCCCTTTTTTTCGTCGTTGACAAAGCACCGTGAAATTGAATCCCCACTCCTGCCTTGGCCACCTAAAGGTGGCTGGCAGTATTGAATAAATAGGTAAATAAAAAATTAATTCTTTCGTTTTTTCGGGGAAAAACGTCCCGTGTGCTACAATTGGCGCGTGTCACCAAATGACTCACGGTTTTTCTGGTAACAGTTCTGTGCAAAAAGTGCAAGCGGCTGGTGCCATGCGGCGCACCCGTAGTGGAACATATAGTACGTGGAGGTCATGACCTGGCGCTGGCGGCTGGAGCATGCCGACCATGAATTGTTTTAATCTGCCGACGTCAAGATGAAGTTATCCGCTGACGGATAACGGCTGTAGCGGAGGAACACATTTGCGTCGACAACTCCAGGGAGCGACACGAATCCGGAGCTCCTGAGTTAAGTGACGGGTGCCCCAGGTAATCATCGATGGTGGGGCAAGGAATAAGCGCAAGATACGAAAAAAATCAACTGAAAAAGAGGCCGGATGTTTCAAGGTCTTAAGCATGTAGACGTGCGAGAGGAATGGCATAAGAGCTGACGGTGACCGCCTTCAGGTAATCGTTAGTGGGGGTTACATACGGCAAGTGCAACCCTCTCAATAAGACGAGTATTCGGCGCACCTTGTCCTTTAAGTGGCGATTAACATGGCTAAGCACATCGCTGACTTTGACGTTACTCGCGAGCAGAAGGAACCAGGGTGGTCTACTCAGCTCGTGAAACTCCGCTGAGCCATTTAGCTCTGGGAGGTCAGGGCTGGGTAGGATGGAGGTCTAGAAAGAAAAGACTCGCCTTGGCCAGTAGTCTTTAATGCCTGCGTACAGCAGTGAACATTTTTCCATGCGACAGAAGTGCGCTACAGCAACAACGTTAGCAGCGCTGCACAGGATAGGAATCAAATGTATAATGCTTTCAAGATGAAAGGCGTGTCCTGAGCAGTCATATTAATACGCGCGTTCTTATTTTCGCATGCAAAAGAGTACAACGACCGTTCTAAGCAAATCAGAAATAATGCGCACTTAATATCACCATTATCACTAGACAGTGCAGGCAGTTGCTGCAAACGAGAATCAGCAAGAACGTTGTGTTGGAGTGCTTGTTCAGTTTTTTTTCTTGGTGAATTTAGGTAATTTTGCTCCGCAACCTGCCTTATTCTTTTGGGGATTGTGCAATGCGTGCGTTTTCGTGCGCGATTGCGCCACGCTGAGCAGCATGAAGTTTTATTTGGATTACGTCATAAATACGGGGTAATGAAAGAAAATGCCTGTTTCCACAACCACCCACCATGCATGTGTGCTTGAAGTAATGCCCAAATTATCCCATTTAGTGTCGCATGGCGACGTACGTCCTACCCAAAACATACACAAAAAAACGACATGTTTCATCTTTCTCAACTCCAATATTTTTTTTTTTGTTAAAGAGGCACTCGTGCTTCTCTGCACGCCCCTGCTGATCCAAAGCAATCATTTTCCTCCTACGTTTCTCTCCTTTATAGCAGTTGCATCCCTTGTGACTCAATGGCAGTCTTCTCGAAGACGGAAACTGCCGCCAACAAATAAGTTTAGTAATCGGGTTACGTGCATGCTTTGTTGGTACTTTATTTCAGTTCCTTGCAACTGCTCTGTTTCTCTCCTGATAATCAGCGACCAGAGTTTAAAAACGCGGCTAATTAAGGCGCACTCAAGCAGCGTGTAATGCCGTCCACTTTAGCGGCGTCGGCTGGCAATGTCATTTACGAAATGAAGCCCATTTGCGTGAGGTTTGCACGTTAATTTTGTAATAAAATATCTGATCATCAAACATAATGTAGCATGCTATAAAAACTGAACAGAGATAGGGTGCATATCATGTTCAAAATTACGTTCAGTCACATCTTTACCAGCTTTTTTTTTAATTCACCTTAAACTATAAGCTTTAGATCGAAGGCTCAAAACATCGAAGCTATTATCTATGACCGGTCAGGTTTTGTAATGCTTCAATGGCTTCGTTATTGTCACTCTAGACTTTCGCGCAAGCCTCTTTCAGTTGCCAAAATGCAGATGGTTTAAAAGACCATACGCTTGATGCGCAAGTTCAACCGCCGGCCCGTGCCCTCGTGCAGAGCAATGTTATTGCTCTTTTGTTTAACAGCACTCCAGGCTTAAATTTTGTTAAAAAAATCATCGTGTATATTACAAAGTACTTGGCCTAGATTTAACCTTTTCCATTTATAGTGCGTCCAGAGAATTAGAGGCAAGTGGACTCCGCGTGCGATATGTATAAATTTATTGCAGTAGGCTAGTAGTGGCAGGAAACTTTATCAGAAGCCCATAGAGCATCATTTAATAAAATTAGATTAGTCAAAATCCTCGAGTGACGTCGGGTATATAGTCAGAAAAGCATTGCAGAAGAGGACTTTTTTTATTTTTTCCGCTTCCCGGCGATATCTCCACTGGACAATTCTCCACACACTTGGTTTAAATGTTCATTGCAATTTTTCCACCATGCCTCCAGCTTGCAGGCTTAACCTTTTTTTGTTTTTTAAGGACAGCTGTGTATTTCATATTCATGTTACGTGATATTTCAGATGGTGTCGAACTCGTTCTTGAGGGCCTGCGTTTAATTTTTGGGGGGGTGTGGAGCTCTATTTATAAATATATTTTTGTGCGCGTGTGTTACAGTGCATTCAAGAACTGAGTAATGATATAAACAACAAACAGTGACCTTTTTGTCCTGGTATTGTAATTTTGAAGTCTAGCCTTTCAAGTGAAAAACGCTTAGTGAACATGTTGAAATTATAATGTTCACAGGAAAACAAGTATTGTCTTCGTGCAAATGTGTGAAACGAACAAACTAAATTTTCTTTCTTGAATAGTCACCTACTTAATGTATTAGATATATAGATCAATAAGCTCAGCACACATTGTGTAATTCTGCGGCTCACATAATTTCAATACAATTTCTTGCATGTTTAGCATACACTATTACAAAGATTTTCACTAAAGGTTGCTCACTACCACAAAAACTAGAGAACCATTCCTAATCGCTTTGTTAAATTTGTCAAAAAAATCTTGCCGTCGGTAAGCGTACTTAACAAACAAGAAGGATGCGGTGATAAAAATCGCACTACACGAGACTGAATTCCGTGATTCCCAATTCTTATAAACACCATTTTCTTCCTCGCTAGAAAAGAAAATGCATGATTTATGGAAAAGGCTGAAATATCACTCATTTTAACAATGGCAGCAATGTTCACCGTTCTGAACAAGCACTCTGTTGCAATATTTCGCGAGAACGAAAAAAGTAACATCTGCGTTCACAGCCACACTAGGCGCTCATATCTGCGTACGCGGAAGCATGTTCGACATCGAAGAATCGTTCTTCGCTATCAATGCATTAAAAATTATCGCCCTGCGAACCTTCGTCATGAAGCGTTTTCGAACTTGTCGCAATTTTTCCACGCTAACAGCAGCGAGAACGTCCAATATCCACGCGGTGAAAGATGACGCTGAAAAATCTTGTTAGGCCTAACGCTCTTTCCGCAGTTAGAACTGCCAGCGCCAAGATGCATAACAGCCACCTAGCGACAAGAATTGTGGGTGGATGGCTTCGCGCACGTTTTTGGTGTTGTAGCTGTTGTGAATTTGACGAGAAATGAGGGTATTGAAATGTGGAAAGTAGGGCGCGTTTTGTGGCTGTGATGCCATGTGTTTATAGTTTTCATCACGCTAGACCGGATCACTTTCTAATATTTCATACACGAGCAGCAAAAAAGCTAGTTAAAATAAAGAAAGTACGTTACGTGATTGAGCTGCTAAGTACGTATGCATGTCACAACTAAAAAAATGAAATTATTCAGAAATAACTCTATGTTAGATATTGATACACACTTCAGATATCTCAATGGAAAGGTGCCCCTCTTGGAGACAGCGAAGGTATCGGAGCAATGTTTTGTGTTCTGCACGGTGCAAAAGATCATAATTCCTACTTTTTTGCACCCAAAAGAAAACATAAAACATTATTTGGAAGCCTTTTTGAGTTTCTACTGAAAACGAACTTGAGTTTCTACTGAAACAGCCTAGACAAACGTCCCAATTCCAGGTCGCTCATGCATCACATGGCCTCACCCAACTTTCTTCAACTTGGGGCCAGTCAGCGCTGAAGGCCCTGCAATATCTGATCACAAAGCCACTCTTGAACGTTTTTTTAATCAACAGTCAAGATTACTTCTCGTTTTCGCGGAACTCGATCACAGTCCGACATATATTACAGACTATCGCTATTTGCTCACGCTGAGATGCGGTTTGAAAACTGGCTCGTTGAAAAAATAAAAATACCCACACAAAGAAGCTTTGGCAATTCATCTTGTTCTCTCTAGCTAGGTTTCTGGTTCGCCGATATCACCTTGAGGCTCTTTAAGTCGCGTCTTTTTAGGGCTCGTGATAACAACTATGTAATTTTGCTTTTGCCAGATTGAATATGCTACTGTAGGCTCTACGGCGTGCCTTATTTGCCTTGAATTTGTGAAAAATATTCTTCAGGCACACCCTAAATCGGTAGCCTAGTGGTGCTATATAAAGCAAGAAAAAAAGGTGATAACCTGACGTCACGCACGAACTGACTCCTTTCAAAGCGACCCCGATAAACGTCCCTATGATTGTATTAACGTATCAACCGTGCTGAATAATGCGCGAGGCATTGACACCATTCCATATAATACACAGTAAAAGCGACAAGAGTCAATTAATATGGACCATGACTAAATAATCATTCTATTAGCAGGTGCCGATCATTGCGCAAGAATGCTTCCTAAGGATGGTTTATGAAATATTTAGATTTTTTCTACGTACTTGATGCCCCTCTCTCTGTTTCTGTCTGATTGACGCTGCTCGGCCTCTGTAACATTGAGCGCGTTCCGCACACTGGATAGGCAACGCGCGCACCCTGTCAGGTCTGGTTAAGTTAATGGTTGACCGGGAGAGGTTGGTCACCCAGTGGACGCTCCGGCCAATTGCTGCAATGCCGCTTTTCTGCCACAACGTTTTCAGCGCTAACTCTTGCAGCGCACACCTCTCACCACCACCACGTACCTCAAGGCGCGATTGAGGTATCCGCTACCCCAGGGTACCAGTTATCACCTTCCTTTCCTCAAAATCATCGCATTCTAGAACACTGTCAACGCCAACGCGAATGAACACAAAGAACGCCGACAGTCTGTAGCTTCAGTGCCGCGTTTCTACCCCAACATTGTGAATGCCAACGCATGCAGCGCACGTCTGTCACTACTGCCACGTGCTTAAGGGACGACTGAGGTGTCTACGTCTTAATCTCAATCTCCCAACAAAGAGAAACGATTTGGTCTCACCACGACTATACTGCTTCGTCATCTCAGGAAACAGCTTTCGCTTTATATATCCTGGCTTAGCTGAGTTA
Source organism: Amblyomma americanum (assembly GCF_052857255.1). Lineage (NCBI taxonomy): Eukaryota > Metazoa > Arthropoda > Arachnida > Ixodida > Ixodidae > Amblyomma > Amblyomma americanum. The sequence goes on from NC_135504.1 coordinate 115,670,845, forward strand.
AGCCTTTGCCAGTTTTTTTCTTTTCTAAGCTCTAACTCGACAGCTTGATTTAAATGCGTTTCTCAGAAACTTGCTTGGGATACAGTTTGGCTGATAATATTTATTCTCTTGAGCAGTTATCAGCGTCTTTCTCAAGGCCAGTGTTTTCCTAAAAAAGGGTAGCTGAGCTTTCCATTCAATACAAGTCAGTTTGGCACGTCCACTGCACAAACGTTTGGCGAGGGCGACAGAAATGCGACACCCGAACTCGGCAAGCACGACAACAGCGCTGCAGGCCACATTCTATTGAGTTAGGCGGAATTATATTGGGTATATCGATCTGCTGAAATGTCACTGGGCAAGTGGTTAGCGGCGTTAGTCAGCAGCTGACATGTTCAATACGATAACGCATGTCGGAGATAACTTGATGAGATTGAACCTGCCGGCGGTTACCATGCTGCTCTAGGCTGCAATGTGCCGCAGGGAATAATACGCCTCGCCAACTCAGCGGATGCGACGAAATGCTATAGCAGTGCGAGAACCGTAGTAGCACGCGAGGCAATATGCAGAGCGCGTAGAGACAGAAAACTGACCATGGCATGATTACGTTTCAAGAAGCGTAAACATGCCTAAACGAAAAAGCCCTTGCGGCAGCGTCCTGAACAAGGTTTATCCAGCTTTTCGATTTAAGGGAAGAGATACGTAAGCTAAGCCCTTTATTGTCATTTTAATTCCTCTTTCCAGTCTCTTGCCTTTTTTATTTGTAAAAGCAAAAGCACCGAAGTTTGGGCCAGTTGGTAATAATCCATCTTGAGAAAACGAAGCAGCACGAAAAAACGGGGACGAAAAAGACACACATACGACAGGACGAATGCTGCACTTCCAAGTGATTTTTGTTGAGAATACCAAAGCTTAAGTACAGCGCTGCTATCGCCTCGTGGCAATCAACCGCAATGATTCAAAAACGCCATTTCAATATCAAGAAGAGACAAGGAAGCGGTGCTGACACACTGACCACCTACTTTTCTGATGTGATATGCTTCAATAATCTCTCTTTCCATCCGATCTCTTCCACGCCCAAGAATTTTAGCTTTCCGAAATATGGGTTTACACTTACAATCCCGGCAGTGAATAGCAAGATGGCCAGTTTTCCTTTCTTTCACCAGATTATAATGCTCCCTAGCTCTCTCATTAAAACAGCGTCCCGTTTGACCAATGTACACTCTATTGCAAGTGAGCGGAATGCTGTGCACTACCTTAGTAGTGCAACGGGTGAAAACAAGTTGGTGGTTTATAGTGCAAATCGGCCTTTTCTTACTAATCATCCTTGGGCAAACTTTTGATAGCTTGCTTGGGGCGGAGAAGAGCACGTTAACACCGTATCTGTTTCCAACTTTCTTAAGATTATGAGAAACTCTGTGAAGATATGGAATTACTTGAGTTGGCAGCTTCTGGTCTTGCTTATCCGTCTTTTTGATGCACTTTTTCTTTTGTAGCAGCGTCTCTGAAACAGCTGACAATAAATCTGGAGGAAAGCCGGACATGCGCAATCGCTCAGTTTGCATTTGGACACTTTCAAACATTTGATGAGGACATGACTTATTCAAAGCGGAATTGAGGCAATTCATGGCTATTGCTCTTTTGATTATTTTTGAATGAGCACTACTGTAAGGGAGGAGTGCATTTTGTGACCTAGGATTGTACATCCAGCATATATGCCCTTCCAAGAAATGAATTCTCAGGTCAAGGAACTGTATACAGTTTCCACTAGGGAGTTCAAAGGTAAACATTAAGCATTTTGCAACCGTTTTGAACGATGCGAGAACATCAGCAACAGCTTCGTCAATAGATAAAACATGCGGCTTGTTCATTATCACCAAATAATCGTCAACATATCTAAAAATGCGTAGGTTAGGAAGTAAGCTATGCAAGCTTTTGTCAATGCTGGAAAGAAAAATGTCAGAAAGAACGGGAGCTACGCACGACCCGATGCATATTCCTGCTTTTTGTGTGTAAAACCGGTTGTTAAAATTAATGGCAGTTGACTGTAGATAAAACTCTAAAAGGGCTAAGAAACGGTCGATGTTCACACCCATCCTGTTTTGAAAAGGCACTTCTCCCGAGTCCTCAATTACGGATCTAACCGCCTTAAACAGTTCTGTGTGGGGTATGGAGTAATAAAGATCTTCTATGTCAATCGAGAACCCGAAGGTGGCTGGTGATGTCATGCTGAGCCCTTGCTTCAGTTCTTCGGCTAACTTGTGAGAGCTTCTAACAAGGAATGGGTCTTCAATCGTCAATGTCGCCATCTGCTTCTGGAGGTACTTTCCTATAGCTGACTGCCAGCTACCCTTTTCTGAAACTATAGCCCTAAACGGGAAATCGGGCTTGTGCGTTTTGCATGGGAATGCTTCCATGGTGCAAATATCCGATTTCTTGACACTACTCGCAAGTGATTCCAGGTGAAGATCCTGTTCCACTCCCACGTGTAGGGTAGCCTACTGGGCATCACATAATAAACCTCCCTGCCTTTCTGCTCTTCTGTTTCTCTCTTTCTCTTGTTTCCAGTCTTCCTTTCACTGACTGCGAGGTTTTTCTCGTGTACCAAACTAATTCATCGAAAGAGCCTGCATCTGCGCTAAATGTTAGTTTTCTTTGTGCAAGCTGTTTTGTTTGCGTGGTGGAATATATTTTTATTGCCATCTGAAATATCTACTAAAATATAGTGCTTAATCTGCATAAACTTTTAAGGCGTGTCCTGCTATCATTAACAGATTACGGATCATCCTAGCATAGAGGCAAAACCCGTCCAAAGATAAAGACGGACTGATACATGCATAGGATTAATGAGAACCACCTGAGGCCATTTCATTACCTATTGAAGACAGCACACAGGCATACCTAATCTAACGACAAAATATTTTGTTTTGTGTACATATATAACCATGCTAGATAAAGATTTTTCTCAACACAAATGCGCATAGTGTAAGATATTGAAAAAAGATTTTGCGTTCCGTTTACGGTCAATGCAGAACTACTTTTTTACAGGCTCAATTTAGCCCTGCAGGCTATGACCGGACGCAGTATGTATGCCGAAAGTTGCAGTCAGTAATATTAAAAACCAGGTACATATTACCAAACCTTTCTTTTAAAGCTATGAAAGAAAAAAGCAAGCGGCAGGATAGAGAATATGAGTATAAAAATTGAATGAAAGAGGACTCTTCTACTGCATTAGTGTACTGAATCACTGTATCAGTATGCTCTATCACAGTAACACATTTCCTAAGGATTTGGATTGTCATCTTGTTCTATCTTTCTTAACATTTTTTTTGCGGAATATTTGTTCTTTTCAGTCCAATCAAACATTTGAGACCATAATTTGGCGTTATCAAAATGATTCTGTACAAGATTTACGTTGCCACTCCTGGATATTTGCTGAGCATTCTGGATGAATATTCTTTCTTTGTCTTCTCAGTGAAATCTGAACCGTTCATTCCACATTGTTTTTGCAGGAAACCTCTCCGAATTTGAGGTTCCTTATAATGTTATGGTTTGTTTCAAGAAACACGTTTTCTAACTGCTTCACAGTTCACCGGTACGGTTCCTAAGTGAACGCTCCCATAGATTCACTTAATATTTAATTCTGGATTTCATATGGGCACCCTAACAAAAGGCTGGTCTGCTGACGTGAAATAGGCATTTGGCCACGAAAATAGCAGGCTTTCTTATCTTCTCCTATTTCTTTGCTTTATATTATGAAAACTGATTGTGCACTACATTGTGGGGTAGCCTGATGGAAAAGAGAAGTTTAAAGCGTCTTTCAAAAAAGGAAATCAACCTTTGAGCTTAGGAAGCATCAGTGTTTGATTTTGGCTGCCACGCTGTAGAGGCTAGGAAAGCTGTTCACTAAGGCAAGGTAACCATGCAGTGCTCAGTTCAAAAGTAGGGGCGCTCAGATTATAACTGGGTGCTTAGTTGCAGTTCACGGTTCAAATTTTATAGCGAAAAATATATTACAGGTTAAAAGTAAGCAATTTTCTGCGTACAGAGAAGAATTCATAGTAAATATTGCAATAATTTTCAAAGCCGATAATAAACAATGTCAAATCAATAATTTACAACGCATCAATCCTTTGGCCTATTTATTGCCTTGCCTGTGTGGATGTATTTACAATAAAAGAAACACCGCAAACCGATTCATACGGAAAGCAATTTCCCTCTCTTGTTCAGTTTCAAGTTATCTTTTTATGTTCGAATTATATTTCGTCAAGAAATAAAAAAACATGTTCTGGCAACTTTGTGGCCCGAACCTTTCTCTTGCTACGGCCTCTGCTGAAATCTGAATGATGAAAGCAGTTTGCGGCATCTACTTTGCCATGTGATGAAATACGTTTCTCAATAATATTTACTTTTCCAGCAACGATTTTGTTCACAGATTAGAAGGAATGCTTTTAAACCCAAAGTTTTTATGAAAATTGAAGTCCAGGGGTTCAGGTGCGCAGCTCAAAGGAGGCACGTTGGCTGATTGCTTTTACACAAGCAGCGCAAAAAGCTATCGTTGCTTATTTCTTGCAGAAAAGAAATATTGCATAAAGAGCAAAAATTTGCACTGAGAGGAAGAGGGGCCTCTATAGGCCTTTCGACTTTTGTGCTAAGTTTTTGTGCTCTGATCCTCCGCGCGTCTTGAGTTATTGAGATATTTGCTCTTGCTGTTGTTTCGGCCGGCACGAAGCGTCGCAAAAAATGTGATGGCTCAGTTATATATTTCGTTACTTGCATATTTCTTTACCTGTACTATGAAGAAAAAATGAAATGCGGGCACATGGGCTAATACCGCATGTTGCCCTAGCCTTCTTTTAGGCGTCGTTTTCGTGCTGTTTTATTCTGCCTTGCACAGATCAGTTTTCGTTAAAATGTGTCTCTCTCGAATATTTTTTCGAAACTGTGTTTGCTGACATTTATAGCACAGCTCGCAAAGGCACCTGTGATGGATTCAATAATTTCAGCAAGCTTCCACGTTATTTATTATACGATACTTCTAATAAGTTCTTATTGGAAGCCTTATAGTGACCGCTAAGGATGTCATTTATGCATAGGTAATTACTAAAGAATCACAAAATATGAGCTTATTATTGTCAGAGGGCCCGAATGCTTTTCGTAAAGGCTATTCGAAATTAGCCCATTCATACAAGCCAGGTGTTAGAGAAATGCGCAGCGTATAGACAGCCACATTTTATGACCTTCATTGATCGTGAGGAAGCATTTAAATCTGTTTAAGCGTCAGCAGTTATGCAGCTATGAAAGAACCATAATTTTCAAGGTGCGCATTTAAATAATGGAAAGTATCTATAGAGCCTCCACATCCACCATTGCCGTCCATGAAGAAAGTAATAAAATCTCAATCAAATGGAGTTTAGACAAGCACACTCGGTCTCTATAGTATTATTCGCCTCTTGTTTATAAAATAAACTGAGGGATCTGCTGTGAGAAGAGCTTCGGATAAAGTTTATCCAGATTACCTTAGTAGTCGCTGACTCACCGATGACATCGCTTTGCTTCGTATCTCAGAGGATGAATTGCAAAGTATGATTCTGGACCTAGACAGGCAAAGATGAACAGTGGGTCTAAAAATTAATACTGCGGAAAAAGTATTTTTCGACAGTTTGGGGAAGTAAGTAGGCAACGATGTGTTGTAGCCGTTAGAGAATGCAGCCACTTAGGGCAGGTGTTTGGATCACACATATATGAATAGCAGTTTTCCACTGGACCTGAAGGAAGTAAACAGCAGCTGTACCCGACCGATACTCGCTTACAGGCCGGTGGCGTGAAGTCTACAACAATAAGTTTAAACTAAATTGCTGAGAACGAGGCGAGCAATTTAAAGGATAATGATAGGTATAACTAACTTACTATAACTAACAGGTATAACATCAATAGCAAAAAGTGGGTAGGGTGAAAAACGGGAGTTATTATTATTGTCGTCGAAATCAAAAAGAAATTGGCATAGGTAGGAAATTGAATGCAAAGGGAAGAGAACTGATGGTTGTTAAGGACAATGGTCTAGATTTGAAGAGAAGGAAGGCCTGTCAGGAGGCGACATATAGTCAGGTGGGCGGATGAGATTGGGAAGTGTTCGGGCATAAAATGGCTGCAGATCGCACAGGCATGAATTAATTGGTGCAATGGGGAAAATACCCTTGCCTGCAGTGAAACTTGTTGTGATTATGATAAAAAGAAAGTGCCATTAAATGATCATAATTACAACACAGGCCGAAAGCCCTTCACAAAGGATAACGGCGTGACGTGAAGCCATATAAAAAAGCTAGAGCACGTCCAATTCTCGTGACATACAAAGTGGAAGCTTGGAAAATTTCTTTGGAGATTGCCGACGCAGCGCTAAAAAGGAACACAAGAGGAGCACACAGACTCAGCGCTGTGCCCGTGTGCTCCTCTTGTCATCGTGTTTCGCGTGGCGTCAGTAATTTCGTCACATCACTAAATTAGTTGACGGTCACGGCAAAAGCTCCCACTATAATGAAGCTTCGAGGGCAGTGTAGCGGCCCAGCGCGCAGTGCGAATCTGTGCTAAGGCAAAGAGAATTTTCTCTTGTAAAAATTAGCCATGCGAAAAAAAATATTCCTAGAACATACCCTCAATTGATGTGGCCAGGGTTACACGCAGCCGAACTTATCATAGCAACGCTATCTTGGGAGCTTTATATTCAAGATTTCATTAGGTATCCATGACTTGCTGAAAATGGGACAGAAGCGTTACGAGCATACATCATAAACAGAAAGAAATCTGCCAGTTTCATTGCTCCGTTCTCATAAGCAAAGCGGTAGCTTCCAGTTTCTGCTTTGGAGTCTGGATCAGTAGGCTTGCTCTTGCTCTCCTAACTATAAGTGAGGAAGTGCTACTCCATCTCTTACCATAGAGTCCTGTAATTTATGGGTGACTACTTCGTACCTTCAACTGCCGCCGTCTATGCCCGGTCTTTTTATGAAAACTTCATGCCTCGCCCACAGAGAGCCTTGAAATGAGCGTCTTCCTGACTGCATAAGAAGGCTGTTGAATGGGAAACGCCTAAAGTCATATGCAAACTTTAACCACAATGTGAAGTGAACTTCGATTTCTTTGCCGCACCACCGCTTGCCAGTGATGAGAATTTTTCCGTGTAGCGCAGCTGGAGTCTAGTATCATTGCCGCAAACAAAAGTGGTTGATGAAAACGCAGTACAGACTCCAGCACGAACTGAGCATTCGTTGAAGCGAATGGCGGTGTGATGGAAACTGGTATTCGTTGGACGTTCTTTCAGTTGATTTCTTTGAAGTGTAAAATCAACCCGCCGTGGTGGCTCAGTGGTTACGATGATCGGCTGCTGACTTTAAAGATGCGGGTTCGATGCCATCTGCGGTGGTCGTATTTTCATGGAGGCGAAATGCTGGAGGTCCGTGTGCTGTACGGTGTGCAGTGCAGGTTAAAGAGACCCAGGTGGTCAAATTATCCGGAGCCTTCCTCTAGGGCGTCTCTCAGCCTGAGTCGTTTTGGATTGTTAAATCCTATAAAACAAACAACCTGAGGTGAAGATGCAAAAACTCGTTTGCTCAAAAATTTGTCATCTTCAAACTCAAAAAAAGTTAAAGTAGTCTTTGTCAACCAGTGAAGTAGAATTTGTTGCAGCACCCGTTAAACATAAAGGTGCCAAAAATTAGTGCATTTAGAATTCTTAATGTGCATTGTGTAAAGAATGGGCAATGTTCATAATAAATACTTAAGCCCTAGAAATGCCTTTTTATTCCTTGCCTCTTAAGATATTGGCATTGGTGTTTTCTGCATAGCAAAGCATTTATTCCAAAAATGTTGTGCATTTTAGATGCCACACTGTTTCTGACAAAAGCTCACAAATCACGACAAGTTGTTTTTTTTGTTTCCGTTAAAAATTTTATCTGGTCGCACTGGGTGGGAGCACGTTTTAGCAAAGCTAGTGCCAAAATTTCTCTCATTTATTTTCGCTCAGGAAATCGCGTTGTTTTGTGGTACGCTCCTCAAAGTGCGAAACAATTGAAAGCCATTATGTGGCTCTATTAAAAGCGTATTTTACGCAGCTGCATTCCTTTCACGTAAAGTGAACTTGAACTATATATAGTCAATTATACGTTCACTTTTACCCGCCACGGTGGCTCAGTGGTTAGGGCGCTCGGCTACTGATCCGAAGTTCCCGGGTTCGAACCCGACCGCGGCGGCTGCATGTTTATGGAGGCAAAACACTAAGGCGCCCGTGTGCTGTGCGTTGTCAGTGCACGTTAAAGATCCCCAGGTGGTCGAAATTATTTCGGAGCTCTCCAATACGGCATCTCTTTCATCCTTTCTTCTTTCACTCTCTCTTTTATCCCGTCTCTTACTGCGCGTTTCAGGTGTCCAACAATATATGAGACAGATACTGCGCCATTTGATTTCCCCAAAAACCAATTATTATTAATATTATTATTACTTTCACTTTAAACCTTCTGCATGATGAGTTACTTTCATTTTAGACGCGTGTGGGTGAACTAACTAAATAACTAACAATTGAAGTTGATTTCAGCAGACAACTTGAGTCCTCGTAATCTTTTTCTTTTCCTTGTAAATGAAAAACAAATGAAATGGCTCATGCCTCCTTCATGTAGCGGCTTTGTAGTACGCAAAGCTGCGTAACACTAGAAAAGGCGCTGCGGATATTTTCTGCCGCTATAATGTCCCGTTTTTTATCATAGCACAAAAGTGAGACGACAGGACTATTTGTGGTGCATGGTTCCTTCCTCACCTCGTCCGAATTGACACCTTCTCTCTTTTCGTCCGTCCGGTTTTTTCCACCATTTTTTCGACATTTCTTGTTTGGGCAGCCGTGGCTTGGGCCCTTCAGTAGTTTACCATGCATTATTGGCGTGTTTCTATTCATCTTGCTGTCCAGACTGTGTGCCCTCATTAGACGTTGAGCAGATCATAGATTTTGTCCTAAAACCTTTCGAGAAATGCGTATTTTGCTCTAGCTGTGGTGAGATGCAGTCCTCTAAGGAGACCCATACGGCTTTAATCCGCTAAATCGTGTTAGGCCTTTGTACGGCGCAGCTCCACTGAGTGCTGAAGAAATGACGAAGGAACTGAAACAATAATCGAAGGAGCCCATTTTTGAGGTTAGGAACCTGAGTAACATTGTTTAGAGCGGCGGTAGGTATTCTGAAATTCCAGTAAATTTTGGTTTATACTTTATTATTGGTTCCATTGTGGAAAACAATTCATAAGTCCTTATTGAGGAGGACTTCTCATTTATACATCAAGAGAGAATGTCTCCAACTCTTTGATGCGCTCTTTGACATAAGGTCGTCTACAGGCTGTCTACTTTTCCGGGTCTGTCCCCAGTTCAGCTTGTTGGTGCTCATTAAAATATACATTTTTTTTATATGAAGCCCTCCAAGCAGTGCTTTCGTGAGAACAAGATTTCTAAAAGAAATAAGAACCATGAACTGGTTCCAGCACGCTGCGTAAGATTGCAATGCGGCGCTACAAATATACCGCCTTGCGGTTACTAACATAGACCATACGAATAATATACTTTGTAAAATGTTTGTGGTGGCACCCCAGCATCAGGTATATAGAGTTTTGTGTTCGGCAACAAAACTCGTATACTGTTTTTCTTACGAAAAAAACCATAAAAGGAGGTTTTAGGTGATGCGTTTAACTGAAGGAACAAACATTTAACAGGTAATGTGCATCTTGTATGTTGTGTACAAAAACAAGGTTGTGGTAGAAAATCCTGATATTATGTCATGAGAAGCCACGAAAAGAAAGAAGTCAGTAAAACAGCGAAGAGCAATCCACATGAACAGCATTCCAGAAGACCGATCGCCTGGTGCTGTCTACGCGTCTTGTGTTTTGAGCGATGAGTGGCTTTGACCGGTTCGTAATGTAAGGTTTCTACGTTTCGACGCGTATGTGATGGATGTGTCAAGAGGATAGATATATTAAGGCCAGTTTTTCCACGCTTACGGTCATCGCGGGAGCGAGCTATGAAACAGCTGTGACTTTACTCTCTCTTGGCCCAGCAAAATAATTAATATCTGAGAAGGACCGACTTTTTTCTTCTTTCTTTTCTGTTAACATAACAGTGAATCCGGTGCTTCCAGAAAAACGGTTTTTTTCCTAAGAAAGGGCTCCCAATTTGTGCAAGCATGAGTTAAGGCAGAAGAAGCAGTTTGGTGCTGGTAGCGAGAAGCACGAAAAGCGAAAGTCAAGTTATGCAGCCAATATCTGTGCATTAAAACAAAATGTGTGCTGTATTATCACATGCACACTTTTCTCAGTTTATAAGTGCCACACTTCAGCTTCAGTGCAAGACATGGTATTGGTCGCAAGATAGAGTTGAACAGTGGCCAGCTGCGGGTGCTAAGTCACATCATATCGCTCGTGTCGGCGCCAAGCGCCGAATGAATGCGGTTACCACTTGAATATCTATCACTTTGTGCACTGTGACCTATTTGAAACCTTTTTATGGTCGCACAGCATTGCGCTTTTCAATTAAACATCTAGGCAGGAAATTTTGCTTGCGTTTCCGCTCGCCTTTTAGAAACGTTCATGGAGTCAGAATGTTAGCATATAGAGGTTTCCCAGCCTGCAACCACCTTAATAATTTTTTCATAATGTAGTTCTCCCAAGTACCACGCACGCAATCAAAGTTTTGTCAGCTGAGGGTGCCATGCTTGTATGACAGATTGTGCTCCTTGCTCAGTCTGTTTCTGAACGTAACATCCCCAGAGCCCTCTTCTTGAGGGCAGTTTAGCTAACCAGGGAACCTATCTAGTTACCCTTAACCGCCAGCCCCTCTCTTTGTCTACGACCTCTCTTCATCTCAGTTTCTGTTCATGTTTTTTCTCCTGAACAGTGTTCGTCGCCTGACCGGTATTTTCGCTTTCACATCATATTTCTGCAATTATTTATAAACGAAGCATTATATTCCTTACCGATATAAAGTGTCATTGCTCTGCTCACAACTGTCTACTTGCCACTGCGCCGGTAGCAGTAGCTTTACCTAGAGTCCTTTTCGACGAATGCAAGTTTTAGGGGAACAAGTTCAGTGGTTTGAACAAAATCTGTAGCTAGACACAAACTTGTCGCACCAAAACCGATAAAGCTTTAAATATTAAAATCTAAAACAATAACCTGGGGTATAAGACCCGCTAGAGAAAATCCGTAACTAATCTCCACGACCATCTTGCGATACGCATAGAAATATTAACTTTTGAAACTAAAGAGCACAGCTAGAAAACTAGCACTGAATCTTATTTGATATGAAGGACCAGAGTTCGAGCCATAGGCCCCAGTATCGGGAATGAAGGCATAGTTTGCTAACTTTTCAAGGATCAGCAACCCTGAAGGCGCACGAACCGATTACAACAGCTTACTGCGCGGTGTCCGAGTGGGGTGTATTTTTCAAACTCTGCTCGAAAAAAAAAAACTACCGCGTGCTCTATTAGAACTTCAAGCAGATTATTCTCAAAACGGTTTTAAAAATTCAGAGCGTATTCGATTCACTCGAATAAGTTCGTACATGCAATACTTGATTCGTTCTGAGAATACTAGACGGATTCGATTTGCTATTCCAAAATTTTGAACACTCGCACACCTTGCGCTCATAGAGATTTATGCGCTGAAATCTAGTCGAGCTTCCCTGTTTAGGCGAGCCTCACGGCGCAGTTCGTTGCGAGCAGTATGGCATCCCATTGGTGAACCTCGATGATATGGGCTCTTTTAATTCGAAAGCATGATGTGTCACATCGACAAGGAAACGAAACTTCGGCCTTGATACACAGCAGTCGTCTGGAAAATCTGAGGTGATGTCACCGGCGTATCATAGAAAAATAAAATTTTGTTAGAAGGTGCATGGAATTGAACGCAGGACTTTCAGATTGCCTGGCGAGCACACAACCCATAAGCGACAGAACCGCGCTGCTTCTAGACACAGAAACCTGAACTTTATGCACGCGTTGCCTTACGATTGCACGATAACAGGCAGGTGGGTCATTCAAATGGTAGAGAGAAATATAAATTATTAAAAATGTAAATGAAACAAAAATAATGAAAATGTTTTGCAATCCATGCACGTAAGTAGTCTTGGGTGAACTAGTAAATTTGTTCTTATTATCCAAATGAGGCGGGTTTTCTCCTATTCCGGTCGATACCACGCCATTGTGCTACGTAAATAAATTAGATGGCTATATAGCCACCAACGCTGGTACGTCAATGTGCGAAAGACTGTTCAATGCACAATATGTCCTTCCTGGGTATAAGTAGCTTTCTTCTCTCACACTTTTCCTAAGCAATCACGTACTTCAGCCAGACACCTCCGTCGCAAATGTGATTGTGATTTCTTTGCTTGGTGCCGTTGCTGGTGCTAACCTGTCCCACAAACATACTAAGCAGCCGTAGCAGTGGTCTTTATCGTAAGAGGCAGCCAAAAATTTTCATGAATGGTAATTACGATCGGTCGTAAGCGATATGTTTTCCTGGATGGATTAAATAAGACGTTTCAGCATGTTATTGCTACGGACTAGCAAAAAAACAGGATAGGTCTGATATTCGTTTTCAACGACGGGAAAATTGGCATATTTACAGGCGCCGGCCTACTTTGCCCCTGAAGTCATGAATATTAAGTAAACGAACGTAAATACACGCTGTGCGACGAGCGCAAGTTTTACACAAACAACCCCAACTCTCGTAATTCAATGAACGAAGAAAACCAATATGCCTAGCCGGAACCAGTCAGATTCCTCGGGGGTGTTTAAGATTATAGACCATATTTATTCGATTCATCGCCGGAGGCAGCGTAAAATACAGCAGTTAAATTAAACGTATTACATCAGGGCTTTTTAATACAATTTTGTGGCAATTAATTTACTCCAAAAAATTTCAAGCCTCTTTATTTTCATGGAACTACAATGAAACTATGGTTTTGCAACTGCGACTTCGTGACTTAAGCGTACTCTGTCCGAGCGTCCAACTACACTCGCAACGAATGATCTTACAAAGACCCAATAAGCATAGTAGAAAATACGCTACTATAGAGAAACTGAAAGAGGTAAGGCGTAAATTGGGTGAAAGACAAAAAAGCGATCAAAATCCTCGAAACCAAACGTATGAGTTAAAAATCAAAACCGGTTGTCCTCAGCTAAAAATATACATATTTTCCATGTGATGATCAAAATGGAAAAATGTTGTTCTTTTAATGACAACTTTCTTATTATAATGAAATGAAAACAGTGAAAAAAGCGGACAAAATCACAAAGACGTCATCGGGTGCTCGTTTTCCAGCTGCAATTGAGAGACTACTGCAGACCTGTCTGCCAGATGTGCAATATTCTGGAAGAACCCAAAACTTATCAAAGAAAGCATTAGAGCCCCGCCTAAGACTAGCTGTACATGGATGGAATTCTGTGAGCTACCAACACCAGTCACTACATCCCTAGAGTATGGTTTGTTTCACCTTTTTGTTCTTCGGCTCGGCTATTTCAATGCTTGTTCTTTTCACGCTCTTACTGTCGTGACGAAACTTGCTTCGGTGATGTGTGCGACGCAAGGGACAAAAATTGTAGGGTACACTTAAATTCCGCCTTAGGTGCGTGTTGCCATAAATTAGTTAGTTAATGCCCATATGTGAGTAATTGGTCATTCTCTAACTTACATTTATAGATCCCTGGCAGCCCCTGATCACTTCTTGCTTAGTGGTGCAGTGGTTAAACGGTGGCCCTGCGATGTCAGCTGCTGCCACTGTTGGGACTTGTGCAACCGGGGTTGTTCCAAATGGCAAACTTCTCGCGACCAGTCACTAATAGAACTGCCACCTGCCTTGGCAGAGAGTTTGCTCACAATCCGATGGGCAGGTTGTAATGATGCCACAATATCACGTGACCTGGGTGGCTCACCTAGGCTGCTTCTCTGGGAATTTTTCGTTCACAACGCCGACGACGACACCGGATTTTCTGCAGAAGAAGAACCTTAACGCCATCTCGTTAATAGTAGCCGCGCATTTTGCGATTAAAGCTGGGAGTAAGAAATTTGAAATGCCGTAAGCCCAACGTCAGGTATAGGCTAATTGATTGAAAAGTGATCTGGGCGAAAAAAGTGGCACGTTTGGATTATGCCCAGAAACCGGCACAAGGCGCATTAATAATATGTGCAAACACAATTGGTCAACATGACGCGACAAACAACGATAGTTAAGATCCACTAGAGACAAAATTTTTTGAACGTGAGCATTCGCCTTCATCGACAACTGAAACGTACCTGGGCGACCATTCTTTTGCACACAATATAGGGAGAGCAAAATTCATCTTGCATAACCAATTTTTTTCTTTGCGGCACCTGGAAGAAAAAATTCTGAAGATATTCTAGGCCCTAATATGAACAGCATCTGAACGCCCAGCAAGTTTTTGAAAGCACGTTCTGCGTTTATAAATACCATCGATAGTACTACTCGCGAAACCTCCTAGTTCCAGCAAGTTCGCTCACAAATAGCCCTTTATTACGCATTATTTTACATAGCAGGTTTTACGAATACAAATCCAAAGTTTCTACAAAGGAAAAAAATCAAAACTTCGAACTAACTTCCCTACGACGTCGAACTTCACCATTCTAAACTTCACCATAAAGGCATAAAACGCGCTTGTGAAAGTGACCCGAAGATTAAGGAGACTGAATTATTTCTATTTCGCCGAATAGGCAGTTTGAAGATAAACCTTTCAAAGAGTGCGATTCTCGTAATTCTTAAAATGAAGCTGTATATCAAAAGCACTCTATAGGCTGCATTAGCATCTCAGAAAACTTACGCAGCGTGCACAGTGGTGTTCTTAAGGGCGTAAAAGTAGGACGTCACTGCTATCGTATGTCATTGGTAGGGTAAATACAAGGCACGGCTAGGTTACCTTAGCCTGTTACGTCTGACGTTATTCTCGAATTATAAACCCCTCTCGAATAGCTTTAGAGAAAGCATACAGTCTCTAGAGATTACCATTGCTCTAACCAGATATTTAAGGCGCGCTGCTGTCAGGAATGCATTTTATAGCCGAAAATTTCGTTGCTCTGAGACAGTTTCTAAGCCTAGAATAGACATTGTAAACAACAATACTCAAAACAAATTTCTTTTTCAAAGGTTCTGGTTTAAAAGCGCTGGTAGCTTAGAATAGAAACGTGAAAATATAGTGAGATTTTACCCTGTGTTAGGCTGCATTACGTGGAATGAATTATTCATAAGGTGGCTCCCGTAGCCCATTTTGTAGCTCGACAACTGCAAGAGTAATTTCAGTGGCATATCGTTTTGCTACCTATAAGCTTTTCTGGATATAAAAGGGTGAAAATAAAGTTACAACACCGAAACACATCTTGGTTCCGCATTTTTTTAACACATTTCATGCTTTCAGGTCTTGTGAAAACAAATGCGAGCAGCACTCTCAGTCATGTATAGTCTGCTACTACGCCACACCACGAAAAGAAGCATTTTAAAAAAATTAAATTCTACAAATAACAATTCGGCTAATAACTTAGGCCTGTACTGTTATAACTACATCTTACACCAAGGCATGTTTTCTAGCACCTGAAGACAGTCTACGGGAGCGTAGTGTTTGGCGGTAAAAACCAGGGTGAAATGGAGAGAACAGCCATATTAGCATGTGCAAGGTCCTTGCACAGAGTGCACACGTTCAGACGCATAAATTTCCCGTTTCAGATATTTCTGCCTACTCAAGAGGAGGAGGTCAGAGCAAGGCATGTCATCATGAGGCGACATGGGCGCTATATTCGCTGAAACAAATTTCAGTTGACTGGCTAGCGACTGAACACAAGAATAAGTTCTTTTCCGTCAGTCTGCATCCAGTAAACGTTTGTCCGAGACTGTACCTCAGTGCTTTGTGCTATGATCACGTCGTTTACCTCGCCCTGCATTGTGTGTATACATCTGATATGTCTAATACGCAGCTCTGATCTGTTTTTTGCCTTTCGTGTGCTAGAAAAAAACCGCAAAGATACACTCAGGAAACCGGAGCATGAAAGCGAAACTTTGGAAGGCACGTTAGGGTTCATGCCGCTCAGTCATTGGTGAATCCTGAGAAGGTGGTCATGGTTTCCTCCGCCGCCTACATCTGTTTGCTGCAAACTGCTGGACTAGTTCGAAGTGTCTGATGTCAGGTTTGCTCAAAACATTCCCAGAAAGCTCACCTCACTCCTATACAGCGAAAGCTTTGTGAATTGTCTTCGCACAATACTTGGTGCAGCAATTACGAAAAGCATTGTCAAGCTATAAAAAAGTTATCTTTAGGTACCATCTGTCATTTAAAGTGACATGAAAGGTACATTGCGGCGGCGTTGGAGTACACTTACCTTGTAAAACCCGGCCCCGAGAACTGTGCACTATTCCCAATGAAGCTGGGAAAAAATTAATTAACCACTTTGCCGAAACGTTAAGTCTAAATGAGAAGAGGTGGAAATAGGTTCATTAGAAAATTTTGCACTTTGACATGAACGCAACGAGAAAGCAACAGCGGCGAATGTTCTGTTCTTAGGAAATGACAGGAGGAGAGCGTTCGCACGAAGCGTCCGAGAGTGCAAGTGACAAACATCTTATGCAGTGGTGTCTCCAGCACCTTGTCCAGCAAGCCTTCACGTCAGTCTAACACACTCGGCCGCACAGGACCCTCCAGTGGTGAACAAAACTTCTTAAGATTTCGGCAATGACCACTTAACTTAATCGCCGGCCTGAGCGGATGTTAGAAAGACAAGCGTAAATAGAAAAAAAAGTGCATTAAATAAGGGGTCTCAGTGTTTCCGCCCTCACAGTTTGATCGTGTTCCAACGTGGCACTCGCGGTAATACACAACGTTCTATGTCCGCCGCTTTGGACGAGGGTGGCCCCGGTGAACACTGTTAAGGTTCGGTTACATTACACATAAATACCTCCGAAAATAGAACACTGGAAAGCCGTCGCCGTAGCTTCATTGGTTGGTAGAGCAACGGACACGAAGTTTGGAGGTCATATTTTCGCGTCACACTACTGGCATGTGGCTGCTCTGCTTTCCAATAAATTATATTTAAGCAATACATGACTCAGTAATAATCACGAACTAATTACACCACAAATTGAACAAAAACAATTCCTTATGATCGTTGATTTCGTTGACTGCTGGCCTCCGTCATGTAAGTGTATTAATGCGCTTTTACTAAAGACTCTCAATGTGTGTATTTATGGTGAGAGATAGAGAAGGAGGGAGCCTTTATTTAAAATAAGATTAGAAACCTTCCCGAGAGGCCTGTCAGCCGAGAAGCCCTTGAAAACAGAACAGCGCAGATGAATTCCTGCCATTGGGCTATCCAGGCGTGTACGCTTTATACCAAAATTTTTATGAAGGTAATCAGACTCAGATGAATAATAGCGTTTTTTACAGTATAAACCTTAACTGCACCAAGCAAACATACTCCTTTAGGTCGTCGTTCTAATCAACTTCCTGCCAATTAGGACCATCACGACGATTTCGCGGTCACCCCCTGAGTTTAGGCGCAGCCTTGTGGAGTAGCGCATGGTCATATCACTTCCGCTGCTAGGTTAGTTGCTGTTTAAATGCTATTTTCTAGGGCACGTTTCATCTTGTTTTAACGCTGAACTCGTCAAGAGAAGCACAAGTTAATAACATACAGCGTTGCATTTGTTTTCCTATGCTTTACAATTATCCCTCATTTCTTTCATTGTCCGGCTGGCAACTCCAGCCTAATATGTTTCTGATTGCTCTTATCAGCATGTATTGCGATAAAAAGCTGCTCCACTGCTGATATTCCTTCTTTTTTATGGGTATGTATTTTAATTCGAGAATATGTCTTTAACGATCAACGGCCGCATGCAAAGCCTTTCGTCTTTTGAATAGGAAAGAAAGCAGTGGGAAGCAATTCTTTGTCGACAGCGAATAGTGCGCATTTTTCTTCTCACAAGCCCTCTGCTCCGCAGGCAGGCTACATTTTGGCAACAACATCTAACATAGTAGTAGTAGCAGTAAGTGTTGACTGATAAAAAATAATAAAAAAGGAAGTTAAAAGATTTTTGCTGACTCCGGCATCTGCCATCCCTGTGTCGGCGGCACCTGAGCTGGGGCAGCGGAAATAAAGTGTAGCTTTCAATCTCCGTTGGAAGCATCGTGTTCTGATTTAAAATGGCAGGGAAGGGACGGACTTCTACTGTCTAGAAAGGATTCTCCGTGTTCACAGTCTTCAGTTAATTTAACCACACTCAGAGCACTTAGTACCTGAACGAAAGAGGAGACGCAAAAATAGTATTTAAACACGTAGATGATTATGGGAACTCCAGCCCACTTTTCGCTTTGACGCTTCATTGAAGTGTCGACATAATGCTCTCCACTCACATGTTTGCTCAAAGCGCAGTGTAGATAAAGCGTAGTCGGCCATATTCGCATTATACACCAACTGGCCTATATTAAATACCTGTTTTAGCAATTGACATTGTTTTTGCCCCACTTTGTCCACAGCCGCACTTGCGCGAAAAATTTCAGCAGCGTTAAAATAACAAGGATAATCGTTAGGTTAGAAAAAACAAAAAAACACCCATCCATGCAAAAGGAAGGAAACTGCTGCATTCATATTAATTTAATTTTATTCTACTCTAAGAGCATCTCTCACGCCACCTTAATTCACTACGTGGTCTGGAGAAGATTTTTTGATGGCTTCTGCCTCATCTACATAAGCATTTCACGCAGAGGGAAGCATGTCTTGTTGGTTTGGGAGGCTTTTTGTTACTCAGAATATGCGAAACTTCATCACGTGCTTCTGCACTTCAGAGGTCTGAATTCTTTGCTTAGTTTGCTTTATGACGGTTAAACGCCCTAAAGCGATTCAGGCTCTGAGGGACGCCGTAGTTATAGGCTCCTTAAATTTCGACCACCTGAGGTTGTTTGAAGTGCACTGGCATCGCACAGTACACGGGCTTCCAGAATTTGACCTCAATTGAAATTCAACTGCCACGGCCGGAATCGACCGCGAGTCTTTGGGGTCAGCAGCCGAGCGTCATAACCACTGAGCCACCACGGCGGCTTCTCTGAAATTTTTACATCTTAATTTCAACGCCATTAGTTTTCGAACTAGAATGATATATATTTTACAATAGTATTAGTTACAAAACTTGCCCTATAATTTCTTTTTTCTTTTATGTGTTAGTGACCATTACGGATTCTAGCCACGGCTTACTGCCCTTTCATCGAAGCCGATGCCTAGTAGTCGCTCGCCTTACGCCTGTGTGAAACATCGGGTGAGGGTCCCCATCAGTAAACGATGATATTCCTCAAATATTCTTCCAAATGGTAATTCGAATACCCACCCATTCTAGATTTCGATGGATTTATATCCTTAGAATAAAATTTCGCATCATTTATATTTATGCTGGCTCAAGCTGCTGCGCCTACAGCTTAGGTAACCCACAACCGCTTTACAGTTTTGGGAATCTAGTACTGAACCACAATCTCGCTGCTTATCTACTGCTCCACAGGACACTCATAGAAACACCAGCGTCTCTCATTCTGGAGCTTCAGCTGGTCCTCTGCATGCGGTGCTTCTCAGCCGGAGCTGTTCTTCTGAATTAGGAAAGACCACTTCCGCAGGAAGAACTCCGTCTTCAAAGGAACTGATTGCGCAGCCAGGAAGTATACGTAGGAAACAAGCGCCAGGCTGAAGCCATTACGGTGACTGTTTGCAAAAAAATGATTTCAAAGCGTATGGCTCAGACAAGAGCACCGTACTACATAATGCCCCTTTTTGTAGCCAGTGAAAGCCGTCATGCTGCGCAGACAGCAATTACAGGGTACGGGGAGCTAGTTTACTTGGCTGCGACATTTGTTCCTTTAGATGTGTGTTGTTTTAAAGAAAACGCTCACAGGCATGAGTGCTGCACACTGATCAATAGCGTTTTAGAAAGCCTAGATCTATTCTAGCATCAAAAAATGGTCATATCAATACTGCACGAATTTGTTTGTTTTATCTGAATTCTCGAAGAGGAAGTAGTTTTCGGAGGATGATATTGGGTAGACAGGAAAGTCGAGTATTCAGTTCAGTGCGCCACCTATAGTTCAGCTTGGTCCAAGGAATGAAGAGGACGAAAAAAGGAACAGTGAAAAAGAGAATGAACTTACAATTTAATGTACAACCTTGGCCGAAATTCTTCGGACCACACGATTCGATTCAAAGCGGTGCAGTGGAGGTAATGTTGCACCCATGACGCTCCAGATTTATGCAGAACGCCGAAGTCTCCAATTTCTCAGTGCCTTCTGTTCTTTGAGATTACTGTAAGATGGCTAGCGTTGGATTTACAACCAAACCGCATGACCAATACACATTTACCAGTGCTGTACAAGCAGCGGGTGGTTTGTACAACATTCGTAAAATGTGTCTATGTCAAGCGGCCCGTGGTTTACGCACGCGTTCCTGGATCCTTCATAACTGGGCTGAAGATCCAACTATTGCCAGTGACCATAATCTAGAATACGGGTGGCGCTTATTTGGGCCAAAAAACGACGTTAATGTTATCATAAAACTGGAAACCTGAACACGTCCGGACCAACAGGGAAAAATGGGGGAGAGGAACAACTCAAAACACGCCCGCTCGAAGCTAGCCCCTAGGTAGCCGCACACTTTGAAAAGCACTAAGGACACCAAGAACATGGTTGATCTTTCAAGACGTAAAAAACTGCAGAGAGCTCTACCAATCAGGAAACTGCTAACCTATTGAACACTTCTTTGGATCAAGCAGGAAGATATTACGCGCAGTTTTTGTCTTCACCTAAACCTTCCGTCGTAGTCAAGTCTATGAAATGACAAACAAGGAAAATCGGTACGATTAATCAACACAAGGAAGCCCGTCGCTTCCTGATTCAGTGGTCTACGCTATGGCTCTTGAATTAGTTTAACGCCCGTGACTGGGAAAACTGTTATTACTGATTTCAACACCTGGATGTCTTCGTGAGCCTATGACGATATGTGCACTATCTGGTGCTCATTTCTGCGCAAACGTTTAATACGGCATTGGGCAAGGACATGTAACATATTTAAGGAAGTGGATGGTATGAACTTTCCTGATATTTATTAAAAACAATCAGAAGCTCATCGTCCAGAACCAGCACAAAAGCTTCCTACTGAAAACAGCGGTATTCCTTTACGGCGTTTTGGCCTCAACTGTGTACACAACAAACTCTGAAATTTTTCTCGTAGTGGCATGCACCTATCGGTGATTTCTTTTTCTGAGGTGAAATAAGTGTCATTCATGTGTCAAACAGTTTTTTGTGCCATATTGCGAACCTAGAAACTATTTTTCTTAAGGTAGTCGGCAGGTACCACGTCGACTGCGATTTCATTACAGACGTACTTGCCACCAGTAAATAAAAAAAATATATTTTTCCCTTTCTTACAGTTCCTACATCATTGAGCATCTTCAAAACAGAAACTTATTCCAAGACCCTGTGGGTGTCTGCTTGAGAAATCCTCGAAGTTTGATGCTGACATCTACAAGCACTGTGACACTTTGTGCGCAATTCTACAAATCGCTGTAAAGAATGAATCGGTGGGAATTTGAGCTGGTAAACTATTAAAATGTTTCGTTGAAGTCCGTATAGCTTGTAACGGCTGAAAAATATTTATATTCGTACAATTAAAAATGGCGCCTGAAAGAGATAAAACGCAGTATTCAATGCGAGCACTCAGACAATATTTTAGACAATGACAAGCTGTACCGGATTTTATTCACTTTACCCGGGATAACTAATTTTTGAGAACTTTGAAGAATTGCCACAAAGGTGATGATAAAAAATGTTAAATTGTGACAGAGATATCTGCCTGACCATACAGGCAGGATCGACCACTTTATTCGCTTCCGTCCTCAATACATTGCTAGAACTCGTAAACACGATTTCATTATAATGCGCTTCAAGGCTTCTTAACAGAGTATTTCTTTAATGCGATGTGGTGTCCAGCGAACTGCGCAAAAGCTAAAAAAGAATAATCTTTAATGCACATTAAACTAATAGTTCAACGGCCTCGTGAGGAAGTCTAGCGCAAAGAAATAACAACTGATGCGTGAATTTTTCGTCGAAAGCGAGGTCGAATTAACACGAAGAACCAAGCGTTTTCATCCGAAAAATTTCGTTGAACCGAAAAAGTTTCTTCTTTCTTCTATATTTGATGTTTAAAAACGAACGTAAAGTCAGCAAGAATTAGCGGCATTAAGGACGCAAATAGATTTTGTAGCCAGCGAGCCTATCTGAACAAGAGTGATTGGCAAGTGGTTCATTAAATAATACCTAAATAGACCTAAAGAGTTTTAGACCGAGGTCAAACTAACCACTCATTTTCTCGCAAGACGGCGGTTATTTTACGAGGCACGATCGCCTGCAAATCGCATTATCCGCTAACTTGAGATTTTACGAGTACGGCGTCAATTTTTCACGGTGTTTAACTATTTGGGGCATCTGCGTCAGCGCTCTTCTGGGGCAGCAGAAACAAATAAACACTGCGCAGCGATCGGGCGACTGAGTTTCTTGGGACTCTGCCAGAACACATCAACTTAGAGAACATAACGACGTTTATAAGTTACCTTAATTGCTATTGGATTACCTTGACCACGAAACACTTTTGTCCTTTTTTAGCACTATGCCGTATCTCAACATGTTTCCGTTTACTCTTGAAAGCACGTTTAAAAAATATCGCCGACTTTTTCGCCCAGAACAGCCTGTTCTCCAAGTGGTATTTCATTGAGCGTGCCGTTAATATGATTCGATACAGCGGTTTAGTTCAGGTCATATGTTTAAAAGGAGGAAGCATTGTTACTAGTTAGGCTGCACTAAAAATTCTCATATTTCATCTGCTTTGCTTTGTAAATAAGTGCAAAGGCATTCGTACCAAAATCAACTGCAACCACGCAAATTACAGAAATAAAAATACCAATGCATTTACAGAAGCACAGTAGTGCTTTTGGAAACCTTACAGTACACTTTCAGCGCAGAATAACAAAAGAAAACCTGAACACGAGGAACACAACATTTGACGAAAGTTAGAGACCTGGCAGTTTGGTAGTTGGGCTCCTGTAGCCTGCGTGAATGCTGTGGATGCAAAACGAGTACATGGATAGAACAAAACACGATGCAGCATACCCCTTGGGCTCATCACTTTTGACAAACTGCGCACATTTTCTGCAAGAATAAATAACAGGCAATCCTTTTAATTTTTCTCATTGCGGACACGCTTCACCTTCTGAGACAAAGCAAAACTTCCGTCTTGCTTTAAGCAAATGCAGCTGCATTGCAACATATTGCGCTGCTGTACACGTGCACGTGCACCCGCCACTAGACTTTCGATGAAGCATTCTTCTAAATGAGATGTTTCATTTTTCACTAAATGTATTTCCGAGTTTGGCTGGTGCCGCATGCCTCCCTGGCACTAGGTGTTTTACATCTAATTTGAGCAAATACTGCTCATCTGACCTTGCCGCTCAAGTAAAAGAATGTATCAGTGAATGAAAATAAAGTAGTTCTTGGCTACCTTATTTATCATGATTCTAAGTGTGCACTTTGAGATAACATAGGTAAGAGACACTGCGAGCCAAACATTGCGTGAATAGCTCCTTGATAGCCTGATCAATAGTTTGTCTTCTAAAACAACCACCTGTACATGGTTGTGTGCTGAATATTCAAGGATAGCCGCACATATCCACTGCATGCCAGCCTTCGAAGTTCCCTAAATAATAATTTCAACATGGGAGTCCCTTCAACTTATTGGACTAATGATAGAACTGCGAAATTCAAAACAAAACCTACAGAAATTTTCAGTCGACTAAATTGATACGCCAAAAAAGTGTCTAGTGAAACACTTACCAGCCATGAACCAAACGTAAAAAAAGCGCTGATACGCCTACTTGCAATGCCGTCATCTAGTAGGCTGGCTGTATCTGTAGAATAATGAGTGTCGTCGCGGAAACTAGTTGCAGCCTTTGCTCGAGCATAGTGCAAAGTTTGTAAGCCCCTAAGCTACCAGAGGGAGTTGCAGCATAATGCAAAGATAGATCTATGTGGCGTGTTTGCGCTGCATTAGGCTTCTATCTCATATGTGCACTGTTGTTTTATGTTTCTTTTACGATGGCGCGGCTGAGGAGATGGTGAGAAAAGGGGCAGCACTCTGCCGCAGAGAAACTGTTAAGCTTTCACACCCGTTCTTAAATCTGTGAAAAACTACGACGTAACCACGTGGGTAGAAGCCCCCTGAATACACTGCAGTAGTGTTGAAATCTGGGTCAGTTGGTACATGTTCAGGAGTAAAACCAGTCAAAAGACGGGACACAGCGAAGAGACGAGGCACACACACGACGACTGGACTAGCAACTGTGCTTGTTAGAAGAAAACAGACTCCCAGGAAAAGTGGCAAAGTTTGCACAGCTCAGTTAACAACAATCTACATCAAAAGATAAGCTGTAATCTAACGCCGTTGCGAAAGGAAGCTAAGTTCCTTCTGCATGAGGTAGATAGAAGGACTGCTGATACAACCATCTTCTTGAATACTAATGAAGAACGCTTCGAGGATTTCGCGCTCAAGTTTTCCCTTGCCTCTGCCGACAATACTAACATTGGAAAATAGCGGGTAGCAACCGCATTCCCGGCAATGTCGAGGCAAGTTAGCGCCGTCAGTAGGGGACAGAGAGTTGTGGTGTTCTCTTAGTCTGTCATTAATACATCGGCCTGTTTGCCCAATGTACACTTTTTCGCAGGTCAACGAAATTTTGTAAACAACACCTGTGGCACAGTTGACGTAGCGGTTTTCATGTTGCGTCGAACAAACCGGCCGATAAGTCCTGCCACGTGCAACACGTGAGCACAGGCGTGAAAGCTTGCAGGGAGCTGAAAACACAACATTGACGCCCTGCTTTCCGGCGACCTTTTTGATGGTGTGGGCGACTTTATGCACATAAGGCATGACTTCAGAATTTCTCTTTTCCACTGTCTTTGGGTAAATCCTTTTGACGTCTCGAACCTTTATCTTTTGCAGGAGCGTTTCGGCCACTGCCTTCAGAAGTTCTTTTGGAAAACCGGCCGCCTCCAAGCGTTCATACTGGTTATCGAAGCTAGTCTTCATGCTGTGGTGGCAACTCTTTTGCAGTGCAATACGGAAGCAGTTAGTGGCAATCCCCCTCTTGACAATCTTGGAATGAGCTGACGAGTACGGTAATGAGGACTTTTTAGTTCTAGGCATGAAGCACCAGCAAACATGGCCATCGTAACGAAATGTTAATTGAAGTTCTAAAAATCTAATCGAGTGGTTAGCGGGTAGTTCAAATGTAAAACTGAGGGCACTCGAGCAAGCTTTAAAAGGTGTCAAAATCTGGTTTACAACCCCATGTAATCAGTAACTGGGTGAAAGATTCAAAAGAATCAGGAAATCATCAACATATCTAAAAATTCTGCACACATGTTTGTCAAAAAGAACGTCTTGCAACGTGTTGTCAAACTTTGCTAAAAATATATGGCACAGTACTGGTGCTACGCTTGCCCCAATACAGATGCCTTTCTTCTGGATGTACATGACATCCTTAAAATCAACAACTGTAGAAGAAAGATAAATCGTTAACAGCTCAAAGAACGTATCCACAGAAACGCCACAAGCATTTTGAAAGGCGACTTGACCCTGCTGTTCAATCAGCTCACGCACTGCAACAAATAGGTCACCATAGGGGATGCTGTAATACACGTTTTTTTTATCACGATAGTGAAGCCCTTATACCCTCGCTAAAGGAAGAAAAGCTTTTAGAAGACGAGAACAATGGTTTCCTTCATCCTGAAGAATAATAAAGATTTAGGGTTGGCATAACCTCAACATTATGTGGCTGAAAATAAAACCTTAGGTTCAGAGAACTTTTAACTGGAGTCGTACATATTGTTTTTTATTTTATTTTATGTCATTATGGCGTCTACTTTCTCTTTCGAAAAACAGGGGAACGTAAGCTAACGCTATGGATGTGTAAAGCGAATTTCAGTTTATTACAACGCAGTATTACTTGCGCATTAAAACATCCTTGTAGAAATTACTAGGCGACTAAGAGCATGCTTGCCTAAATAGGCTAAAGGCTTAGACTGCTGCAAACGGAGGCGAACTAAGTTTTCTTCGTGTTAGCATAACAATATGTTCCTGTGATGTTCGGTCATCATCTTACATTTCGCTTAAATTTACGCTAGTTGGTTTGATAAACTTGTAAATGTCTATTTCTTTTAATCTCAGGTAAATTTTCTACGGGCTTTTATTTTCGCCTGCATGCGATCAAAGTGGACTCTCATCGGTCAGATCGAAGTGACAGTATGTTATGCCCCGTTATAAATGTACTGAATGACCGATGTTATTCTCTTTCGGCGAAAGATTCATTGTCTGTGTATGTGTATCAGTCTTAAACCCCTTACCGCTCTAAGCAGATTAAAATGCACTGGGGCACCTCAGGCACACCGCACTTGGTGCACCTTAGAAAGTATCCGGTGGTAAAAAGGCTTGTTCCAGCTATAATCCTGCTTCTACGACCCACCCTACCCCGCCTTCGGAAGCCCTATGCACCATACACCTAGATTCACTCTGCGCAAATCTCCACCCTCCTGCAGTAACACAAGGCTAAATCAAACTCAAAAGAGCAACGGGAAGGTGGTCACTTTAAAACTTAACAGCACCGCTGGTATCTCTAAAGCAGAATTTTTGGATCACATCGTATGGCAACCTTCGCATTTTTTTAGCAAACATTCACAACGCGCACTCATTGAGCAACATAGAGAGCGGAATGGCTGTTTCCTAATTCGTAAGCGGCAATAGCTGCAGCCCTTGACATAGATGCAGCATTACGGACGTTGTCTCATTGAAATCTTGCCATCAAATTGATGGGAATTACAGTAAACTACAATAAACCAGCGTCCGCAACTCCTTTCCCTTTTCTGTCTTCTGGTTTGAAACAGAAGCGCCTACTGAGGCGCAGTAATTTGACAGTACGTAACGGAACCTGTGTGGGACACGAAAGGCAGAAGTGCCAGAAAATCCCATGCCTTAGCCATGTTTCGTTGCCTGAGTGGACTGCGGTTGACTACTAGAAAGAAAAACTGTTATGCCCTTCGAAGCCGCCGGCGCCTAGGACACGAAAGAACAGCACACGTCAAAACAGCATGCGGCAATACAGCGCACAAGAAACAGCAGAGTGACATGACTCCACAGGAAAAAACGGCATAGCGACAAAACTCCATAGGGAAAAAAACAGCATGGCGACAACACAGCACAGGGAAAACACAGCAGACGTCAAAACAGCACGCTGGACAAAACTGCACAGCAAAAAGCAGCACGGCGACATAAGAGCGAAGGGAAAAAATAGCACATAGGAGTAAGCTGCAGCGCTGTTGTAGGAGTGAACTATCGTAGTCATAATCTCAAACGCATTGAGGAACAGCGTTGCTTTAATGGTGCATATTGCAGAACTAGTGGCTATGTAGTCTTTGCCTACTTGGCTTTAATGATCTCGTTTCTTTTTGTATTACGTAACAAGAACCTAGACAACTGAGAGATAAAATGGCTCGGTCATTTGCTCTGCGGTCGAATTCCCGAATTTAAACACACAATGCCATTATGGCAAGGCGTCGCTGCGTTTGTATAGTCGTTTATACGATGATGCCAGTAACGTCTCAGGTCAGTATTTTACGTCAGGCCACTCTTTTTATATTGGTAATTTTTAAATATCCTGAAAGGAAGCCTCGCGGCTGGCTGCTATTTTTACGAGTATCTACCACGAACATGCTTAACCAATAAATCTTGGCTGAATAAATGTCTTATAATACTACTACTACTACTACTACTACTGCTACTACTACTGCTACTACTGCTACTACTGCTACTACTACTACTACTACTACTACTACTTCTACTACTACTACTACTACTACTCCTACTACTACTACTGCTACTACTACTACCACTACTACTACTACTTCTACCACCACCACCACCGGGGCAAGAGCGGTCCCGCCGGTATAATTATGAAGAGCTTTTATTGCTGTCTTAACTGAGGCAAAGCATAGTTTATTACCAATTCATTGTTCTTGATCTTGTTTTTTTTTTGCTGGATCCTCCCGATCTTCAAGCCCGATTTGGCAATAAACATTCTGTGAAACGAAATCCCTTGCGTTAATTCTACAACTATGCTTCAGTAGACTCCCGCCTGTGTTTCTTAGGTTAGTTGTATGTTTTTTAGCTTTTTGTGGTTACTGAACAAAAGGGTGAAATTTCGCGAAAATTGATGTTTTAGTAAAATTAGCTTCCAAGCGAAAAAAGTAGCTTTGGTCAAATGTTGTGAAAATTGATCTCTTGAGATAATTCTCCTCGAAGTGAAGAACAGAGATTCAATATAAAATTACACTCAACAAATGCATGATGATGCATTAATTTTCAGGTCACCAGTGTAGCCTATTTCGCAAAGTAAAGTAACCTCCGATCAGCCTCAGATAACCACTGAGCAGCGTCCTGGTTAAACACCAAACAACCTGAAGATGTCTGCTTTATCAATCCTGCCGTTATTAAAAGTAACCATCGCATAATGGATATTTTGAGTGTATGAAACCCCTGTAACTCGCATGCAACAAAATTGGCGCCGATTTAATTGCCCACAGCCTGAGTTTTGAAGAATAAGAGTTCTTGGTACACCCAGAGCCCTTCGTCGAGCGAATTTGGGATAATTCCGCACCGCGATGGTCGACCCGAAGAATCGATGCTTCCGGAACAACTTCTTTACCGTTATTCATTCCATCACCCGCCGTAAAAAAAGTCAGTATTTGAGATCGCGGATATCACTGTACCCTGTTTCTTACTGACTCTGTGAAACGAGCACTCGGTAACTCCAAAGGTCGTGGCCGCATGTGTTGTGATCTCCAGTTTGCGGTTGTGGCTATGATAGTTTACCGCTCCAGCAGCCCTTAACCTTACTCCGACGTGCAGTTTTGTCGTTGTGATGTTTTTTATCTGCGCTGTTTTGTCGCCATGCTGTATTACATTTCTCAACCTTCTTAACATCGTAGGACTTAGGGTGAAAGCTCAATCACGGGTATACTTTGCTGCCGTTTTTGTTGTAAAAAGTACACCAATTCTTGCGTACCGCTGAGGTCCCTATACATCAAAAAGTATCATTACGGGGCTTATTTTTTTTCTTCCTGAACTGTACTCGGTTCAAAAATGCTGTGACATTTTTCGTGCAGCACTTAGCTCCTTTCCCGGTAGTTATGAGACGTTGATGTGTTGTTTCTTCGAAAGACTCCAAAAAAAAAATACATGATTGTGGACGTCATCTTCGTAGCTATGCAGTCCTTCATATGTCCAGGAGCATTAGTCCGCTCGAATTATAATAATAATTGGTTTTTGGGGAAAGGAAATGCGCAATATCTGTCTCATATATCGTTGGACACCTGAACCGCGCCGTAAGGGAAGGGATAAAGGAGGGAGTGAAAGAAGAAGGGAAGAGAGGGGTGCCGTAGCGGAGGGCTCAGGAATAATTTCGACCACCTGGGGATCTTTAACGTGCACTGACATCGCACAGCACATGGGCGCGTTAGCATTTTTCCTCCATAAAAACGCAGCCGCCGCGGTCGGGTTCGAACCCGGGAACTCCGGATCAGTAACAAAAGAACTGTAGCGCATGAGCATGAGACAGGTTCACGCATGAGCTGCCTGTGCGGGGTTATTTACAGTTCTTAGACATAAACATCAATGTGGGTGTAAATCATGCATGTTGGCAATACGCACCGCGAGTACAGAAGCAGTTACTATCGTGTGCTTCGGCTCAGTCGAAAACAGTGAAACGCGCCATTGCCAAGCTTTGCCTTGAATCGGCTCTCATAAAATCATGCTGTCATACTATGCAACGGAGCTATGACACGCAGGTTGACAGATTACTTTCGGCAGGGTTCCCCGGCACTGTCATCACAGCGGTTGCTGAGGCCCTCTTACAGAAGATTAAAACCATCAAGTTGCAGCAACCATGTGTCAGCAGAGAAACGGCTGTCAAACCGGAGGTTGTGCCATATGTGCACAAGGTAGCCCACCACTTGAAAAAAGTGGCTAACAAACATGGCGTGCCGGTTGCCTTCTCGGCCCCACGCAAGATGGCACAGCTCTGCGCGCGAATTGCGAGCAAAGACAAGAGTGGTTGCCGCGTCAGGCATGCAAAGTAGTTTACGGATTGCTGCATCGGGGTGGTATATCAGATACCGCTGTCATGCGGGAAGGTCTATGTGGGCCAAACAGGGCGGTGCATAAATGAAAGGGCAGGTGAGCACGCGCGCTCACTGAAATATCTAAGTGGTGCGCATCTTCCTCAGCACTGCACTGAGTGTTCTCACTGTCAACCACGGTTTCATGAGATAAAGATTTTGGGCAAAAGCAAAGATAGTAGGGCAAGGGAACTACTGGAGGCATTTCATATAAGGAAGAGAGGCGTATATTGTGTTAGCGATACGTCTGTGAATTTATACAAATCGGAGATGGCATATCTTGAACGGTTCTGTTGATAGTGGTGTATGTGATCTGGTGTCTGCACGTGATCGGGGTTTTTTCCTTATATTTGCTGCGCTACCGGTGAATAAAGTTAGATGAAGTTTAGCGCTAGTCCTGTGTGCCTCTATTCTTGTGTTCGTCTTGGTCGCGCTACAGTTCTTTTGTTACAGTATGTACCATCTAGCCCAAAAAAAGTTCTTCTAAATCCGGATCAGTAGCCGAGCGCCCTAACCACTGAGCCACCGCGGCGGGTCTAGTCCGGTCTCCCGAGTGCCTAGTTCTGTCACATGCCACTCTCGCTTGACAATTGCGTTTCCCTTGACGAACAACCATTAAAGGAGTGCAATTCTTCTTTCAGAGCATTCTCTTCAGGAATGAAATTTTGATTTCTTATGTGTAGTTGCTCAGCGGACGCGTCAGGTTACCTTCCTATAGCATTTTGCCTAATCTGCTTGCCGTATTTAATTAAAGTGCCGTAGGTCACACTTTGTGAACGGCCGAGATACGAAGAAAGATAAAGTATTAAAGGAAATTGGCCCGGCAACTTTAATAATGGAAGAGTATTTTGTTTCATCTATGCACTTATGTCCTATTTTATGGGGATGAACTCGAAACAAGCCCGCGGCTATCGGTCGAAAATCATTGTAAGTACATATTGTATTGTGCTAAATTTATTTTCCGAATACAAAATAGCTAGTTCTAACTTTTTTCAATT
Organism: Amblyomma americanum; assembly: GCF_052857255.1. Classification (NCBI taxonomy): domain Eukaryota; kingdom Metazoa; phylum Arthropoda; class Arachnida; order Ixodida; family Ixodidae; genus Amblyomma; species Amblyomma americanum. Next base: position 115,702,151 of record NC_135504.1, read on the forward strand.
ATCTGCCGCATTGCCCTATCTATTTTCTCAATAGATTCCCGTTTATTCTTTTTCCTATTCTCGTGAAGGTTCCTTGTCCATCGCCTGAGCCCTCTGTTGGTCACAGAAAAAAAAATAAAGGCAAAAAGGACTGAACCAAAAAGAAATGGACTGTGATGAATTTTCCAGTTAGAGCATGCGCAAGGCGTAACCTTTTGTATCCAAGAAAACTGTAAGCATGCTCCTTTGCTAGTACTGTAGCCAAAAGAATTTGTGCCTCATCGTAAGATCGGTAACTGCACCATATATTGCGCTTTACTAAAGTCGAAAGATTTGAGTCGATCTTTCGATTAAATAATACTAAATTGAAAACCAGGGAAATTAGGTTCCGTTCGTTTAGTATATATCCGCCCTTACAAAGGAACGGTTCTACAACCGCAATAATTCTATGATATCCTGAAAGCAGTGAGAACTTTTCTGTTTAAATGAGTTCACAATTTCTGGTATAGGACTGGAGAAAACAGTTGTCATCACGCGTTGAAGAAAATAGCGAATACCTAAGGCCGCCGTATCTCTTATGCTTTTTTTTCGTTTCGTTGCCCAATTTTCTTTCATTTTTCAATCTTGTAATTCCACAGTGGACACAGGGCTTTCACATTCTCACCTCAACTTTAGTTTGTGTCTTGATCAGCACCATCTTTATTTAGATATTATACTTAAAATCCATTTTCGCAGCCGCACCAAAAAGAGGGGAATTTTCCGTGTTAAGGAGCGAAACTTCTTTATTTGTTGTGATCCAGAACTCTAGCTTTGAAGTGCTGCCCACACACAACGTTTCCCAGGTGGGTCTGCCCTTTGAGAAGCGTTGGCTCAGGAGGGGCGAATGTCTGTAATGAGCTGCCTTTCCTGACATAATACAGGTGAGTTCGCAGTGGTCTACTTGAGGGTGGTCTATAATGATGCACGCAGAGCTGAAAAGGGCACCTCCTCAGCAGCCTCCCAAAGTGGGTACTTGGCCTCAATTAGTATTATTTTCAGGGCGTAGGAGAAAGTGCCAAGTTTCTAAATGTGTAAAATCTGATCATTTTGATTCGCAAATAAACATATGCTCTGTCTCAGATGTAGCTGTGTTTTTGCAAGATATTACATTTCGTCCCTCTTTTTTGAAAGTGTACAGGGACGTACAGGTACATTGCCCTAAACAGCACACTAAAGCTTGAAAAAAAAACGTCATGCTGTGCAACACCCAAACTATTCACAAAGTCTCAGTGCAGTAATAGGTCTTTTAACACTGCATGTTGGTTTACTCGGATCAACACTACTTCCGCTGTTGTGATTCCAAACGAAGTCAGGCTTGCATAATAACGGTTATTGACGAGCGCTCTGCTGTTTGTTTATGAACTTTATAATTTAAAACCATGAAAAGAGCGTTGCACTTTTTTGGCACACTATTAGTGATAAGCGAATTTCTTTCCGGTGTACTTGAAGGTACCTCAGTTCTCACGAACTGTCCCCAAATGGGTGTCGATAGTCGGTGGCCCGAAAGTTCAGTGAACCAAACTGAGTACAGTTCGCCCAGCTGGGAGTCTACCCTTTTTCTTTTACCAGAATAATACTACCGCAGGCCAGCACCATTTGAACGCTAAACCCATCCTTAGAGTATTCCGTTCGGAGCAGAGAATGGCGTTTACATTGATTGGATTCCACGTGCACAGTCATGTAAGCACATCGACTTAAATGTTGAAATTAGCACAGTGCTAGCATATTGGTTTTACTCTGCTGCCTTGCACTGTACAAAGTCGAAAATGCAGGCGCCAGGCGTTCTAGAAAAAAATATCCGCGACAACCGCTCCTTACAGTTTCTTAAATGAAAGCAGGGCAATAAAATGTAAACAATTCTGCAGAAACACTTGCGCTTGTGAACCAACCTGAACAAGTAAGAAATAACAGAAAATGTAGAGTCAAAGTACTGCAAGAAAAGGAACAGCGATGTTGCCCAAGCCTAGGCGCTTACTGTTCTTGGTGACCTATCCTTTGACAAAAAAGTGCGAATGGAATCCTTACCTAATGCATTTCGCCCTTTTCTTCCGAATAATAAATTCTGTCAATAACAAGTCTTTCTAGTTATTAAAGAGTTGTTTTGGCAAAAAAAGCCCCGCTCTTTCAATCTACATTCCACAACTGCGACACACATTTGGCATAGTTGTTACCACCTCTTCTGACCACAGCTCAAATTTCCCGCTTACATAGGGCCCCGTAAAAACATACAGTAAATGTCACCTTAGCTACCATTAGAGTAGACGTTTTCGGTATTCGGTTCACATGGTATAGTCTAGTTAAGATAACATCGCTTGTTACATTGGGATAGAAGCAGAAACACACTAAACCGGGCGGCCAAGTAGCCCGCTGTTATTGCGGGAAAATTGCGGCTCTTAAATGGAAGCCTTCAGAAAAATTATGGGATAGCAAACCTCCGGGCCAACCTGCTCTTTAATGACATGTGACGGAACTGTAATTTCCCGTACGAGCGAGCAAGAGCACTACGTTCTTGCTAGAGATTGTCTATATTACAGGCTGGGCTGCCAGCAACTTAAATGGAAAAAACTGAAAGTAGATAGCACTGATGATATGGTCGTAGAGATTTCAACTTGTTTCTTTTTCTTTGTTAGTAAGGCGAGGATCTGGAGATGAAAGTAGCTCTCATAGGATGTGATGAGGCAAAGAGGAACGCACAGTCGTTTACCACGACGCTCGAAATCCTTCGAGACTTTATTGCACCTATGAACTGTCGACATAAACTGTCGAGATTGCTTAGAGATAGAAAATGCGTTCAAAAGCCCAGAACCCGTAAATGAAGGTCTCTGCATCAGAGAATCTCTGCTTCTTCACATTCTTCTGTCGCAAATAACACCGGCTCATACACCGAGTCTCGACACGACGGGCGGGCATGCGTGAAGACAGTCTCGTGCGCCTCGTCCAGTCGTTCGTGATCAGTCACATCGCCTACGTTGCGGCCTACCTCAACTGGCAGGTCACTGACAGGAACAAGATCAACACGCTGATCAGACGGGCTTACAAGACGGCGCTGGGCTTAACGGAGACCACGAGTACGGCTCGGCTCCTGCAGCTCGGCGTCCATAACACCCTAGAAGAAATAGCCGAGGCGCAGCTCACCGCGCAAATGGAGCGCCTCTCTACCACCAAGACGGGGCGCAGTATACTGACATCCCTGGGTTACAACCCCCGAACCCCCAGCCGGCAACCATGCGAGATCAGCGAGGAGGCGCGGGCTCACATCCATGTGGACCCCATCCCGAAGAACGTGCACCCCGAATACAACCAAGAACGGCGGCAGGCACGGGCCCAGGCCCTCATCGAGAAACACGCCCAAGACCCGCACGCCCGGTACGTGGACGCAGCGGAATACAAACGAGAAGGCTTTGCGGCAGTGGTCGTTGCGGCGGCTACCGGCACCACGACAACGGCAGCGAGCGTGCGGTGCACGGACGCCACAGACGCCGAGGAGGTTGCCATCGCTCTGGCGATCTCCGAGGCCGAGTGTCACACCGTGCTCAGTGACTCGAGGAACGCCGTGCGCAACCTTGCCAAGGGGCGAGTGAGCGCGCCGGCGGCCGCCATCATCGGCAAGCTCCAGCCCCAAGACCGCCGCAGCACCATCCGTATCAAGTGGTTCCCGGCGCACGCGGGCGAGTGTGCATCCTCGCCGAACCACAACGAGACGGCCCATTCGGCGGCGCGAGCGCTTACCCTCCGCGCCCCCGAGAGTGACCGTTCCGTGTGGTGGTTAGAAACCAAGGACCGCGTAACCAGTTATGGCGAAGTTACCATGTGTTACCGCCTAGCTCGACGGACAATGCCGCCTCCCCACCCGGCACTCAGTCGGGAGGAGGCCGTCATCCTAAGACATACAGACCGGGTCACTCCTCGCCCCGGCAGTGCTACACGTACTTCACCCAGAACTCTATCCGAGCGATGTGTGCAATGTTTGTGCAGCTGGTCCGGCGGACCAATGGCACATCATGTGGGACTGTGCCAGGTTCCCGACCGAGGCTACCTCCAGGATATACCCGCCCGAACTTCAATGTGCAGTGCAGTCTGCAGACAAGGACATTCAACTATGGGCCGTCCAGCAGGCCCGGGGTGCACTCGAAAAGCACAAGCCTCACGACCCACCACAAACGGGCCGAACGGGGGTAGTGCAGAGGAGGGCATAACCCCGGGTCGACGCTTGGCCAACGTCACGACGCGTCAAACCGTCGGTTGCCGGCATTTTCAATAAAGTTTTTCCTACCTACCTACCTAACACCTATGTTGTGCGACCGTATAAAATTTGTGGTATTGCTATTAGAAGTCAACTGTGCGAGAAGGAATGGGAAGAATACGGTGATACGCACGCCTCATTTTGAACTAACATGCAGTGGTTTGTGCCTTTACCGCCCTCTCCTAAACAACCTTGACAAAGTTATCTGAAGAATTAAAAGTGGAAGAATACTCTGGCACCTCTACAATGTAACATAAGATTGGGGCGACACTAAGACTACTAACACAAAGAAGCGGGTACGTAACCAAGCCCTCGAAATCAACAAAATAGTTTTTATAAGCAAATAAAATATCTGCACATTTCAGTCTGTTTTGTCAAGAATAGGGAATTCGTCCCGTCTTTCTTCGTCTATGTTCGTGTCGCCTTCTTGGTTTTTCGACATTATGAACAGCTAACCAAATCGCCCAGTTTTCTAAAATTGTTGAACATTCAACATCCAAAGCTGAATTATTTGTTTACAGCCCAGTGTGTTGTGCTTTAAGGACTATTCAGAGCCCATGCTTGACTGATGCACGAAGGACAAAACGAAGATGCAAATAAGCAAGCTTTGCAGCCTTGGGAAGCGAACAGCTCAAAATTGTGAATAAATGCTTTCGCTCAATGAAGGGCATTTTGGAAGCCTTCGAGGTATGTTTACGACCTGCTGCGGTGGTACAATAAAAGGATTCCACTCCGAAAAGCTGGAAAATGCACGACGAGAAAGGTCATGCAACCATGACCTCTTCTGAGCTCAGAGTTTCAAAAACTCTTTCTCGGGGGTTGCTATGGCCACTCGTTTTATTCGCTCCAATAAAGGAACCCTGGATTTATTAAAAATTGTTGTTTACCCTGTGCTTTCAGGAAAGTTTTATGTTTAAATGTGATTTCAGGCGACGTTGGCAGCCCTTTTCGGTGCTGGTTACTGTCTTTATCCTTATACAATCAATACTAAACAAAAAAGCGCTAACAAACGCTCCCGCGGCTTCTGAAGGAGCAAATCTCTCAAGTAATTACCCAGACAGATGTCCTGATGGTACCTGCAGTGGATGTAAATACACGCACAAATGCGAAGTCACAACCGCGTTTCTCGGTGCTCGAACGCGCATGTACACCAAAATCCAAAAAGAAATGATTTCGCAGTCAATTTTGAAAATACACACGGCGTTTCACATAAATTAGAAAGGCCGCCACTTGCTCGCCTGCTGTTTGCTGTTGTTGCCAGGAAGAAAGAAAAGGAAAGTGCACAGGCCTGCCCACTGGCTCAAGCTGAGCCACAATCGCAACCACATGCGGAAAGTAAGAGAGCTGAAAGAGAGAAGAGCAAAGATAGGATATAAAAGACGCGCGCTTTAATGTCCTAGGCCGATTCCGGAGGCAGTGCAATACCGGGCTAACCTGTGGCGGAGATGAAGCAGGCCGCCGTGGTGGCTCAGTGGTTATGGCGCTCGGCTGCTGACCCGAAAGACGCGGGTTCGATCCCGGCCGCGGCGATTGCATTTCGACGGAGTCAAAATGCTAGAGGCCCGTGTGCTCTGCGTTGTCAGTGCACGTTAGAGAACACCCGGGGGTCTAAATTGTCCAGAGCCCTCCCCTACGGCGTCTCTCATAGCCCGAGTCGCTTTCGGACTATGGTTTATGGTTTCGGACTATGGACTATGATTTATGGTTTATCGGGGTTTAAACCCCGATAAACCATAAACCAATAACATAACTTGAACCACAGATTAAGAAAAGCATTCGTTCTCACCTTCTGGAAGTGAGTGGTCAACGCTTTAGTAAATAAACTCTTCAAATCGCGTTAGGACAACCTTTCTAATCATGGAAAGCGCTCGCCGTGATCGGAGATTAGGCAGGCGATCGACAGCCGAACCAAACGCAGCTTTTACTTAGCCATTGCATAGGAGAAAAAATATGAAAGAAGGAAAACCAGTGTAGTCGCCTACTTCATGGCAGCCTGTTTTTTTTTTTATTCCTAGTATTTTGCAGCCCATCGAGCTTAACGGCGGCCACTGACCAGAGCACTGTGCGTGCACATGTTTGGATCGTTCAAAACACTGCTGGCTCTGCGGGAAAACGGTTGCGCACTAGCGCTGTGACGCGTTCTTTTTTTATTAATCTGGCTTTCTTTAAGCGCCGAAAAAGAAAGCAACACGTGAACGTTACGTTGACGCAAAAAATAGAACGACTCTTTCTTAATAGGCTCTACAACTTAACCAAACGCATGTGGCACGAAAGTTGATAGTAAAAATCTTGCATAATTATTCTCAGCTAATTGCATAAGTTGGCGGATTGCAATACTAATCCGAAGTGCAACACACCACGACAAACAACATGGCGTAATAAATTTAAGAGTATTTGGTTGAAGTTAACGTGAAGCACCCTGTATGTATTCAGATCACTCTCATTGGATGCATTTCTAAACCTTTGGTTGGAGTAACTTTGTTCGCATTTATATCACATGCTTCATCACAGGTAGAAAATAAAACAACAAATTTGTTTCCTTGTTTGTGACACTTTGGTCGGTCCTTTATTATTCATTTCGACAAAAACCTGGTCAATGTTTTTTCTCACTATCGTCTTCCAGTTCCACACTGATTGTTCATCCGGTTTATTTTATTGGTTAATGTCAAAATGCACCATTTGTCGATTCTTTTTCGTCGCAACATCTAGTCGCGCTTTACAGGATTCTGGACTTTGTTGCTCTGTGAAGAACAAATCCAAAGCGAATGAAGAAATTTTATTGTGAAAAACTTCACCGCCCAATGCTGCTCGGATTCGTAGGAAATGCGTAGTTCTTAACAGTTCAGGTTGATTCCTATCATTCAAAATAAAAATTCGTACTGGTTCCACAGGATAGCTCGTAAACAACACTCGAAACGGAGTCTGCCGCTGCGATGGCGCAGTGGTTATGGGGCTCGGCTGCTGACCTGAAAGACGCGTGTTCGATCCCGGCCACAGCGTTCGAATTTCGATGGCGGCGAAATGCAAGAAACCCACGTAATGTGCGATGTCTTTGCACGTTAAAGAAACCCAGGTGGTCGAAATTACCCGCAGCCTTTTACTACGGCGTTCCTCATAGCCTGAGTCGCTTAGGGACGTTAAACCCTAATAAAACCAAATCAATTATGGATTACGCGCCAAGACAGCTTGGCGTCCAGACGCTCCACACATTATATGAATACGAAGCTGAAAAGGGCATTAACAGATTATTATATAGGAAAACTGAGTTCCTGCAAAGCCAATTTTATCGTCAGGCGTTTCAAACCAAGAGCTATGAGCCTGCTTCTGAGAGAAAAAAAGAACTTTGAGCGTTGAGGATTTAAGAGCCGGTCTTAGCGTATTACGCAAAACCTTTTTTAAGGACTTCATATACTATAGCGTATAATGCACACTTCTATAATGACTTCCATGCAGGTGTTGGAGGTGAACTTTGCCTGGACTTGTGTGCAGAGGTGTGACAACTGAGGTAGATGCTGAAGTACTGCAACGTGGGAAGGATGACAGTGAAGATGATCAAACAGAAGCCAGAATTTATGCACCTCATTTTCATTACTGGGAACAGATACTTCGCAATCTGTCGTGCTATACCCGCAGAGTCAGCCGTTCTAAGCGAAATTTTGCGGTAGCGTTACCACGTCATTTACAATGTGCCAAACTTTGAAACCAACGTGCTGGAGGGTACACAATATACAGCCGTCTTTTCGTTCTTTTTTTATTAGCGAGATCACCGGTGCTCGAGGACAGAAAATCTTTAGAAAATAATCTTCTTGCCGCTGCTGTGACCACTTAGCGTTCATAATTACGGCGTGGATTTGAAACATTTCATATATTTCGTTTATTTACAACGGCCGATCAAAATAGTAGTGTCTACCGCTGGAACAAATATACATGTAAGAATTTGCAGCGCGCAAGAAACGTAGCCCGTCACTAAACATGTTCATGCAGCATTCGCCTTTATCTACCATGGCAAGGCCGTTCTAATTAATAATATTTCCTTATATTTCAGCAATCTTCGGTAGTGGCGCCCGACAGATGAAGTTACTCGGCCTACTCCATGAAAGCAAAGAAAGTTTCCTGCATTCGCTTTTTTTTTGTCGATAGTGCTTCATGGGTATTTGTGGTGTGCTTCGGTAAGGAGTAACAGTAAACTGCACAGAACAACTCCGAGTTTCTCTTGGAAGCCAAGAATAAAAACAGACCCACCGGCGCTGATGGCCTCTTACGTAAGCCGCTCCTAGCTCAGCGAAAATTTTACTGCTCCAATTCCATGAGACGAGTAAGCAAGCTATTATGTAAGAGCCCGCATTGTGCAGCGATGTCCCGGTTTCCCGGGCTGCGGCCTCCCAAAAACGACGCGTAGTTAGTGAGTCGCCATCGTTTATAACAACACTGAATTCATTTTCCTAACTAATGGTCGGCGTCGGCAACGCTTCTTCAAAGTTTCGGGAGCTCTTTTGAAGCTTTGAGCCTCCAAGTTTCAGTCACACGATTTCTCAACTGCTCAAGCTATGAGAGCATCCAGCAAGGATGTTTGGTCCAGAAATACCCTGCTTTGTGAGCTATATGCTCTTTCTCTATATTGATCTCTGCTCCTGGATTCCGTAACTAGAACGATTAGTAGCCAACGCTATCAATGCGTTTGTTGCCGGTCTCAATAAATGTGGACATGTTGTCTAACAGGCTTAGCAGCGTCGGCGCTTTGGTGTGGTATCGGCCAGACGCATGTGAGTCCGCAAACCAATGCGAATAGAACGTTAGTACAGTACCATTTCTTTGGTGATATTTCGGTCTATATTAATAACGAAGTAGGCTCCGGTGGGGTCGTCCCACGAAGCCGTAGTTTTTATTATTCTGCTGTTTACCGCATACTGGTATAAGCTGCACTAAGCAACCATTTGATAGTAAAGAGGTGCTGGCAAGCTTAACCGTTTTTTCTAGTGAAGTTAAAGTTGAACTCAAGGACCTTATGTGGTATGCTCTATGAAGTAGAAATGGGTTTAAAAGCTCGAACTTTGTAATGCGCTCAAGAAAAAATTCATTAGCGAAAATGTTAATTTAGGAAGTCGGTACACTTCTCTTTCTTGATAGCCGAATTTAACACTGACAAAAGTATGTTTTCAAACCACTGCGCACAGAGAGAAGAAAACGTTTTATTGCGGAAAATTTGTATAACCGTTACTACCAAAAAAATAAAAAAATGATATCGACAAATTACCTACAAGTCGACCAACGAAGGCATTGCACAACTGCAAGCCCTTGTTGTTCAAAGGAGGAAATGATCCCATTTTTCCTTGTGCACTTTGCTAACATTTTAAAGCATCAAATGTTTTCGCTCCCACACTCGGCAAAGTCGGGCGAACATTGTCCTAACCTGAAGAAGAATGGCCGAACATATTCGAAACATTCCCAACTTTCAGTCGGGAAGTGAGGCAGCAAAAAGTTATTACCGTAATTATATTGTAACGAAGGCAGGACCGGCACAGATCACAGTCTCAGCGAAGTCCAGCGCACAGCAGGGAACTCACAAGATGGCTGTCCGAACCACACACACACTTCGTCTTTGTCCACCGGCACACGCACACTTCGTCTTCATCGTCGGCGCGCTCCCATGAGCACGCGCCATTACCCCCTCCATCAAGGCGGCGGCCCGACGCCGGAAACGAACACGGACAGCAAAGGTAATGTTCGGTATAGACGGCGGACGGCAGAGAATACAGAGAGCTGTTAAGCTGGTAAAGCGGCGGGTTGCAGCCTGTCATGGTAGGGCTTCATGCGCACCACGTGGACAGTCTCGGTCGGATGGAGCCGACGTGGTGAGGAGGTCGTGTCCCGCGGAAAAACTTCGTATGTGACATCACTTATACGACGAACCACCTCGTACGGACCGAAGTAGCGTCGGAGGAGCTTTTCGGAGAGTCCGCGGCGGCACACAGGTGTCCATACCCATGCAGAGTCGCCGGGCTCGTACGGAACGCATCGGTGTCGGAGGTTGTAGCGACCAGCGTCGAGTTGTTGTTGATGTCGAATCCGGCACCTTGCGAGTTGGCGGGCTTCTTCAGCCCGCTGGACAAATGTGTCAACGTCAGCGTAGGGGCCGATGTCTCCGCCGTTGTGAGCAGCGGGTAGCATAGCATCCAGCATGGTAGTGACACACCGTCCGTAGACCAGGTGGAAAGGTGTAAGACGGGTAGTCTCCTGTTCTGCCGTATTGTAGGCGAAGGTTGCATAAGGAAGAACTTCGTCCCACGTACGATGCTCAACGTCGACATACATAGCAAGCATATCTGCAAGCGTCCGGTTGAGGCGTTCAGTCAAGCCGTTTGTTTGGGGATGATAGGCTGTTGTCTTCCGGTGACTGGTGTGGGTGAGTTCGAAGAGAGATTGCATTAATGCCGCCGTAAAGGCGGTTCCACGGTCCGTGATGACGACTGATGGCGCACCGTGACGCAAGACGATTGATGTCATAAAAAACTGAGCCACTTCTGCAGCACTAGCATGGGGGAGCGCCTGTGTCTCGGCGTACCGCGTTAAGTAGTCCGTCACCACAACAGTCCATTTGTTCCCAGAGGAAGACAATGGGAATGGGCCCAGCAAGTCCATGCCCACTTGTTGGAAAGGTGTTGTAGGCGGTGGGATGGGCTGGAAAAGCCCTGCGAGTTTAACTGGTGGTGTCTTTCGTCGCTGGCAGTCACGGCAGGTCCTCACATATTGCTGGACTGATGAGAGCAACTTTGGCCAGTAATACTTCGCACGAATGCGGGCATACGTCCGCGTAACACCCAAATGGCCAGCCGATGGCTCGTCGTGGCAGGCGTGCAAGATTTCTGGACGGAGTTCAGATGGCACAACCAGAAGAAAGGTTTCCGTGTTATGGGCGAAGTTCCTCTTGTAAAGGACGCCATCTCGGAGACTGTAGGAACCCAAACCTCGAACGAAAAGCCGCGGAACAGCGACGTTAAGGCCCTCCAGATGCTCGATGAGCGGACGCAACTCTGAGTCAGCCCGTTGACGCCGGGCCATATCGGACGACGTGACGAGAGCAAAAAACGGGAAGTCGTCCTCCGTTTCGGCCGGAGCAACGTCGGCAGGTGCACGTGACAAGCAATCGGCGTCATTGTGCTTACGGCCGGACTTGTACACTACCGTGATGTCGTATTCCTGGAGGCGAAGGCTCCATCTCGCAAGCCATCCTAAAGGGTCTTTGAGATTGGCTAGCCAGCATAACGAATGATGGTCACTGACAGCTCGAAACGGGCGACCATAGAGATATGGTCGGAACTTGCTAATCGCCCACACTACCGCAAGGCATTCCTTCTCTGTGGTAGAGTAGTTTGCCTCTGCTTTCGAGAGGGAGCGGCTGGCGTACGCTATGACTTTCTCGTTGCCATCCTGCCACTGAACGAGAATAGCGCCGAGACCAACATTGCTGGAGTCAGTATGAATTTCAGTGGCAGCTCGTTCATCAAAATGGGCGAGTATTGGGACAGTTTGTAGGCGGCTGCGTAGCTCGTTGAAGACAGATTCCTGAACATCATGCCACACAAAAGATACATTGTCTCTAGTAAGCATTGTAAGGGGCTCGGCAATTGTGGAAAAGTTTTCAACGAAACGTCTGTAATAGGCACAGAGGCTTAGAAACCTACGGACTTTTTGTCGGTTGAGCGCGGGAACTGTGCCACAGCGGCAGTCTTCTCCGGGTCAGGACGGACTCCGTCAGCGCTTATCACGTGGCCAAGAAAACTGAGCTCTTCGAAACCAAAGTGACACTTTTGTGGCTTTATCGTCAACTGTGCCGAACGGAGCGCCTGTAACACCATTCGCAGCCGGTTGAGGTGTTCCTCGAAGCTAGGAGCAAAAATGACAACATCAAGGTACACTAGGCATGTCTGCCATTTCAGCCCAGAAAGAACGGTGTCCATCATGCGTTGGAAGGTTGCTGGCGCAGAACAGAGTCCAAAGGGTAGCACTTTGAATTCATAAAGGCCGTCAGGTGTCACGAACGCTGTCTTCTCTCTGTCCCTTTCGTCCACTTCGATCTGCCAGCAGCCATTCTTAAGGTCGAGTGAAGAAAAATATTTAGCGTCACGCAGTCGATCCAAGGCGTCGTCGATATGTGGAAGGGGGTAAACGTCACGTTTCGTGACACGATTCAACTTCCGATAATAGACGCAGAATCGCAAGGTGTTATCTTTTTTCTTCACCAATACCACAGGCGAAGCCCAGGTGCTCGTGGACGGCTGGGCTACGTCGTCTGCAAGCATTTCTTGCACTTGGGATCCTATAGCCTCCCGTTCCACCGGCGACACTCTGTACGGGTGTTGGGATATGGGGCTAGTCTCCTCATTGACTATGATGCGGTGTTTGGCTACCGGGGTGCGCCCTACCTTTGATGTCGTGGCGAAGCACTCTACGAAATCGTGAAGGAGCTCTAACAAGCGCTGCTTCTGACCCACCGACAAGCCGGGATTAATGTCCACGGTAGACAGAACGGTTGCTGCATCGCGTCCGTCCGGCGACGGTAGCTCCAGAGCACATACTTCTGCGGGCTCAACGAAGTCGGTAACGCATGCGACGGCCGTTCCTTTCGCAATAGGCTGGAACTCTGTTCCGAAGTTGGTGATCAAGAGTGTCGCAGAGCGATCCCGTAAGCGAACAAGCCCTCTTGCAGCGCAGATTCCTTTCTCGAGTAGAAGGCTGACGTTTCTCTCTGCCATAACGTCTCGATCACCGGGCGAGTCACTTTGCACGGGGACCATCATGCTGCACCGTGGAGGCACCGTCACGTCATCAGCAGCAATACGCAGGGCGGGTATCCTGGAGTCGTCTGGGTCGGCTATTTCAATTGCTTGCGTCGGCGAAAACGTCACGCGCGGCTCTTGTAAATTGATAACGGCGCCGTTAGCTTGTAAAAAGTCCAGGCCGAGAATGACATCGCGCGAACAGTGAGGTAGGACAACAAAGTCACAAACGTAAATAAATCCGTCGATTGTAACTCTCCCCGTACACCGGCCAACAGGGGTAATTAGGTGCCCACCAGCTGTGCGAATCTGAGGCCCAGTCCACGCGGTTAAAACTTTCCTCAGTTCTTTTGCTAGCTCGTTGCTCATAACCGAATAGTCCGCTCCCGTATCAACCAATGCCGTAACCGCTAAATCGTCGATATCGACCGGTAAGTTCGAAGCTGCACATCCTTTGTGATCGTCACGTGTCCTCGTTTGATAGCCGTCGTCTGGTCGGGAACGCGATGGAGGATGTTCGGCTGTTCGCTCGTCAGCGGCCTTACCTCCGCAGGCCGCTGGGTCTAGTTTCCCCGGCGAGGACTCGGTGAGCGGCTGAAACGGCTTGTCAAAGGACGGGGACTCTGCGAACGATAGCGGGTAGAGGTTTGTGGGCGGTAGACAGGGCGAGGGAAATCAGTGTGAGTGTGATCCCGGTGCGTTGACAGGTGCTCCTCAATTTCGCGGGACCGTTCGCCATTGGGCGGACAGGGGACTCGCGGATGAAATCCGCGAATTCCAGCTCGACGATAAGGGCACCACCGCAAGATATGGCCAGCCTCACCGCAGTGGTAGCAAAGGGGCCGCTGGTCAGGTGCCCGCCACACGTCCGTCTTCCGCAGCCTGGCTTCGGGCAACACAGGGACAGGCGGGGGCCGTGGCTGGAAAGCAGATGCAGATGGGCTGGTGCTCCAAGGGGCGAGGTCGCAGTTCTGTCGGAGTACCGACGCGTACGTCTGGCGCGGGGGCGTCGGTGTAAGGGCAGCAGGGGCAACAGGTTCAGGAACCACCTGCTGCACTTCCTCTCGGATAATTTGTGCTAACGATGAACACTGCGGCTGCGACTGGGCAGAGAGGCGCATTTTGTGCAGCTCTTTGACGATAGATCGAACCAGCTCCCGAAGGGTGTCAGCGGAGTCGCTGGAGGCTGGCGCAAAGTCGGCAGTTGATACGGTGTTCACGGCGCGATTGTAATAGCGGGCGCGTTGTTGCAGGGTCTTTTCGACGGCAGTGGCCTCCGATAGAAACTCCGAAGTGGTGTTAGGTGGGTTTTGCACAAGCCCAGCGAACAGTTCCTCTTTTATCCCGCGCATCAGGTGGCGCACTTTCTTGTCCTCGGCCATGTTTGGATCCGCCCTTCTGAACAGTCGTGTCATTTCCTCAAAATACATTGCGACGCTCTCATTGGGTCGCTGGTTCCTTGACTGCAGCGCCGACTCAGCTCGTTCCCGACGGTCGGGTTTGACGTAGGTCGCCAGCAACTGGCTACGGAACCGTTCCCAAGAAGGAAACGTTGTCTCGTGGTTCTCGTACCACGTCCGCGCCGAGTCGTCAAGAGCGAAGTAAACATTGTGGAGCTTCCGCTCCGCATCCCAGCCGTTGTACCTGGCAACGCGCTCGAACTGGTCAAGCCAGTCCTCCGCGTCCACAAACACTTCGCCATGGAAGGTCGGCGGCGTTCGCGGCTGGAGGACCAGGAAATGAGCAGCTGAGTTCCCGTTGTCAGCCATAGCTGCCGCGTCTCCGTTGCTAGCCATAGGTGCCGCGTCAGTCCTGCGCGTCGCAGCTGGAGCCCTGGTCCTAGGGGATAACGGACTGTACTCTGGTGACTGACCTTGGATTCGGCGGCTCGTACTGCGATGAATCGGAGTCAAATCCGTGTTCATAGAGAGCCTTCGGGGCACGTAGATGTTGGAAAGTACCCCGCACCTCCACCAAAAATGTAACGAAGACAGGACCGGCACAGATCACAGTCTCAGCGAAGTCCAGCGCACAGCAGGGAACTCACAAGATGGCTGTCCGAACCACGCACACACTTCGTCTTTGTCCACCGGCACACGCACACTTCGTCTTCATCGTCGGCGCGCTCCCATGAGAACGCGCCAATATCATCAAGCTGGATTCGAACCAGAGCCGGCGCGCACACAGTAGCCTCGTTTTCTGACGTATCAGACTACTCAGCCACAGCCCTAGCTTTTTCGATACGTTAGCATTTGAACACACACTATCGAAAAAGTAACTGGCGTAGGCATTAGCGCACGAAGCCTGAGCTGGCTAAAGGCAAAGTGTAGGCACGGAAACCCCTCTACACTCAAAGCATTGAGAGGAAAATGGGAGAGAGAAAAGTGCGATGTGGCGGGCTAGTTGATAACTTGACATTGCACTGTGTCTCCCTTTTGGGTCTCCTTCTTGGTGTGTGCCCTGTCGCTAGCGCTGTGTTCCGAAAATGAAAAAGAGGGTGGGAGGTGACGGGTTGTGAGAGGGACACCATGCTTGCTGTTCAGAATTGAGGGGTGTAGAGCAAAAAGAGGGAGTTGTCACAGTCTGATTGCTGGATTGGATCGGGAGAGTAGAACGGCATTAGGGCACGTCACTAGGTGACCGACCTTCATCCGAGGGTAATAATATTGCCAACGCCTACTCTGATTAACGCCTGATCTGATTAAGTTGTAAACTTCATCTTGTCTGTGAGCGCGTTTCGTTGTAGTTCTCTTTAAAATGTCAGTGCCTAACTAAAGCTTGCGGTAGTGCTAATTAGCATATAGGTAATGCTAAGAGAACTCGAGCTTTCACGACATGACCAGTTCCTTTCATATAAATTTTAGTTTAGAACGACACATTTATTCGTTTGTTCTGTTTGATAAGGCGAACTCATTTTTAGGATTTATATCAATAACTCTGTGTCAACTGAGCCTCGCGAACAACTTTCTGACATCTAGGACATAGGAGCGTAAATTTCTGGGTACTGACACAATCTCTCTTCGTTCACTTCAGAAGCCTGTGGCTTCCATGTAACCTGACATAAAGGCTCGAGCAAGGCGCTGCCACTTCAAAGCATATCCTGTATTAGAACGTCTATTGGGAAGTGCTACCTACAGACTGAATGTTGTGTGGAAGAGCAAGAATTGGTGTGGCTACTAACATCTTTCTGATCGATTTTTCCGTTTGATATACTCCGTGTTTACTAAGAAACCGACGCGGAAATAGACTGCAGGTCAGCATTCGACATTTCACAGATGTCCGTGACCTTAAAAAGCGTCAGGCAAAGAAGAGCACTTTCACTGAAAGGTTTCTCCAAATGGAAGTTAGGATCACTGCCTACGCCCATGTGGACGTATGTCAGGTTATAGACAAGGACAGACAAAGATCAAGGCTATCAAGGGGATAAAAGAGAAAAAAGTGGTACCCGTCCCTTTGACGGGAGCTGTTCTAAAGTAGACAGGTAAATCAAATCTGAAAATAAACCCGAAATATTGGTAAGACCTTTCCTCTTTTCTTTCCTTTTGAAATTTTACTTCAATGTCACGAGCTAAAGCTAACACCAGGCATGCATGTCAGTTTAGACGAGAGCTTTTGCAGCTTCTTCCGGGAACCTGTCTTATATTTGTGGCTCGGCAACACAGCGTTTGTGGTCTTTCGTGTTCCCTAGACAGATTGAATTTCTTCTGCTTTCCGGTAAATGCCAGGCCAAATACATTTCAAAAGTGCGACATATTGCGTGATAGAGGCTCTAAATCCATCCCCGAGTCTGCGGGCAGAAATCTGGGGTGCGACTAACCACAGATCTGTTTTTAATATGTAATGTGAAGCTTATGGCACTTCAAGTTAAAAAGCTCCGTATTTTCAACAGGTATATGAGCTTGAAACAAAACGAAAAATTTGCGAAAGTTTAGCAAATATTAGGGTTTCTCTACTGTGGATAATGTGACTGAAGTAAAAAACACCAAAAAATCACCGAAAAGAAGTACTGGAAGAAGAGAAAAAAAGCTAAATAAAATTCTTCCGAATGAGGCTGGGAACGAAGTCCTAGTTACTCATTCACTTGTGTAAAAAACATCGGAAGCAGTAGGCTAACAATGTCTGCAGTGTGGAAACAAATACGTAGCACGAATAGTGGTACTTGGACTTACTATTGGACTTCCAATTTCAAGGAAACCTTACAATTTCACATGATGTGGTTCAATTGGCGAGCTAATAAGGCAAGTTATCACGAGGCGTATTAGAGAACGAAGCTTCCAACCCGGCAGCAACAGAGAAGTCTCAGCTTGCACATTCTTTTCACGGTTACTGCAAGTAGATAGTAGTGTCTTGAAATACTGCTTAAAGATGCACCCACCGCTACCTAACCAATTTGAGCCACCTGGCTGCAAAGAGTAGTGTAGCCTTTTTTTTACAGAGGTGTTAATTATTCTACTGTACGCATAGTGACCTAGTTTTATTACGTTTAAAGAGAGTTACAGTAAGCTAGCGTGCGCTCATTTTGCACACCGTTTCTGCATCATCTAAGCATAAATGCAGTGAACGCCGTTAAACTCAATATAGCTGGACGAGTAATGCCAGTTGACGAAACTTTTTGGTAATGCAAATGCAAAGGATTGAAATTTTTTGGTTCTGCTTAGCTGTCTCAGATGTTTAGTCTCCGAGATGAATGCATATCAGTGCAGTTATGCCGCGAGGAGGAAGCAGATGGGTCTACTGTGTTGCTCCCCTCGAAGCTCCATGTAGGCCACTACTGATCGTATCTTAGGCTGTTGCGCGGCTCGTATGCTTTTTACGCCAAGCTTGGTGAAGAGTATCTGAAGTTAGGAATACTTCCGCTGGTAACGAAAGCCTTCTCTTCTTGTGTAGACTTGAGTGTTTTCTTCTCAGCGAGTGAATATTTGCATATGCTTTTAGTTATTACTGGCCTCAGCACGCATTGAAGTGGTTATGTGGCACTGCCCTTTATAGTCGGTTGTTTGCTAGGACCATGTGTCCCGCCTAAATACTTTCATAGTTATCTGTTATGCGGCTTCGATTTGCCGAGCTAGTTTCTTTGCAGCGGTGACTTTATCACAGTTCCGGAGCTCCTGCTGGTTGCTGGGTAATTAAAAATTGCACCTCTGAATCTCCCAGCACGTCCTTCCACGGTAAACATCCTCCAGGTGTGAATTGCTCCGCTCATGCGATACCCTCTTGCTTCCGCGGTAACCACTATCCGGAAAGTTCTGGTGACGACCCCCCCACCCCCCCCTGGTTACTCAATCTTCCGCTCACGCCATTCTCTCCTCCTTCCACGGTAGCTTTCCATGGCTGCAAATCCACCGGTTACGCCGACAACTTCGACACACTATTACCACTTGCATGCGAAACCCAGGAAACGCCGCATTTACAGCTGTTGCTGTAAAAAATTATTGCCCTATATATATGCTTACTTTGCACTAGATTATTGTGGATTCATTGATTTGCATAATGTATTATCGAATAGAAAGCATGCGAGCCAGATCAACAGCACTCGTGTTAAGCACTGCTATATAAAGGGGTTAATCAAAGATCTCCAAGGTGTGAGTGATAGCCGAGTATTCGTGCAAACGGCATGCTTGGTTCTGCTCCTGATGATCGCTCAGTAGAGAGTCACTTTTACTTGAACACAATCTTGACATCTTTAATCCTTTAGATTACAAAAAAAAGAAACTTCGAATAGACGAATAAGCATCGGTGTTCCCACTAAAAAATAAAGAAGCGTCTGCACTCCTTGAGACATGTGCCTCTCTTTACTACAGCAGATTTTCAGCATTTACTGTCAACCTTGGAGTGTCCCCTTTGTGCACGTCACGATAATGCAAAGTGTCCACGACCGCCTTGAGCTGCAGAATAGCAGGATCAAATCGTTATTTATACCGATCAGAGTTCTCTCTGTCGAACGTTTGGGAATCATCTGATGAAACTGAGTCATTTGATAACTTTCTCCTCTCCTGCCGGGGGTTTGCTGCTGTGAAAAAAAAAAACTTATTTTGAGGTACTCTCTGCTCGACTAGGACTTTCCTCTTTTATTCCGACTGTGCCATATCTTGGGGCAAGCCCCAATGAATATGTCCTGAAACCAGCGTGCTATTATTTTCATGATTGCATTATGTCGTTGAAGATAATATTCGCTTAGTTTTCATTTTCTAAATTATTGACTTTTTCCTTAAAATTTAAATTTGCAATGCGCCCTGAAAATTCTACATTCTTGGCTTTGCGTCACTCTAACAGACGTCAAAACAACCACTACAGTTGCAGCGCGCTTATCCTACGCCCTTGCCTACGCTTGGTTCAGGACTGCATTTCTTGCACTGCATTCTAGTGTGTTCTTACTCCATATGCCGAATGCCTGTAAGCAATCTATTACCTGGTCGATAGTGCAGAAAAGTTGAGGGCACTACGCACAACACTGGCGTCTATGCGCTTGGTTTTCCTATCTCTGAACTCTGCTATGTGCTCCGAAAAACTACAGCTCTTTGAACGCGAGTGCAAATAATTTTTTTTACACTTTATGCGCTCCCTAAAACTGTAGGCAATCTACAACCTACAACCGAAGCAGCTTCTTGAAATGTCGGCTAAAATTCAGTGGGAGGTACCGGTATTAAAAACGGCCACGCAAAAGGCAGCTACTTTCTAGCCATTGAACCTGGGGCCGCCAAAGACGTGTGTCCTGTCTACTTTGTCCTGGTATTTGTGATGCTTCACGCAAAAGAGTTTTTTCCTTAACTCGAGGATAAGACATACTAGAATATATTGAGCGAGATTTTTTCATGATTTCTCTGTGGGCTGCACGCTATAAGTCTAAATTCTTTTATTAACGGACAAAAACCTGATATGCATTTGCATAAGGATTTGTTTGCAGCTCACCGAGTAGTGAAGGCAAAATAAAAAATGGCTCTCCAACTAAAGCACACGGAACAAGAACTCGGTTGGCCGAAATAGCGTGCTGACCAATTGTTCGCGAGATCAAAACAGGTACGAAGTTTTCACGACCGCCTAAACAGTGCTGCAAATAAGTTCGCTGCGCAAAGAAACCAGTAATGGCTCTCCAGGCTACCTAGAAAAGCAATTCACAATCTGGAAAATTATTTCGAAAAACCTCAATTCGCCGTTTAGAGAAAATGAAAATGCGCTCCAACAAACCTGTCTGTAGAATTTGCTTTAGATATAAACATGCAAAATTTATTGCATGGGGCCTGACTGGATGGAAAATGTCCATGATAATTGTTTGCTATAGATTGACTGAGACGATTCTATGCGCTCTGTGTAAGCAGAATATCGGACCAAAAATCTGTGCGCTGTGCATCAACATCATACACGATCTGTGCAAACAAATTTTTCAGGTTTTATTGCCACAGCATGTAAAAAGCCGACAGCATAAAAATTCTCATAATGGCTGCAGTTGCAATTTGTTCTGTTTTCAACCTAGCAATTTATATTGCCATTAGCTCCTCGCATCCTTTGACAAGAAAATAGGAAAATGATTTTTCTACTTCAGCGAAACACATGTAGCTACGTGAGACAAAATGGGCGTTCGCGAACAACAGCAACGCAGTAGAGAGCAGTGTCTGCAGGAATCAAAGTTCAACTACCTCTCTATGATTATGGTATGATCAAGCAATAGGGAACAGTGTTGCATATGTGCATGAAACTCCGTCGCGACAGCTCGTCCTCATCTCTCAAGACGTCCTAGGAATTACGACAAAAGAGAGAAAACGTACGTATACAAGAGAAGGTTTTTTATGCGATAGCTACGTCCCTGCATGCAATTATTGAAACTATTGAAGCCTGTATTTTGCAAAGCCATACCATACGGAAATCACATAGGGGAGGATCGTCAATTTTTTCGCAATGAAAATTTTCATAATGGAACCATATGACTGAAACCAGGTCACTGGGACTGAAACAGCAAATTTATAGTAACAAGAAAAGAACATTGAAAAGGCGGAGAGCTGTATACGTTATTTTGTGCGCAGATTTATTAGAATATATATCGTGAAAAGACAGAACGCTATAACAAATTGTTGAAGCGTTCGACCCCTTCTACAAGACCGCAGAGATTACGTTTATTTTACCCCAGGGCGTTTTTAGAATGCACCGTTCACTTTCACTTTCGTTTAAGTTAGCCTTGCCTCTGCGGCTGGCCTCACAATTTCGCACATTCTGTAAACTTTTCAGCCCCTTTTTGCAACTTTGCAACCTGGCTTTAAGTTTTTTATTAAAGATATGCTTGCTCCTGCATCAATCTCACGATACCGGTTGAGCAGTGAGGCGCACGACTGCTGGGAAAGAGTGAGCAAAAATGTAAAAACTTCAATAGGTGTTAAATTAAAGGCTGATCTGATAATCTGTACAAAACGAGAAAAAGCACGCGTACCGTATTTATCCGATTCAAACGCGCCCTCGATTGTAATGCGCGCCCATTTTTCAAGGTCAGAAAAAAAATTGGCGGGGGTTTAGCTCTTGTTAAACCAAGCACGTGACAAAACGCGTGATCAGCCGCGGCGCCGGCAGCTGCTCCGCAGCACGTGACCAACCACGTGACAGCGCGGCGGGGCAACCAAAGGGTGGCGGCGCCGCCGCGCTGAAGGGTCGAAATGCTGAAGTAATGTAGCTATCGCTACAAAAGCTGCAATGATTTCGGTAGTAACGCTTACCAAATTTTCATGCTTGGATAAATATATAAGCACGAGAGGCCGCTTGATTGTCACTTGTCTCCGTAGTAAAGATGACCTTGTTTTAAAGCATTACATTTTCTTACCTGGTCCCTACGCACCCTCCTCGGCGTCCGCAGCTCAGATCTTGTCAGCACGCTAAGATGGTTTGCTTTGATAACATCGTGGCGCGTTTATCTTTTCACGGGGCCGCCCGGCGGCGCAAGTGTCTCCTTAGAAATCCTCCGCACACAAGTTTGCATTTGTTTTAACCAAGCGTCGTAGAGAACACGGCGGATATTCGCAACCGGTGTTTCCATGTTGGCTCAAGTCCAGATCGGCGCCTTACTGACGGGACGCTTCAGATGCTGGCGAGGCCTCTCAGTCTACAAGACTGCGGTAGACTAGCTAGGCGCGATACTACCACTGCTCTAGAACTGCCAAGCCGTCATTCTTGTGAAGCCGAACGCAATGATATGTTCCTGGCGTAGTTTCGTTTTTGTACTGTATTTTAAGGCACATGCCTTTTTTAGGCGCTTTTTTCCAGAGAAAAGCTGCGCTCTAGAATGTGGTAAATACGGTACTCTTTCGAGTACCAGAGAATCAGGTGGAAGAGCACCCAGCAGTATAGAGTCATCAATTACATGGTTACGTAAAGCTTCGTATATCGATGTTATTCAGTGGCCTTTGACGTAGGATATCCGTCGCCGAACAGTCGTACTGATTAACAGCAACAACAAACGCCAGAGCGTGAAGCAAATAGAGTTATCGGCCAAAAGATGTTTGCAAACTATGTCACTAATGACACTCAAGCGGACAATTCGCTGCAATTCACCGAGTGTCCTATAACGGCAGCAGGTATAAAATAAGTCACCAAATTAAGAACCATGAGGAAGTGGACACCAAAAAAAATTCTTTCAGCACTACTTAGAAACAAATTCACGAGAAGATCAACCCGGCTAACATCCATGCTACCCAGACGCCCTGCACTGGCAGCTGCACTCGGAGCCACTAGAGGCTGCGTGTGCAGCTGGGAAACAGAAATCTTTTCTTTTTCTTTGTACACTGGCCGGCTAAAAGTAGCCAGGGTGTCGGGGCATGCGGGCCAAATAGGTTTGTGTAATGAAGCATACGGTGGCTTTCATGCGAGAAATCTGTTGATTGTCGCCAGCGCGCGTATTTTGCGGTTCCATGAACACCGCATGCATGCGGTGA
Source organism: Amblyomma americanum (assembly GCF_052857255.1). Taxonomy (NCBI): domain Eukaryota; kingdom Metazoa; phylum Arthropoda; class Arachnida; order Ixodida; family Ixodidae; genus Amblyomma; species Amblyomma americanum. Next base: position 115,725,100 of record NC_135504.1, read on the forward strand.
CAACGGAGGCCATAATGCGAGATAACGCAGACGTTGCCGTGGTAATTACTGATGGCACGCATAAGCCACGGGGTTTGCTAATTGCTTCACTGAAACTTTAAATAACAGAGAGAGGATTGCATGCTGCTGTGAAAAGCAGCAGCATGGTCCCGAATGTTGGAAAAGTTATAGGAACACGAAGACCGCTCTAAGGTGCGCTGCCCACGGTACCATAGGCTTGTGCAAATATTCTAATAAATACGGTTTTTTTTTATATCATACGAAACTATGAGTCTTCTCGTAGCACCAGGCTAGAACGTATTTCGGTGAATTACGTATATGTAAACGCGCGTATTCAGGCGTACTTGTAGGTGTTAATGCAAGAAATTATATGCTTAAATAAGCATATGCGCATATGCGTATAAACATGTCTGTGTATGTAGGCGTAAGTATGAATATATGTAGGTATGTTTTTACGCATACGTAGTCAACTGGCTTTGCTGCAGAGTAAATTTGTTCGGATGTTACGCAGTACGGCTTACTAGAAATTTGCACGAATATTTAAACTTCCTGTCCTATATTATAGTGCTTTATTAATCTTTTTTCTTTCTTTAGGTAAAAAAAAAATCTGCCACTCCGGCGCGTCGATACTTATCCTGAGAACGAGCCTAACATAACACACATGACGCAACAGGCAAAAGTGGCTGAAATAAATACGTAACACTCACTTGCTTCAACTTTGTGAAGGCAGGAGGAAACAAAGAGAAAGAAAAATAACCATGTAGTTCAACTATTCTGATTATTCTGTTATGTTGCAAGACCAACAATTAGCATGCCCTTCGTTCTCCACGAACAGCTAATGAATCGAGTAGTCGAAGCGAGCAGTTCCAAGCACTGATTGTGAAAGCGTACAATCTTTTTTAGAGCAAAATAGCTTTTGGAGATCCCAAAAGCCGTGCTTCGTTATAATTAGCCAAGATTCAAAACTAAAGAACGGGGGGAGGAAGGGGGGCAGCGCCGAGTAGTTAAGCGAATAGTTAACAATGATCAGTTAAAGGCCTAGCTAAGGAAGAAAGTACGGAACATGCAAACCTTGATAGAACTGGCTTCTCCTGCACGGCCGGGCTCATTTTTCTACCTGCTTCTACTACGTAATTACACCTTCATATAAGACAAATATACGTCCGGAGAAGAATTATTTTCCTGATCAATGTTTCTAGGTTTTTAGTACACGAAGCTACGTTGTAGTTCCAGCAGTGCTGCATCGAGAAAACGCATCACAAAAGGCCAACGGCGAGTGGTTATCTGAACCTGCCAAGGGCGCCTTTATATTGGTGACGCAAGCCCGCAGCGCCCCTCAAAACTGTTTATTGAAGGAAGAGCATGCAACAGCACTTTAAGGAACAGCAAGTTCTTTACAGTGAGCTTCATTCTCCTGCGGGTGTCCGCTGTTGCGTTCACGTTTCGATGCGTGTTTAATGAGTTAGCAGTACAGTATTCTTTCGTTGAAAAAGCCGTGGTTTGAGCGTGTGTGTCCGAAGGCAGTTACTCTCAGTGCCCCTAGCGTGGAAAGGAAACTGGCGCCTCTTACTTAGGCAGCACCGTTCAGTGTTCAATCCGTGTACCCGCTGCTAAAATTGCGTCACCCAACTGCCAGACCTCTCATAACACCCACACAACAAAAGTAATGTGAAAGCGAAATATACAACCATTATCCCTAACGCAGACTTCACTGATCACATTGTGTGCATTTTCGCCTGTGCATTGTTTATATTGGTACTGATTTCTTGTTCCCCATATTTTTGTTGTTCTTCCTGGAATTTGCCCCTCTGACCACGTTTTCATTTTCTCGTCTTTTTAGGAAACGCATTTGCCTAAAGTGTTCTTGTTTTCTCAACGGCTTGCGTAAACGTGGAGCCGTTAATTTGGAAAGTTCATCCTTGCTCGCAAAAGCAAACATTTCCATCGCAAACAAACACTGCGAAGATCGTGCGGTGTCAATCCACTCCGAACGCATGATCGTTTGTTTATTGGTTTTTCTCCCTCTAGACGCCCTTACCTTATCGCGCCCGCGCGCTCCTGGAAATTCGCTGAACTTCTTTCGGGTCCCTCTGTGACACGTTTCACAGAGACGGTCAGTGTAATCCCCGCTGAAAAGCTGGCGTAATCAATTTTGCTATAAATTTCGTCGCGTGAGTCAAAATGTCTTCCAGGAACTCGCAGGTGCTTTTGATTACGAGTTTATACAGTGTACGTTATTATAGTGCTTGATGTCCCAGAATTCATTGCTCGCAAAAGAATGCAAACAGGGAACGATACGGGCAAACCACGAATCGAGTGCGTCAGAAAGACAGAAGTTTCTGGAAAGGATTAAGATAAAATCCAATATAGGTCAGATTACTCGGCTTCGCAAGCGGTCATCACACATTATTTTACCCTAAACTTCATCGCGTGAGTAAAAATGTATTCTAGGAACTCGCAGGTGCTTTTGGTTACGTGTTTATACAGCGTACATTAATATATTTTCTGATGTTCCATAATTTATTACTCGCAAAGGAATGCAAAAAGTGAACGATACGGCCGAACCACAAATCGAGTGCCTCAGAAAGGCAGAAGTTTCTGGGAAGGATTAAGATAAAATCCAACATGTGTCAGATTACTCGGCTTCGCAAGCGGTCATCACACACAAAAAACAACATTTTGATGCTGTGAGCAGACCAGGTGAATGACAATAACACCTGCCGTTCTGTTTGCGTATTCACTGGTGTGTGTGATCTGTGGCATTGACAAGAAATTCACATGTTTTACGTTTTATGTTTCAGTGTAACGGTGCATAGCTCCGCAGCCTTAATTTTTGGTGCGTTAGTGTAATAAATTTCTTTTTGCTTTAAATATACTCATGAAGGTTGTTCATGAATATATCCTGTTGTTTATGAATATATACCTTCATGTAAATTCACGAATGAATACCTTCATGTTATTCATGAAGGTATTCGAAACACCCGCTTTAAGACGGTACAGTCAACCAATATTTTTTTTTTGGCTCCAGTTCACTTAATGCAAGACGCCCTCAATAAGATCACAAAGTCGACCTTCAAAGCTATGATGAAGCCTGTGCTATCAATGGGAGTTTTTCGATATACTGTTAGTCTGAGGTTCCTACGTAACGTTAAAGAACCTCAGAAAAAGCAACAAAAGTTCCAAATTGCTTTTCAAACATAAGATTCGGGGCTGACGACGCGCTCTTTCACACGGAGTGGCGATTTTCAATCTATACAGCTGTGTGCATATCACCTGAAACGATTATAATTTGCGTACTTTTCCTAGAGTCCGGCACTTTTTAAGGGTCACACTGTGACTTCCTAAGCTCCTGGCAACATACCGTTTCTCCCGGGGAAGTGCAAGCGAGTAGAGCTAATTTGAAGGCACAAATACATATTGCCAAAAGCGAAAAGATACTCTTAGGTTCTTTTGGGGTAAATATTGCTGCAAAATTTCGGCTTTGAAGGTCTGTGGGCTGTCTTGGGTAGTATATGATAATTTACAGAAATATACAATGGCTGAGGTGCAAGTACTGTCAAGCTCTAAACACATCGCATTCAAGCCTGGAGAGTACATAGAAGAATGAAAAACATGGCTCGATGGAGAGTTCGCACATTTTCCGGCTCGCTAATAGCAGTATGTTTGCAACAATTGACGACGTGGTGACCTACGTGCGCCTTGTCGAATAGTTTGCGTTATCAACTCCTTCGATTTATTTCATAAAGTTTCGTAAACCTACTTTATGCTAACTGAAGGTTAAAAATATAAAGAAAATATGCCAGATTGATAAAACACTATAATTCAAGATTTTTCTCAAAGTATGTAATAAATTAGCACCTTAGAGAACTGCGGATTTAATTTACTTAAATGATCAAATGCTTGTAAAGAACGACTAATCAGCAATGCGAATTCTGGTTCATGGGCATAAATCGTATAAAATGGCTGTTGACGTTCTTTAGAATTTGTGTTAACTTCCTGCTCATTCTTTTAGCATTGTATATGACCACTTACATTCAAGATAAGTAGAAATCTATTTCTTTACATGAGCTCCAGTCACTGGAACGTTAACAGAATATAGTGTCTACATTCTACTACACTTTTTGTATAAAGTTGGTAGAGAGGTACTTTCTTTTTTATACTCTCCTCATTCGAAAGCTGCTAGAAAATCGTGCAGCATTTTGGCATCTCAAAAGAAATAAATGACCAAACTGCATGCACTTTTTTGATTAAAACTACCTTTTTCCTGTAACAGTGTTGATCTCCTACCTGACTGTCGATGAAATTTGTTGTAGTTAGCTAACAATTTCACTAAATAGATGAACAGCGCTGTTCATTCGCAGCAAATGCATTTGGAATGAAACTAGGACACAGAAAACCTTTCTAACATGGAAGATATACATGTTATCGTATATTAATAGCAAGTTAACCATTTTTGTTTTGCTTCTTTTGATGCCCTCCTGCCAGAAACAATATGCGAGAAACGGAGAAAACATTTTCCGTCATGTGAATAAATGTCTAAAATAAAAGAAAGACAGAGAGAAAAAGACGAACGGAAGGGCAGGGAGGTTAACTGGGCGAAGCCCAGTATTTTGGTTCTTGGTTTCCGGAGGGACTGTTGCGGTTGGCCGTAAAAAATGAGAATATTAGAGTTTATAAATAAACTTAAGCCCGGATTTTTAAAACACGCCTTGACTTGAAGTCATCTATTGACGTTTGTTGACAGGAAGTTGGTAAATTTTTATTTACTTGTATGAACTGCTGTTAAAAATGTTGCCAGAAACCCAAATAATTCTGGTACGAAGAGAAGGAATTCCTGGAATCCTCAAGTATTATTGTGCCGCACTTCAAGGCAATTGAAAGATTTATTGGTATATCGGTTTTTAATTTCCGGAGGGACTGTTGCTGTCGGCCGTAAAAAAATGGAATATTAGAGTTTAAAACTAAACATTAAGGCCGGATTTTTAAAACACGCCTTGACTTGAAGCCATCTATTGACGTTTGTTGACAGGAAGTTGGTAAATTTTTATTTACTTGTATGAACTGCTGTCAAAAATGTTGCAAGAAAACCAAATAATTCTGGTACGAAGAGAATAAATTCCTGGAATGCTCAAGTATTATTGTGCCGCACTTCAAGGCAGTTGAAAGATATTTCCGCACAAATCAAATAGTGAGAGCGAGGATTAGTTATCAAGGACAATGATGACTTCGTTACAGCAAATTCATCTCAATGATGGTTCATTCCAAGTGGAAAAGGGCTTTCTGCCGCCTATTATCTCTTAAATTTTGTAATCAGGTGGTCGCAGTGAAAAAAAAGGCCTACCATTTTAGGCCTAACAAACAGTTTTAGCACAGCCAGCCTATTGTACTGCAAAAGCGGAAACACATTGTACTTGCTAGCGCTGCAACGCTTGCCAGGCCATAATTTTCCGCACATTGATAGCGTAATTACGGTACGACGATGCTGTAACTAACATGCGGGCGTCTCGCTCAGGGTTCTTTGTTTTCGGAGAGATTGTTGCAGTCGACCAGAAAAAAAATGGATTTTAGAACCTCATTGAAGTGTTTGCACTCCACTGAATGTCACGCTCTAGGATGCTCAAAGGTATCACATATGCACTGCCAGCTCCAGACAAGATCTTTGCGGAACATCCACCAAAAGCACACTTTTTTCTCTTCAAACTGCCGCCATGACCCCGCAGCGCACTGCTAGTCATGCAGCAGCACCCAGCCCACTCTATAAGACTCCACGTGGGAGTGCCCCCCCCCCCCCTTCCCGCTGCCTTCTTATGGCAAGCTGCTGTATCAATCTCTAGCTTGAGCAATCAGCAATGGCTAATCACATGGAACTGCAACATAGCAGAGGCTCTCTGTCTCTTTGACCGAAGACACCGTCCACGAGACCTGGACCCCAGTCACCATTTACAAGTAAGTTTTTCACCAGCACCACCGCCGACAGCACCTCCTCATGCTCTGAGGATATTCTGCGCCTTCTATGCAAGCTTACAGCGTCGAAAACTCAAGCCTCTGAGTTACTGAGCAACTGTGCATGTAAAAGTTTTGGCAGGGAAATTTCCATTTTTACTTTTTTCTTGGGCTGCCCAGCATACAACGGATGTACATTGGAAATGAAGTCCACAAAGGAAGCGGGTATGTGTAATACATGGCTTAGACGTGACTCCACTTCCGCCTCCATCATGCACTGGCGGCAACTGGGTCGAACCATTCGGCCATCCCCTCCCCGTTCGCGATGTGATGCTTGACCGCCCCTGGGACGTTTTGGATTGTTCTCTTATCCTTTCGGGCGCGATGATGTTCCACAAAAGAATGAGCCATTCAGTGCAGGCTAATAACACACTTATTCGATGCTTTCTGGTCACGAAACTTCTCTGTAACGCCATGGCAGAGCTTCATATGCTGCTCGCGGCTGCCGCACGATGCGCCACCGTCTGCAGAAGTGCATCGTCCAAGGAGCACGGCGATTTCGCGACCGAGAAGGAATCCACTCTTTCGTTAATATGACACTGCAATTCGATGTTTACTGTGCTTTAGTGCTTTCGGGAAAACAATGCGGGTGAATGGATCAATGTCTAGCACTTGTTGCGTGTGCACTGCAGTTCGAGCTGCAGAGGCCAAACCAAAAAATTGTAGTTGGTACACTCTCCAACTAACACAGAGCTGCAGACGAAAACGAAGCGGGATGCAGTCGCGTGTCGAGAAGAAAGACGGCTCCAACCTTTTCTTTTCTATCAATTATTACATTTTGACTAAATCATTATTATTTAATCCCTTTCTTTATTACTATTCTTAAAATTTTAAAATCAAAACACTCATCCCTTTTCTGTTCATGACGAAAAATTCACCGGTGTTGCGCTCCCACGTGCTTTTCCTTTTTGTTAATTGCGTTCAGGTGAATAGCCACCCGATTCTTGGCCGATCCCCCAGAGTGGGTATGTGCCATATCTTGATAGGCTAACAACAACGACAACAACAGGACGGCTACACATCCGCCTTGAAATATATGCGCGCTTGTGGAAAGCATTTCTCATTTTATAACTTCAAAATAACCGACGCCGGACGCCTTGCTCGACGAGCGGGTCGAGCGAATCAAGAAGAATTCGTTAGTGCGGTTTCGGCGATTATAGAGAGCGAATTATCAAGTTTTAACTTAAATTCTAAAATCCAAGATTGCGTGGGATTAGCGGGAAGCGCTGGTGTGACCTCGTTTATCGAGCAATGCTGAAATGGGACGGCAGGTGTCGCGGTCATTACTTGATAAGCTTATAAATGCACGAAGTAAAGCAGTCTAAGGCGATTTGTTCTTTTAAAATCCCTGCTGGCTAGAAGGGACTCATTCATGTCTATTATGATAGTTTATGATTCTTGGATTAATCACTTTCTCTACTATACTAGAAAACAACGGGAGGACTTATTTTTACTCGACAACTACTAATGATGCCTGCGGCACCACCCTTAGATAAAACAGCCACTCTAGCGATCATGATTTTGAAGAGATAAAACATAAGTGCCGTAATCTGCATAAACACGGCACTAATCACCGTCATCATCATCATCAATCTGACTACTCCTACTGCAGGGCAAAGGCCTCTCCCACGTCTCTCCAATTAACCCTGTCCTTTGACAGCTGCGTCCAACCTTTGCCTGCAAACTTCTTAATCTCATCCGCCCAGCTATAAGTTTCTTCCGCCCCCTGCTACGCTTGCCTTCTCTTGGAATCCACTCCGTTACCCTTAAGGACCAGCGGTTGTATTGCCTTCGCATCACGTACCCTGCCCAAGCCCATTTCTTCCTCTCTATTTCGACTAGAATGCCATTAACACGCGTTTGTTGCCTCAGCCATTCTGCCCGCTTCCGGTCTTTTAACGTTACACCTATCATTTTCCTTTCAATGGCTCGCTGTGTTGTCCTTAACTAAAACTGAGCCCTTTTCGTTAGCCTCCACGTTTCTGCCCTGTAGTTGAGTACCGGTAAGATACAACTGTTGTATAATTTTCTCTCGCGAAATATTGGTAGCCTCTTATTCATGATCTGAGGGAACTTGCCACGTGCGCTCCATCCCATTCTTATCCGTCTTAGTTATTTCCCTCTCATGATTCGGATCAGCTGTGACGACCTCCCTAAGTAGACGTATTCCTTCCCCTCTTCCAGCACCTCGCTGCCAACCAATTACCGCCCAACCAATTCATATCGCTATATTCACAGTTCAGAAACAGGTGCTACTCTAATAATCACCTGATTTGCTTAGAGGCTTACGTTTTTCCTTAAGTTACCTGCCATCCCCGGATTTGCTTTGTATGTAAAAACCGACGAGAGAATAAATAAAGGTAGTGGCCTGTTTCGAAGACGCCATTTTGATTTTTTTCTGTGTTTTCGTTAAAGCAGTCAGAAAAGTGGGCCCTAGATCTCTAGCACTAAGTTGTTACGATGTTAGGTTCTTTCTTACGTGAATCTTTGTACAGTAACGGTTTGCTTAAAATGCAGACTTAAGAAATGTAAGGCCAGTATTTAGTCCGTCAGATGCCCTTAGAGCTCTTATCGGAACCAACCTGACAAGGCCTTAAATCGTTCATAGAAATATAAGTTTTAACGCTGATAAGATAAATGATCGTGTGTATCGCATGAGCTGGAAAAACCCGAAGAATAATGCCCGGATAATCGTTTCAGGAAATATGAAGCTAAAGAGAACAATTAAATAAATGCTTTTCAAGATCGAGATGCGCTTCATGGCGCAAGCACGTCCTGACAAAATCATTAACGGCCACTTCTCATTAGCAGAGCAGCCTAATTGATGTTTGCAGACGTCAAAAGAGATAACTGAAAAAACCAGTTAGCATTCATACTTGTATTCTTGGCAAAGATATTCCGGGGACATTCATGGCAAAGATATTCTGGGGAATTTCCGCGAGCTAAGAACAAGCACAGCCCTCTCTTTTTCAAACTGCTGACGAGGAAACTACAGAAGTTGCATTACCGACTTCGAAATTTAAAAAGGACGAACGGTGGTTCCAGCTTTCTACACATCACGAGAATTACTGCTTTTTTGCCGCCTGCTCGTCATCCAGAAATTCGAATGTTGGAAAAATCGAAGGAAAGAAACACAGACAGACGAAAAGTTTTCAGCTGATCTTTAACAACGTAGATTCGTTCATATGTCTATTTATGAGCAAAACAAGAAGCGCCTCCTAGGCAACTTTTTCTCGCTCAAATTTCTATAAAACAAGTGTCTCTTGCTTCCGCAGGCTGCGATTCGTTCTTATTATTTGTTTTTACGCGGCTGACAGAGTCGACCATCGATCCATAAAATGCGCGCATTGCGCTCGCTAGGGCGGCACGAAATTTCGCATGCTTTCTTTTTAAAACGTTATATAACATGCATCCCGCGCAACACTACTAGAAACAAGCGTTCAAAATTGAGCCACGACGTGTACTTGGGGTATGCTCAGAATGGCGAAAAATGTAAATGAAGCAAAATAAGAGTAATAAATCAGTGGTGCGTCCTCTTGTGGTCGCCTTAGTTGTGCTTCGTTCTTCCTACGTTTCTTCCATAGACACCCTTGTGCAATGTAGAAGAGCGAAACATGCGATTTTACAAAAAGAAAATGCGTAGACTGACAAACACGATACGGGATCAATGTGCGCATCTCTCCAAATGCTCCAACTTAAGTTTAATGCTGGGCATCGGCTTTTTTTTCACCAGGCTAATGGGCGTATTCAGACACTCGACTGGCAAACGCATCCCCGCCCAGTTTTTTTGCTTCTTGCGTGTTCATTTTCTCTGTATTTTGCAGTGTTTTGCATTTAGGCTAAGAGCTGAGAACAGAAATACGCATGAACGCTAGACGCTAACGACTCGCTGTCGATAGCTCACGCGCCGTTCGAGCAAAATTGCAAAACAACTTGCCAGGATTTTGCGCGAACCGAAATAAAGCCGTTTGTGCCTTTACGTCATCGTGCAGTCGAGGGCTTTTTCGTTCTCATATGTTTCTAGAATTCAAGAAGAAAAGTTTGTTTACAAGTTTTTCTTCCTGATGTGGTACTTTTCACGTCTCTCTCGCTGTCACTCTCGGCAAACATGTTGGCCTTCTTAAACAACCGATTTGATTTTAATGCGATCAGTTTTGGTTTGGCTTGACAGGCGCGATCATCACCCTTTCAAACGCTGAACAGATGCGCTGTTTTCGGTGCGTATGCAAATACAACGAAGTCGCTTCAATGGCCGTTGGGGTGCTGAGAGTTCCTTTTTTGAATTTCTCAAAGTTTTTGAAACCATTCCGCAGGAGCTTGGCAAAGATGTTCTTAGAATGACGTGCGCTGGTCTAAAAAAAGTGTGGAAAAATTTTTGTTTAAAAAATTCTTTCAAATTTTCACTTTTTATTGTCTTGAAACTCTATGTGAACGTTTACCCTGCACGTGTGAAGCCTTTGAAAGCGTGGAGCTGCAAGTAATCACGCATTGCTTGAATTAGCGAGAATGAAACAGCGCGCGATTGAGTGGCCTTCTCCAGCTTCTGAACGAGTCGGTGCTTTTTAGCCGAGGTTCAATAACGGGCCGTATTTCTCATTAAGTAATTGTTCTCCTTATTCAGTTCGGAATATATCTATCTGCGGAAATTCACAGCTCCACTATAGTCATGAGGCGGCAGATTTCACTTCCAAGCAGCACTTCAAAGTATGCGGAAAAGTTTTACTGTGAGCTCAAACTTTCGGCCTTAAGTGTTATATTTAAAGCTTAAAAATGTCATACTCGAAGAATAAGGTGCCTGCAACGCTCTTTTAATTGGGTTTCCGTACAAAGATTCAAATACTTTCTAAATGTTTATTATACGGCACTTTTGAATCACCAGATGTTTTTTTCCTTTAGCTTATTTAGGGACAATCGGAAAATTGGAACTAACATATGCTGAGCAAACCGGTGGAGGCAAGCTGAACGTCTAAAATGCAAATTTATGATAAGGATTTGAAGATTTGAATAATATGATAGCAGCAGACGTGCGCTTTTTTAGTATAAAATCATCTGTAAGTTCGCTCTAGTTTTTCCGGCTACTGCTTTGTCTTGGCTGCTGCATGCTCCTTTGAAAAAAACAAAGATGTTCATTTCCGTGCTTGTCGAATGAAATTGTCTTCGGCATTGGTGGCATAACTAAAATAGTTCGTGTCTTGTGCTCCCGAATCCTAATCCATGCGACCTCTGTATCAATAACGACCTGATAACTATAGTGTTCTTAAGTTTAAGCGTTTTAAAATGCAACAACGCCAAAGAGGAAGACACCTCATGGAGAGGTACTTTTTTGACATAATCGAGGTATATGCATGATGTTCTTTCTCTTACCTCACAACATGTTCTTGACTGAAATGGCCAAAAAAATGACTAATCGAAAATTACAGAGCCAGGAAGTGGGATTAAAGCCGCTACATAGGCATGAGATAAGCAGAAGACAAATTTTCATCCCGCATGCACTAATATATTGAACGAGAAAAAGTATACAGAGATGTACTCAAAACATCGCGAATATTTCTGTCTTCGGTTGACCCGAAGGAATGCACTGCTCAAACGAGATCCTGCCGGACAGAAATTGTTCAGTCCTCGACATTTCTCTTAAGCGATCGTTACAAAGATATACATAAACCATTAGACTAACTTACGCTAACCGCCAACAGTAGAAACAATATCTGTTCTAACAGAAATGGCCTCAAAATAAGTAAATAACTTTAGAGCACAAGGTGAAGGAACGAATAAAAGGCCCTCTTAATAAACTTTCTATCAACTTCGACTTTGACGCACGGATGCCTATAATCTTTAGAGTAATTAAAAGCAACAGTTAATTTTTTACGTGCGAGGAACTTGAGTAGCTGCATACGCAGTGTCTAATCCAAAGTTCCCTTTGGCTCTCATGCAAAAACATTCAGATTCAAGCGAGTGTTAGTCACAATTACTGTAGAAGCATTGTGAGACTGAACAGAACAGAATAATGGATGCACGGTGGGCAAGCCCAACGCACTGTCGCTCGCAACTAAGTACCGTACTCAGGCATTTTCCGGCGCTGGCGTACTGCTTTTCGCACTTCACGCACGTAGCATGAAGTTACAATGGTGCTATTTGAGGCCAGAGCACAAACTCGTGATCTAGTGCATCTTGGTAGCGTCTCCGGTCGGTTTATAGGGCAAAAATAAATGGTGAGATCGTTTCTTCCTCTTATTATTGGTGTGAGGACAACGTCTGAGCCACATCAGCAATAAATGTTCAAAAAACCACGTCGATTCCGCAGCCTTCTAGATAATTAAGTGGGGATGAATATGGTCGGAATGTCTTTTACAAGACTTTTGTTATATTATTTCATGCACACGCACAAGCACACGCACACATACACACACACACACACACGCGCACGCACTCGCACGCACACACACACACACACACACACACACACACACACACACACACACACACACACACACACACACACACACACACACACACACACACACACACACACACACACACACACACACACACACACACACACACACACACACACACACACACACACACACACACACACACACACACACACACACACACACACACACACACAGTTCTTTGTCGTTTAAACTTTTAATGCAAGGAAATGCTTTCAGCCCTGAATGACATACAAAGTGGATACAAATCAACCAATAAAATTACCTTTCTCTCAGCGGTCTCGTGGTTTAGTATATGAAGCTTACTGGATGCTGCAACAGCTTTCTCCGTCTGGCGGTGTGCAGTGCAAAGGCAAAACAGATATCGAACAAAATAGACATTGCGACACACCGGTCACGACTCCAGGGCGCTGTTTTCATTTCCCCCAATATCAAAGGAATGTCCGTGCTGTTTCATGCAAGCAGCGACCAGGGCCTTCAGAATGATTATTTTATATTTGGAGCGTAGAAATAAAAGAAAAGGAAAATGAATATAGAGCATCACCGCCGGAAAAGACTGGTGTGTTAAACAGAAGACGAGCGGTAACGGAGGAACTCCCGTTGTTGGCGCTGAGAACAGGTATACATACGCTTTAAGGAGAGAATTTATTTTCCGATAGTTTCTTTTTCCGCGGAGATTTGTTGAAACGCAAAGCTATGTTGTTGCGCACGTATTTTTGTTTAGAATTGGCAATATTCAAGCACTCTTTTTTTCATTCCTGGTTGCAGACGTTACCCTATAATACATGTTGTTTATGCAAGCCAACTGATTCGTTCGCGTAGTCTTTGAAGCCAAACAAAACTAAGTCAAGACTCAGCATCGAAAATTTCCTCGCAAGGAGATGTGTTGTAGTTTGAAATTGTTTAAAAATATTTTCCACAAAACGAACGCTCATGCTTCTTTGTTTTACTAAGCGCGACGGGAGATGTAGGGGCTGCGACCAACCAAATTTTTAATCACAAGAAATCGGTTGAAGGGCAAGCATAGAGGAGAAAACGAAAAATACTGTGTGTCGGCTCGCTTCTAAGGGCAACCTCCGTACTAATGTTGAATTTTGGCTTTGTGCTTAAGCCAACTCGGCACTAGACTATGAAGTATATGCCAGCATTCGCTGACCGGAACCGATGCGCTTAAGGACAGCGATATTCATTAAACACGTAGCTAATAGTAGCACTGCTGAATAAGGGAGACGCAAGCAGTGTTTGTCAAATGTTTGAGGCTCACCGTGACCGCTTGTGGAGCAGGAGCGGTAGATAGGAGTGAAATTGTCATCTCTGGTGTCCGCTGGTACCGAGACTACGCCGTAGGAAAAGGCATGCCCTGATATTTATCGTGTTTTTCTTACAGAGAAGTTTCTTTAGAATGACAAGGGCGTGCCTTCTAGCCTGCACAAAACTGGCGAAAGGGGGCACCACCGACAACAGTCTCCGCACACTCTCTCCCACCACGATCGCACTTGACTTAAGCTTTTAGCAAATAACGTACAACTGTTCTTTACTTGCTTTCCTTTGCCAACACGGCTTTCTAAGGTGAAGCTGGGACGCATTTGGCTTGGCGGTAAAAGTAAGTTGAGTATTTAGGTGGTCGCACTGTGTCCTCTGTTAATATAGTGTAATGGGTGCAGATCGAACTATGTTTTTGTGAAGTCCTGAAGGCTAACTACATATGAAAAAGGCGGCAGTTTCAGCGTACCTTCCGAAAGCGCAGCTTGCTTGAACATCGCCAACCAGCATTTCCAATTGGCTGCCACTAAAGAATGTAAATCATGTGCGGTGTAGCTATTTTCACTTCGGGTCAGGGGAAAACTGTGCAGTGCAATGAAGCTTTCATCATTGAAGCTTTTAGATTTCCAGCTCTTCTTGAGTTTTCCAAAATTAGACGCGAAAAATTGTTCCCGTACCGGCGCCGGTTAGTTGTGACCGATATAAAAAATCAGTCATGTGTGCCAAAAATTTAAAATCCCGTAGAATTTAGGAAGAGTAAGCACGTGGTAGTAGATGCGCGGGCTGAAACTGTGTGTTCAGAAGTTATGGGCTTCTGAAACAATTTTTTATCCTCTGTCTAGGCGTAGTTTACAGTTCTAAATTCGTCGTAATCCAAAATTCAGACTGCGTCAGCAGTTGGATGTCTCTACTTACCATGCGTATATGTTCGTTTGCCGGCTCCTTCGTGTTAGGAACAACCCCAACCTGTGGGCATCAATGTAGCCATCTGAGGCAGTTAAACCACAAATTTATTGGCTGAGCTTTCCCAAGGACAGTGTTTTTTTTGTTTTCAGCTTTGTTTATGGTGCTGACTTATAGTGACTTTATCCATTAGGTTTTACGGACGTGCTCAATTCGCTGTACCGCCTGGAGTAGAAAAAAAAGTTTTCTGCCATAAACCCAGCCCTTTATATCTGCTTCCATCCATCGAAATGCAATAACTTTAATACACTACGGATTCGTTACTTCATCAATGACGAGAAGCCTTACCGTTTTAAGTAAAAGACTCGATACTGATATGCAGCCTTCAAATTACTAAATAATACGTCAGTCGTCATTACGGTAGGAAAGAGCGATCGTAATGGCGTTTAGCTTGTAGCCAGGCTAAAGGCAGAAACACACTTAAACATTACTTTATTCGACGGTTTATTGCTACATAAAGTATCAGCAATATTCTTGGTGCATTCCAGGAGATTTTCGATTTCCAGGAGAGTGCAGGTACATGCCTTGTATTAGAGAAACAAGCAAGCCCTGCCGGAAAGCAATGAAAAAAAAATGGTGCTACTCCTCCTGAGCCCACCATCAAATTTTAACTTTTCAAAGTCAATCATAATATTACCAAAGGTACTGCGAGCGAACGAAACAAAAACCGCAGGCAATTACAACATTGTCACGCAGAGATGAGCCCTTTAAGCATCTCGGTCTGAAAGGGCACGGAAAGGTTGCAAAAAGGTTCCATAAATGCCGTGCTTGTATCATAAAGGCGATTGTGAACCATGCTTGGTTTCAAAAGTTACAAACTTTCGAATGCTGTTGAGCGCTTTTTCGAGAAATGCGACGTGGAGCTAAGTGCACTTATGGATGCGCACATTTACTGCAGAGAGACAGTATGGCCGTTTTATAAGCAAAACAAAACTGCTCCGAAAAAAGCAGCTCTTAAGAACTCACCGTGGGTGAGCCGAGACGCATTCTCGGTTAATCGTGTCATCGGTCATTCGTAAGCTCCCGTTTCGGTTCTGTCACTGGAAGAAACGACGAAGACCCCTTGCGTAAAGGAGAAACTGCGTGAACTATTCTGTTTCGTAACGAAGCCTGTGACAAGGAACATTTCAGTGAGTCTTGAGCAAAGTTCACACTCATTACTGCCCTCTCATTTCGCTGTTCGCTCAAGGAACGCATTTTGCAAATGAAGGCGTAATGATACGAGCCGGGTCGCCCTGACGCGGAAATTTCCAACAAAAACAAACAATGTTCAAACGAACAATTTTCAAACGATCTCATTAGGGCACGTGTTCGCGATCCTAACTTGAGCGAAACTCAACCCGTACAGTTCGGATCGCCTTCCGAGACGGCGAGAGCTTACTTAGGCGGAACAACCTTGTTCAGCCGGTGCAATGACTGGAACAATTTTCAGCTGGTGCCGGACTCGTTACAGCTACCCATTCCTATACTGTACAAGGCTAAAGTTCTTTCCCAGTTTGCGATCCGTTTAGAAGTGTGCTTCGGCGCCGAGGCACAAGATAAAGTATTCAAAAGTAGCACATGGCAGACAAGCTACTTGTTACTGTAATTTACAGAAACGCTGACTGATAGCAATATGCAGCTACATGAACACCATTTACAAAAAGAATGAATGCGTGCTCTGATAAGAAGAAAAGTATCAAAATTTAAGGGGTAGGACAAGTAAGTGCGAAAAAGCAACTGGAGCTCAAAATCTAGAAAGGTAAGAAGGTTTCTATTGTCGTATGTGAACTGTGATTCGCTATGAAGCCGCAACAAAGATGTTACATTCACTGATGCATGAACACATCCAGGATAAAAGAGGCCTTCAGTATTTCCTGTTTTCTAAATTTTTTCTGGAGTTGACGTGCCGAAGCACATTTTTAGAATCCTGCACCTTCAGGTGCCCCAACAGTCGTTCTAGTTTGTGTCAATCGCCGATAACACGGCATGTGTTATAAAGAAAGGTTCGAACATTATAATAGGAATGAATCTTGCAACTTCGAGGTGACGAGGCGCTCAGCTTGCCTTGTGTCACTCTTTTAACGAATTCGCTCAAGCCTTTGCTGTCTATATTGCGATGAACCTGATGAAGACCTTTGCAAAATGCAACAGAGCACGCCTCCTTTTTTAAATAAATAATGTTATTCCCAAAACAATGAGACTACGTCCCAGACAAAAAGCTAAGATTTTAGCTTGAGGGAGCCGGTGAGCTTATACAAATTCAAAACAAAAACAAGATGGAAACTGAGGCAGCTCACGCAAAGCACTGTATAACACCCGTTCTGAAATAAAAACAAACGTCGCAGAGTTTTGCACTCGGGTGCCTTAGATTTGCGATTCTAATCACAGGGCTCCGGAGGAGGCCATGCATCCGTAAAGACTATCAGCTACGATTCTAAAGACATTGATACCCCTCCAGTGTTATCCAGGTGAGCTGAGACCTGCGTTCAGGATATATGTTCCCATTGAAGCAAAGCTGTAATAGAGCGCTCGGTTTATGAAATACGTCGCCTCTTTCATCACTTTTGACCTTTGCGTAAGTGAGCACGTGTAGAACTAAGTTGGTGCAAAGATAAAATATGATCGGACACAGGAGACGAGGCAGCTTGTGCCCCGGCGCAGCAAATTTATATACAGCTGCATGACTAACTTCATGCATTAATGCCGGAGTTCCACCCTGGCGGCTCCGTATGGTCGTTTTTTATAATGTTTCTTCGTTCACTGTGCCCCATAAAACACTGCCAGGACGACTGTTACACTGCCCAGCTGCAACGGTGGTACAGCACACCAGTTTGCAACACTGAGCCCGACCACGGCGGCCGCGTTTTTATGGAGGCGAAACGCAAAGGCACACGTGTGCTATGCGATGTCAGTGCACGTTAAAGATCCCCAGGTCGTCGAAATTATTCCGGAGCCCTCCGCTATTGCACGTTTTTCTTCGTTTATTCTCTCAGCCCTTCCTTTATTCCTTCCCTTACGGCGCGGTTCAGGCGTCCGCCGTATTGTCAGAAAGATACTGCGCCATTTCCTTTCCCCAAAAAAAATTTTCAATGTGGGTCAGCAAACAGTGAATTCACGGCAAGACGGGCTGCATTTGTTTGCCCGCTGTGACATCAGTCGGCGTGGACTCCTTAAATATTATATTTTGAGAGTGGGCTACAGATGGATATGGAAAAAGCGCTGCCGCTCTTGCTTTAAGAGCCGTTTTTCTATTCCAGATTTCCACATTGTGCTCTTATGAGAAACATCATTTCACGTCTACCCTCTCGTTGTATTCTGGGCG
This sequence comes from Amblyomma americanum, assembly GCF_052857255.1. Lineage (NCBI taxonomy): Eukaryota > Metazoa > Arthropoda > Arachnida > Ixodida > Ixodidae > Amblyomma > Amblyomma americanum. Next base: position 115,743,085 of record NC_135504.1, read on the forward strand.
AAATGTACCAGGCTATACGCATGAGGCTGATGGATCTGTCGTGTCCAGCCACAGAGCAACGGAGCCTGTAATTGAATTGGGGAAGTTAGGGACCACAGACACTGCAACATTAAGGGCTTTCTCAAAAATCTTGTTCAAGGCCAATCATCGTAGTTCCAGAGAGGAAGCATACTCAGAAAGTAGCGCGCTGCCTTGTTGTGGTGTAATATTTTTATCAAGTATATTTTACACTGCAGTAGCACCTTTCGTCTTGCTTTTATATTCACCAAATTTTGGTGCCTTCAATACGTCCTGTATCAGTTTAAAAGTTACCAACCATAAAATTGCTCTTGCGACTGTCTTTCTGCTTTATCGCTCCCTCTCTTGTGATTGATAAAGAACTTGCTATAAGAGCGATGTTTATTTTCTGTACCCGCTCGCTCCGGTATTTGAGTCTTAGGCACTCGTTAAAGCGAAAGCTTTACTACGCCAGCCAGTGAGCCATTTCGGCTCGTCACGCCACGTATGCCGCGTATCGTTGTATTAGTGTATCGTTCAATCTTTGCTCCCCTATCCTTTAACTCTCCTACCTTCAGCACACGGCAGCGAGCGTGGCTCGGCTTCAGCCAGAAGGCAGTACCGTGCACTTTGCTTTTCTTTCTTCCTACCAGCAGCAACAGCAGCAGCAGCAGTGCATCGAAGTCGTTATGGAGAGCGCGAAAGAAACGCAACGAGAGAACAAACTGCTACTGCTGTTGCTGATAGGAAGAAAGAAAGTGCACGGGCCTGCCTACTGGCTCAAGACGAGCCACGCTCGCTGCCGCGTGCTGAGAGTAGGAAAGGAAGGTTAAGAGACCAAAGATTGAAAGAAAAGGTGCGCGCTAATATGCCGCGGGCCTAAGCCAGAGGCAGTGCAATACCGGACCGACCAATGCCAGAGTGCTTCAAGCCGAGCACTCCGCCATATTCCAAAAATTAGTTTAATATTGTCACGTAGTAGTGACGGCAGTCGAAGCAGCAATGAAGACAGACGAAAGGGTCTTCTAAAAGAAAACTGTTTATTGGGCTGACTTGCACCAAAAATGGACTGAATCACTCGGCGGCGGCGAAGTGACAAACGTGCTCGGCGGTCGTCGAACAGAATGCCCGCCGCTGTCGGCCGAGCTCAATTTAAAACTGATAGCGAACTTTCGAGATAAAGCGTGCAAAGTTACTAGAACATTCCGGAACAACATAGAATCAGCTCTGCCTGGTTGCGATCAATCGAGATAAATCTAGTCGCGTCTTGCGTTGAAAAGAAAGCGAGAAGGTGGTGTGGCGGCAGATTTGAAAAACGAACAAACATTGAAAATATTCGCGGCATTACTCCCCTCTCAAAGAAGCATCGACCCGATGCATTAAAACAAAAATTGCGACTATTAAGGGAAAAAAATGGATCTCGCGAAAATAGAGCATGGAAATGCAGCGGCCTTTATCGCGCATAATACGGCTTCAGACGGACTACATGTACAACTTCTGGTCGTACTCGGCGTCGCTGGGATGCAGTCATTGCGTCAGGGATGACTTCATAATCCAGTTCACCTAGCCGACGAAGAACCTTGTACGTGCCGAAATAGCGGCGCAAAAGCTTTTCACTCAATCCACGGGGGCGAATAGGCGTCCACACCCAGACTTGGTTACCTGGCTTGTATTCTGCGTTGCGTCTTCGTAGGTTGTAGCGTCTGGCGTCGGACCGCTGCTGATCTTTGTTCCGTAATCGGGCAAGCCTTCGAGCTTCTTCTGCGCGTTGAAGATAGGCGGCAACGTCGACGTTCCCTTCTTCTGTAACGCTGGGCATCAACGCTTTTCGACTTCGTCTGCTCTCTCTGACGCACGACCACCCCTCAGCACAGCACACTCGTGGCGAACGTTGAACAACCAACCCTTGTGCTTCTACTGCGGTTAAGGCGGCCACATACTGCGCCAGTGCCCGCATCGTCGGATGGGCCTGCAAGGGTTCTCACCGGACGCGCCCCGGCCACGCTATGGTGAACGACCCCGTGACATCGAGCAGTACCTGACGGCCAGTGTCCCCCCTACGCCTTCGCCACAGCGCCCGTACAGGTCATCGCCGCCCTGTTGGTTCTCTTCCCCAGGTCACCAGCCATCCATTCGGCATTCCTCTATCCCGTGCCGGGAAACCAGAAGACGGCGACCTCTGGGGGTAGGGCCGCCATTGCTCCGCAAGTCGAACAAGATCCACCGCTCGCAGACTTGACCTTTCAATCCGGTCTTCCACCCACTGCTTTCGACACCCAGAACAGCCTCGGCTCGACGCCCCACTTCGACGAACACCTCAGCCCTCCACTCCGGAACCTTCCACGGCGCGCGTTCCAGAAAATGGGGTTGTTTCCGCCGAAATACCTGTCCTCGCTGAGAGCCATCTTGTGACTGCCCTCGTCGATACCGGCGCAGATTTCTCCGTTATGAGTCGTAGTCTTGCTACCGTCTTGAGAAAAGGGCTGACACCCTGGCACGAAACACAAATTCGGACAGCTGGCGGCATGTGGTGATGCCGCTCGGCGTCTGCACCGCTTGGGTAAAGATTCGCGGTATCATCTTCACTCGTTGCTTCGCTGTGCTGGCTCAGTGCTCCAAAGACCTGATCCTCGGTTTCGATTTTCTTCGCGAAAATGATGCTGTCATCGACCTCCGAAAAATTCATGGTGTTAATGTCCGCCCCATACACTATAGTTGATGACAGTGCGCCAGGCAGACCTGCTTTTCGCGTGTCCAACGACCACATTCGTTCGTTCGGCACGCAGAAACCGCCTGCTAGCTACAGCTAGATAGCGAACGCGTACCCAGGAGGAACGCGCTGCTCAACGTTACAAACTTCATCACCGGGCGGTGCTTTACCACCCTGGCGATGAAGTTTGAGTTTCAACCCCAATCTGTCTGTGGGGTTGCTCCGAGAAACTTCTGAGCCGTTACTTTGGCCCCTACGAGGTACTGCGCAAACTTAGTGACGTTAACTACGAAGTTCTCCCGCAAGAGTCTGTTCGCTCCTCCAGGCGGCAGGCGGCATCAGAAATCGTCCACATTGCCAGGATGAAACCCTACCGCGCCCACTAGGACTTATGCAGCCAATTCCGGCGCCACGGACTTTATTCCGGCTTCCCGTGATTCCGCTGCATCGGGCGATGCCCTTTTCAAGAGGAGGGGTAATGGCACACTGCTAACCATTTACTGTCGCTGCCGTGCGGTGCGACAGCACCCACTGGTGTTCCTTGTTTTCCCCGGATCGTGTGTTGGTTCGCCGACTGTGTCTGCTTTTGCTAGCCCTGGTGTGCCCTTCTTCCTTTTCTGCCGGCTTTCGGTGACAATGCTCAAAAGATACGTCAAATGTTCTTTTCTCAAATTGAAGGCTCAGGTTTAGGCTTAGTTTGGTTTATGGAGATTTAACGTTCTAAAGTGACTAAGCCTCTGAAGGATAGCGTATTGAAGGGCTTAACAAATTTCCACAACCTGGAGTTGTTAACTGATATCACACTGTACACGATGCTCTAGAATTTAGCCTCCATTGAAATTCGACCACCGTGGTCGGGATTGAACCCGCGTCTTTAGGGTCAGCAGCCGAGGGCTATAACCATTAGGAAAGAGAGGAATATTATGAGAAGTTTCTCATAATAGAATATTTAACGTCTTTTATTTGTACATGGGCTCCGCCTGCTATCAAACCACTGCTTGTGCTAGGAAAGCAGTGCAGCGTTCTCTTATGACGCACAGCTCACACGTTTTGGGTACGTTGTTTCATTATTTTTTTGACTTCTTGCAATGCGTATGTACTGGGGAGGGTGCGAGAGTTTTCGGTCTGGCGTTGTCCACAGGTAAACAATTGCTTTTACTCCTCAACAAATATGTAGGATTGATGTATATTGTGATAATATCATGTGGAAGCCTTCGCTGGTGCCTTACTCACGAAAAAATCCCATCTATCTGCTCACAGAAATTTCAAGCCTCTTCTTCGTGGCTTAGCAGATATTGCCGAGTCTTCCCCCCAAAAAATAAAGATGATTCGTTGTGTAAAATAAACTACAATTCTGCCCATGTTTATTTAAACTTCACCTCCTCAAAGGAGCCTTCCTACGAAATAAAGCACTGGTTTGAGAGATTTTATGCATACGTTGTAGACTGGAACTTTGATGATCTTATGCAATTAATCTGCTTGATGTACCCAGTAGTGAGAGAAGCATCCTCCAAATGACTACAAGACCAACGTAGCCATTAAGCAGACAAGCGAGGGGAAAAGAGGGGCTCGTTATGAAATACATGGCGGAAATCAAGAGAGTCACTGAAACCAAGCAGCACACGGGATGTTTTTTTAATAAAGCGAAAGTTTTGCTAGGCAATGTCTGGAACACCGGAAGTGTAGTACCTCGTGACCGGAGGTGTGGACGGAGCCAACGCACAACGCCAAATTTGAAAGTTTGCAAAAAAGTTTGGTGGGAATTAGACGAATTGCACAAATTCTCTGGCAGAGAGGGCCAATAGGGGTAATAGAAACAAAGAGGAACAAATAGGGGCGACGAGTGCCGAGGAGGCGTCAATGCTTTCGCATTACTCTAACGCGGGTTACCACAGTGATATCGAATTTTTTTAATTTGTGGTGCTCATCAGTGCCAGATAAACAGGGTAAATATTTTAAGGGTACAACCATGGGTGGTACTGTTGAAGACTCATTTTGAGGTTACACTGCACGTAAATACCCTCAAATGCAGATTGGACAACCGTCGACAAATCTTTGTTGGCAGAGCGCCGGACGCAAAATTCGAAGGTCGCGGCTTCAAATCCCAACAGCGGCAGGTGATCGATTTTCTTCTGCTTTATAATCAGTTATCTTTAAAAATGATTACGCTAGTATTCCCTCACTCATAAACGCTACAAATTAAAAAAAGACAAACATCACCTACGCTATTTTGTTTCGATGACTGCTGGCTTTCATCATGTACGTCATAACAAGTACCTCTTTTTCCTTGACTACTCAATAGCTAATGAGGGTCCAGATTCTGGTAATCTTGATGTCATAGATAGCATAAGAGGGTTCTCGCATGGCTTCCGCCCCGACCGTTCGATAACGTTCCTATGGACGAGCGTGGCACTGGTGAGCACTCTAAAGGTTTTTGGTCACGCTCCCCATAACTTCCCCCAGAAGCAGATTGGGCAGCGATCGCGGTAGCTCAGTTGGTAGAGTACTGGGCGCTAAATTCTTAGATCCTGGATTCGGATCTCTCTGTGGCATGCGGCTGTCTTTTTTTTCCACTTCATAATCGGGTATCGTAAAAAATAATTGGGCTGTTACTCTCCCATTTGTGAGCACCGCAAATAAAGAGCCGTTTCTATGCTCCTTGATTTCGGTGAGTGCTGGCTTCCGTCATGTGCCACACAGCCATTATAACTCTGGAAGTACTGCCCATAGACGCTGATATGAAATATTATGAATCAAGCACGAGCAAAGAGCGAAACGTCTATGGCTTACAAAGGGTATATTGTATAAGCACGCGATAATGCCCCAGAAACGTGTTATAACTCATTGTTGGTTCTTTGAAACGAAGCAGGGGACACCAACACTTCATGTGAGTGTCAAGTAAGAAAAATGCTTCGAGTTCAACGGAGCTTCATAGAGCAAACGCTGCCAGGATAATGAGCTCATTTATTTGCTCAAAACAATTGGAGGGCACTTAAGCTTCGTCTTTAAGAGTGAGACACGACAGCATGTTGCAGCGTTGTCAAGGTGTGCACGGAACGCCATCGCCTGTTCAGCGCGACGCGTGGCCCGTTGGACAATTTAAGGAAAAGACGCCTGTCTCACATATCTCGGTGGACACCCGAAGCGGGCCGTAAGGGAAGAAAAATGCAATTGAAATTGGTTTGAAGAAAAGGAAATGACGCCTGTCTCAAAATTCTCATTAAACACCCAACCGCGCCGTAAGGTAAGGAAAATCCCTTCCCTAACGGCGCGGTTCAGGTGTCCACCGAGATGCGCCATTTTTCGCTCACGGCCAACGCCACCGAAGCCGACGACATCGGCTTTTCTGCGACACGAGCTCCTTAACGCTGTCGCGATAATAAGAATCATAAAGCCTGGTGCATGTTACATGTGTTTCAAAATTTGCCCAGCCGTTTGTCTCGGGACCATCGCCTGGCATGTCGGAGCCAAAAACTCGCTTTCACCTAGGCAATTATTAACATGCGTAAAAGTGAGAGCTAGTGTAAATGGCTCACTTCATGAGTAGACACCTCAATTGTGCTGTGGGTAGGCTGTGGGGAGGGCTGTTGCCTGTTGCTCCAGGAGCGGTGATGACGTCTTTTGCGTGCCTCCCTCAGGTTTCTTGCGATGGCGCGGTTTTCGCGCAATCAGCCAAGTAATGCGCTAGCATAAAAAATAAAGCTGCTCAGCATGCTCAACAAACAACATAGCAGTTCATTCTTATATTTGGATCTTCCCTGTAGAGAACTTACAAAAACGGCCAACCTTTCATCTCTTACTTTTCTTATTACTTATGTTGTGACTATTATCAGCACCTACGAAAATCATGTAATAGCGCACGCCAAGAAGTGGGCATTTAAAAGATAACTTAGGAACACAGGTAGGAATAAACGTCAAGATAACAGACAGGCATTCCCCGCAAGCGGCTGGGAATACCTCTCTGTTAATGAAGGACCGAGAACCGTCATTCTTATGTCCGCGTTTAAATATGGACGAGAAATGAAGCATACGCGCGGCGCACTTGCTACAAAATCAGGATGTTTATTTGCGCTTAGAAATGAATCCGCCACTCCTGGACGGCGGAACCACATATTTGTAGCCTGCATTGAGGGATCAAGCAAAGAACCACTACTACCTGTGCGATGGAACACTTCATATTGCCACTCTCCTTCAAGAAAACCATTGTACCTGAGTGCGAAGGTCGATAAAACAGAAAGCTAAAGATAAAGAGAATCTGCTTTTATAGCGCATTTGTTATGTAAATAACGAAGCAGCTATCCTTTCAACATGAGAATTTACGGAAGAAGCTTCTACCGTAGACAAGTTAAGGCTTCTCTACCATTCAATGCTAGAGGCTGGGTGACACGCTCCTCAAAGCGGTGGCATCGAATGGTAACGCGAACTTTGGTAAATAAATTGCTTCTGAATATGTGGCAGCTAAACAAAACGATTTCGCTTTTCCACCTACCTATCCTCAACGTGGTTCCCAAACTCCATTTCTATAAATATGATACCTTCAACCACAGACACTTCGACAGTCAAACCCGGATATATCGAATCTAAGGGAAGCATGGGATAGTTACATATATAAATATTTCGATATATCAAGAATGACACTATGTAGCCTTCTCTGTAACACGGATGCGAGAATATATTGAACACAAGCAAGTGCTGCGCACCTTGCCGCCACAAGCCGCCCGCCGGTATGGTGGTAGCGAGCTGCACTCTATGCGCTTCCAAGCCTAACCTGCTTGACGTAGAAGCTTCAACGAACGGTGCTTTGAAACTGGCCACTGCCTATTTTAATATGTGTAAACTGTTGCGAGCACACCATTAATAGAATCTTCTCAATAATAAATTTACATTTGGTTCTCTTAACGGCGGCGGCAGTGAAACATGTGAAGCCAGAGCTCTAAATAAGATTTCAGTTAGGAGAGCTTTGCCTCGTGAAAAAAGGTCGAAGTAAATCATGCTCTTTGTTCAGCTCGGCATGCGGTCTCACATCACTAGCGCTGTCACCTGCTGCCCAAGGCCGGGCAGCCGGACCCGTTTACGCCCGAGAAGTGGTCGAAGAGAGCCGATAGTAAAAGTGAGGTTCGATATTCCGAATGACCAAAAAAATTACTGTTAGATATACAGTGCAAATTTCCTGCACCTTTACATGGGATTTTCAAAATAATAATACTTGTGTTCTATATGCCCAAAAACTCCAAATATCAGGGTTCGATATAGCCGGTCTGGACACTGGAGGCATCTAAACCGCCGCTCTATTGTACTGTACAGAGGCAGTAGTGCGCTGGAAAACTTTATATCTACTTAAGCTTTAAACCGATCTGTTGTTTACATGGGCGTAACTAAATTGTACCTAGCAAACGTGAATTTATGGTGCCTGGTGTGAGAGACGAGTGCTGCATGCTTCTGAAGAAGAAGTAAAAGGAATCGCAAGGCACAAGTGAAGTCGTGTGTAGGAATTCACAACGATAGAATAAAAAAATGGGAGTTCCCGGGAGCAAAAGCGGCCTCTGTATACGAGAGATTCGTACAGACTCCCCTCGAAACTACACTTTTCTTATGTTTACGCAAGTCACTTCCGCCTATTGTGTTCCTTCAATAAATGCATTTGAGATGCAGGACAGCAACTCTCGTCTTCTCTGCTTCATATTTTTGATGGGCAGCATATTTATACCGGCGTCCAATTTATAACTTATAAAACGCGCGAGTATAGCTTGTTTTTTGACCTACTTTGTATATCAACGAGAGGGCAGAAATGAAGAGCAACGCACCATAGGAGGAGTAGCGGCCGCAATGTGAACAGATATGAGATCTGGACAGGACTCGTAGCTACACCATGTGGTTAGAAAATTCATAACGGCTACGATCGGAGTGTTTAGACGTGAGATTAAATTTCTTTCCAGATGTGATACCTGTCATACGGTAGGCATGTTTACTTGCACGGGGTGTGTGCGTGTGGCGCCCCTGTAGAGGGTGCTCTGCCTCTTGATCAGGTTTAGTGCGACAGAAGCAAATTTCCGAACTGAGAAGACACATCAACGAAGAAAAATATTTCAAGAAATCTGAGATCCCAGATGCTAGGAGTGAAATTTGAGGATGAAGGGATAGAAGAGAAAATGGATGATGATGAGGTTGGCAGTGAGGTGCAACAAATAAATTATCTGCTGTTCACAGGGAGTTGATCACAAGCACCTAAGATTAGCGGTACGAAGTGAGAATGCCTAAAGAGGAGGCGCTCTGCGGAAAAAAATGAACACATGGGCCAACAGAAAGTGCCGCACATATTTTCATGGCGGCACACTTTCGCAAAGAGCTGCATTGAATCATATACGCCCTGACGTACAGTTTGTGGGCTTCGAACTGAAACAGCACCTTTGCAATTGCGGCGACCGATAGACAAAAATACGAATGACACTTTAGGTACGAATACAGTGTTTTGTTTCTGTGCTCAGTTGTGCTTAAACATTTTTGCTTGCTCCTGATTTTTTGCAGTGGTCTCGAATTTGTTACTGGAATTCTTTCGCACTTCGCTCATTTACAGTTGCGAACGCAAAACTTGGCCACCAATTGAGTATTTTGTTTTGTTTGCGTCTTCCTGAAGAAGTGTAAAGCTGTTTGCTTACGCAGAGATAAAAAAATTGATGCTAATAAAACCGCTTTGCGATATAAAAAATACTACTTGCGTAAAGCAACAAAAGCGGGTTTGGCATCATAAAAACATGACTGCAACAGCAGCTGTAACAAACGTGACCGGAGAAAAAGCTAAAAAAAACGTGACTGTAACGCTAAACAATAAGTGCGCTGTGAATAGTTACCATCCGTTTTTTTCTCCACAGCAAAATGTCTGCTTTATTGTTAAAATTTCAGCCATTATTGTTTCCTTTCTATGTATTCTTCAATTACATTTAAGGAACTGCTTAGAAGCACTTGTGAACCTTTAATTTTATCTCGGTACATGGCAAGCCAGTCTACAAGATTGCAATATTGACCATTGTATTCGAAAAATTCATCTACCTGCAGTTCCCAAGTTTGGGGAGGTCTGGTTGTTTTTCTCTCTTAGACTAATGCACATCTAGTTTGAAATACATTACAACTTATCTCTTTGCTTGGAAATAGTAATGATTGGCTACGCAGCACTTGCGCTTCACAACGAAGCTGCGTGGTTCTGTCTCCCTGTCCTTATACTGAAGAACATATGCTACAGCTTAGAGGAGTGCGCTGGAATAGACTAACAGCAGAACCTTATATGAGGGCCGTTGTTTTCCTTGAAACACACAATAGGGAGGCTTCCTCTATTTCACAGCTTTAGCAGTTCACAGAAGAAATAATCGATAGAAAACTGATAGTGTTGCTATGGATGGATAAAAAATTTTCTGCGCGTAAAGTAGTCCAAAACTGCGCCAGTGTCCGGAATTTCTTTTATTACAAACACTGGTCTGCAGCAACCTCGTACGTGGGAAGCGCTGGGTTTGATCCCCACTGCCGCCGGATTTCCTCCCGTTTGCAATTGTTACATGTGCTCCGTTGACCTGGTGCTAGGCTTCTTTGTTCTGAAATACCGGAGGAAACGTGTTTTTCATTGCAGCTTCTGCAGAGGAGAAATCTCACTTTCCGTGATAATCTTTCGCATCTGTGCTCTTCGCAATTGAAATTCGCCATCGTTGTCATTAAAATCCTGCTTCCCAAGCGTGTGTTTGTGTATGAAGATGTGTCACGAGTATTTACCGTCACACGCTCCTTTTTGAATTATTGTGAGAGTAATGAAAAGTGTTGCAGTGGTCCTTTCTAGGCGACTTTGTCCTTTTCAATGCCAACTTTTCTAAACAAATTACAATTGAACCGAGACACAATAGCCGTACAAACTGCGAGTCATTCAAGAAATCAAAAATACATAACTGCGTGATCTGGCACGTGCACGCGAAAGAGTGTAGGAGGTGTTGTCCTCGAACCGTCCCGACTGCTGGTGATGCTAGTTAAAAATTTGAGTGCAGTTTTGTGAGCCTTAAGGCGGGTACATCCTATATGACTGGTATTCTCTTGGGTGCGTGTTGCGGGTCAAAGTTGTTGCTTCCCAGTGACTCTCAAAGACCAATTCGCCAGCCGCTTTAGAAGAGCCAGGTCAAAGCTGGACAACCCAGCCTCCGATTGTTTGAGGTCGGAGAGTTGCCAAGCGCTGGAGAGTGGAATTCGAGCACTGAAACAAGTTGATTGAAATTTGATTTAGGTGCCCCACATAGGGTACCCTCTGGCGAGAACAGTCCTTGATGGACCAAAGCTAAGAAAACAGGGGATGGGAACGTACGGGACTGAAGCTGATGCCACCTCGCTTGTTGTAGTTTAGTCAGAGATTTGTGAGGAGGGGGCAGATGGTCCTCTGATCGCGACAATGGTAGATTTCGTGATACGATACCAAGCGCTCACAAGCGTGCCCCCAGGCGGTGGCTGGCCCTGCTCGGCTGACGTATCCTTGAGCAAAGCAGTGGGCTTCATCGTTACCTCGGTGACGAGTGTGAACGGCGACCGATATTAATTGAATAGGGTGGTTGTGTAGGGGGAGGGAGGCGAGCAGCGGGGCTGTTGGGCTGGAGATCCGACCACGGGCGAGGTTCCAGACGGCTGATTTTAGAGTCACCGACAGTTTACAGGAAGTATTCCGAGACCTGCATTGGAAACACTTGGGGATAAGCGTTAATTAAGAATACCCTAATAATCTGCGACTCGTTGATGACATTACCTTGCTGAGTTACTCAAGAGGTGAACAGCAAAACATGATCAATGAGTTAGACAAGCAGAGCAAACGATGCGTCTAAAAATTAACGCGCAGAAATCGATAGTAATGTTCAACAGCATAGCAAAAAAAAACAGCAGTTTACAATTGGCAGCTAGGCGCAGAAAGTGGTAAAGAAATACGTCTACTTAGGGCACGTAGTGACAGCCGACCCGGATCGTGACAGGGGAATAACTAGAATTGTAGGAATGGGGCGGACATCATAAGTCAAGTTCTCTCAGATCATGAATAGCAGTTTTCCAATATCTTTGAAGAGAAAAATGTAAAACAGCTGTATCTTACCGCTACTCACCAATGGGGCAGAAACGTGGAGGCTAACGAAAAGGGTTGAGCTTAAGTTCAGGACAACGCAGCGAGCCACGGAAAGAAAAATGAGAGATGTACATTAAGAGACCGGAAGCGAGCAAAGTGGGTGAGGGAACAAACACGTGTTAATGACATCATATTCGAAATCAAGCGGAAGAAATGGGTTTGGGCAGAGGTGTGATGCGAATGCAAGATAACCGCTGGTTCTTAATGGTAACGGAGTGGATTCCAAAAAAAGGCAAGCGTAGCAGGAAGCGGCAAAATGTTAGGTGTGCTGATGAGATTAAGAAGTTTGCGGGGATACAGTGGCCGCAGCTGACAATGCACAGTGTTAATTGAAGAGACATGGGAGAGGCCTCTGCCCTACAGTGGGTGTAGTCAGGCTGATGATGATGCTGATGAAGATGTTGGTGGTAGGGGTAGCAGATATGGTTAGAGCAAGTGACTCCTCCTCCGGCTCCAGGGAAGTGGACGCGAAAATAGTGCTGGCCTCGACCTGCTCCAGACAGCTGAAGACAACGCTGAGCATGACCGCTGATCGGGAAGGGTAAGAGGCAGCGTCTACATAGACGGTTTCTAGCTGGAAGCCGTACGATTGCATGAACATAGAACATTTTAAATTAAGAAATTAGTAGCGGTGTGCATACAACGACGTAGTAGATAAAAAACACTCGGAAAAGCCAGTTTTAGGTGAATGGAAACCTTTCATACGCCAGGAAGTTTTCAAGGATGTGATTCACTGCCACCTTCCTATAGGGCACTTAGACCTTGTATATAAAATCAAACTGACAAAAAAGTCAAATTACTACGTGAATCGTGAAGATGAGCTAAGAGCACACCACGTTTTAATATTTAGCAGGAGGCTGGAAACACGAAAAAAATCATTTTGCTGTGTTTTAAATTAACCACATTTCTTTTTACCCAACATCGCGTTTAGGCGAAAATAGTCCGGTTGATTTATCTTTTATTTTTAGGCGTTTAAAAGAAGCAAATGTCTTAAACGCAGTTTACATTAAAAAGCTATGGTAAAATCAATAAATAGACTATTGTCCTCGTGTTGGGCGCATGATAGCCTTAGTTGCTTATGTGCCATAATGCTGGAAATACTACCCAACACGAAAAATAGTCCTGAAGTTTCGTCAGAGATGTCATATAACGCCCAACACGAAAAATAGTCCATAAATTTCGTCTGAGATGTGGAACCAAGCCAAAAATCATCAGGAGTTCGACCCCGGGAAGAAACTGCTCAGAGTCGTTGTTGGCAGACACTTCATAGAAACCGCATCCAACGGATGCCTGCTTCCTCGGTCCGTGAAGAACGCATTCGAGTGTGCATGAAAAGCAGTAGACATGACGCGGTCCAGTGACACTCTGTCCGCTGCCGAAAGGAGCTGATACAGTTCGGACTCTCACTACCTCTTTAAAACCGCGGCCTCAGATCTCGTCCGCCGCGCAAAGCAGCGTACGTGCATAGCCTCACAGATATGCCGTCCTCCTCAGAAATCCGTCTTGGAGTATGCATCGCCGGGTGAAGGGAATCCAGCCTTGTTGCCGAGGTTGAATGGCAAGCAGCAGAGCTTCGATGTCCGAACGTGTCTGATGTTCCCTATGAGGGCCGGCCCTAAGCTGCTGCTACAAGAAGAAAAGCGACGTATTTTACAGTAGCAGTCATCATCCGCCGGGAAATATTTGCCATACGTACGCGTCCGCGCGTGGCCTGAAATCATTTTCTGCTTGAGAGACTTTCTTAGTCGAGCCATGCAAATACCTTCGGTGCGGGCTTTGTTCACTGCGTGCCCAGAATATGGAGGAAATTGATTCTTTTTTATCAAGCGAAGATGCATTTGGTCATGATGTATTCGAGCCATTTTCTCCTTCCCAGCATTCAAGTAGGTGCATGTCGTGCGCTTTCGAGGACGGGACGCCGAGGAAGTCGGTGTTTTCCTTGGAATGTTATTTCGCTGTTGTGGTTCATCGTAAATGCGTTTGGCATCGACGCCTTGGCACCCCGTGGTATTTCATCTTTCTTCACGCCCGCTTTTCATTTTAGAGATTTTCTTTACTGATGAGTGCCTAAGAGAGCGGCTGGCTGATACAACATTCACTGCAGTGATGATGCGCGATGTTCGACCCACACTGCTATCTGGCACCCACAGTTTTTTTTTTATGAGAGCAGGCTTGCAGCTGGTCCGTTGCTGGGGCTCTTTGGGACGAAATTTTTCAAATTTTGGTCTTCTACCGCATTTCGAGCGGAGCACTCAAAATAGCCAAAGCGCAATTTGGCAGAGCTGCCCTTGAGCTATAGAAACTAATTTCACACATCTTGTTACTGATGACATTCAAAAACTTTCGTAAGGCAGCCCTGCTTGCGACAGTGCACGGCCGTGATTATCTTGTGGTGATAATTCTGGCCTGTTTCACCTTTCAAGAACCCATTCACTGAGGCCCATACGTGTGGCGGTCACAGTAACACAGCTCAGTGGAAAGGCATCTTTCACCACCAATCAAATAAGTCTACAGAGGAACCGGCCTTCAACAGTTTTCTTCCCCTTCACCACCCAGAACGGGCTACGTACGTAAGGACGAAAAGTAGAAATCATCGTGGACGAACAGGCAGCACGCCTTATTATTGCCAGAAGGTCGGCAGAAGCCTCCGGAGTCCTTTGCTGAGGTCCCACCCATATGCGCTACAGCCACCATCCACTTCAATTACGTTTACTCATTCACTCACTCTTCATATGGCAGCTGAGGTGGCGGCAGTGAACAGCCCAGACTTGTGCTCATCATGTAGGTTAGCAGGTTCGCACTGAAAACTTCTAGGTACATTTTCTCAGCAGCCACTGCTACAAGTACCAAACTTCTTACTGTGAAAATGCCCACTAACGCAGAGTTGAGTGCAGTTCGGGTGTCCACTGAGATGTGAGACATTCATTTACTGCGTAGTAAAACCAATTTCAACCTCAAGATGATGATGAACTGAACTATCCGCAGTGCAACGTAGCCTTGCCATGTTTAGTGTCCTCTATGAGGAAATGGAAAGCAAGCAAACTGACATCACGAAAGCGAATAAGCAGATTTCACGTTGCTATAACCGAACTAAAACACCTATCGTCTGAACAGAAGCCGGATAAATAGGTTAAATAACGTTAAGATTAAAAGAGTGCCTTGGGCTCAGGGTTTGAGATGCGTCGGAATAATGGAAGAACTTGGTTCGAAAATAGGTTTTGGGAAGGGTATATCCGCGAGATGGTTCGCTTTAAAACCGGCTCACTTCTGCGTAGTTCGAAACGGCCTATCGATCGCTCCGCCGCGTGACATCACGCCGCTTCACGGCAGGCGGTGAAGTGGTCAATAGCGCGCGGCCAAGTGCGGGCAAGGCGAGCCGGTTCCAAAGCAAACAGTATTGTTTATTCGGCCCTTTTTCGTGCTTTGACACTGAAGTCGCTCACCGAGTTCTTTGAAAAACCGACAATTATATATAGGAGGCATTTTTCTCGCACCCAAAAAAAAACAGAACGTGCAAATAAAAATCACGCATCGCTATGAGCTGCGTCGAATTATTTGGTAATAACAACGATGAGGACTCCATTTTCATCAACGATCAACTAGCCAGCGACGAAAAACGTCCGCTCTAGCAATAGCTCTGAAAAAAAAACTCTGAGTGTGTGGCAGATAAAGCGCGTATCAAGGAAAGAAAAATCAAAGAACGTGGCGTGTACTGTCCATCTGGAATTTATGATCTGTTCGTTTTCACGTAAACCATACTCCACATATTGCTAAATCTTAATGCACTGCTCACTATGTTGCTTAAAAGCCTCCTTTTTCATTAACCTGCTACTGTTAAGTTTTCTGTAGCTAAAAAATTCTGGAAGTATCTAGGGAAATACGATGACTAATTGAAGTTTTCAACGCTCACTGACGATGCTTTTTAGTCATTTGTCTTTCTCAGACATACTTGTCATCCAAAGATGAGAGACTTTTTCCATTGCCTGGCTATCACGCTGAATACTGTCATAGGTGAACTGATCGGCACGACGGATCTGCAGTATTTGTTTCCATCGCTATATCAAACACACGTAGTCATAATATGATGTTTCAAACCTAGAAAGGCGAATCAGCCTGCCTAGAATTTGACAACTCTATTCTTGCTTCAAACCAAAACACTATCACCTCGGCTACATTTATCGCTCATCCTCAGCCTCTTACGAACACTTTCGCTGTGAAATAAAACTCACTATTCCTACTTTGTATTGTGAAAGGAAGAAAATCGTCATCCCAAGAGATATTAAGATACCCATAACAGACTCTCCTGACAGATCTTGCTCTTTATAAACTAAATGCCTGCTCAGTAATGAATTGGAGTCACTATAGCTTCACCTACATAATGCTCTTAAAAGCTCTAGCACCTAAATCGAGAATGCATTGTGAAATATTATTTCGCCTCAGATTGCAAGATTCATCAAATTTGACGACACCGGCCATTACCCCGTTTTGTTTTGATACAAATGCCAGCGGAGCCCCCTTAGAAGGATACAAGCAGTCATTTGATTACAAAAAACAGTTCATTGAGATAGTAAGGAAGACTAACTGTGATAGTGTACTACGAGAATCGTTCAGCAGTAACCGTTAAGCAATTTTGCCTCGGATCTCAAGAAGACGTAAGTACCAAAAGCACATGTGAAATTCTGACTACTCCTTGGTATTAACTTCCTCGAAAACCATGGACCACCAAAAGTCTACTGAGCTGAACAGCTTAAAGAAAACAATTTCGTTAAAAATTCGAAACGCCGCCATTTAAAGTTCGCTCAAAACAGCGCTTTCAAGAATGCTCGTTTATTATGTCTGCACTGCTGAAACGCACCAGACAACAGTACTCCCAAAATGAGATCCTTAGAAACAGAAATAACATTAATGAGAATTGCGAAACTAACAAGGAATTCTAGAAACTAGCTCAAAACAAAACTAGCATAACGAAACATTCCGATGGCGCGTGTAGGTTAACTAGTCATATCTGCATTGCTAATATATTTAGTTCTTTTTTTTTTGGGGGGGGGGGGGGGGGCCTGTGGTTCGTATCTTTCAAGCAGATTCTGTGAGTCTTGTCAGATACTCTATTCTTTGTTCTTACGCCCTACTTCACAAGACGATGTCTTTATCGTAATTTGTAGCTTAAAAAATACCGGTTTTGGGATCAATGCAATGCTCCTACCACATTGCGAAGGCGAGAGCATCGGCTCCTAACTCGCGTTCCTCCCGTTTCAACAGCCACTATATTTACACAAGCAATGAATTAATTTGTTTTATCCTCATTTCGCCATGTAGTCTACTGTGCTGTGTTCACTATGCAGCTCAATCACGTTCGTGAGTGCATTCATGGGCTCAGGTACACAACTATACAATGTGAATGTAACCCTCGTCGCCTTATCAAGTGTAGAGCTGAAAAAGGTGCACTTTGCATGCGTCGAACGTCGTGGTACTAGAAAATATGCTTGCACAGCTTTCCTGCAATATTTGGCCTTCAAAAGGAGTTCAGGCAACCTAAGAGATCTTTGCTTATTTAGATTAGCAAGAAGCAATGATGTATCGGCAAGATCAGATGATCGCCTTGAATACTTTAGGATTCATGGCTGGACCTTTAGAAGGCATGCAACGACAAAGTGTTTGCCGGAGAAAACAGTGCTGCACAGGCGTTGCACAGATTAACTGCCAGCATTTTTGTGCGTAGCGTGTTCATTTAATCCACCAACCACTGCAAACTCTTTTGTCACAGGGATATTAGAGGTTCTTTATATTAACTGAACTGATCATGTTAAGTAATATTGCAACGATCAAAGCTAGGACGCTTTTGCATAAACTGAATGCCCACAGCAAGCTAAAGCATTACAGCCAATGTTGCCGCCGCCCGTGAAAGTATTCTGGGTGCAAGTGGTTTACTAACTCACTCTGGTACTCACTCGTGTTCTTGTGTTTCATTTAGGAGAAGAGCTTTTTGTCGCGTACAGACTCCAAGTTTTTGACCCGCACCATATATTATCTCCATACACTAGCCGAATTCTATTTGCACGTGTACCTTCCAGCACCCTGTTGCACACATTCAGAAGTATTCAACATTACATTACACAAGTCCATGAGTTCTGACCACTACCGAAGTGCTGCAAAAAATTTCTTTTGAGCACGAGATTTTTATGCGCGAATTCAAAGAAGGAAATATGGTTTTCCCAACATATTGTGCTCTGAAAACACAAAGAACGGTGCTTACGCAGCTCTCTCATTAAGAGGAGGGAACGAACTTTATGGGAATAGCGGCACAGAGACGATGAAACTTCCTCTCTCAAATGCCGGGTATAATGTTCTTTTATTCATTAACTCACAAAAGCAACTGAAGTTTTCGCTTGTTCTTTCCTTGCTAGGCTAGTTTTTCGGGATAAGGTCAGCCACGTTCGATATCACAGCCAGTAACAAAGCCCACATGTAGAACCCACATTAATGCGTAGTACCGTGGGAAGCACACAGGTGCTCCCGCTCAAATAAACCGACGACTCCCAGTGTACTTTTGCCTCATAACGCGAACGCTCGACCGTGTGGGTCGACCGTTTATAGCGTTGACCCAGACCACCGTCCGTCGTAACCTTTATAGCTATTGCACCCTGGCTGAGCACGCATAACAACCTTTATCGCCGCTATTTCTTTTTAAGCATTTCTGATACTTCTTGTTCTTAAGGCCTTTTTTCAGTGTTTGCTACAAGTGTGCTCCGATTTCCGGCAGTACAGCCTGCACGTGTCATGTCATTTATTTACCTACACCCATTCATTCGTACCACGTACTATAGCTGACTGGAGTGCTCTGCTTTCACCGGTCGCACCTGCCACTGATCGAAGTAAATTTTACAAACTAGTGCCTGCCACAACTACCTCTTAACTCAGGAGAGCAAGCTGCCGGGCTATTTGATGATGCATGTTGCAAACTAGGAAGCGCAAAATACCGGAAGAGGGACAGAGTAAGGGACACAAAAACAGGTTCACGAGCTCTTATGTCCCTTACTCTGTCCCTCGTCCGGTATTTTGCGCTTCCTAGTTTACAACATACCTCTTAACTGCTTGCGTTAATTGTTTCGCATCAATGCGTTGAGGTATTTTGGCCTTGTCTCTTTATTAATGATGATTCACATTGCTCATTTTAATTATTTTCACTGTCTGCTGCTGTGCTCATTTTCTTGTTTATTTTGTTTTTACTTTTCACCTCAGTTACTGTGTATTTTATTCCAATGTCTTACAATGTTTTGTTTGTTTGTTTTTGTAGTTTATTTGTGATTTATTTTCTGTTTTTGATCGATTGCCTGTACTCTCCCCTGTGTAATATCCTCAGTCGTGAGGGTTTTTAGGGATATCTTGAATAACTAAATAAACTAAATGCAGACGAGCTGGAACGAGCTTCTGCACCTCCACTGCGTTTCATGAGGCCTATCTTGCGACATAGGTGTTATGTTGTATCTCCTGCGCACGAAATCCACCTACACATGGTTTTGTAGTTTGAAAAAAAACAAAACATGGTTGCTGTTGACCATACGAGCAGCAAAGCGCATTTCGGTATCAAATTGCGTGGCGTTTGAATAGGTTTGCGCTGGTACAGACGACGCGTGTTTCACTGTTTTCGATATGGCAGCGCGGCAAGCGAAGAATTGCGTGCAACGTTTGATAGGATGCTGGGACAGGTGGCTCGTCAGCATTCGCTCAAACAGGATGCGTTCTAGGGCTAAATATTAATGTTTCCAGAAAAATATATGCTTGACCAAACTTTGTATACGCAGGCATGGATGGGCAAGATTAATAGAGCCACATCACATTCGTGCATAAAATTAGAAATTATTGGTGATAGGAGCAATTTACTTTCATCGTGCCCATGTATTTTTGCTGATCATGAGGCACTCCTGGGTAACCTAAGGAAATCGAACGTGCCACCGGGCCACGTCTCTCGCAACGTGTATCCTTAGGGCTCCCGAAATGAGTGGCGATCGGTGTCAAAATCACTCCTCGTCTTTTTATAGAAGACTGGCCTTAAGAAACAATGGTAGAGAAACAATTATTCAAATGAGTGTGTCAAGCGCAGAAGTTGATGACAGGCCAAAACAAGGCCACTTGTACATTCATAATGCCACCACCCAACACTGTGTAGATCGCGATTTTGCCAGCAAGCACACAGTCGCAATAAAAAAAAACAGAGCGAAATGTGTTCTTTTTTCATTTCGAAGTAAAACAAGAATCAGGTAGAGAGCATGTTAATTAAAAGCCCCTGCATTTGGTAAGACACAGTGCAGTCGTTCACGCTGGCTGTACTTCATTTCCTCTATAGTGGTCGTAGAGCCCTGTATATGAAATATAGTTACGTGCAATTATGTAATTGATATTAGCAATACAGTCATGGGATGATTTAACCCATCCGGCTAATTTCGAATCAGTGGAGATATCGAATACATATTACCCTTTGAAACCTCTATGCGAATGTATAGGAAACGCGCGCTCTGTATCGAACTTCAATTTGGCCGGTCATTCTATACACTGAGCTGCGTGCAGCGCCCCTGGAACTGCCGCTTGTCGTAAGGGCACTCTTCTATCACTCTTTACGCACAAGGAAGGAAGGAAGGAAGGAAAAGGAAGGAAGGAAGGAAGGAAGGAAGGAAAGAAAGAAAGAAGGAAGGAAGGAAGGAAGGAAGGAAGGAAGGAAGGAAGGAAGGAAGGAAGGAAGGAAGGAAGGAAGGAAGGAAGGAAGGAAGGAAGGAAGGAAGGAAGGAAGGAACGGAGGGAGGAAGGAAGGAAGGAAGGAAGGAAGGAAGAAAGAAAGGAAGGAAGGAAGGAAGGAAGGAAGAAAGAAAGAAAGAAAGAAAGGAAGGAAGGAAGGAAGGAAGGAAGGAAGGAAGGAAGGAAGGAAGGAAGGAAGGAAGGAAGGAAGGAAGGAAGGAAGGAAGGAAGGAAGGAAGGAAGGAAGGCAGGAAGTGAAAGCCCGTGAGAAGGTGAACTTAGATGGATTTGATGGTGGCCTTCGGTCTCCAGCAATCATTTTGCACGCAATATCCACTGGTGCCATGAAGCCGGCCTTACTAACTAAAGCCTCCGGTGACGCTCGTTTCGCTGCCGAAGATTTTGAGCAAACCAACGGTACCTAATTTTCAGTTAACAATTATTCTATTTATACTATACAAGTAGCGTGATTAGACACCTTATGGTTAGCAGTGAGTTGCACTAAAACACTCTCCGCAGTGACTTCGATGCGAAGCAGTTTAGAAGTAGCAACGCCTTACGAGTGGTTACTATCACCACGCTGGCCGGAAGCATGTCGATCCAAGAAGCGCGTACCTAACGTGGGTGCAATACTTCTTCGTTTCTGAATCACCAACACGCGCGCACGCGCTTGATTAGGAGAAGTCGCCCCTGCAAAAAAAAACCCCTATATTTACTGTCTGGTGCAGTGCGATTCAGTGTCACTTGTAATGTTACCCATTGTTGCAGGCCGCCTTGACTGCACAAAAAGGAGGGATCCCGCAACTACGCTTTAACGCCGTCAGGGTAATGCTCCAGCATTGACGAAATGAGACATAAGGACTACTTTATTTTTATTACAACGTGTTGCAAGCCAATTTAATCACCCCCAGTGAGTTAATTGCATGTTATATTGATACTTTTGACCAGTGCGGGTTGGTGCAACACATTCTATATAGGTTACGATACGTGGTTGCGCGTAAAGATAATTAGAGGTAATATTATGTTATTCCATGCAGGGCAGGAAGCATCTATTCGACCGGCAATATTTTTAGAAACGCAGTCATGCCAGCTGTTGTCTATTATTGCAATGGCGCCCACAACAAGCTTTTCCAGTTCACAACAGTTTCAGCGCAAATAATTGTTTTCGATTTTCTATTTCGATGCAGTATACTTCCCAGTCACTAGCGGCCATAAAAACAGTGACCAGAGATACATGGTCCGATTTAATTTAGAGTTATTTTGTGCCTGCGTTTTAAAATTCAACTGCGTGTCATTTTTTCCTCCCCCTTACTATTTGCCGCACGTCACGCTAGCGTCAGTATTGATTTTCAGCGGCTGACCCAAGCGAAAATGCCCCTATTTCTAGGAACTACATGCACATGAGAAATGGTGCGACTTCATGGCGCCGTTATACATAGTTCCGATAAAACACTTCCGGCCTTTACTTCCGCCTTGTGTCAGCCGGCGCTTCTCGCTTGAAGACATCCACCACGACCTAGCATTTATCATTCTCTTCTTTTTTATAGCGAATCCTTTTGATGCTTTGCTACTGGTCAGATCGCTTTGTACAGTGACACTTCCTCGGAACCATACAGTAAGGACTTTGTGTACAGTCCACAGTTATATCGGACAGCAGAAAGTAATCCTGCGCAGAATAAGAGCATGAAAGAAAAGCGTCTGATTATCACAGCTAAGAAAGAGCAATGACGTCTTTTGCGAGACTCACGAATGAGCCAAAAAGATTCCAACAGATCGCGTTCACCAAAATGTAGAAATAAAATTATGCCTGTTGAAGCAAAACAAGCGGCAAACAATTTTGTAAGTCTCGGAACCACATATATTTCGCCCTTATCTCTAGGGTGAATTTAGGGTGAATTTAGAAATATTGAAAATTACCGCCCATTCTAGATAACGGCTTTCGCATGAAATTCTGGCAGTTGAAGACGTTAGGCATGCGGCATTTCCATAAGGCACCACCGCATTTTTTTCCTGGTGAATAAGTTGAAAGCGTAACTTAATCACGAGCATTGCATCATTAAGTTTTAATCGAATAAGCGCCGACAGGTAATCTGCACAATGTGAAGACGCAAACAACACAGAAGTCGGCGCAAAATGGTTTGAGTTTAAAGTTATTCTTTTTTGTGCTGAAAAATCCACGACCGGTAAGCCATAAACACCAAGCAAAGCCATACAGTCATGCAAAACTATAGCGGTATCGCAAAATATCTTGTATTCATTTTTGATTCCTTTCATGCTCTAGAGAAAAGCCATGTAAGCTGTTTTTTCCCAAAAGACGCTGTACTCACGCTGACGCAGGTAGCGCTTGTTATTTATAATCAAAGCCTCTATTGTTAACTCCGGTTTCCTGATTTTCAACAACGGTTCTAACATAGGTTCTGACACGGTGTTTCGCAACGATGGATTCCTGAATGCATAAGTACGTTCGATCCGAGTATGCCTTCAGGTTCTGGCACATTTTTGTCCAGAGCATCAATTGCACCCTTCCCAGTTCGCCTTACAGAGGCCCACCATTGAACAGAAAAACAGCAGACATGTCTTTCGTACGCCCCTAATGAACTTTTAACAAAATGTATCGTTTTGTGTCTGGGTTGTCCTTGTATAATTGTGCTGTGCGGATATTTCGCTTTTTACACTTATATGGTGTATATTAAAAATAAAATGTTCATAAATATTCCTTACGAATAATCTGAAAGTTTCTGGTAAACTATTTCTTTTGGACGTCAAACACAATCTAGTTGCTGATTATTACGACGCAATCCTATTGCTAGTGCTGTAGGGATTGAGGGATGAGCAGTTGCCAAGGATGCAATAAAATAAATTTAGAACTTTTAATATTTCTCAAATATTGTCACGTTGGCGTTAAAACGTCCGAGAATCACGTTCGAGTTAAGCGGCCGAGAGTCGTTGTTGCTGTTGTTAGCCTATCAAAAGATGGCACATACCCACACTGGGGGATCGGCCAAGAATCGGGTGGCTATTAGCAGCGGCGCAGCCCTGGACGAGCGCTTCTTCTTCTTTTTGATAGGCGCTTTCATCTGCACGAGCGCTGGCGTCAATATTGCTACCCTGCCGAAGTGGCTGAGTGGTTAGAGCGCTCGGATACTTAAACGTAGTACCCGTGTTGAATTCCGGCTTCGGCAGCCTCGTTTCGTTGAAGAGGAAACGCAAAAAGCACCTGGGTTCTTGGCGATCGTGCTGCGTTAAAGAGCGAAAGGCGGTCTAACTGAATCAAAAGAGTTAAATTCTTAACAAAGCCCTTGCGTCTCTTTAGGACATTAAAACCAACAATTTAGCTATTTAAATTTATATATCATACATTCTTTATCTCCTTTATATTTACTACGCAGACTGGTTCTGGAAATATATCATAGAATGGTCGCCTGTCTGGTTGTATTGGATAGTTTATATTGATCTCAAACTGGCTTTATGTCAGCCATTAGCGGAAATTAATACCACTGGAATATGCGTTGGGATATTTATGTTGCATTTCAAAAATATTTTGCATTCATGACGCACAAAAAGTATGCAAGAAATAGAATCTTGAAATTTGTAAAATACCCTTACCCTAAATATGCTTCGATCACGTTTCAAACATTTGAAAAAATATATATGAGATTTTGGCACCTTGTGAATGTATTAACAGTGTCTTCTAAATATTAAATTATTCTTCTCATGGATATTTCACATCTAACGAATGGGCAGTCCACGTAGACATATTTGCAGCACACTTCAGGTCTAATGCCCGAAATCGCCTTTTGGGGACTCGCATTCGCATGTTGGCAGCGTAATAAAAGTGTACTTTCGTAAATATGAAGTTAATTCATTCAAGGAATACTTTAATTCTAACGAATTTGCAGTCCTCGTAAATATATTGGCAACTCATTGCCAGCTGCCGTGGAGCAATCTAGTGCTCGAAATCGAAATTCAAGTATCAGTGAAAGACTCTTCCTTTTATGTTAACCTTTCTTTTATCGCGATTTATTGCATAGAGACAACTGAGACTTAATTACATTACGTGTGAAGAACGTGATAGCACCAGCCCGGCAAGCGAGACTTGGGCATCTCTGGGGCCGAGCATGCCAGCGAAAAGGACCCCAACTTGCAAGGCCGACCGGCTCCCATAGACCCCCGGTATTTGTCGGCTGACAGTTTGGACAGTTTGACGCCTGGGTGATGCCTCACGCAAGCTGCGATTCGCAATTCGGTTCTTGATCGCCCCAGATTCGAACGTGACCAGTCCCGCGCTTGTGAGAAAATTTGGAGACCGATAGTCTCTGCGCCGGAAACGCCTGATTTGGCAATATAATGGTTTGTATCTCGGGAACTATATATAAGGTAAGCAAAGTATTTCACCTTTAGGAACATTTTCAGTTTCACTTTCAGTCTCTTGTTGCTATCTGCCACCGCAGATTCATTCACATGACCATTTTTGTGTGTAAGTCAGAGAGAGTGACTACGCCTGCATCGACACCCGGATGGATACAACCAGTTCTTGAGGAAGATAATTTATCGTTTCTAGAAATATATTACACATGGCACATGTGTCATCTTCTTGCTTATATTTCTTTTTGTAGCTGCGCGCTCTAAAATACCCTGATCTAACTTCAAAGAGTAAGGCACTGCTGACTAGGCATATGCGGTGTGGCGACATCTTTCCCGTTTAAGTGGCGTCTCTCCACCTTGCAATGTCGTCATCGACGTCTTGATTGATGACAATGCCACGTTTTCGCAAACATTGGTTCCCTCATCCTTTTGGAATTAACAGTGCCATTCACTGAACTATTCGGTCCACAGGTCAATGAATGGTGCTGCCGGTAAAGCCGACTATTAGCTTGGCATTAAGCTTGGCATTAGAAACAGGTCTGCGTAAATAAACTAAAACCATTAATTTTTTGCAGTTTTTCTGTGGAAATAAAATTCATTGACCTTTTCAACTTGACTTCCTCTATTCAGTTTTATTCAAAACAGTTTCGGAAGACTTAAGATCTCACCAAAGTTTTGACATATGCGGCTGTCAGCCTGGGTTGCGTCCGCCTCACGTCGTCCAAGGGGTGGAATAACTTTCGCATGCGGGAATTAGATTTCGCGCATCAGATAAATCTATGTCCGTAGGCAGAACTGTGCAAAACTAAACTTTCGAATTCAATGTGACTGGAAAAAACGTTAAAAGTACCGTCTTTTTTGCTCTCTAAGGAAATTTTCGCTGGCGTCGTCTTAGCGGGGCCAAATTTTCTTCTTTTCAGACCTCCATCACCCTTCACAAACGCCACCAGAAAAGTTTTTAGTAATGCGAAAAATAGGCGCAGCAGTCAACTTTTGCAATGCCACGGTATTTTCAAGTGTGATGCTTTATTTGGAGTCTATATTTTTGTTTGTTACGTTTTCTTCAAAAACTCTCGCCTTTCTATACGTGTGTTAATGCGCAGATAACGTTCTTGAAAATAAAGCAAATAAAAACATCGCAACAAAATTGAAAATGTCTGCTGTCCTGACAATATGTCACCGAGAAACGGTTGACGTAAGCAGAGCTTGTTTACTTGATTTAATTAAACGCGCAAGACGTTGGAGCGCACAAGGCAGCCGGCAGCACGAGAGATGAAGACGAAGAATCTAGCCCTGAGTTGGCTCAAGGTTTGCCAAATGCCAGGAAATGCAGTTTAGCCGCTGTATGGCGCCACTAGAGTAATTAGTAGCGTAGCATTGCTCCCCCTCTCTTGAAGACACCGACTCGGTGTGGTAGCAATTGCAGGCAGGACCGCAAGGGTAGTCGCACGTGTCTGGCGTGTGGTGTAGACACGCGCGAGGGGCTAGCGGACGTGGTACGGCTTCATCCGAGCGACGTGGACAACTTCGGGGGTCGCCCATCCAGAAGAGCGAACTGTTCCTTGGGGGAGAACTTCGTAGGTAACTTGACTGAGCTGGCGGAGCACCTCGTAGGGGCCAAAGTGTCTGCGTAGAAGCTTCTCAGAGCGTCCCCGCATGCGGATTGGGTTCCACACCCAGACTTGTTCGCCGGGCAGGTAACGCAAATTTCGGTGGCGGAGGTTGTATCGCTGAGCGTCGTGAACTTGCTGGTGCCGGATGCGCTGTCGAGCGAGTTGGCGGGCGGCCTCAACGAACGGCTAAACAAGACGATCGCCGACATGATTTCTATGTATGTCGACGCGGACCACCGGAACTGGGACGCCATACTCCCTTACGTCACCTTTGCTTATAATACTGCGGTCCAGGAAACGACACGCTTCACTCCATTTCGTTCAGTACATGTAGCAATAGTGCGACAATATGTGGTACGTAAAGTTCGTGTTGCCCGACATTCTATGCGCATTTCAGAAAAGAATTCTGTTCTGATCTTGTTGCCAGTCAGAACTGCGAAAAGAACAAGCTGTTCTTTGTGCGCTATCGTTGTATACAGCACGAGCTAACCTTTACAAGTGGCTTGCCAACGCTCCTTGTTACCACGTTTATAGGCACCGTGGGCAGCTCAAAGAAAGGCTTTTCTGTTCAAATTAAATTCTTCAGGGAGTCGATAGTTGTTAACATCAACTTCTAGCATAAGTTCCATTCTTAGTAGCACTTTTTAACCTTATATTGAAAAGATCCACATTCAAGCTGACAGGTGCACTGGTTAATAGGCATGTGTTAAGACAGAGCATGTTGCAATAGTTGTCCCTTTCTATTTTTATTATGGCTCACAGCCTGCAAGCTGAAAATATTGCCTTTTGCCGCCTGTTCATAAATGTCCAAACCCGGTGTCGCCTAAATGCGAGTTTTCAAACTCCCACAAGCACATTCATCGAAACTTCTTTCCACGCACATAATATGTAAACATTGTAGTTTATATTCCCGTCACGCTCGCAAGGTGTCTTTTTTTTTGTAGCTGCGCTCAGCTTAAGTACACAATCTCCCATAAACGAAGCATTTCCTTTAAACGCCATAACCTTAAGAATCCCACTCGGCAGAAATTACGGCGTCGTCGTCATCGGCACTGATTCCCCGATAATTCCTCGAGGGACGACTGTTCAGCAGCATTGAGCCACAAGGCCCTACGAAGACTGCAAATTGACGAAGAGCCCTTGTCGTCGAGTGTGCCTACGATCACAACGATATCGAGTTCAACGGCATATACTGCGCAATTCTTAATAAAGTGCAGCAGTTTTGAAGAGCACTGTTGCAGTCAGCGGATACCAGAGTGGAATAACAGTAGCGTGCACACATCTGAACCGTCCGCAAATTAGCGCCGTCTGGTGTATTGTACGCTCGGCAATATTATCAATTTAAAGCAGACAATAACAAGTTAGGAACGCTGCCTATTCAGGAACATAATCATGACATTGCCGTTTTAATAGTTCAATGTAGCAAACTTTCATGATCGGCGCACCATTTCAGTCAGACGTTCGATGACCTGCATCCTAAATAAAGCCAGTCTAAAAAATAAACTTGTAAATTTACAATATTTGCGGGCAATACAAAAGAGAACCCTTCTTTTTAGCAAAATAAATTGTTATAAAGGCGCCAAAGTAGGAACCACAAGCATATATATATTTCAGCGGACACATATGAAGCATTTTCATGTAGCACATTGAGTCTATCTTTCAGTTACGTGGGCACTCTGTTGAACCACAGAGTAAAGTTAGTCGGATTATTTATGCCAATGGCGAAGGACTTGAACTTGCATTGCTAATTGCGTAACTCTCTCAGTAGAGTAGAGAGCTGTGCCATTTGGTACATAGTTCTAAATAAAAAAAATCCAGCGGAAGGACGCAGACACAGAGAGGGACACGGGACTACGGTAACCGGTAACTCTCTTACCGGCTTTGCTACATTTTGAAACGTCTGCGATCCTTTCCGGGCTTTGAGAAAGAAGCAGCAATTCATTTATATTTACTTTTTGGGTTCTTTTACGCGAGGGTGGAATCGCATCTGACTCAAACTTCTCTGTGCATTTTAATTAGCCATGGCCTGTCTTGTGCAGCGTAGGAGCTAGGCGCGCGGTTTGGGAACCAAAGCACGCACCGCCGCGGCCACCTGATTGAATCGGGACATAATTAAAACAACTTTGTGAGAACAGCGCTATGCGAGAAAGCTGGCGGAGGTTTACATTAAAGGTCAGAATGCTATTTAACATGCGTGTAAATGAGGTTCAGAATCTTTTCAGCAGTTCAGCAGTTTTACACTATTCTTGGTAACTTACTCCCACGTCCGTTAAGATTCGTTTTAGATGCAATCTGAGCTCAGATCAATGAGCTTCGCTTGTTCTCAACTACACCATGCTATTATTCGCCGTAGCGTACTGATATCTATCTCTGTCAACGGAAATTCATAACGCCTTGAGGCATTTAGCCTAGGCGGTGGCAAATAGTGCTCTTCATAGTTTTGAATAATCCTATTCGCTGACTTTTGCGCGCAGTGGAAGCTTGCCAGAAGAATTTCTAGAACTATCGCCTCCTTCATTTTTTTGTTTCAAGCCTCCTTTAAATATTTTTAGAGGCTTTTCACTCTCCTCTCGAAGATTACTTCACTTCCCCAGAAAGATGGGCTGCTTGGCGAGTTGTAGTAGTGTATTCATCGGTATTGCGTTATTGTCTTCTCTTTCCACAAAAAACCTACTTTCCACAGCCTAAATATGAAGAACAAAAGCAGTGGACGTGCAGTCCTTCGTGCTAATGTTTGAGGGTTCGTATGTGTATTTTTTTTATTTCGCAGTTCTGAACATATTTACGAGTAGAGTACAGTAGAGGATACTCCTAACCCCTGCGTTGTAAATTCTGACAGGGATGTCTGATTAGTATGGCAGTGTCAAAACAGTCAAATACACAGAAAGCCATAATAATACCTGTCTCGGAAGGGAACAACAGTTAACGATTAGTAGCGCGAGCTGGAAGTGGCGAATGTTTCGACTTAGTGCAGGAAGTGGCCGCAGATGTGGATCAAGAGAGTGAAATAACTTGAAGGATAAGATGGGGTGGACCACATTTCGCAAGTTCTCCCAAATCATGAACAGCAGTTCACCTGTATCCCTTGAGGGAATATTTATATACAGCTTTATCTTAACCGTGCTCACCTACGGGGCAGAAAAGTTGAGGGGAACGAAAAAAGGTTTAACTTAAATTCACGGCAATGCGGAGAGCTGCGGAAAGGACAATGATAAGTGTAAAGATGTAGAAAAGGAAGCGGGCGGGAGTGGATGAGAGAATAAACGCAGGTTAACGAAATCCTAGTCGAAATCAAGAGAAAAATGGGCGTCTGTAGGGCATGTACTGCGAAGGCAAGATAACAAATGGTCGTTAAGGGTAACTGACTGGGTAACCAACAATGGGTAACCAAAGGTAACCAAGGGAAGGCAAGCGTAGCGTGGGCAACAGAAAGTTAGGTGAGCGGATGAGATAAAGAAGCTCGATTGGTAACGTGGCCGCAGCTAGCACAGGGCAGGGTTAATTGGAGAGATATGAGAGATGATTTTTTATACTGCAGTGAGCATAGTCAGGCTGATGACGATGACGCTGTCAAAACAGTGGGGAAGGCCAGCTCCACCTACAGAGAAAAGATAATCACACAAACATCTTTTTGTTCGGTGACTCCGCTATAAACAATAAGTCTTGTATCCCCCTACCCCGTTCAAGCCCGCGATAACACTGTGTGAACACATAATAAATTGCCATTTACGCCGTTTTTTTTATAAGGCACAGCCACTCTCATACCACTTGCTCTCGGAACTGCTGCATTTATCGTGGCTGCTGACTCTAGAAAATACCGTATAATTCCAAACACGCAATTCCAGCTGCCGTTGTTTACCTCCCTTCCAAACCAGGACGGGAGAAGCCAAGCGAGGAAGAGCCAATAAAACGTTAAATGGGGGCCAGGAATGGCCTTCGCAAAGGCCGATACGGCAGTTCCTTGAGGTCGGGTGAACGCCACTACTGCGCTCTGCTCAACCGGGAGACGTGTTTTGCCTTATGGCAGCGACCTGCGTTCTTTCCGCAAGAAAGTTGTCTCAGTTCGTTGTTGTTGCAGAAATAAGTGGATGAAGAGCGTTTCGTTTTTTCGTGCACTTTCTCCGACTCGCGGAAGCCTCCTTATTTCCTTTTTTTCGTCGGTAAAGAACTCCGTTTAAGAGTCGTAATCTTGAAAACTGTTTCGTGAGGCGTATATCTGTTACACCTACCAACACGCCACAATAAATTCAAGAAACCTAACACAGCTGTGCTTCATGGCGATTGATTTTATTGCGATGATACTCGTCGACTCTAACTACTCTAACATCTCTCTAACATCCGAAGCCTACTGCCTAAGCGTGAAGAGGTGTGTTCTTTTCTGGATGATTCTGACGATGATATTGTGGCACTAATAGAAACTTGGTTGCACCCTGACGTAGCGGATAGCGAATTTTTTCCCAGTAAAGATAGCTACATCGTATATCGCTGTGATCGCTCCGGTAGAAAAGGTGGTGGTGTCCTTATCGCCATCAAAAAAGGGTTAAATTCATTCCTCATTAACACCGGGTCTTCACTTGAAATAGTCTGGGCTGCTTGTATTTTGGCATCGGTGAAGGTACTGGTTGGTGTTTGCTACCGTCCGCCTGATTCAGATCACTCATTCGTTTCTAAACTCTATAGCAGTATTACTTCAGTTATGCAAATATGCCCAACTGAACTCATTTACCTGGTTGGTGACTTCAATTTTCCACAGATTGATTGGTCACATTTGTCGTCATCTTGCCGCGCCTCAACAGAACTTATCAACATTATGTTAGATTTTAATTTCTTTCAGGTGATTAACCAACCTACTCGCGGTTCAAACATTTTAGATTAACCTTTCTGCAATGCGCCCGAAACGATTAACGAAGTCTTGCTCCTTGACGGTTTTAGTGACCATAAGCTCATTCATCTACAACTTAATGTCCCATTAGCATTTCAAGGTCTTACATCCACGAAAATTCGCGATTACAATAGAGCTAATTATAGAGATATGAATATTGCACTTAACGATTTTTTTATTCAAACGTTCTTGCCCTCATTTGCGGACAGGTCTGTCGATCAGAACTGGGTACTTTATAAGATCATGATGTCCAATCTAGTTTACAAATATGTTCCCTTGGTTTCAATTTCAAACGACAAATCTAATCCATGGTTCACTAGATCTCTGCGTCGTCATCGAAACAAAAAAAAAGCGTTTGTACAGAAAGGCTCGGTTGGTATCTACATCGGGTGCTTGGCAAAAATACAACGATTGTCTGAAATCTTACTGCTCGGCCCTCCGGGCATCAAAGAAAAAATATTTTTCCCATGACCTACCCGCCCTCCTAAAATCTAATCACAAAAAGTTCTGGCGCGTGATATCTCCTGACAGTACTAACAACCAATTTCCATTATGCAACGACGATCACGTGCAGCTTTTGGAGAGTGAATGTCCCCAAGCATTTAACAGATACTTTGCGTCAGTGTTCACTCGGGAAGATCATTCCAACATACCCATTGTTCCTGATCATGATTACCAATATATGGCCCCTATTACCATTTCCGCTGAAGGTATCGCTCGTCTCATTTCTAATCTTAAGGTTTCCTCATCAGCAGGTGTTGACAACATAAATTCTAAAATACTGAAAAACACCGTATCGATCTCCAGTGAAATTCTATGCCTCATCTATCAGCAATCATTATCATCCGGTTTACTTCCTACAGATTGGAAAATTGCTAAGATCGTTCCGGTGTTCAAAAGTGGAAACAGAAATTCACCGGAAAACTACCGCCCCATTTCGCTAACCTGCATTTGCTGTAAATTACTCGAGCATGTTATCGCTTCTCACATTTACTGCCATCTGGAACTTAACTCTTTCTTTTTTCCTAATCAGCACGGCTTCCGAAAAGGTTTTTATTGTGACACCCAACTGCTAGAATTTACGACTGACTTGCATTTCAACATGGATGCTAACCTTCAAACTGACTGTATCTTTTTAGATTTTGCTAAAGCCTTCGACCGTGTTGCACATTCCCGCTTGTTCTCAAAATTGTCTGCTCTGTGCCTAGATTCTTTAACACTGTCATGGCTACGTAACTTTCTTTCATTTCGCCAGCAGTTCACTACAGTTAACAATTTCACCTCCCCACTCAGTGATGTAGAGTCTGGCGTACCCCAAGGTAGTGTTCTTGGCCCCTTATTGTTTCTAATATATATTAACGACTTGCCAACAGACATATCTTCTTCTATACGCCTCTTTGCTGACGACTGCATCATTTACCGGCCCATTAATTCTATGCATGATCACCTTGCCCTCCAAACTGACCTGAACTTAATTTCAAATTGGTGCAGTAAATGGCAAATGATGCTCAACTCATCTAAATGCAAGGTCATCTCTTTCACCCGCAAGCGTACTAATTCTAATTTCTCGTACTCCATTGAAGGTACCGCAGTGTCTCGGGCATCATCTTATAAGTATTTAGGTATTCACCTCACAAATAATCTTTCATGGGCCACACACATTCAATCCATCTGTGCCAAAGCTTCAAGATCACTTGGGTACCTGCGCCGGAACTTGCGAAACGCCCCTAATAACGTGAGAAAAGTCGCTTACTTAACAATCGTGCGTCCTCAACTACAATTTGCTTCACCTATGTGGTCCCCTTATCAAAATTACCTGATCAACATGCTTGAATCCGTACAAAATAGAGCCGCTCGTTTCATCACACAAAAGTACCACCCCCAGTCCAGTATCACTAAGATTAAACTTGATATCTCCCTCGAACCATTACATATTCGTCGCTCCATCGCTCTTTTATGCTTACTTCATAAATATCGTCATAGCACCAGGCCATCTCCCTTGCCCCTCGAAGAGCTTTCACGCATTTCACGCCGCCTACATAATCAGTATAGCATTACACGCATTTACGGAAGAACCTTAGCATTCAATTCATCTGCACTTCCACGTGCCATTATTCTTTGGAATGATCTTCCCAACTGTATCGCATCTATCGGCAACCACCAATCATTTCAAGACCAACTGCACAAACATTTTCTTTAACGACATTGTGTCTTGTTTCAGGTTGTTCTGTGTCCTTGGTCCCCTTTTCTTCTCGTTGGTATTTTACAAAGTTTTGGTTTCTTGTGCAATTTCAGCCATCTGTATGTTTTTTATGACTACTGCTTTTTTCTTTTGATGCCTATTGGGCACTTGCGATGCATTCTTGCTACTAATTTAATTTTTGTTGCTCGCGGTGATGTATGTCTTTTAGTTACGTTTTGCCCTGTATATTTATAATTGTGTTCAATTTTTGCCTTGTATCACGCGTTGTTTTTAATTTATTCTTCCTATTTGCTTAATCTATTGTTTTGCCCCCCTTACTCAATGCCCTTCTGGGCCCTGTAAGGTATTTTGAATAAATAAATAAATAAAAATGCGGTCGCCAGTGCGTTTCCCGGGAAACGGGGTTGGAGGAGAGAAATCCTCGCCCTGTCTTGGCGTCACTGCCAGTGTCACACCTATATAAGTGGCGGTGAAATTAAAACGGAGTAGAGCGCTGCATGGTTTCCGTGCTTTAACTTCCCAAAGATGCATGCGGTTTTTCAAACACCGTATTCTAGAGAGCCCCGCACTATTTCGGCAACCTTCGCCTCTCTGCTGCTCAATGGAATCGTGCAGAGCACGGGTGGCTTCGCGTTACTTGCAGCAGGTGCGGCAGAGATTTGGTCACGTGAGTTTGTGCTCAGGAGCCGAACGCCGTAGCCACTGAGCTACACTGGCTTGAAATAAAGGATAGCGACCAACACAGCAGAGAAACAGAGGTGTATGAAACCCACAGCTTGCAAGTTTCGTTCTCTGCAACTGGCTGCTGCACTGTTCAAGTGATAAATTACCCATCATTCAACAAATTGCGAGTTCACAATTTTGCAATTCAGAAGCAAGTTCTGAGCCTGTTCTAACCACCGTCCCTGTTAATAATATTTGTTTACCGTCTTTGAACTTTACACGCTCCCGTAGAGCCATTTTGCGGTGTGCGAGTGGAGCAATATATTTTTCGTAGACTACTGGAAGCAGTACAGGGTGATATAGGCTGGGCATCGTTGGAAGCAGGGAAAGGTAGGAGTAAAATAATTTGACAACGCCTGAGGAAATTGGTCGTTAACAGGTGGCCAGCTGAGGTATACAAATACTGTACAGAAAGAGCATTGACTCATAATAGAGGAAAAAGGCTTGGAAACTAGCAAATAAGTGTGCTCGACACAAACACGAGAAGTAAAGAGTTTTAGCCGACAGGTAAAAAACTCAGAATGTAAACACTAGATCAGTTAAATGGAAAAGAAGCAGACGTACAGAAATACACCGAAATTGATAACGGCAGATCAGGGAGGAATGGTTATATGATAACTTAAGAGAAAGTCTCCTACTCTTTCAAGCTAGATTAGGGTGTCCTAGAACGCGCAGCTACAGAAAAAAAATATAGCCCAGAAGACACATGATCTGTGTGTGGTAAAGCTGCAAAAACAATTTAACATCTTATTCTCGAATGTCCTCGTATCTATCCGCATGTCGATGCAGGCACAGTAATTCTCCGTAAGGCGCTTAGGTTTAGAGGTAGAAATGGTGATATGAATGAATCTGCAGTTGAAGTTAGTAAAAAGCTATTGGAAGATAAAAATGAGACAGGTGACATACTGCTTTAAATATAGTATTGAAATGTATTTAATGAAATGAATATATAGTCCATTTACACACCGTTAAAGAACTATAAAGAAAAAATTAATGAAACCAAATGTCAATCATGGTGGCAATTGTCGTCACCCCGTTTCAAAGGGTGGCACCAGAGGGTTTCTCCTCTTCCATCTATACATCTATCCAATGTCATGTGACGTCAGTGCACCTAAAGAGACGCCTTCATCTCCCGGGTGAACATGGTGATACTGGTACTTTGGGTTTTGTATTCTGGATTGTACAAAATGGCGTGCGTGAACTCGACGGTCTGTGCTAGCAAACATATCTTGCACCCGCTGGTGCAAGTTATCCAAGCGTTGAAGATCGGCCTCTTTGTTTCTGAACTACGTCCTAGCGCCGTCTTCGACCCTAAACTAAACATTCAGCATCTTCTCAAACTGCCAGGCCAGTTTTCGACATCTTCAAGAGCGGCGCCAGAGAAACTGTTTGCCGTCAAGTGAGGTGTAATTGAGTGTTAAGTGAGGTGTATTTACCTGCGCCAGAGAATGTGGCTTAGGCGGTGGATACTTGGAGCCTCTTCGGGTAGGGTACTTAACTAGGAGACTAAGGAGCCAGTCTCAGAAGGCGGCTGCTGCGGTCTACTGGCGTGAATACGGGTGGGAGCTTGTTGGCACTGGATGAGCGGATTCGGATTCTAGGAGAGGTCCAGGACATCAGCATGTCGTGTCTGCATCTCCACCGCTATCACGTCACACTCGCACTATATTGTAAACGTCACGTTATCTGTAATATATTAAGAGTGAGCTTATACAATTTTTTCTAGAATATGTGAGCAATGGACTGCAATATTAAGTGTTTACTTTAGCATAAGGATGCGGCAAAGGATTCGGCACTGTCGTACTAATGATTTTGCTTGTGTAACCAGAGATACCTTTCCCTATTTGGACAATGCTTCGCATAGATTAAAAAGGCACAGGAAAAGAGTTATGAAGTAATACATGAAAAATTGCCAGAGCGGTAAAAAAATAGACTCGCTCAAATCCAGGCAATTTGACCAGTTTCTAGATGGTAGCCACTAAACCTCTAAGGGAAGGTGTTGTCAGTTACCCAGCAGTAGAAGTGAGAATCGAAGTCTCAGTGCAGGCAAGCCTTTTGGAAAGCTAGGTGAGCATAATTTCAGTTTGCACAAAAATATATTGCTTCTTTGTAACTCTCAACACGAACGAATGAGACTCTTTTAGAAGTACACAAAGCTTAACGAATGTTCTTCCTCCTTTAAGAGAAAATATGAAACACTAGATGGTTGACGGCAAAACGCAGAAAACGATCAGCGCAACATTTCTCCTGCATCAAGTTCGCGTGCAACTTATACGTCTGGGAACTGGGCGCGTTATTAATATTTTATGACAATAAAAAAAATTACCGGATTTATGAGCAGGTCTAAACATAGAATAATGCTGCAAGCTCCTACAGTCAGCAACAGTATTATACACACAAATAGGCAAAGATGATGGTGTGAGCAGTTAACCTCTGAACTATTAAACAGTAAGTGTCAAGTATAGGAATTGGCGATCATATTTGTGTGACTAGCAATGGACGATTAAAGTTTAGAAGAGACGGCAATTTCTTGTAAATTGCGCTTTGCACTTGGTAATAGATTCCTAATTAACCTGCATTTTTTGTTCCAAACTTCTCGAGCATTGGCTCGAAGCGCAGTATCAACATAACAAATTCTGCACACGATTCCTTCTACAGGTGGCACGCACCAAGGAAAAGAAAAATTGCTCTCTTTTTTGCATAGTCCTAATGCGTCTCGCCGAAATAAATGAAAACCTAAAAACCTGTTACATATTGTGGCACTGACTTGTGTTATGCTCCAGTGCCTTCTACTAAATCAAGTTTCGTTCTTGCAAATTTAATAGATTCTCCAGAGTACGTCGTAATCGAAAGTGTATGAAATATTCACCGCTTCTGGATAAAATTGCCAATTTCTTATAATGCAGTTGCGAACCCTATGAGACAGCAGTTGCAGTTTTTTTCCCGAGGACAAGAGCAGATATTTACCTGATGATGGTGCCAAAGGCGTCGCGTGTTCAATAATCTTATTAAGAAGTGTTTGCGATCTTCTGAAATGTTGCATTTAACGCATAGCAAAATCTTTCTGGTTATACTCAGGAACAAAGCATTTTTGTCGGTTATGCCAAAGCGCATATAAAGGCAGTTTTATAAATATTCTATCTAAGGCCTCAATGCTATTAGTATATTAAAGCATTTGCGCGAGCATCAGGGAAACACATCCAAACTCAGTTATAATTCAGAATCAATAATCATAATTCATATTTGTAAGCATGCTGAAGTCTTCGAGCAATCTAATACACGAAAGGACGTCCCAGAGTGGACTGTAATAGACTTCCTTTAGGAAAAACAAAAATAACATAAGATGTTTGAGGCACAAATATGAGAGAACATTGCAACACAAAAATTGCGACCAATGTAACAGAACAAACGGCCAAACAAGACATTACTGGAACAGAATTATTTTACCGACATGAAGAGAAATTTTATAAACCTGGTAAAAAATATAGATTCTGCTAAATACATTTGTAAAGGAGACAGTAATACAGGAAATAGAAGCAAACGCGTTGTTAGCGACTCAGTATGAGCAACGCACAGTTATGTACCAAACAACAGAATAATTATGAAAACGTACTAATGAACCCAAGTGCTGAAAATATTTTATGCTCCTTTTTAAACTCAAATGTTTTTGATTACTTACTATCCAAACGAAGGGTATTCAGAAGGCGATAGAAAAAAACAAGAATCCTCTTTTGCCATAATTTTTTAGCACCTCCTTTAGAAGAATTTTGGTTAGAAGCAAACCTGGTAGCTTCAATGCTCAGCAAACGACATTGGGGAAATATTTTCCCAAAGTGACTT
Source organism: Amblyomma americanum (assembly GCF_052857255.1). NCBI lineage: Eukaryota > Metazoa > Arthropoda > Arachnida > Ixodida > Ixodidae > Amblyomma > Amblyomma americanum. The sequence goes on from NC_135504.1 coordinate 115,781,281, forward strand.
GTTTATCTGCTAGCAATAAGATAGCAAGATTGGCTTTCGCAAGTTTCGGCTATGTCTGAGTCTTATTGTTCAGTAATATTCTTACGTCAAGGAAAGCTGATGAAGAGAGGACAATATGACAGGTGGTAATGGAATGATTTAATGGTGGTGTGCCTAGCGCGAGCGCTCTGTGCCGGCGGACTGCCCACTTAGCCGTCTTATAATCCGCGACAATATTCTTTGGACATTTTGACAGTGTGAACTAAAAGATCAAACGCTTATTGCTTTTCTTGGTAAAATGTGCACAGTGTGCAAGTAGCTTGCGTAAGCAGTGCCCCTGCACAGAGTTTGCCAGTGTACGAATTCCTGAACTGATGGGTGAGTTATGAAAAATATTATATTGTTGTTTTTAAATTCAAATCATTTTGATGCCTTAATATACAAAGGAAGGGGCCAAATATAAAGTAAGCAGTGCATTTTGTGCTAACGTACGGCACGCTCTCAAAAGGCTTCGCATTCGATAATATTTCCTTTTTTGCTTTTACTGTGTGGAATAAATTTGAGATTGCAATTCAATTCAAAACGCAAGTATTTAGAAGTTTGACTCTCAGGTATTCGACGTTCAATTATTAAAAACTACAGAGAATGTTTACTAAATACGAAACAGTGTGAAAGTAGAGATTTGTGATACGTAGATGACAGCTATGAGCGGACAGTGCCGCGAGACGGAGTGCTCACGGTAAGTCAGCTGCAAACAAACAATGAAACAAACAACGAGCGATTTTTCTCAGGGTTATTATCCACCGTAGTATTGCTTACGCACTAAAAGGAACTATTGAAGGAATAGAAGCAGTTCAGTGTTGTTGGGATCTAAGTACCTCTAGTTTTTCTTTTGACGTGTATATAGAGAATCGAATAGCATGACGCCATATCAGCAAGCAACCTATCTCGTCACTGAGTTGAGAAAATACGCTATTTATACACTTTTTGCAGTTGATTATCCTTGCTTCATAAGCGTAATGTATGCAACTAGGTTATCTGTGCGTGTCCTTAACATTAAAAAAAAAACAAAAGTGGATGGGGTATGATCTCTCATACCAATGTTAGTTACCATTGTCTTGGAATGCAAGCCTGAAACGCTGGCTACTTGGCCTCTGCCTTTCAGGTAATTTCGAAGTAAATGTGGCACCAGTTATTTTAATAAATTCGGGCTTAGAAAATAAATGAGATAATCACTTTTGTCTAATCGTTATGAGCGGTCACCAAAATATATGCCCCCTAATGGTCTTCGTCTAGAGCAATTTTAACTGATCAGAGAAACTTCAGCGAGCTCAGAGAAATAACCTGAACTAGAACGGAACTGAAATCGCGATAATATGTTACATTTGAAAGAGGACATTTTATCTGGATTTATTCTAGATTTTCTATCGCTTACGTGAATTAAGCGAGTGAATAGATTTCTGAAAAACTTGTTGGCAAAGAACGACCTCCGCATGTTAAGATATTGTAGCAATTCTTTCTTTTAGGTCCTGCAGAAACGGCCAGATTAAAACACAAGAATATTATTATTGCCGCGATTTACGATATTTAGGGAGCAATCAGTGTCATGCGGCTATGAAATAAGTCGGCCAGACTAGTGGTTCTTCTTATTGGGATTAGGATAGCGCTGAGTTTCTCAGGAGGTAGTCAGGGCAAGATTGAAGTCCTTAGCAAAACGAAACATTTATAGCAACCCTTGACACATCTAAACTGTCATTGCGATTAGTCGCAGGCTTGGTACAGCCTACTTAAATTTCATGGTCGTAAAGGGTTGCGTAAACTTTATTCAGAACAGCATTAGGTAACACGAACACAAAGTAGCAAGCAAGCTTTGACTAAGGAATGCGCTGCTGCCGGGGAAATGGTTTCTTTAGCGTTGACGTCGAGACTGATTGTATTGCAAAATATGGTTAAAGTGGCATGAAATTTGATGGTGCAATTATCGGCAATCTGAGATTGAGGATTTGGTCTTCTCGTAGGCATGTTACCTATGACAAAACCTTTCCTCATTTTATACACATGGGGAACAAAATCGCCCTGTGCGAGAGGGCTTGGTTCAACGTGGATGAAGCAAGTCTTTAAAATGGCAACTGATTCTATGCAATAACCTAAGCATGGTAGTGCTATTATTAGTTTTAGCAAAAAAGACAATATCATTAGGAAATATAAAACATAATTACCTCTTCCTGCAACGGGCACCGGTTTCTTGAACACCAGAACGAAGACGTTTGTGGAAAGCATTATACAGAGTACGGAATTGGTGTCTAGAAATTACTCCTTATAAATAAGAGCCAAAATCGTATTTACGCTAGCACATGCCCATATATAGCATTCAGTTGAAGGTAACTACTCGTACTCAGGAATCCTAAGTTGGTTCTACTCAGTAAGTCCCATTTCATTCAAATTACCTGCAATGGCGACTAAGTGATAACATATAAATAAGTTTATGTCTGCAAGTAATTCCTGTGCTGAATATTTTCAATATATTCTCTACTCCCAAATGGACGTAAAAAGTCAAAAGCACTATAGTATACGCGCCGTATTTCTTTTGCGTCTGTCAAATTCTTTTCTACAAAGAGGAACGAAGGGCAGCACCAATACGTACCGCTTCGAACTGTTTTATTCCCTCACATAAGACATCCTATTGCGGCATCCGAACGCTAGCATTACTGCCGTGCGCACTTAAGACACATTATGGCGATATTTTTTTTTTGGGGGGGGGGGGGAGGGGGGGTTAAGTGCTGCTGAGATCCCTCCACAGGAAAAGTCAACTGGTCAAGTTCTGCGCAGATCCCTCCACAGGCAAAGTCGGTTGTACAAAACCGATTTTCAGACATCTTCCCTGTGCAAGAGCGTGCCTCGGCTATGTTACTACCTGTGAGGGCTTTCGGTGCGGACACCGAAAGACGAGGGCCCGATGCCAGCCGCAGCGGTCCAGTTCCGATGGAGGCGAAATTATAAAGGCCCGTGTAGCTGGGCGATGTCAGTGCACGTTAAAGAACCCCAGGTGGTGGAATTTACCTGCAGCCACCAAATACATCGCCGTTCACAGCCTGTGTCGCATTGGGACGTAAAATGCCATGAACCAAAAACCGCAGTCACAGCCATTATGTGAAAGACTACGCCACTCTAATCCAGCCGCGTGAGCGCGCCTGCTTGGCCTAGCGGTAGCGTGTGTAATTCGTAACCCAAGAGCCAGGGGTTCGACTGGCGTCTAGTTGCCCCAACTTTGGTTTTAGCGTAATTCATTTACTCCCTATAGTTACGTGACGCATTGATGTTCGGGTCATGTCGCGAAGTTCTGATTACAGTTTTTTTAAGTAACAGTCACCTTCGAAGCCCGCCGCTGCACACCTGAAATTTCCGCCTTTTACACTAATTCAAAGTTTTCGCTGAAGATGCCCCCGAATTTTGTGCACAACAGTAATTTTACGGTGTTGCGTAGTGCACAAATAAACACATTTGTTTTCAATATATAACCAGGGCGTTGATAGCGGTGCCATATTACATGTGATTGCGCGTTTGAAAAAGTGGTGCAGATGAACACGCTATAAACTGCTTCACTAGCTGGTTGCATCACACGTGAAATATGTGGAATAGAATATAACAGCAAAAAAAGCAATGAAACCAAAGTAATGAACGTGCCCGTAACGTTATCAAGCAACTCGTCAAGAGAAAGATATTGATAAGAAACCAGCTTTCGCAGCTCTGGTGAATCAATAAGCGGGCCCGGAACGCCGGCTGATGAGATTTGCAGCGACGTGCGTGACAAGACGCTAGTCGTTCGCCGACTCGCAGCTATGAGAATCAACGTGGACAAGATTGAATTCTGAAAATGAAATTGACAGAAAGTGGCTGAACATATCGGGCGAAGTGCCGTTCTCTTCCCGTGAGGAAAAGAAGACGCATGCGCACGTTTCCGTCGCCTCTCTGAGCAGCCAGCCCATGTGAAAACAGAAACACTCTCAGATAGCTGCGATGCAAAATTAATGCGTGAAAGTGAATGAGCACGCTTCGCGCGAGGGGACGCAGAAGGATTACGAACTGCTGATGATTAGTTCATAATTTTTGTATCATCATTTTCTACTGCCACGTTAGTTAAAACGATAGATATATGAAGGAGCTTCTTCCGGGTAACTGGTATTGGCATCACACTATATCGTCAGTTGGAACTACACCGTTCCCATTATGGCGAAAAAGAGCGCTTCCCATGCCTGAACGAGGGGGGACGTGCGGAAAGGGCTTTTATCTGTCGGAGAATATATCGCCATCTGGAGGACATGCAGTGAAGATTTTTTTTGCAAGGCATCCACTGATAGCGCTTGAGTGCGCAGGTGTGTTTGTGCCGTCATTTTCAATCCATCACACGGAAATTCTGCGGCTTTCGCACCGATTATTTTGTTAGGCCACGTTCCTGCGTTACGCAGTGTCAGCTTTGTAACACGAGTGGTAGGGTAGAGAGAAGACAGGTTCCAGGTGCTCTGCTGAGCGCTCCCGACATACGAGCCTTGCTGTTTGCCTGACGCCTGCCTTATTTAAATTGATAGGTGACTGTGTGTGACACATGGTCGGGCGTGCCCCACGTCGGCCATATTCCTTTGCCACCCCTTACTCCTCACACACACCTACTTCCATACTTTTACCTGAACAAATTCACTAGGCATTACAGGTGCCGTTAATGCAGGATAGCGGCATAAATACAGCAAACAGCCTCTTAGGGAACAAAAGCTGCCGACGGGTATCGGCGCCTCGCATCTCCCTGTAGCTATCACTAAAACTTGGATCACGACAAACGAAATAGTCCTGTCAATTTCAGTTTCCATTTCACAACGGCACAGGCTTCAAATGGTTCATGAAAGCCCATGTCAGGTTAATTTGACTTTAATGCTCCTAATGAAAAATAGGTCAAAAGTGTCCGCGTAACCTATTCGTGGTCACGCCGATTTTGAGCTTTTCCGTAAGGATTAAACAGCAGCGTGTTATTTCTGCTATAAATGCGACGCAATAAGGATAAGGAACTGTAAAAAAGAGCGTAATCACCGAAGAATCAGGCCTCTCATCTGCTGCACTGTTTAGTAGTGCTCTATTTGCATACAATGGCGGTCACCGTTACCGCGTGTTCATTTCAATGCAACGGGTTCACTTTGATACTGTGGTGATACTACTTCTCATTTGATCATAGAAGCTTGGAAGAGCTTGGAAGAATGCAAACATTATCTTAATTCATAAGAAGGAAGACGCCAAGGACTTGAAAAATTACAGGCCGATCAGCTTACTATCCGTTGCCTACAAAGTATTTACTAAGGTAATCGCTAATAGAGTCAGGGCAACGTTAGACTTTAATCAACCAAATGATCAGGCAGGCTTTCGTAAAAGATATTCCGCAATAGATCATATTCACACTATCAATAAGGTGATGGAAAAATGCGCTGAATATAACCAACCTCTATATATAGCTTTCATTGATTACAAGAAAGCATTCGACTCAGTGGAAACCTCAGCAGTCATACAGGCATTGCGTAATCAGGGGGTAGAAGAGCCTTATGTCAAAATACTGGAAGATATATATATAGCAACTGCACAGCTACTATAGTCCTCCATAAAGTCAGCAATAAAATTCCAATAAGGAAGGGCGTCAGGCAAGGAGACACGATCTCGCCAATGCTGTTCACCGCATGTTAACAGGAGGTATTTCGAGGCCTGAATTGGGAACAGTTGGGAATAAGAATAAATGAAGAATACCTAAATAATCTGCGATTTGCTGATGACATTGCCTTGTTGAGTCACTCAGGAGGTGAACTGCAAATCATGATCAATGAGTTAGACAGGCAGAGCAGATCGATGGGTCTTAAAATTAACATGCAGCAAACCAAGGTAATGTTCAACAGCCTAGCAAAGGAACAACAGTTCACAATTGGCAGCGAGAGCCTAGAAATTGTGACGGAATACGTCTACTTAGGGCAGGTAGTGACAGCTGATCCGGATCATGAGAGGGAGATAACTAGAAGGATAAGAATGGGGTGGAGCGCATATGGCAAATTCTCACAGATCATGAGTGGCAGTTTACCAATTTCCCTCAAGCGGAAAGTGTACAACAGCATAATCTTACCGGTACTCACCTGCGGGGCAGAAACGTTGAGGCTAACGAAAAGAGTTCAGCTTAAGTTAAGGACAACGCAACGAGCCATGGAAAGAAAAATGATAGGTGTAACGTTAAGAGATTGGAAGCGGGCAGAGTGGGTGAGGGAACAAACACGGGTTAATGACATCCTAGTCGAAATCAAGAGAAAGAAATGGGCTTGGGCAGGGCATGTAATGCGAAGGCAAGATAACCGCTGGTCCTTAAGGGTAACGTAGTGGATTCCAAGAGAAAGTAAGCGTAGCAGGGGGCGGCAGAAGGTTAGGTGTGCGGATGAGATTAAGAAGTTTTCAGGCAAAGGGTGGATGCAGCTGGCAAAGCATAGGGTTAATTGGAGAGACTTGGGAGAGGCCTTTGCCCTGCAGTGGGTGTAGTAAGGCTGATGATGACTACCTCTCGAGATTCAAGAGGCCTTCACCAGTATCGAGAAAGCACATGTAGGAGATGACGAGGTTCTGTGATGGACGAAGCAGAGGAGAATAATATTCTTCTCTTGCACTAGACGATATGGCCATGTGCCTGTTAAGTTAAAAAGGAAAATATGATTGGCAGAGCCCTCAAACGTTTTTTAACATGAACTGACCTTTACACTTTTGCCTTCTTGCTCCGGCAATCATTGAATCATTTAAAATAGCGTCATAAGCCTTCGCCAGCCCATCAGAAGGCCTGCATACAAGATTAAAAGCGAAAAATCTGGTGGAATTTTTCGGGACGCTTGCTAAGAACAAAAGCCAATGAACGTTTGTCAGAAACAGTATATTTTAAGAAACTGCGAGAAGAAAAAGCTACATAAGACACATTTGAGATGCATAGGCGAGTCAAAAAATTCTTTATTTCAGCGTAATTTTTGTTCAATTTATTTTAGAGTACCCAAACAGCGTCTCCTCCAAAAGCGGATGCTGAAGGATAAAATGCCTCTGGAGGCATCTGCCTCTCGGCAACACCGTAAAGCGCATGTAAAAATTCGTGAAATTAAACAGATTTATCGAATTGCATGAAATGAATTAATTTAATGCTCGAGGAAAATAATTGTTTACATCAATATGATACGAACTGTGAATAAGACAAATTTCTACATGCTCTGCGGTCAAAAGCGTGATTTCTATTCTTCCAAAACTAGAAGCGATTTTTCGTACCTTTATGTGCAGCGACGATTGTGACACGGCGGAGACCAGATTTAATATTACAAAAACTATCGTGGTAACAATTTTCAGGAAGACATTCTTGCTCCACGATGACGCCAGAACTGGCAGCCAAGCACTGTGCACCACTGCACGTACAGCTAGATAACACTTCTCTCGAATATGATATTTATAATACCGTCGTCTCGTTCAGATACTACCAAAACTTTTCTGTGGTTTAGACACTCACTCCACAAATATTAGCCATGCGTTCGATAACGACTGTGGTAAACTTACCTCTTCTGTGTTTCACATGTTATCGAAGCTCGATCGGTTGTAGCTGCGGTCTGGTTTTTTATTACTAATAGCAGGTAGGCCACAGAGCGCCTGGTTCTCGACAGCCTAGGCAGGGGTTAGCTTTCCACCGCTTTCAGGAAAGTTACTTTTTCTTGCAACCACTGGTTGCGTAGGGCGAAAGCTCGCACTCCTTCGATTATCGCTTCGAACTAACAGTTGCTGCGGCTGTTCAAAGACTTCCGGACATCATCTTATGCTTCGTTTACTCTACAGAAGCACTGCTCAATATCTGGTCACAGGCGGAGGGTTGGGGGTGGAGGTAGCGGGGAAGGAGGGGGTGTTGGCACGTTCTGGGAATGGTTATTTTCTGAGCGTGTGCCGAAGTGCAACATGGAAAACAGCACAGCCTTGGTCAAGTCAACCACGTGGATTCGAATGGCCGGGAGGCGTTCGCGGCTGAGCAACAGGAGGCGTTGTGCTGTGTTGCTACGAAGGCCGAGCTTCCGGTAGAGTTCCACAAAGGGCTCGGGGAGAGGCGTGTGCTGGACAGTAGCAAAGAAGGTGGTCCTTCCATGATCCCGTCTTCACTGCACGCAAGACATGCAGGGTGGGCTAGGAACTAAGCTTTCCAAGAATGTTGCGCCTGACCGCTGTACAAGAACAGTTGATGGGTAGGCGGAGAAGGAGAGAGCGTTCCCTTGGGGTAAATTTCAAAGGGTACCGTTTCAAGCTGGCCCCCGATGCGTTCCTGTAGTCTAGATGCTGTACCGAAAGAAATAATCCTTCGTCAGTGCACTGTTTATTCTCCTCTCTATTTTGTCCCAAAAATCACTAAAAGTTGTGGCAGGTATGTTCTGGTCCGAAAGAATCTATCCCCGTGCACCTTTTCAAAAAAATATTCTATAGTGTAGGTTGTTGCAAATGGGTTGCAAGCCCCAAGGGTAGCGTTGGCCTGGCGGCCTGGGGCACAGCTGGAAACATCCGAAGGTCCTGGCAAAGGATGAGTCGGCTGGCAACAGAACAACTTGTTTATTCTGGCATCGCAAAAGAGCAGCCGGTCAGGGCGACCACGTCACTCGAAGGAAGAAATCGAAGTCTCTCTTTGGCGTCCGGGGCAGCTGCTTTTATACCCTCGGAGTCGAGGGCAAGAAGGAACGGCTCGGGATGAGGCGCCCGATACGGCGACGCTCGGACATGTTCAGACGTGACGTGCGCGTCCGCCGGGCCGGCGCCGGTCAGACCTCCTCGCCTCCCAGTTGGGGAGCTCCTCTCCACGGCTGCCGCGCTTTGACAAGCGTGGGCACCAACACGCACACACACACACACGCACACACGACGACACGGGGCATTGAAACCTGCCTGGACGCGCTTGGCGGGAGGCGTTACGGCACCACTGAACGGGCCCAATATGACCGCCACTTTGAACGAAGCCCCGGCGTCCGTTGCATCCGCGCCGGCTATACCGCGCGTCGTAGGCGAAACGTAACAGACCGCCCCGCCGGGAGAAGGAGATCCTGATGGTCAGGGGACTGCATCCGCTGTCCGGAGGGATGTCGCTCGATGATGCTCGTAATCGAAATCGGTCGTCCCTCGGCGTTGCTTGAGCGCAGCGCACAGAGAAGGCCTCGTTCTCAGGTTCAGGTTCACACAGGTCACTGCAAAGTGACTTCGGGAGAGTTGCCATTTTTGTTCTCGTTCCCAGCAAGCGTTAGAACTACGCCGAAACGCAACCGCTCAGTCAGCAAGCACGAGACAACCCTCACTAGGCTCTGCCAGGCTCTTTCCCCTTTTATACTACTGCCTAGTTCCTTACAGTAGTCAAGCAGCACTCAGAACGCGTCGACAAATGGGAAAATTGCACAAGAAAGCACGTCATCACTTTGAAACACTAAACAAAAGCAATATGTTAAAAATCCTGCCTCAGGAAGAAAACATCCGTAACAAACAACTTTGAGGCGGATTCCTACGTTAGGGGCTTCGACTTAAGCCATCGGCGTTACCGTTGAGACTCCCCTTTTTGTAACGCACCTCAAAGGAATACTGTTGCAAAGCGAGGCTCCAGCGCAGGAGGCGGCCATTTTTGGGAGAGATTGTCTGCAGCCATTGGAGAGGGCAGTGATCCGTCTCAATGATAAACCTCGAGCCGGCTAGGTAGCATGACAATTTCTGAACGGCCCACACGAGACACGCACACTTTTTCTCGGTGGCGCTGTACGCCTGCTCACGACAGGTCAGCTTACGACTAGCATACAGGACGGGGTGTTCCACTTCTCCATTGTCCCTTTGGCACAGTACAGCGCCCATGCCTCGCTCACTAGCATCGCACTGAACAACGAACCCTTTTGTGTAGTCTGGCGATCGTAGCACAGGCTGGCTTGTTAGGGCGCTCTTTAGGGCACTAAAAGCTCTTTCCTTTGTCTCGCCCCAGACGACTGTTTGGGGCTCTGTTTTTCTTAGAGCATCCGTCAGGGGAGCCGCGATATCGGAGTACCTGGGGATGTACCTCTGATAGTAGCCGGCGACACCTAAGAACGACCGAATATCGGTCTTCGTGCGCGGTTGCGGGAAGTCTCGCACAGCGGCCACCTTTATTTCAGAGGGGCGGCGACGACCCTGTCCAATCACGTGACCGAGGTAGACAACCTCGGCCTGTGCTAATTGGCACTTGGGAGCCTTGACTGTCAAGCCCGCTTCGCGCAGGCGGGTTAGCACTGCCCGCAAGTGTGCCATATGCTCAGACCAGGATGCGGAGAATATCGCTACGTCGTCTAAATACGGTAGAGCGAATTCTTCCTGTCCCCACAACACTTTGTCCATGAGGCTTGAAAAGCAGTATGGCGCGTTTTTCAAACCAAAACTCAAAACTTTAGAACGGAATGTTCCCATTGGTGAAATGAACGCCGCATACCTACTAGCCTCTTCTGTAAGTGGAACCTGCCAATGACCCCTGACAAGATCTAGGGTGGAAATGAACTGAGCGCTACTAACTTTCTCAAGGCGCTCCTCGATGTTAGGGATTGGATAAATTTGATCCTTAGTGATGGAATTAAGCCTGCGGTAGTCGACGCAAGGACGAGGTTCCTTGCCCGGTACCTCAACTAAAATCAAAGGGGAGGTATAATCATTCTCACCCGCCTCAATAACTCCGAGCTGTAGCATTTTCTTTACCTCACCCTCCATAATATCGCGCTGGCGGGGTGACACCCGGTACGCCTTGGATCGTACTGGCTCTGGGGAGGTAAGTTCTATGTCATGAGTAAGGACAGAAGTCCTACCAGGCCTCTCAGAGAACTGACCTTGAAACTCTTGTAAGAGTTGGTGTAGTTCGGTTTTCTGCTCAGGCGACAGCGGTGCTTTACTGAGTAAGTCACTAATGACCTGATCGGTGTCTTCCCTGTTCGTCACTGAGCCTAGTCCCGGAAGCTCGACCGGAAGCTCTTCTAACTTTCCCGTGTCGGGCATTTCCTCTCCAGTACCTGGTGCCTTCAACGCTACAGGCTCAATTTTATCCAGTTCGGACGTGCTCGGAATATCAGCTTGCTGCGCCTCCGACCCTTTTTCATTGTTCGAAAACGTCGGCCCGGCAACTATAGCCTTTGCAGCGAGCTCCCGAACTCTCGATCTGGTGAAGGCCTGAACGCTAGCCTCACCAAACAAAAGCCCCTTCTCGCGCAGGAGGTGATCGGACCTGTTCGAAAATAGGTACGGGTACTTGGGGGGGGGGGGGGGGGGGGGGCAGCATAGATGACACTACGGCCTCCGTCTCAAGTGCTCCAAAAGGTCCTTCAATAAGCACTTTTGCTACGGGCAGACACACGCTATGAGCTTCCACGGCTTGCTTGATCCATGCGCACTCGCCCGTGAACATATCGGGTTCTACGTAAGAGGGGTGAACTACATCTATTGTAGCTGCACAATCACGAAGCACTCGGCACTCTTTCCCGTTCACGAGGAAGTCTCGCATGTAAGGCTCGAGAAGCTTCATGTTCTCGTCACTGCTACATAATGACAAACACACGACTTCTCTTTTTGTTTCTGGACACTGCGCCGAAAAGTGACCCGGCTTCTGGCACGTATAACACACGCGCGCTTGCCTCCTCTCGAACCGCTTTCTGCGTTCGGCTTCGGCTGCCGCTGTCTCCTTACGTTCGGTCGGATTGCTTTCACTCGCATCCGCACTACGTGTGTCCCCCCTTGCTCTCATGGGTGTGAACTTCGGCCTCTCAGACTTGGAGCCAAATTCACCCTTTTGACCGTCCCTAGCTCCGCGAGCCCGACGCGTCACAAACTCCTCGGCTAGCTCGGCGGCTTTAGCCACTGTACTAACGTCTGGCCTATCCAAGTCCCAGTACCGCACGTTCTCAGGTAACCGACTATAAAACTGTTCCAGCCCGAAACACTGCAGAATTTTCTCGTGGTCACCAAACGCTTTCTCTTCTTTGAGCCACTCCTGCATGTTTGACATAAGCCTGTAGGCAAACTCTGTATATTACTCGCTTCTGCCTTCTACATTTTCCCGAAACTTCCGACGGAACGCCTCCGCTGACAGCCTGTACTTTTTTAGCAGACTCGATTTCACTTGGTCGAAATCCTCTGCCTCCTCTCTCTTCAAGCGAGCGACTACGTCGGCCGCCTCGCCTGGTAACAAAGTGAGCAAGCGCTGTGGCCACGTTTCCCGAGAGAACCCCTGCTTCTCGCACGTTCGCTCAAAGTTAACCAGGAACAAACCAATGTCCTCTCCAAGCTTAAACGGCCGCATCAGGTCAGTCATTTTGAACGATACTCGTTCTCCTGCACCGTGTGCCTGGCTTCCATTACGAGCGCGTTCCATCTCTACCTCGAGACGCTTCATTTCCAAAGCGTGTTGACGGTCCCGCTCTTTTTTACGTTCACGCTCGTCTTTCTCTTTTTGCTCTTTACGTTCGCGCTCGTCTTTCTCTTTTTGCTCCCTCTCCTCAATGGTCTCAAGGCATTCCCACAGCTCGTCATCCTCAGCCTTCAACTCAAGAATAGCCCTTAGCAGTTCTGGTTTTCTGAGTTTGTCTCAGACATCCAGACCCAACTCTCTTGCAAGCTCCAGCAATTTCGGTTTGCGCAACGACTTCAAATCCATGGCTGCTCCGAATGCTGCTTTCTCTGCTGCCTACTATTGTCTTGCCGCAAACTAACCCGGCAGCAACGACAACACAATTACCAGCTCTGTTTCTGACACTAACAAAAGCCTGGCAAAACTCAGAAGAAGAATGTCCCGCACTCACCAAACCTCGCAGCCAAGAATTCAGCGCAATCGTTCCGCTGCAGGTAACCAGTCATCACACAGGGCTCGTTGCACTGCTCCCGGATGGTCGTTGTGCTGCTCAGCATACAGTTGACCGCATATCTTCGCTGCTGGCCTCCGTTGTCGCGATCTCACCGCTGGCAACCAGTTGTTGCAAATGGGTTGCAAGCCCCAAGGGTAGCGTTGGCCTGGCGGCCTGGGGCACAGCTGGAAACATCCGAAGGTCCTGGCAAAGGATGAGTCGGCTGGCAACAGAACAACTTGTTTATTCTGGCATCGCAAAAGAGCAGCCGGTCAGGGCGACCACGTCACTCGAAGGAAGAAATCGAAGTCTCTCTTTGGCGTCCGGGGCAGCTGCTTTTATACCCTCGGAGTCGAGGGCAAGAAGGAACGGCTCGGGATGAGGCGCCCGATACGGCGACGCTCGGACATGTTCAGACGTGACGTGCGCGTCCGCCGGGCCGGCGCCGGTCAGATCTCCTCGCCTCCCAGTTGGGGAGCTCCTCTCCCCGGCTGCCGCGCTTTGACAGCGTGGGCACCAATATGCACACACACACACACGCACACACGACGACACGTGGCATTGAAACCTGCCTGGACGCGCTTGGCGGGAGGCGTTACGGCAGCACTGAACGGGCCCAAAATGACCGCCACTTTGAACGAAGCCCCGGCGTCCGTTGCATCCGCGCCGGCTATACCGTTTGTCGTAGGCGAAACGTAACAAGGTGTAATAGTCACGAGCAATAACCTTTACTATCAAAACAGCCGCAACTCACTCGCGCCAACCTTGAGAACACAAACAGGATGATGTTTCTTGGCAACCAGCAAAAGAAGGCCGCCCATTTTCTGCAGAAACACACATCTTTGTGAATGGTGAACGAAGGGCCTTATGACAAAAAGCTTTGTCTTGATACATGTCTTTCACATGGGTCCTTGTCACAGGTGCGTGCCGCTATACGAATTTTGTGTAAGGAGGTGTCAGGATCGCATCAGATTGCCGTAAATCTCTAGTGGTAATAGTTAGATATACAACTGTCCTGTGAACAATCATCTTTCCGCGTAATAAATTACATAAATGGGAAGCGACACGGACTCGTCTTGTTATCAACCGGAGTGCAAAGCTTATTAACCAAGCCAAGCTCATTGCTCGAGCGCCCAAATTGTCGCTGAGGTTTGAGCGTTGCAGTGAGGACGAGTTCCAATCCCTTAAAAACTGTGGTGCTATATATTTCGTCTTACTGGTCTTGCGAAAGGGCGCACAGTGTTTCATAAGCTGTAGCAGCGTGCTGGATGAATGCAATCTTCGGGTGTTAATGCTCCCCTTGTTGTGTTGGCTCATAAATTATCGGACACAGCCAGCAGGCTCTCTTTTCACTTTGGTGTGATGCGCGTTCTCTTCAATTTGAATTTCTGAACCACTTTCGTTAAAAGCTACGTCATGCGGTTGGCCCTTGCCCAGTAGAGCGTGAACTCCGAAAGGCCTCTTTTTGCTCAGTCATAACTTCTACATGCACTTTCAGCTTATTCCCAGCCCATTAGGCCTTAACGACTGCTGCATGAAACGCGAGCAGTGTCCTTGACCTTGACGAGTTTAATATCCGAAATGAGAGTTATGTGCATGTTTGCTTCATGGGGCATTTTCTAAAGTGATCTTTCTGAGCAGAAAAGTAAATACGGCTCAAAGCTGGTAATATAACGTATTGTGCAATAACTTTGTGAGCCGCAACGAGCCACCCTAGGCGTGCGGAAGGTCAGGAAGCCTATCCATCATATTTCAAAGGCCTGGAAAAACTTAATTTGCATACACGCATTATTCTTTAACCGGGACTCCGGGAAGCCGGCAATAAAAGCTCAGAGAGATGAATCGGTTCTTTTTGTCGTTCTGAACTTGCCACCAAATTTGCTCAATACGTGCCTATTCTGTCGGGCTAAACCTATTTGTTGTTGTTACCCTCATGAGATGGTACATGCCCACACAGGTGGGTAGGAAAAGAATTGGGGCTACTTCCTGCGAAATCCAGTTGTAGCCCGCAACAAGTCTTCTTTCTCGTGGTATTCAAGACAAGAAACTAGTTTGCATGGCTGGGAACGTCACACATCAGACATTACAAATGTGAGGAACATGAACGTTATAATTATTTTGGTTAGACCCAATCGTGTTGTGCCTGCAGCAAGAGGAAATTGAGTCAAAAGCCTGAGCTTGTCATCAAAATTGAAAAATGCATCAGCAGTTAGTGCTTTCAATATTAAATGCCAAATGGTTTCCACTCCGTAAGTGGATTTAACGGTGGTGCTTTAGCTTCTGCGTTTCATAAACGGGAAACAGTGTTCTGGTGACTTTCGACTTCAAAATCATGGAGCTAAAATTTCAGTGCTAAAACCGTATTCCTATTATATGCACTTCGTCTTTTTTTACTCAGAGTGCACATAAATATAAGTACATTTCAGCTTGCCTGTCGTACAGTCTCTACTTTCTTGAGAAGGTTTCCTTATGTAACGCGATTATTCACTCTGCGCATCTTGGAGGGCACCTATAAGCTTCTTCTAGAAAGAGAAAAATCGTTCGGGGCATTGACGGATGTACTTAAAGGCACTTCCTGCTCATGCCGCGGCTATGATTGCACATACTTTTGATGATGTTTCAGTTCATTAGCGCTTATAGTGGCTATTTCCCGCATTTGTGCATTGTCTGCTGGGCAGGGCACTTTACTTTTTGTTTTTTTTATGATCCCGGAATAATTTTTGTCCATCCGTCCGTCCATCTGTCTGTCTGTCCGCCTGTCCGTCCGTCCGTCTGTCTGTCTGTCTGTCTGTCGGTCGGTCGGTCGGTCGGTCGGTCGGTCGGTCGGTCGGTCGGTCGGTCGGTCGGTCGGTCGGTCGGTCGGTCGGTCGGTCGGTCGGTCGGTCGGTCGGTCGGTCGGTCGGTCGGTCGGTCGGTCTTTCCGTCCGTCCGCCCGTCCGTCCGTCCGTCTGTCTGTTTCAAGCCGCTTTTGTGGCAGCCTGCTCACCTTCCCACCGGGCGGTGGGCAACCTGTCCACCGGGTCATGCAGCAGCCAATGTGATCGTGTGAGGCGCTCGGGAAGAGAAACCTTGGTCGCAACCCAACTCAAGCGACCAAAGCCCACCGACGGCAACACCTGCCATAGCACCTGCATTGTGCCAATTCGCCACTGCTCATCTGCCCGCCGGGTGGCTTACTTGTAGCCGGCGGTAGCCAGGCGAGAACCTGGAGCATTACGCCCCTGATTAAATGTCTATCTGGTGGTTTACTTGCCAAGGTGTCGCAGGTGCTGACCAGGTGACAACGCGGGGCGCTAATTAGGCGACACCTCGTATAAGCGGACCAAGCTCAGGAATTAGCAGGAGAATGTGATTCGAATGATGCCTGCACAATAGCAAAACAGAACAAGTTGGCGTGCTAATTTAGTGGTTGAAAAATTAAAAATTGAAAATTGGTTTTTGGGAAATGAAACGGCGCAGTATATGTTTCACATTTCGGCGGACACCTGAACCGCGCCGTAATGGGAAGTATAAACTAGGCACTGAGAGAAGAAAGGAAGAAAGAGATGCCGTACTGGAGGGCTCCGGAATAACTTCGACCACCTGAGGATCTTTAATGTGCACTGACATCGCACATCCCACAAGCGCCTTTGCGTTTCGCCTCCATCGAAACGTGGCCGCCGTTGTCGGGTTCGAATCCGGTAACTCCGGATCAGTAGCCTAGCGCCCTAACCAATGCGCCACCGCGGTGGGTTAGGTGGTTTTCTGGTACCGCATAGTATGCCGTAGCTCTAACCAACAATTTGTCGTGCTACCGCACATCTCCGCATTTGGCCTAATTACCAAAATCGACTGACTTTTTTTCGTCCTATAAGCACGTGATGATGGCCCATCCTCTTAATCACCCCATTCATGGGTGGGAGTCTTGACACTACGAGGCGACCGAAGGCGAGCTCGACACATGTGTTCCACAGCGCTTATCGTTGATGACGGTCGTTTTGTAGAAGTACTGCGTAAAGAATTTCGGAGGCGCAGTTGAACAGCGCGGCAGTGGCTATGGCCAACACCAAAAATTAGAGCCACAAACGTTATACCTCTTCAACATTCAGCAACCATCCGCAGAATGCGCACAAGCTAAAACACAAGAATGCGGCGCAAAAAAATACGTTTTATGTTTGTGAATGAAACCGCTCCGTTTACTGTTTTCACGTCAAATAATCCTTGAATGTCTGCTCGTAAATAGCGTCATCCTTCTTTACAAATATTCTGCAAAGCTCGGGAGCCGCAGAGCTTAACAAAGTATATGCTGCATTAAAAATATGCTCAAAAATGAAGCAGCGTGTACGGCTTCTTCACCCAGGTTGCAAGAGAACAGCATGGAAGAAGAATATCACAAGAAAGAATATTACCCTAGGATGCATAAAAAAATAACACCAGAGTATGAAATGCGAGAAATGCTCGTAGTCAGGCAGCGTCACTCTAATAAGATGCAAATGAACTTTGAAAAATTTGATGCGCCCAAATAACCGCATTTGTATCGTCAGAAATCAGCACCTAAGCACAGGCACTGTTATGCAGATGCCGGTTTTATTTGGAAAAGCTCTGATCCGAACGCAAAAATAACATTGCATGGGTCCCTTCGTTGTGCTAAGCATATAATGTCTTTGCGCATTGAAAAAATAGTACAGACTTTTTGCGCTGCATTTAACTTAAAATCTGGAGTCCAGTTGCAGAAAATTGGAAGTGCTTTAAAGAGACCGCGAAATACGGGTGCGAAAATTCAGCAGTGCTGGGCAAGGGGCTGAATTCCGTCACAGCATAGCTCAGTCGGCTGGCCGATCACCAATAATTTCACTTTTGTGTGCTGTAATTTTTTACTTCATCTTCTACTTACTAGCTGTTTCTGCGTATTTGCACTTGTAACTGTACACACAACCATCCAGTATTCACGAAAACCTGCATGATATAAAACCTCCACAAATTTCTGAAACACCATTTCTAACTACAATTTGTTTACTTGAAACAGCACTGTTCCTTCTTGTTTAATTTTATTTGCCGCATTAAATTTCCGAGTGTGGCCTCTAGACTCTGAAAACAAAATGCAATAGGTTTTGGGTTATTTTCATTTTCTTACAGCAGACCAAACCAGTCTAGTAGATCTTGAGATCAATATTCGTGAGCGCAAACCCAGCGTTTTGGCTCTCGCAACAATTCGAAGAAGCACCGCATGCGTTTTCAGGTGGTATCGCGAGAAAATTTCACCTGCATAAATTGATATCTTGTGCATGTGACCCTTAGAGTACAACCCTAACATTTATTTTGTGTATACGTCGACATCCGGAGATTGTGGAGCGTGCTTTTCTATAATACCTATAAGAACAGAAAAATCACAATCCCACAAAGGGAAGATACCGCAACTTCCTGGAAGCTGGACCGGCAGGGAATAAATAATCTTTATGAGGTAATTTTAGAAAAAAAAAAAACTACCGCACACAATGCACATAGAAACTAAATCTGCACAAATGTTCAGAATTCAATTTTTATTTTATTTGTATTTGATTCAGTACATAATGAGATGAAGTGTAATTCAAACAATATGACGGCGTACTTAACAGCGACATAGTACCCCTGCTTCAGTCCGTGCTCTCACAACGTAAGCTTAGAATACCTTGAGACTGGCAACAATTCTTCATAGGAAGTGAAAGCTGTCAGGATCAGCGGTGTTTAAGTAGCCTCCAGTGAATCAGACATGAAAAAACAGCGCAAGGTTCCTAAAAAAAAGGGAACGTTCGCATACTATTTCTGCAGCCAAACTCTCTGCACACAAAGACATGCAACATTGACTGCGAAGAGGACGTCCGCATCGATTTCCTTCAGGAAATCTTGTCTGCAGTTACCGCTGTAGAACAAACGCTAGCGTAAGATGAGGGCTTTTTTGCACACCTGATTCTGGGCCGCATACTAGGAAACATATTTTAAATGTTTCGTTTCTATTTTCCTTTGGCCCTCAACCATTGGTCGCTGCGTCCAGTGGCGTAGGTAGTGGGCGCTAGTCCACCATGGCATGCAGTTTAGTCCGGGTCACACGAACTCATATGGAAAGAGTGAACTTATTATCGCCCAACGAATACATGGCTTCATATCTGCAGAAAACTGCCATACAACAAAAATGAACATCTCTGCCGAAAAGAAATTGCGAAAGTGTTCTGCTATTCAAAATAAGTATTAAATTCCGCCAAATTAAATCAATCTAACCAATATCTTGCTTTAAAGACTCGATGGGTCAATATGATTCTGTCGATCTAGCCAATCCTTGAGGAGTACTCATTTTCGGCATCGTGCTATAACAGGACATTTTGGCGAAGAGCGCGCAGACTACTCAGCGGTGCTATCGAGAGTTTAAACTTTTCCCAAATTGTACCCAGGCGCCCAACACTAATATTTTGCATTGCAGTGCATTGTGCCATGAAATGCCCGCGGGAAACAGACAGTTTAAAAAAAAAGGAATGAATGGCCTGCGCCAACAGCTTCGAATTCTACAAATAGACAACCAGAAACGGAGGCAAGCTCTAGAACTTATTCAGCGCTTTGAAATTTATGACGCCATATCGGGTGACCGCGAAATCGATTAGATAGGAATTTCACATCTCGATGGGAGGCAATAGCGAGGTAAAGGATCGGTACAAAGGTCGTATTTATTTAGCATGTTTTGCTCCGAGTCGCAGCAATGGCGCTCCTTTTCGTTGCGAGCATTCCCCAATTGAAGCCACATAGCTCGCTGGCTTTGAATTCCGGTGCTTATTCCTAGAATGCGTGAATGCTTCTCTTTGACCTTCCATGGCGGCAAAAGTGTTCTTGAGCAGGACAAAGAATGTGCCCTCTTCGTAACTTTATCGGTTAGCCTCCTTAAAGGAATGTGCTACGTGGCACAAGAAAGGCAGTACGAATGTAGGTCACACGGGTGTTCGATCGAAAGGTCGAAAGCACTGCAATTGCAAAGCTTTCTAATCGAAATTTTCTGGGTTTGAACGGATACCCTGGGAATATATGGTCGTGTCAGGGGCAGACTTTGTTGGAATTCTTGAAGTGCTCTGCCCCCTCCCCCCCCCCCCCCCCAAAAAGTAACACGAAATTCAGGTCCTCTTTTTCTTTATTTTGTTTTCGAGTGGCGTCCTTCCATGCGGGGGTGTGTAATGCCTATTGCACTAGGTGAACAGATTCCAGATGATTGTTCCGGAAACACCAATCTGTGTTGCAGCGTCACATGACATTTGTCACTGGTGTTACGTCGGCGCAAAGACATGCTAATCTTAATAAAGGTAATCTAGGTAGCTATGGGATGCTCTGGTGATTAATATAGATGCGACTATACAGGAACATTGTGGCAGCGTGGATATAGCCAGGCCTGAATAAAACGCGTACAGCGCCTGCGAACAAAAAAAAATATTTTTCTGCATTCTATCAGGCTCAGAACATCAACTAACCTGAAAGCTACCGAAGCCCGTATTCATAAATCGACTCTAAGGTAGCATCTAGCTACAAGAAGAAGAATAAGATGAACGGAAAAGCAGGGAGGTTAACAAGTTTACGCCCTGTATGCTACCCTACACATACTTCAATTTGTGCTAGATGGTGCATAGTACCTGAACAAGGAAACAATAGTAGCACTTCTCCTGCGTCTTTCTACCACTGTGTCTTTGTAGGCGCTATTGTTTACTTACCCTGCATGTGGGAAGTGGGACGTAGGCAGAAAAATAAAGAGGATAGAGGAAAGGGAGACCATTTAAAAGTAGAAAAGAAGGCATATGCTTGTTCACGTTTCATTCCGGACTGACTGCACGTCTAAAGACTGATTTTGGACGCTCTGTAGAGATCGCATGTTCCTTTTGCTAATGTTTCGAAATAGAGGGGCGTACTGCATCAGTACAGATTCATGCATACTGTTTTTACCGCTGGATCAATGACAACACCGAAGTTCCCTGCCATTTCCCGTCAGGAATGAAGACAGTGTCAACAACGACAGTGAGTGCCTTTCATAAGCAATACATGTACGTGTGCTCCAAAATAGAATTCGATTGATGTGAACCTCTAGAACGCGACAGCTACTCTCTAAGAGTATTGTTGGGCCATGTGTATATGCAGTGTAATCATACATGTATTGCGTGTAAAGTGAACAATAGTATACTTTTTTGCTACAGATCTCTAGGTCTCGCAGGCAGAAACAAGATGTAAGATTACTTGACACCTTAGGAAGAACCCAGATATATATATAGTCGGCGTAGTTTAAAGTTCAGTTGTCTCTGGCAGTAAGTGGAGAAGCCCGAAAGTTTAAGATTGAATAACGCTTGGCTCCAAATTCCTGCCTGTGGGATCCCTCGAGAAGTGCAGTGAGAAGAGTTTGGTCCGTCGTCAATCCTCAATAAAGAATAATTCCCTGTATAAATAACTGCGTATCTAGCAGAGCACGGCACCAACAAGTTCGGTAGCTTTGAGGGTATGTAGAATGGCCTGGTGCGTTGCGTTGTTGTATGCGTTGTTGACATCCTGGAACAAAATCGTGGTAAAGCGCTCCAAATATTTCCCATGTCGAGCGGTCGACGCCAGCCCAACAGTATTTGTCAGCTGACGAGGAGACGCGTCGAATCTCGGAAAATACAACTGGCTATATTTGGTAGCTTTCCGGGAAACACTCAATACGTCTAATTATCATTCTTTTCACGATTTTGCAGACACAGTTAGCCACAGGTTTTGAAGTATCATGCAGATAAACCATTTCCACGGGGGTGAAGAGAAAATACAGAAGCCCAAAGAAAATGCCACTTCTGCCGCGGCTGAAGGTCGGAAAATGACCTTAAATGCAAGAAAGCAGCAAGAAAGAAAGGTAAACTCCTGTGCACGATACAAATGTAGCCCCAGTCGCGGCAGCTCTGAAGCCCATATCGTCGCCCTAGTGTGCGATTAGAGGATTCTTTGTTGGGCTCAAGCCTTGTATTGTGGAAGCCAGTGCGTTTCATAACGAGCGGATTTCTTCCCCCTCGTTATTTATCACGCTTTCCGGTGGCCTCAGATGCGGATACGGACCTCGAGAAGTAAGATAGCACGCGCCGCCTCTCATGTTATTACCTAGCCCCTGCTTATCCCACAACAGTGCAGCCTTGTGCAAGGCTACGCCAGGCAGGGACCAATCGGCGGATAGAGTGCGCCTCTACACAGCTTATTGGAGCGGTGATGTTGTATGGGGCTATGTTTAATGCGTTTAACAAATTGCTAATAGATTTTGGAGCATGCCGCAATTGGTACAGATAGTACTACGTGAACAATAAAATAAAAATATCCAGTGACAAGCCGAAGCCACGTAGAGTATTGTAAACAACGAAAAACAAGTGTGAATGCCGTAAAATTAGCGATTAGCTTTGGAATGTCTCACTACGTTGAATGACCAAATATACGCTGTGCGGTAACTGCTAGAAATTCTAACCTTCTCTTAATCCCCCATTTACGGTCTTCGAGTGCAAGGCTTCCCATTTTTAATGATTTTGTAAATCATCAGATTGTTTGTTTGACATTTTCTAATAATTATGTACGCCTTTTAACTTTTCTTCGTCCACACGATCTGTTCGGAGTCGTCGGTACTCGCCATGCAAGAGAGTTACAGAGTGGCTATTTAAAAACACGTTACACATTTGACCCCATCTCAACGTCCTGTAGTCGATTGTGTGCGAAATAGGAAATATCATGCCATTCAACACGTAATAGGTATGAAAAGATAAATACGCTGTCCCAAGAAGGAAGCTTGCGTTGACTGTGCGGTTGCGTCTTGCAAACTTTTATAAATAGTTGGTGGATAATGGCGATATACTGAAAATGTTTAAAGCAATTCTTAAACGGAAGCTGGGTTTTTAATACAAAATTGTGGCTTTCTGTGTTACTTTACAACGGTTATGTGTTCCAGTGCGAAGAGGAAATAGGCTTCAGAGAGTATTTTATTCGACCACCACCAAGCATGAAAGGGTCAGCGTCCATTATTTTTCAAGGTGCACATAATGTTTCGGCTGCTATGCACACTTTTTAATTTTCGCACTATATGTCTCGATTGCATTTTCTAACTAAATATGCCATGACACCTGTGGCTGTGTATTGTGACAACGAATGACAGTGCTCGTGGAGCCGAATCGGGCAATGTAGCATCGAAACCTGCTGTTCAAAGGTGAAGACGTTTTCAAATATCGTCAATTACTCTCCCTGCGTTCGCAGCTTTCTATGTGTATTAAGAAGGCTCCATTTTCCTTAAGATACTCTATAGGCTAGCTCTAAGCGATTCTGTTTTTGTTACTGCAGCCGCTTTTTTGGGGCCGTCACAATGAAGCACAGTACCTTAGATAACCGCATGTGCCCTTGCTAAAGTCGGCATGCTCGAGCTAGCATAAAAATATTATATGCAGTCTATTACAAGTACACGAGTGCCGTTCAGGCGCGCGCCTGACGACAACGATTTGAAATGTCTACAATCATGTGTTAAGTTGCAGAATGAAATGTGCTTCAGCAGAATTGAAAGACCGTGTTTTGTGCAGCTCGCTGCGAAGTATTGAGCTAAATATAGAACAATTTCGTGCCCAGAAAACAGCGTTTCACAGTCAGCAAGGCGGAAATTTGCGCGAGTTGGAAGTTGTCATTTTCTTCAGCGCGTGTTTGTGTCAGTCTTTCATCTCGTGTCCCGTTCTTGTTGCGCTGTGAGAAAAATGAGCGTTTGACTACTATATGCACCGCCTGCTCCGCTGCACGATTTTCTGTTACCTGCTTGTTAACTGATGGGTGCGTTGCTGTTTCATTGGTAGTGGTTTTAAAAACAGAAGTCATTAGCGTTCTATTTCTATTGTCTGTAATTGCTCCACCTGCGCTTCACACGCAAAACATACTTATTAGTATTGGTCCAGAATGGCAGTGTTCTTTAAGATTTTCTGAAGTTTGTTCGCTCTAGCAGGTCTCCTTCTTCTAGTATGTTTTAGAGAACACAGTGCAAAGAACACCTTTTTAAGGTTGAGAACAAAGCACCTTTTAAGATTATCCAGCAAAGTTTGAAGCTCGCCGTGTAAACGGGAATACACTGGGAGCAGTGAAATATATCGCCGCAAGAAAAACGTCGTTAAATTAGACCCAAACATCTTTATTTGATGGCTTTTTATTTCCTGCAGCTGCTGGAAAAATAAACCAATTTAGCAAAGTTATAAAATGTAGGGCCTTAAATCTCATTTAAAATCCGTAAGAACTCTACAAAAGCCAAACTTTTACTCCTTCAATTGTTCGGAAAAGTCAGTTTCAGACTGAAACATCACTTTCTAGGGAAATATCTTTTAAATCACCCGTGACGCCAGATGGATGCTCGATCAACCATCATATCTTATTTCGTGCTTGATTGACAATCAATTCTACTACTTCTGAGTTCTAAATTGAGTTTCACCGCAGGACATGCTGTTCTTGGGAGCTCTTTCTTTCGTTTTGTTATAAATGCTAGTAAGAACCCTACACAAACCTAAGCAGCTAAACAAGTGTGGGTAGAATCAGATCAGCCCATGCTGGGAGCTGGCTTCTGCTCTAGCTGTAAGAAATACAGACGTTTTTCCCGTTGCCCGACCATGCTTTCTCTGCTGAAATATATGTCTTCCTTTCTACAAAATTATGTATATTTTGCACATTTTCCCGGCCAGCTAAACCTGTATCGAGCACTGATCACAAGCAGGAGCATGACTTATTAAACACAAACAGCTACTGAACGCACTTTCTAGTTAATTTTTTTTTTCTTTCAACTGCTCTGTTTCTAATGCTTCTTTGTTTTTCATACATCCAAGGTTTCACAATGCGGTGTTGGTTCTCTGTAAATAAACGAAAGTAGTTTTTGAATTCATTTTTAGTCAGCTCTTGCTGCGTGCTCCTATTTCAAACGAGGTCTTATTCTTCGCTAAAAACACTGCAGGAATCCTAAAACGCGAAGCCACCATTTTTGTTTTTCAAAGAGTATTCTCCTTCTCATCCAATATGCGCAGCACGGAATGTGTTCTTATTTCAGCGGAGATGAAACCGGAAACTGAATAACGTTTTAAGAGTTAGGCGTAACTCTTAGAGTACTGTGGACACATTTATATTGTGAACTCGTTCATATTCTGGATTCTGTAATATGCTTTTTGGGACCGCGTTTGCGACTGGAAACGCGACCATTTCAAGTAACAGCAGACATCGCTGCCTCAACTAAGCCGAACTGCTGGGGATGAAATGGCATTCTTCACCAGATGGGAGAAATAGTAGCGCCACGCAACACATGGATTACAATTTGCAGCTTAAAAAACTTTATTCTACCATATTTCTAATTATATCTCTAGTGCAGATGATACTTTTGAATAAGTATCAAGGTCGCACAGACTGCTGGCCTGCTGGTAAATACAGTAGAAATTTTAAGCGTGAGAAGTGTAAATTCTGTATAGGTAGTTGATAGAGACGAATAAGAACAGAGGCGCATTGTTCGAAACATGAACGCCGGCAAAATGTCGCAACAGCATTTGCATATCCCACACCTACAATATATAACGACGACATTGAAGGGTACGACAGCATCGACTATCCTGAGGAACTAATCTGTATATCCAGCGCTTTGAAACAATTGCTTGAGTAAAGACAATTCTTTCTCGCACTGCTGCTTCTCCTCTGCATTTTGGGTGCCGTATATTGTAGGCTTAGTTTCTGCCTTCCTTGTTTCCAACCTCTGCTATTACTAGCTGCTCCCTGTGACTTACGCCACTGGCGATCACGTCACGCTTGCAGTCGCAGAAGCACGCCCATTATGCCACCTATATGTTCATCTATATCATGTAAGTAGTGTTCACTGACATAACCCAAGGTTCATAAAAAGCATGACAAAAAAGAGGGTGTACAAAATTATGTACTCGCATGCGTTCAGATGACACAGCATTTAAGCGCCCATGCATGGCAAGCTGATAGCCTTTCCTAGAAAAACATTTATGCAGGTTTTAGAAAGAGTGTTGTTACAAATTAAGAAAACATTTAAATTGTAAATTAACTTCCACCTATTCCAGAAGTTCATTGCACCTTCCCTGCAGGCGCTCTAGCCATTCCAGTAAGCTCGTGCTGCACTTTCGCTGGAATTGAAGCCTACGCTCAGATTTGGCCCTCCCAATGGTGAGGGACACTCCTGACGTATGGCTGTTGTACCAATACGAATACTTGCTTAAAAGCGCACCCATCGGGACAGCCCATGAACAATTGGCCTGTATAATCTTGGCACGTGACACACTACCGAATTAAAATGACAAGGCATAAAGTAACCGCAGGTGCGCCAGCAGAGCGTGTAGCTAGTAATAGTATAGAGTGAAGTTTTTGATGCAATGCACCGGCGAAGTGGCTCTGCAGGGGCGCAGTGCGGTGTTGTGCAATGAGGCAGCGCTGTTGTGGAGTACTGCTGCACTAATTACGTGTACATATTTTCACTAAGTTATTTCCTCGGTGCATTTGAGCCTCACTTTTCTGATTCTCGAATGCAGTGAAGGATTAATCTCTCCACCTCCGCTGACGAGGTTCACCTTTTACGTCATTTACCTCACGGCACAGGGGTTGCTGAAACAGGCTGCGTTTGAGGCTGCGGCGGTGAAGTTCCTCCCATCAGCTTCGCATCACATTATATGTATCATTCAGAAGAGCTCTTTGAACCGCGTATTGTGAGGAAAAATTATGTGCACTGATTTTCGTCTCCTTTTCGAAATTAAATATCTCCAAGTGGTTTCATCGACCTCTCTTTCTGACTTTTATTGAAGCATACTATCTGCTTTTCAGTTAGATTCCTATAATGAGTACCGCCTCACCTCCAACGAAGTTTCGTCGCGCGGTGATGGTTAAATATCGAATAGTTTTGTCTATTATTATTAACGTTAGTCCCAAGATCTGACCACAAAAGCTTTTGGCTTTCTCGAAACAGTAAGAAAAAAAATGGCCTGGCTTAGCTAAGGTTAAGCCTAGGATGCGAAGCATAATAGATTTGTGAAAGGGTATAGCCTGGTGACATTTGGTTATACTTGGTAATGCCTGGATACACTTGGTTTATGCTTGGTAATGCTCCACCGAGCCGAGCTTTCCTGTCTGTAGGCGGCATCTCGCTGTATGACTGCCTCGGTGCGAGGAGCGGGGCTCTTTTATACAATGCCGCGACGACAATCGCCCCCTAGCGGGAGGAGCGGGAGTTAGTCTTGGTGGTCGCCGCCGCGCGGCGACCGCGCGAGTTGAGCCCCGTTTCTCCACAGCTGGCGTGACGTCTGACCACGTGCTCGGCTGCAGCGCCCCTAGCGGGAGGAGCGGGAGTTAGCCTTGGTGGTCGCGGCCGCGCGGCGACCGCGCGAGTTGAGACCCGTCTCTCCTTAGCTGGCGTGACGTCAGACCACGTGCTCGGCTGCAGCGCCCCTAGCGGGAGGAGCGGGAGTTAGCCTTGGTGGTCGCGGCCGCGCCAGGCTGGGCAATGGTTGAGCTAAGTAGTGTCCCTATTATGCTTCGCATAAAAAAAAGATAGCTGGTTCGTACATCACCTGCAGAGCACATAACAGCTCGTTGACAGGTTGTTAGGCTGAGTTGTGACTAATGGTGACTTCCAATCGCAGAGTTGGAGCACTTCCGGGGCAACGTTTCCTGCTCTTTTCGGAGCGACTGTGTTCCAAACGCAGATCTGAGGCACGGATCGCGTCTTCCAATCGTAGACAGGGAGCGGTTGCCGAGCCGAGATTGCTCCGTGGAGCAGTCGGGACTGCTCCGCCGAAATCGGCGGATCCGACCGGAAGTTTTCGTGACGTTCTTATGCAGCGGCGATAGCAGCACCCTACATGCTCTGGCCTGCATGTTCTGGCCAGAGCAAGTGTACTCCGATCGCAATTTGAGGTCGCGCGCACTGCGCCGGATTCAGGCGCTCTGTCACAGAGCGTGCAGACCGCTCCGGGCCTGCGATTGGAATTCACCATAAGTGCTACTTTCGCCTGTTCCTTTATTAGGTCGTCTCGCTGTGTCCTATTTGAAAAAAATTCACGCCTTTGATGAAAAAATACAACTTTTGCATCGCTACGTCACCCAGACTACAAATAAACATAATACGTTTTTGCGGAGGCTGCCGTAAAGGTGCAAGGTAGTGAAAAAATACAACTTTTGCATCGAAAACTAAACATTTTGACAGATTTACCTGTCTGGTTGGGTCTGAAGACTTGCAGTCGGTATCCGGCAACTGGAACCTGGTGTACGCGAAGAGATCAGGCTAAAAAAAAAATACGTGCACTCAATTCAGTGCAAGCACGCCGAAAAGAATCAAACCTAAATCCGGACGAAAGGCAAGCCCTGCAAAACCTCAAGACAGACACCAACGTAGTGATCCTCTTAGCGGACAAGGGCAACAGAAGAGTCGTTCTAAAGAGACGGGGCTACGAAGAGAAAATATCCACTTTACTCTGCAGTCAAGAATATGCAGAATTGAGAAGGACCCCACAACCACTACCCAAGCAAGGCTAAACAAAGCATTGAAAGAAGTATTCGAAAAACACCCCACCTTCCGAAACCTCTACCTTCAGTTATTGAGCACCAACGGATCGGCTCCAGCATTCTACCGCCTGCCCAAAGTCCACAAACCGGGGACCCCTTTGCGCCCGATTGTCGACTTCCGGTGTTCCCCTCTTCGCTCGTTGTCAGAATACCTTCACAAACTAATATCCCCAATCACAGGAAAAACAGCGACCCATATCCGCCATTCCAGTCACTTCATCGAACTGGTGTCCCAAGCCACCCTTGATGCCGACGAATGCGTTGTCTCCTTCGACGTGGTGTCCCTTTTCACAAACATCCTCGTGAAGCTTGCGGTAGCCGCTACCTGTGACGCCCTACAACGCGACGACAGACTCAGCGCACGAACCCCGCTGAGTGTAAATTATGTGTGCCGCCTCCTGGAGTTGTGCCTATCAAACACATACTTCTCGTCAAACGGAGAATTTTACCGACAAGTGAAAGGAACACCAATGGGAGCATCCATCTCTGTCGTCATGGCCAATTTAACAATGGAACACGTCCAACAGCGAGCCCTCAACTTATTCCACCCGCAACCAAATATTTTCCTCAGGTATGTCGACGAGTGCTTCGCCGTCATCAAAAAATCTGAGACTCAAAATTTCCTTCGTCATTTAAACTCCGTAGAACCTGAAATGCTGTTCACGCTAGAGGTGGAACAAGAAAACTCGCTGCCGTTTTTGGACGTCCTCGTGTCCCGAAACGACAGTACCCTTAAATTCTCCGTATACCGCAAACCAACCCACTCAGACCGGTATCTCCACTTCTCTTCGAACCACCCGACAGTCCATAAAGCATCAGTGGTGAAGACGCTGTTCAGAAGAATTGAGACACACTGCAGCACAGAACTTGACAGAAAAAAAGAACAACGGACGATATTTATTGAACTCATCATGAACGGCTACCCAAAAGACTTTATTCAAAAAACCATTCGACGTCAAAAACACAACATTCGTCAAGAAATCAACGCTCAAAGACAAACGCCATCACCAAAATAGGTCACTTTATCTTATGTCGGAGTTGCCAGCGAAACCATCGCCCGAATACTGCAAAAATTAGGTATCCAGGTTGCGCACAAGCCCACAAACATTGTTGCGCTTTGCCTACCTGTTCCCAAAGACCGGCCGCCAAGAGAAAGAGCCCACGGCATTGTCTACCAAATTCCATGCGCCGACTGCGGCGCAAGCTACATCGGCGAAACCAAAAATTTTACAGAAAGAATTTGGCAACATAAGAACGACGTCAGCAAATTTGCAAGAGAGCGCAATCCAGTAGCTGAACATTCCGAGGACTCCGACCTTAGAATCAACTTTGAAGAGACCTGCATCCTCGGAACCGAAACAGATTACCACAAGAGGCTCCTTCTGTAATCCTGGCATATCCAAACCACCCCGAACAATATCAACCGCACAAAAGGAAACCTGCGCCCAGTATATGCCCAGGGACTTCGCTCTTCAACGCAACGAAAAAAAGTCGCCATTCAGCACCTCCCTGCAGTGCGCCCGCGTGACTAACAGCCTAAAACCTCTCCCCCTCCCGCGTGCCTTGCGCGACAAAGCTGTCGTTCTATTAACTCCCCCCCTCCCCTCAATACTTAAAAGACGCTAGCTACTGCACTAAGTCACCCCTGATGAAGGAGCCGAGTCGGCTTCGAAACGTTGGGTTAAAGTTAACATTTTTGGTTGGAGATGTGCAGTTTATTATAAAACTTTTGCATCGCTACGTCACCCAGGCTACAAATAAACACAATACATTTTCGCGGAGGCTGCGGTAAAGATTCAAGGTAGTGTCCAGACAACTAGTTTTTTGTATGGCAGATAGGATTATTTTATCCAATGAGCTCTTCTGTTATTTTGCTTTTACCTGGACCAACTGTGAAATGGCCTGCCACATTATTCCCTGTAAAACGCCGAGTCCGGCTATTTTACGCAAGCTCTTCCTACGGGGTAGGAAAGAATTTGCATGCCCTGTTCACCTCGTAGCGGCTTCTAGTCTTCTCGGGAAACGTACGAAACATTTTGCAGGCAATTTTGCATGCTGTGCTCAGCAGGCTGCAACGAAATATTTCATTACTCCGCTAACCACTGCATACGAAACCTTCATATTCTTAAGGTAGTTCTCCAGCTCGGATTAGGGTGGTCGTTGTCATATGCATATAGCGCTGCAAAGAATAGCCGCTTGAGCAGCGATGTTGCTAAGAATACCATAAGCTATGTAGGCTCTACCTCACATAGCAATATTAATAATGAGAAGGCTATACGTTTCTTGAAATGGCACTCAAGGTGTCCTGCCTGCATTTACCCTGATTTATAAGCCTAAATAAGTTCGCAGACTCTTTTTTTTCTTCTGATGTCTACAGGTTATGAGAGTGCGTAAAGAGAGGCCTGGTGAAGGGTGAAAACCTCTTTACGTAGCGTCTGAGGGCGATGTTTTACGGTCGCTCGTGAGAGGTGCCGGATGCTAACCAGTTATGATACCTACACTGAAACGTTCCGAATCACCATTCATAATTTGCAGTCTCGAAGCTGCACAGTTGTGGAAATAAATGCATGTAACAACGGTGATCATATATATTTGTTGCATACATAGCCCGTGACGAGTGGATTTTGAGGCGCTTCTTTCTAAGGGCGAACACAATGCCGCGCTTTAGTACCATTGTCTACTCAGAACGTGGGAAAGAGAGTAGAAATCATAGGCGCCGAAAATCCACTCTTGTGGGATGTATTCTGTTCAGACGATGATGATGCTTACTAGAAAAACGCTATACTTTGGAGCATTAGGTTTGGTCATTGCAACCATGCCATATATTTAAAACCTCATGCTTCCCCCCCAAGCCTCCCGTTGGCAGTGTTCCATCTGTTCACGGGCGACTAGCAGGCACTAGAAATGTAGGCACTGATCCAGGCTCCCACCGAATGCGAGGTGCGATCAGTGATACGTTTTCGGAATGCAAGACGCGAAACACCAGCTGTCACTAACGCACATGTTTATACCCTTTATGGAGACGCTGCTAATGTGCAGAATGTGGTGAAATAACACCATGAATTCTGGGACGGCAGAACCGGTAGTTATGACCGAAAGGAAAACAGAAGGCCGTCTTCTGTTCCAGGTGATTTTGTTAACGAATTCTAAAAAGTTCGTTTGAAGAGGTGTGTGAGCATAATGGAATTTAATGAACTCATTGTGAAGTGTGAACTACCGAAATTCTTGAAATTCTTGAAATTCCATTATGCTCACACACCACTTCATCATCATCATCATCATGATGATGATGAAGAGGTGTGTGAGCATAATGGAATTTAATGAACTCATTGTGAAGTGTGAACTACCGAAATTCTTGAAATTTCGACTGAAGATTCTTGATACAAGAAGCTGTGCACATGGTGGGTGTCGTTGATGCTGACCAATGAGCGCAAAGAGAAAAGGTTGCGTTACGCACCCACCTTCGCCGCATGCTGTTCAAAGCGAAGAGATCACTTTGTGGACTCAGTAGAGGGGGGTGAAACATTTGATTCTTCACTCCAAAGCGTGAATTCAAAACGCAGCCTCTGCAACTCTTCATGCTAATTCTTGTAAGCCTCTGAAATTCAATATTTGCAAGTAGGAAACTGATCGCGATGGTTTTCTTAGACAGCATTCTACTCAATTCCTAAATGCCTCCAAGCACTAAAACTAATGCCGTTGCTTACTACTAAACCTTGGAAGGCTGAAGTGGTCCATTCAAATACGCATAAGCGTCAGCTTACCAGTGGCGTATTCCTGCTTCACAACGGTGAGGTAAAAATTGCGCTCGGTACCTTGTGGGAAGACTGAAGTGGTAGATACTGGAGCTTTACATGTATAGGCCCGCAATAGCGGCCTACAATTTTCACTCGTTTTTTTTTAATTTCGGTGGAAAATTATTCGCCATAACAAGGAATTGAGTCAAGATGTCATGACGTGGTTTGACGCAAGTTGAAGGATTTCTATGACGACGGGATCTGAAAGCTCGCTAGCGTAGTAAACAAATTTTTGGATAGTAACGGTCAATATGGGGAAAATGAAACATTGTTAAAGTCTATAGTATAATTTTCATTTCGTCGAATAAGAGTTTGACACAGTTGTACTGATCTTTATGTATTAACTTCAAGAACACGCCTTGTGTCATGACCACTGGTACTAGTTTGTAAGAGAAATATTGCGAGCTCTCCTGCACGAAAAGAAAACGTTGGAGATGAAAATGAAGTCGGATGCTTACAGTGAGGGTGCAAGAAAAAACAATGAGGATTTTTCAAATACAGGTGGAAAATTCGATTCGCTAGATCAGATGTGATAACCCGCCGCGGTGGCTCAGTGGTTAGGGCGCTCGGCTTCTGATCCGGAGTTCCCGGGTTCGAACCCGACCGCGGCGGTTGCGTTTTTATGGCGGCAGAACGCTAAGGCGCCCGTGTGCTTTTCGATGTCAGTGCACGTTAAAGATCCCCAGGTGGTCGAAATTATTCCGGAGCCTTCCACTAAGGCACCTCTCCCTTTCTTCTTGCACTCCCACCTTTATCCCCTCCCTTACGGCGCGGTTCAGGTGTCCGCCGATATATGAGACAGATACTACGCCATTTCCTTTCCCCAAACATCAATGATTATTATTAATATTAGATGTGGATTTTCTAGTAAAGCGATTACGCAGCGAATTCGTTTACCAGCCCAGAATCTGGGATATGGTGCCTTTTAACGCCTAATTTATTTTGTGCTTCTAAAGGATAGGTGAATAGTGTTAGGTAACGCAATTCTTGTGGAGCAAGAAGATACTGCACTTGTCAGAAGAGTATATATGAAGAAAGGCAGGAGTCAACGAAATCAAGTAACGTAAGGGGATGTTTCTACATTTTTTTAGTTGTGATTTTTAATCTATTGGAAATTTATGGTGAAATTATTTTATCACTGAAAGATAATTGATTACAAAGCAGAATAAAAACCTCCGAATGCCGCCGATGGGTTCCGAACCTACGTCCTCCGAATTTCGTGTCCGGTGCTCTAGCAACTCAGCTAAGGCGGTGGCTGCGCAATCTTCTGCTTTTGAGAGCATTTATATTGCCCGTAACCTAGTCTTGAGAGCGTTTACCAGTGACAGAAAGTACACGTCCTAAATTGCAGTGAGGGCAGTACAGGACGTTAAGACACAGCTGTTTTAGCTTCTCCGCCTAAGCAAAATGAGAAACTTATTCAGGCTGTTATTCTATCGTACGACACTGTGGCGAGTTCTTCCTTACAGCGGCAGCGAAATTGGACGCTGCTGCTCTGGTCGAGGCCACCGTTATTGATTGCTTTCTGATGCAACGCAGTAAGTAGAGCTTATATAAGAGTTAAACAAAAAAAACGTTTTTTTGGCGTCAGTGCAAAGCCCATTCATTACGAAGAAGCCGTATTCAGGCCCTCACACTGAACAGCTCCTAGCCTTTTCCCTGTTCGCGCCAATGGCGATGAGAAGCCCGATTGAAATTACTTCCGGTTGTCTGCGATAGGTCGCCTCCTAACAAGGGCAAAAGACAAAAAGAAAGTTCTTTAGTTCCGTTTCCTCGAAGCTTCTCTTCCTTCATTACGAGCGTCCTTGTCGACAGCTGGTGGATGGTTTGGTAATGTGAGGCTTTTGAAGGCGCAAGTAACAGAAAATACAGCTAAAGCGCTGTCTTATATGTGGCACAGTAGCTTTTTCTCGCGTCAATGCGTTAATGGATTGCCGCCCTGGCTTAGCGCTGTCGCATAGAACTTCTCACAAAAAAAGCGATGTCAACTAATTCACGCTTAGTGCCTCCTCTTTCAGTTAAGACGGCGGCAGTAACATTGGGTAAGGCATTTCTCCTTCCATTTCGTTTTCAACCAGAATTATTGACGTTGAATTTCTAAGTAGCGGTACTTTAGGTAAGGAAGCGTCAAAATTGACGGCGTATCTTCTGCTCATGTTTCGCCGCGAGATTTTTCTTTTTTCAGGATTTCATTTGTGGAGAAACACAAGGGAGGAGAGACGAATTTCGGTGCCCTACCGGAGACTGAAACCTACTAGATTAGGCTTTAAATCTTTAGCCCGCGGGTAAGCGTTATTTGAAACTTCCATCTTACATTTGGACATATCGGTGGAAAGCGATCCAAGATGTTCGAAGAGCCTGTACCTTACTCTGAATCCAACTAAACAGCAAACAGCCGGCATAGGAAATTTTCTTTTGCTCAGATGAGCAGAAAAAAAGCTTATCAGCCTGGAAAAACGAATTACATAGCGATCCAATGAAGAAAGTGGAATATTTTGTTCTTATTTGGTTTTGGTTGACAATTAAACGATTGTTAGCGGTCTTACCTCTTTTCAACTACTCAGAGCAGAAGATGAGACGAAGACGTGTGAGAAGAACCCGGAAGGACACATAAACGAAATTTTGAGTGTTTACAAAACAAGATAAAGACGAAAGGGCGGGAGGACTGTAATGTCGTAGAAGGCGGCGAGGCAAATAAACTCGAAGACCGTGCATGCGTGAGACGTAGAAGTTCCGCTACACTAACTTCTTTCCGAAGCGGCTATCGATTTTCGTACGTCTTCGAAACGACTAAAGTTTCGAGGCTAAGATTTTAGCCGCATTGAAAGAGGAGTCCGCGTTAGTCGCACCGAGAACTCGAAATCGATACAAAGAGCCGTTAAAAACTAAAATGTAGCTTAGAGAGAACGCTCGTCTTGCATCCATGCTCTGTTATCAATTTTTGTGCCTCGAATTCCGCAATGAGTTTCTTAGAAGCATCTTTGATTGTCAGCGAGGCTCTAGACCATCATTACAATGAGACGATATGCTCGCTGCAAGCATTCGCTGGTCTTCAAGCCTTGAGTAATATGCGAAGCCAGAAGAAATTAGGATGGCTGAAATCGATGTGCTCGGTCACCCTCTTTAATATACACAGTATAATGCGATTTTTACGTGTTCACTTCAGGATTAACTTACTCTGATTAAACTGCTATGACGTGATTTATTTTCGCAACAAAAATTCGACGAATGCATGAGCTTATCTAGTGGAGTAGAGTGGAGAGCTGGGCGAGTCGGTACATGCTTGAAGAAGGAAACCAGCGCAAAAGACGAAGACACAGGAACAAGGAACACAGGACACCGCTGGACTATCGACCAGCGATAGTCCAGCGGTGTCCTGTGTTCCTTGTTCCTGTGTCTTCGTCTTTTGCGCTGGTTTCCTTCTTCTTATCTAGTGGAGTAATTCCACTATACTGCATGGCAATGTTTGCGGTGACTATGTGAGCGTCACATCAGGAGAAATGCTTTGGTCTTTTTCAGCCGCATTCAAAGGGATGGCCTTCAAATGACGCTATACTCTACATGACATGTCGGTTGGCAAGTCACATGGCGAAAAATAGAGATGTTCATGATTATTCGATGCACACTTGCGTGTGCCTGTGAACTTGCGTGTGTGTGCGTACAACTGCTTGTGTGCGTGCACGCGCGTTTCCAAAAAAAATTGCATGACGAAGACAGTGAATTTGTACCGAGAAACTACATTACGAGCGACCAGCCTTTGCCAATGCACGTAGAAGAGCCTTGTAAGCTGGAAGATGTACGGACACGCCTATTTAAAAAAAAATATCCATCTGATTTTCTTTTTTTCTTTCTTTTTTTCGTTTCTTCTTTCTTTAATTTACCAACCCTGATTTCTTTCTTGATTTTTTTTAACGGCCAGGAAGCCAGACGAAGGGCAGTGAGGATGCTTGGAATTTGAACAGCACATACAAAAACGAACGGTAGAGCTTTTTCAATAAATAAATAAAAACAATCTGCTAAATAAAATTCACTTTTAGCAAGGTGAAAGTGGGCAAATATTCAAACCTGTGAAAAAACTGAAGACAGACCAGAAAAGACAGCTAAAACGCCTTCTTATGTGTGGCACAATAGCGTTTTCTCGGGTAAATGCGTCAATGCAACTGCGATTGATGTCTTGCGAGAAAAAAAAATTTGGTTTCTAATTTCGAGTACTTGCCACATGGCATAAGTTGGCCAGTAAATACACTACGTAAAGCCTATCTCTAACGACAAGCATTCCCAGGATCGGGTCTGTGGGTCCGTCAGCCACAGGGTGAAGTCTTCCTCCTCAGTTTTTTTTCTTTTAAAGATTGCACTGTAACAATTAATATATCCGCAGATCTCCTGACGACATCCTGAATTTTTGTATAGTAACGTTTTTGCTATCGTGAAAAGCGCACCCCATTGGTTTTCAATGGGAGCCTTAACTGTCTGGCGCGAATCGATGGAAACACTTTAAAAGAAAGATTTTGCTACATATCATAACAACGAACCATTGTCTTCAATATTTCTGTAAAAGTATCATGGTATTTGTTTTCAATTTTCTGATTTTCTATCCGAAATTGTTGGATATATACGGCGTACCGGGCTACTGAGGTGGAAAACCTTACATCTTACTTACCTACATTAGAAATGCGGCCTTTCTAGTGTGCCTTGTGAAGCAAATGTATCACATCAATTTGCGTCGCTTCTTCGAAATAGCGCCTCGCCAAACGATTTCATCACGCTCTTTATATGCTTTGTATTTAGATATGCCCTCTTCTTTTCAATTAGATTTCTTGACTCAATACCACCACGACAACTACCGAGTTTCGTTACGTGCTGTTAATAGCATTTGTAATAACGTTGAGCTTTATTCGCACTATAGTGCCGTACTCAAGACCTGGGCACCCAAATATTTGCATTTACTTGCAGAACCCAGAAAAATGTGCCTACAAGTTGATATGTTGAGTAGTGAGTGAGGGGTTTGTTTTTCCCGCCTCCTTTATCCTGTCTGCGTTCTAGGTCCTGGTTCAAATAATGGATGCCCTCGAGTAAATATTACACGCCATGTTCATCGTTACATCAGGCAACGCTATATCAAACACAATACTGTTTTTTCACAGGTTGGAATAACTGCCCACTCTCACTTTGCTAAAGTGATTTTTTTAGCAGATAGTTTTTATTTATTTATTGAAAAGCTCTACTGTTCGTTTGTGTATGTGCTGTTCAAATGCCAAGCATCCTCACTGCCCTTCGTCTCACTTCATGGTCGTTAAAAAAAAACAAGAAATTGGGGTCGTTAAATGAAACAGAGAAGGAAAGAAAAAAGGAAAAAGAAAAGAAAATAAACAAAACCATAACAGACTACCCCATTATTATACGTAATACACAGAACCCTCTCATTGCGAGTAACCACCTCCTACAGTACAGGAAAGCATTTGCATGCCACTGTTAACTCCGTAACGGCTTGCATTCATCCATGGAACCCGACAAATATTTCCGACGTAATGCAGCTCAGAGTCCTTAGCAAAGAGTAAGCAAAAAATTTCGTTCATGTGTTAAGCGTTGCAGGCGGTTGGTCATGCAGTTCGGGTGGCCGAGGAGAATGTCGCAATTGTGCAGAGGGATGTTATAGTACGTCTATCCTGTAGTTGTTCTTCTACCGCATAATATGAAGGCAGTTCTACAACTAAAGTTTTGGGGTGGTCGTTATCTGCACTTGCAATACCGCTGAATTTAATTGCTGCAAAGAAACCCCTTTAACTAAGCGAGGTTTCGAGTCCTTGCAATAAACTATGCAGTGTGTCTCACGTATGAATTCATACAATTTGTACAAACAAGCTTTTTGAGTTAGAAGAGCCCTTTTTTTACATAGCATTGTCAGCGGTCTAGTACATCAGAATACAGCTATGGCGTGCTAACTAACAGGTTTGTCAACTAATACTGAATAGCTAATGGCTTGGTGAATTCGCTTCCCTACAGCTAATGTGGATTCTCAGTTCAGGTGACGCCACTGCTGAGGTGGTGACGTCATATTCCCCCAGCTGAAGGGATTCCTTCGCTCTGTTTACGTCACTGGTGAGAGTATTCTCTGCCAGCCAAACAGTCTTTCTGAAGAACGTCGGAGGGCGCCGAGTTTTCGGCTCTGTGAGGGTTCTACGTTACCGCGTAGAACAAATTATTTTTCAAACCGGGAACGAAACATATAAAAGGTACATTACGTACAGCTTTTCCTAATATGAGCCAGTTCGCAAATGAATTTTATTTCAATTGATCAGCTGAGATACGGTACGTTTCAAAGAAAAACGCTCTCTACTCCTTCCGAAGCGCAGGTCGTGAGCGGTTGGTCATGCAGTTGGGGTGGCCGAGGAAAATGTCGCACTTGTTCAGGTAGAAGTTAGAGTACGGCTATCCTGTAGTCGTTCTTCTACCGCACGACAATGCTCCGGCTTCCTCCTTACCGCGTTCACAAAATTGGATGCTTCTTCTGGGGCCCTGGAAGGCTGTTATTGATTACTTTCTGATGCAACGCAGTTAGTGGAGCTTATATAAAACGTTACCTAAAACATGCTCCATTGACGTCAATACAAAGCCCATTCATTACGACATGGTCGCAATCAGGCCCTCATGTTGAACAGCACCTAGCCTTTTCAAACTTCGCAACGATGGGAAGTAGAAGACAGATTGGAATTGCTTCCGTGTGTCTCTGACAGGTCACCACCTAAGCAGTGGCAAGGGACAAAAAGAAATTTCTGCAGCTCTTTTTCCTGGAAGATTCTCTTCTTTCATTACTAGCACACTTCTCGACAGCTGGTAGAGCCTGTGCTAAGGCAAGGTTTTTGTACTCGTAACAAACCGAAAAGAAAACATAAGCATTGCCATGTGTGCGACAAAATAGCATTTTGTCTCTTCGTAGCGTTAATGGGCTGCCGCCCTATCATTACGTTGTCTCGTACAAGTGGTCACAAAAGCAACAAAGTCTGCTAATTCAAGTTGAGGACCCCCTCAATCAGGAAGTGTGCAGCGGTCATTCTGGGTAAGCAGTTGCTCCATCCATATTTTTTTGCACGCGAATGAGTGCGGTTCGGCTTGTCACGAGTATAGGGTATTCATTAAGGACTCCTTTAGAATGAAGGAATGCCTTTCGTACATGTTTGACCGGGACGCTTTTAGTTATCATTTTTTTATTGATAACTTTTCTAGTTTTCTGTGGGGACGGGGAAGAAACGACTGGTTTTCTGGCTTCCTGGCAGGCTCAATTTCAAGAAAAGAGGGTTCAGAACTTGAGCCGGCGGGCGAGCGTTATTTCAAAGTTCCATCGGTCAGTTCGACTGCCAGCTGAAAAAAATTGATGATGGCCTAGCTCTGTTATGCCAGGATATGCGTAGCGTAAGCGCGGCGACATCTAGTTCGGAAGAGTTAATATATGAAAGGTGTGCATTCACTGCATGAGCCTTTATTCACGACGTCGTGGCGAAGTGGTAGCGTCTCCGCCTCAAATGCCAAAGGCCCTGATTCGATTCCCAGCCTCGACACAGGGCTTTTTTTATTTAGTGAGTGTGCGGGGAGTTGCCCACGTGGCCACTTGGCCGGTCACGTGGTGCAGAGTAGCGGCCGGCTGCATGGTGCCGTGGCTGGTCACGTGGTTCGTCACGCGGCTGGTAACGTGACCAGTCAAGTAGTGCGGTTTCCAGATGATGCGCAGATGGGCGAGGCGCGTGCGGCGGCGGCGTCTCCGGAGCGCCAGCTGCGCGCCGTGTGACGTCACTGCTCCTCGCGCATGCGCAGCACGCTCTCTCCAAGTGCAACGCGAAACTGCTGAACCTAGGCAAGTGTAATTTACGCTACAAATTCTCATCCAGATAGCCGAGAACCCTTTCTTTCACTCAAGATCGCAATTACCTACAGCCAACCGGCGTAGCACTTTTTTTTACAAGTGGGAGACAAACGTTTCTCACCCGGGAAAAGCCAATGACAGACTAACCAAAGAAAACAAGTTGAATGGTTTCTTCAATTCCCTTTCAGCGCTGTGTTTCTCTTTCTTCTGTCGTCCATGCGTTTTGTGCGATGCATATTTTTCTTTTCCCTAACTCTTGTTGCGCATATGATAACTTTTAGGTCTTGCCCCAAGCAGAAGGCAGGGCTTAACCGTTTTGCAACCATGCCGAAGGACCTTTGATCATGTTTTCAGTCCGCCCTTTCTCCCTTATGTTTGTATTCACGCCCACGTTCTTGGTACTGATTGAACGATAGTATCAATATTTTCAGAGAAAACCACCTTTTCATTAAATGACAGTAGTTAGGGTAATATTTGCTCCAAGAAGGCCAAAACACAGGCCTCCCAGGCGGTGCTGTTTTCCAAGCTGATGCCAGTAGGCAGATCGGGAAAGGTAGATCGCAATCCGGAATGTATAAGCACGTTTGAGATCTCCCCTCCTGCACAGGTCCCAGTACTGCCAGCAAACCTGTTCTTGCCTTTATGGTAACGCTTCTTCAATAAGTTCCGGACACATTAGTAGCATAAGAAGGTTTTTCCGAGCTTCTTCCTTCAACATTCGCACACATTCCTACGATTGATCGCAGCGTATTTTTCTCGCTGTTTTGGCGGTAATTTTCATTTTGTTCTTTGTCGTTTTCTGCTCGAGACGAACAATGTTAGCTTTAAGCAGGCACCCAGCGATCAATAATTCACTAACAGCATCCCTACCGCTGACTGTTTTGCTGTCGCAACCGAATATGTAACACGAATGTCGTACCGCAAGTAAACTTTTGTTTTCTGTGTTTCATATGCGTTTAGGTTATAGGGTTTCTGCTCTTTGCAAAGAAGAAGCTTTAATTTGTTCAAGAAGTACTTTGGATTGGGCTAGTTGGTGCATAGTTTTTTGATGATGTCAGGATGGCGCGAAAATAACAAGGACAAAAGAGGCACACGAAGTGGCGCCTGTCCTGTTGTGTTTGTATGCCTCTTTTGTCTTTGCTTTTTTCGCGCCGTCCTGATATCATCAAAAAATTTTCATTTGTTGCCCGCTGTGCGCTAATTCTCAACAATAGCCTGCTGTTATCCAGGAAGCAAAACCGTCGGTTCCAACATATCGGATGTCCTGCTGTCGAAACAAATGATAATATATTATTGGCTGTCAGCATGTCATTGCGCACTATCGTGATACAACAAACACAGCTTCCTCTATCGTTCATAGCGCCCATCGCAGCTTCGTTATTTTTGCGTTTACTGTTTAATTTGCCCGTTCAAAATGTGGTTGCTTGTTTTTGTAGGAGCTATGGAGTTTATAAAAATGAAACCCTATTAGCGGATACGTATAAGGGGATGGAGATACCGAGATGAAAATTTTATTACTGAAATCAAATAAAAAAATCTTTTATCAAAATCTCAATTCTTTCCCGTGTTTGGTTTGTAGCATATTGCATGTTCTTCAACGCGCGTATAAAGAGAGGTATGAGTTGGAATTAGAAAAATTACGAAACTAGAATCCCAACCCTCTTACGCATCAAAATTGACTCTGAAGGATCGGAATTTTTATTCCAAACGTGATTCATTTCTCACGGCTCTGTCGACTTGAGTCTTCGCTTTTCGGCCTTCGACGATTACATAAAGACACCCAAGGTTTGCAGCACTTCAAGGGTCTCGAGCGGATAATCCAATCGTTGACACCTCAATTCCGAGTGCAAGAAATAACGGTTCGTGAGCAGTAGAAAAAAAATGGCTGAGAAGATAATACTCAGTAAAGTGTCGTGTTCGAAAATCAATTTCTCGAAAGCAGAATCTGATATACGGGTCGTAGGCAGGGCTATACTTTTTACGTGCAAATCAAGATCGCCTAGAGGCTCGAAGCGTTAAGGTACACCTGCTTCTGCATGCGCCGTTGTCACGGATCTCTCCGGAGAACACTCGGACTTCAAGAATAGACTAGGCGACGGGTGTACCCACACAAACGCACATTTAATACACCCTACGTGACACACACACTAGAACACAAAACTAACAAAACTAACACAACACACAAAGGCTATAAATATACACGACCCGGGTGCACTACTACCAGCGTCTGCTGCTAGCGTTCTACTATTCGTGGGAGGCGTTCGTGCTCACGGTTGGTTCGGTGCGGCTGCGGCATTGTATGGATCCCGTAGCCGACGTCAAGGCGGCGTCCGGCGTGCTTAGGCTGGCGTTGCTGGCGGCGTTCGACGTGCTTGGGCTGGCGTCGCTGGCTGTGTCGTACAAGCTCCCGGTCCAAGCGCCCGTGGAGGTGATGCCGGTGTTGTTGGCGTGAGGGCACCACCCGGATGGTTGGCAAAAGCGCTGGAGACACGCCTGGCCGTAGCGGGTGGTAGCGCCCTCCATCGACTCCCCGGAACGGGCTCAGGCACGGCAGGAAGTCCACGATGCGGAGTCGTAGAACGCGAGCTCACCGGAGCAGTAGCCAGCGTCGCTCTCTTCCAGCTAAAGTGTCCCTCACCCGCCGGAGCCTCCGCTTCTCTGCTGTTCCCCCTCGGGCCTCGCTCTCACTCGCCCTTGTATAGTCTTGGTGTTAGTCCACGTATGCCTTGTCGTCGTCTTCTTCTCTTCTCCACCAATCATCTCTCCCCACCTCACCGAATGCTTTTCCACCAATCATCTCCCTCCACCTCACCGAATGCTTCTTCTTCCTCTTCTTTATTCTTCGGTTAATTCGCGTCGTCTTCTTCACACCTTTTTCCTTTAAAATGTAATTTAGGCTCCTTAATATATGTGACAGCAGTCACGGGGTAATAAATGAGTTTAGTGGATATGAAGGTTAGACTGCTGTTTTCAACTGATATCACTATTAAGGCTAAAAAAAGAGGGACACCGCGCTTAATTTTCTTGACGTGAATTTTTCTGAGGACGCGTCTTTCACAAGGCAGAACTCTTTTTTATCATGCTTTTCTTCGTGTGGCCCGATGACAGTACCGCTAGCCATTTTTGGGCATAGTGTGTATAAATAACTGACCACAGCTTTTAACGAAGGTTTTTTCTTTGTTTCTTTTTCTGTTTTGAGCCAAGTGCTCCGCATCAGAACTCTTTCCCGATTAGGATTTTTGTTAGTTCAGCTTCTTTTTGTCACTCATGGAACCTGTGTATTGTTCTCTCAATTTATCTTCAATTACGAAGGCCTTCCCTTATAGGTAAGCGCAAAAGTGCCTACGTTCACAGTGACAGCTATACAGCATATACCCTCTTGATTACGCGTCTTTCGTTTCAACACAAAACCACTGCGCTTTCGAGCGCTGACGCCGTGAACCAACCAACGAGGAGGAATCAAGGTCTGTATCTCGGCCACTGTCGTTTTCGAATGGTGTTTCAGAAATTGTGAGTGGCCGTGTGGGGTTTTCAGGTTCCGAAGCGACTATTCCTACGAGGAAATCGGTAATGGAAGGCTCCGGCTTAATTTAGTCCACCTTGGGCTCTTTTCATTGCGCTGACAACGCACGTCACTTGGGCGTTTTGTATCTCCTCCAGACTGCACGAGAAGCAGCAGTCGGGATCGAATTACTGGCCTTGCGATCAACACCCGGATGCCAGGGTCACTTAGCCACCAAAGGGCGTTCGGTTAGGAAATAGCGACAAGGAATAAGAAGGAAGGAAACGATGGCATGTCACAGCAATGACAGCATGCAAATAATGTACCCTTTTCACCACGCCGCCTGTTCACAGCCCTGGCCACACTTTTTTCAAGAAACAAAAGACCTCGTATGCTACTATGCGAAACATGTTTTCATTTGCGAATTGCTGTTGATGCGAAACGCAAAGATTGTGACAATTGTTCCTGAACGTCAATGCAAAAAATCACTGAATTCGAAAG
This sequence comes from Amblyomma americanum, assembly GCF_052857255.1. Lineage (NCBI taxonomy): Eukaryota > Metazoa > Arthropoda > Arachnida > Ixodida > Ixodidae > Amblyomma > Amblyomma americanum. The sequence goes on from NC_135504.1 coordinate 115,825,369, forward strand.
ATATGCTATTAACAGTTTCACTTAGCAATAACTGCGCTCCTAGCGCACGCGCATGGAGTATCCAAAAGTACTTGTGGTTCCCCGGAGCATTACGTAAGGTTAGGCCCATAGTTTAGAAATTCAGCAGCTCGAACCCCAGAAACCCCGTATCGTGATAAAAAAAATTTCTCTCTCCATAAGACACACCACATGGAGTCAAAGGCAGTAGTGATTGTCTCGGGATGCCACCGGGCCGCGGAGTGGAATTAAATCTTGCAGGAGGTAACCCACCCTCCCCATCTTCTATACTGGTCTTCCATAAAACTTTTCATATCAGCCACTAAACTGTCTTAACTCAGTGTCCTCAATGGACTCAAAATTTAAGGCCATGCTATTTTATTCTGAAGCATTTTAAAGTTAGCTACCTAAAGCTGATTCCGCGATTTATCATTTTCCTATGCCCGTGCACGCCGCGCGGGTGGCCAGTGGGAGCTTTAGCATGCACTCGACAAAGAACAACAGGTAGAGGCAAAAAACTTCATCGAAGGCAAAAAAAAAAACACGAGATGTCGCCTTGCAAGCGCTACCACTCACACGAGAAAGGCTAAACGAAAGAATTGAAGGAGTGTACGATGGGGGGCTAGTTGGTAATCCATGAACTAAGAACGAAAACCACGCAAAGGACGATACACAGGGAAGAAGTAGACAGGACGAGCGCGGACTTGCAACTGTTTATTGAAACACATCTTGCTGGGTTTCCCTCGTCGCTTCTGCAGGCCGCTGCCGGGTCTCTGTTGAGAACCGTCATCCCAATTTCTAGTGCTCGAGAATCTGGCATTCGTGAGAGGCGGAAATTTGAAGTACTGCCCTATATACATAAGACCTCGCATGGCCTGAAGAGGGTAGCAGGAAAATTCGGTGTGGATATCTTCTTTTCGGCGCCTTGTAAGCTGTCCCGTTTGTGCGCGCTAACTAACAATGAAACGAGAACAAAAGCAGGCTGTGGTGTAAACCACAAAATCAAGTTTGTGTCCTGTCGAATGGGAGTAGTGTATGAAATCCCGCTTAGTTGCGGCTCAGTTTACGTGGGACAAACGGGACGCTGCATTAATAAGCGCCTACAAGAACACAAAAATTCGTTGGGCTCTCACAGCGGCATGCATTTGCCCAAACACTGTCTTTCCTGTGACAATAAATGCACGCCACTCTTTGAGCGTACAAAGATAATCGGAAGGGCCAAAGACCAGAAAACGCGTGAGGTCATCGAAGCCTGGCAGATTGATAGATATGGGCCCGAGAAGTGTGTAAGCGAGGCTTCGGTCTATCTGTACAAGAAGGAGCTGAAGTTCTTGAACTCGATAAGATAGAGTTTGCTTGTTGCGCATGCGTAGGGTTGGTGATGGAAGGAAGATGTGTTTCAATAAACAGTTGCAAGTCCGCGCTCGTCCTGTCTACTTCTTCCCTGTGTATCGTCCTTTGCGTGGTTTTCGTTCTTAGTAAACGAAAGAACAGAGCGATATGCAGCCGTCAAGTCAACCACCCCCGATGCGCAGCGGACAGGACAGTACGCCTTCTACATATGTGCTCTCGGGGGCAAAAGTTGTATACTCCACGCAGCGGGAGCAGGAGCAACGAAAAACTGCATCGTAACGCCATCTACAGGCGGCATCTCTGATCGAGACAGCCAATGGAAGCCCTTTATTATCTGCAGGCATGTCGTTCGACTCGTTTCAATGTTTCATGTTTTAGATGGCGTTACGATGCAGTTTTCTCTTGCTCCGGCTCCCGCTGCGTGGAGTATACCACTATTGTCCCCGATAGTACATATGTGTGGCACTCCTCGATATCGGCGCGCTTGCTTAACAGCCTAAGAACACGACGCTAGGTTCGAAAACGGGTGTACAGTTTGGCGACGTCCGGTGCATGAACAACCTCACGCTGCAGAGGCCAGTGCCTACTTTGCGAAGCTCTTCGTGCGAGATTGGTTCGGAGTCTCCTGAAGTAAGTGGTATACACTGTAGCTCACCTTCGACATTCCGCGTGTATAAGAACAAAGACATTGACCATTGCACAAAGAGGGAAATCACTATTTTCATTGACATCGGGAACGAAAGAATAACACCAATATTGGGAGTAGGTGACGTTTGGTTTGTACAGGTCAAGTGCGATGATATTAATGCTGTTCTGTTTCCAGTCTACATAAGTCGCAATTCTATAAAGATAAATTTTTTTTCCATGAATCCTGTTACACGCAGCGTTGGTCATGGAATACCATTCAGCGAAAAATCAATTGGACCGAGGGCAGCCAAGGACCCTGACGGGGATTTCAATTCAACATCACGAAAAAAGAAAACCAGTGGTTCATCGAATACTTTAAGAAGGAGAATACATCATCATCGTCATCACCCTGACTACGCCCACTGCAGAGCAAAAGCCTCTCCCATGTCTCTCCAGTTTAGCCGGTCCTTTGCCAGCTTCGCCCTCCGTATAACCTCCAACTTCTTAATCTCACCCGCGCACCTAGGTTTCTGTCGCTCCCTGGTACGCTTTGCTTCTTTTGGAATGCACTCCGTTACTCTTACGAACCATCGGTTATCCGGCCATCGCATTACACGCCCTGCCCAAGCTCATTTCTTTCTCGTGATTTCGACTAGGATGTCACTAAGCTGCATTTTTCCCTCACCCACTCTGCCCGCTTCCGGCCTCTTAACGTTACACCTATGATTTTTCTTTCCGTAGGTCGCTGCGTTGCCCTTAACTAGAGCTGAACCCTACCGGTAAGCTAGAGCTGTTGTACACTTTTCTCATGAGGGATATTGGAGAACTACGTGAGAGTAAAGACAAGTATAAGTGCCAACAATACGATACCGACGTGTCGTCTGTCACGTCTTCACTAGGGCATTCTACTTGGGAACTACCAAATACAACGCCTACTTCAGTATGCACAGACCGCTAGTCTCAATACCATAATCCTAACGTGGCGACAGGAACTCCGAACTCGATAGTATCAATAAATAAAGGAAACTCAAAATTAATAAATTGTGGCGTTGTACTGAAACTAACATGCGTACTGAGTATCATGCGCATCTTTCTCGCATCTCGGAGACAACCAGCGTACTGGTTTCTGCCTCATTTGCGCGTTTCAATATATATTCAAAATCGTCCACTAAGCCTCCTGGTTGCTATGATTCGTTCCAATTTCAATACACGTCAGAGGAATATGATGTATGTACCTGAATAATTTCACACATATAGTTGATCGAGGGTATTCATTCATTTCCTAATAAACCGTAGTAAATTCCTTACAACGCACCGAAGCCTGAACGAAATGGACCAATGTATTTAAGGGGAACACCAATGTTGCAGTAGGTTTAAGTTCACAAATAACTATCTATTAGCGTTCGGGCGACGTTTCTAAGAACGTTCCCAGGGTTAGAAAACTTTTTCGTCTTCTTAGGATCGAGCCCTGGACCACTGGAAGTCCATGCAGCCGCTCTACAAACAAGGCTCAGCAGGACACAAAACAGATAGTGTAACGAGCGCGAAATGATTAAAAAGTAATGGTGTAATCTTTGCTACGCCTAGACTTCTTAAATTCAGGAATGCTTGAGTGCTGACCCGTGTTTCCGCTTCCGAAGACGTTTTTCTTCGCGCTCCTCTTCTGTAGTCAAAGGTCACAACTATAGATTGTTACATTGGAAATAACTCTCATGGAGTGACAGATAATCGTCATTAGGCAGACAGTTTTTGAAGCCAAAAGCTTCACTACGTTATGTAAAACAGTGCTCGGGTAGGCAGCACCACGGACTTGAACGACCTTAAGCACAACCAAGGATTGCCGTGTATGACCATATGTGGTACAGTTATGGTGTCGAACCCTTGAACCTTGACCTCGACCTATAACCTTCACTTGACTTTTGACCATTTATATTCGGCGACCTTTGGGTTGACCTTTGAATTTTGACCTTAAGAACATCTGATCGGGTGATGTGAAGGCACGTGATGACATCCGATGGGGGTGTCGTAAGACCATGTGATACCGCGTCATAGCCGCGTGGCCGTCTGGGTATATTAATACGGCTGTCGCGAGCGTGTAACAGAGCTTCCATGGACCAGCCTTAGACGCCTAGCAAAGGCGCCTGCTTTTCGCTGAATTCCAGCTTTATCCAAGTTAAGGCGCTGGAAATTTTTTTTTTTTGTGGAGGAATGCAAATATACCATTCTTGATGTCATTGTTAAGATCATCCCTTTTCGTCAAGAATATTTCAGAAGGAAATGTGAACACTGCTTAAAACTGGGCTTGAGGAAACGCAAGTGTGATCATTAGCTTAGGCGCCTTTTTAAAGAAGCCTGCAGGAGATTTAGAAGGCGCTGTAATTTAGGAAATTATATGGTGTAACTTCAACCTTTCAAGAGGGGCGTTTTCTTTTATAAATGATACGCATGCGGAAAGCTCTACTTAAAAATCTAGTACTGCAGTGAAACGACAGTTCCGCCAAGTGTACACGATTCTTCACAAAGAAAGAGGTAGCGACAAAGGACGAAGGCGGGTACACAGGACCACTCTGGTCCAGTGCATTCGTTCCATTCTTTTCATTCTATTCTTCCATTTCCATCCTTTGACAATGCGCTGTCTCTTACTGCGCTCTCTCTTTCTGAAGATTCCTGTAGCAGTTCTGCGCAAAAGAGTGCATTAAGAAAATTTTAAGTAGATTCAAACCTTCCTTTTCCTTTACTACTGCAGAAAGTGTCGTGCGTTGAAAGCAAAAGCGTATGTGAAAGCAAGAAATGTACAGTACGAATAATAATGCCAGCAAATATTGCCTTAAGTATTTAACTCTTTGGGACGAGTACATATAACACAAACTTTATTTATAGACGAATTTTTTCCGGCAGACAATCCCCACGAGATCAGCAGGACTTCTCTCAAAAGTTTGCAGCAGTGAAGATCACTTAATTCAGGGGGCGGGCCGATGTATAAGAAATGCCGAGAAAAACAAACTGCAACCTTTTTTCGTGCTCCAAAAATCAACCCTGCTATTTTCGTTTGCCACAAATGACGCTAGAAATTTGAAAAATCTCACAGCATACGCGTTCAGCCTCAGTTTGTTTTTATACCTGGGACATTAAAGCAGCAGCGAGCAGGCTTGGAACGCATTAGTCGGAAAGTGTTTCTGCACGAAAGTGACGTAAGAGACCACTTCGACGCCCGAAGAAACTCCGAATATGGCAGTATGGAGCACTCTAGTCAAGCAGGCCACTCCATTCAGCCGATAACTGGAGTACCGATAGGAAAAAAAAAAAAACTAGGAACGCAAACCAAAGGAACGATTCATGAAATATTGCGATTAAGTTACAAAAGCAAATGCATAGAGTGTTAAGCGTTGCTGCTGCATTTTTTTTATTTCAGTCCACTGCATCTGGAGCGTGATTGCGCGCCGACCTTTAGAGCTGAAACACATTAGGCAACACAGAAAAGAAAAGGCGACGTCCACTCGGCAGTAGAGGTTTGCCAAACGCGGGTTTGGTGGTAAAACATTTCGGCGTTGTGAAGAAGAAAAAATCGCTTACAATGCTTGCATGTATAAGGGCCCAAATTCTCCATTTGTTGGAATTATTAACGAACGACCTGGAGCCCATGTAGCCGCGTAATAAACTTTGCTGCCCAGCAGATACACCCAGTAATCTTTTCACTTGAAATAAGGAAAGGTCAATGGTTTCAACTGGCCTTGCGGCAAATTTGTACGGTATCAACTAAAGCGTGCAAAGCATGTGCATCGCTAACAATACCTTTATTCGCAATTTAGGCTTTTTGTGCCCTCCTTGTGCGGGTCAAAAACACATATTCCATGCCGCTTTTTGGCCAGGTTGCCTCAAAACGACTAACAAAAGCAGCATATTCTTCTGGATCAACGCTACGCATTCTCAAAGCGATGCTTAAAACTCCGAATCGTAGGGGCTGTTCAGCAGCTGAAGATCATAAAATAGCGGGGATGCAGGGTATAATTTTTTCGCGAACGGAGCGAGCCTGCGCTTTTTGGCGTCAGCGTTACACTGTGTGAAGCGTCGACACAAGAAAGAAATCAATCTATACAAAGTGCTACTTGCGAAACAAGTGCACCGGGTCGTGGTTGCGCCGGAGCTCATATCGCCGGCGTGGTATTTAATCAGAGGCCTCTCTGCTGAGCTCGGGTACTGTGGTGCGGAAGCCTGCGTGACCTGGCGACAGCGGTCTCCTTCCCTCCGCATCCTTTATCACGCTCTCCGTTGGTCGCACATGCGGATGCCGCAAAGAGAAAGATAAGAGGCGTAGTGGTCCATACTATCAGAGATTCTCCGCTCAGCCTAAAACTATGCAGCCTTGTGGAGGGATACGGCAGGGACCACCAAATCGCAGAATTGAGCGCGTCTCTGCGCAGCATTTCTGATCGAAGAACTTATCCGTGACCACGTCACCAACGCTTCAGAAATTAAAAGCACAAGCTGCAATAGAACGCAGTGCTTTTAAGTATTCTCCTGGGGAAGGAAAAAAAAACAATGACATGCCAAAGCGATGCTGAATAAAAGAAGGTCTCGTTAAGGCTAGTTGGTAATTGTTTATTTTTTCGGATAGATCGTATCTGAAAATGCAAAAGACAAGAGAGTGCTCCTTATAAATAACGATCTTCGTGCAAAGACGTCACTACTGGCAAATGACAAGAACTTGTGGTGTTATCACTACCAAAAATTCTAAACTTCTGGAGTCTTCACCATCATCAATATTATCATCAGACTGACTACGCCAATGCAAGGCAAATGCCTCTTGCATATTTGTCGAGAACTCGTGGACAAACAGTTTGAGTAGTCAAATATTGTAAGCCACTGTTATGCAAATGTTCAAGACAATGGTCCATTCCCTCGATGCGTAGCAAAAATTATCTTTCAGTTTTTTCACTGCTCAATGCGAGCAGTGGAAATCAATGGGGAAAATTCTATGGAAAATAAACGTGGAACGTTTCGAACGATAGCAAAAAGGTTAATAGGGAAGAAATGGAAGCCTGCTGGCAGGGGATCCATTGGTATATTCTTTGTTATCGGTTACAGGGAAACTTAAAATATATAAAAAAATTGGTTTCATAAATTCTCTCCCGTTGAAAAATTCTTTTGTGCAGAATTGTTGGGTATGGTCTCCGTTCAGTCGTGTACTGTGCCAGCTGCGGCCACCCTGTCCCCGAAAATTTCTTGATCTAATCCGCTCACCTTCATAAACCATTTCAAATGCAAGCGTTCCGCTTTGCCGTGATTTCGTGAATGATCCGAATGCTTCCTTTTCTCAAAAGTGGTGTTAACACTTGCAACTCTGCTCCCGTTTGCCGCAATGATTTTCTTAACAGAAATCTGTTGGCGTAAAATTAAATATTTTTTTAAGTTAACCCTCATATACCGTTGTTTCTCTTCTTTGTACATATGTGATTGCTGCGCTTTGCTTGTTCACGCCTTCATAAACATGCGCGTCACTTAATTTTTCAAAGTCAGCAGGACCTCCTCGAAGTCCCAAGCCTCGGTGTTGCATGAGGGACACTGATTACCTCGTAATTACCTCATTGCTCGTCGTTTCAGCGTTTTGAATACCCTCTCGAAAGGTCCCCTCTGTAGCAGAGTGCTTGAAGAGAACATAACGAAACAACTCTGAAAGATACTATGGCTTCGCTGCGCTCAGCAGTGATCTTTTTCCTGCGCGATACAGCCTGAAATGAAGTTCGGCATGCGGGGCGAAAGAGAGAAAACAAGTTTACTTTGCAGAGCACCGTGTCGGTTTTGAGAGAGATAATGGCAAAATAATTGATGAGAGAGAGAAATAATAAGGAAACGAAGCAAACAATTTAGCGAATAAAGTCGTAGAAAAAAATGGGGGAAATCGTTTGATTTGTTTTTAAGGCGTTTAACGTCGCAAAGCGGCTCAGACCATGAAGGACGCCGTAGAAATTTCGACCACCTGCTCTAGAAATTTCGACCACCTGGGTTTCTTTAACGTGCACTGACATTGCACAGCACACGGGCCTCTAAAATTTCGCCTCCATCGAAATTCGACCACCGCGGGCCGGGATCCAACCCGCATATTTCAGGTCAGCAGCGGAGCCCCATAACCACTGAGACATCGCGGTGGCTATAAGAAACGGGGGAAATAAAAAATAAATTAAAAGGTAGGAAGGAAGCAAGAAAAAAAGAATAAAAGAAAGAGAGAAGGAGACACGAAACGAAGGAATCAGAAAAGATGGAGAAAGAATGACGAAAAGAAGACACTAATTTCCTCTTGACCGACAGCAAAAGATAAGAAAATAACATTCCCCTATGTTCCTGTTTTGTTATGAAGCGATGTTTATTGCCTCAGGGCATAAAAACTATGAAGTGAGAAATGAGTAAGATGCTTAGAAAAATAAAAAAAAGGTGGGTTGATTTGATGAAATCAAGACGTGAACGATGATATGGACCCTGTGTTCTTGCGGACTGGACACCCGGGGCGGGGATATAAATCTTTGAAATGCGACCACTTGCGTGTCACAGCTGGAGTTAGGGCAACCCCGACCCGTATCCTCCGAAGCGCACCCTCCTCTGCATGGCTAAGACCACGGGGGCGGGTTACCGCACACGGACGGATTAGAGCACGTGTGCGGCGCCGGAGGTGTTCCTTTCTTGTTAAAAGGAGGGTGCTGTCATCCAGAGGGAGGACTCGAGGCAAAGACGAGGTTGGGGTCGAAAGGCGGGTCGCAGAATCTGCGCGGCTTTGTGCGCTCAGGCGGTCAAGCGGGACCCACTCAATACGGATTTGCTGCGGATTGCGTGCCTCTACACGATAGATGTCTTGGCAGATTTCTGGGGTGCGACTGACACGTCGTAGTAAGCATGTGGCCTGAAGGACCTCGGTGCGAATGACAATGCGGGCCGTGGGTAGCATGGGAACGACGGCCACACAGCAAAGTGCCTCTTGAACCGCAATCATCTCCGCACAGAAGGAGTAAGGAGGTTCTGAGAAGCGAAACCTTGACGTTTTGTTAGAGCAGGCTTGCAAGGACGGTTAACTGCCGTTGTTGCTTCGCAGGCCTGGACGCTTGCGTCAACGTACATGACGATGGAGCCATGCGGCAGATTGACGTCTTGCTCTGCAATTCGGTCGCGAAACGACGATGCCGCGTGTGTAGATGATGGCTGATGTAGGTCAGTTGGCGTGTTGTCGCTTAGCTGCACAAAACGCTAAGGAGGAAGAACTCGCGGGGCGGCTGTAGAATGGAGTGCGATGAAGCATATGCCCTGAGTGCTTACGTTGTGTGCGTAAGGCTTGACTCTAGGACGCGAGCATCGCGTCGTTGCTGCACCAGCTCATCTAGTGTATTCAGCTGCACATGTTCTTGGAGCGCCACGATAGGGGTAATGCGGCGAAGGTAAGTGATGACCCTCATTGCATCTCGATTAACAGCTTCTAGACGACCCCACTGAACCCTCATCAAATGATGGAATTGGGTTTGGTAAACGAGGCGCGGATGCACAACCGCCCGCACCAACTCTCGTGCAACATGAGAGCGGGCTCCGCCTGTTTTAGGAGCAACGCGTCTGATCAGACCCAGCACCTGAATTGCTTGCTTTTAAGCCCGAGAAAGCCAAGCAGTACCTGTTCCTAACCCGTGTATTGTCAAGCCCAAGATTTTTACGGTCGAATTTTCTTGAATTGGAGCTCCGGATAAATGGAGACGAATTGGTATTGCAGCCAGTTTACGGCGCCCCCAGTGGTTGGCGATTGACACGAACGTTGTTTTACTCACTGAAAGCTGCAGACCAATTGAAGAAGCAAAAGTCGACGTAATATCTGTGGCTGATTGTAGGCCTGCTGCTTGAGTCATCATGTCGTTGTGAGTGCTCTACACCGTTATATGATCAGCATACAATAAGAACTTAATCTCAGAGACATCATGTAAGCGCCAAGCAAGGGGGATAAAAGCAATATTAAGTAATGTTGGCGATAACACCAATCCCTAGGGAACGCCGCGAAGAGGCACAAATAATCCGACGGCCTCACCACCGAGGCGTATGGCAAAGTGTCGGCCTTCAAGGAAGTATTTAACAAAATTGCGCGCTTTAACGGGAAAATGCAGCATGTCAAGCGATTCCAGGATGGCAGCATGACTGATATTATTGTACGCCTTTTCAACGTCCACGGCCAGTACAGTACGTACATTGCGGCTGCTAGTTGAGACCAGAACTGCTGACGCCAAGACAGCCAGTCCATCTTCTGTACCTATGGACGTACGAAAGCCAATTTGGGCGGGAAGGTAAAAACCATGGTGCTCAAGCCACCACGACAGTCGTGTGGCAAGCATTTTTTCGGTAAGCTTGCATTATGTTGGCGTAAGCGATATAGGCCGGAAATTTCCGAGGTCTGTCGGCGGCTTCCCCGGCTTTGGTATGGGGATCACAATAGCCGATTTCCAGGTTTCTGGTACGACGCCTTCTATCCATACATTGTTAATGCTGGCGAGGAGTTGAGGCAGTACAGCGGAACTTAAGTTCTTGTAAACCTCGTAAGGAATGGAGTCCGGACCGGGCGCAGTCTTCCGACGGGCCTCGTCTATTGCTGCAAACAAATCGGGCATTGAAAATGGGCTTCCAATTCTCAGGGCGTCGGCTGTAGATGGGAGTTTATCGACATATGCTGGAATGGCAGAAAAGGGGGCTCGTATGACCCTTGTAGGCAACACATTATACTTGCGGAAATATTTCTGCGCTGCCTCTCTGGCGAAATCATTCGGAGCAAAGTTAGCTTCCAAGCATGCTATGGCCGCTGCGTCAGGACGACGAGAACCATGTTCCATTGCACGAAACGTTCGCAACAGAGCAGCATCCAATGACTTCGTCGAGAACTGCTCACACCACGCATTTCACTGCCGTCGCGATAGATCCCGTTCATATCTACGAGCCTTGGCAGTAAGGTAACTCAGCCTTTTCCGTGCTTGCGCAGAAGTTGGGTCTCGGGAAGCTGCCATCTCCGCTTGCCGGCGAGCAGCCCACAGGTTAAGCAGACCCACATCCGGCGCCGGGCGATTCGACGTCGGTCCAGGTGATAGCAGTAGCCTTATTCTGCGCAGTTTGCATGCAGTCCACAAGTAGTGTAGATGATTGCAGAGAGAGAGATCTTCGACGGGGGTGCGAAACGTGTCCCAGTTGACCACAGAACACCTACGGCGTAATCGGCGGGACCTTGATGGATGGAGACAGATGATGATAGGATGGTGGTTGTCACAAAATTCGGCGCAAGTTCGCAATAAACCGCCTAAACAATCGCGCCCGCGCGCGGTAAAGTAAAACAAAAAAAAAAAACAGCGGGGAAGAACCCCAGGGAGCGCACGGTGCTTTTCACTCAGCTCGCCGTCGGGGCGCCAAACATAGACACGCGCGGCGTCAATTCTTTTCGAATGTTGGAGAAGTTTTTGCTTGTTGTCGAAGGAAAGGGGGTAACCTTTTACGCCAAAGTATACCCTCCCCTCCATTCACTCTGGAACCGATGACTCAGCGTGCCGCGAATGACCTATATTGTTCTAGAAGGTGGTTTGCGCGCTCGACCAAGGGGGTCGCGCGACGGGCACAAGAAAGAGGAGTTGGTGCGGTTAAAGCTGCGTGTATGTGCGCGCCTGCCTTGGCGCGAAGAACAAACAGACGCGGTCCGCGCCTATAAATGAGAGGCTGCAACCGCCGTCTGTTAGCCCGAGCCGCCGTATAAGCTTCCGAGAAGAAGCACGCCCGCTCGACTCCCGGGAGAACTCCACTCGACCAGCCAAGGACGGAACAGCGAGGAAACGTGCGCCAGTCTGCGGATCGGCCCCGTCGTGCTCCTGAAGTCGTCAGGCTGTCGCAGTGCCCGGTGAAAAAATTGTGTTTTGTTTATTTGTCTCTCCCTACGTTAGTGCACTTTAGGTGCAAAGATTTTGTTGAATTGTTATCTCTCTCAAGTGTTACCTTGCACGTGTTGCATGGTATTGGTGAATCACTTTGTATGCGATCGTACGAATGATAGTGCAATCCTTTGTATCGTCTATTCGCTGTATAAACTTTGTTTTGTTCTGTGAACCTTTGGCTCCGACCCATTCTCTGGCTTGCGACCGGCAATAGCTTGGCACCAAACGACCAACCCCCTTGTCACTTGGTAGCTGGTCTCCGGCTGAGCTTGCCACGCTGAGTCGAGGGTATCTCCTCAGTGACCGAGGCCGCGCAACCCCTACATGCTCTAAGGGTGTCTGGGAGCGCACGCAAAAGTGCGCGAAGTGGTGACATATTCTGGCGTCCGCGGCAGGACGTTTGGTGCTTTGTAAGCGCAGAGAACGGAAAAAGAGTCGGAAAGAGTTTACGAAGAGGTCGTAAACGAGTGTTTAGCAGCAGAACGTTATTGGTAGGTGCCGCGCTCGAGCGGTTGGAGAGGTTCACAGAGCAGAGGTTATGTGCTGCATCTGAAAAGTTCAGGCTCAGTATGAATCTCGAGGAGATAGCCGAGCTAGGCCTTCAGGAAGGTCTGAAGGGAGGTGAACTTGTTCATTTGATGGACTAGAAATGGAAAGAGGTTCGAGACGAAAGAGAGAGAGAAAGGCAGCGCGTTAGTTAAGCCGCTGAGAAAGAGAGACAAAGACAACGAGCAGAACGAGAAAACGAATTTCAAAGAGAGTATGCAATCCTTGCTGAGAAGCTTGCTGAAGTTCGTCGTTTAAACAACGTCAGGGAGCCAGTGGAGCTTACCCCAGGAGAGGCCGGGTGGAAGACCAACCTGTGTGAGTTGTCAGCAAGCACGGAAGAGTTGTAGTGATGGTTTGGTCGAGGAATGGCCAGTTCCTGCAGCTAAAATGAGAGAGAGTGAAGACCAGACCGGATTGTCGCTTTCTCAGGAAAGTGAGAGTGTGGCTGCTACCGACGCAGTAGGCAGTGTGGAGCAGGCCAACCTGACACTTCAGTCAGAGGGGAACTTAAGGCAGGCGCCTGAAGTTGAGGAAGAAAGTAGAGGCTTCGCCGAGAAGTCAGAGTGCTGCACGCCTGATTCTTGCAGTAGCGACCGTGAGAAAGGCGAAAGTGCAGTACAAACAATGAAGCACGACGGCACTGAAACTGACGAGCCCAAGAACGAATTACCGGAAGCTGAATTGAAAACAAAGTAGAATGCGTCTCCAACCTATGGTGAGCCGTGCCCTCAGCACGCTACACGAGGCAAGGTACAGAAGAGAACCAAGGTGAAGAAAGCAGAGTCGGGTGCAAGCAAGCTGCAAAAACACCACAGCAAAATGAAAAAGAAGCTGCGACAAACGAGCCCAACTTTCATAAGCGACTCAGTGTGGAAGCGGAAACAGAAGAGCACGCGCAGAGACGAAGAAACACACCACAAGGGGAGGCAACATGAGCGAACTTCCCTAAAAGCTGTTCATAACAGACGCCCTAGCCGAAGGAAAAGAGGAAGGGCTCGAAATCTGAGCAGAAACACTCGGAGGGGTAAGAATAGGAAGCAGAGCGTGAATCGCGTTCGGAAGAGAAAACTCTACAAAGAGGAAAACGAGCATAACGCGCGTGAGGAAGAAAACCCAGAGTCGAGTTGGAAAGCGAGCCACGAACGCTTCTGAAATCTCGAGCGGGGAAAGTTTACGCCGAACCGACTAAATACACCGAATTTGGAAATACAGGCGCAGGAATGCCTTGAACTTGTGTGCTCCCTCTTTGTGTTGTGTTAATGTGATGCCGAGGTGCGGTATGTGTTGAATTACATTGTGAGTATTGTCAAGTGCCATTTTTGTAAGAACATGATTGAATGTATGTATTCTGGCGTCCACAAAACAGATTGTGAGTGCAAGCATGTGCACAAGAATTTTGTGTTTTGTGAATATTCTTGCACAATATTCTTAAAGGAAGGGACAGTGTCACAAAATTCGGCGCAAGTTCGAAGCAAACCAGCGCTGCGCCTAAACAATCTCGCCCGCGCGTTAAAGCAAAAAAAAAAAAAAACAGCGGGGAAGAACCCCCGGGAGTGCACGGTGCTTTTCACTCAGCTCGCCGTTGGGGCGCCAAAGTAAACATAACCAGGCGCGGCGTCGATTCTTCTCGAACGTTGAAGTTTTTTCGTGTCGACGGAAAGGGGGTAACCTTTCGCTCCAAAGGATGCCCTCCCCTCTGTTCGCTCCGGCACCGATGACTAGGCATGCCGCGAATGACCTAAGTTGTTCTAGAAGGTGGTTTCCGCGCTCGACCAATGGGGTCGCGCGCCCGGCGCAAGAAAGAGAAAGAGTTGGTGCGGTTAAAGCTGCGTGTATGTGCGTGCCTGCCTTGGCGCGAAGAACAAACAGGCACGGTCCGCGCCTATAAATGAGGGGATGCAACAGCCGTCTGTTAGCCTGGGCCGCCGTATAAGCTTCTGAGAAGTGCGCCCGCTCGTCTCCCGGGAGACCACCACTCGACCAGCCAAGAACGGACCAGCGAGGCAACGTGCGCCAGTCTGCGGATCGGTCCCGCCGTGCTCCTGAAGTCGTCGGACTGTCGCAGTGCCCGGTGAACAAATTGTGTTTTATTTGTTTCTCCTTGTGTTAGTGCACTTTAGGTGCAACGATTTTGTTGAATTGTTATCTCTGTCAAGTGTTACCTTGCACGTGTTGCATGGTATTGATGAATCACTTTGTATACGCTAGTACGAGTGAAAGTGCAATCCTTTGTATCGTCTCTTCGCTGTATAAACTTTGTTTTGTTTTTTAAACCTTTGGCTCCGACCCATTTTGTGGCTTGCGACCGGCGAAATCTGGGCACCGAACGACCAACCCCCTTGTCACTTGGTAGCTGGTCTCCGGCTGAGGTTGCCACGCTGAGTCGAGGGTATCTCCTCAGTGACCGAGGCCGCGCTACCCCCACACGCTCTAAGGGTGTCTGGGAGCGCACGCAAAAGTGGGCGAAGTCGTAACAGTGGTCAATACCCCAGAAATCTGGCTCCAGGTGCCACGATAGAGTCCCGGGTCCCTACCACCACGTAAGGTCCTGAGCATATGTTGGACTGCGAGCATGGCGCACAGACCGCGTTCCTGAGTCTGAATGGTTGAGTAAAATAAACAGCGCCTCCGCGAATGCGTCCCGCACACGCCTACCACGGGGACTTGAAGTGGGGTACCCCGAGTACGGATGAGGGGCGTTAAAGTCACCACCGACTAAAACAGGCCACTCTGGGTGCTGTCTCGTAGAGTTAATAACCGCCACAGAGTAATGCGGGAAGGAGCTCATCCGGAGGGTCTTGCATAGTATGACACGACCACAACAGTTGCCTTGGGAAGCTTCAATGCCACTGCGACTACCTCTTGATATGAGGTGCGCCAGTTTTCGAGAGAGAGGCGAACTTGAGGAAAACGCGCATCAACGTACACTGCCGCCTTTCCCGGAGGGGCAACAGTGTGCACACGACGGTCGTTCATTGAAGGAGACATATATCTATTAAACCCCGGAATTGATGGCAAGGCATGGGTCTCCTGCAGTAGCAAGGCCCACACCTGGAGCTTGTTCATGCGAAGTCGAGATCTGAGCTCTCCCAGCTTTGTGGAGAGGCCTCTGCAGTTCCATTCGAGCACACGACAGCTACGTGTAGTCACCATTTTCGATTAGGCTTCCAAGCGTTGTTATAGAACTGATGTCCTGTTAGATAACTGGTTTACCATAATTCGGAGGAGGTATGTTGTTGATTTATCCTGCAGTGCTGCAGAAGACCTGGTAGAGTCGGCGAAAAACGCATGAGGGCTAGACCTAGTCGAAGACGCTGCAGCATTGATTGGCGTGGAGTGGGACTCCGCTGGTTGTCTACGGCGAGCAAGCAGTTCACGACGTTTCCGTAGCTTAGAGACCTCGGCTAAAAGGCGTGCAATTTGGTCGTCAACTGCTGCCATGTCCTCACGCAGAGGTTCCAGTATGCTGTGCTTTTGTGTAACTTGAAGGCGACTGCCATCCTTGTGCAGTTTATCACTGTACGATTATTGGGTAGGGGCTGCTGGTGGATTGGATTCAAAAAGCTCCGGCTAGCAGTCTTCATACCACTGAAGAGCCGCAAACCTGTTGGATGTCTGTATCCGGGCTCTGTTTTCATTATGAGGCACTTTCTTACGAATCCCACGCCAAAAATTCACAGTTGCTTTCTGTTTTGTTGGGCAAGTTAGTGAGGTGTTATCGTGATCGTCAGTCTTGCAAAGTCCGCACCTGTAAGACGGTGTGCCTTGTGGCCGAGCCTCATCTGGCCTGGCAAAAGGGAATGATCGGCGCATGTGGACAGGCCTGAAACAGTTGTAGCAATCGACAGCACTCGGTTTGTAAGGGCGAGGTCACAGAATACAGCCGTAGTAGTAAAGTCGTTCTGGGAGAGTTGGTGGGCCCTGTAGTGTGACGATGCACGAGCGCCCCTTTCCCATATACCGCGCTTGGATGACACGGTGGGTTGGACAGTACAGCTCACGCTGGCAGGTCGTCTGGTCTTCGGCAACGTCGACGTTGTAAACAACACAGCGTTGTAGGTCCGAACCTTCTACTAGGTACACCTGGACCAGCACCGAGATCTCGCTTGTAATCGATATGCACTTGAGCGTTTGCAGACGTTCTACAGCAGCCAAAGTCGGGAGCAACACAGCGATGGTATTAGATTTCGCTCTAGACGTGAAACCACGAAAACCTTTTGTCCCGAGACACGCGTCCATGTTCGCCTGAAGAATCCTGTTCGGTATATCTGTCAGGGTTTTGGCTGCCAGAGCTTTAATGGCCACTTTATACAATACCGATGCCGATGTCGGGACCGCCACATGGTTGGCATACGCGGAGCAGGAACGCTGGCCTTGTGAGCTGCAGTTGGTAGAAGACGAATCCTGCGCAGTGTCCCCTGATGGGCGCTTTTGAGAACTGCAGGAATCCGGTGGCACGGATGGAGGTGCTGAAGAGAGGTAAATTGGAGAGCTCTCCTCCTCACGCTGCACGGTGGAAGCCCCATCCAGCACTCGATGCTGGGAAGCCATTGCCGAGTTCCGCCCAGAGGGCAAATCGCTCACGGGCTGACGTGCATTTGAAGAAGGCGGGATGTGCGCTGCCGCTGATGGACGGGGAGCAGGTACCGACGCCAGCGAAGCCATTATCTGCCAGCGCGTCACCGGTGGCTCTAGGCCTAGCCTCGGCGCCCAGTCCAGCTACCGAGATGGCTGAAGGACATTTGCTTACTGCCACCAAGTCAGACGGCACATAAGCCTCGGGAGCTTCCTCAGATGGTGCGATGTCAGTTCTCTTGATATAAGGAACGTATTTATGCGGATGGCGAGATTTTTCACTGGAGCCATGTGCAGCCACCTTAGCAGGGAGACTTCGTCTTCCTCCATTTCTTAATTGTTCCCAAGGCTTTTAAAATGACCACAGTAGTATTTGTTTGATCGCAGTTCGCTTTTCTTTAAGCAAATTTACGAGTTAGTTCTTCATCTTTGGGCAAATTAGGAGTGTTCATCCTCAGGTTATTTGCACAGAGTGGCGTTAGGTAGCATTCTTTAGAAGATTTACAATTTTTGTAAAATCAGCATTGACGAAACTAGCTTAGGCCCACATTCAAACTGGACTGCTTAATTATATCGTGCAATAGGTCACAATATCGTTAGTGCATTTTTGCACCAAAATAACTGCACTTACCTACACAGACCTTTTGCAATTAATAAAAAGTTTCGGGAATTCTCAGCAATCATCTCAGCTCAGGTTTGCTTGTTTAATGCTGTGTGCATCATCTACTATAGCGCTTGAGGTACAAAGGACGTGGGTTCGTGCGGTGATAAGGTTACGCAAAGAAAATGATTCTAGAACTATGGTATAAATATTCTGTGTGTCAGTTGGTAGATGAATTTTAAGATCTCCCACTATGACAAAATTAGTGCGCTCCCCACAAAAAATTCTAAAAGGATCATTTCATAGATTGCGAAAAAATCATTGTCGCCGTTCAGTTTCTCTTGAACTAAAATAAACCACTATTCTATTCGGATGTTTTACTAGAAGGGCTTGAATACCATTTTCGAAGATAGGCCTCACGGCCAGCATGTAGTCAGTAACAATATCTTGGACAAACAATGCACCCATACCTACCCGTGTACGTTTGTGTCGTCGTAGAAACAAAATTTCTAGCCGGAAAAACAAAGCTGCCATCACGTTTGAGCAATGTTTCAATAAGGGCTGTCACATCAAAACCCAATTGACACACTGACACGTCTAGAATCAAGCGATTTAGGTTCCTCTTGATAGTACCCATGTTACAATGAACAATGGGGAATATTTGACCAGTATGAATTCGTAAACTTAAGAAAATTGAAATGCTGTGATAACAGAAAAATACACTGTCGTACTGAAAAGTTGTAGCACCCTCTCTTGGGCGGCGCTGACAACCCGGCTAGCGCGCGCCACCCTGCGAATAGAATAAAGACCGTGGCGGCTGCGTTTTTATGGAGGAAAAACGCTAACGCGCCCGTGTGCTGTGCGATGTCAGTGCACGTTAAAGATCCCCAGGTGGTCGAAATTATTCCGGAGCCCTCCACTACGGCACCTCTTCTTCCTTTCTTCTTTCACTCCCTCCTTTATCCCTTCCCTTACGGCGCGGTTCAGGTGTCCAACGATATATGAGACAGATACTGCGCCATTTCCTTTCCCCTAAAACCAATTATTATTATTATTAAGAGGGCACCTGGTCGTGGCTCGTGCAGCCACGGCTGGCAGTTCTGTTCTGGTGTCGGCTCGTAGCACTGGTCTCGTTTCCTTTGCTCCTGAGGCGTTAAGCCTACATTAGTGACCAAGGACGAGCAATGACCGATCCCGCAACATCCACGCAGCAGGATTCGCGTCCGCAGGACGTCTCGTCGCTGCAGGTTCGCCTTCCACCTTTCTGGCCCCAGAACCCGCAAGTTTGGTTCCACCAGGTTGAGGCGCAATTTTGCCTAGCCCGCATCACGTCGGAGACGACGCGCTACTGCCATGTTGCCTCAAGCCTGCCTCCTGACGTTGCCGGTGAGCTCTCCGACGTTCTCTCCGCCCCCATGGGTGCTACACCATATCAGCACCTGAAAACCAAGGTGCTGGAGAGATTTATGCCGTCGGACCGCACCCGCCTCCAGCAGCTCCTTACCGGGGAAGACCTTGGCGACCGGCGCCCCTCCCAGCTTCTGCGCCGCATGCAACAGCTTCTCTGGGAGCGCGACATCCCCAACCCCTCAGCGTTGCTTCGAGAGCTTTTCCTCCAACGCCTTCCCCAGCCCACCCGCCTCGTCCTTGAGGCGGCCGGTGACGTCACCCTCGACCGCCTGGCTGAGCTCGCAGATAACGTTCATGAGGCCACCTCCCGGTCCGTCACTGCTGTTTTGCCGCCAAGAGACCCAGCGATTTCGCGCCTTGAGGCCCGTCTCGAGGAGCTTGCCGTCTCAGTCGCCGCACTCCGGAGCCGACCTCTGGAGACCCGTCCGTCTCGTCTTGATCATCGCGCTCTTTCGCGCTCACGTCAAGCTCGGAGTCCCAGCCCTACATCTCTCTGCTGGTAAAACAGACGTTTTCGCCACCGGGCCACGAAGTGTACACTGCCCTGTTCGTGGCCGGGAAGCGCCCGCCGGGATCACTAACGGAGGCGTGTGGTTCCCCCAGTCATTCGAGCCGCCTGTTCATGGTCACTGACAAATTCTCCGGCACCCGGTTTCTTATAGACACGGGCGCGGAAATCAGCGTGGTTCCACCGACTAAGGCAGATCGTTCCAAGCCATCAGGACTGTCGCTCCGTGCTGCCAACGCCTCGTCTATACCCACGTATGGGCTACGATCTCTCACCCCCGACTTCTGCCTACGCCGCACTTTTCGATGGGTCTTCGTCATCGCAGACGTGGTTCGCCAGATCATCGGCTCAGACTTCCTCTCCTACTTCGACTTAGACGTCAGCGTGCGCCATCGTCGCCTTACCGACGGTCTGACTCATCTCTCCATCTCGGGAGTCTCGTCCGACCTTCCTCCCATGGGCATTCGCACGCTGATACCTTCCTCTCAGTTCGAAAAAGTGTTGGCGGATTTCCCGGAGCTCACTAAGCCATGCAACCTCACTCAGGCGCCTAAACATACTGTGACACACCACATCGTCACCCGGGGTCCACCAGCAGCTGCTCGACCGCGCCGCTTGTTTGGAGACCGTCTAGCTATCGCGAAACGTGAGTTTGACCACATGCTGGAGGAGCGCGGCATTATACGCCCGTCGTCCAGCGCGTGGGCGTCTCCGCTGCATCTAGTGCCCAAGCGTGATCCCGGTGACTGGCGTCCCTGCGGCGACTATCGGGCGTTGAATGCCAACACTGTCCACAACAGCTATCCGCTGCCCCACATCCAGGACTTTACATCGCGCCTCGCCGGCTGCGCCATTTTTAGCAAAGTTGACCTGGTTAAGGCGTATCACCAAATTCCCGTTGAACCCGCCGACATACCTAAGACAGCCATCACGACGCCCTTTGGTTTGTTTGAGTACGTCAGGATGCCCTTTGGACTACGCAATTCGGCTCAAACCTTCCAGCGGTTCATGGCTGAGGTCACACGGGGCCTACCGAGTGTATTCGCGTACCTTGACGATGTCCTCATCGCCAGCCCTACACCTCATGATCATGAGCAAGACCTACGTGCTTTGTTCAATCGTCTACAGCACTACGGCCTGGTTGTGAATGCCTCCAAGTGTGTTTTCGCTGCTTCTGAGCTCGATTTTTAGGGTCATCACATATCCTCAGTGGGTATCCGCCCTCTGGCGTCCCACGTCCATACCATCGAGAATTTTCCCCTGCCCACAACCCTGCGCCTCCTGCGACAATTCCTGGGGCTGGTTAATTTCTCCCGCCGCTTTATCCCGCACTGTGCAGAGCTACTTCGCACGCTCACCGACCTCCTCCGGTCAACCGCTGGTCCGTCCTCCGCAATCTCTTGGTCATCAGAAGCCCAGGCCGCTTTTACTGCCGCGAAGCAAGCAGTCGCTAACGCCGTTCTTCTAGTCCATCCGCGCAACGACGCCCCTACGAGATTGATGGTGGATGCCTCCAGTGTGGCCATCGGAGCCGTCTTACAGCAGTACATTAACTCCGAGTGGAGACCATTGTCTTTTTACTCTCGGAAGCTACTTCCTGCTGAGACCCGCTACAGCGTCTTCGGTCGAGAGCTCCTAGCCATCTACTCCGCTATCCAGCACTTTCGGCATTTTGTAGAAGGATGCAAGTTTCACGTGCTAACCGATCATAAACCGCTGGCATAAGTGTTCCGGACCAACTCATCGAAGTACGTGTCACGTGGACTCCGTCAGCTCGCTTATATCATGCAGTTTACTACCGACATCCGGCATGTGAAAGGTGCAGCCAACACCGCCTCTGACGCCCTCTCTCGTATAGTCGCGGTAGACACTCCATCTACCACCGTCGACTGGGCCGCATTCTCTTCTGCCCAGCAGAATGACGATGAGCTCGCCGCTTTTCGAGCGAACCCTCGATCTCTCCGATTACGGCTTGTGCTCCATCCTTGCTCGCCTGAGCCCTTGTGGTGCGATGTTTCGACGGACTTTCCTCGCCCTTTTGTTCCGGCTTCACTACATCGCCCTATCTTCCATTCTCTCCATGACATATGCCATCCAGGCATTCGGGCTACTCAGCGCTTTCACACCCAGCGCTATGTTTGGCCCGGAATCAACGCTGATGTGCGTGCTTGGACGCGCCGGTGCCTACCTTGTCAGTCGACCAAGATCTGTCGACATACCAAGACACCTTCCTAAGCCTTTCTACCCCCTGGCCGTTGTTTCGACCATGTTCATCTCGACATCGTGGGCCCTCTACCCATCTCTCGAGGATACCGCTATATCTTGACTATGGTCGACCGCTTCACTCGCTGGCCGGAAGCAGTCCCCATTCCTGACATTACCGCAGAGACTGTTTCGCGCGCCTTCATTTCTGCGTGGGTATCTCGATTTGGTTGTCCTGGCACTGTGACAGCCGATCATGGACGCCAGTTTGAGTCCTCCCTGTTTGCTTCCCTTAATAATATTCTCGGCGCCAGGCATTGCCGTACCACTGCATATCAACCATGTGCTAACGGCATGGTGGAACGGCTTCACCGCCAATTGAAGGCCGCCCTCGCTGCCCGCCTCAATTGCGCCTCCTGGGTCGACTCCTTGCCCCTTATGCTGCTTGGTCTAAGGGCCGTCATCCGAGAAGACTTACAGTGCTCAGCTGCAGAGCTCGTGTATGGAAGTGCTTTGCGTCTTACAGGCGACTTCTTTACATCCCAGCAGCTTCCAGCCCAGCCCAAAGAATTCCTCCAACTCCTGCTGGACTGCGTTAAAGACCTCCGCCCTACTCCCCCACGTCCGTCTCGCCACTATACCATTTTCGTACACCCCGACCTGGCCACTTCGACCCACGTTTTTGTGCGCCGCGAGGCTGTCCGAGCTCCACTCACACCGGCTTTCGACGGACCTTTCCGCGTTCTCCGCCGCACCCTGAAAACCGCCACCATCCTCCAAAACGGCCGCGAAGAGACCGTCAGTCTAGACCGCCTTAAACCGGCTTACATGGAGACCGACCTGGAACGACTCCCAGCGCCGCCTGACCTAGTGCTCGAGTGCCATCGCCGGCCCTCCGTCCGTTTCGATTTCCAGTCTAGGCGGGGGGCCCTGTAGCACCCTCTCTTGGGCGGCGCCGACAACCCGGCTAGCAGGTGCCACCCTGCGAAGAGAATAAAGACGGCACCTGGTCGTGGCTTGTGCAGCCACGGCTGGCAGTTCTGTTCTGGTGTCGGCTCGTAGCAGTGGTCTCGTTTCCTTCGCTCCTGGGGCGTTAAGCCTACATTGCTACGAAGTAAACAAAGCAAAAAAGTCACACAACTTTTACAATGTTCCTCTTTGCATTTTACAAATACCATACAGCAGTTTTGCGCTCTGCGCATCACAACGTTCCTCTCCAAGAAAAACATTGGCGTTGGCATAGCTCTGGTTAAACCTGGAGTGGCGCGATAGCTGCAGCTGGCCGAGTGGAACTTGCTCACTTGAACTGAAAAGTCAGTCTTTCGCCGTTCCGTTTCGCTGGGCGTTCCTTCTTCATCTTCGTCCCACTTGACACGGCGCATGCGCACAGCTGTTACAGCTCGGTTTCGCCGGCGCACCGCGCCGCCGGCAGCAGCAGCTGCTCTGCACCACGTGGCTGGTGACGCGAACAACCACGTGACCACATGGTGGCGGTTGAGCCGCCATGCCGTGGCTGCGCCGCCACCGTCCAGTGCCGCCGCCATCGTTGAAGGCTCGAAATGCTACCTTAATGTAGCTATCGCTACAAAGCCTATTTTCACTTTCTGGCACTATCGCTTGCTTTTAATTTTGTTAGAAGCGTTTTATAAGCAAAACAGAGATGTCCATTTACATACAGTATTTCGTTTTCTTGGAAACCAAGAAGACCCATAGTCGTTTGTTTTTAAGAAACATTGCGCACCTTAACTCGGACTGACGTAGTAGGGAAATTGACGATGATATATTCTGTGTCCATATGCTAAGAACGGGCTCTATGTATCACACGAATATTGCGTTCGCTAAACCAAACGCCAAGCGCAGTAACCACTTACTGCACGATACTGACTACGTTATCATTCGGAACTATTGGGAGCCTCTATATATCGATGTTTCTGTTCCAAGTCCTGGAACTCTAGTATACCTTTTCTTGCCCATTCAGTTCCTGTCGGAGCAGCTCAGTTGTTAGCTAACAATGGCCTTTTTGTGCTTTCCCTTCAGCAAGCTTAACACGAAAGCTTTTACATTGCTTTTGAATACTGAAACCCTTCGGTCGTAGAGTGAATTGAGTCTTTCATATTACCGAGCTCAGCGCGAATTCCAGTGAGTGAGTTGCCGCTTTTTTCTCTACATTAGTTTTCCCGTCACTCATAAATGCATCTAGCTTCGCTGCTAGTTCAATTAGGACTTCTACACCTTCTTTAATGATGCTTGATGTCTTGGCTCCGAGAGCCTTAAAAAAATCGTCCATTGCTGCCGCATTGCGGCCGCCATTTTTGCATTGAGTAGCTACGCCAAACGCCGGAAAAATCCAATACCTGAGGTTACTTTATCATGTCTGGCAGCAACAGCGGCGGAAGTGATGCCGTCGCTTAAATTAAATGTGGAAATAAGCTCCCGCCTGCGAATAGAGGCGCTCTGTTATTCACCCCCCCCCCCCCCCCCATAAGATTGCTGCCACTACTGAAGCGATCAGCTTTCCTCACAAATTCCGCCCTCTTGGTGGAAGATCCACATCACTTCTGACTTTACGGACTGTTGAATTATGCGGCGATACTAATGATACAAGAGACAGCCGTATGAAAACGGTGTAATGCCGTTCCTCTCCATGACGCCGCCACCCGCCGTAGCTGCTTTCCATTGTAAGCAGTGAGCCCCCGTTTTCTCAGTGCAGAGGGGAAATTGAGAGGGCCTTTGACGCACCATCGCAGTCTTCGCGGAATGCCCTAACGCCGTAGCCTTACCTGGTGCGCTGCGTGTACGGTTTCCACACGGACGAGTACGTCTACTTCGCCACAGTACAGCGTAAAAGTTCCCAACGGGTCTCCGAGGAGCGCAGGACTACATCAGCCGGCCAGCACGCGTGTGCACTTCGGATCCTGCGTACAACACGTGCATGGAGGTATCTCTGGAGAGGCGCCCGATGTCCCCCAGCTGCCCGCACTGCTGTGTGGCCTACCAGTAGCGTCTTTCAAGGAGGGAACGAGCGCCGGAAAAAGCAATTGCCGCGTCTCTCTGGCATATATATCCAGTGCGTGGGAGCCAAGACCGTTGTTTAACTTGTTCGCTGAGAGCCCCGTCGCTATTGGTGTAGTGGCGTTGTGGCTCATCCCCTTTCTCGTTTGTTGTTTACGGATGACAAGCTAGGATGACGGGGGGCAGCGCGTCAGGGACAAGAGTTTTACTCTAAACGCGAGCGTGCACGGGACGGTGTGCAAGAGGCAAGTGGGGAGAAAGCCCCGGGCGGTAGATGGTGCGGATACGCTTACCGGAGAGAGAGAGAGTTCTGGGGCCGTATTAAGTAACTGCCATAAATTGTTTTAAAAGTTACTGGCAGTGACGTCAACATGACGAAACGATGAGACGTCACCGGTTGGCGCAAGGAGGAATCAGCCAATTACAGCAGGACGGTGCCCCGAGAGCATTTTTTTTTTTGCATGGCGAGTGGCCGTCTGCTAAATTTTCTAAAAATAAATAAGAAACGAGCAGCGATGAAAATAACAAATATTTTATTTTGCCAATAGATTGTGTTTAAAGTTCGAAAATATTAAGGAAAACAAAAAGCATTCCAAGATGTAATTTTAAATTTGCTGGGGGGTACTTTTTGCTGCCACGGGTATGCGCTGACGGCGGTAAAATGTCAATCCGATTTGCACGAAAGCAGCCCATTGACCGCCTCGAAACTGGCACAAAAAACTGCCAGTTAGCGGCTGCATAATTAGGCGTGCAACGTCACCACTTCTGCCACATCCGTGACGTAATCTGGAGCCACCCATGACGCCAAAATCAAAATGGCCGCCGGCTACGACCGACCAATAGGAGCGAGGCTTATTGATGCCTTTTTGACAAGTTTGTGACAATTTTCATAATTGAAAGTTGCGTAATCTGGCCCCAGATGATGATGAGTGTGATGGCAGAGTCTAGGCAGGAAAGGGAAGAAGACGTCACACGTGCTTTTGTCCGCCTGTCGTGAGCCATAGAATGTTCACAGTTCGGGCTATGGTTGTGCGCATAAATTGGACGGCAGGAACATGCACGGTATTTAAAACAAACAGACAAGTGGTCACTGTCCTGAACATGCACATATTGGTATCGTACTGTAGACTGAATAAACTGCACCATTCATGGCATCGTATTGTAGACTGAATAGACTGCATTATTGAGTGCTCACATTGAGGCGTTGCTTGCGACATCGACTAGCTATAACGGTTTTTTTTTAGGATTTCACATAGGAATCTCAAGGATTGATGCAAAGCTAATGAAGAAATATTTAAAATCGGGATAGGACTGTCAGCCTCATAATGAAGCAGTATTGACGGCTTTGGTTCCTACGCCTCTGTCCTCAGTACATGGCAAGAGCTCGCAAACACGGTTTCATCGATGGTATACGCATGAACATTTCCGGCGGAATATTTGGTTACTATGATGCGACACCGAGAAAACGGCGTGTAAGGACAGAAACAGCAACCTTTTGAATGCGAAATAAGCGAAGAACTCAGCAGCTTCGGGCGGAAGTTTAGAGCGATGAAATATGGGCGGCTATATTCGTTTTTATTATAAAACGAAGTCGACCTAAATTGAATCTGCATGCTTTCTCACCCGGAACAAATTTCGTTTAAAGTAAAAAAAATCTGCATTTTCACTCGTGCTTAATCTCTCCTCATGTAGACTACATGTGCAATGAAGATAGGAATTTCCATTATCTGTTTTAGATGTTTCAATACGGATTTAAGGTCCACAAGGGGAAGCAAGATAATGGAAGAAAGTAAATTTCATAACTAGCGAAGCTACCCTGACCGGATGATTTACATCATCATCATCATCATCAGCCCTACTACACCCACTGCAGGACAAAGGCCTCTCCCATGTCTCTCCAATTAACCCTATCCTTTGCCAGCTGCATCCACCCTTTGCCTGCAAACTTCTTAATCTCATCCGCCCATCTAACCTTCTGCCGCCCCCTGCTACGCTTACTTTCTCTTGGAACCCACTCCGTTACCCTTAAAGACCAGCGGTTATCTTGCCTTCGCATTACATGCCCTGCCCAAGCCCATTTCTTTCTCTTGATTTCGACTAGGATGTAATTAACCCGTGTTTGTTCCCTCACCCACTCTGCCCGCTTCCGATCTCTTAACGTTACACCTATCATTTTTCTTTCCATAGCTCGCTGCGTTGTCCTTAACTTAAGCTGAACTCTTTTTGTTAGCCTCCACGTTTCTGCCCCGTAGGTGAGTACCGGTAAGATTATGCTGTTGTACACTTTCCTCTTGAGGGAAATTGGTAAACTGCCACTTATGATCTGCGAGAATTTGCCATATGCGCTCCACTCCATTCTTATCCTTCTAGTTATCTCCCTCTCATGATCCGGATCAGCTGTCACTACCTGCCCTAAGTAGACGTATTCCGGCACAATTTCTAGGCTCTCGCTGCCAATTGTGAACTGTTGTTCCCTTGCTAGGCTGTTGAACATTACCTTGGTTTTCTCCATGTTAATTTTTAGACCCATCGATCTGCTCTGCCTGTCTAACTCGTTGATCATGATTTGCAGTTCACCTCCTGAGTGACTCAGCAAGGCAATGTCATCAGCAAATCTCAGATTATTTAGGTATTCTCCATTTATTCTTATTCCCAACTGTTCCCAATTCAGGCCTCGAAATACCTCATGCAAACATGCGGTGAAGAGCATTGGCGAGATCGTGTCGCCTTGCCTGACGCCCTTCCTTATTGGAATTTTATTGCTGACTTTATGGAGGACTATAGTAGCTGTGCAGTTGCTATATATATCTTCCAGTATTTTGACATAAGGCTCTTCTACCCCCTGATTACGCAATGCATGTATGACTGCTGAGGTTTCCACTGAGTCGAATGCTTTCTCGTAATTAATGAAAGCTATATATAGAGGTTGGTTATATTCTGCGCATTTCTCTATCACCTGATTGATGGTGTGAATATGATCTATTGTAGAATATCCTTTACGAAAGCCTGCCTGATCATTTGGTTGATTAAAGTCTAACGTTGCCCTGACTCTATTTGCGATTACCTTAGTAAATACTTTGTAGGCAACGGATAGTAAGCTGATCGGCCTATAATTTTTCTAGTCCTTGGCGTCTCCCTTCTTATAAATTAAGATAGTGTTTGCATTCTTCCAAGCTTCTGGTACAGTCGAGGTCATAAGGCATTGCGTATAGAGGGTGGCTAGTTTTTATAGCACGATGTCCCCTCCATCCTTCAACAGATCTGCTGTTACCTGATCCTCCCCAGCTGCTTTTCCCCTTTTCATCGCTTCTAAGGCTTTCTTTACTTCATCTTTCGTTGCTGGCGGGATGACGCATTTCTGTGCACTGCTGTCTTTCTCATTGGCGTTCTGATTACATTGGCTACTGTACAGGTCTGTGTAGAACTCTTCGGCTACGTTAACTATCTTATCCATATAGCTAATGACATTGCCCTGCTTGTCTCTTAATGCATACATCTGGTTTTTACCTATGCCTAGATTCCTCTTCACTGTTTTTAGGCTACCTCCGTTCTTTAGAGCATGCTCGATTCTCTCCATGTTAAACTTCCTTATGTCGGCTACCTTGCGCTTATTTATTAACTTTGATAGCTCCGTTAGTTCTATTCTATCGGTAGTGTTAGATGCCTTCATGTTTTGGCGCTTCTTAATCAGATCTTTCGTCACCTGAGATAGCTTCCCGGTATCTTTTCGAACTGTCCTAGCGCCCACTTCTACTGCGCACTCCGTAATTATTGATGTCAGGTTATCGTGCATTGAATGAACATCAAGATCATCTTCCTCAGTTAAAGCCGAGTATCTGTTTTGCAGCGCTATCCTAAACTCCTGTGCTTTCCCTCTTACGGCTAACTCGTTAATGGTCTTCTTCTTCGCTAGCTTCTTCCGTTCCCTCTTCAAGTCTAAGCTAATTCTAGACCTTAACATTCTATGGTCGCTGCAACGCACCCTTCCGAGGACGGCCACATCCTGAATGATGCCAGGTTTAGCGCATAGTATGAAGTCTATTTCATTTTTAATCTCACCATTGGGGCTCTTCCAGGTCCACTTCCTGTTGTCTCGTTTGCGGAAGAAGGTATTCATGATCCGTAAATTATTTCTATCCGCGAATTCGACTAATAACTCTCCCCTGCTATTTCTAGAGCCTATCCCATAGTCACCTACCGCGTGGTCGTCAGCCTGCTTCTTGCCCACCTTCGCATTGAAGTCGCCCATCAGTACAGTGTACTGCGATTTTACTCTATTCATTGCTGATTCTACGTCCTCATAGAAGCTTTCAACGGTCTGGTCATCATGGCTGGATGTGGGTGCGTAGGCCTGCACCACTTTCAGCTTGTACCTCCTATTCAGCCCAATTACTATAGCTGCTACCCTCTCGTTAATACTGTAGAGCTCCTCTACGTTGCCAGCTATATCCTTATTAATGAGGAAACCCACACCTAGTTCTCGTCTACCCTCTAACCCGCGATAGCACAGTATGTGTCCGTCCTTTAGTGCTGTATACGCCTCACCTGTCCTCCTAACTTCGCTAAGCCCTATCACATCCCATTTAATTCCCGCTAGTTCCTCGTACAGCACTGCTAGGCTAGCCTCACTAGCTAAAGTTCTAGCGTTAAACGTTGCCAGGTTCAGATTCCAATGGCGGCCTGTCCGGATTATTTACAACTGATTCATAAAAAAGTAAAGGAGTTGACTCAAACTGTCTTGAGATTGAGGTTAAACAGCTCTCCTGCTCTAGAGAGTGGTCGGCGTATAGAGTGTGATCGCCCACGACTCGCTTTATCCGCTAACTTGCCCGCTTGCGTCCCGGCCGTTCATCTTTCGTGGTGTCTGATCTTCTGGGGCGTCTGGGTCAGCGCTCTGCTTAGAGGACAGAAAAGCGGAGACGCTGCAGAATGATTGTGGCGACTGCGTTCACTGAGACCGCGACACTACTATGAAATTCAGGACACGCGGCTATGTATATAAACAGCTTCCTGAATATTGAGTAGCCTTAGAGCACGAAAGAGTTATGGCCTGTCTTAACAATGCGCTCTATCGAAACATGCTTCCGTTATTTCTTGGAGGACTGCTTTAAAATGTCACCTGAGTCTTTTCCGAGACCAGACTGTTCTTAAATTGGCTTTTAATTGAGCGGAACTTTATCATAGTTTCCGCAAATTTTTACTGGAGTCATATGTGCACTCTTAGGAAGCGTGATCACTATTTAGGAAGCTCTAAGAAGGCTCATATTTGACCTACATTGTTTTTACATATGTTTAAAGGGTTTCTTTACTAAAATCAACTGCAAGGAGAAAAGATTTGGAGATTAAAAGTAACGCCAATACATTGCGAGGAGGAGTGTAACGTGCATGAACTTTTAAAGTTAAATTTAATTTAGAATAGAGAAAAAGACATGGTGCAATTTCAACGTAGAGTAAAGAAACCAATACATGAAAAGTACACCCATTTTAAAGGTTACTGACCGGGAAGAGTGGTACTCAACTTTGTATTCGGACACTTATAGCGCATCCTTTAACGCTGCTAATTAATAACAAGTACATAGTGTGCGCCAGACCGCCTGCAGCATACCCAATGAGGTGTAAACGTCTGACAAAGGGCACACATATTCTAGACGAGAAAATAACAGGTCACTCTTGTTTTAATCCACATTGCAAAGACGCCTCACTTTCTTTTCAGATAAAGTGGACAACCCTGTGGTTTGCAGAAAATACAACTGCAGTGTACCATGCTGTTGGCATATGTATTGTTGTACGTGAAAGAATACGTGCTCCACGTACGCGTTCTCTATATCCGGTCACAAGGAAGAAAGATAATCCGGTAAAACTTAACTTGTTTAATTGGCCGAATGGCAAAAGAAAACTTTACAGCAGAGCTTGGAAACACGGCCTTTCCGTTCAGCGTCCCGCACAACCACTGTCCCGACGCCGGGCCGAGTCCTCCCTTTCCTCCTTTCCGGCGACAGGCAGACGAGCCGGCCGATGACCCCGCAGACCGCCGCCCGGTTCATCCGGGCGCCCACCGTCTGGTCCGCCCGCGCGCACACACATACACGTGCACACACACACACACAGCACTCCCGCCGTCCTGGGTTCGTTGGCCGATAACATCGCGCACCGCACGGCGCCGTCTCAACTCTTTTGTCTCCGACACACTCCCCCCCAAATGATGGAAGTCATTTGTTAGCCGGAGAGTTCCAAAGGGTATATAAGTTGAATCGGCCGCCGAAGTCTTGCCCCCCCTGGCATTCGGACCTCAAAAGCTCTTGCCTTGTTGTCTCTTCCAGTGAAAGCCCTTTCAATCATTCCAAGCTTCCACATTTGGCGCGGCTGCAGAGCTTCTTTTAAGAGGACCACATCGCCAATGTCAACTTGTCTTCCACGTTGAACGCCTTTGGAATGTGTCAGCTGCAACTCCTTTAAGTATTCAGAGCACCAGCGCTTGCA
Organism: Amblyomma americanum; assembly: GCF_052857255.1. Classification (NCBI taxonomy): domain Eukaryota; kingdom Metazoa; phylum Arthropoda; class Arachnida; order Ixodida; family Ixodidae; genus Amblyomma; species Amblyomma americanum. The sequence goes on from NC_135504.1 coordinate 115,856,609, forward strand.
GAACCCCTCCAACGCTTTATTACGAGTCGAGATCATATGTCGCAGGTGGTCACAGGTCAGAGCGGCGATTTCCTTTCGTTGTAGCGCTAGTAGAGAGGTCAGTCGTTTTCCGGTAAGAAACATAGCAGGGCAAAGGGGCTCCGGTTCATTTGGCTCTGTGTAAACGTGTGTAAGTGGGCGGGAATTCAGTACAGCTTCCACTTCGGTCAGCGTAGTTGTCATTTCCTCAAGTGTAAGGTAGCCTCTTCCGAGAGTCTTCTTCAACGCTTGCTTCGTCAGTCCGACAAGACGCTCGTAGAAGCCACCCCATCAGGGTCCGCGTTCTACAATGAATTTCCACTGAACCCGAGCGCTTACAATGTACTCTTGCACCTGTCCACTTCGCATCGCATCCCAGAGACGTCCCAAATCCTTGTTCACTTTCTTGAATGTGAGAGCGTTATCACTGTAGATGGTGCTCGGAAGTCCTCGTCTGGCGGTGAATCTTCGAAATGCGAGAAGGAATGAGCTCGCTGACATATCGCTGACCAGTTCCAGATGGATAGCTCGAGTGACTGCGCAGGTAAACAGCGCTATATAGCACTTGGTTGGAGAGGTCCCCTTGACAACGAGTGGCCCGGCAAAATCAACACCGGTCACCTGAAAGGGTTGGGCCTCGGTTATGCGGTCTTTAGGTAGTGGAGCAGTCACTTGATTTGCTGGTTGAGCGTTGAACCGTTGGCACGTTACACATTCTCTTAGAGTCCTTTTCACCAGCTGCCTCGCTCCGATCACCCAATACCTTTCCCTGAGCTGCGTTAAGGTGCAACGTATCCCTCCGTGCAGCACTTTGCGGTGACAGTAAAGAGCAAGCAGCTTCGATAGGTGGCTCTGCTTAGGTATCACGACGGGATGCTTAGCGTCATAGTCCAGGTGACTACGTTGTAGCCGTCCATCAATTCTCAGGATTCCCTTGTCGTCCACCATAAGAGAAGCATTTCTGAGTGGAGAGTCGACGGGGAAAGCTTGCTGGTTATGAACGCTTTTTAGCTCTCTGTGAAAGCCTTCCCTCTGCTCGTTGCGGATCCAAAATATTTCAGCCTGATCGAGTTCTTCGGCGGTAAGAGCTCCGACTTCATCGTTGCGTCGTCTCATCCTTGAGACGAATCGAAGCGCCCAAGCTGTGACTCTGATCAGTCTGATGAAGGAGCTGTAGCGCTGAATGTCCATTAATGAAGGGGATTGCACTTGGGATGACATGGCCGGCAGCGCCTTCGTTGGCTGTTTTAGCTCCAGTTCCGCATCAGAGAACGCGTTCTGCACTAATCCCTGTGGCCACTCGCCATCAGGTTTGCGGAGCCACTGGGGCCCTGTCCACCACACGTCGCTGGCCGCAAGGCGAGAAACGGAAACGCCGCGCGTCAGGAGGTCCGCAGGATTCTCTTTTCCTGGGCAGTGCCTCCATTCATAGCCGCCGGTGACGCGCTGAATCTCGCATACACGGTTTCGCACAAACTGCTGCCAGCGTCCCGCATCTCCTCGTATCCAGTGGAGCGCTATCGCAGAGTCGGTCCACAAAATTACTCGACCAGGGTGCAGTTCGATCGTGCTTAGGATGTAGCTGCATAGTCGAGCAGCGAGCAAAGTGAGCCTCGCTAGAGTGAGTTCTTTCAGGGGGGCCACTCTCAGGCCGTCCTCCGAGGCGATGGTAAGGTATGCGACCGCCCCATAAGCCACGGGACTGGCGTCTGCAAAGATGTGTAGATCCGTCTTTGTTGACTGCCCGCTTACGTCCGCCCCATAGTACCGCGGCACCTGTACTTCAGAGAGGTGTTTTAATTCGCCGTGCCATGTAAGCCACCTTTCGGCTACATCACTTGGTAGGGGATCATCCCACTCCACGTTTCGTCGCTACAGATTCTGAAACAAGATCTTGGCCCGCACGATAAAGGGTGACAGCCATCCCAACGGGTCGTAAATCCGTGCCGTAGTTTGTAGCATGGATCGTTTGGTGTCTGGTTTACCAGTGTCGTCTGTGACGCAAGACGCAAAGGTCAGGCGATCTGTAATGGGGTGCCATGCCAGTCCTAATACCTTGAGTACACCGGACACAAATCCCAGAGGCTTGGTTTCGTTACAGTCTTGCCCAAATAGCTGGCGCAGCCTCTCGTTGTTCGACGACCACTTGTGCAGCTTCATCGAGGCGGCGTGGAAGATTGTCGGTGTATAGCTTCACTGCCTCCTCTTCGTCATCTGCACCAGTTAGTAGGTCATCTACATAAAGGCCTTGCTGCAGCTGGCTCGCGGTGTGGGGAAAACCTTCCTCGCACGATTTCAGGTGGTGCTGAAGAGTAGCGGAGAGTAAGAATGGGCTCGCGGTGGTTCCAAACGGAACTCGCTTCATGCGCCACGTTTCAAAGGGAGGCAACGGAGAACCGGGCTGAGGGGTCTCTCGGAACCAAAAAAATCGAGGGGCGTCTCTGTCTTGTTCTCGGATTCCAATTTGCAGAAAGGACTGTTGGATGTCAGCGACAAGTGCAACTCGGTACTTGCGGAAATTAAGAAGGAGCCCCACGAGGTCCGCAGATAGATTGGGTCCAGTCTCTAAGTTGTCATTGAGACTCTTGGAATTCTTTCCGCGGGAGGAAGCATCAAATACGACCCCCAGTTTTCGGGAATCGCGAATGACCGCTTGATGAGGCATGTGATAAACGCAGTGGTTGCGGATGGTCTCGTCTTCTACCCGTTCTGCAATGTCGGAGACGCCATACTGCCTAATGGTCGTGTCATACTCTTGGAGCAGGTCAGGAGCCCTCCTGAGCCGGTTGGCCAGCTGACTGAGTCGCTTCAGCGCAATTTCCTTGTTGTCCTCGAGTGAAATCTCGGATTTCCAGGGCAACGCAACTTCATAACGATTACCGTCTCGCTTGATGTTGTCCTCAAAAAACTCCAAGGCCTCACATGGTTTTTCGTTGTCTTCGCTCTCATTCACCCCAATTGATTCTAAGGTCCAAAACTTGGTCAGAATATCAGTTGTTTCTTTTTCAATCACTGAAGTTCGCAGTGTCACGGTGTGGAGGCAGTTTGTCTGCTCGATATCGCTCTCAATAGGCCCTTGAACAGTCCACCCAATTGATGTTTCTACTGCCCTCAGTCGTTTTCCTAATTTGACACATCTGCCCGTCGTGAAGTCCCATAGATGATCAGACCCGATGAGCAGCTCAACCTTTTCTGCACCGCTGTCTGTTGAGAAGTCAGCTGCTTCGTACCCGAGGGATATCAACTTTTGCAGTACATTTCCCGGTGGCGAGGGTATCGGCTGGTCACAAATTACATCTGTTTCCAGCACTTCGAGCTCGCGCTCACATCCGCGCCTCGTCTTTAGCGTAACTCTGACTCTTCGTAACTCGCGTTCCTCTTGGTGGCCTCCGAACACACCGACAGTCAGCCTTTCATGCCCGAGAAGCGTGCATCCCATTTTCCGTGAGGTGTCAGAGGTGATGTAGGAGCGCTGACTTCCTCCGTCGCACAGGACTCGCACCTGCGCGTTGGAAGTTTCTCCACTACATAACGCAGTCGCGGTCTGTAACAAAACTGTTCTTTTGAGAGCGGAGCTGTCTCCCGTGGTCGTAGCTTCGAGGCTTATCTGTGCATTAGTCACTGTTCGGTTCGCTCCGGGTGGCCTGTTACTTGAGTACGTCGGGTCGCACATCGTGCTGGCATGCTTCTTGTGGCATTTGTTGCACTGCAGGTTTACGCGGTATGCTCGTGACCGATGTCCAGTTCTCGTGCACCTAAAGCAACGGCCGGACGACTGCAAAAGTCGTTTCTTCTCCTCTAGACCTTTTGAGGCGTCGCAGTTGTGCGTTTGGTGATCGTTAGAGTCACAGAAAAAGCAGGTCAGCGGGCTCGAGCTCTGATGCAACATCGCTGCGGATCGGACATGCTTGTCATGCGTTTTACGAAGCTGCTTGTGACTCTCTTTAGTGCCTTCTTTAGGTTGTCGACAGAGGTCCATGCCTTGCAGTGCAGCCAAGTTCTCTCTGCTTTCGACCTCTACTCTCAAAAAGGAGAGTAACTTAGAAAATGAAGAGACGGTACCTTTTCCAGTCTCGTCCGTAGTGTGCGATGAGGCATCGGAGACGGAGCCTTGTTGCTCGCTGGCGAGACGGTCGGTGTCGGCAACGCACCTTCGGTTGAAGTCTAGCAGAATGTCCTGTGGGATTGCTCGTTGTGCAATCGGAAGTAGCATTGAACTGAAGGTGTCCAACTTCCGTCCGAGCGCTTCCAGTCCTCTGATGTGCGCCGCCAAGGTGTCGTAGAGACGGCGAAGACCACGGACATCATCTGAAGAACGCACCGGCTTCAAATCAATTAGACTCTTCAGGTGTTCTTGCGCAAGAAGTTCTTCGTTTCCAAACCGCTTCCTCAAGAGTTGGATAGCGTCGTTGTAACATCGTGACGTCGATGGAAGGCCCGCCAGCGCAGCAGCCGCATCGCCTGTCACCGATGCTCGCAGGTAGTGAAACCTGTCTGTGTCAGTCAAGTCTTCGTTTTTATCCACTACCTGCTCAAACACTTCCCAAAAGGCTTGCCAGTCAGAGCGCCGCCCGGTGAATTTGATCAGTTCAATTTTCGGCAGCTTTACTCTCGTCTTCACCGACGTGGTCGTTATGGGGGCTGGCGTGGTCGTTTGGATGGCAGTGCCCCTGCCCGCCGAATTCACTTCAGCCTGCGTTGTTGACGAACCACTGTCGACTCGAAGTTGCAGTACAGCAAGGCACGCTGTAATACGGTCTTGATAATCGTACACTTGCTGATATTCGTTTTCAGCATCTTCTTCCGGTACTAATGGCTCAATTTCTTCGTTGACGTGCTCTAGCTGTTGCTGCAGCTTAATGAGTCGAGCGTGGAACGATACAGCTTCTGTAATCGTGAGGGACGCTTGTCGCTCCTCAGTTTCGTTGGTAAGCTTCGTAGTTTGCGAGCGTAAAACTCTTCGTTTCTTTAAAAGGCGCTCCATTCTCTTCTACAGTTCGTTTAGCCAATTAGTTTACCGGATTGATGACATGGATATTCGTCGTTGCCGAGACTTACGTGAAGTGGATGTAGCGATGATCTCACAAATCCACAGCAGAAGTCCCGGGTTTCGGCACCAAACGTGTTGTACGTGAAAGAATACGTGCTCCACGTACGCGTTCTATATATCCGGTCACAAGGAAGAAAGATAATCCGGTAAAACTTAACTTGTTTAATTAGCCGAATGGCAAAAGAAAACTTTACAGCAGAGCTTGGAAACACGGCCTTTCCGTTCAGCGTCCCGCACAACCACTGTCCCGACGCCGGGCCGAGTCCTCCCTTTCCTCCTTTCCGGCGACAGGCAGACGAGCCGGCCGATGACCCCGCAGACCGCCGCCCGGTTCATCCGGGCGCCCGCCGTCTGGTCCGCCCGCGCGCACACACATACACGTGCACACACACACACACAGCACTCCCGCCGTCCTGGGTTCGTTGGCCGATAACATCGCGCACCGCACGGCTCCGTCTCAACTCTTTTGTCTCCGACATGTATAACGCGTTCCCGGGAACAAGCAGCTTGACTTCCAAAGAAGCATTCTTCTGAATGAGACTTCATTTTTCTCTTGAATGCTTTGCTATGCTTACCAGGTGCCGCATGCACCCCAAACCCAAGAACCTTAATGACTAATTTGATGAAATACAGCTGATCTTATATTGCCGTTCAAGTAAAAGAATCGAGCAGTGAATGAACATGCAGCATAATGCGCCTATCGTATTTACATGATCGTTGTCGTGCACTCTGAAACAACTTCGAAATAACCATTTCGATCTAAACTTGGCGTGAAACGCATTTCAATTGCCTGGCCATTGGTGTTTCTTCTAAAAAAGAAAGTTCAACTGGCAGTTAGTAAATTAAGCCATGGAAACGTACCAACGGGCCATGGACCTTAGGAGTTCTTGTATTAATATTTTAACTCTTTGCTTTCTTCAAGTATACCGGCTACGAATGAAAACTGAGGCATCAAAAACCAAAATATATAAATCTGTATTCTAAAAAAGCATGGAACAAAATTAGGATCTGAAACATGTCTCAGCCTTGAACAAAGCGTTAAAAAAAGAACAGCTGGAACACCCACTGGCAATCCCGTCATTAGTATGGCGAGACCAGACCACAGCTTTGTCAAGAGTTTGGTCTGAGAGTGGAAAGTTTGATACAGTGGGAGATTTCCGTTTGAGTGATCTGTCAGAAACAAGCCGCCTTCGTGGAAACTAGCTCCAGTCTTTGCTTAAGCTTAGTACAAATTTGTAAGCCATTCAGCTGTCACAGTAAGTGCGGCCTAAAGTAACAAAACAGCTCTTCGGACACTTTGCGTTGCAATAAGCTGCTATTTCTCCAGTGCAGTATTGATTTACGCTTCATTTTCTATGACGGAGCTGAGAATAGGGTGAGAAAAATGGCAGCACTTCGCCAAAGAGAAACTCGTGCTTTTGCCAAACACAATTTTTATAGTTGTCAAAAATCACGAAGTAAAGCCGTGGTCAGAATTCTCTTGGCCACATTGTTTCTGTTTGAACTCGACAGTGGAGCCCTGAAGACATCGCTGACGAAAAAAAGCTGGCAAGCGGAGAAATCAAAACTTCTCCTTCTATTGCACAGATATTGAGATTCAGGTTTGCTATAACCGCACAATTGAATCGCTGAATATGAGACCTTATTCTCCCGAAACTTGACTAAGGTTGCGTACATATTTGCGTTCACAGTTATGTATTCTCATCGTGCATTGGAAAAGGAAATATTGGCGCTTTTTAACACGGTGACTTAAATTTAAAAGCATTTGCTCAGATCTTTTTACTCTATCCATTTATATATGCAGAGAAACAAAGCCTTATGATATGTATACGGCTAAGCTAATCGCGGTCGTCATACAACCAGCGCTCTACGTCACGCGTTACAAGTAATTAATTAGCTGTGGTAAAGTACATCTTCGTCTAATTTTGCAGACAACTAGTTACATTGTGGTTACATTAATCGTGAGTACTTCAATTATTTTTTCTGTAATTGAATAACGCTAAAAGGTTGCATTTTTTTTCTATAAACAAAAGTGTAATCCACCGTACAGAATTCAAATCCTCAACTACCGGAGAGGCCTGGAGCTAAAGAAGCATCGCGAGTAGTCATGTGCAGGACATGATCGGCTAAGCGCAGGCTCCTGCGGCAGTTCTCGTCCCAAAAATGTCACGCGACTCCTCTAAAGGAGCCCCCCGCCCTGCTAGGTCGCACTGCATTTTGCCTCCAGCTACGTGCAACGCGGCGCGTTCCACAAAAAGCACGAAGGCGAAGAACATACCTCCAGCAGGCTCGTAAAGCAAGGGTTAGGTTGAAATTAGCACACTGATAGAGTGTTTCGTAGTATAAGGGAAAAAAATGAGGACCACGTAAGCTTTTGTAGCAGAAAAAATAACACCGTAGTAATGCCGAGGACGAAAAGACGCGCTGTGTCTGTGTATTTCACTTTTTTGCGAGGACTTGCCATGCTACCTAAGATGCGGCAGTCAGTATACAATAGAAGGACGTGGAGGTTATTTTCATCCAGAAAGCTGTGCACGCTCCAGCTCTTCATGCCGCGTGTCATCTATAGGATGAAGTCTTCCTGCCTAGTATCCATTAGACGAACTTCCTGTAGCCGTCTTGCTCTTGAAGTCCTTATCCTGGGACACTTCCACATCAGGTGGCTAACGTTCAGGAGAGCAGCGGGCATGGAACATTTGGTACATGTGCTCGGGGCTGTTTATTCGTAAGAGCCTTATCGGCACGGCGAAAGTGTAGGGGCTAACTAGCCCTGGTCATTCCAAGAAAGAGAGAGAGAGAGAGAAACTTGTTTTTTTTTGCTCTTGTTCGAGCCTTAACCGCACTTTTAAAGGGCATTATGCTTTTTATTGAAAGGACCTCTCCTCCAGTCCCAATAAGTTTTGAAGGAGGGGTGAGTGCCCAGGCGAATCAGGGCACGTATAATTCTCCTTTCATACTTGCCTTTCGTGCACTTTTTATTCATTACGTGCAGCTAAATTGATTAAGGGTTATGGTGCACTTGGTGCCGCGTAGCCTCTGTTTTCATCGTTCGAAATCCTCGAATACAGAGGGCTTTTTTTTTTACATGCACTGTCGTTCGGCCACCTCTTTGAGATACGCGAACGTTTGCTATAAAATGGACAGCCAGCATTTTTATAGTTACGCCATGCTAAAGGCTTATGCCTTCGGGCCTAAAGAGATTGCGAGCACACCCCTTTGCGAAAGTTTAGGGCTTAAAGAACACCCGGCCTATCTTCCGTTCAGTAAGTGCACTGAAAATCGTATTGCACTTTTAACGACACATCTCAGTTGCTCTTTATATTAACTGATAGTAATGTGAGAAGCTGCGAAGTTGTGTTCCGTTGGTTACCTAACAGATAAGCACCGACGGTCGAACGGTTGCAAGACGGCAGTAATTCATGGTGTCCTTAAAGCGGTGAGAAATTGTATATTGAAATGAACTGAGAGTTTTTCCTATAGAATAGCAGGAACAACAAAATGTCGTCAGCCGCAAAAGAAAACAGCTCAGATCTCAGGCCGGAGTATCTCAATTTAAATGTAATGCGCCCATAGTAAAATTAATGCGTTAGGAGGTGACAGGATATATGAATGCCTTTTATTTCTTCAATGCGATAGCACTCGGAGGGCCATGAACGCGAACACTGTGCCGCGGCATCGGGGTTAGCGTCTGTGTGAAGCCTCCACCTGCCTGGAGGTGTTTAGAAGGATTTGCCTCTCTCCGCTCTCCTCTTGCCCATTTCTCTCTCTGCATTTGTAGGGAAGAGGAGGAGGCGCCGGTCGATTAATCACTTGATCAGTAAAAATGAAAATGACAGAAGAAATGACTGAGTCAAGAGCAGGCTTACATACAAAATTTAGGCGGAAAAATGAAGCTTGCGTTAACTACTCAGTCTGCCATTGATCAGGTACAGCAACCTGGATCTCACAAATCCAACCAATAGCTGCGTTTGAAACAGCCGCCAGCCAGTGCATTGTTACTCCGCTTAAACGCTGTTCCAGTTCGCCGGTAATCGTATGAAGACTCGCTGCGATGATTGAATGTGACTCCTTTTTAGCTGCGGAATCAGAACTGTGGGAGCGAAAGAGAATGAACTCAAAATTAGAACACAGTCTGAACAGGAATAGATTGGGGAGTCTAAGGAGCACGCGATCGCATCTATCCAACTGATCGCCCATCAATTTTTTACAAGTGTCAACACCGTTTCTCGTGCATAGAGAATATCTCGACACGCGTTTAGTTGGTGCATGCTGCCGCCACTTAACGTTCAAACTGACGCCGGGAATTTTAAATATTTCTAACATTTTATTGATTTCGTACGGCCGCGAGGGCTGATGGCTGGCAGCGCAGGAACAATTGTACGAGTAGAATTTGAAGTGCGTATGAAAAGCAGCCCATATCGCTTAACATGTTCACACATTGAACTCCGTTCTGTACAGTTGGCACGCAATAGTATTTCTTTAGAAATAGTATTTCTTTAGAAATCTTTGCTACTGGCGACCCATAGATGAAGCTACTCATTCAGGTCCAAGAAAGCTGGGAAAGTTTGCGTCATTCGCTGTTTTAGGTAGTTAGTGTTTCAACGCTTGTTGTGTTGTGCTTCCACAAAGATGAACAGATTAGATGCACCGAAAAGCTCCTGGTTTCTCTTGGAAGCCGAGGACGGAAACAGACCCAGCAGTGCTAATGGCCTGATACGTAAGTGGCTCCTAGCGGAACGAAAATTGCATCCGCTTCCCTTTCACGAGTGGAGTGAGCAAATCAATTTGTAAGCGCCAGCACTTTGCAGCATTTTCCAGGGTTGCCCACTCTGCGGCTGCACAGGATCCTCGTGTCGTCGCGCACGCTTAGCGAGTCGCAGTCGTCTAAACACTTCCTCAATTCATTTTCCTCGTGAATGGTGGGCGTCAGCAACGGCTCTCCAAAGTTTCGGGAGCTTTTTGAAACTTACAGCGTCCGATTCTCCTTCAGACGATTTATCAACTACTGAAGGTCGTGGCCATCCCGACGATAGTTTTAGTTTCAAAAGCTCTCTACCGCGTGGGAGTTAACTGCTCTTTATAAATATTTTTTTTTCACTTCTAACTACGGTCCAAAAATCAGTGCACGCCTCTATGACTGCGTTTGTAGGCATTCCCACTGAGTAGGGCCGCTTTACTTGACAGATTTCGTAGCGTCTGCGCTTTTCTGCGATAGAGTGCACACAAATGCGAGTTCATAAACGAGTTCAACTAGAACGCTGCTAAATTACCCTTTGTCTGGAGTATTTTTTGCCTACAGCACTAATAAATAATGCTTCCCAAAATTTTCTAGCGCAATTCTATGGCTGTGCTGTTTTACGCTCACAGTTTTAACCTGTAGAAATCAACCATTCTACCATAATTAGGCTTTACTCAATATTTTAAATGCTGAAGAAAACGTTGGACGCCAGTTTCGTACGTGGTATCCTCAAATGGCCGGACATCGGTTTAAAATTATGAACTCATCAATTTGCCCAAGCAAAATGCATCGCAAAACCATTCATTCAGACACTCGTTGCACTCATTCTTGGTGACCCAGTTGAACCTAGTAAAGTATATGTTTTCGGATCCGAGGGCACCCATATAAAAGAAAATATCTATTTGCAAATAAGTAATTAACCCTGACTGGTATAGGATAACTATTTGGCACTTACTTATTACCAAGCTAGCGGCTACCCAACACGAAAACCCTACTGTTCACAACGCGAATGATGTCATGTTCTCTCGCGCCTGGCCGCACATTACTCATTAAAGGAAGAAATGTTGTTAGATCCCTCTCTCCAAACACGGGCGAACATTGTTCGAACCTGAGGACGAATATGAAGCCGAACTTTTTCACAACATAATGTGATTACGAGTGGGGCACGTTGTCTCGTGCAAAGCTTGCTGAAGCTCGCCTTGTTGAATCTTCATGCACGTAATTAAACCACGCAAGGGTGCGCGTGTCACGCTGGTGGGAAAAATGTTCTTGGCAGTGGAAAGCCCATACATGGTGTTGCCGCTATCGACTAATCACTGTGCTTTAGCCAACCTAATATGCAGCAAGCTCAGCATGCGTTCAGCACTTCAAAAACTTGGCAAATATTCTTTGCACTGAGTGGTGTGTACAGTGCCTATTGCAGTGAGATTTCTCTGCGCTGGTTTTCTTAGTTAATTTGCGAGCAAGATACCTAATCCATCTATGTTCTCTAGGCATTGTTGCACGGACGAAGTGCTGCCTGCCCGTCTGAATGTTGCCATGCTTGAAAGGAGACTTGTTGTGCGGATTTCTGTGTAACTATATCGTATGCATAGCTTTTGTGAGACTAAAATAAATGTGTAGATGTTATATTATTTTTGCACTAATTTCTGTCCAAAAGATGCTCTCTTCCAATTCTTCTTTCGAACCTCGAAACCACGTTTAAAATGCTTATTTTGCTACCCGCCCGCATTGTATGAAGCGATGTTCGTTGAAAAAAAAATGGAGCGGTGATTTTGAAAGAAAAACGTTCACGCGACGCTTAGTCTGCAGCGCATTTTGTGCTGAAGTAAACGAGCATTGTGAGGCTTTAAACTTATTTTCTTGCTACTGCGTCTTGATACAAAACAAATACTATGCCAAGGCACATGCAAAAAGGTTATAATATAGAAGACACGTTTGAAAGCGCGTTATAAGATTTAAAAAAGACATAATGCTGGAGACGTGTGGTTATAATCAGTGCGCTGAAGAAAATGCAGTAAAATTTTTCAACAATCTGCAGATATACTTAATTGTAATAGTGAGCTGTGGCAATCAGAACCAGACGTTAGTCATGTGGCTCTTGTTTTGGACTGCATGGCCCCTCTCTGGATCCGTTATTGCTTCCATTAACCCAGTTTTATTTCGAGCCTTGATCATTTGGAGGGCGTCCAAGAATAATTGGCGTGTTTTCAGTTGTTCCGGCATTCAAAGAGCGCTCCTACCAAGCCTCCTAAGCTTCTACATCGGTAAACTGCTTCGCAAATTTGCTGCGGCAGCGATTTTTGCAGCTCTTATCGATGTGCTTCGTGGTCAACTGGTGACCCACCATTGATTTTGTTGGGCGCAGTGTGACCCATAAGTGAGCCCCCGGCATAGCCAGCTTATTGGAACCAGCAACATATCGCAATAACCGTCGAGCACGTATGTTTATTTTACTGGCTTTTTGTAAAGCCTTAGCGATCGTTCGACCTCACCGCGCGACTCAGTATTAGTGGCCGCACTGACTTATTGCACGACATAACATGCCGATCACCCACGACGCAGTTAACGTGTTAATTTTCGTCGGATGTCCTATTTAGTTCGGAAAATAGTACAACGCAGAAATCGAAACAATACAACCTGAAAAAATTGCGACCTAATATCAGATATGTAAAATGACGTGCTTACTAGTGCTGATTTCATAGTCGCCATAATTGAAGTAGCACTTTGGCAACGTAACCTTTCCACGAACGGTATGTTTAGTGTCATTGTTATCGCTGATCTTCCTTTTCTGGAGAAATTCGGAGCTTTGTGTGCTCCCAGCATGCATTTCTAAATAATTACGTTGCACCTACCATCCAGGCCAGGAAATGCGAGAAAAAAGAATCGGGAAAAGAGAACATTTGCTTTCAATGAAGAGGATAGGGAAGCATACAAAGGAAGCCAACCGAAGTAGTTTACGCAAGCGACGGGAAAATAAAGAAAGGCTACAGGAAAACGAAGACATTTAAAAAAGCAAAGCCTTTGCGAGTTGCCGCCCCAAGACGGAGCTTGCACACTCCTACTTACGCACTCTGCATTCAATGCGGTGAGAATTCTGGTGTAGAATGACGACGACGAAGGTTCCAGACGTATTCGCTCGTGACGTCTATATCTGCCACGTGGCACGTGCGCTGTAGGGAGGCAGTTCGGCTGCTTTTCCATGCCTGGGTTAACAAAAGCATTCGGTAGCAAGATTGGAACGTATTTGCCATTTCGCTGCTACCTGCTGACTCAGTGCCAGTACTGCCGTAAACAAAACGAAGTGATTCCAAAAAAAAGGATACCCATGCTCTCTTAGATACGTTTACGGAAGGAACATTCTGAGATCGCTATATTACTATAGGTAAACCTCGGTGTTTAATCTGAAATATTCTGCAGCTTTTCAAATCTTCTTTTTGAGTTTGAAGAGGGTTTTTTTCGACATAGCACTGTCAGTAGCGTAGCGCATCAGGATACATCTTAGATGTGTTAACTGGTTAACTAATACATAGTAGTTAACTTCTGAGCTATTGCCGCTAGTGTTCTGACTTACTGAGAGACGTGTTGCCAACTCTAAGTAACATTGACAGCAGATATTAGAACTTCTAAAACGCAGTTACCCTCTGCACTATTTACCAACAAATGTTGGCTAATAAGAACGGAAAACTGGGCGAGTTGGTAAGGAACCATGTTTAACTGCGCAAAGACACGAAGACAGAGAACAAGAAGGCACGACACGTTGGCTATTTCGACAAGGTACGCGCACTGGAGAGGTTGGTTAACCTGCACGTTTTTTGAAACCGCATGCATTAACACGTGCCGCAGAGAATGCGGCATCGGCGTTGTCTGAGTCGTTGACCATATGGGATAAATCCGCGAATAATTTAGAGGAAGAAACCTACATAAGGCAGGCGGCCCACTTATTTCATGTAACCTTGTGGCGTCAACACAGCCTGCCCAACGGATTGTGAGCAAACTGCGCACAGTGCAGGTGACAGTTAAAGTAATGATTTTTTGCTTGGGAAGAGCAATCTTAGTAGTACAAGTCCCACTGGTGGCAGCATCTGCCACCGCAGTGCAGTGGTGCCTCGCTTAACCGCTGCACCACTGCGCCAGGTGTAGTATGAGGATTACCAGCGATATATGAATGTGAAGTACAGAATGAAGAATTCTGTACAGTCGAGAATTAACCCAATAACGCTATCGCGTCATACCTCCAAGGTGGAGCATATGTGTCGCCTCCAATTTTTTAGCGTAATTCTAAAAATGCCAGAATGTCATAGGTGAAAGCCTTGCATGGCATGCTTGTCCTGCGCATTTTTAGATGAGCGGCATTCCACTTGACTGCCCCAGGTGAAACGTAACATTAACAAAATTAATAATAATAATAATAATAATAATAATAATAATAATAATAATAATAATAATAATAATAATAATAATAATAATAATAATATTAATAATAATAATAATAATAATAATAATAATAATCAATCAATCAATCAATCAATCTTTATTTTTTCGGTGCCCAGGAACAACCCAAAGGTCTTGGTGCTGGTACACCATTCACACGCACAAAATGTACATTTATTTCACTACAAAGGAAGACACTCAGGGGAGGTAATGCAGCAGTCAAGGCGATACAAAAAAAAGACACATAAACTAGGCGCGACAGCAAGCATGAAACAAAAAGCGAGAACAAGGAAACAGCGAGAACAGCGGTAAATGAAAACAGCTAGAACAGGAAACAGACATATAAATAACTAATAAAACAATAAACAAAGAGAATGAACACAAGAACGACCGATAACAGCTAAGCACAGCATATATCAAAATACAAACAAGAATAAAGCCAATACTAATATGAACGAATAAGAGATCTCTGAAATACAAGCTAGAAATACAATCATACACGATAAGAAATGTAATTAGTGAACGCGTTACAGACAATCAGGCGTGAGTACACAGTATTAACGAAATAATAATAATGAAAACAAGTACACGTGATGTACAATTAAGGAGAGAAATAATAATCAATCAATCAATCATTCAATCAATCAATCAATCAATCTTTATTTTTTCGGTGCCCAGGAACAACCCAAAGGTCTTGGTGCTGGTACACCATTCACACGCACAAAATGTAAATTTATTTCACTACAAAGGAAGACACTCAGGGGAGGTAAGCAGCAGTCAAGGCGATAGAAAAAAAAGACATATAAACTAGGCGTGACAGCAAGCATGAAGCAAAAAAGCGAAAACAAGAAAACAGCGAGAACAGCGGTAAATGAAAACAGCTAGAACAGGCAACAGACATATAAATAACTAATGAAACAATAAACAAAGAGAATGAACGACCGATAACAGCCAAGTACAGCATATAGCAAAATACAAACAAGAATAAAGCCAATACCAATATGAACGAATATGAAACCTCTGAAATACAAGCTAGAAATACAATCATACACAATAAGAAACGTAATTAGTGAACGCGTTACAGACAATCAGGCGTGAGTATACAGTAATAAAGAAATAATATTAATGAAAACAAGTACACGTGATGAACAATTAAGGAGAGAAAAAACAATATAATACCGGTGCAAACGCACAAGTGTAGTAAAGACAAAATAAGACAAAATAATAATAATAATAATAATAATAATAATAATAATAATAATAATAATAATAATAATAATAATAATAATAATAATAATAATAATAATAATAATAATAATAATAATAATAATAATAATAATAATAATAATAATAGTTATTTTTAATATTATTATTAACAATAATAATTATTAATAGTTATTATTATTATTATAATAATAATAACTGTTTTTTTGGGGGGTGGGGGAGGACATGGCGCAATCTGTCTCGTATATATTTGGACACCTGAGCCGCGCCGTAAGGGAAGGGATAAAGGAGGAAGTAAAAGAAGAAAGGAAGAAAGAGGTGCCGTAGTGGAGGGCTCCGGAATAATTTCGACCACCTGGGGATCATTAACGTGCGCTGACATCGCACAGCACACGGGCGCCTTAACGTTTTTCCTCCATAAAAACGCAGCCACCGCGATCGGGTTCGAACCCGGGAACTCCGGACCAGTAGCCGAGTGCTCTAACCACTAAGCCACCGCGGCGGGGCGAAACATTCGCAACATCTTGTTTTGGCAGAATTCTTTTGCATCGGAGGCAGGTGCCATCGGGACACCGATGAGGCGCTGGCATATCGGAACCGTTTTGCCATCATGGTTACTAATAATAATAATAATTAGTTTTTGGGGGAAAGGATATGGCGCAGTATCTGTCTCATATATCGTTGATCACCTGAACCGCGCGAGCGGAGGCAAAAAGTTCTCAGTTGGCCCCCATAATTAGTAGGCTGAATCCTTTTTCCCGCGATCACAAAAAGTGTGTAGTTGTGACGACCGCCAAAACGCTGCTAAAACTTTTTCAGAGCCAATAACCCACTAATGAGAACTTTGGCTACCTTAAAAGTCATTTCACACTCAAGGAAATTATTTTGAGCGGCCCGAAGTCGCCGTTTAGAGACATCAGAATTGCACACCAATCAGGCGGTCTGCATAATTTGCTTTAGACATAAACATGAAAAAAATTGTAAGGTGCGGACGAACTGGATAGAAATTGTACATAACAATAGCAATTTACAGAGACAACTGGATGAGCTGTCAGTATAGCAGAATGTGGGAACGTAAATCTGCGAGCTGTGCATAGACAGCATATATGATTTGTCTAAACAGATTTGGCAATTTTTTATTGAGAGTAGTATGTAAAAAGATTATAGAGTAACAAGTTTTCATGTTGCATCGAGAAGCGCTTTGTTTTTATCAAACTAACATTCACAAAACATAAGCGCCTCCGATCCTTATACAACGAAGGCTACAGCCCTTTTTTTTCTGGTAAGGTGAAACACCTGTCCCTGCTTATCGCATAAGCTGGGCGTTGTGCGAAAAAAAACATCCTCGATCGAGAGCAGTGCCTGCAGGCATTAAAGTTCAACGACATCTCTCGAATTATGGCCGGTTTAAGCAACAAATGAACGTATGGTGTCCACACTAAAATCTCTTGCGACAGCTCGACGCCGTTCCCCAAAGTATCATCAGAATAAAGAGAAAAGAAAACATGTACATTACTATTTATTTCCCCTTCTCCAAGATATATTAAACAAGAGAAGATTGTGCTTTCACGCAATACTTGGTTGGCTTTATGGGATGTTGCTCTACAGTCTTCCTCTACAAAAGCAAGATTTAGCTCGTTCGAAAAAGGAACATATTTACATTTGGATGGATTGTGTCGTTAAAATGTATTAAGGTTTGTCTGTGTAGAATGAGGAAAATGAGAACACAGAAAACGTACTTTTGTTGAGCTCCTGCCTTTGGAAAATTTTCGCTAATTCGACGACCCCGAAGAAGCACCTGTTCCAGTAGAGTTTTGTAATGACGTTAATCTCGTGACACCAAAAATGCCACAAACTTAGCTACCTGAATTTCGTTCATTTCAAATCATGCGAGAAATCTTGGAAGCTTTTTTAGAGCGATGACTCTCCTTTATTGAACCGGACGGAAAAAGGAATTGAATTTATGACGACCACGCAAATGGCTTTCACATAAGACGTGGTGATTCACAAGAAAACTCTCGTTCATCTTGTTCATCTGATGAATTGTTGATCAATATATGTATCTACGCTCGTTCTGGAATACAAATTAGAGTCTCCGGTTCATCCGCGTCGTCCATTTTCCGTGTCTTCAAGCTGTAGTTTTTTCCTCCAGGAAAAGTCAGTTATAACCGCCGCTTGAAAAAGACCAAACGACTGTTCCTATTGGTCTTCAATATTATTGTATACATGAAAAAACGCATGTGTATTGGACACGTTTTCATACACACCATACCATACCATACACACGTTGTTAAGCGTGCGAAATTCTTCAGCAACAGAAAAAGTAGATATTAATCAATCGATGTTGAAATGTCGATATCACCGATAAAGTATCACAGACGCACGTCTAAGTATTCATTGCTTACACCTCCTTGTGTCTTGTTTTCTCGGTACCGGTTAATTTTGCGCAGTGACAACTGAAAGACTACTATGTGGAGCTCGGAGGAACTATTATGTATACAGGCGCGGCAGTGTTTGCCGCGCCTTATATCCCGCAGACAGAGAGGAAAGGAAAAGACCTAAGGAGAGAGCGCCGCATAGGAATTTAGAATCTCAATAAAAGAAAATTAGGGTGAGTAAATTGGTCCCATTTGATGGCCCCTTTAGCGAGCGATTGGCGACGACCTGGTTTCCGATCGAACGTGGCGCAAACATTGCTGTGCATGGAGAGAGTAGGAGACAGAAGAAGCAAAGATTTATTACAGCTTGACTGAAAAATGTCCGCCGCATGACACAACGCTCCCTTCTACAGTTTTATTATTCGTGGGCGCAGCATTTGTAGGTAAAAGTTGAGAAACTGCACTATGAAGCAAGCGGAGCCCGTCTCGATAAATTACGGCTGCTGGGGTGCATCTGAGGTGGGCGTGTTAAGCACGAGACTGAGAACAATGCGAATGCATGCTCCTTTTTGGTGCCGGCAGTGTGGAAAACTGCCTTAAGACTGCGAACGCTGTGATAGTAGAGCGCCACAGGATCACATGGCGGACCAGCCATAATAACACACATGCCTCATCAAGGGAAAGCTGAGCGGAAAAAAAATTAATAGAACGCGCGGTAAAATTCAGGGGGTGGAAAAACTGAACATGCCACGCAGTCACGCAACTGGCGTAGCAATGGCAGCCACATATGCTGGAAATTTATGCCATAAAGTGGCAAGCGTGGGCAGGAAGGAAAAGGCGCATATTATCTGACCGCGAAGTTCCCCATCATGCACACGCAATAGCCCACTACTCCTTGCGCGCTCCGCTCCCTTTTCAAAAGTCGGACCGTTGTTTGCTGGCAAGCCTCGTTCGCATAATGAAGAGTGCGTCGCGCAGCAAGCGTTCCACAGAAGTTGCTCATGGACGTGAGAAACTCACGCAGAGATATGAAATGGCCCGCCAGCTTCCGCAATCGTTGCTTCTGAAAGGAAATAGAGCATCCGGCTTAAGCAGACCGGCAGACAAATGTCACTAGCGGATGCCTGTGGGTCCGTTAGCGTAGTGTAGTTGCTTTTTATCTCTTGCCGCGGTGCAGCTGGGAGCATTGGGCATGAGCGATATATGCGCGCTTCTATTTTTGTCAAGCTTTTTCCAGCGCCCGCTTCTAAACTTGGTGCTCTGCGGGCGTTGCTGCTTATGTGTGTTCTCTAATCGGATAGCAAGCACAAGTTAGCGCAAACCGATATTGAATAGTATTTCAAATTGCACAGTATCCATGATAAAGAAAGGTGACTGAAGGCAGGATAACCTGCGGGCTTTGATGTTTTTTCCCGACCTACATATGTCATATGCACTTACGTAGGGCATTATTTTTTTCAAGATTTTCGTATCGTAGGCCTTTACACAAAAGAAGCATATTTACACTCAGTTTATGGAGATTGTGAAAACAACTTCGTAATTTCCAGGTTTGTGACATGACCCACACTGCAAGACTGAATTGCGCGGTCCGGATGTACTCAATAGGAGTTACCTCACGGAAAGTCAGGTAAAACAGCCTGCAGCGAAAGAGGCAAGACGGCCATTTTTCTCGTCTCATGTGACGTAAGCCGATGACATTCAGAATACGATTAGGATGATAGATTTCGCCATCCAGTTGCTACCCACGGAACTCGGAATACGAGTTAATCTTACGCTCGTTGAACCCTTTCGCTTTATGACAACTTTCTTTTCTTTCGAATTTGAAAATCTATTTTTGAAGAAAGTCTTGCAGTTATCGTCTCACATAGCTCGGTGGAGACCTGAACAGCGCCGTAAGGGAAGAGATAAAGGAGGGAGAGAAAGAAGAAATGAAGAAAGAGGTGCGTCAGTGGAGGTCTCCGTAATAATTTTGACCACCTGGGGATCTTTAACGTACACTGACATCGCATAGCACACGGCCGATCGAGTTCGAACCCGGGTACTCCTGATTAGTAGGCGACGGTCTTATCTTTCAAATTACAAACTTCTAATTTCAGGGAGCGACTCTCTGACGACCGCGGACGTTACACATGTCTACGCGGTATTTTCGTGTATTTTTTTAAAGATTCAATGCGATAGCGGACTACATCTAATTTTGGCAGACCACTCGTTGTAGTGGTTCTTGAAAGCTGATAAGAGGGCTTTATAAAGTACAAAGCCCGCAGGATTTCCAAGAGAATGTCCTACAGGACGCCTTCAAGCAGCAAACTCATTCTAAGACCCGACATATGGTTCATGCTGGCAGATAATAGAATGAAATGGAGGTCATGACGAGAAGCCTTTGTCTATCAGTAATTTTACGTGGGCGGGTGTGGTGATAACGATAATGGCCGCACTTCAGCGGAATTAAACAAAAAGCATATTTTTTTTTGGCTGAGTTGATGAGAGATACTGCTTCGACGAAATCGCTGATAGCGGGCTTGATTAGCTGAGGTATCGAAGGCCGTTCAAATATGTCTTCTATTCAGTAAGGCGGGCTCAATAAGAGAGAGTTCAATAAGAGTTGCTGTTCGCTACGTACACAAGCGGATGCAGAGAAAATGAGCAAATATCTGTCACTAATGGCAGCGTAGCAACTTTGAAGTACTTATACGAAACTAGGAGTTTATTATAACGTACTCTGTGAAATTATCATCTTGCTTCACAATGTATTTGATTGTGAGGATATGCACTTTGAGTCAATTTTTACACTGTAGAAATAAATTAGGTCGAATGGGAGTATAAACGACTGTCGTCCACTTTTAAACTCATTTTATTAAAACACTGCTATAAACAGTAAGAGGTGAAGATGGGGAAATCCTTGTTTTTTACTGCGGGTACGGAACTTAGGAGTGGAACAGAGCATTCGCGTGATTTAAATACCTTTTGAAACTGAATTGTGTTGGTTGGAATAAATCTGCACACGCTAAAATATTTTAAAAACTCCTTTCTTAAGGCCTGCTCGCCGCCTCTGGTAGCTGCTGATGCGCCGCGCTCGCAGCTGACGACACTGGCTTCTGCAGAGACTGGCTCGTCACTGCTTGCTCGCTTCTTGCCTCTGCTCTGGCTGCTGCACGCTCGCTTGTCATGACACGAGGCACCGGATCACCTGCGCCTTCCGCAGCAATGTCCTGCACAGACTCTGCCTCTGAAGCCCCCAGCTTCGTGTCGCTTTGCCTTCGCCGCCAGTCCGCGAAAGGCCTAGCTCCGCCGGGCCAAAGTGGCGGTGTGTGACGCGTCGGCCTCAAAGCAGCCTCCGGCTTACTGCCTGTTCCTTTACGCGCGCTTGCAGAGATACAAGAGACTGGACATCATCGGTTGGTGCAACAACGTGCTAAGTACATTGAACGCTCACTCATGTCGGCATTAAGTGCGGGAGCAACGAAAGTGCATGGATTATCTGAGCGGCATACAAATCTTGGCAGTTGCCATTTCGCCGCGCAGTTAGGATGGTGTTTGTTCGACACATCAGTTTTCTTGACATCGACGGCTCCTCGTTCGCTCGCAATATCTTCAAGTGAACCTGTAGGAATTCAAATGACCAGATTATCATCTTCGTGTTTAGGGGTAAGCAGTATTCAGCTCTCCTTTGATGTCGCTGACAAGCCTGCATGCCACTCCCTTTTCAGTGTGCGATGATATGTTGTGAACCGCGTAAAGAATTTGCGTGCGCCGATGCGAAAGGCTTCATCGTTCCTCCGAAGAGCCAACTCATTAAGGGCTCAGTAAGTATATGAGATTTTATTTTTTTTGTTGCAGGCGGCTAAAGAAAGTGCATGGCAGCATAGTCATAGCTCTTTACGATAATATGTACAAACGAAAGTGTCGACAATTTTCAGGAGATCAAGCATTTTGTGTATTTATGACCTCTGAATGCGGAAAATGCACGAGGCTAGTTAGGGCCAATGAATTTTTGTTATGTTACAAAGGACACAGATGTGACCATACTCTCGCCTGCCTTAATCCGTTCCTTCCTTTCCTGCGATGCAAAGAAAGCAAGCGATCATATTGTTTGTATCTGTAGCGTACGACATGGCGATATCTTAGCACCCAAGAAGATTGCCCAAATTATTGCATTTTACGGGTTGGCGTTCAAACATAGCAGCTAATTTTGTAGCGGACATGAGATGGCAACCATAAAAAGCGCTGCCTTTCTGGTTCGTTAGGCGGCTAGTTTTAAAATGTTATCTTGAGAGCTATTCGCATTAGGAAAATGTCGAAACAAGCAGTTCCGTCTTCGCTTCCAGTTTCCGAACAAATTACATTTTTGTGAACCTTTCATAGTGGTAAGCGTTTTGGTTTAAAGTAAAAATTCAAAGGCAGCAAAAGAAAAAAAAATAAAGCTAGTTGACACGGCCTTGTCAAGAATGTAAAGGCAAAGCAGAACAGACAACAGGTGGCGAGGTGAAGACGGGGGATGTAGATTCCGGTAGTAGCTTCCTATTACTAACAATGCCAAAGGATTTACAATAAAGCTTCGCTCTTCCTGCTAAGTGAATCGGCCTTGGCGTGCCTTTGACCTCTACTCAAAATGACAACGTCGTCAAAATGCATCGATGTGGCTTCTCCCAGCACGCAAGTTCTATGCAATTTTCCAGGGCGCGTGTGCAAACCACTGTGTTTTGTTTGCACGCTCCGATTGCAATGATTGCTTTTTATTTGATGTCTGGAACGCATGAGGAACCTTCTGACAAGTGAAAAAAAAATGTCGGAGTGCTCCCTTCAGTGCAGAAAAGCAGTCAAAGGCACTGCGCATGTGCAGGTGTCTTAGTAAGACGCTTTTCTTTTTTGCAGGTCTATGCTTTATAAGTAAAAGGTTCCCGATTGACACAACTATTCATTGGCCATATTGTACTGCCGGCTAAAGAAGTGGCTCTCTGCAACTTAAATTACCCGGAAAACCGCGTTCAGCCGCTGTAAGCTGCCAGGTTACAGATATGTACTTGCTAGTAGATTTGGCACCAAACACTGCTTGCTAACCTTCTGTCTTGCAAAAACTTCAACAGTCACTATTTATTTATTTTTTCATAAGATGCCTGATATAACGTACTGCTTGTAACCAGCTATAGCAATTTATGCACATATGCTGACAGCAAAGCTTTTCAAGGTGCACAGCAACGCACAGAGTGAGAGCGTCGCAGTTTAAAACGAGGCGCGATCGGTAGCGAAGATAGCGTGTGTTCTTTTTAGAGTGAGAGTGATTTCGCTTTTTTTGTGCTTTCATGGACAAAACCAGGTTAATGTTGCATGTTCATGCAGAAAGGCTTGCTTCAGTAACTACCGTGGTGCTGTGTTTAATGGGCAACTGTTTGACTAACTGTGCACTAGTTACTACATAGAGCACCACTTGATTAAATTTAGAATACCGTTGTTGAAACTCGTTTCAAATAAAAAAAAACTGTTTGAAACAATAAGAACTTGTCCAGTAATTCTACCATATGAGTATGTATCATTATCTGGGCATTATTACTATCAAGCGACATTTCTATACTGACGTGCAATTAGTCCACGTGAAAGGCACAGAGCTTCTGCCGATGGTCCACGTTGCTACTAGTCACTTTTTGGCGCATTATTCGTACAAACAGCAACAACGACCACCGGCTGTTCTTTATCTCTGGAGGACGTGTTGGAGCGCGCTTGAAAAGCAGTGAACGTGAATCGGTCACGTAACACTCCGTCCACTACCGAAGAGGCTGATTCAGTCAGGGCTGGGGCTCCCCTTTTTATGAACGCGGCTCAAACCTCGTCGGACCCGCAATGGAACTCACGTGCGTAGAAAGTATTTGCATATTCTCCCTGACACATCGTACGCCTTCGAGATCCGTCTTGGCAGGTGCATCGCTGCGTGAAAGGAAGCGAGCGTTGAAATGCAATGCAGGAAAGCTTCGAAGTCCGAACGTGCCCGACGTTCTACGTTCTCTGTAATGTCCGGCCCTACGCTGCCGCAACAGCCAGAAAAGCGACGTATTCTACAGTCACGGCCATCATCAACCGGGAAGCCTTGCCGTACGCACGTGCGCGCCAATGGCCTGAAATCTATTTCTGCGGAAGAAACCTTCTTTGCCAATAACACGCAAATACCTTTAGCGCAGGGATAGCTCGATGCGTGCCCGGACTAACATAAAATTGAATTTCTTTATCCTCGGAAGGTGCTTTCGATATTGATGTTTTGGTGACATTTTCTCGTTCCTTGCCATCTGGTGAATGGGTGCCATCCCCTTTCGTGAGTACCTGACGCATGAATAGTCGGTGTTTTCCTTCAGATATTAGTGCGTTTTGTGGTTGAACATAACTGAGGGGTCTGTCGTCGTCTCGCCGTGTAGTTGGCTTTCGTCTTGATTCATGCCTACTTCTCCTCTGGAAGTTTTATAATTGATGAGACGCTTAAGGGAACTTTTCGCTGATACAGCGGTGACCACAGCGATGACGTAGGGATCAGAGCATGCGTCTTGAGTGTGGGAGGTGCAGTTTCACCCAACGTGCAACCTAGCTGGCACCCACCAATGTCGGGTAGGCTTTCTCCTGGCCTGTTGCTCAGCATCTGCAGGCTGAAATGTTAATAACATAGGCCTTCGACCCCATCGCAAGAAGAATAATAAAACAGCCAAGGCGTGCTTTGGCGGAGCTTTCTATGTGCTCCTAATACAGTTTTTATCACAGCTTCTTTTTGAAAACTTTTAAACACGCAAAGAGATTAGAGGATTTATGATCGCAGAGTGCGGCATACTTTCCTATAGGGATTAACTCCGATTAAGATGCAATAAGCAAAAGCTATAAACAGGGCATGATTGAAAATGGTGTTCAAAAAATATTTTTAAAAATCTACTACACTGAAGTTCGACACGTGCTTAGAGTAGTGAGTTTAATACTAATGTAGCAATGTTCAGTCATCCTGAAATATTCTGCCATCGGCAAGATTTCCTGAACTGCGGCGCTAAAAATGATTAACGAAAAAAACAAAACTAATAGACAGTTTATCGAAATTAGCAGGGAAGCTCCACTCATGGCATATATTTAAGTAGCTCCGAAATTTTGAAAAGTTGAACACAACTACCATATCTTCGTATTCTCAGTGCAGTTTATGTTTACTACAACTCTGCTGAATTAGTCATTCGCCGAGTCCCAGTGTGCCCACTGCAGGTTCATAAATTTAATCTAGAATTGATGCATTACAGACATTCGTACGGCAAGTTGGCATGTTGGAATAAGTTCATTAACAGCACGAGTGAACTAAGCGACGTGTAAGAACAGAAAACCGCCCTTTTTACAGTGAGAACAAAAAATGACTTCCACGCACAGGAAATTAAAATATATTAACGTTGAAAATTTTACCGACTGCATAAAATGCACAAATAATGTAACGGCACTACTGATGCTAGCATGACGGATAAAAAGCATGAAACAAGCGACGTTGCCGTGAATGCAATATGAAAAATTGAGTGCTTAGTTACAGGTTCCCGTAGTGGGTACACTAGAAAAGGTCACCTAAAGACACGCATGTGTGGACGAGTCGTTTTCTTCATTTATTTCATATCATGTATAGAAGTTAAATTCTGCAAGCCGGGATGCAGAACAAGCAGACTCTTCTGTTCTGTGTGCAAAACCAGCGAAGAACTCTCACTGTTATAACTGCGGTACAAGCGCTTTTGGCTCCAGCGAAATTCCGATCTAGGGTGCAGAGAGCAGCTACCCTGTATAATATTTTAAGGTGGTTCATGTCAGTAAAATCCGCCATATATGTTTACAACGAACATGAAATCTCGATCATGTTGAACTAAGAGACAAATTCTATACAGTGTTTTTCTTCTCTCCTGCAATAGGAAAGGGAAAAAAATAATATTATGCTGCAACATCTACGACTCACTGCTGATAATTGGCCAAAGTTTTCCCTGAGGGGCCACGTGTTACCAATTCTCCCAGCTACAGCGTTTGTCACACGGCAACTTTCGGAGACGATCATTGTTAACTGAAGTGCAGAGCCGATTTCAACATTCCCAGATTGTAAAAAAAACTTCTACGGTAGCGTATTATACCGAATACGACAGATTAAAGTCTTACTTACGGGGAGGGTCCACCCTGTTCAGCTTTTAACTTTATCAACATGGGTGTCGTTTTTCGCTCTTTCCCATATGGTTATTTTGCCATGAGCCGTAATTATTCTGCAGATATTGTCTGCTTTGTCTCCGTTTCTCCCCTTTAAGAAGGAGCGTGTCGCAGAAGCTCTAGAAGCAGCTCGTGTAAAGCCCAAGCAGTCCCGTCTTGTTCTCTTTTGGCGCCACTGTGCCACTTAGTCCCAGTCCTCAAAATTTTCTTTTCGAATTACACCGGCTGTTATGCTAAGTGTTGCACTATTTACTTTTCTCTCTATGTGGAACTAAGACCTCCCCCTGTTTTGAATAGTCCCGCCTGGTGGTACTCTATGCGTATGTTATAGGCTGCGCTTGTGTCTTGGTCCGTTTCTGCTAATTATTTTAGTAGAAACAGACAGAGAAATAACAGCCTGCCGCCTATGTTTTGAAATGCAAAAGAAAAGTATTAGACCCATGTGCTAAGCGATGTCAGTGCACGCTAAAGAACCCCAGGTGGTCGTAACTTCCGAAACCCTTCACTACTGCGTCCCTCATGACCTGAGTCGCTTTGGGTCGCTAAACCTCATAAACTATAAACCTAATAAAAAAAGGCATTGTCAGCGTCACGCCGGTAGAATTAACACTGCCCTCATGTTTTTTTATGAGCAGGCTGTGTTCAGGAGCGCGCCTTAGAGTTAACGTCATATACAGGAAGTCGGCTCTTTTGATAGCTGCTAGGTTGCGGGAACTTCTTGCAGCGGAATGCGGTTGTAAGTAGGAATTGGGTTTGGACTCTAAAGGCTTTACGCAGCCGACAAAAGACGCCGTACTGAATTTCTGCTAACGCACGACTCCCGCAAGAGTCGATTCCCGCTGCTCTTAGCGTGCTCCACACCGAAACCCACTCACGTGCCATATCAAATTTAACCAACGCACAGAGCAACTTCAGCTCACGCTGCGTAGAAAGGGCTCGTGTGACACAAAAGGAACGCTGTCTGGGTTTTCTGGTAAGTTTACGCAAAGGGTTAGCAGAACGTATTTTCAGGCTCAAGAGCAATAAGGTCTTGTATCGACTTGTATACGCTCGCACATGCACACGCCCGCACAAACATACTACGAAACTTTCGCTAACCATACGTGCATGAAGTAAAAGCTGTTTGGTTTGAGTTTGTAATGCGGCACCAGTAAAAGGCGGCGTCAAAATTTACGCGAGGCTGCTGTGGTAATGTTCCAAAATATGTTCATGCATTTGAGTAACCGCATGTATAAATCTTCCTTGCATATGAATTCTCAAAAGGGTTCGCGTGGAGACTGCCATGAAAGCGGAAATTTGCATGTCGCTTTTTACAGGGCAGCTGGATGTGCGTCAAGAAACTGAAAAAAAATTAAGTTTTTTCATAAGCCTTCAAAATTTAGAGCAAGCAAACTCAAAATGAATCTTCTTCTAAGCCGTGCTGATTTTTTTTTTGCGTCATCAGTTTTCAAATCAAGAAAAGTATTTATATGTTTTCTTTTTTGCCCTATTGTCTGGCTCTGATCTATTGGTTGCGTGTCGGGGTGTAAAATTGTTTTAATATTGGCCCCTTTATGGCATCTGCCGGCTAACGTGCTATTTTAAAATGAGGAGAAATGAAAGAGCTGTTTATTTGATAGGGTTTGTACAAATGATTTTTATTAATTTCTGGAAACTGCAGAGAGAGGCTGCCTAAAACAGAAAAAAGAATTACCTTAACATCACTAGTAATTAAAGAACAATAATCACCTTATGGTTTAAAGACTGCGTTAATCGTGTGCCAACAGATCGTGCTTTCCAAATTGGTGTTGTTCCCTAACGGGGTACATTTCATTATTAATAAAATTCGCGTTTGTAACGACCATGGGGTAGACTTCAGTCAGAGCATGGCCCTATGCCACCGGGCAACAGGAAACCGGTTCGTTCTTAACAGCAGTGCCATTATTTTGGGAGAACATCTTGATGGGCGATGTCAACAAAGACGTTTTGAGGCTGCGTTGCGGGTATATGCAGTGCGAACTGTAATATTCCGTGCTCCGCCGATTCTTCTTTTTATGTTGCATGTCGAGTCAGGACGTTGAGCTGCGGCTCCCCGCTTCAGACGCCATCCCATGTCCGCCGTCGAGTCGCGTGTGTAGGTGTGGCTTCAAGCGCTTTCCGGTGGCTAGCTACTGGTTTCCTCCAACTGGAAATAAAAAATTTTAATGTGGAAGGGAACCAAAGAAAGTCACCAGTAAAGCATTTACTAGCTGAAGCTTTTACTGGCAAACTCATTTTTCAAGCTTGTGCATGCCTGTCATGACTAAATGTAAATGGTATGCAGCGGCTGATGCAGCGCCATTGGAAATGCACTGCTGCTCACGTGTGCTCTCCCAAAAAGAAATTTATTGCAGGGAAGAAGTATAGGACCTAAGCATGTTGAAAATCCGCTTGTGGAGGACACGGCGTGGAGGCCATGCGCCGCAGCCTCAGTATGTCGGTCACTTGAGATGGCTAGCACCTCTGCACTGAAAGAGAGCCGCTTACTCCGATGCCGCGGCATGTTCAAGCGTCAGCTCTCTCTGTCTCTCTTGTTTCAGCAGTCGCACTTGGCGTTCATGTTCTTTTTGAGAAAATAAAGACAGTCTGCACTGAATCTCTAAGCTATCAATGTAAAGAATCTGTGTACACTGTTCACACTGTTGTCAAGTTGTTCGTAACGCGCTTGGTCATGTGATCAGTGACGTGGTGGTCACGTGGTGCTGTGCGACCACGGCGGGAATGCGAGCGTGGCGAAACTGCGAGTTCGTGGCCAATGTATTGTAGCTTCGCTACAACACATATTTCGGAGCCGTGAGGAAAGTGAATCTTCTAAAACAGCTGGAAATATAAGGGGCTTGAATGCTCAAGTAGGTGGTACTAACACTGGTTAATGATCGGCCCGGCAACGCTCCAAAAAACTTTGTAGTGCAGCGAATAAATCCAGTTTGCTTGGTTTGCCTACTGTAGGATTAAAAAATTGCTTACAATTTATTTCCCTTCATTTCAAGCTAAAGTCGCCATGGATTTTGCATGACCAACTAACCGGAGAATCACAATTTAGGATTTTGTTGCGATAGGTATATTACGATAGCATTCCGAGACTTTATCATGGCGGGGGCGTGTGACGGTGGCGGCGCAGCCACGGCGTGACGGCGCCGCCACCGCCACGTGGTCACAAGGTTGGCCACGTGAACAGCCACGTGGTGCAGAGCAGGCGGACCCGAGCTGCCACAGCTTTGCGCATGCGCCGTGTTATGTGGGACGAAGATGAAGAAGGAACGCCGAGTGAAACGAAGCGGCGAAAGACTGACTTTGCAATTAAACTAAGCAAGTTTCATTCATCCAGATGTAGCTGTCGAGCCACTGTTTAAACTGGGCTAAACCACCGCCAATTTTTTTACACCTCCGCGCTTGGATCACCGATACTTAGGCCATTGCACTGGGCATGGAATCTGCCTCACCACCACTACCATCGTCATATCCACAGCATACGCTGAAAGCAATGCTTAGTCCTGTGAAAAGAGAAGCCTTTGCCCCAGCTGGTAAGGACGGATAATGGACGCAAATGATAGGATGCTTTCTCCGCGAATATTGCGTGCACTGTGCTTAGTGATGACAGGATTACACTGCGATCTGGATAGCAAGAAGACAGGAGGAAAGATAGCAAGCTGGCGTGGATGATACAAATGTAGCCAGCCGTGACTGCTCTGGAGTCCATATCGTCGCCCTGGTGTGTAATTAGGGGCTTCTCTGCTGAGCTCGAGTTCTGCCATGCGGAAACCAACTGGATCCGGCGATAGCAGCCTTCTTCCTTCCACGTCGTTTGTCACGCTGTCCGGTGGTCGAAGCTGCGGATACCGCGAGAAGTAAGATAGGAGGCGTCGTCACTGACATCATTACATATTCTCTGCTCATCCTAAAACTGTGCAGCGTTATGAAAGCTTGCCCGAGGCACGAGCCAGTCGGGGGATACAGCATGCGATTCTCAGCAGGATTTCCGAGAGGCGAACTTATCTGTGGACAGGCCTACTGCGTCTCACATAATACCAATGGATCATGGAATAAATCGTAATGAAGAGAGAACGCTTGCACGTCAAGAATAAATCGAAAACAATACCAAGTGACTAGCAAAACCCAAATTGGGCATCGTAAACGACAATGAATAAGTGGGAAAGTAATAAAAACAGCTATTTCCTGGGAACACCTTCCCACAGTGCATTAGCAACTATGCGCCGTCTACTGATCGTAGGAAATTCTAACCTTCTTGTCCGCCCTGATTAAACTTCTTAAGGGGGCAAATCTTCCCTTATGCTATGGTTTCGCGAATGATTCGAATGTTTGTTTAAGAGGT
Source organism: Amblyomma americanum (assembly GCF_052857255.1). Taxonomy (NCBI): domain Eukaryota; kingdom Metazoa; phylum Arthropoda; class Arachnida; order Ixodida; family Ixodidae; genus Amblyomma; species Amblyomma americanum. The sequence goes on from NC_135504.1 coordinate 115,886,983, forward strand.
TTTCATGAACATGCAGGCCACCTAACCAGAACTCGCCGGTTTAAACTACTCGGAATCGCAAGCACTCGCCATGGAAGACGGTTACGCAGCAGATTTTTAAAAAGGCGTTTAAAAGTGGCCCTGATCTCATCATTTTGTCGCTTAGTTGAAAGCGTTTTTTATAGAAGCGTGCTTCAGTAGAGTTGAACGGAGTAGGTGCAAATGGAATTTCGTTTTCGAGGCTTTCAAAATCTGCCAGTCTTACTTGAGCGATACAAGTTAAACTAAATTGTAACAAGCCGGAAGGTAGGAAGAAAACCGTTTTTATTTTCAGGGCATCATGTTTGTCGTGAGGACAAATCGTGCAAAATAAAAATTAGAGAGAAAACAAATCATAGGAAAAGGAAAGATAGAATTGATGGAGAAGTGAAAGCACGAAAGAAAAAAATGTCAAGGAAAGGAACATAAAATGAAAAATATAGAACACGGTATTGAACGTTGAAAAGTACGGTGAAAGGGATGTCGGAAAAACGGAAGCAAGAAAGGACGGGTTGATTGATTGGTGAATGCAAGCAAAGAAAGAAGGAAGCAAGATGGGATGGAAGGACTGACTGACTGACTGACTGACTGACTGACTGACTGACTGACTGACTGACTGACTGACTGACTGACTGACTGACTGACTGACTGACTGACTGACTGACTGACTGACTGACTGACTGACTGACTGACTGACTGACTGACTGACTGACTGACTGACTGACTGACTGACTGACTGACTGACTGACTGACTGACTGACTTATTGATCAATGGAAAGAACGAATTAATTAAGAATGAATGAATCAGGAATTACGAAATGAAATAAATGAATATGCAATGCGCATCCGCTATTTTCAACATCACCGTTTAAAAGCCTAGTGCCATTGCTACTGTTGATTGCCGCCACACTCTCAGAGAGGTGTTCGACACCTTGAAAGCATGTCTTGCGTAAGCCGCAGTTAGATCGAATATTGCGATGTTAGCTGTGGATATTAACTAGAGGAAAGCAGGCATATAATGAAAAATATTGTAAGCAAAGACGCAGATTTTTTAAAGATTTTGTACGTCCAATGTTAACTTGATTAGTATCTATTTTGCAACAAGATGTGGTGAGGAAGGACAGGAAAGGAGTTTGTAAAGAGGAAATCAGGATATATGAAGCTTCTTGTAAAAGAGGAATTGTGGTAGCGCGGGTCATTCCCTGCTTCCATGAAGAGCGCGCTTCATTAGAGAAAGCGCCTACAGCAGTAGGTGGATGAACGGACTCGATACACTGGTCCAGCTGACTGTGCATGTGTGAAATCAGCATGTTTGGTTGCGAGACTTAACTGGCTTGTCATCAAAGTTGCAGAAATGGCTTTTTCGCGGAGCAAGGTGTTGCAGTTTGGCGCAACAAAAATAAAATCCCACGGCCTGAATCGTTGTCCTAACACTGTAGTACGTGCCTTAAATCTTATAAAGTCGTCCCGTCTTACCGATAAGATAGCTAGATTATCCGCTTTTTGAACAGACTTAATTGCATCGCCGCCGATATCAATTGTAGGAATGCTGAAAAAAAAAAACAGTCACACCTCAGTTTTGTACATAGTGTGTATTGCATCAAAAAGACGCATTACCGCGCATAACATACGCGTTTGCGATTGAAAGACATTAGAGGAGAACAGTGTGTGAGACTTTGCAACAAATCCACGGTCGAGAGAACTTTCCGAGCCTTCTAAAGCTAATTGAACAGAGGGAAATCTAAACTGGACACCTGGAAAAACAAGCTAGAATCGGCGTATGGTTCTTTGAGTGCACTTAGTTCTCCTTGGCACGAGCGATCGAGGTTTGTAGACGGAGCGCATTGAGAGCCCATGGCCGCGATTTTCCGGCAAATTAAAGAACACGCTTCCTCGCTACTGGAGTATACGCTTCAGTAACGCATGCGCAGGTCGGCTGAAAATTTTCCTCCTCTGTTACGTTGTTTAAGTATGGGTCGATTTGTTCACGTCCGACCGACTATGGTCTATCGGAGGGTTAGTAAATTCATGAAACCGGCTCTCTAATATTGATCACAGACTGCAAAGAGCCTGATCCGCGTCTTAATTTAAGCGCAAATCACCTGAAAGCTTTTTAAAAAATCAGCGCAGAAAGCGACAGATGTGCGCTGCTAAGCATGCTGAAAAATAAGATACCTCCTGCGGCATTTGGCGTTATTAAAACGTTGGCACGGAGTAGGAAGAAATTAAAAAAGGGAGAAGGCTGAAACGTACCTTGTTCCCACACGCATCGTAGTGTCTTTGCACACTGCACAGAGAAGCGCAACAGTGCACTGGGATTTCAAGTTTCTGACGAAGAGCAGTAGTTTTGACCCAGCGCTGGAAAAAAAATGAAAATCGAAAATTGTTTCTTTTTGGAAAGGAAATAACGCAGTATCTGTTTCACATATCGGCGGACACAAGAAGCGCACCTTAAAGGAAGACATAAAGGAGAGCGTGAAAGGAAGAAAGAGGTGCCGTAGTGGAGGGCGCCGGAATAATTTCGACCACCTAGGTATCTTTAACTTTCACTGACATCGCACAACACACGGGTGCCTTTTGTGTTTCGCCTCCATCGAAACGCAGCCGCCGCGGTCGGGTTCGATCCTGGGTACTTCGGATCAGTAGCCGAGCGCCCTAGCCACTGAGCCACCACGGCGTCACCAGGAAAGGTTTGCAAAAAGAAAAAAAAATCGCCAGAGTAAGCGAAACGTGCGCTGCTAAGCGTGCTGATACATAAGGAGGAGAAGGACTTTTTATGTAACAGGAGAGGTCTGCCTTGCTACTACATAAGGTGGCTCGCGTGGCATTCGGCGTTATTAAGACGTTAGCACGGAGTAAAAAAGACGGTGGTTTAGCTCTAGTTAAGCCTGGAGTGACGCGATAGCTACAGCTGGCTGAGTGGAACTTCGTCAAGTGACAACCATCTGAGGAATCACGTGATCAGCCACGGCGCCGCGCCGCCGGCAGCTGCTCCGCACCACGTGACCAACCACGTGACAGCGTGCCATGCTGAAGGCACGGAATGCTACCGTAATGTAGCTATCGCTACAAAAAAATAAAAAGTGAGAAGCTGAAACGAACCTGGTTCCCGTACGCATCGTAGTGCCTTTGCATAGTGCACAGCGAAGCGCAGCAGACGAAGCGCAGCCGTTTTGACCCAACACTGGGCAGCGGTTTCTTTTTCTCTACCAAGGCCTTTCCGGCGCAGAGCATATTTTGTGGCCAGAAAGCAAACTTATACTGTATGGTATGCACTTGTCAGAGAAATAGCAGTATTGACATAATAAATCAGCCAACGTGGGATAGCTGGGAGCTGGCTCTACCCAGCTCGGGCATCCAGGAAGAACGAGCCGTAGTCGAAATAGCATGGGCAGCGGCTTTTTTCCGAAGGTATCCCGGACAAGGGACGCGATCATTCTACCCGTAACCCAAGCCTTTTTCGTTTTCAATACACGTTTTCATCATCATCACCTACTGCTCTAACGTGGAGGGCCTAGTTCTTGGAGCGCCGAGAGATGGCGCTGCGCATTTCCCATATAGAGCTGGTAGGAATGCAGCTTTCATGAAAAATAGGGCACTGTGGAATTACAATAGGTATGAAATGGGAAAGAGAGATCTGCAAAAGGGTGATGGTTCCTAGCCTGACTTTAGGTAATGCGGTCCTATGCATGAGACCAGATGTTCAAGCAACGTTAGAAATCAAACAACGCGGCGTAGGGAGGCTAGCTTTGGGAGCACATGGCAATACACGAAATCAGGGGGTAAAGGGGGATATGGGATGGGCGCCGTACGAAAGCAGAGAAGTTAGCAGTAAGATAGCATTTGAGGAGCGATTGAGAAAAATGGGGGATAAGCAGTGGGCTAGGAAGATTTTCAAACACCTGTACATGAGTAATGCTGACACGAAAGGGAGAAAGCGAACTAGAAAATTGACAAGCAAATATCTGGATAGCAGAAGGGGCGTAAATTAGTAATTATGGGTTAAGAAATGGTTAAAGAAACAGAGATCTCTGCGGAAAACATGGATGCTGACGAAATCAGCACTGGGAACATACAATATCTTCAAGCAAGATATTGCCAAAGAAAATATCTATGATAATTGTAGCGAAAGTTCTTTGTTGTTTGAAGCCAGGACGGGAGTTTTGAGAACTAAGACATATAGAGTCAGGTACCACGAGATAGCCACGTTGTGCGTGCGTGCGTGCGGAGAGGAGGAAGAAACGGCTCAACACTTCGTAGTTTTCTGTAAAGGGCTTCTCCTCACAGTGGAAAGCAGAGGGTCTGATTTATCCAAGGCGTTAGGGTTTAAAGACAGTGAAGGGAAAGTAAATTTTAAGCGGGTAGGAGTAACCAAGCGATTGCTATCTGATTTATGGCTAAAATCAAGACAAGAGTAAAATTTCATAAGTCATGGCTAGTTGGCTTGAGCCACGTAGCAACCGATTTAAAGGGTTCAGCCTCCCTCCATCCATCCATCCATCCCCACCCGTCCGCCCCTCCGTCCGTCCGTCCGTCCGTCCGTCCGTCCGTCCGTCCGTCCGTCCGTCCGTCCGTCCGTCCGTCCGTCCGTCCGTCCGTCCGTCCGTCCGTCCGTCCGTCCATCCATCCATCCATCCATCCATCCATCCATCCATCCATCCATCCATCCATCCATCCATCCACCCGTCCATACATCCATCCATACATCCACCCATCCATCAACCCACCCATCCATCCATCCATCCACCCATCCATCGATCCACTCACCCATCCACCCACCCAAGCACCCATCCACCAACCCATCCATCCATCCATCCATCCATCCATCCATCCATCCATCCATCCATCCATCCATCCATCCATCCATCCATCCATCCATCCATCCATCCATTCATTCATTCATTCATTCATTCATTCATTCATTCATTCATTCATTCATTCATTCATTCATTCATCCATCCATCCATCATTGGTGCTGTACATAATTTTAAGACGCCGCAGAAGCAATTTCGTGCCGAGAACTCTAATATTTAAATCCTCAAAGAAGAGGCTTATTCGCCGCGTCTCCTCTCGCGCGACCCATAGCAGCGGAGATTTTCAGTAGCCTCGAGCTTGAAACATTTCTAACCATCTATCCCCATATTACAATAGAGAATGAAAGTAGGGGCAGCAAGGAGCAGGTTAGGCAGAGAAAAAGGTTCTGCATAGCTACCATGCACCGCGACAATAGAGAAGTGGTTATTTAGAAGGAAACAGAGGAAGAGACACACTTCAAAAAGAAAAGTTTCGAGCAAGGATGACACGTGTGTCTAAGCATTAAAGCTGATTGTGCAGGTCTCATATCATGGGTGGAAAGGAACCATCAAGATAAGGCTTCAAAGCAACTACAGCAGTCTGGAACAATCTGGGAGCAGTTGCCCGCAGAGTCGAACATTCGAGATAACTCTGGCCAAATCTATCATCACAAACCAAATGATAAAGCCGCGTGCCGGCGGCTTTGAGTGAAAACGAAGGAACGGTACAAACATTCGCGGGAATATCGAGACGCACAAGAATTTAATTACTTTAACATTTGAAGTGAAGGTTCAAAGCCACCAGTCCGCTGTCCTCCTTTCCAAGTAACGAGCCGTAATTGAATGGTCAGAAGTAGATGCCCATTCTGAGGTTAGGATAACATTGAGGGCTTTCAAAGGCATTCTAGACAGGCTTTTGCGGCCTCTGGTGCTTAATTCAATAGAGAGCGCAGGAGTTCACCGTAGTTACTAGCCGCTCAAGCCGAATCGGACATTAGAGTTAACGATGTCACTGCTCGCGCGTCTGCATGAGAGGCAACGTGCCTTGCATCCGGGAAGAGTAAGCCAGTCGAAACATTGTTTAATTACACCGCCAACACGGGTCTTCACGAGTTCCTAACTTCGCTCGCTCTCTTTTGCGACCTGTTGTTTTCTATCTGTATACGAAACGCAACTGCTTTGCCTTTTCCCGTCTGATGTTTCTGAACGTCGGATTCTCAATAGACGCAGTAATGCCACATCAGCAATGCATTTATATTTCTGAAAGCAGCTAGAATCGTTTCAAAAAAGGATTTCCACACTGCCCAGGTTTGTATTTTATCTGAAGTATTTCCTTCGGGTATTCCAGCCTTCTAGTGGTTATATAGAAAACCTGTAAGATTACACTTTGTTACTGCAGGAGATTAAAGTACCTCTAATATCATCACCTTCAATATTGTCATTCACTTTATTTACCCAAGGGTGTCACCGTAAGGGCATTGCATGAGACAAGGCTGAGGGGGAGGGTGTGGAACCGATGATATGCTCATGATCAGTATACGTTTCAACTGCCTAAAGTAACGCAGCGTTGACAACATAATCAACATTATACGACAAGAATCTGATAGAATTTATCTGAAGAAGAAATGGACGCCATATGAAGCCATGCTAGACATCTGCGAAAGGCCTATGCACTGAGTGAAGCGCTCGTATAGTATTCTCGTTGCCGACATGCTGTCGTCTTCAGTTGAGAGTCAACTGTTTTTCAAGAAAATAAAAAAATTCAAAGTGATAAGTGCATGATTTAAACCCGTGAAAATATGTGATGCAATAGTAGCAAACGGATCGGCATGCTGTGCAATAAAAAAGCCGAAAGAATCTCTTTCGAATACTCCTCTCTCTCAACGTACTGTCTTGAAAAAGCTAAGTAGAAAATATGCGAATAAAGCTTGTTGCAATTCTTCCATTTGGCGACATTTTTTACTTCTTTCGTAAAAAAACAAGCTAGTTGACGTCACTAGCGCGAAACTGAAACGGTTGCGCTGATGAATTAATACAGTTAGCGTGGACGACCTTCTCGTAACGCGTCAATAGAAATGCTCAATGATGAATAATTGCTGCCGCTATATGTCGACAGCACGGCGAGGCTTATAGTTTGCCGCCTTTGTACGTCAGCATGGTTGCCGTGGTTGCCACATTATGAAACAAGTGATGCGCAGAAGTTGTTCCATTTTCGCTTGGCATTTCTGGTGGCTTCAAGTCCCTGTAGATTCGGCGAGCCTAGCTACTACAGATTTTATAGACTCAGAAGCTCGGCTGGTGACCAAACTGAAGCTTACTACTGTTGTCAAAGGCATTTTTTTCCTCGTAACTAGAAGCATGACACTGCTTTGGTGGTCGTCAGCCGGCGGCGGCAACGCGAAATTGCACATCCAGGTCGGTCTTCTCAATCCTCCTCAGTCGTCGCAGATATTGAAGTGATAACGTGTATGACGCATGAATTTTTGCGCAGTGAGGATGGTCCCAAATAATTCATCTAGGCAAGCATCCGGCGCTTACTGTTTCTCATCTCTTGCGTACTTTTGAGTCGCAGGGAATTCAGAGCAACCAGTATATTCTGAATTACTTAGTGTGCCCGCCAGTTACCTCGATCAGCGCTTTACACAGTACTCGGGACGCGGTATAGCACCGAAACCGCTCTGTATTGTTTCGTGCACCTATGCGCGCTGGGCCCTTGAAATGCCGTTTTTGCTTGCGCAAATCGTTTTGCACGCCTAGCTCTCTTTGTTATTGGCCTCAGACTTCTCCTGACATATTTTGCTGCAATGCGATGCCGCAAAGGTTATCGTTGGCGACACGGCCTGAGGTACAAAGTGCCAATCTCTGTATGCGCACCGTGCGAAACGCTGCCAGACTTTCCGAGTCAGAGTCAGAAAACACTTTTTCAAGACATCGAGCTTATTTCAAATTTCAGTTTGATTACCACGGTAGAAAATAAGCAGCAACAGGAACCGAGGAACTTAGGAGAACAAACAGAAACAAAAAAAGAACAGAGCAGCAAAGCATGGAAATAAACGGAAAATATCATTCAAGTTTTGTCGGATTGAGACGATAAGTTATTATACACACTCGTTCATGGTGAAAACAGAGCGAAAGACGAGGACAGGAGCAAGGAGAAGGACAAGAGAGGAACGCTACCTCCCCTTGTTCGTTTGTCGTAGTTTTTCGCGCTACCGTTGCTTTCACTATAAAGTGTATCCGCATAATTATCGGTTTTTGGTGCTCTAGCAACGTCCCCCAATGTTCCCACATCTTAAATAAATTAGTTAGCCTCTGTTCCTTGTAAGCGCACTTCAGAAACAAGGGAATAACTACGCAGTCGAGAAATAAGCCTGTAACGGGGAAAAATCACCAAACGTGCACGCGCCAGACGGAAAAGGAATACCCCGAAAGAAATATTACAGGATTGCACATAAGTATCCTTGAGGGCAGGAATGCGAAAGCCTTTCGCTGTTCTCTCTTGCTCCCTAAATTTCTCATCTTTATGTATTTTTTATTTTTTGAAATTTTATTTTTTCAGGTGTTTTATTCGTGTATCTTTGTTTTTGTTTTTATTATTTTATTTTTATTCGTATTTATTTCTTGTTTTGTTACCTTTATTTTAGTTTTTCTCGCTCCTGTTTTACTTTTTATATTCATCCAGTTTAATTAACTAATTACAATTGATCAGCCAAACTTTTCTCATTTCAAGATCTGCTCACGCGTTACCTGAAAAAATCAAACTTTTGCACATTTACCTTCACAGAGCGACATAGTCGCGCGGACAAAATTTGCGGACGTTTTTTGCTGAAGCGACATAATCATATAATGCTTTCGCACTTTCGAATTAATAATGCTTCCCCAGTGGCAGGGAACTTGCACACACCCGAGTCCGAAGATTAACGTCAGCCTGCGCAACAATGGGGTTGGAATGTGATGTCGTGGCGCTTTCCAGCATAAATATTTGACGAGGCTTTGTGCAACTCCACACCCCCTCTCCCCCGATGATCTAAACATGGAAAGACGGGGCCAAGATGAAAAGACACGCTTTGGAAAGCTGTGGAACCTGCAAGAGGATATTTTGCGTAGTGGTAGTGATGAGATATGAGGAAGCCGTCAATGGCGCCTAACTCAGCTTCGCTCAGCGCGGGGTATTTCGGGGCGTACAATATGTAACAGTCAAACAAGTATTATTCCGCAGGCGTTTCTGCGCACCGCAAATAGAGTCCGGCTTGATCTAAACTGAATATACCGGCTTTGTGATGCCCGGAGTTGAGGTGGCGCGTTACTTCTGTGTATGCTGCAAGAATTTTGATCTTTTCGTTCTAGACGTTTGCATTTGATATTTTAATTTCTTCATGCTCTTCATGTCCGGTTTTGTTTTACACTTAAAACTTCCTGTGGTCTTGAGTACAAGGTGAAATCCAACACAGGGCTGCACCATCACGGCAGCAATTTTATTTCTGCTTCCTCGGTAATTTTAGCAAACGGCAAGGATTTCAACGTAGCTTGCTGCAGCGATCAGATATTATATAAATGCATAGGTAGCTTTTTTAAATCAATGAGGTGCACGTACGGTTACGTTTTTACTTTCCCGTGTCTGTTATCACATTGCCCACTTGTTTACCTGAACCACTTGTCTACGAGAACCTGCTGTGCAGCTGTGCTTACGCTGTGCACAGGCACGCCGTGTATCTGAGTAGCAGGCGCATGTCACGGCACGGCCAACGTACCTCGTACAGCTTGCTCAATAACAGGTGGGCTTAGTCGGATACGATCTCATAATTGCCAGTCAAAGCTTACCTAGGGGTAATCTTTGACTGGCAATTATGGCAACCCGCAACGCGAAGGCAATTACTGGAAAAGGAACTTCTCTACTGCATTTCAAGCAAAGGGAAACGCAGGCGTAGACGGAGTCACCCTACCACCTTTTAGAGCGTTAGCTCTTAGCAGCCAGTTCCCACTTTCGTGTCGTCGTCGTTGGTGACGTCCGAAGCGCCCTTACCATCAACATCTGTTGGCAGGTGGAAAGAGGAGACATTGAACATCCTTCCCTATTTTAAGGGGAGAGAGAGGGAAATTTGTAGATGGAAGAGGAACAGCGAGTGGAAGGCTACGAGTGACAAAGTGAACCGAGGTAAATCTCCTCTGAACTTTAAAGAAAAAAAAAGAGGAAAGAGTTGGAAGCCACACGTAGCCGAGTGGCTTCAGTATCAGCCTGGAATCCGCTGCAGAGAAACACTGCTGGCCCAGGCCCGTTCGGAGCCACCACCAACACCCCGAATTCGTTAAAAAAAGACATAAAAATGTTTGTGAGAAATTGTATTCCTGTCACACCACAGATTACGCGCAAGCATTTGCGTAGTACATTCAGTAGCTTCGTATAACTTTTTTTTCTATTCTGTAGTAGCTTTCGCTAAATCCGCGTGAGAAGCGACCATGAAAAAATCTATTCGCTGCTTCACACAGCACAGTCGTTTCGAGTAAGGAATTGACGGCGGGATGTAAGCAATAACAGTATAAAACACGTAAATCGCAATAAAATGATTTCTACGGCTCTCCGGTTGCTAGGGCTCACAGATCAGGTGAATTTGCTTTGTTTTGAAGCATTGTCTTAAATTTTATGAAAGAAAGTGGAATCCTAATTTATTTTTCTGCCAGATAATGAAAAAAAGTGCAAAGAAGACCAGGGGCACCACAAGAAAGGAATATCCAAGTCATCACTGTCGATGTTGAATTCCGTTATTGCCCAAACATTGTTCCGTATACAGCTATTAAATTGGGTAGGCTGTGTTGTATTTTATTGTTTCGCGGTGTTATTGTGTTAGTCTATCCTGTATTCCTTCCTGCTGTACCAATATTTCCGAAGGGGATAGCAATATGTTTAAAGAGATAAATTAAAAAGAAAAATTGAGAAAAGGTGACGAAACACAAAGAGAAACCCACAATACTAGCCCCGCATTATGAGCAGGAGCGCCTCTTACGGGGTTTAATCTCCAGTGGCACCGTTTGCCCAGTCGTTTTGCAATGGAAGAAACCTTTCCCTCAGTCTGACGCCCGCGGCATCTCTCGGCAGAATGATAGGAAAAATGAGCCGTCAACTTCGCTTTTGTGCAGACTAGGTATTTTACTCAAGGCGTTTTTTTTTGCCCATGCTTCCTCTGCGCAAATTGAATCGAAGGATCGTTATCGTCGCCATTTCGCGAACATTTCGCCAACATCGCGAACGTTGCAGTAAGCTTCCCCAACGCCCGCTTAACAAGGAGTCTCTTCTCCAGCCTGCAAGCCCGCTTCGATAGAGGGGTTTTTGTACTGGTTTCAATCGACACGAGCTTCACGGCTTGTTGTTTTTGCGCGGCCGCACTCATGTTTTGTTATTTTATTTTTATAGAGTATTGTTGGCCTGTGGCCATAGAGAATTTAAACAGCGAATTACTTTTATGTTCCAGATAGGTCTTATGATTCTCAGAGCAAATCAATTTGCATAAATATGAACGGGAACGAGAAGCGTTCGAGTTGGATGACTGACAGCCACTTTCGTCTGAACGCGTTCCAAAAGGAACTTTGGTCCGCCTGTTGCGCATAAATATGTATCAAGGGGATACGAAAGTTCATCGTCAAAATGAGAAGTCCGAAACGAAAGGAGACAGCAAAAGGAATAGAAGGTTCAATGAAAGCGTCGTGGAGTCGAAAAAAAAAAGAATGCTTTGTGCTGTTACAATGATGGGCTGCGAAGAACATTGCGAATGGTTCGAACTCAATTTCCCAAGGCTCGAACTCTTTTGCGGCGCCGAATAATTGGCACTGCCTTAAGTATTATTGTAACCGCGTTCCTGTGTATAGCGCATTTAGATGGATTCTAATTGCCATAAAGCTCCTCCTGGTGGTAGCTTTGCGACACCATTGGTGGGTTTGGATTTTGTTTCGCTGTCTCTGTACTCACCTCGTATCAACTTCAGAATTCTTTGATACCTATTTTATCTGCGAGGCAACCTTGAAACTTCTTCTGTGGATATAATTATTCGTATAGTGTAATCATACCCAACAATTCAAGACAAAAGCATTTTTAATGAGAAACCGTTTATGAACACAATATTTCTCATATAATATACGATTTCACTAAAACAATCAATATATCCGCCGATCACCCAATGGCAGTCTTGCAGATAGTTTTTTCAATTAGCTCTTTTGCTGTCGTCAACAACGTTCCCCTGCGGTTTTACAAAGTATTCTTAACTGGTTTATGCGACCGATGGAAACACTTTAAAAGAAAAAGTTTGCTACATTTCCGAGGAATGGATCATTATCTTCAATATTTCTATAAGAGTATCTTAAAAATTCCCTATCTTCAAAAAATTTTCCCGTGAATGTTGACATCTACGATGTATGACAAAACTGCGTTCATAAGCAGCTTCCCGTTTCAAAATGCGCTTGTACAGATTTTCTGTGTATGGTTTTGGGTATTTTGTTTCTGATACTAAAGTTTTATAACCGCATTTCTTTATGTTATATCAGTGCAGCTTGCCTTGTCTTGAGGGAAACTTTTATTGCCGTGATTAGAACGTGATGCGGGCTTCTTTTAAATTCGTAGTAACTTTGAGCAAAACGGTTAGGACGTGAACGTTGCTCTCAGCAATGGTAACGACATTTCCCATTGGGAAGTTAGTTTGTTTATTTTTGCTTCTAAACAACTGCTTAAATTCGACACAATACAACAAGGAATACGGGTTTTCAATCTAGCGATGTCTTAAGTATTGCCAGCAGGTTGAGGCTGTGAATATGCAGGAAAAGCACTAAGGTACTCCTTGCAACGATTTCCTGTGTTCTTTCTCAGCCATAAAAGAACCTCCGTTCATGCCAAAAAAATCTCCGATTGGCCATTGCGTGACAAACGAAACCAAAATAACTTTACTGACCTTCGTTAAAGTGACACTGAGGAGAAATTTAAGTTGGCTTGAATCGATAGATTACCAGCTCCTGATCACAAAAACTCCACTCTTACTTAAAACAAATCTCTTTTAATGTAGAAAATAGCAAGAACCAAAATACAGGCATCGGCGCCACAGGCCAATCTCGCAAGTAAAAGCGTGATGACGTCATAGGACAAGAGACGCCACCTTGGAGGAATTTTCATTCCTACATAAGGGCCGTGAGTTGGTAGGTCCCCCAGAATTCGGTGGCCAGGTTGCCACCCACACAGTGGGCAGGTTGTAATGACGTCACATGGTGACTGGACCTCTCTCAACCAATAAGCGAATTTCAAGACTCCATACATCGCGGCGGTCTTGGTGTGAGGACCACTTTTATACTGTTACATTAAAACAAGAAGAAGTGAAAATAAATGGAGAAAGATTTGGGAGAGTTTTATTAGCGAACGTTTCGGTGCCAGCTTGTTTCTTCCTGGGATTTCCTTTTAAAAAGGAAACTATCATTAACAGATGAAGCGTCACCACACCTTATCTCAATTAAGAGAACGATAACCCGGAGGTCCGAACTTTCCTCCGCCAATTTCAAAAGCCGAGTGCCCAAAGCAACCGCTTTTCTAATCGGAAGTTCACCGGACTGCTTATGCTACTAGACCTCATTTAGTGACACTAAGAATTTAATGTTAATATTGTAGTACACTTTGTAATAAAAAGAAATCGAGGCGACTGTTAAGCTCCGTGTTAAGGGTATGACGCGCGTTACCGTTAATGGGTTGATACCCGTATATACCAAATGGATGATTCCGGAACCTACATTCATAGATTGCTGGGAGTCCTCATACCGCTGCTGGCGCATTGGTGCATCGGTTAAGCGATGCGCCGCTGCTCTGTGATGGCAGGTGCTGCCATCGGTGGGGGCTTGTGGGACCCAGGTTGCTCTTCCCGAGCAGCCTCTCGCGAGCACTCATTAATTTGACTGTCCTCTTACACCGTGATCAAGATGCGCACAATCCGTGTACAGGCTGTGATGCCGTCACAAGGTCACGTCACCTAGGCGGCCCATTTACGTTGCCGAAGCGGCCGAGGCTTCAAACGGGGACGCCACCGACGCCGGACTAATTTTTCCGACATGGGGCACTAACGCTGTTGTGTTAAAATGATTTCAAAGCCACTCAATAGCTCGATTTTCCTCGGAGCCCTATTTATTAGCGGTCATGCCGCGTGCTGCACAGAATCGGTGGGATGCATACACAACTGAAAAGCCCACAAATTCTTGGCAAATAATGCTTTCAGCTACTTTAATTTGTTCGACTTCAACCACGAGCCTCATTGCACTGCACATGCAGAATAAAGCGAGAATAACAATGTTTGGCATGCCTCAAATATTTTCTATGGCTGTCGGAACGAGTCGGGACGAGCAAGAGAACAATACTTTGAGCCGCATTTTGCAGCGCGCAGGAAGAGTACCAAACTACCACCAACATGATGGCGCAGCATCACATCCCACTCCCTTTTCCAACAACCAAGAAACGAAAATATCGCTGTTGAGTTCAGGGTTCCCTTCTTTCTGGCAGCCGGAAGTTGGCGCTAGTAGGCGTGGTGAAGGCGAATGATATGTTTGACTTAAATATGCAGGGAGGCAGTGCTCTACCTGACGTACTTAAAAGAAGCTCTGCTTATTCTACGAAAGTCGGGAAGGGTTAAGTAGGCTACCTTCAGAGCGAAAAAACAGAAAAGTAGGAATTCTGATGAAGACCCGCCTTGCTTGGAACAGAGTAAAAAAAAATAGAGGAGCGTATGTGAATAAAATGAATATGGCTATGCGATATGTAGTGTTGGATAAAAATTTTTTACTCCACATAAAGTGCAAGGGAGTCGGCAGGTTTATTTTGGGTGCACATGCCAAAAGCTGCCACGGTGGGCTATTCAATTAATTATTGGTCGCTCGGGAATAGGAACCCGGGTCGCAAAAGGCCCACCACTGGGAGCACCTGCCCTCGGAATTGGCGCATCGCTTAAGGCGTATGAAGACTCTCAGGAGTCTATTAATATAAAGTAGAAAATGACTTCCTACATACATAGAAATTAACTCAACACGCTGTTGCGTCATTACCTTAAAGGAGATAATAAATGGCGTGTCCAATTTTTACTCTATGCTGGTTCGTCATTTAACTCGGCAAGCCTGAGGCGCTTTCGGACACCTTCATTCAACCTCAATTTTTTTTATTACTCTTCCACCAATAAAAAAATATTACTCTCGCACTCATGCGCCAAGTGATGTCACTGTCCATGGTCCAGGGTCTCACCATCATCAGCCTGACTACGCCCACTGCAGGGCAATGGCCTCTGCCGTGTCTCTCCAATTAACCCTGTCCAAGGTATACAAACAATCAAACATAAGTCCCGGAAATGACGGCTCAGACTTTGAAAGGTGCTGCGGTATGATATTTGAGCCCACGTGTACTCCTGCACCTATGTGTTTTTGCGCTATAGCATCAAGACAATAGCGAACTAGAAAACTTAAGCACTTGCAGGAAAATGAAGAGATTTTGGGTAAGCGAGGCGCAATACATGCGTACTTGATGCCAATTTAAAAATGGGCGGTGGTGTAGCTCTGGTTAAACCTGGAGTGACGTAATGGCTACAGCTGACCGAGTGTAACTTGGCCACGTGACGAACCACGTTATCAGCCACGGCGCCACGCCGCCCGCACCTGCTCCGCACCACGAGACCAACCACGTGACAGCGTGGCGGCGCAGTCACAGGGTGGCGGCGCAGCCACGGCGTGGCAGCGCAGCCACGCTGAAGGCTCGAAATGCTACCGCAATGTAGCTATCGCTACAAAAGCGCTGAAAGAATGCACGGGAGTAATACTTAACCCCAACTGTTTTTTTTTTACTCGAGGAGCTAAAATATTTGTGTTTTCAAATAGGCGCTTTAGTTTCCTTGCTCGCGTTTTAGTTGCCGCTATCAGTCTTATGTTCCCTTGCGCAAAGTACAGATTGTAATATAAAATTATACAGCCATGGTAGAAACACTTCGTACTCTAAGATCTGAGTGCATAGGGAGTCTTTGAGCGTCTGTGACGGTGCCTTAGTCCAGAGGGGAGAAGTGGGGGGTCTTTCCCAACCGCAACAAAGTTCAAGCTTCTGGAAAACCCCAAATCTCGGTTTGAAGGGCTGAGAAAAACACGCTACTGCCTGAGCACCTTTAAGCAAGTCTGTTAGGCCGATCGGTAATTGTTTTTCAACAAGACATTTTTTTACCGGGCCATTTTCTGGTGCTTAAATTATGTACGCCAGTCACTAAATGTTTTAGAGATTTCTATAAATTTCATTACTGGCAGTAATGAATTCCTGCTGTGAGAAAAATTTATGCGATGATCGTTCTATTCAAAATAGGGTGCGTAACCGTGCTGTCCATCATTGGTATATGATGGCTGAGTGCTGTGTAGTCATATTCGAGACGGCAGCTTGCCACCTTCGGTATTACATTTTCCATTTTTCGCTTCCATTTTAGGGAAGACCCCAGCTTGGCTTTGGCAGGCTCGAGTGGACAGTTCCTTCATGCTAGAAGCAAATAAATCTAAGGTAAAACTAGTATGTATAAACCAAAGAGGTATTAACTCACACATCAACCGCGAAAATGCTCACGGTGGAGGTATGTCACCTAAAGTGGCTGTGGTCGGCGCAGCCATGAGATCACCTCATTGTGTCATAAGTATCCAGGTGAATGAAGAAAAGTGAATGTTTTAGAATGGCTTCAAGAGTGCTTTTCAAACATATATCGAACTACCCCTCTGTGGGAGCGCGACATCAACTGTAAGCTCAATCCTCTTCCCTCGCAAGTGTAGGCGCCCGTCGAAACGTCAAGATCAACACAGAACCACAAAGGCTCCCAGGGGTGATATCATCCTGAGCATTATCTCAGAATAGCTCAATCAATCCGTGCCAGGTGCCGTTTTATTAAACATTTGCTATTTTCCTTCCTTGAATAAAGGAACGGCATCGTCGACTCGGACCATTATTTCGAAGTTCTGCGAGGAAAACGTGCTGTCGCTTTGCTCGAAAAATGCATTCTGCGGAACGATGGAGTTGACAGCTTGGCCGCATTGCAGCGAGCGCTAGTCGGGGTCTTAATTCGGCCTCTAAGCGCATACCGAGGAATATATGATTGACGTCTCCATTTCCGTAGCAGTTATTGGGGCGTGTGGCTTCTTTCGAAATACGTAAGCTCTTGCTGGAGTCTGCATTTATTTATAACTCATGGGTGGCGCTGATAATGTAGACACTCAGGTAGCGCTAAGATTTTCCTGCATGACCTAGCCTGAAAACATTGTGAAAACTGCCCTTGCTTAGTGCAGCTGCTTCGCTAAGTCGCCGTCAGCAGACAAACGGGGCGTGTATGCTGGGGCTCATGGTATTCTTTGGGGGCCCGGGAGTAAGTGCAGTACGCTCTCAATGCCAATTCGCTTTACATGCTTCGCAGCAGGGATTAGTAGTGTGAGCACCCGCAATGTATATGAGGAGTTTGGGGTTCAATCTCCTTTCCAGAACTGCCCGATATTCGTGGGTTTTCCAGTGGTGAGACGTTCTCTCTCCTAGTCGTAAACTTCTCTTCGGTATCCCCTCTATGAGAATGGTTCTTTGAAACTATCTCGGAACTAAGAAATAGGTTAACGATGGCGCTCTTTAGACATGCGTGATAGTTAACACCAATGGAGATTTTGTTCAAGCACACGGCGATGCCAACACAATGTTAAAGCGAACAAAGAGTTGTTCAGCTAAGCTCGATGACATCTAGGAGTCACGCGCATTTTCACGCCCACAACAGAAAATCAGCGCGCTATTGATTGTAAAACATTTTATTCGCCGGGAAGAGCTTGGCAAGAGGTCGCGTTAAGTGGTCGAGGGTACATAGCCCTCGACGACTTTGTCAGCCCACTCCACCGCCAAAACTTGCGTTCTGGGGTAGGTACGTCGCGTTAAAATAAAAAAAAATTGCAAAACATTTCATGCAATCTGTAGCGATTTCTCGCCATCACGAATACGTTTGCGTGATTTCGTGGAAACGTTCGATATAAGTTCAACAGAATAGCCTTGTTTCCCGCCTTGCCTCGTAAAACGTGGGATCTATCAGCCGCAACTGTTTCGTGAGGCTGTCGATCTGTGTACGCGTTCAGGCAAAGGCAGACGCGCATGGGCGCATGGAGGCAGCCAGGACGAAACGGTGGGCACTTTCGACCGACGTGTGCCCCCTCCGGAATCTCTGACCGAGGCCAGCTTCTCCTGCTTCAAATTGACCCCCCCCTTGATCTAATATCCCCCGGGAATGGTTGCGTGCCCGTCAGGCCTAGCCTCCTCACTTCAACGCACAACAGCCGCGCCGATAGCCGGACCCTCTTTGGCGTCGTCCACGTGGGTAACAACGTGATTGCCACGGGGTCGAGTTTCAACTTCTGCGCGGTTGCATCTTCTCCGCCGTCAGGCTGCAAACTAGATGATCCGTACGGTGCTTCTTCCAGCACCGAGACCAGAACTCTGCGTCTACTCAAAGGCACAGACGTAAAGGAAAGTAGACAACAGCTAGCACTAACTCGTGAGGCGGGAAATCACGGAACCAAAGCGGCTGTTAAAACATAGAAAGGCTGTCATGGTTGCTTCTGTTCTGTCTTCGCAAGGAAAACATCGATGACAACAGCAGAGCCTCTTCAGAAGCCTAGAGCAAAGCCAAAAGCAAGGAAATAATGAAAAAAATGTCGTAGGAAAAGAAATTGGACATCCGTGCCATCGATGCTGCCCCGCTGAAGGCGTCAGAAATGTGCCAGTGTAGGTTCGTAATCGATATGTTGAATAATCTCGCCTGCTTGGAGCATTGCTTTCAGCGCTCAACTTTCTTCATGTAATCCTTGCTACTCCTCCAGAGTGTATGCTCTGTTTCACCTTATTGCTTTCCGAAGATTGGCCTTTACTTTTCCTTGCCTCTTGCCTCGCAAAGGATGGTTTAAAATAGAACGCGCGCATTTTAGTTTAATATTAATTCGTCTTGTTTACTCGCATAATGTGACGCGCTCGCGTAATGAACGCTCCCTATAGTTCGCGTGTCAGAACGTACAGCTTCTTCCTGGCGTAAAAGACATACCTGTGTTTTGAGTTGCGCTGTCCATTGATGAATGCTAGGACGCCCCTTTGGTTCAACGCCGAAATTAGGACGCGATATTATGTTACTTTATCCTGGGTATATCTAACGTGCACGTACATAGTGATTCCGGTTAGAAAAAAAATAAACGAACAGAGTAGATATTGCGCTGGAAGGACTTTCGAAAGAACTACTATTGAAAGGTTTTTTAGTATTAGTTCTAAACATGGTAAAGTCCTAACATTGCAAATTTCAGAACTGGATTTTCTTGCATACTCATCCGGAGTTCCCGGGTTCAAACCCGACCGCGGCGGCTGCGTTTTTATGAAGGAAAAACGCTAAGGCGCCCGTGTGCTGTGCGATGTCAGTGCACGTTAAAGATCCCCAGGTGGTCGAAATTATTCCGGAGCCCTCCACTACGGCACCTCCTTCTTCCTTTCTTCTTTCACTCCCTCCCTTATCCCTCCCCTTACGGCGCGGTTCAGGTGTCCAACGATATATGAGACAGTTACTGCGCCATTTCCTTCCCCCAAAACAAATTATTATTATTATTATTATCTCTATCTACTTCCTCGCTTAACTTAAGGCGCGGTTTGGGTGACCCTAGGAGCAAGTCATGCGCCTTTCCTTTCCTCAAAATCAACGGTCTATACCATTTCCTTTCCTGAAAACCAAGTTTAATAAAACAAAATCATACCTAAACCTTCTCTGGTTTTGATAAAAGAAAAGGCGCATAATTGCATCAATTTTGCAGGTAGACGCCACTATATAGGGCATCTCTTATTTCCTTTCTTCTCTCAGTCTCTCCTTTATATCTTCCCTTACGGCGCGGATATGTGAAACAGATGCTGCGGCATTTAGATACCGAGTGCGGAGCAATGGGAAGGAATGCTCTCCAGCCAGCGTCAGGACGTCCAACTTGGGCTAACTCCGGCGAGCACAGCTGGCAGCGGCATCCAGCGGAGCCCTGGACTAGGGGCAGACGACCATTGCTAAGAAGACGGATGACACACCTGACTCCGCCAAATTGCTCACCTAATCTCTAGAGCTCAATACACGTTTTGCTTCCTTCCTTCCTTCCTTCCTTCCTTCCTTCCTTCCTTCCTTCGTTCCGCGGATATGTGAGACAGATACTGCGGCATTTAGTTTCCCCAAAAACCAATTTTCAATTTTTTTTTCAATTTTACGCTACCACCTGCTCGCAGCGCTACTAACATGTCAATCGCCCAGTGAGCCAATTACACTTGCTATTCAGAGGCTTCAGACACACACCTGGTAACCGAGGAGCGCGGCTAGAAGTGTTTTCGAACTAAAATGCGTGGTACACTATGGCTGTCTACGGCATGCGTGTCTAGTCTACAAGAGGCGGTTATGCTTTCGCTTTGTCAAAAGTAATCAGCTATTAAGTGCCCTTTTTAGGGGCAGTTTTAAACCGAAAGTTGTACTCTTTTTTTAAGAAGGTGGAGGTCACGTGGCTCTAAAGTTTAACCTTCCAACAAGGACGAGCGGAGGCTTGACCCTGAGGTCATGCCACGTGACTCGCTGCGTCTCGCCAATGCTGCGTACGCGGAGCCGGCTTCCACACTCCCAACTGCCGGAAATTGCGTGGCGCGCTGTTCGCTATATAAGAGCGTGTGGCATGTAGAGATTAGACATTCTGAAAGCAGGCTTTAGCGGAATTCAGATCTAATAAATCTGAATTAATATCTGCAGCGGGTCCTTGCACTTAAGATAATAAACATATTTTTGGAATATGGCAGTGTACTCGGCTTGAAGGACTCTGGCACGGGTCGGCCCGGTATAGCGCGGCTCGCATGAGCCAGTAGGCAGGCCCTTGCACTTTCCTTTTCATTCTTCCTTTTATCAGCAGCAGTGTCAGAGATTAGTGGAGAGGTCACTTCCTGGCTCTACGGGGCCGGTATTCTAGGAGGTCTCACATATGTGGCAAGTGCTCCCTGTTGCCGGGAGTATCTGTTGCGCTTTCGCTCTTCTTAGGTTCAGCCGGGTTGAACAAGAGCCACTTTTTGAGTGATAAAGCACTTCTAGCCGCTCTCCCCTGGTTTCATACGTGTCTCGTGTGAAGCCTTGGAGTAGCATGTGTAACAAGCTCAGTGGCGCCTCGGCCCGCAGCTTCCACTGAGTTTCCACCTTAACTGCCCCTAAGGTGGAAACTCAGTAGAAGCTGCGGGTCGAGGCACCAGTGAGCTTGTTACACATGCTATTCCAAGGCTTCACACGAGACACGTATGAAACCAGGGGAGAGCGGCTAGAAGTGCTTTATCACTCAAAAACTTAACTGCCCCTAAGGATTCTTCGGTGGGCGTTCGAAGCGAGCGGACGTGTTTTTTAGCTCTCTGCTCCTTCGGACGCTGGGCCTAAGGCTTCGCGGCGTTGAGGGGTCTCCCCATGGAGGCCACAGACACCGTGAACGAGCGAAGGCCTGTGTTTGGCGGTGACAATCAGCAACGCAGGGCAGGCCGCTCTCGCTCACGATCACGGAGACGAACGCCGTCCAGAGGAAGGTCGTCCAGCACCATTCGGCGAATGCAGGCCGAGATCGCTGATCTGCGGGACACGGTGAGGTGCCTGACGGCGGCGTTCATCACCACCTCGGAGAACCTTGAGTCCGTCATCGGGACCTTGGACGTGTCGCCGGCGGACCCACGCGTTCTAGCCTTGTGGGACGCCATGGCGCTCGCTCACCAGACGCAGAACTCCATGGCGGCTTCCTCCCCGCCATTTCTGGCCACCCCTTCGCTTCCTGCCGCCATTGCTGCTCCTGGGGAACCGGCTGTGATGCCCTCTCCCCCTGATGCTGCTGCTCCGGGCTCACCGCGGACACCTGCAGCCGAGGAGAGCATGTGCACCCCAATGGACGAGTCTGCTCTCCGGAAACGGCGACGCTCAACGAGGTCCGAGGAGGAGAGGGACTCGGAAACCAAAAGGGACATCGCGGTGGCCAAGCGGGAAGCTCGAAGGCCCCCCACCGTCACTGTTCCCTCTCCCTCCACACTCGAAGGAGCAGGGCCTTCCCAACAGGAGCGCCATGGAGCCCACCTCCAGCCTGCTGCTGATGCTGCTGCTGTTGCTGCGGGGGCGACGGCGTCCGGAAGAAAAACGGGTGCGACCTCACCAAATCCCGCCGCACGAGACCAGGCTGCGGCTGGGGCTTCGTCTGCTGGCACCGAGCGCGCCCAACTCCGCGGCGCGCCGCAGCAATACCCCGCAGACAGCGGCGACGCTGATGCTGGGGCCAGCCTGGTCCCGTGGCGCATTATCACTACCAAGGCGCAGCGGCGTCGGAGAGCTGCCCTGGAGCGAGCCGCGGCTGCCGTGGAGGTCCCGTCCAGCCTGGTGGGGACGGTGCTGTTTCGGCCGGCGAACCGGGGCACCGCCTTCACCAGGGAACAGGGCTGGGAGTTGGCCGAGGAGATCGGATCCCGCCCGGACGTCCTCGCCGTCCGGGTAAACATGCGGCGGAATGTGGTGGCAGTGGACGCGGGGAGCAGCGATGCTCTCCAGGCCCTGCTAGCCACGGCCGTCATCCGCGGCGTGCCGGTCTGCGCCATGGAGCCTCCTCCTCGGAATCAAAGCTCCGGCCTGGTCTTCGGTGTGGACGGGCGCAGGACGGCGGAGGAGCTGCTAGCGGCGGCGGAGTCAACGGTACCGATGGTGTCGGCGTCTCTGTCGGGCAGCACACTCGCTCTCCGTTTTGCGGCGCCGACACCCCCGGCGTTCATCACCATAATCAAGCGCAGGCTCGCGGTCCGCCCCTGCCGTCCCCGGCCGCTCCAGTGTGCCAAGTGCGCCAGCCTGGGGCATGCCACTGAGGTGTGTCGTGCTGCTGCCCGATGCACGCGCTGCGGCGGGCCACACGAGCCTGGTACCTGCGCGAGCAAGCCCCGCTGCATTAACTGCGGGGGGCGGCACGCAGCCATTGACCCAGCGTGCCCGCACTGGCAGCGAAAGCGTCACGTGGCCACTTTAATGGCCACATCCATGGCCCCGATGTCCGGGCGGGTTGTCCGAGCCGTCGTCCAGGCTGAGACAGCGGCCCCAGCCCAGCAACATCAGCAGACGCCGCGCGCTCTTTCTTATGCGCAGGTCGTCAGGGGAACACCCCAGCAGCAGCAGCAGCAGACACAGAAGCAACGGCAGCGCCGGCAGCGGCAGCGGCGATCCGGTTGCCCGGCGTCCCGTACAGCGCTGCCCGAGCCTGCGGCCGCTTATCACGGCCAGCCCCCTGACGCACGGGACGCGGAGATCGCGCGCCTAAAGCTGGCGTTGCGCGCCCTCAGCGCACTTTTCCCGGAGGGCACAGATGGACACCGGGCTTGCTTAGAAGCAGCGGGTGCTCCCGCACAGATAAGCCAGCATGATGGCTAGCCGCCGGACTCCCTCCCGCATACCATCCATCCTGCAGTGGAACGTGCGCTCGCTTGCGGCGCGGTACGCCGAAATGCGAGTTCGCATCGCACAAGATTCGCCGGAAGTTATCGCGCTGCAGGAGACGTACGTACGTTCACATGACGGGGAGCCCCAGATGTGGCTACCTGGCTACATTGGCTACCACTCAGCCACCACGTGCGAGGAACCCACCTGTGCTGCAGTGCCCTGTTGTGTCACATCTCATCGCCCCGGGAAATCAAGGTGCGCAATATACGTGCGGCAGGACGTCCAGCACACCCTCGTCGGCTCGGCGGCGGCGACATCTGATGCCCAGGAGTGCGTGGTGGTGACAGTGCGCGTCGGTGGTGTTGACACGTCGGTGGCCAGTGTTTATGTGCGTCCAGCTGTCGCGTGGAACGCGCTGTGTTTTCGTGCTGTGTCTTCGTGCTGTGCCCCGCGCCAAATCATCTGTGGTGATTTTAACGCCCACCATAGTGCGTGGGCAGTGCGCGCCACTCCGCGCGGGGAGAAGACCTGCACGACGCAGCAACGCAGCTGGGACTCACCCCCTTGAACACCGGCGAGCCCACCTTTCGACGACGCGGAACAACCGGCTCCTGCATCGACGTTGCCTTCGCATCCAGAGGCATCGAGGCGACATGGCGCCGATCACCATCTCTCTGGGGCTCGGATCATTACTCCATCCTAATTGAACCCACTGCGATGGAGGCGCACCCCAAACGTGCCTACTCCATTACCAACTGGAGTGCGTTCAGGCGGGCGGTCGACGAGGCGGCGGCCACTGGCGCAGATTTCTTTTCAAGTCTAGTCCGAAGCGCTCTCGCAGCCACCCAACGAGCAGAGGTAAGGGCAGGGCAGCCCACACCTGATATGAAGCTGCTTAATCTGCGCGAGAAGAGAGATCGCGCAGAGCGACGGGCGCGACGGACTGACAGAGCCGCCGACTGGACTGTCTACAACCGCTTGGACGCAGCAGCGCGCCGCCACGCCAACAAGCTATACCGCCGGCAGTGGGCTTCACTATGCCAAAGGATGGAGGAAGATGTCAGCTCGCGGAGGCTGTTTGACACCCTGCGGCGCATCACCGAACCACAGGCAAACCGTCAACCGCTGGCCGCCCTCGCAATCTCCAGCGGACTCAGCTTTGTAGAATTGGCAGAGCGGTTTGCCGATCGGTTCGCGCCGCCCAGCCCCGCAAACGCCGCTAACATAGCTGCTCCTGAGAGCCCCAGAAGCGACGCCAGTCCCTCGCCCGTCGCCTCGGAAGGTCCATGTGATGCGCCGTTCACCGCGGCGGAATTGAACAATGCGCTGCAGCGCTGCCGCCGCCGCTCGGCGCCCGGACCGGACGGGGTGACATACCAAATGCTGCGAAACCTGGATGCGCAGCAACGACAGATCCTCCTGCAGCAGATTAACCTGGTGTGGGAACGCGGGGAGCTACCGGAGGATTGGCGAACCGTGGTCGTTTGTCCCATCCGAAAGGCAGGGCGCCCACCTACGGAGCTGAGCGGATACCGGCCAGTGGCATTAACATCGGCGGCAGGTAAGCTCATGGAGCATATGGCGTTGCAGCGTCTGAACGAGCGGGCAGCGGAGGCTGATTTGTTTGACGAGCGGCAGACGGGTTTCCGTGGGATGCGGTGCACGGCTGATTCTATATCGGACGTTGTTACAGCGCTGGAGCATGCCAGGGCGGCAGGCCAGGTTGCGCTGCTGCTGCTGCTGGACGTCTCGGGCGCTTTTGACAACGTTCACCGCGCACCAATTCTCGCGGTGCTTGAGGGGGCCGGTGTGAGCGGGCGCCTTTTGCGATACGTTCATGGCTTCCTGAGCGGGCGCACCATGCGCGTACGAGTAGGGGGTAAGCTCTCGAAGCCTCGCCCGGTCGACATGGGCGTGCCGCAGGGCTCTGTCCTATCACCATTTCTGTTTAATGTGGCCATGTCGGTGGTGCCGGCCTCCCTCCCTACGAGCGGGCGACACCATGTGTACATGTCCATATATGCAGACGACATAGCTCTGTGGTGCCGGGGACCACCGGGCGAGGCGTTCCGCGTGCGGGGGTGCCTTCAGGGAGCCCTGACCGGAATCGATGCCAGCTTGCGCGGCCTTGGTCTGTCGCTGAGCGCGGACAAATCGGTGGCCATGGCCTGCGTTTCGCGCTCGCGCGCGCACCTTGCGCCACTGTCACTGGACGGGACTCCTATTCCTTGGCGTAAATCGGTGCGGTACCTTGGCCTGGACATCGACTGGCGCCTTTCCTTCCGCCTCGCGGCGACCAAGGCCTGTCTGCAGATGAAGAGGATCACCGCCGCCGTGCACAAGCTCACCGCTCGAGGCCAGGGCATCTCCCAGCAAGCCGCGCTGCGTCTATACAATGCCGCAGCTTTGGGGGCGGTGCTCTATGCGGTACCGCTCGTCACGGTGCGCAAGCCGTGCTGGAAGAAGCTCGAGCTTCAGCACCGCAAGTCCCTGCGCGTGTGCCTAGGCCTGCCCAAAAACTCGCAGTGCGCCGCAACGTTGGCCGAGGCAGGAGCGTGGCCCCTTGAGCTCCAAGCAGCGCGCAGGGCACTGAATCACATCGACCGGCTTCACCGCGCACCAGACGGCGGCTCGCTGCTGCAGCGTATGCGCTCGCACCCGCGCTCACGAATGGACGCGGCGCTGCTCGAGTATGAGCAACTGACCCAAGGTCCACCCCCCTACGGCTCCTGCGCGCCCTGGCCTGCTGCCTCGGAGGTACAGCGAGAGATCGTCGGCATCGTGGGAAAGCGGAGCACACCCCTCTGCGCTGTGCAGCAGCTGGCCACAGCCGTCATACACGAGGAGCTCCAGGACCATCTCCTCGTGTACACCGACGGCTCAGTGGCCCGCGACAGCTGCTCCCTTGCTGCGGCGGCCACCATCCCCGCCCTGCGACTGCACAGCCAGCAACACGCAACCTTCCTGGGCTCCTCCACCACGGCGGAGTTGATGGGGATCCGGCTCGGGCTGGACCTGCTGCTCACCCTCGACCCTCCTCCGCCCAGGAGTGCTCTTCTGTGCGACTCCCGCGCCGCCCTCAGCCGCCTGCAATCTAACAGCCGCGGTACCCCACTAGTGCGGGAAATTCGCTCGCGCATCGAGCGCCTCGCGCAGAGAGGTTGTGCCGTGCGTGCACAGTGGGTGCCCGGTCACTGCGGCATCGCCGGCAACGAAGAAGCTGACGACCTCGCGACCGCTGCACACCAACTATCAATCAATCAATCAATCAATCAACTTTATTCAGCATTTTTTGTCCTGAATAACAGAAAAAAATGCTAGGGTAAGAGCAAAAAGCCACAAACTCAGTAGCTTGACGAGGCTCCCACCCCTAATTGACAAGGCCAACAGACTGTCACGCTATTACATATATATATACACACACACACACACACACACACACACACATATATATATATATATATATATATATATATATATATATATATATATATATATATATATATATATATACATACATACATGCAGGACTTAGAACCTGCCAGCAATCTGCCCCTTGCGCTGGAGGACGTGCGTGCGGCCATTCACGACCATCTCCGAAAGCAGCACCCCGACCCACGCATCGCGGGAGGTGAGCGCATCGACAGTGTCACCGGCTGTCGCGCACTTACACGGTCGCAACGTGCAATGATCCTCCGCGCGCGCATTGGCTGCGTGTGGCCCGGGGAACGACGGGTGCGCCACGGAATCGCGACGAGTGATGTGTGTGACGGATGCGGTGCAGTGGAAACACTAGAACATCTGCTCCTTCGCTGCTCCGCGTTCGCCGATGCTCGTCGCGATATGCTCGCGGCCTATAGGGCGCAGGGCATACTACCAGACTCCATCAAGACGCTATTGTGG
The DNA here is from genome assembly GCF_052857255.1 of Amblyomma americanum. NCBI lineage: Eukaryota > Metazoa > Arthropoda > Arachnida > Ixodida > Ixodidae > Amblyomma > Amblyomma americanum. Next base: position 115,914,173 of record NC_135504.1, read on the forward strand.
CCGCAGGGCAGTGCGCGCACTCGTGAGCGAACTTTGGTGAGCCTCTGTGCATTCCTCGAACACACGGGCTTGACGTCCCGTCTGTTCTCCGTCAGGTAGTTACACGCAGTGACCGAACGCTCCGCGAGTTCTACCTTGAACGATTAATAACTGGACGCCCCACTCCAGTTGTAACCTACACAGTGCTGTGCGCGTGTGTGATTTAATTCCTCTGAAATGAACTAATCACGCGCACAACCTGGACACATTACTTATTGTGTAAATAGTTTGTACATATTACTTCTCCCCCTGTCCTCTATTCCTGTCCCCTCACCTCTTTCATTTCATTTCTTCATTCTGCCTGCTGTCCTTTATTTCCGCTGCCCCAGCTCAGGTGCTTCAGTATCGATGGCAGATGCCGGGGCTAGCAAAAACCTTTTCCTTCCTTTTTACTAGTATTTTTTAATAAATCCACTACCACCACTACTGCCCCTAAAGATGCACGCGCAAAATCAGGTTTTAGAGGGTATCGAGGTAAACTACATAAAGGAAAGTTCATGAAACGCCCCAGAAGAACCTAAACAATCAAAAAGAGCCCATACTGAGGACGGGTGACACTGGCTAGTCACCTACACACTGGAGAAGACCCGAATACGCATTTACCGCCTAACATTAACAAATTTTGCTAAAACACAGCAGCACTGTACAAAATGAAAGAATCAGCCCTATATGAGTCGGAGTTCCCGGGTTCGAACCCGACCGCGGCGGCAGCGTTTTTTTGGAGGAAAAACGCTAAGGCGCCCGTGTGCTGTGCGATGTCAGTGCACGTTAAAGATCCCCAGGTGGTCGAAATTATTCCGGAGCCCTCCACTACGACACTTCCTTCTTCCTTTCTTCTTTAACTCCCTCCCTTATCCCTCCCCTTACGGCGCGGTTCAAGTGTCCAACGATATATGAGACAGATAATGCACCATTTCCTTTCCCCCCAAACCAATTATTATTATTATTATTAGCCCTATATGAGTGAACAGGGAGGGAGAACTTCACAGGGCTATCCCTGAGGAGAGATAGTAAAGAAAACGCAGTCTCTGCGCAGAGCAGTCGCTAGAAATTAATGAGAAAGAAAGTTCATTGACATTCCAAAACCAAAACTATTCTTTCGGTCCCTCCTTTATTCCTTCCCTAACGTCGCGGTTCAGGTGTTCAACGATATGTGAGCCAGATATTGCGCCACTTCCTTCCCACAAATCCAATTTATTATTATTATTATTATTATTATTATTATTATTATTATTATTATTATTATTATTATTATTATTATTATTATTCAAAACCCGTCCTTACATGACCACGACGAGTGCAACACGCTAATTACTTAAACATAGGGTGATCGCAGAAAAGGTACAGTACCTATTTGAAATTAATAGCTTCTCTTAAAATGGCGCGGCCCTGTACAGAAGAATCAGCCCTCCAAAGTGGGAGGAACAGAGAAGTAAACCAGAAATGCAAGGAAAGCCGATTGCACGAAGTCCCGCGCCAGCACGTCTTAGCTGTCGGCGCAGATGGCGCGAGAAGCTCATTTATTGTTTGCAACTAAAACTCAAGCGTCTTTAAAGAAAATGGCCCTCGCTGTCACGAGCTACGTTCTCTTCTAATCGTCGCATCAAATTGTTTATGTAACGAGCGATGTTCTTTTTTAGTCGTTGCATCAAACTGTTAAAATATATGTAATTTCTATTCGGACAAACATGAAAAAAAATGAAGGACGCTTAAGCTTCGCCTCCAAGAGTGGAGAGCGACAGCGTGTTGCAGCACTGCCAGGGAGTCCACGGAACGCCATCTTCCGTTTGGCGCGACGCGTGGTCCGTTGGATAATTTAAGGAAAGAACGCGTCTCACAAATTTCGGTGGACACCCGAACCGAGCCGTAAGGGGACGAAAATGAAAACCGGGTAAACACCTTTGGAGTTCCCGGGTTCGAACCCGACCGCGGCGGCTGCGTTTTTATGGAGGAAAAACGCTAAAGCGCCCGTGTGCTGTGCGATGTCAGTGCACGTTAAAGATCCCCAAGTGGTCGAAATTATTCCGGAGCCCTCCACTACGGCACCTCCTTCTTCCTTTCTTCTTTCACTCCCTCCCTTCTCCCTTCCCTTACGGCGCGGTTCAGGTGTCCAACGATATATGAGACAGATACTGCGCCATTTCCTTTCCCTCCAAAACCAATTATTATTAATGATTTTTTTTTTCTTTAAACTGCACTAAGAGGTGTTTTTGTTTTGTTTAATTTGTATTGTTTGATTCATTGTGCTTTTGTTGTACTGCTGAAAGATACTTATGCAATGATGTTTGGATGAACATGTAAATTGCCCACATGTACAATCTAGTGGTAGATTTTTTTTTTTTTGGTGTTAATGTGTTTTTCTCTGAATTGTTTTCTTTTGTTTGTTTTGTTATTTTTTCTCGTTGCCTGTCACTGCTGCCCGGTATAATGGGGGCTGCGGCTCAGTCAAGCTGTCTATGACAGCTTTTTCTGCAGCTCCTCTGTCACTTTTTTGAGGCAGAAATAAAATTGATTGATTGATTGATTGACCTTTGCGGAGCTCACGCAAATACCCCGTGTGGACCGTCGGACCTACCCTCCTCAACCACCCCTCTCTAACGCACTCCCAACAGATCCTCTTCAGACGCCTCCAGACCAGCTCTGTCATCCCCTCAGCTTTTATTCCACTATTTCGGCACATCTCCTGCATGCGCCCTATGCGGTGACCTCAACGCCACACTCTCCCATAACCTTTTCGGCTGCCCTGCTGACCCTCCCCCGCGTTCCACCCCCGGCACCTGAATTGCCGCGAAAGTGATGAGATGCGGGTACTCGATCCACAAACACAGGCGGCCAAACACTACATTGGCCAAACTCCGTAAGGTGGTGGACCAGGTGGGCCGCATGGTCCGCCGGGTTTCCAACAAACGGGGAGGGTTACGAAGTAAGGATGCCTTGCGGCTGGCAAACGCCTTCGTAACTAGTCGAATTCTCTATTCGACTCCTTATCTCCATCTACGGAAACAAGAGGAGGACGCCCTTGAGGTCATCCTTCGCAAAATTGTTAAACGTGCCCTTGACCTCCCCATCACTACTTCAAACAGCCGGCTTATGACCCTTGGGGTGGTGAATACTTTCCGGGAGCTCCGGGAGGCGCACCTTACAAACCAGTACACGCGCTTGTCGCTAACGGAGTCGGGTCGCCGCCTTCTTGCTCGACTCCATATCCAACACACCCCTCCAATGGAAGACAGGTTTCACATCCCGGAACTGTGGAGACGTGCCCTCCACGTGCGGCCTCTTCCAGCAAACATGTCACATGAAGACCACAATGGTCGGCGCCTGGCACGAGCGGAAGCGCTAGCCCGATATTATGGCAACAAAACAGGTGTATACTACGTGGACGCCGCCGGCCCTCACCACGGGGGATGGTACACGGCCGCGGTAGTTCACAACAGCAACATAGTTAACGGCCTCACGTTCAGAGCCCGCAGTGCAACACAACCAGAAGAGGTCGCGTATGCTCTTGCGGCCTCACATTCCAATTCAAAATACATAATCACCGACTCGCGAGGGGCCTGTCGGAACGTCGAACAAGGCTGCACTCCCTTCCTAGCCTATAGAATATACCAAAATTGCATACGGGATACGGACCCCGCACACCGTCACCTCATATGGGCCCACTGCTCATCAGGGATTGGCAGGAAACGAGGCAGCAGACGCAGACGCCCGCGCGCTCTCTCACCGGGCTGTTTTCTCCTCCCCACCTGATCAGGAACCCGATGTTAATCCGGTCTATACGTTCAAAAAAATCGCAACCTACTATCAAGATAGCCATCGCCTTTACCCTAGCACATGTAAAGGCCTCAAGAAGGCGGATGAGCGGCTCCTTCTCCGCCTCTTCACCAATACATTGCTGTGCCCGGCAGCCCTAAAACATTTCGACCCCTCCTTTAGCGGCAACTGCCCGCACTGTAGCGCGGTGTCTTCGGACACCTATCACATGGTGTGGGCCTGCCCCTCCAACCCGGCCATTCACCCTATCCCCAACCCAACCCGGGAGGACTGGGAGGCGACCCTGCTCGGCTGCCACGACTTACAGGCCCAGCAATCCTTAGTTGGGCGCACCCGGGCGGCGGCTACCGCCACTGGGGTCCCAAACTAGGGACCTCCATCTAGTGTTTGTAAGGATCGGTTCCTTACGGGCTGATCCAAACACCTTCTGTCCGTTCTGAATAAATGTTTTCACCACCTCCCCCGCGGGGACAGCACGCCATCTCGAGCTGGGAGGACTGGGAGGTCCTGCATATGTCTGCAGACCCGACATCGCAGCTTGCTGCTGTGACTCGGGCTGCCGACGTCATGTCCCGGCATGGCCTACTTGATGCAGTGCGGGACCGCGCAGTGGCCCAGGGACCCAGCCGGCTCTAAAACTCACTTTCTCAATAGTTTTTCTGTCTCTGTCTGTCTGTCTGTCTGTCTGTCTGTCTGTCTGTCTGTCTGTCTGTCTGTCTGTCTGTCTGTCTGTCTGTCTGTCTGTCTAGTCGTCTCATCGAACTCTTTATGTAACAAACAATGTTCTTTTCTAGTCGTTGCATAAACTGTTAAAACATATGTAGTTTATATTCGAGCAAAGATAAAAAAATGGAGGACGCTTAAGCTTCACCTTTAGGAGTGCAACGTGACAGGGTCTTGCAGCACTGCCAGTGAATCCACGGAACGGCATCGTTCGTTTGGCACGTTGCGTGGTCAGTTGGATAATAAAGGACAGGACGCGTGTCTCACATATGTCGGTGGACACCCGAACCGGGCCGTAAGGGAAGGAAAATAAATGGGAATCGGTTTCAAGGAAAGGAAATGACGCGTCACATTTCTCGTTGGACACCCGGACCGCGCCGTAAGGGAAGGTTTGGTTTGGTTTAGGGGGGTTTAACGTCCCAAAGCGACTCAGGCTATGAGAGACGCCGTAGTGAAGGGCTCCAGGAATTTCGACCACCTGGGGTTTTTTAACGTGCACTGACATCGCACAGCACACGGGCCTCTAGAATTCCGCCTCCATCGAAATTCGACCGCCGCGGCCGGGATCGAACCCGCGTCTTTCGGGCCGGCAGCCGAGCGCCATAACCACTCAGCCACCGCGGCGGCTTCGTAAGGGAAGGAAAATACATTGCGATGACGAGGAGTTGGTGGTGGTGGTGAAAAGCCTTTATTTAATGAAAAAGGTGAGGCTCTTTAAAGAGCTCCGCAATGGGTGGAGTCCTTATTCCGGGATCCCATTGGTCGAAGCCGCCAGCTTAGCCCTCTTGACCAACGCCTTTTGGGACTGAAGGTCGGAACAGCCAAGCAGGGCCGCCTCCCATTCCTCTCTGGTAAGGTTGGGGTGGGGGGAGAGAGCTGAGTTGCGCTGGCAAGCCCAAACCATGTGGTAGGTGTCAGCCACCTCCCCACAGTGTTTGCACCTGCCAGTGAACGCGGGATCGAAGTGTTTTAGTACTGCCGGGCACAGCATTGTGTTCGTGAATAATCGGAGTAGAACGCGTTCGTTTGCTTTCCCCAGTCCTTTTCCAGGGGCCGGGTAAGGGCGATGCTTATCCTTATAATAGGATGTGATAGCTTTGAAGGAGAGTAAGTAGCTACCTTCAGGTTCCAGGTGCTCAGGAGCCAATGGGAACGCCCGGTGAATGAGTGCTCGGGCCGCCGCGTCTGCAGCTTCGTTTCCTGCTAGGCCCTGATGATCCGGAGTCCAAACCAGGCAGCGGGGTGTAGGATTGGTATCCCGGCTGCAGTTCCTTAGTATTCATTCCGCTAGTGGAGTTATCCAGCCAGCCTCATAACTGCGACATTGCGAACGCGAGTCTGTTATTATGTGTTTGGATTTTGAATCAGAAGCAGCTAGGGCGATGGCAACTTCTTCAGCTTGTGTTGTGCCTGGGGCTCGAAAGGAAAGCCCATCCACCTGTAATTCTTGATGTATGATCGCGGCCGTGTACCACCCCCCGTGGGTAGGCCCAGCTTCATCTACGTAAAAGACACCATGTTTGTTGCCATAGTGGTGCGCTAAGGCTTCCGCCCTAGCCTGACGACGACCACTATGATCCTCCTTGTCCATCTTAGTGGGGAGGGGTCGAACTCTGACGGCGCGTCTCCAGAGTTCGGGCAGTCGGACCCGCTCCTGAATGTGAAAATCATGTTGGATGTGAAGGCGCGCTAGCAAGTGCCGACCCGACTTCGTTTGGGCTAGCCTCGTGTATTGATTTGTGAGATGGGCTTCCTTGTGTTCCTCAAAAGTGTTCACCACTGCCAATGCAAGAAGTCTCGCATTAGAGGTGGACACAGGAAGGTCAAGTGCCCTGTTCATCAATTTGCGGAGTATTACCTCAACTTTGTCTTCGTCGTGTTTCCGCAAGGGTAGATAAGGGACCGAATAGAGGATTCCGCTGATTACGAAAGCATGGGCCAGCCGCACGGCATCCCTGCTTCTCAAACCCCCTCTCTTGTTGGAGACGCGACGGACCATACGGCCTACTTGGTCTCCAACTTTGCGGAGTTTGTGCAATGTTGTGTCTACTCTTCATTGGTTATGGATTAAGAGCCCGAGTATTTGAATCTCTTTGGCCTCGTGTATGGGGCCACTTGTTAAGGAGAGATGTATTTGGGTAGTGTCCTTAAGGGATGCCCTAAGGTACACAAATTCAGACTTGTTGGGTGCGCATTGGAGACCACAGTGCCCTGCGTAGCGACCCACTACGTGAGTGGCGGTTTGCAGGCATTCATCCATGCGCCCAAAGTTTCCCTCTGTGGCCCAGATTGTGATATCGACATACAGCGCATGCCGTATGCCTTCGATACCATTCAACTTGTCTGGGAGATGCAGCATCGCCAAATTAAAGAGTAGGGGGATAGCACCGCGCCTTGTGGTGTCCCCCGTGTACCCATTTGATACGGACCAAATTCTTCCTCTTGGATTCTGATTAGTGCGGCTCGATCGGTCAGGAAGTCTTTGATATAGTTGAAAGTGTTGCGGCCACAGTTGGTTTCATTGAGGTGTCTCAGTATGACGCTGTGTTTGATGTTGTCGAAGGCTCCTTTCAAGTCCAAGGCCAGGACGACCTTGTCATTGTGTGGGTTTTCGACTGGCTGTATTATGTCTCTATTGAGCTGGAGGAGTACGTCCTGTGCCGACTTATGTGGGCGAAAGCCGAACATAGTGTCTGGAAATGTGTTTCGTTGCTCCAAGTATTCGGAGAGACTATCCCGCACAATGGTTTCCGTCAGCTTGCCCACACACGAGGTGAGCGAGATAGGCCTCAAGTTGTCTGTGTTGATTTCCTTTCCCGCCTTGGGATGAAGGCTACTCGGGCTGTTTTCCAATCAAGAGGGAGCGGGTTCTCGCCCTTCCATATAGTGTTGATGTATTTCAGAAGGGCCTCATACGCCTGCTCAGGGAGATTGGCCAGCAGTTTAACTGTGACCTTGTCCCATCCAGGCGCAGTGCCTCTCCTCATTTTGGTCAGGGCTGCCTTGAGATCAAATAATTGGAACGGTTGGTCCAACTCAGGATTATCTTCGCATGCGTAAAGATACTCCTGACCGCGAAGGTCCTGTTTGCAGCAGAGATACTTGTCCCTGAGTGTCTCTGCAAGTTTTGTCTTGCTGCCCTTGAAATTACGGAGCGCTCGTTGTAATTGGCGCTGTGTTTCGCCCCGTGTCTGCACGGGGTCTATAAGGCGGCGGAAAAGCCTCTAAGTGTTCTTGCCGGACATCTGTCTGGCAGCCGTATTACAGCGATCTATCCATTTGGCGTCAGCAAGCTGCGAGGCATACTGAGCTGCTTTGTGAGTGAGATCTAAGATGCGTTGCTTGAGTATTCTGTTATGTTTCTGTCTTTTCCAACGTTTGGTTAGGCTGCGGGGGCTTCCCAGATATGTAATAGGTGGTTGTCCACTGCCGGGCAGTCTTCCGTGGTCTGTATCTGCGTTTCGTGTTGCTTGAGTGTTGTCATAAGTGTTTGGGCCCAGTTATCGTATCCATCTTTAATCAGGTTGGCTGACGGCAGGGACTTTCTGAAAGCCTGCCAGTCTGGGAGTCGAGCTTGTGTGAGGGGCTTTTTGAGGGGCCGCGTGTGAATAAGTGCGTTAATGATGCAGTGGTCACTGCCTAGTGTCTCTTCCGTGTTGTTCTATTCACGTGTTGGAAGTGTTTGGAAAGTGTGAGATCAGGACACGTGTCTTGAGTCACAGAGTTTCCCATTCGTGTGGGATGCGCTGGGTCGGTCTGGAGGGTGATGCCTAGCGTAGAGATAAGCTCCGATAGCTTTTTACCTCGCGCCTCCCCCTTTTTGTAGCCCAATAATTGGCTGGGGCCATTGAAATCTCCCACAATAAAAATGGGTCCCGACCCGCTGTCTTCAGTGCCCGGGTGAAGATATCTGAGAAAGTAATATGTTTGAGCTTGGGCGGACAGTATATGTTCAATATGTGTACTGGGGGGTCAGAGCGTCGCAGAGGTAACACGGTGACCACAGTGTAAGAGTATGTTATCTCTATGTCGAGGTCTACCTCCTGTGCTGTGTACGACTTATGTACAAGAATACAGATGGATGGGTTCCTCTGAAAAGTGTTGTATCCAGAAATTTTTGCCGATGCCTCAGGTTCTTGAAGCGCGACAATGGCGGCATGAAAGTCCAATGTTTCAAGGTAAAGGCGCATGTGTGCTCGTTTCGCGCGGTCGCGAAAGCCTCTACAATTCCATTGTATTATGCCCAAAGGTTCCTGATTTATTTTACGAGTTGTCCTCTTAGTGCCAAGAGCCATGATGAAGGCTAGAGGCTGGCTGGCTCACCCCACCCACTGCGTTGGTGCCCTGCATGGTAGCGAGGGGGTTATCCAGATCTTCTTCCTCAATAGTTTCGCGGCAAATTTTGGATGGACGGCCTACTTCCTTTACAGGTCTTGCCCGCCTAAGCAATTTTGGGTTAGCCTGTATCCAGGCTTTAATGTTTTGTGTGACTTGCTGCGTAACGGACACAGTCAGTTGCTGAGGAATGGTTGTTACCAGCTGCTGCATTTGTGTTTGGATGACTTGTGTAATAATCGCTGGCAGTTGGGTCATGTGGTCAGCCACATTTTGCTCAATAGCCGTCATGCGGCTTTCCAGATTTGCAGTGAGCGGAGCACCTGACAACGGAGCGACGCTCGAGCACCCAAACGCCGATTCATAAGCGTCTTTCATTGTTTTCGATGGAGGTGGCTATACCCTAGCGTTTTTTAGTGCGCTAAATTTGGATTCTAACTGCGCTTTCTGGTTTTAGAGAAACGCTAGCTCTTTTCTCAGCTCATGTTCGAGGGGGGAAGGGGAGGGAGAGGAAATAGAGGAGACGCCCGCCCAGCTGCTTACCTTTGATGTTGAAGTTGGGCTGTTCCCAACGGGGGGAAAACCCGGCTTGGAAAGCTGGCGGCTTGTCACCGGTCCCGAATTTCACCTTTTTGGAAGCGGGAGGCAAGTCCGGCCAAGCGGCTGGGAAACAAGGTAGCATGAGGAGGAGGAGAAATATTTTGCTCGCCGCTGACGCCGACGACACCGGCTTTTCTCCGACACGAGCTCCTTAACGCTGTCGCGTTAAAAAGCTGCGGTTTACCTACTGCTGAATTTGGTTACAGAGCGAAAGCTGTGGTGTATCGTGCAAGTAGAAGCGACTTGGCGTATCTGACGTTGAGTGCGTTCCGCACGTTGGACAGGTAGCGCGCCCACACTTCCAGTATGGCAGGTTACAGTTTATGCTTGATCGCGAGAGGCTGCTCACCCAATGAACGCTGTAGCCTATTGAAGCAGTACCGCGTGCTTCCCACTACGTTGTCAACGCTGATGCAAGCAGCGCACATCTCCCTCTCACCACCGCCACGTACCTCAAAGGGCGATTGAGGAATCGACTGCCTCAGGGAGCTTGTTATGCAGCTTCCTTTTCTAAAAATTATCGAAGTCTACAGCGTTGTCTACGTCAACGCCAGTAAACACAATTAACGTCGATAACCCGAAACGCCGAAACAGATGTGAGCGGTCGGATTCGTCGGCGGCTTAGTGACAACGCCAATGAACACAATAAACGCCGGTAACCCGAACGCCGAAACAGAGATGAGCGGTCGGTTTCATCGGCGGCTAAGTGAAAAAGCCAATGAACACAATAAACGCCGATAACCGGAAAGCCGAAACAGAGGTGAGCGGTCCGTTTCGTCGGTGTCTTAGTGACAACGCCAATGAACACAATAAACGCCGATAACCCGAAACGCCGAAACAGAGGTGAGCGGTCGGTTTCGTCGGCGGCTTAGTGACAACGCCAGTGAACACAATTAACGTCGATAACCCGAAACGCCGAAACAGAGGTGAGCGGTCGGTTTCGTCGGCGGCTTAGTGACAACGCCAATGAACACAATAAACGCCGATAGCCCGAACGCCGAAATAGAGGGGAGCGGTCGGTTTCGTCGGTGGCTGAGTGACAACGCCAATGAACACAAAAAACGCCGATAACCCGAACGCCGAAACAGAGGTGAGCGGTCGGTTTCGTTGGCGGCTTAGTGACAACGGCAATGAACACAATAAACGCCGTTAACCCGAACGCAGAAACAGAGGTCAGCCGTCGGTTTTGTCGGCGGCTTAGTGACAACGCCAATGAACGCAATAAACGCCGATAGTCCGAACGCCGAAATAGAGGTGAGCGGTCAGTTTCGTCGGCGGCTGAGTGACAACGCCAATGAACACAAAAACGCCGATAACTCGAAAGCCGAAACAGAGGTGAGCGGTCGGTTTCGTCGGCGGCTTAGTGAAAACGGCAATGAACACAATAAACGCCGTTAACCCGAACGCAGAAACAGAGGTGAACCGTCGGTTTTGTCGGCGGCTTAGTGACAACGCCAATGAACACAATAAACGCCGATAGCCCGAACGCCGATATAGAGGTGAGCGGTCGGTTTCGTCGGCGGCTGAGTGACAACGCCAATGAACACAATAAACGCCGTTAACCCGAACGCAGAAACAGAGGTGAGCCGTCGGTTTCGTCGGCGGCTTAGTGACAACGCCAATGAACACAATAAACGCCGATAACCCGAAACGCCGAAACAGAGGTGAGCGGTCGGTTTCGTCGGCGGCTTAGTGACAACGCCAGTGAACACAATTAACGTCGTTAACCCGAAACGCCGAAACAGAGGTGAGCGGTCGGTTTCGTCGGCGGCTTAGTGACAACGCCAATGAACACAATAAACGCCGTTAACCCGGACGCCGAAACAGAGGTGAGCCGTCGGTTTTGTCGGCGGCTGAGTGACAACGCCAATGAACACAATAAACGCCGACAACCCGAACGCCGAAACAGGTGCGTGGTTGGTTTCGTCGGCGGCTTAGTGACAACGCCAATGAACACACTAAACGCCGATAGCCCGAACGCCGAAACAGAGGTGAGCTGTCGGATTCGTCGGCAGCTGAGTGACAACGCCAATGAACACAAAAAACGCCGATAACCCGAACGCCGAAACAGAAGTGAGCGGTCGGTTTCGTCGACAGCTGAGTGACGTCATAGCCGTCACGTGGTTTCTGCCTGGTTCAAACGCAAACTCGCGCACATGGCGAAGAACGAAGGGAGGAAAGTAGTAAAGCAAGTTTTTGGGCGAGCTTTCGGTTTAAAAACAAAAAGCCAGCGGCGCTCGATTCTAGCCTGCGTGACGGGCGTCTTGCAAGAGAGAGAGAAACAACTTTATTGCCATAGATTGGCGGGATTTAGGGCAGGTGGGCTTGGTGTGGCCCCTGGTGGGGGCGACTTCCTGGGCCCACGAAATGAGTGCCAGTTGGATGCTCTTGTCTGGCCTTTTGAGGAGTTCGTTCCATCCATCTTCGGAGGGAGCTGGCAGTAAGGTTCGAGGGGGCGGATTTCCCGCGCAATCCCAGAGGATGTGAGCCTGGGTGGCGATTTCTCCCTGGTAACAATTTTGGCAGACGGGGTCGTATTCCCCGTCTGTGATGAGTGAAAGTCTAGAATGGCTAAGGATAGAGTGTGTCTGCAACCTGCGGAGCAAGGTGGCTTGCGCTCGGTTCAAGTCGGGGTGTGGAGGCGGGAACTGGCGTCTCATCTCTCTGTAGAGGTTGGTAATTTCGGCAAAGGTCTGGGGAGCCTCGGCAAGAGCGTCTGGGTCCGTGGGGCCGGCCGCCCGGTTGGTTAGTCCTCGGGCTAGTCGGTCGACCCCTTCGTTTCCAGAGTTTCCCGCGTGGGCGAGTACCCAGACCAGGTTGATCTTATGGTCGGGAGTGCAGCCGCGAAGGATGCGTGCAGCGGGGTGGCAGATAAAACCTGCCGAGTAATTTTGTATTGCTCTTTTGGAGTCGCTGAGGACTGTGCGCGTACGTGGGTCAGCGATGGCCAGCGCGATGGCGGTTTCTTCTGCCGCTGTCGGAGAGTGAGCTACTACTGTGGCGGCGGTGACGAGAGTAGACTGTGGCGTGGCTGCACAAGCCACGTATGTGTTTGCACTTTGCCGTGCAGCATCTACGTATATTGCGTGTTCGTCGGCAAGGTATGTGGCATCTAGTGCTTGGGCTTTCAGCTGACGGCGCGTATCATGGCGGCCAGGTAGCATGTTTTTGGAGATTGGTTTTATAACTAGGCGGCTATAGACCCCTATCGGAATGGGCGTCGTGGGGTGGACGTCGCCTATGGGGTTGATGTTGAGACGGTCAAGTATGAGCCGCCCGTGTTTAGTGCGGGAGAGGCGGTGGATTTGGGCGGTCTTGTGTGCCTCTATGAGTTCTGTGAGCGTGTTGTAGATGCCGAGTTGGAGGAGGTGCTATGTGCTGGCGTACTGAGGTAGCCCCAGTGCCGCTTTGTAAGCTGAACGTATAATGCTGTTCACAGCTTCCTCGTCCCTCCGGCGGAGGTGATAGTAGGGGTAGGCGTAGACTATCCTGCTAATGAGGAAAGCTTGCGTGAGCCGACTGAGGTCATCCTCCTTCATACCTCTGCGGCGGGTGCTGATGCGGCGGATAAGGCCGTTGATCTGGTTGGCTGTGGTGCGGAGGCGCTGAATGGCCTCCGAGTTTTGCGTGTTGTTCTGTATTAACATACCCAGAACGCGAATAGTGCGGACCGGAGGTATGGGATGTGTGTCGACTTGAAGCACAATAGGTTCTTGCGGGTCGGGGACAGGCAGGCGAGCTCGTCTGTCCCTGATGACTAGTAATTCGGACTTCGTGGAGGAGCATGTGAGCCCGTTCGCCTGTACAAAGGAGTGTACTTTATCGATTGCTGTTTGGAGGGAGTTTTGGATTTCCCCGTCAGAGCCAGAGTTGGTCCACAGGGTAATGTCGTCGGCATATATTGAGTGTTTAATGTGAGGTATCTTTTCCAGGAGCAGAGGGAGGCCTCTCATTGTAGTGTTGAAAAGGAACGGAGATAGGACTGCTCCTTGTGGTGTTCCTCGGGTGCCTAGTGTGATCTTCTCACTGTGGAGGTCTGCAATATGAAGTTCTGCTGTACGGTTATGAAGAAAGTCGGCGATGTAGTTGTAAGTGCGAGTGCCTACATTCATTTGTGAGAGGTTTGCCAGGATGGAAGCATGTGACACGTTGTCGAAAGCCTTGCTGACATCTAGGCTTAGGATGGTTCGTGTAGCTCGGATGGGTCTCGGATCGAGGATGTCGTGTTGGATTTGCCACATAATGTCTTGAGTGGAGAGGCCGGTTCTGAAGCCGATCATAGTGGGGGGAAAAGGTCCTCTTGGTCTACGTGAGTGTGGAGTCTATTGAGTATGACGTGTTCCATGACCTTTCCCAGGCAGGACGTGAGCGAGATGGGCCGAAGATTGCCCAGCTCGAGTCGTTTGCCTGGCTTAGGTATGAAAATCACTTTGGCATGCTTCCAAGTGTCTGGAAGGCGACCCTCATGCCAATGTTGGTTGAAGAGGTCCGTGAGTGCTTCGACGGACTGATCTTCGAGGTTACGAAGCATCTTGTTGGTTATGTGGTCATCGCCAGCGGCCGCGGTGGTTTTAATCTGGTTGAGGGCGGCGCGGACTTCTCCTGCCGTGATGTCGGCGTCCATGGTGGTGTTCTGAGCACCCGTGTATCCTGAAGGGATGGGAATTTCAGTGGAAGTATTGATGTATTTGTCTTTCAGGGTAGCGAGGAGTTCCTCATTTGTTCCCTGAAAAGCGTGTATGACACGGGTGAGGTTCTTGTGAGATGTGGATTTGGTGTGAGTTGGGTCCAGTAAATGTCTGAGCAAGAACCACGAGTTTTTGCATCCTAACTGGCCGTTAAGACGGTCGCAGGTTTGATGCCATTGCTCCTGACTCAGTTTGACGGAGTAAGCTTCGATCTCTCGCTCGAGGCGAACGAGACGGAGCTTGAGGGGTCGATTGTGCTTTTGGCGGAGCCAGCGAGCCCTAAGACTGCGCTGGGCCTCCCACATGTGTATTAGTTTGGCGTCGGGAGAGGGGCCATCCTCGTTCTGGGTAGTCGTGGAGGTGGCATTGGCGGTGTCTTCGAGAAGTGCGTTTGCCCATGCGTCCAGGTCGTCTATGGGGGCCGAAGTGCGTTTGGCGCGCACGTATCGGAAGGCGTCCCAGTTAGTGTGCCTGATTGTTCGGTTGGGGGCTTTGCTGTGTGTAGCCGTGAAGGTTGTGCTGAGAACATAATGGTCGCTACCTATGTTCATGCCGAGGTTTTCCCAACGTGCGTCTGGGATGTTGCGGGCGAAAGTGAGATCGGGGCAGCTGTCCTGTGTGACACTGTTTCCAATGCGAGTAGGCCTGTCGGGGTCTAGGAGTAGTGTCAGGCCCAGTGCTTGGGCTGTCTCCCACACTTTGGCTCCCTTACGACCGCATGCTTTGCGGGGGTAGCCCCACTCGGTATGCGGCGCGTTGAAGTCACCTAAGATGAGTAGCATCCCTGTTTGTGCAGTCGCGCAGGCCTTACGAACGAGGGTTGCCACTCGTGTGCTTTTGTCGCTAGGGGGGCTGTAGACGTTAAGGATGTGGAGCGGGGCTTGTGAGCGACTGTTCGGTAGGACCTGTACGAAAGTGTGCGGAACCTCGGGGTAACTAAGGTCTATATGATTAGCTGCTAAATTTCGGTGGACCAGGATGGCGGTGTTGGGCCGTTGGTCTGGTGTCGTTTGTTGGTTATATGCGGCGTAGCTGGTAAGTTTCGTGTCCATGTATGTTTCCTGAAGTGCGATGATGCGGGGGGTGTGCGGCTGGGCCGGCAGGGTGTGCTCCAAGGCTCGCCGCTTCGCCTTGAAGCCCCTGCAGTTCCATTGCCAAACTGTGAAGGGGGAGCTAGCCATCGCGTTTCCCGTAGGGTTCGGGGCGCTGTGATAGCGCGACGGGTGATTTAAGAATGCCGCCTGCACGTGAGCGCGCGGTTGCACTCTCCGATGTGGCGACTATAATGGGTGCTGGGTAGTTAGGAGGGGTTGGCGACTGCAAGGGGGTTGCTGATGTCGGGGGATTCGTGAGGGTATCGAGCCTGGCATGAAGGGTTTGGATGTTGGCTGCCATTGTGGCGCAGCTTTCTACTAGACGGTCAATGGTGGGGGCGAGTCGAAGGAGGGCGCCCTCGAATTGGGCCATTCGCGCATCAGCTGCCTCGAATTTGGCATCTATGTCTGCTTGTGAGGAGGGGAGAGGTGCTTTACGCTTCGTGCGCTTAGGCTGCTCAGTGTCCATGCGTGGATCACCTACAGGGTCGGATGTGGGAGCGTGAGCCACCTGCTGTGGTTGAAATTTGGGGTTTGCCTGTGCTGATTCTAGGCTATGAATTTTAGCGTTTGCTTTGGCCAATTGTAGCTGTAGTTCCTTGACCATATCTGCCAGCTCCCTTACCTGTGAATCTGGTGGAGAAGCGGTGACTTGTGCAGGAGTCTTCCATCCAACTTGTTTGGCTGCTTTGGTCCCCGGCCGGGCTCGAGAGCTGGCCCGAGAGCTGGGTGAGGCGGATGTGGAACGGCTGCGAGTGCGGCTGGAAGGGCTGTCGCTGCCGTCGCTGCCAAGCGGGGGGAAGGAGCCGTCCCGCAGTAGGTTGTCGTCGCCGTGTTTGCGGTCTCGGGACCGGGACTGGCGTCCGGGGTTTGCCAAGTTGGAGCCGGTATCGGTGTCAGTGACCGACGGGGAAGACTTGGGCCGAGTGGAGGACGTGAACCGGTATTTGCAGCTTCTGCTGCCTGTAGGGTGGGCACCTTTGCAGACGATGCATGAGGCTTGGCACGTAGGCGGTTGGCCAGCTGGAGGAGGGTCATGGGCTGCGCCACAGCGTCGGCAGGTCGGTTGTCGCGGGTGGGGGCACACATCCGCCCTGTGGCCTAGCTTCCGGCAGTTGAAGCATGCCTCCGGACGGCGTTTGTAGGGGTACACCTCAAAAGTGAAGCCGAGATACCTCACGTAGCGGGGTAGCTTGGCATTGGCGATAGTCACCACGAAATGTCGTGTGCGGCCCATGCGGCGTGCGGCGACTACGGGGAGATCAGGGTTTCGAGCTTGGAGCTCAGCGAGGATCTCAGAGTCGGTCTCGTGACTGTAGGCTCTGTATATGATTCCTCGAACGGAGTCATCGGGGGCTGGGGCGTACGTGGCTACCCGGATGGCATTGGAGTCAATGGTTAACGTTTGTATTTTAGCATACAGGAACGCCCGTTCTTTTTCCGGTGTGCTGATGGTAACAGTGTTGTTTGTGGGGTAGATGCGGACTTGGTCGGCGGTGATTGCAAGGCGGCCGTCGATCTTGGCGGCGTTGTAGATGGCCATCGCCAATTTGGCCGGGCCGACTGCGTTGAGGTCGACGGTACCTTGCGGTCGGAAGACGATTTTGTAGTCCTCTGTAGGCAGGCGAGGAAGTGGTCGTTTTTTAGTCGGTGGTGGTGGACGGCCGCGGGGTCGTTGGTCTGACAGGACAGTGGTGGCTGCAGGCGTTTGGGTGTTGGCCGGCGGCGTTGCCGGTGGTGGCGGGCGTCTGTAGCGGCGTTGCATTTCGAGCGCCGTCCAAGTGCCATCGGCCAGCTCCGCGGCGGTAACATCCGTGCCGGTGACTGTGTACTGCATCTTTAAATGCAGGGAAGCGCCGTCGAGGCGAAGCGGGCGTCGCCGCCGCAGGTGGGAGCAGAGCACGCACTAGGCGTGCTGAGCCGTTCCGGGCGTCTTGCAAAATCTGTGGAAGTCGTAAACTTTATGGGGTGGAAGGCCAGTGTTCATTTAACTTCTGTTGCTTGGGGACTCGGGAAATGCATGTCGAACGCTCCGCGAGTTCTACCTTGAACGATTAATAACTGGACGCCCCACTCCAGTTGTAATCTACACAGTGCTGTGCGCGTGTGTGATTTAATTTCTCTAAACTGAACTAATCACGCGCACAACCTGGACACATTACTTATTGTGTAAATAGTTTGTACATATTACTTCTCCCCCTGTCCTCTACTCCTGTCCCCTCACCTCTTTCATTTCATTTCTCCATTCTGCCTGCTGTCCTTTATTTCCGCTGCCCCAGCTCAGGTGCTTCAGTATTGATGGCAGATGCCGGGGCTAGCAAAAATCTTTTCCTTCCTTTTTACTATTATTTTTAATAAAACCACTACCACCACCACCGCCTCGCAGTGCGGTCCGGACGCAGCTTTGTAATGGCTTTAAGAAGGCATACGCTGATGCAGGAAATATAAACAGCTTAGAGTAACTACCACAGGGCAATGAGCCCAACGTGACAGCGTTCTGCTGACTTCAATCGACGCGTAAAACAAACAGCTGTATCGCGAGGAAAATTTCGACCAAACCTCCTCTCTTTCTCTCTCGCTCTCTTCTCCCTGACCTTTTATTATAGCGAACGCATTATATGGCTATGCCATGTGAGCAAAAGCTATGCTTGCGATTGCGTCGTTCTGTAAAGATATACGTGGAAGAGTCTGTTGTGTTAGTGTGTGATGAGCCCTCGATATGGAAAAACAATTCGTCGACATGGTTTTATTAGGTAAATACTTAAACGACAAATTTCACATGGGCGTCACAATAGCCGCTGAGGTCGATGTAGGTTCGCCGAATGGTTGTGTCGTTCTACAGTATAAATATATATGTGTTAAAGTTTGATTGTGTTACATAGTGCCTGATGAAATCTTGGTATAGAAAAATTTGGTTGATGAATTGTGATTATTTATTAATTTACACACGAAAATTACATGTTGACGTCACAATAGCTTCGCGTTTCGTGTCAGCAAAACTTTCTCTGCATGATTACGCAGTTCTGTGAAGACAAATGTGGAAAACACAGCGTGAGGAGCTCTTGCTGCGGGAAAATTTGGAAATTTGAAATTTAATTATTTAATTTTTAAACTCCAAGCTTACTTTTACGTCACAATAGCCACGTGTTTTGTGTCAGCAAAACTTTCCTCGCGCGATTGCGTCGTTGTTAAGATAAATGTGAAAAACTTTGTGTTAGTGGACAAAGATGTTGGCCTGGCAAAAAATTTGGTTTATAAATTATAAATACTTAATTAAACGCGAACATTACACTTCGACGTCACGATAGCCACGGAAATCGGCATAGCACCTGTAGATGTCAAAACAGCCACGAACGTCGACATAGCACTTGGACGTCAAAACTTTAAGCAATAAAAAATAAAAATTATTGAACACCCCATGGCGTCATGTAACCATGCATATGTGCCTTGAGAATTTTTGCCGATAGCCGCGGCTCAGGAGGTAGTAAGTGTATTTATTAAAAATAATAAAATTGAACAGGAAGGAAAATATTTTTGCTAGAACCAGCCTTTGCAATCGATAGTAAAGTGAACTAGACTAGTACACTTTATCGAATTGGAGGACCGGAGCTCGGTAAGCGAGAATATAGGAAAGCAGGCAGAATGGAGAAATGAATTGAAAGAGGTGAGGGGCCAGGAAGAAAGGATTGGGAGGTGAGGTAATGTACAGAAAGTCTATTTACACAACAAGAAATATATAGAGGTTTCACGCATGATATGTTCATGAAAAAATGATAAAAACACACGCACATAACACAATGTACACTACTGCTGTAGTGGGGCGTCCAGGTAGCTCTTAATTGTGCAAAGTAAAGAGCAGGAAATTGGATTTGGGGAAAGGAAATGGCGCAGTACCTGTCGCACATGTGAGCGGACACCTCAACTGTGCCGTAAGGGAATGTATAAAGGAGGGGCTGATGGAAGAAAGGAAGATGTGCCGTAGTGGAGGGTTCCTGATTAATGTCGAGGATCTGGGCATCTTGAACGTGAACTGACATAGCACAGCACACGGACGCCTTCGCGTTTCGCCTCCATCGAAACGCGGCCGCCGTGGTCGAGCTCAAACCTGGGTACCCCGGATCAGTAGTCGAGCGCGCCAAACAAAATGCGTGTTTGAGATTAAAGGGGGATTTAATTACAGTATCTGCACGAACCTTCTTCTGAAATCCTCCTTAGAGGAAAGAGAGGAGAAAAGAGAGGGGACGAGTTATCCTCAAAACGTGCTTTCACATTCCTGCACACAGACTGACTATGAGAATGCCCCCATGGCCCCCGTGAGGGACGAGGCATAAAGACCAAAATACCAGTGGAAGACCTTAAAACTGATCTCCGACCCGCGACTCAGCTACAACTCATCCCGCCGAAGCCGCCGCCGCGAGTCAAGGCTTTTTGGCCGTCGTCTAGGCGGGTAGCTCTCTGGCTACCCTCTTTCTGTAGGACATAAAAGTTTTCCTATCCTATCCTAAATGCCCTCAGAATTTTTCGGGAGCCCTCCACTGAGGCGCCTCTTTCTCTGTCAACTTCCTCCCTTCTCTTACGGCGCAGTTCGGGGGACCATAGGAGCAAGTCATGCGCCTTTCCTTTCCTCAAAATCAACTATCTATACCATTTCCATTCCTGAAAACAAATTTTAATAAAACAAAATCATACCTAAACCTTCTCTGGTTTTGATAAAAGGAAAGGCGCATAATTGCATCAATTTTGCAGGTAGACACCACTATAAAGGGCACCTCTTATTTCCTTTCTTCACTCAGTCTCTATCTCTTCCCTTATGGTGCGGTTCAGGTGTCGCCGATATGTGAGACAGATTCTGCGGCATTTAATTTGCCCAAAATCCAATTATCAATTTTTTTTTTCAATTTTACGCTACCGCCTACTCGCAGCGCTACTAAGGTGTTCACTCGCCCAGTGAGCCAATTACACTTGCTATTCAGAGGCTTCAGACACACACCGCTGGTAACCGAGGAGCGCGGCTAGAAGTGTTTTCGAACTAAAATGCGTGGTACACTATGGCTGTCTACGGCATGGGTGTCTACGAGAGGCGGTTATGCTGTCGGTTTGTCAAAAGTGATCAGCTATTAAGTGCCCTTTTTAGGGGCAGTTTTAAATCGAAAGTTCTACTCCTTGTTTTAGAAGGTGGAGGTCACGTGGCTCTAAAGTTTAACCTCCCAACAAGGACGAGCGGAGGCTTGACCCTGAGGTCATGCCACGTGACTCGCTGCGTCTCGCCAATGCTGCGTACGCGGAGCCGGCTGGCACAATCGAAACTGCCGGAATATCCGTGGCGCGCCGTTCGGTATATAAGAGCGTGTGGCGTGTAGAGATTAGGCCATCTGAAAGCAGCCTTTAGAGGAATTCGGATCTAATTAATCAGATTTAATATCTGCAGTGTGTCCTTGAACCTAAGTTATTAAACTCATTTTTGGAATATGGCGTTGTGCTCGGCTTGAAGGACTCTGGCACGGGTCGGCCCGGTACTGCACTGCCTTCAGGATCGGCCCGTGGTCTTTGGGCCTATTGGCGCATGGCGCCTTTTCTTTCCACCTTTCCTCTCCTATCCTTTAGCTCTCGTACTTTCAGCACGCGGCAGCGAGCGCGGCTCGGCTATAACCAGTAGGCAGGCTCGTGGAGAGAACGCCAACGAGTGAACGCCGTGAGCGGACGCACTTCACCTCGGCTTCGTGGATTTTCGATCGAGACGGCGGATTTTCGAAGTGAAATGGACTGATACCACCCATAAACGGTCAGTGAAAGTGTTCGGTACCTATTCCCACCATTTTCTGTGAAATTCCGAACACTTTGGCCCGAAAAGAGCTCTAACGCTCCGACCCAGGCGCGGAACGCTAGGCCTCGTGTTGTGCCTAGCACAAGGGCGGTCCTCCAGACCACGCCTCGCCCCGCGCCACGCTGCGTGGCGCTGAAAATGTTCTCGTAGGCGTCCCTGCCACCCACAACAAATGAAGTATTGGATTCCGACAGGGACTTAACCGGCTCTCAAGACCGAGCGGAGAACGGTCCGACGACAAGTTCGTCCCCGGCCTCGTCACCGCCTACTACCCCTCTGCCCAACGGCTGGAAGGTAGTCTTAAGAAGACATCAAGAAAGGAAGCTTCGCAAAGAAGCCCGGACTGAAACCAGCAGCCAAGTGCAGGGTAGCACCGACTCCCAGGACCCCCACCAAATCACAAACATCCTACGCCAAAGAAACGCGGCCTTCGAGTCCGCCTCCCGCCTCTACCGCAAACGAACATCAAAATCGTGATTCGACCTCGCCGAGGACTCGCTTTAAAGAACTTCTCAAATCTCAATCTTGCCCTAGCAGTAAGCAACGTCTGTCCAGAACCGCAGCAGGTGGAAGGAAGGTACCTCCTCCGCCCTCACTACGGATCAAATATCCTCGTAGCGAGCACTCGGCACGCAGAAGTTGCCAACGAACTTTGACAAATCAAGACACTGTCCCTTGGAGACCTCACTCATGACGTGAACGCCTACATACCTTTCACAGAGCACGAAAGACGGGGCGTAATCCACGGAATTCCGGACCACGTGACACCAGAAGCTTTCCAGACGGGCTTATACATCCGCTCACGCGGCACCACCGTGCTTGACGTACGACGCACGGGCAAAACATCGTCAATGCTGATCACTTTCAACAGCCCGACCACCCCCAAAGTTATGTACTTCAAGAGCGTGGAGTTTCGTTGCAATCTGTTCCGCACAGCACGGCAATTCTGCTATGTGTGCATGCAGCCGGGTCACCGCTCCAATGTGTGCCCCAAACCAGACCTGGCGGCCTGCAGGAAATGCGGGGCCCAATATCCTCCTGACGGACATCAGTGCCTGCCGAAGTGGGCTCTGTGTGGAGGAACACACGAAACCGGCACCAAGGAGTGCCCCAATTGGTTCAAACCACTCAAGCAAAAGCCAACATCCGTCCGATCCTCTTCTGCACCCATCAAGGAACAACACCGGTCCAGGGAAGACAACCAGGCCCGACCTCGAATGCCGCGCTGGTTCAGCACGGACGACGAGTCATCCAGCCAAAGCTGCAGCAGTAGGAGCAGATCGAGATCCGTCTCCACCAAACGGTCAACCGCTCCTCCCCCTCCACAAAAGCGAAAAAAAGGAAATTAGCCGGCCACACCAGGGGCAAGCCAAGGCCACGGACAAAAAGGTGAGCTGGGCAGAGCTCGTTAAGAACTCTCCCACTGTTCCTACGAACGCACCCACTCCACTCAAATACTCAGACTGCCCAAAAATGGCACACACTATCGACAAGCTACGATCTCAGGTAGCGGAGCTAGCCGCAAGTGCACTCCTCTCACCACACCCCACGTTAAACCTCCCCCACCTCTCGCGCCCCGGGACGTCTCTTGAATAGCATTATGAACATCATAAATCCCTATCTCACAACATTCACCTCCAAGCTCTCAGCCCAAATCGCACAAATAGGCGCGCGCCTGGGCGCACATGCTGCCAGATTTGTTCTCCTACAAGCACTGATAAACACCAAAGCCCCTAGCAGAAAACGTGTTACCAGCTCTGACAACCTTTGAGTAAAAACCTACCGGTCCTCGACCGCGGCGGTCGCTATGAGTAGCGACAACGAATCTGTCAGGAGCTTTACCAGCCACCAGGATGGCTCCGCTCTCTAAATCAGGCACTCCTGACCGCCTAGAGATCTGGAAATGGAATTGCCGAAGTTTCAGGCGAAAACAAAGCGTCTTGAATCAATACATCAATGTCACCCCCATTCGACCTGATATGGGGCTCCGAAGCTCAAGTTTGACGGCGCGACAGCAGCGCCGCTTCGGCGCGAGGCGACGTCGTAGGGAGTGCCGCGCCTAAGAAAACCAAGCGCAGCGGCGCGTTTAACAGGGCCAAACGCTCAACTCGCGTGATATTATTGCAGTTTTTGCAATGGCATCAGCTTCTCCGTGTTCACGGAAACCTCGAAGCCATTACTGTTATGTTGTGGAGTGCCATAACAGTCTGCACAACACGAAGAACCGGGAACCGCCGGTGAAATTTTACCGCTTCCCTGGCAAGTGGTACGAGAAAGAGAGGTGCCAAGCGTGGATCTCAGCAGTCCGCAGAATCAAGTCAGTGTTTTCTTTGCGGTAGTATGAGCTTAATTCGTATCGCACAGCAATACTAGTGATCCCAGTCATACCTGTGAGGCTAACTAGCGCGAAGACTGGCTTAACCCGCTACCGATGCGCACGGCAGTTGAATGTGTGGATGGGCTCTTATGTTTATCGCGCACTTGAAGGCAGCGCGCGTTTTTAGCAGGTAGATTGTAATAAGTATGACAGTTCCGCATAATTTGCAGGCTAGGGAGTTTAGTGGTTTTTTGGTCCAATCTAGATTAGCAGCGCGACAGGACGAAACACCGAACGAAAAGAGACACTTGTATCGCTTCTTGTGTTTTTCGCGGTGCTTTTCGAAATGGCACTAAGATACTTGACAGCTTTCATTTCGGCTGTAGTTAGCGACAGGTCATGAAGGCACCGGATTGTTGGCTTCGTCCGGTAAGTGTGTCGTGATAAGCGAATTCACCGTCGTCAGCTGATTTATGAGGGAGTGCAGTGGTAGGGCGGCCGCTTTTTAAGGACAGGTAGAACAACTATCCGTTATTAATCACCTGAACAGCTTTTGCCAAGGCTACTTTTTGTTTAGTGTTGCCATGGCACGCTACTTCTGAGCTGTATATTAATATTATGCTCACTTATGGGCTACAGCTCCTGACAGGCACTTTGATCAATGACATTTAATGCGGAGGCACAGCATCTTTGTTTTAGGAATAAATAGTTTTTTTGCACTGTGATTTTTTCCAGTAATAGATATTACTACATTCTGCTGTTACATTAGAAAATGCAGTAAAGCACAGAGTACAGCTTTAACAATTTCTTTTTGATTTTCTTGGCTTATGCCTGGTGTCTCGCTACACTACGTACTGTTCTTTATACAGTCCCGACGGCACCACATGGAAGCCAAATGCTTCATCAAGAATTTGCAGCGACCACTTCGTGTGCAGTTCTAAGAGTGATATCAGTCACCATCCTTCGTATGTGCCCAGCATCTTCCCTTCAGTCTACAGGAAAAAAATGCCAAACCAAGAGAGGGCAATAAGGTATGTAAAAATGCCTTAAAAGTATGTATACCTGAATGTACGAGTGGCACAGACAATTCATAAAGAGTGGTAAGATGCATAGGTATACCCTATCAAGATATTGTGCAAAGCATGTATTCATTCAGCTTTCAGAGGATGGCAGTCATAGTTTTTTTTTGTTTTTACAACACAGGTGGCTGAAGCGTTTTAAACAAGCAACATCATCACCCGAGGAAGATGATGTATCATGGCAGCAGCAGAAAGTGGCGGTCAATGACTCAACTCCTACATATGCTGTTGACTCGGCGAACTCCATGAATGACCTGCAGCTTGCGTGTATGAACAGCACTGCAGCTGAAGCTCCCCTCCCAACACATGCTGATGTTGTAAGTACATCTTTAAGTGCAGACACTTCAGTGTATCCAGAGAGCACCTTCGCAACATTGTAGGGCATTTTCTCTATCACCTTCAGTTATAGAAGCTATAACAAAGATAATGACATTCAAGCAGGTTTTGCTTTTGAGCTGCTAGACAAAACCTGCTGAACGTGGAAATTCTTTCAACTTGTGTGATGAATGGGGCGGGGGAAGCAGCCTCTGCTGCTCACTCGGCTGAAGTGTGGCTCTAAATGCTTGTTTGCATACATAAGTGATATGTTGTTTGGTTTTTAGGAATAAACGAAATAAAGGCATATGGCAGGCTATATGCTACAATAACAGGAATAAGCCTTGCGACTCATTATCAGGTATTCACATGTACTATGACAGCCGTGCTGCTTTGAAATGAAGTAATTTCAAAACTTTTTTAAAACACATGCACCTACCATTGTTCAAATACAATGAAATCCAATGTGTTGCAACTGCTTGTAAGGAAAATGTGTGCCTTAGGGGAAGGGGAAAGCTGCGATTCGTGGAAATTTATATTTACCTAATTTTTAAGTATTTGTGTTAATAAAGAAATTGTAACTACTGCAGTCTATCAGATGTTCACCGTAGATTAAAAAGCCCTTGCGATGTGGCACTTTGTCTGGGGTTAGAATCGTACAGGAAAGCATCGACATAATTGTGCTTGAAGATTATACACCTATAAATTTATTCTTTTAGGACTGCCAAACAGCACCCTCTTCTTCAGGAAGGCTGACCCTGCTTCTGTTTATGACCAATGGGAGTGAAGCATCCACCCAGGTGTCTCACACAGAACTGACAGACCAGGTTTGGCTGATCTTTATTTGTAGTTCAGTTCTAGACACCTGTGTTCTAATGCAGTGCATTAGTCATTTTTATTAATTACTTACCTTTAAATTGTTCCATTTAAGTAGATGTCTTTTCAGCTTGGTTTTTAAATACTCATTTTCATCCTTGAAGGTGACCCTGACAGATGGATCGTGGAAGAGAAGCTGTGGGTTTTCTTGATTTTCTTCTCTTAAGGACAACGAAGAAGCACTGCGAGGCCTGTGTGGAGTCACACTGCCGGTTTTCTGCCTCTTACTAAACTTGATGCCCCGTTCTAGGTACAGAAGAAGTGATATGGCAGCTGAGGACAAATTGTGCTTGTTTCTTACAAAGCTTCGGCTCGGGATTGCCTATGCCGCGCTGGCAGTCATGTTTAATGTAACAGCAACGACAGCATCAAATGTGTTTGTGAAGACTTTAGACATTCTTAGGGTGGGCTTGCAAAAGTGGATTTTTGTACCTCCACGAGAGTTGATTAGCCTGTCTATGCCACCGCCATTCAGGGAACACTACCCTAATTGTACATTCATAATTGACTGCACGGAAGTACGAACTGAAACACCATCTAATCCTGAATGTCAGTATGTGATGTATTCAAACTACAAGAGCAGCTACACTATAAAATTTCTTGTTGGGATCATACCAAATGGAATTATCGCATTTGTGTCTAATGTGTATGGTGGGTGTCAGACGGATTGTTTTATAACTCAAGATTCTGGGTTCTTGGAACTCGTGAAGCCAGGTGATTTAGTCCTTAGTGACAAAGGGTTTCCTGGCATAAGAACTACTATTGAGGGGAAAGGTGCGGTCTTACTTATGCCTCCTTTTAATGTAGGAGGTGGTCAACTGTCTCAGAAAGCCATGGAAAAAACTTATGAAATCGCCTCCGTTCGCATTCATGTTGAGAGGGTTATTCAGAGACTAAAAATCTACCGCATTCTGAGCAACAAAATTCCCCTCAAGTAGATGCCACACATAAACAAAGTAGTTTCTGTGTGTGCTGCTCTTGTTAATATGCAGCCACCAATCATCAAGAAATAAGGCTGGTGTGTTCACCGCAACTATCATCGGTCCAATATGCCAACTGCAAGATGAAGGCCTCTCCCGTATCCCTCCACTTGTGCCAGCTACGGCTGCCTTAACCCCACAAGCTTCCTGATATATCCCAACCTGGATGTGTTGCACCTGCTATGTTTACGTTCTCTTGGAGTCCAGCCTGTTACCCTTAGAGACCATAAGCTAGCCCCTTTACTAATCAATGCCTTGCTGCCCATGCCCATTTTCTCTTCATCTCAAGTGAGGTGTTAGTAACTTGTGTTTGCTCCTTAACCCTCCCCACTCCCACGCTGCGCAAGCGTCATGATGGGCACACTTAGTTCACGCTCAAGACCTGAATACAGTTTTACTTCTCTGTAAGTTTTGATATGTGTTGCAGGCATCATTACTATATCACCAAATGCATGTCCGCTTACCTGGTATAGTTGGGAAGGGAATCACTGGTTTCATGCTGATAAGTTGTTCCCTTTGCTTTGTCTACTGGCACGATATTTGAATGATTTGCGCTTGCATTATATTTTATGGTATTTTCTGGCTCAGTGCTTTAATAAATCCAGCCTCCTTCAAAAGGCTCCAGGATTTTGCCTTTCTCACCTTAGTGTCGAGGATCTTAAGCAGTTCTTCATTGTTTTAAAGTCGGCGGCTCAGCCTTGAATCAATAACAAATGTGCAGACCTTCACTGTCGTATCGACTTCGAACCTGGAAATCTTTTTCGAAAGCTTATGCACTGTGCTTAAATAAAAGAATTCAAATGACTGGCGTACTAGCCTAAACCATATTTAAAAGGCCAGTGGATAGTGAAAAAGATTTTATTGTGTTCACATATTAGTTGTATTTGTTATTCTATTGCTATTTTGAATTATTTGCAAATAATTGTATTACGTTCCTTATGTGTTTTACTCATTTATGCATTTCACGTATTTGTATCATGCACTGGCACCTCTTCTTTGTACCTTTGGCACAACCAGCAAGTGCATTGTCGTGTGTGCAACAATGATGAACGAATGCACTGTGCCACTATTGCAATGCTAAGCTATGCAGTGCTAGCATATTATTTTTCTGACTGCTGTCCTTTTTCACGTGTGTCATGCCAATGACAGAAGATTTTTTGCAATGTTACCTGATGGGATGTTTTTGCAGATTTATGCACAGCTTGTGCATAGTGGCACTACCATTGTGTGGTATTTTATGTCAACATATTGATTGTTGTTTTTGTTGTTCTATTGCTGTTTTTAATTATTTCCAAATATTTGCATTTCTTAGATTTCTTATGTGTAATACTAATTGATGCATTTCACGCATTTGTGTCATGCACTGGCACCTCTTCTTTGTACCTTTGGCACAACCAGTAAGTGCACTGTCATCTGTGTGCAAAGAAAATGAACAAATGCACTGTGTCACTGTGGCAATGCTAAGCTCTGTAGTGCTTGAATATGTTTTTTTCTGAGTGCTGTTCTGTTTCACTTGTGCCATGCCAATGACAGATTTTTTTGCAATGATACCTGATGGGATGTTTTTGCAGTGGCACTATTGACCTTGTGTGATATTTTATGTTCACATTTTGGGTTGTGGTATTTGTTGCCTGCTGTTTTTAATTTTTGCAGATAACTGCATTAAATACATTCCTTATGTGTATTTTACTCATTTTGTGTAAGGAGCATTGTTTCTATGACATAACGCATTTATAAATCTGGAAGAAAGGCTCTATGTTTGGTCTTAAGTATGGTGAAATGATATAGTGTACCCAATAGAGCTGCAAAAAAGTAAACTTTTATTTCTGAAAACATCAGTACAATTAGTATCACTGGTTACACAACCAAGTCACTCATATAAGTTATTGTTGCTGTTCAGCATTTCACTATACATACATAAATACTCCTAAAAATATGAAGATGTAAAACTGCCATGATTACTTGTGCTGTGTAAGAATGCAGTAACAATATTTAAGGAGTAGAAGATGGAGTGAAAATATTGCACTTAAAACAGAAAGCTTGATTTGTTGGCGTACTGAGCGTCGACTTACAAGAACCCTCTTTGCGTGTGAGTGGAAACAAAATAAATTATACTGAGGTCTAGATAAGGTTCGGGATGAGAAATTTGAAATAAATGTATTCCATCCTTGGGATGAGCTCAGTCAAAAATGCTTCATCCCTCTTTACTGCTACAATCACAGATTGCTGAGGAGTGAAAACATAGAGTAGTGCCTTATTTAAATTCAAAACATACAGCTGTACCTGGATTTGGGTGTAGTATTGGTGGCTAGACCTAAGCTCAATTCGGTCGTTTCGGAATTCTAGATAGGGCAATTTTATAGACCTTTCATCATAGTTGATGAATGACATATCTTTATATTTAAATGGGCACTTTATCTCCACGAGGTGTATCTCATTCTCAAGCTTCACAAGTCCATCAGGGCTACAACACAGCCATGGCTGCTCAGGCAGCACTACCAACCCTGTCTGGAGAGGGAAGGAATTAAAAATAATTTTGTGAAATGATAGGTTCTTCGCAAGGCAGAAACACATATTATGCGCATTAGAAAAGCAAACAAACAAAATCGCACCTGAAATATTTGTGCCTCAAGCCGCCGCCCCAGCTCCTCTCGTGCTTTGGCTTCTGTGTTGATACCTGTTGAATATTCAAGTTTTCCATTTAATTCATCCACATGTCAATCACTTGATTTCAATGAACCTCATTTGTGCTTCAACTTTGCCTTCGACACATCTCATATTTAACTTGAGAGCATGCCATTGTCACCAGCTTTGCATCATAATTGCAAGATAGAAGTTAGATCTTACCGTAACACATAGCAGCGTTCTTGAATGAGAGGGCAGTCC
Organism: Amblyomma americanum; assembly: GCF_052857255.1. NCBI lineage: Eukaryota > Metazoa > Arthropoda > Arachnida > Ixodida > Ixodidae > Amblyomma > Amblyomma americanum. The sequence goes on from NC_135504.1 coordinate 115,943,703, forward strand.
TCAGTTGCTCAGCAGCTTTCCTGTAGCCATCTTCATCACTTTTGGTGCGCACACAATGTGCTTTGGTGCTGCTAATCCGATACCTGCGTTCCTGAAGCCACCTGCATGTTTTAAACAAATGGTTTAAAATCAGCTGAAAGATTGCCTTCACTACCATTATAACTTACCGTGGACACTTTGCTTGGCCTTGTGTTAGGACAGACAGTTTACAGGGACTGCAAGAGAGGACCACGTCGGTTGGGTACTTAGCAGCCTCTAAGCTATTTATCTCTATTTCAAGGTCCCTGCGCATGATTGTTTTTTTTTTGTTGCACTGTTGTCGACAGCTTTCAGGCAGTGGTACACAGGCCGCCGTGCTGTTAATTTCAGCAGGTCTTCCAAAATTTCTTCATCTGCCACCTTCGAAGCTTGATCTACAATTTTGTTAAGCACGTCCTGGCACACCAATTTTTCCCCATTCATTTGTCCCATTTCCAAAATTTCCTTCATCGAACTCATTATGTCTGGGTAGTTCAGTAGAATGGACGGAGATGCAGCCTTTGTGTTGGCCGAATTGCTCTCTTTACCTGTTATGCAGAAGGGACATAGACAAACATCCATAAGGTTACACATGTTCTGAACAGAGAAGTGCTACTTAATTTTAGTATAAATACAAGCTGTTTGGACATTCAGCGCAGCAAGATGCTAAATTGCAAGGCTTTAACATTCCTGTTTGTTTCATATGCGAAGAGAAGCATTCGCACACAACTGAAAGTGTAGGAAATAACCTTAGACAAAATGCAATAGTGCTGAGACTCGCTGGGAAAGAATGCCATCAAGTCTTGGTTCCGTGGCCTTTGGGGTTTCATGCTCGGTTTGCCCCACTGTTGAGGCTGGCTGGTGCAGGAAGCTTCCTCGTATCGCTTGATGTAAAAGCACACCGCGGCGGCATGCTTGCACTGCGCTGCAATTCCCGCTTTACAAGTGCAGCGGCCGTCCTTTATGTGAAGCTCCTGCTTTGCATGAATTGACCAAGTTAGCTGTGGTGAAAAAAAAGAAAGTGCCGCTTAAATTCACGAAGTCAACACTGTGACTGGATCACTGTTCGCAAGTCGAAAACAGCCTTCAGTCACGCTGTGACTCGTCCGCAGAAAATTATCACGCGAATTAATGCAATGTTTTGAGCTGCCTCCCCTACGCGACGACTCGGTGATTAGTACCCTCGGCTGCTGACCCCGAGGGCGCGGGTTCGATTCCGGCTGCGGCAGCCGCGTTTCGATGGAGACGAAACTCAAGGCGCTTGTGTACTGAGTGATTTCAGTGTACGTTAAAGAATCCCAGGTGGTCAAAATTAAGCCGGCCACAGCAGTTTCACAGTTTAGAAATAAATGTCTCGGAGTGCATGCCTCGACAAGCGCGCAGTTGTACACGCGCGGTCAAAAGTAAGAGCGGAGTTATAAACAGCGGAGTGCTCGCGCGCAGTCGTCATCCAAGCATCAAATGGCACATATCAGCTCTGCTGTTGAAGTGCGTGCGTACATACGTGAACGTGCAAACTAGAATGCCCCGGCGTGCTGAACCGCGTTTTTATGCTCACTCACGAGTCAAATGTAAAAGCAAACAGCACTTGAGCCATGAGCCTGTAATGAAATCCGAAACCACATGCGTGACAAATGACGAGTTCAGGCAAGTGCGCCGAGCATGCAATAATCGACGCGACACAGTATGCAGAACGCGAACAGTTACTCACTAGCAATAAAAATGTCTTTACTCTCCGAAAAGCTGAAGTAGTGTGCACTTACCTCGAGATGCACGTCGTAGGTGACGTGATCGCTCACTTGCGACAGGCACTTCGCTTGAACACAAACATCGTTGTACTCAATGATCTGCTCCACGCTGTACACATTAGGTACCAAACACTCTCCTTTCATGAGATTCGAGCGGCGAAAATGTCCATCAAGATCACTTATCCTCTTAAAGCCGCACCGCAATCGATACATCGCGAAGCGAAGAGCACCAGCTGCCTTGGTCCCGCGTTATGAAAATCCCGCCGCAGAGGGCGCTGATTGTCTGCTTTCACGGCGCCGCCTGGCCGAGCTTGGGATCCCTATAATCGGCCTGCAAGACGTAGGAGCCGACCCGACGCCGACTCTCCCAGGATATTACACAGTCCACAACGCGAGCTTGCTAAAAGTTGCAACCCTTGTTTCTAAGGACATCACGGTGGTTGAACACTCCTTAAGAGAACAGGAGATCAACTACAACATGGTGGAGGTCATTCCCAACAAGAGGGGCCACAAGAGCACCTTCGTTCTGAACGTGTATCACCCCCCACGAGCAACCAAGGTCGATTTCTCTGACATACTTCAAGAGGCAGATCAGCTAGCGGTTTCGCACAAGCTTATCGCACTCGGTGACTTTAACGCCCCCAACAGGGAATGTGGCTACAAAACTAACTCGCTTCGTATTCTAAGCGTGGTACGAGCTCGGGATGCCCAGGGCCTGGAATTACTGACTGATCCTTTATGCCCAAACCGCGAAAGAAACAACGTCACGCGCGATTCATGCCCTGACCTTACAATTGTCAAGAACATCCATAACGCTACGTGGACAAATCTCAGAGAGAACTTAGGTAGCGACCACTACATCGTAAGCCGTCTATCACCTCCGCAAATATTTGTCGCACCCTGGGAGACGACAAAATCACAGACTGGACTAAATACAGCGCACAGCCCGTTCCGGAAGACCCCATTCAATCCATCGGCGAATGGAGTGAACAGATTCGGAAAGCACACAGGGAAGCCACCACCGAAGTACAATGCAAGCCCGATAATCCACCGGTCGATCGTCACCTTCTGAAGTTGTGGCAGACCCGATGGACTCTGGTTCGTAGATGGAAACGCCAACGCCTCAATCGTCCCCTGAGACTCCGCATATCACAGATCACGGCAATAGCACAAGAGTATGCACAACACCTCTCTCAACAGAATTGGCAGGAATTTTGCGAGTCACTACGCGGCACGCTGGGGACCTCCCGCAACTGGGCGATCCTCCGCAGCCTCGCCGATCCGCAAACATCGCGGTCTGCCATTAACCGTACACTCAAGAAAATCGCTCATCTGTACTGCGGAGACGACGCGGAACTCCTCACCGCCCTCAAAACCAAATACATCGGCAGCCCCATCATCCCAGCACAATCTCGTACACGGGAGGCCCAAATGAGAGGCTGGACGCCCCCATCACCACTGCCGAGGTTTACGCCGCGGCTCGATCTGCCACACGATACACGGCAGCTGGCGCGGACAAGACCACAAATGCGATGATTCGAAACCTGGTCAAGTCGCAGATCGAGGTCCTCGCTACCTACATAAATGACACCCTATGGGAGGCGGGAGAACTCCCTGCAGAGTGGAAACACACCAAAATCGTTACTATTCCAAATCCAGGCAAACCACCCAGCCTGGAAGCATTAAGACCCATCTCCCTCACCTCTTGCCTGGGCAAACTATACAAGTGCGTTATCCAGACCCGCCTTCAAAACTACATACAGGACAACGACCTCTTTCCACCCACTATGATCGGCTTCAGGAAAGGTCTTTCTACGCAAGACGTTTTCCTCCTTCTCAAGGAAGAAGTACTCCGTAACATCCCGAAAGGCAGCGACCACCTAATTATGGCACTTGATCCGAAAGGCGCTTTTGACAAAGCTTCTCACGACGCCATCTTCAATAGAACTCAACGCCCTCGATTGCGGACCCAAGATCTTCAACTACATCAAAAACTTTCTCAGCAACCGCACTGCCACGATTGGCATGGGAGATGTCCGCTCTGGCACAGAGCAGACACCCAACAAAGGCACTCCCCAAGGCTCTATAATCTCTCCTCTCCACTTCAATATAGCTATGATCGGCATGGCAAAAGCATTCGAGGCTATTGAAGTTATCGGCTATACTATCTACGCCGATGATATTACCATCTGGACCACGCGGGGTTCCCTTGTCGACAGAGAAAACACTCTTCAAGAGGCAATCAATTGCGTAGAAAGACAAGCAGCAAATTGCGGCCTCCACTGCGCACCCGACAAATCCGAAATTTTCCGCATTCAGGGCTATGCCTACAAATTTCCCGGCGACATCCTACCTTTTTTCGCCTCTGTATCCTACCATTTAGAATAAATGTTTTTTACTACTAATAAGCCCGTGCACTTTCCTCCTTCTTGCGGTCATTAAGATCAGTCAGTCAGTCAGATATTAGTGGGGGAGGTCACCGCCTGGCTCTACGGGACCGGTATCTACAGGCTCTTATATGTGGCGAGTACTCCCTGTCGGCGGGTTTATCTGCTGCTAAACCGCCTTCATCGTTTCGGATGGCGAGTTGCGACACACGTCATGTCACATTCTTTCACTCTAGCATGTCTTAACGCTACCACTGTATGCACGTGGAAGCGATTGTGGCTCAGCTTGATCCAGTGGGCAGGGTCGTGCGTTTTCCTTTCCATTTTTCCTAAAGTCGCAACAACGCCATCACCTTCGTGCAGGTATCGAGGTAAACTACATAAAGGAAAGTATTTTAAACGCCCCAGAAAGGACCTAAAAAATAAAAAAGATCCCATACATACTCAGGACAGGTGACACTGGCTAGTGACCTACACAGAATGCGCATTAACCGTCTGACATTAAGAAGTCTTGCTAAAACACAGCAGCACTGTACAAAAGGAAAGAATCAGCCCACACTGAGTCAACAGGAAGGGCAAATTTCACAGGTATATCCTTCAGGAGAGATAATAAACAAATCACAGTGTTTGCGCAGAACAGTCAGACAAAAAAATTAAATGAAAGTTTATTGACGCTCCAAAACCAAATCTATTCTTTCCCTCCCTCTTTTATTCCTTCCCTTATGGCGTGGTAAAGGTGTCCAATGTTATGTGACAGATACTGCGCCTTTTCCTTCCACAAAAAATAATTATTAATATTATTAATCAAAACCCGTCTGTACATGACTACGACGAGTGTAGCAGGCCAATCACCTAAACATCGCGCGAACACAGAAAACGTGCACTACATATTTCACATCAATATGTTCTCTTAAAATGGCTTCTCATAAAATGGCGTGGCAATGTACAGAAGAATCAGCCCTCCACGGGTAAACTGGGAAGTAGAGAGAGAGCGAGCAGAAATGCAAGAAGAGCTGTAGCACGAATATCAGCGACAGCACGCCTTCGCTGTCGGCGCACAAAGCTTGAAAAGATCATTTATTGTTTTGCAACTAAATCTCCAGCGTCTTTTAAAAAAAATGGCCGACGCTGTCCCGAGCCGCGTTCCCTTCTAATCGTTGCATGAAATTGTTTATGTAACAGGCGATGTTCTTTTTAGTCGTTACATCAAAGTGTTAAAACATATGTAGTTTCTATTCAGACAAACATGGTGGTGGTAGTGGTTTTATTAAAAATAATAGTAAAAAGGAAGGAAAAGATTTTTGCTAGCCCCGGCATCTGCCATCGATACTGAAGCACCTGAGCTGGGGCAGCGGAAATAAATGACAGCAGGCAGAATGGAGAAATGAAATGAAAGAGGTGAGGGGACAGGAATAGAGGACAGGGGGAGAAGTAATATGTACAAACTATTTACACAATAAGTAATGTGTCCAGGTTGTGCGCGTGATTAGTTCATTTCATCATCATCATCATCATCCTCATCATCAGCCCTACTACACCCACTGCAGGGCAAAGGCCTCTCCAATGTCTCTCCATTTAACCCTATCCTTTGCCAGCTGCATCCACCCTTTGCCTGCAAACTTCTTAATCTCATCCGCCCATCTAACCTTCTGCCGCCCCCTGCTACGCTTACTTTCTCTTGGAACCCACTCCGTTACCCTTAAAGACCAGCGGTTATCTTGCCTTCGCATTACATGCCCTGCCCAAGCCCATTTCTTTCTCTTGATTTCGACTAGGATGTCATTAACCCGTGTTTGTTCCCTCACCCACTCTGCCCGCTTCCGATCTCTTAACGTTACACCTATCATTTTTCTTTCCATGGCTCGCTGCGTTGTCCTTAACTTAAGCTGAACTCTTTTCGTTAGCCTCCACGTTTCTGCCCCGTAGGTGAGTACTGGTAAGATTATGCTGTTGTACACTTTCCTCTTGAGGGAAATTGGTAAACTGCCACTCATGATCTGCGAGAATTTGCCATATGCGCTCCACCTCATTCTTATCCTTCTAGTTATCTCCCTCTCATGATCCGGATCAGCTGTCACTACCTGTCCTAAGTAGACGTATTCCGGAACAATTTCTATGCTCTCGCTGCCAATTGTGAACTGTTGTTCCCTTGCTAGGCCGTTGAACATTACCTTGGTTTTCTGCATGTTAATTTTTAGACCCATCGATCTGCTCTGCCTGTCTAACTCGTTGATCATGATTTGCAGTTCACCTCCTGAGTGACTCAGCAAGGCAATGTCATCAGCAAATCTCAGATTATTTAGGTATTCTCCATTTATTCTTATTCCCAACTGTTCCCAATTCAGGCCTCGAAATACCTCCTGCAAACATGCGGTGAACAGCATTGGCGAGATCGTGTCTCCTTGCCTGACGCCCTTCCTTATTGGAATTTTATTGCTGACTTTATGGAGGACTATAGTAGCTGTGCAGTTGCTATATATATCTTCCAGTATTTTGACATAAGGCTCTTCTACCCCCTGATTACGCAATGCCTGTATGACTGTTGAGGTTTCCACTGAGTCGAATGCTTTCTCGTAATCAATGAAAGCTATATATAGAGGTTGGTTATATTCTGCGCATTTCTCTATCACCTGATTGATGGTGTGAATATGATCTATTGTAGAATATCCTTTACGAAAGCCTGCCTGATCATTTGGTTGATTAAAGTCTAACGTTGCCCTGACTCTATTAGCGATTACCTTAGTAAATACTTTGTAGGCAACGGATAGTAAGCTGATCGGCCTGTAATTTTTCAAGTCCTTGGCGTCTCCCTTCTTATGAATTAAGATAATGTTTGCATTCTTCCAAGCTTCTGGTACAGTCGAGGTCATAAGGCATTGCGTATACAGGGTGGCTAGTTTTTCTAGCACGATGTCCCCTCCATCCTTCAACAGATCTGCTGTTACCTGATCCTCCCCAGCTGCTTTTCCCCTTTTCATTGCTTCTAAGGCTTTCTTTACTTCATCTTTCGTTACTGGCGGGATGACGCATTGCTGTGAACTGCTGTCTTTCTCATTAGCGCTCTGATTACATTGGCTACTGTACAGGTCTGTGTAGAACTCTTCGGCTACGTTAACTATCTTATCCATATTGCTAATGACATTGCCCTGCTTGTCTCTTAATGCATACATCTGGTTTTTACCTATGCCTAGTTTCCTCTTCACTGTTTTTAGGCTACCTCCGTTCTTTATAGCATGCTCGATTCTCTCCATATTAAACTTCCTTATGTCGGCTACCTTGCGCTTATTTATTAACTTTGATAGCTCCGTTAGTTCTATTCTATCGGTAGTGTTAGATGCCTTCATGTTTTGGCGCTTCTTAATCAGATCTTTCGTCACCTGAGATAGCTTCCCGGTATCTTTTGGAACTGTCCTACCGCCTACTTCTACTGCGCACTCCGTAATTATTGATGTCAGGTTATCGTGCATTGAATGAACATCAAGATCATCTTCCTCAGTTAAAGCCGAGTATCTGTTTTGCAGCGCTATCCTAAACTCCTGTGCTTTCCCTCTTACGGCTAACTCGTTAATGGTCTTCTTCTTCGCTAGCTTCTTCCGTTCCCTCTTCAAGTCTAGGCTAATTTTAGACCTTACCATTCTATGGTCGCTGCAACGCACCCTTCCGAGGACGGCCACATCCTGAATGATGCCAGGTTTAGCGCATAGTATAAAGTCTATTTCATTTTTAATCTCACCATTGGGGCTCTTCCAGGTCCACTTCCTGTTTTCTCGTTTGCGGAAGAAGGTATTCATGATCCGTAAATTATTTCTATCCGCGAATTCGACTAATAACTCTCCCCTGCTATTTCTAGAGCCTATCCCATAGTCACCTACCGCGTGGTCGTCAGCCTGCTTCTTGACCACCTTCGCATTGAAGTCGCCCATCAGTACAGTGTAGTTCATTAGTTCATTTAAGAGGAATTAAATCCCACACGCGCACAGCACTGTGTAGGTTACAACTGGAGTGGGGCGTCCAGTTATTAATCGTTCAAGGTAGAACTCGCGGAGCGTTCGGTCACTCCGTGTAACTACCTGACGGAGAACAGACGGGACGTCAAGCCCGTGTGTTCGAGGAATGCACAGAGGCTCACCAAAGTTCGCTCACGAGTGATGAAAAAAAAAATTGAGGACGCTTAAGCTTCGCCCTCCGCCGCCCAGGAGTGCTCTGCTGTGCGATTCCTGCGCCGCCCTCAGCCGCCTGCAATCTAATGGCCGCGGTACCCCACTAGTGCGGAAAATTCGCTCGCGCATCGAGCGCCTCGCGCAGAGAGGTTGTGCCGTGCGTGCACAGTGGGTGCCCGGTCACTGCGGCATCGCCGGCAACGAAGAAGCTGACGACCTCGCGACCGCTGCACACCAACTACCTGCCAGCGATCTGCCCCTTGCGCTGGAGGACGTGCGTGCGGCCATTCACGACCATCTCCGAAAGCAGCACCCCGACCCACGCATCGCGGGAGGTGAGCGCATCGACAGTGTCACCGGCTGTCGCGTACTTACACGGTCACAACGTGCAATGATCCTCCGCGCGCGCACTGGCTGCGTGTGGCCCGGGGAACGACGGGTGCGTCACGGAATCGCGACGAGTTATGTGTGTGACGGATGCGGTGCAGTGGAAACACTAGAACATCTGCTCCTTTGCTGCTCCGCGTTCGCCGATGCTCGTCGCCATATGCTCGCGGCCTATAGGGCGCAGGGTATACTACCAGACTCCATCAAGACGCTATTGTGGCCGCAGGGCAGTGCGCGCACTCGTGAGCAAACTTTGGTGAGCCTCTGTGTATTCCTCGAGCACACGGGCTTGACGTTCCGTCTGTTCTCCGTCAGGTAGTTACACGCAGTGACCGAACGCTCCGCGAGTTCTACCTTGAACTATTAATAACTGGACGCACCACTCCAGTTGTAACCTACACAGTGCTGTGCGCGTGTGTGATTTAATTCCTCTAAAATGAACTAATCACGCGCACAACCTGGACACATTTCTTATTGTGTAAATAGTTTGTACATATTACTTCTCCCCCTATCCTCTATTCCTGTCCCCTCACCTCTTTCATTTCATTTCTCCATTCTGCCTGCTGTCCTTTATATCCGCTGCCCCAGCTCAGGTGCTTCAGTATCGATGGCAGATGCCGGGGCTAGCAAAAATCTTTTCCTTCCTTTTTACTATTATTTTTCATAAAACCACTACCACCACCACCTTAAGCTTCGCCTCTAAGAGTGGAAAGCGACAGCGAGTTGCAGCACTGCCAGGGTTTCCACGTAACGCCATCGCCCGTTCGGCGCGACGCGTGGTCCGTTGGAAAATTTAAGGAAAGGACGCGTGTCTAATATATCTCTGTGGACACCTGAACCGGGCCGTAAGGGCAAGAAAATGAAATGAAAATTGGTTTTAAGGAAAAGAAATGACGCCTGTCGCATTTCCCGCTGGACACCCGGACCGCGCCGTAAGGGAAGGAAAATACGTTGCGAGGAGGAAGAAGAGAGATTTTACGCTCACGGCCTACGCCGACGACACCGCCTTTTCTCTGACACGAACTCCTTAACGCTATCGCGTTAAAAAGCTGCGGTTTACCTACTGCTAAATTTGGTTAGAGAACGAAAGCTACGGTGTATCGGGCAAGTAGAAGCGGCTTAGCGTCTCTAACGTTGAGTGCGTTCCGCACGTTGGACAGGCACCGCGCCCACCCTGCCACAATGGCAGGTTGCAGTAAATGCTTGATCGCGAGAGGCTGCTCACCCAATGAACGCTGCGGCCTATTGAAGCAGTACCGCCAGTCTCCCACAACGTTGGCAACGCTGATGCATGCAGCCCACCTCTCTCTCTCACCACCGCCACGTACTTCTAAGGGCGATTGAGCCATCACCTGCCTCACAGAGCCAGTTATGCTTCTTCCTTTCCTCAAAATCCTCTTAGTCAGGAGCGTAGTCAACGCCAACGCCAAAGAACACAATGAACGCCGACAACCAGAAACGCCGAAACAGAGGTGGGCGGTTGGTTTCTTCGGCGGCTAAGTGACAACGCCAATGAATCCAATAAACGCTGATAACCCGAACGCCGAAACAGATCTGAGCGGCTGGTTTCGTCGGCGGCTGTGTGACGTCAGAGCTGTCACGTGGTTTCTCCCCGGTTAATAATGGTTTTTTTGGGAGAAAGTATATGGAGGAGGACCTGTCTCATATATCGTTGGACACCTGAACGGCGCCGTAAGGGAAGGGATAAAGAAAGGAGTGAAAGAAGTAAGGAAGGAAGAGGTGCCGTAGTAGAGGGCTGCGGAATAATTTCGACCACCTGGGGATCTTTAACGTGCACTGACATCGCACGGCACACGGGCGCTTTAGCGTTTTGCCTCCTTAAAACGCAGCCGCCGCGGTCGGGTTCGAATTCGGAAACTCCGGATCAGTAGCCGAGCCCGGTAACCACTGAGCCACCGCGCCGGGGCCCATAACCCTAAACGCCGAAACCGGAAACTTAAACGTAAAAAAAGCAGACTGACTATGAGAATGTCCCCATTCCTCCACCCACCCAGCCCCCGCGAGGGACGAGGTATAAAGCCAAAAATACCAGTGGAAGACCTTACTACTGATCTTCGACCCCGCGACTAAGCTACTCGGCCGACTGGCCGAAGCCGCTGCCGAGAGTAAAGACCTTTCTAACGTCGTCTTGTCTTGTAGCCCTCTGGCTACCATCTTTCTGTTGTACATAAAAGTTTTCCTTTTTTATTTTAAATTCCATCAGAATTTTTCGGACGCCCTCCACTAAGGCGCCTGTTTCTTCGTTTATTCCTCCTTTTCCTTACGGCGCAGTTCGTTTGGCACTAGGAGGAAGTCATGCGCCTTTCGTTTTCTCAGAATCAACAATCTATTCCACTTCCTTTCATCAAAACCAATTTTACTAAAACAATCGTAACTAAACTTTCTCTGGTTTTGAAAAAAGGAAATGCACGTAATTGTCTCATTTTTGCAGGCAGACGCCACTATATACGGCACCTCTTTTCTCCTTTCTTCTCTCAGTCTCTCCATTATCTCTTCCCTTACGGCGCGGTTCAGGTGTCTGCCGATATGTCAGACAGATACTGCGGCATTTAGTTTCAACAAAAACCAATCTCAATTTTATTCAATTTTACGCTACCGCCTACTCGCAGGGCTATATAGGTTTTACACTTTGCACATGCAATTGAGAGGCTTCAGACACACACTGCTGGGAGCCGAGGAGTGCGGCTAGAAGTGTTTTCGAACTAAAATGTGTGGCACAATATGGCTCTCTACGGGGTGTGTCTACGAGAGGCGGTTATGCTGCCGCTTTGTCAAAAGTAATCAGCTATTAAGTGCCCCTTTTTAGGGGGCAGTTTTAAAGCGAAAGCTCTACTCCTCGTTTACGAAAATGGAGGCCATGTGTCTCTGAAGTTTAACCTTCAGACAAGGACGAGCGGAGGCTTGACCCTGACGTCATGCCAGGTGATTCACTGCGCCTTGCCAAAGCTGCGTACGTGGAGCCGACGGCACACTCGTAACGGCTGAAAACTGCGTGGCGCGCCGTTCGCAATATAAGAGCGTGTGGCGTGTAGAGATTACTCCTTCTGAAAGTAGGCTTTAACGGAATTCGGATCTAATGGATCTGATTTATTATATGCAGCGGGCCCTTTAACCTAAGATATTAAACTTATTTTTGGAATATGGCGAAGTACTCGGCTTGAAGGACTGTGGCACGGGTCGGCCCGGTTTTGCACTGCCTCCGGCATCGGCCCGCGGCCTATGGGCCTATTAGCGTGGGACGCCTTTTCTTTCTACCTTTTCTCTCCTATCCTTTAACTCTCCTACTTTCAGCACACGGCAGCGGGCGCGGCTCGGCTTGAGCCAGTAGGCCGGCCCATGCTCTTTCGTTTTCCTTTTTCCTCTCAGCAGCATCAGTCAGTAAGAGATTAGTGGGGGAGGTCACTTCCTGGCTCTATGGGGCCGGTATCTATGGCCTCTCACATATGTGGCGAGTACTCCCTGTCGCCGGGTGTATCTTGCTAAACCGTCGTCATCGTTTTGGATGGCGAATTGCGACGTTCGTCCTGTCTTTCATTCTTTCACTCACGCATCTCTTAGCAGTACCACTGCGTGCACGTGGCAGCGATTGTGGCTCAGCTTGATCCAGTGGGCAGGCCCGTGCGGCATTTTTCCTACAGTCGCAACAACACCATCACCTTCGTGCGCTTACCTTAAGGGCCGTCGTACGATCGTTTTGGAGCGACTTCCGCCAGGGCCGCTTGGCGAGCGGGCCGCCAGTTTTCGGCCGCCACGCGGACTTGGGGCGGAAATGTGTTGTTCGATCACTTAGGCGCTTGCGAGCGAGGCGGATGGTCCCAACATTGATTGGCGCGCCGATTAGCAGTGCCTGTCGACTAATCGCGTGCGGCGGTACAGGCATGCATACTTGTAGCAAAACACGCACATATCTTGCAGAAGGAATAGCCCGCAATAAATGCGGCCTACCGGCGCCATTCGCTCCGTCAACGCTTTTTTTTTGTCGCGGGATTTTCGTCGAAGGTACAGTCGTGGCCGGCTGTGATATGTTTGGGAAACGACATGTGGACCATTTATATCCAAGAGGCCGAAAAACGCGTCACATCGCGATCGGGAACTCTTCCTCGTTTTAACGATGTTTTCACAACGGTCGACGATTTGCCAAAATAACAGAAGGCTGCCCCCTGTGAAAGTTAGCTACCCACAGGATTTCAGAACAACGCCGCCATTGTTATTGCGAATTCTCGATAGGGCCAGGCCCCAGTACAGGCTGCTATCAACCGACCGTAATTATAACCGGGATAATCACATTTTTCAAATATTTAGGATTACATACTTACATTTTTACTCGGTTATTAAAAATTGCACACTGCAGTGTTTTTGCACTGACAGAGAAAAAAATAATTGCAGTTGCAGCCTTTCCTAAGCATTTGCAAATTTGTCTTTTTAATATGTAAACAACCTTTCTCCCAACTACCCACAGTTCGCTGACTGTTAATGCAAAAGACATGCTTATCTATTCAATATATATGTTGTGTGTGTGTGTGTGGGTGCGTGTGCGTGTGCGTGTGTGTGTGTGTGTGTGCGTGCGCGTGCGTGCGTGTGTGTGTGTGTGTGTTCGCGTGCGTGCGTGCGTGTGTGTGTGTGCGTGCGTGCGCGCGTGCGTGCGTGTGTGTGTGTGTGTGTGTGTGTGTGTGTGTGTGTGTGTGTGTGTGTGTGTGTGTGTGTGTGTGTGTGTGTGTGTGTGTGTGTGTGTGTGTGTGTGTGTGTGCGTGCGTGCGTGTGTGTGTGTGTGTGTGTGTGTTAAAAATTCACATTTTAGCAAACTGCTGTCAAACAGGACTTGTCGGGCTAGTTGGTTGATCATAATGCAAAAAAGACGAACTGCGCAACAAGAAAACGGACGAAAGGGAGGCAGACACACACTAACGCAGACTTACAACTTTACTAAAGGAAGGAATACAGGGCAAATATATATAGCGATTCCCAACGCACTTCAAATCTGATCAATATGGCACGTGACAATCTGCCCAGGCGATAAACAGACCACACAAGAACCAACCGCTTACAAGATAATCTTATACCGGGCCGGCCCTTTCTATGAAAACAAAAAGCAAAGGAACGCTTAGCGACAGTGCACGCTTGAGAATTACGCGTTCTGCAAAGTAAGGAAATTCATAACAAAAACCACACCATTGTAGCCAACTGATACCACTGAAGCTCGAACCGCTTACAAGCGCAGGGGCTGACACCAAAACCAAGAGACGAAGCACTCCCCCTTTTGAAAGCAAACGGAACGGGAAACAAAAACAACCACATCGGTCATCGTCAAAAACAAAAAAACAGTGAAAAAAGGCACCAGGTCAAAAAGGTAAAAAACAAAAAAATCATGAATCAGCTCAAGAAGCTACGTCACAAAAACAGTGAAAATAGGCACCGAGTCATTTAAAAAAACAAAAAGATGAACGACGGGACAACAGTTTAAGACAACAACGGTTTTAAAAAAGGGGGATGAATGAAATCCAAAGCGTAGGAAAACATCTCAAACCATGACAGAACCGAAACAAAACTGAGATCGCTAATCAAATGAACAACGAAAGCATCAACGCAATCAGGAGGCACTGCTCAATCACCAGGGCACAAACAGGCCACTAGGCTACACATGCCCCCGCAAAAAAGAAAATTCTTTGGATGATAAGGAAATGGAAGCCTTGCTAACGCAGTTGTCCGTAGTGCCGATGTAAAATGTTTCGACGACGAGACGCTCCCATTTGTCATTCAATCTGGCCAGAAAATCCGTCTTTTCGAACCATGGTACACAGTCCCGTTGCTTCCTTTTTGTGCAGTCCGCACTATGCTTAGCCAAAAACCCTCCATCGTTGTTTGCCACGCTCAACCGGTGCTCCCTTGCTCTTTCATTAAAGCATCTGCCGGTTTGGCCTATGTAGACTTTTCCGCAACTAAGGGGAATGCGGTAAACAACGCCGGAAACGCAATCTTTGAACTTCCTTAGATGTTTGATTTTGCAAGGGGTCTTCTTAGTGTTCTTCATCATCACGCACACCTTGGACAGTCTGCATGGAGCCGAGAAGACAACGTTGACGCCTCCTTTTCTCGCCACTTTCTTGATGTTGTGCGAGAATTTGTGGATGTATGGAATCACATGGTCCTTCTTTTGCTCGGCGTCTTCTTTATCTTTGCGTTCTCTCTTAATTTTTTGAAGCACATTTTCACACACACTCGAAATGACGTGCGGAGGGTATCCAGCTGCTTGCAAACGCTGAAGCTGGTACTGGAAGCTCTCTTGGACTTTGTGGTCACAAGTCTTTTTCAGGGCCGACTCAACACATAGGGAAATGATGCCTCGCTTGACCAACTTCGAATGGGCACTAGTGTAGGGAAGCAAAGCCTTTTTGGACCTGGGTTTGAAGGACCAGCACAAACGCTGTTTCTCAAAGTGCAGATCTAAATCCAGGAACTGAAGATGACCATCAAGCGGTAGCTCACTTGTAAACCGGAGCCCAAAAGATTCAGATGAAAATGCCGAGAGAATCTTTGAGGACAAATCCTGAAGATCGCCGTCCTCCGGTGGGGTCAGGAAGACCAGGTAGTCATCGACGTACCTGCACACGCGGGTGACAGCCATCCCTCGCAGTTTTTCTTGAAGACGTCGGTCAAAGGATGACAGAAAAATGTCGCTTAAGGCTGGAGCTATGCTCGAACCTATACAAATGCCTGCTTTTTGAATATGATAACTCTCATTGAAGTGGATGACGGAAGACTTTAGATAGAAATCTATAAGTTCCAAGAAGTTGCCAGTGTTGAGGCCAACTGAGTTCCGGAACTTCGTCTCTCCGTGAAGCTCCACGCATTCTCTGATGGCAGCGAACAGTCCTTCGTGCGGAATGGAATAATACATGTCCTCGATGTCGACGGAAAAAGCCGTCGTGGAAGTTGGTAGCCCTTTTCTCATCAGCTCAACGACTTCTTTGGAGCTTCTAACGAGGAACGGGTCATTGCCTAATAACCCATTCAAATGTATCTGCAGGAAGTTCCCAAGCTTCCTCTGCCAGCAGTTCCTGTCCGACACGATTAGTCGAAAGGGGCAACCAATTTTATGCGTTTTTCCAGTGAAAAACACTTCAAGGGTTCCGGCATCCTCGTTTTTCACGGCCTTCATCAAATGCTCCAACTTCAAATCCTTTAAAAGTCTCACGGCTTCTCGCTTTCTTTTCTTCGGATCGTGCTTGACTGGCGTGAAGTTCTTTGTAACTGCATCAATCGCCTTGCTCTGGAACAAGCCTTGCGGTAAGACTACAAAACCCCCTTCCTTGTCCGACTGGATGACCGTTAACCGACTGGATGGAAAAACGCATAAAATTGGTTGCCCCTTTCGTCTAATCGTGTCGGACAGGAACTGCTGGCAGAGGAAGCTTGGGAACTTCCTGCAGATACATTTGAATGGGTTATTAGGCAATGACCCGTTCCTCGTTAGAAGCTCCAAAGAAGTCGTTGAGCTGATGAGAAAAGGGCTACCAACTTCCACGACGGCTTTTTCCGTCGACATCGAGGACATGTATTATTCCATTCCGCACGAAGGACTGTTCGCTGCCATCAGAGAATGCGTGGAGCTTCACGGAGAGACGAAGTTCCGGAACTCAGTTGGCCTCAACACTGGCAACTTCTTGGAACTTATAGATTTCTATCTAAAGTCTTCCGTCATCCACTTCAATGAGAGTTATCATATTCAAAAAGCAGGCATTTGTATAGGTTCGAGCATAGCTCCAGCCTTAAGCGACATTTTTCTGTCATCCTTTGACCGACGTCTTCAAGAAAAACTGCGAGGGATGGCTGTCACCCGCGTGTGCAGGTACGTCGATGACTACCTGGTCTTCCTGACCCCACCGGAGGACGGCGATCTTCAGGATTTGGCCTCAAAGATTCTCTCGGCATTTTCATCTGAATCTTTTGGGCTCCGGTTTACAAGTGAGCTACCGCTTGATGGTCATCTTCAGTTCCTGGATTTAGATCTGCACTTTGAGAAACAGCGTTTGTGCTGGTCCTTCAAACCCAGGTCCAAAAAGGCTTTGCTTCCCTACACTAGTGCCCATTCGAAGTTGGTCAAGCGAGGCATCATTTCCCTATGTGTTGAGTCGGCCCTGAAAAAGACTTGTGACCACAAAGTCCAAGAGAGCTTCCAGTACCAGCTTCAGCGTTTGCAAGCAGCTGGATACCCTCCGCACGTCATTTCGAGTGTGTGTGAAAATGTGCTTCAAAAAATTAAGAGAGAACGCAAAGATAAAGAAGACGCCGAGCAAAAGAAGGCCCATGTGATTCCATACATCCACAAATTCTCGCACAACATCAAGAAAGTGGCGAGAAAAGGAGGCGTCAACGTTGTCTTCTCGGCTCCATGCAGACTGTCCAAGGTGTGCGTGATGATGAAGAACACTAAGAAGACCCCTTGCAAAATCAAACATCTAAGGAAGTTCAAAGATTACGTTTCCGGCGTTGTTTACCGCATTCCCCTTAGTTGCGGAAAAGTCTACATAGGCCAAACCGGCAGATGCTTTAATGAAAGAGCAAGGGAGCACCAGTTGAGCGTGGCAAACAACGATGGAGGGTTTTTGGCTAAGCATTGTACGGACTGCACAAAAATGAAGCAACGGGACGGTGTACCATGGTTCGAAAAGACGGATTTTCTGGCCAGATTGAATGACAAATGGGAGCGTCTCGTCGTCGAAACATTTTACATCGGCACTACGGACAACTGCGTTAGCAAGGCTTCCATTTCCTTATCATCCAAAGAATTTTCTTTTTTGCGGGGGCATGTGTAGCCTAGTGGCCTGTTTGTGCCCTGGTGATTGAGCAGTGCCTCCTGATTGCGTTGATGCTTTCGTTGTTCATTTGATTAGCGATCTCAGTTTTGTTTCGGTTCTGTTATGGTTTGAGATGTTTTCCTACGCTTTGGATTTCATTCACCCCCCTTTTTTAAAACCGTTGTTGTCTTAAACTGTTGTCCCGTCGTTCATCTTTTTGTTTTTTTAAATGACTCGGTGCCTATTTTCACTGTTTTTGTGACGTAGCTTCTTGAGCTGATTCATGATTTTTTTGTTTTTTACCTTTTTGACCTGGTGCCTTTTTTCACTGTTTTTTTGTTTTTGACGATGACCGATGTGGTTGTTTTTGTTTCCCGTTCCGTTTGCTTTCAAAAGGGGGAGTGCTTCGTCTCTTGGTTTTGGTGTCAGCCCCTGCGCTTGTAAGCGGTTCGAGCTTCAGTGGTATCAGTTGGCTACAATGGTGTGGTTTTTGTTATGAATTTCCTTACTTTGCAGAACGCGTAATTCTCAAGTGTGCACTGTCGCTAAGCGTTCCTTTGCTTTTTGTTTTCATAGAAAGGGCCGGCCCGGTATAAGATTATCTTGTAAGCGGTTGGTTCTTGTGTGGTCTGTTTATCGCCTGGGCAGATTGTCACGTGCCATATTGATCAGATTTGAAGTGCGTTGGGAATCGCTATATATATTTGCCCTGTATTCTTTCCTTTAGTAAAGTTGTAAGTCTGCGTTAGTGTGTGTCTGCCTCCCTTTCGTCCGTGTTCTTGTTGCGCAGTTCGTCTTTTTTGCTGTCAAACACAAATGCAAATACAAATGAGAAATAATGACTTTTCAAGCTGTTTGGAAGAGGTAAAATCAGTTATAATTAAAGCAGTTCACCATTTTATAGAACAGTGACAATGTAACAATAGTGACTTATTTTTGTTGTTTTTCAGTCTATTATTAAAGCCAAAACAGAAATAGCATTGAGCGGCTGCAAATGGGCTTAGACAGGCATGACTTGGCTGTAGTGCAAGGCTTTGTTCTCCACAGTGACAGCGGGCCATCAGGCAGTCTTTTAGCATTCCTTCATGAGCTAATATTGCCGTTCCACAAGTCAGACTACAGCATTGAAAACAAGTATGAGAAGTTCTGCTGAAGGCCATGTCATTGTTGCCATGTACAAAAAAAGCTGGCATATACTCTGTGCAACTCCAAAGCACTGTCAAGTGTCGCTGTGAGTGGAAAACAAAGTGGGTGCCTTTGTATTGCATAAAAGTCTACACATGTCTTTCTATTACTATAAACATAATGAGATGTGGGAGCCAGTAAGTGGATTACTGGTAGAGGAAATGTAAGAACCAATTTCGAGGGTTTACATTGCAATGCGCCTAGCTTAGGCTGGGAAAGAATACTTTGTACAGTCAGGGAACCAGGATACAATGACCCTATTATCTGGTAATCTCAAGCAAACACCAACATCTCAAGCAGAATTTGTAAACTCTGATTTCTAGTATGCGATCTATGATTTTGCGCAATAAAATAAAATTAACATTGTGCCATTTATGTATGTGACACGCATATATGCATATGTTCTCTGATACAACTTTAAAGCAATGTTTAAGAGTTATTTTCACTGATTAGTAAAATATAGACTGATTGAATGTAAAGGTGACCAGTTCCCAATCTAGGTAGCAAAAGTGAGCATTGCTTACAGCGAACTGATGTTTACACCACTGAACATGTGTTGAATTTTAGATTACGCAATTAGTAGCCGACTATCAACATTTTAAGCAAATATACCTATTTCACTGCCAATCTGGTTTTCAAAGAATGAAATTAATTGAGGCAGGGATAGGCATCAGAAACATGGAAAATACCAATTTGAAGTTAGGCCGAAGAATGCCGAAAAAAAAACAGAAAAACAGTGATGACGTTTGTCTTTACAGGTGTCTCTGTTGCAAATTTCAGTTCGCGGCTTTTGTGTTCAAGATAAACCAACAGCCCTGTTAAAGCTATCCTGAATATATAAAAGTCACATGCATAAACACGCATTCGTAGCATCCTCACTGAGCGATGTTATGAAGGCGGTGTGTTGCTTAGCTGAAGTGACAATAAGAGAGAGAAATC
Organism: Amblyomma americanum; assembly: GCF_052857255.1. Classification (NCBI taxonomy): domain Eukaryota; kingdom Metazoa; phylum Arthropoda; class Arachnida; order Ixodida; family Ixodidae; genus Amblyomma; species Amblyomma americanum. The sequence goes on from NC_135504.1 coordinate 115,963,343, forward strand.
AAGAAAAATCTGACACAGATAGGCACAATAATGCATGCTTAGTTTTTCAATGCACAGGTTGAGTTGGTTATACCTAGCTTGTGGACAGTGTGCAAGTTAGCGTAAATGCAACTGTTTGCCGTCCGACAAAACTATTGTGTAAATCAGCCCCAATATTACTTGAAAGAGATTCTGAGGAAAGATCTTACGCCCAGCCGCGGCGGTCGAATTTCGATGGAGGCGAAATCCTAAAGGCCCGTGTGCTGTGCGATGTCAGTGCACGCTAAGAACCCCAGGTGGTCGAAATTTCCGGAGCCATTCACTACGGCGTCTCTAAAAGCCTGAGTCGCTTTGGGAAGTTCAACCCCTATAAACCAAACGAAAACAAAGTTCTTACGCGTAATACAGCATTGTATTGGCTTGCCAAGCGGAGCAAGCGACTAAGCACTTCATCAGAACAATTTATGTTAACATTTATTATACCTAGACAGTACTAAATGACAATACTTGAGTGGTCAGCTTTGTGTAGAAGTAATCAACCATTAGCATCCAAGCACAGCCATACGGCTACAAAGGAAAGCTTTGTAGCTCTTCTTTGTGGCCTTATGGCTGCACTTGGGTGGACGTTAATGTGTATTTACTCACTTATTACAAATATTCTCTGCCTTGGGGGAATCACTTTAATCAGTGGATGAACATCATCATTTACTGGGTGGATTGCTGCAGTGGCCAGCTGAAAGGACAAGAGGTTAGTAATCCTTGTGAGCTGGAAGGCCATTCCAGCCTTTAGTGGCAAAAACAAAGATCAATCTTAAAGTGCATTGGCATGAGCTAACTGAGGCACAACAGTACTAGTGCGGCTAGTGCAGAAGGAAATATGAGTCAGAACAGATTATTTGGTTATGTGACGGTAAAGAGTTTAAAAAACCCTGCAGTTTCTGCACGACATGAAGAAATTTAAAGATTCACCTTTTGGTGCTGTGAAACTGGAGCTTCAACAATAGTCTGAGAAAATAAAACAAGGGCTCAGGTCTGAACTCATTCGAGGATTTTAGTTGAGTTCGGTTTCTGCCATGTGTCATCGTAACGCCCAAGGTGATGCCCCACAGGGGATCTGAACGCAAGTAACTTGGAAGACGGCGATTTTAAGTACATGTTATGGTGTAGATATCCTAGGTTGTGGGAGGGCTTATAAGCTTTATGAGGTAAGCCCATGCTACACTGCAGGCAATGTGAATCGCTGAGTGTTTCAACCAGTATCCAGTGAATATACCATTCTAGGTAAGGCCTTTTAAGTAGGAAAAATGTAGCTTTGCTGGCGATAACAAAAAATATGAGTGCATTCTAGAGCCATTCTACAGCACGCAAAATGTTGTTTTGTAGAACTAAAACATGGGTATTTATTGCAAGATGGCAGACCCTTTAATATACCCATCAGTTAAGGCATGTAACAAAACACTAAAGGGAAATCCATAATGTAGGTAGTAAAAAGCTGAGGCTCAAGGGCAATGCCTTGGTGGACATCCAAGACTGCAGGAAAAGGCAGGATACTTAAGAAATGACAAGGGAAATCTGCCGACGGCTAGCTTGGGTCCAGATTAGAGCTATTGGATACAAGTTAAAGCACGACAAAAAAAACATACATAAATAATCGAATCACATGCTTTTTCAAAGCCAAGAAAAAAAGCATCGAGGAGGATATCGCAGTCAAGGTGCATGTCGTGAACAAGAGCAAGTTGGCTGTTGCAGGAATGTTTTCTAAAAGCTTGCCAATTTGAATGAAACATCTTAGTAGGCCAAAACAATCTAGCAGGGCAAGTGTACAAAATGTGTTTGGTGATTTGCAGCATATGGCAATGGCACAAATAGGGCCATAGGTGCTGGGTAATGATGGGTAAGAAACATAGAGGGGCCAAGCTACGATGAGGCAGGAAGCTATCTGCACAGTATGCACTAGATATGCGTACACTGTGCTTCCTGTCTTATTGTTCTTCGCTGCAAATTTCGCAAAACTATGCACGAGTGTACTGTCGGGTGAACCGGCGGTAAGTTTGTAAGTTGAAACTGGGCTAAGGGACGACTACGACAGAGCAAGAATTGCTACGATATGCAGTGGTTCTGTTTTTTATTGACTTTTCCTAACATACCTTTACCAGCTCTACAGGGCTCATTTTGAACTCTGCTGTTTTAAGTGTTGTCAGGAAAAGCCAATCGCTATTCTTCAACCAACAAACTGCTGTGCCACACTACATATCCTTCTAATATTCTTCATAATTTGCAAGGTAAATGTACTTCTTTAGTCTCGTATTCAAAATAACAGATTAATTGCCGGTGTCATCTTCAGAACTAAAAAATTAACCATACTTTTACATATACAGCTATTCCTCATTAGTGAAGTCCTCGTTAATATGAACTCAAACTATTAGCAGTGTTTCTGTGGAAAAAACTTTTTTCAGTGCACTTACGCTTTGCTAACATAGGAACTTGCTGATCACAGTGGACAGAGCGAAAATGCGTATGGAGCATTGTCGCATGTGTTCTTGTCCCACTAATGTGCAGAGGGCAAAGACTTAAATCTTTGGATTTGAGCAGATAAATATACCGCTGCATGAATCATATACCTTTCTTGCACACTGGAATTGCCATCACAATGCTTGCCCCACTGTCTGCACAGACTGTTATGCTAACCTGTGGACTGCCAGGCACACTGACTTCTAACCAGCTCACACACTTTCTGTTTGCCAAAAAGCTTCTCTTTCTAGTGTAAAAATCACTGTCAGGACTCGGCGAATCACATGCTGGCTTGGATTCCTCATTGCACAAAATGAAATAACCTGCTAAAAATTAAAACAACAGAATTGCTTGCTTATATTATAACCTCATGTATGCCTACCCGCAGCCCGCAATGCTAGGTTAGCACTTTTTTATACTCAGCACACCGCTGAAAAAAAAATGCAACACTCCTGATTAAGGCATGCGCAGCGGGCAAGAACCGAACTAGGCGCCGGTGCAAGGCGGGAAATCTGCTAATGCAAGCAGCAACAGCCATTTCATTCAAGTAAAGGAATGGGTTCAAATTAAGTGTGGCATTTGCCTTGACAGGTCAACGGTTCCATTGATACTACAGGACTCCCAGAAACAGGGCAACGTCGGTATTGCAGAACCAACTACCATGCAACAATGCTTAGCACATTTCAAAAAACTCAAATAAGCCTTGCTATTCTAGCTTTGAATCTGTGCAGAATTGGCACTGTCGTGACCACACAAATGTGAAAGGATAAGTGGGCCAGGAAACCTAGCTGATCACCAATGAGGGTGCAAATATGCATCTAAAAGTCAGCAAATACATTTTTGTTAGTGTAAAATGTAAGGAGGATTAAGAAAATCTGGGAATCATTCTCTACTGTTGATAAACAGCTGATTGTGCTCGCGATCGCCGTCACTCAGCAGAGAAGTAATCATGCCCGTAGCAAGCAGCCACAGGCAAATGAATGTAGCAGGGTGCATGTGCATTCATGACATCTCCTTCTCAAGGCTTCGAAATTGTGTTGTTAAACAAACTGATGCGGCAATCCCATGGAGCGCTGCTGAATAACCACTTAACACCAGCAAAGCAGAGTTCACGATCTGCTCTGCAACAATAGCATTGTGCACACATCCACTTTCGTACCGCTGATCTCCTGATCGAAAGAGACCGTGAGCAAAATCAACAACAAACAGTGTCACAGCTCGTAAGGCGCTTCAAGATAACCGAATTTTTCTGAGTACAATGTAAACCAAGATCACACTTCAACTTCACATTACCAAGAATTTGTCAAAGCAAAAAGAGAAAAAAGCTATGGGAATGGTTTTCCTTATATATATATATATATATATATATATATATATATATATATATATATATATATATATATATATATATATATATATATATATATATATATATAGAGAGAGAGAGAGAGAGAGAGAGAGAGAAAGGTAAACGTATTTGGTTGCTAGAGACAAAAATGCAAAGTTGAAAATGCTTCATTTAGCCATAGATTTATTTTGAGTCGACGTTTCGGACAGAGCCTGTCCTTTCTCAAGACGAGAGTAATACAGGACGCGCTACGTCCGCCGGTATGGACGAAGGTGGCGCTGGTGAACACTCTCATGGTTCGCTTACAAACAATAAATATAAACACCCACGAGAGCAGCAGATTGGACAGCCATCGCCGTAGCTCAGTTGGTAAGAGCACCGGACGCGATATTCGGAGGTCGTGGGTTCGGATCCCATCAGCGGCATGGTTGTTTTTTCTGCTGCTTTATAAGTAATCTTCTTTAAGCGATAGGTTAATTTAAAGTATTATTATCCCACTCATTAGCGCTACACATAAAAATTTAGAAAAAAACATTCCCCTATGCATCCTGGTTTCGGTCATTGTTGGCTCCCTTCATATGTTTGTCAAAAACAAGTCCCTCATTTCCTTAGCCTTGTCTGCTAATTGCTTAACCAGGGTCTCGGTTCTGGCAGTCTTGATGCCATAGGTAGCATAAGAGGGCTCTCGCACAGTTTCCGCCCTCGCCGTTAGATGACATTCCACGTCACACTCGCGGTAATACAGGACGGTAATACAGGACTGAAAGACTCCTAGACATGGGTATTCACAATACATGGAGAGAGATTGCTGAAGCCACGAGAACGGCGCAGCAAGACAGATTAAGCCAATCAAACACAGGAAGGGCGATTCTAAGCATGGTAGGACTCCAGACGGACAGGGGTATTCTAGTAAAGCGGGACATCCCAAGGGACATCAGAGAAAAGATCAGGGTAGATCCTTTACCCAGAAACATGCACCCTACATTTAACAAAGCAAGGAGGGGAAAGAGAGCTGAGGCGCTCCCCAAACGCTTCGGCGAAATGAATGAGAAAGCAGTGTCCTACACGGATGCGGCTAGCGGGAAACTGGTAGTAGCGGTGGCAACGGTCGTTAGTTGCCGGGGTACAGCTGTCTCTTCCGCAACCATACGCAGTCGAAATCCAGAGTCGGCTGAAGAAGTTGCAATAGCGCTCTCTTGCGTGGGAACGGAGGCACAATACATAATTAGCGATAGCAAGACTGCTATCCAAAATTATGCCCGAGGCAGAATAACTCAGGAAGCACTGCGAATCCTAGAGGGCCGCAGAATAAATAGAAATATTAGTCTCGTTTGGACACCAGCCCACGAGGCAGTTCCAGGAAACGAGGCGGCAAACGCCCTGGCTCGAGATCTCTACTTCCGAGCCGCGGCAGGACCGCCCGATAGCAAGGAACTGGACGAGAGACTGATAAATTACACAGAAATAGTGGAAAATTACAAACTAAACAGGAGACTCTTTCCTCCCCCGGACAAAGAGCTCACTAACACAGAGGCTACGGCTTGGAGGAGACTACAGGCAAAAAATTTCATACACCCAGTGTGGGCATCACATGTCTTAAAAGATGAGGATATTGATGATAAGTGTAGGAAGTGTGGGGAGAGGGGGACCCTCGACCATGTGATTTGGGAATGTGCGGATTCTCCAGGGTTCCGAGAGAACATAGACAGTAGAGAGGCCTGGGAAACCCTTCTGCAAAGCACGGACCCCGTCGTGCTGCCGCGAGGAGTCAGAAGCTCCTTGCCTGTCTCTAGTCGCGGAGGTCCCGGCCCCTGCCCCTCGGCCTGCGTGCCGGAGGTAGGGAGTAGGGGGCCTCCATTCTGATGGCAAATAAAGGTTTATCATCATCAATACAGGACGTGCTACGTCCGCCGCTATGGACGAGGGTGGCGCTGGTGAACACTCTCATGGTTCGCTTACACACAATAAATATAAACACCCACGAGAGCAGCAGATTGGACAGCCGTCGCCGTAGCTCAGTTGGTAAGAGCACCGGAAGAGATATTCGGAGGTCGTGGGTTCGGATCCCATCGGCGGCATGGTTGTTTTTTCTGCTGTTTTATATGTAATCTTCTTTAAGCGACATATTAATTTAAAGTATTATTATCCCACTGATTAGCGCTACACATAAAAAAAGAACATTCCCCTATGCATCTTGGTTTCGGTGACTGTTGGCTCACTTCATATGTTTATATATATATATATATATATATATATATATATATATATATATATATATATATATATATATATATATATATATATATATATATCAGGACTCGTTACGCCCAACTTGTTCTGTGGACAGTTTTTACCCCATAAGCTGCTGCCACAGTCTTTTTTTGCGTAACGTAGAGTGGAATGCTCGTTAAAAAGTAAACTCATGAGTTAACACATATCAGAGATCCTACACTGTGAACTAGCCGTGATTTAAAGGCGGCAATGATTCTCGTTCGTAATCGCGTAATGCCATGTTGTCACAACCTAAACCGAAATGGCTAGAGGAAGTGTTCAGTCACCCATTCATCGCGCAAATATTTATTGCAGACAAATGTCCGCACAGCGGGCAGGAAATAAAAGGAAATGACGCCCCCGAAGATACATCTGCACTGCACACCCATATTTTCACAAAAGTCACAAAGTGCCGCCGGTAACTCGTAACCCAAGCACCCATAATCACAAAATGTATTGGATGGAGCAACAAGACTCAAAAGGATGGCGGCGTTGCATTTGTCTTCGCAGAAGACAGTCCGATGGCCATGCAGCCAAGATCATGTCACGTCGCACACACGGCAGTACTCGAGCACAGTGCCCGCACGAATCGCGATCAAAATGACAATGGGCCCCGCCGCGGTGGCTCAGTGGTTAGGGCGCTCGACTACTGATCCGGAGTTCCCGGGTTCGAACCCGACCGCGGCGGCTGCGTTTTTATGGAGGAAAAACGCTAAGGCGCCAGTGTGCTGTGCGATGTCAGTGCACGTTAAAGATCCCCAGGTGGTCGAAATTATTCCGGAGCCCTCCACTACGGACCTATTTGGTCCTCACTTCTTTCACTCCCTCCTTCATCCCTTTCCTTACGGCGCGGTTCAGGTGTCCAACGATATATGAGACAGATACTGCGCCATTTCCTTTCCACCAAAAACCAATTATTATTAATGACAATGGATACGCGGGATATATAACGTCGTGTGGTCGCGATCACTCCAACCATCGCAACGAATGCGACTAGCTGCGTAACGCCACGATCACTTCAGCATTCGGAAAGCACGGCGTCCGTCGTGAGCTTTCGCAGGTGTACATTTCACTGGCTTGATGTAAAAGCACTCGCTGCGATCACAATCAAGTTCACTACGCGGACACTTGTCACTGTGCTATGCAGCTCATGCTCGCACTAGAAATTCACCGTGAGCAGCTGTTACTCGTCGCTGTCCGTGATGATCCAGGCAGGGATTAGGAACGCTTGCAACAACCACTAATAGCTCCATATAAACCCTTCGTGAAACCACCAACGCGTAGGTCTTGCGTTGGTTTGAAGAGGCGCTCTGTCAACTCCATCAGCGTAGATGATTACAAAATTCAACTAGGTGAACTGTCGCTCGCCACTGCTGCACGCGGCGAATTTCGCAGTCACTCTGAAACTCGTAATATCAAGATATGACCTATATAATACGCTTCGCGACATCGCTGCTACTGCCCAGGCCTCGCTCGCCAGTTCAGTCCACGGACGGCCACCTTGCCCCGCACGGCAGAACCGAGATGGAGGGGCTCGAGACGCCACTGACGTCAAAGAAAAAGCAGTTAATACCTGCAGTCCGGTCGCCAGCCAGACCCGCTCGCCCGTCCGAAATTTCAAGTTGACCAACTTTCCATCCGTTCGCCGGACGAGGCGGATCCGCCTGGCCCGCTCGCCAAGCGGGCCTGGCGGAAGCCGCTTAAGAACGGTCTTACGACGGCCATAACACAGCTTTCGCTCGTTTTAGGTTCATCCGGGTTGAACCACAGCTACTTTTGGAGTGCTAAACCACTTCTAGCCGCACTCCCCTTGTTCCAGACGTGTCTCGTGTGAAGCCTCTGAGTAGCATGTGTAACAAGCTCACTAGCGCTTCGCACCCGCAGCTTCCACTGATCATCCACCTAAACTGTCGAGAAGATGCACGCGCAAGCTCAGGTTTTAGGGGGAGGCCCTCCTGGCTGACTCCGACCCGAGCACACAGCTTATGCTGGTGACGAGGGCCAAGGCAGCGGCGGAGGCCAACGGGATCCTGGACTAGGGAATACCGACCACTGCAGCTCCACTTCTATCTATCCCCAACACCCTACTCCCTTACTCTTCCTTCTGTGAAAATAAATGTTTTTACTACTACTACTACTAGGGGGTATCGAGATAACCTACAAAAAGGAAAGTTTATTAAACACCCAAGAAACGATCTAAACAATCAAACAGAGCCCATACATACTGAAGACGGGTGACAGAGGCTAGTCACCTAAACACTGGTGAAGACCCGAATACGCATTAACCGCATTAACCGCCTAACATCAACAAGTCTTGCTAAAACACAGCAGCACTGTACAAAAAGAAAGAATCAGCCCTCTCTGAGTAAACAGGGAGGGGAAATTTCACAGGGCTTACCCTCAGGAGATATAAAAACACATCGCAGCCTCTGCACTGAATAGAGAAATAATTAAAGAAAAGTTTATTGACACTCCAAAACCAAATCTATTCTTTCACTCCCTTTTTATCCCTTTCCTTACGGCGCGGTTCAGGCTTCCAATGATATGTGAGACAGGTACTGCGCCATTTCCTTTACTTATAAACCAATCATTATTATTATTAATCAAAACCCGTCTGTACAGGACCACTACAAGTGTAACAGGCTAATCACATAAACAACGCGTGATCACAGATAATGTACACAGTGCCTATTTGACATAATAACTTCTCTTAAAATAGCGCGGAACTGCACAGAAGAATCAACCCTCCACCAGTAAACTGGGAGGGAGAGAAAGACGTCGACGAGAAACGCAAGGAAAGCTGATTGCACGAATATCCGCGCCAGCTCGCCTTCGCTGTCGGCACAGAAAGCTTGAAATGATCATTTATTGTTTTGCAACTAAAGCTGCACCGTCCTTAAAGAAAATAGCCTTCGCTGTCACGAGCCATGCTCTCTTCTAGTTGTTGCATCAAATTGTTTATGTAACGAACGATATTCATTTCTTGTCGTTGCATGAAACTGTTAAAACATATGTAGTTTCTATTCGGGTAAACATGAATCAAATGGAGGACGCTTAAGCTTCGCCTTCAAGAGTGGGACTCGACCGCGTGTTGCAGCAGTCCAGGGAGTCCACGATGCGTGGCCCGTTGGATAATTTAAGGAAAGGACGCGTGTCTCACATATCTCGGTGGACACCCGAACCGGGCCTTAGGGGAAAGAAAGTGAAATGAAAATTGGTCTTAGGGAAATTAAAAGGCGCCTATCTCAAATTTCTCGCTGGATACCCGGACCGCGTCGTAGGGGAAGGAAAATACATTGCGAGGAGGAGGAGAGATTTTACGCTCACGGCCTACGTCGACGACACCGCCTTTTCTCCGACACGAGCTCCTTAACGCTGTCGCGCTAAAAAGCTGCGGCTTACCTACTGCTGAATTTGGTTAGAGAGCGAAAGCTGTGGTGCATCGGGCAAGTAGAAGCGGATTGAGGTCTCTAACGTTGAATGCGTCCCGCACGTTGGCCAGGCAGCGCGCCCACCCTGCCACAATGGCAGGTTGCAGTAAATGCTTGATCGCGAGAGGCTGCTCACCCAATGAACGCTGCGGCCTATTGAAGCAGTAGCGCCTGTCTCCCAAAACATTGTCACCGCTGATGCATGCAGCCCACATCTCCCTCTCACCACCGCCACGCACCACAAAGGACGATTGAGGTCTCCACTACATCAGGGAGCCAGTTATGCGGCTTCCTTTCATCAAAGTCATCTTAGTATAGAGCGTTGTTAACTTCAACGCCAACTAACACAATGAACGCCGATAACCCGAAACGCCGAAACAGAGGTGAGTGGTCGGTTTCATTGGCGGCTGAGTGACATCATAGCTGTCACGTTGTTTCTCCCCGATTCAAACTCAAACTCGCGCACATGGCGAAGAACGTACGGAGGAAAGTAGTAAAGCAAGTTTTTGGGCGAGCTTTTTGTTTAAAAACAAAAAGCCAGCGGGGCGCGATTCTAACCTGCGTGACGGGCGTCTTGCAAAATCTGTGGAAGTCGAAAACTTCAGGAGGCGGAAGGCCAGAGTTCATTTAATTTCTACTGCTTGGGGACTCGGGATATGCACGTAGCGCCTCGCAGTGCGGTCCGGACGCAGCCTTGTAATGGCTATAAGCCTATAAGAAGGCATACGCTGATGCAGGAATTATAAACAGCTTAGAGTGACTTCCACAGGGCAAAGAGCCCAAACGTTACAGCGTTCTGCTGGCTTCAATCGACGCGTAGAACAAACAGCTGTAGCGCGAGGAAATTTAGACTGGACCTCGTTTCGTTCCCTCTCGCTCTCTTCCCCCTGACCTTTTATTAATGCGAACGCATTAGATAACTATGCCGTGTGAGCAAGAGCTATGCGTGCGATTTTGTCGTTGTGTGAAGTTATACGTGAAAAAGTTTGGTTTTGTTAGTGTATGATGAGATCTCGCTGTGGAAAAAAATTCGTCGACGTGGTTTAAGTAGGTAAATATTTAAAAAAAAATTGTACTTGGACGTCACAATATCCACGGACGTCTATAGAGCTTCACCAGATGATTTTGTCGTTCTACACTATATATATGTGCTAAAGTTTGATAGTGTTATCTAGTGCCTGATGAGATCTTGGTATAGAAAAATTTGGTTGAAGAATTGTAATCAGTTAATAATTACACGCAAAAATTACCCGTTGACATCACAATAGCCTCGTGTTTCGTGTCAGCAAAACTCTCTCCGCACGATTACGCCGATCTGTGAACATAAATGTGGAAAACTTTGACTGTGCGACATAGTTGGTGAGATCTTGCTGTGGAATAATTTGGAAATTTGAATTGTAATTATTTATTTGTTAACTCCAGAGTTACACTTTTATGTGAAAATAGACCCGTGTTTCGTGTCAGAGAAACGTTCCTCGCACTATTGCTTCATTCTATAAATATATAAGCGGAAAAGTTTGGTTGTGTTAGTGTGTGATGTGATCCCGCTGTGGAAAAAAAGTTCATTGACGTGGTTTAATTAGGTAAATAAGTAAAGCAAAATTGCACTTGTGCGTTAACATAGCAATGGACGTCGATATAGCTTCTACGAATGATTGTGTCGTTCTACAATATAAATATATATGTGCTAAAGTTTGATTGTGTTACATACTGGTTGATGAGATCTTGGTATGGAAAAATTTTGTAGATGAATTGTAGATAGTTAATAATTACAAGCGAAAAATTACATGTTGACGTCAGAATAGCCACGTGTTTCGTGTCAGGAAAACTTTCTCAGCACGATTACGCTATTCTGTGAAGATAAATGTGGAAAACTTTGAATGTGTTACGTAGTGCGTGAGGAGACCTTGCTGCAGGAAAATTTTGAAATTTGAAGTGTAATTCTTTAATTGTCAATCTCCAAACTTGCACTTTTACATCACAATAACCCTGTGTTTTGTGTCAGCAAAACTTCGCACGATTGCGTCGTTGTTAACATAAATATGCAAAACTTTGTGTTAGTGGACAATGAGATATTGGTCTGGAAAAAAATATGGTAGATTAATTATAATTACTCAATTGAACGCGAACATTACACTTCGACATCACGATAGCTACGGATATTGGTATAGCACCTATAGATGTCATAACAGCCACGAACGTCGACATAGTACGTGGACGTCAAAACTTTAAACATAAAAAATCAAAGTAAATTGAACGCCCCATGGCATCATGTAACCAGGCTTATGTGCCTTGAGAATTTTTTGCCGATAGCCGCGGCTCAGGGGTTTTTATTAAAAACAATAAAGCAGGAAGGAAAATATTTTTGCTAGCCCCAGGATCTGCAATCGATAGTAAAGTGAACTAGACTAGTACACTTAATCGAAACTGAAGCACTGAAGTGGGGGCACAGAAAATATAGGATAGCAGGCATAATGGAGAAATGAATTGAAAGAGGTGAGGGGCCAGGAAGAAAGGATTGGGGGAGAGGTAATGTACACAAAAACTATTTACACAACAAGAAATATATAGAGGTTTCACGCGTGGTGGTAGTGGTGTAAACTTTATTACATACAGGGGACTTAAGGACGCACAGGCCCTTCGGCCCCCGCACGGCCCTACTGCACTCAAACGTTCATGTCCCGGAGGCTCATGACGCTGGCAGCCCGGCCTGTGGCGATGGCTTGCTTGGCCGGGTCCTCGGAGCGCAGTATGGTCTTGCAAGCCTCCCAAGTGGTAAGGTGCTCCAGGCCCCGCGGGGGAGGATCCGCCGGGCAGAGGAAAAGGATATAATCGAGAGTGATTTTGGGGTGCTGGCAGATGGTACAGGAGGGGTTGGTGTGGACTTGGAGATAGCGCGAGCATATATAAGGGGAGGGTAAGGTGCGTGTTTGGAGCCGCCTCCAAAGTGTCTGATGATAATTGTCCAGGCAGGCATGGCGTGGAGGGTCCAGCCGCCGCTCGTCTTTGCAGGCCTGCGTCAGTTCACTGAAGGAATGCATGCGCTCCCGTGAAAACCCCAGAACGGATGCCGCCGGTGCCCGGTTGAGAGAACCTCGGGCTAAAGCGTTGGCCGCCTCGTTTCCGGGATTCCCGGAGTGGGCAGGCACCCGTATGAGCTCCATGTGGCGGGGCGGGTGTGCGGCGAGGGAGTTAAATATGCTAAATGCAGGGATGTGAACTCTCCCGCGGGCGATATTTAGTATGGCAGTTTTAGAGTCCTATAGTATATACCGGGCATCCGTGCGCGTGATGGCTAGGGCAATAGCGGCCTCTTCAGCCTCCTCCGAAGTGGCCGTGGGGGATATGTGAAGGGTAGCAATCGGTTGTAGGGAGGGGTTCGTGATGGCTACAATCGCGTCCTCGCCTGTGTATGCGGCATCCACCCAAACGGCATCCGGTTCCATGCCATAGTTTTTGTGGAGCGCCTGTGCGCGAGCTCTGCGGCGGGGTTCGTGGTTAGGTGTGGTGCATGTTTTTAGAGAGATGTTTAATAAGTAGTTCGCGGTGAATGTGGTGAGGGACCCGGAGCTGTGTGGGATCCGTGGCTGGTATCCTGATGCCAAAGGTGTGTAGGATGTGTCTGCCGGTGGTGGTTCTCGCGAGATGTATGTATTGTGTCTGTCGGTGGGCCTCGATAAGCTCACCTATCGTGTTGTGCAGGCCTAGCTGGAGGAGTTTTTCTGTTGAGGTATTAAGGGGTAGGTGTAGTGCTGTCTTAAATGCTGTCCGGATCATGACATCCAGGGTGGAGATTTCTGTGGCCTGGAGTTTCAGGTAGGGGAGCACGAAGAGAAAGCGGCTGAGGACGAAGGCATGAATGAGACGACATAGGTCCTGCTCCTTCATGTCCCGGTGGTGTCCAGAAACTCGGCGGATTAGGTGGGATATCGACACCGCCGTATGCTTGAGTTTCTGGATGGAGAGTGTTTTTCCCGTTGTTCTGGATGTGGAGGCCCAGTACCCGGAGAGTGTGTACCACCGGGATGTTCCTGTTTTCCAGTTTCACGGTTATGAGGGTTGTGCGGCAGTTTCCGGTTGTGTGGCGGAGTATGAGGAGCTCCGAATTCTCCGGAGAGCATGAGAGTCCGATACTCCGCGCATGTGTTTGGGTGAGGGTAGCTGCCGACTGCAGAGTATTCTCTATGTCTCCATCACTGCCATGGGTGGTCCATAGAGTGATATAATCAGCATAGAGTGTATGCCGAAGGTGAGATAGTAGTTTGCGGGCTAGGGGGATGAGTGTTACATAGAAGAGGAAAGGGGAGAGGACAGATTGCTGGGGGTGCCAACCCCACTAAGCGTGTATGGGCGGGATGAGTGGGGACCGAAGTGAATTTCGGCCGTGCGGTTAGTAAGGAATGCTTGAATATAGGTGTGCATACGTTCACATATGTTTAAGAGGGAGAGCGCCGCCATGATCGCTTTATGATCTAGGTGATCAAAGGCCTTGGAGAGATCCAAGGTGAGGACAGCTTTTGTGTGGCTCAGTATGAGGGGTCAAATATATCCTGTGTGAGCTGGAGCATGGCGTCCAGGGCCGACAGGTGGGGACGGAAGCCCACCATGCTGTGCGGATAGAGGTCTTGCTCCGTCATCTGTTGGGTGAGTCGGGCGAGTGCGACATGCTCCAAAAGCTTGCCCAGACATGATGTTAGTGAGATGGGACGAAGATTTGCAGGCGTAAGGGGTTTGTGGGGCTTGGGTATGAATAAGATTTTGGCGTGACTCCAGGATTGCGGAAGGCTGCCCTCCTGCCAACAGGTGTTGAAGTACCCCGTGCACTGAGCAATCGACTGATCGTCCAAATTGCGGAGCATGCTATATGAGATACGGTCCACTCCTGGAGGGGAGTTAGAGCGGAGAATCAGGAGGGCCGCTCTGACTTCTGCTTCCGTAATCTCCGCGTCGAGATTCGCATTCGGGGTGCCGGCATAGGGGGGCAAGAGGTTTGAGGTACCGAGAGTTGTGTGTGTGCCTAAGTATGTCGATGAGTGCGTCGGGAGAAAGGTCGGTCCTGTGTATAAGGCGTGTGACGTGGTGTTGTGTGGCTGTTTTGGATTGCGTGGGGTCATTTAAGTGACGGAGGAGTTGCCAACTCCGTTTGGAGGAGTTGGCCAGCCATACTGTCGCAAATCTGTCCCCAGTTGGATCGGCACAGCTCCTCAGAGTGCTCAGTAATATGTGTTTGCAGTGTGGCTAGCCGCTTTTTAAGGGTCCGATGGAGGTTTTGTCCTTTCCAGCGCTCTAGGATGCTATGGTGGGCCTCCCATAGGTGGGCCAGGCGAGTGTCGAGGGTGGGCGTATCTGGTGTGGGGTCAAGCATTCGAGTATGTGCGGATACATTGTTCATGAGTGATGCCACCCACTGGTCGATGTCATTAATGGGTGCGTCAGGAAAGGCCGCCCGTGCGGCGCGGACCGCATCCCAGTTGGCGAGTTTGTTAGGTGAAGGAGTTGTGTGTATTGTGTTGTGTATTGTGAGGCTGAGCTGTTGTACCAAGGACCAGAGTCGCCTTTCTCGTACCGTGGTGGTGCGGTAGCCCCAGTCAGTATGCTGACTGTTGAAGTCCGCCCGGTAATCAATGGATGCTTGCCTGCAATACGATGGAGATCGCGCAGTAGCGTTTCCAGTGAAGCCATCGGATGAGACGGTGTGTGATATATATTTGCAATAAAAATAGATGGTGTGGAGTTTGCATCTGGTATGATTTCTGTGATCATGCAGGGCGTCTCGGAGGTGATCTGGTGCGTTTGGTGCGTAATGGAGAGGTGTATGAGTGTGGAAGCTCTGGGTGTATTCGTTGCGTCCGAGTGAGCGGATGTGTACCTGGGAAGTGTTGCAGGGGCATGTGTGTCCTGAAGGAGGTGGATGTGGGGCGTGGGAAGTGTGGGGAGGAGAAGTTGGAGGGGTGCGCGTTTGCCTCGGAAGCGTCGGCAGTTCCAGTGCAGAATTGACAAGGAATTAGGTGGTCGCCCCGCCATACTGTAGCTTGGGTGGAGTGAGTGTAGGTGGGTTGGGTACGGGGTTCTGTGGGATAGGTGGGCGGGATTGATGGGGTGATTGGGTAGGTGCAGCGAGGGAAGGACGTGCTCTATTGTTTGGAGGCGGGTGTCGTACCGTGCGAGGCTCATTTCAAGGGTAAGCACCATGCGCGTAAATGCCGCTTCAATTTGTTTCTCGAAGCGTTGGGACAGGTGGTCGAAGAGGTGATTAAATTTTGCCTCTAGACGCGCGCTCATTTCGGCGAGTTTAGCGTCCATGCGGGCCTCTAGGAATTGAAGGTCAGTTTGGGTGACGGGTGGTTGCTTTGTTGTGCGTTTTTTTCTTGGGTAGGGGTGAAGTGGGGGTTTGGGAGTCCGATTGTTCCATGTTTTCAGTGGGTGTTTGAGGTAGCAGCGTGGGTTGCGTTTGAGGGACTATTGGCGGAAGCGGTAGAGGGGTAGAGGTGGGGGTCTTGTTGAGAGAGGTAAGACGACTCACCTCCTATCGCAGGGCTTGTAGCTCGCGGTCAGGGGGTCCACCTGTGTGGGCGGGGGTTGAGGGCTTGCTGGTAGCTTTGAGCCTGTTGTCTGCTACTCTGTCTGCCCAGGAAAGTTGTGGAGGCGGTGGGTCCTGGCGGCGACGAGACGATGAGCGAGACTTGCTAGAGCGACGAACGCTGGCGCGGTCCGCGTCTCACTCCGGTGTGCGGGAAGTATGCGGTTGCGGTGAGCGCCGTCTCCTCGCTTTGCAACCTTTAGTACCCATCATGTGGGCGCCTCCACAGAATATGCAGGCTGTGGTGCATGTCAGAGTGTCCTCTCGGGGGTGCGGGATACCGCATCTTGAACAGTTGTGCGTACGCTGAAGGGTACACACATCCGCGCGATGCCCTGGTTCTCTACAGTTTGTGCAAGCATCCAGGTGTCCTCTATATAAAGTGCAGTTGTGGAGTCCGCCTCCGTAGGAGATGGTTCGGGGCACCGGACCCGCCCGTAAGGTGATGAAGATCGAACGGGTGTGTCCCATGCGGCGTGCATCAATGATGGAACGCCAGGGTTGCCCGTGATGAGGTCTTCAAGAATCTGTGCTGGGGTTTCTTCCCAATAGGCGTTAGTGATTACTCCTCTTACTGCACCATCCGGGGGGGGGGCGATGTGGGCGGTGATGGTGTAGGCTTGGGTTCGGATTGAGATTTGTTTGATGGCGACCAGGCGTAGCGTATCGGCTTGATGCGGGGTACTCATGGTGGAGGTGTTGTTTATGGGTTGGATACGCAAGTTGGTGGCGTCCGGGACTTGGAGGCCCTTGGCTGCAGATATCAGGGCCACGAGAAGCTGGCGTGGTTGAAGGTCGTTTGAGTTGAGTCCCCCGTTTGACCGAAACACTATCTTGTAGGCATCCCCAGGAAACCGCGGCTGGCGTTGCGACCTTTGCGCCGCGAGACGCGTCGCGCGCAGCTGGGACGCTTGGTGTATAGAATCTTCAGGTCGTGAGCCGGTGGTGGCGTTCGCCTGGTCCTGGTTTTTAGGTATTCCTTTCTGAAGAGCGGGTAAGCTCAGGATATGGTTCCAGTCCCTGGGATCGTAGTCTTTCGTGTTGATTGTCTCTCCGATCACGTGGACCTCCATGCTGTCGATGTAGGGGAGGTCGAGCGGCTTAGGCTTAGAGGACAGTGGCGCGAGGCCTAGTGCGGCAGCTGATCGGTAAAGGGTGGCTTTCGGCCCGTGGGCTCACTTAGGGGGGACCGACGGCCACCAAGTTTGAAAAGATGGTAGCGCTCACCTTTACGAACGGTGCTGTGAAGAGATGGGCACTGCGTGGGTTGAAATCCGGACAAAATTGCCGTGCTTCTGCAGAGCCGATGCGAAGCGCATTCGCACTCTCCGGCCCCTATAATCACTCTCTTCATGCGTGATATCTTCATGAAAACTTAGACACACGCACACAACACTATGCACATTACTGCTGTAGTGGGGAGCAGTAGTGGGGCGTCCAGTTGTTAATTGTCCAAGGTAAAGTGCAGGAAATTGGATATTGGTTTTGGGAGAAAGGAAATGGCGCTGTTTCTGTCACACATGCGAGCGGACACCTCAACCGCGCCGTAAGGGAATGTATAAAGGAGGGACTGAGATGAGAAAGGAAGAAAGAGGTGCAGTAGCGGACGGTATATCGTCGACCATCTAGGGATCTTTATTGTGCATTGATATTAATGTGAACTGGCGCCTTTCGCGTTTCTCCTTCATCGAAACGCGGCCGCCGCCCCAAAACCAACCCTACCAGAGAAGAATGGGAGGCGGCCCTGCTTGGCTGTTCGGACGTTCAGGCCCAAAATACCTTGGTCAAGAGCGCTAAGCTGGCGGCTTCGACCAATGGGGTTCCAGAATAAGGACTCCACCCATTGCGGGGCTCTTTAGAGAGCCTCAGCTCTTTCTTTCAATGAAGGCTTTTCACCACCACCATGCCCCAAAAAACAACGGAGGGCAACAGTTTTTTCCTCCTCTCCTCCTCCTACTGATCATCAAGCAAACACTGACCTTCAAGCACATCCTAGCACGTTCTCGACGGAGGAAGGCCTCTCTGAAGACCGCACCAGATCATCCCTTTGCCTTGAGTGTTGTCGAAGAATTGAGCGTTCCACCTTTGTCAAGGGTCATCGTCCGGTGGTTGCCAGAATGATCGAGAACATTACGAGAGAAACACGCAGTTGCTGTGGCCAGCACACCACTTTCTAGTCATACATCTCAGGGGGGTGGTGGTGAAAAGCATTTATTTGTCCATGTATACAGAGAGGTGCTCAGGAAGAGGCCGCTAGTGGTTCTGTCCCCTTACAATACAAGGCGGAGTCCCACATTCTGGGACTCCGTTGGTCCTGACCGCTGTGTAGGTCCGCTGAACCAGGGCCTGTTGGGCCAATAGTTCCTGGCGGCCAAGTAGAGCCGCCTCCCAGTCCTCTTGGGTAGAAGAAGAGGTGGTATTGGGAGGGGGGGGGGCGCGAGAGAAGGATTTTGCCAGCAAGCCCAAACCTTGGGAAAGGTGTCGGCCAGTGCGTTTCAAGCGCTGATCAAATGCATGTTATACTTGATAGGTGGCATTTATGAAGCGTGTAGTAAAGAGGATTTTGTATCTGTAATTCGTTGTCACATTCATGAGCTTTATCCATGCTCATGTCACAAATATATTGCTGCACTGTCACTGCGCCTTCTCTGCACCGAAATCAAATACTTGGTGAATGGTTTGATTGAGTTAGCTTTGGTTGTCGCTGAAGACGTTTTTTTCACATTTTTATTACATATTTTTTTTCGTTTCTATAAAACTTGTTCAGTTTCCTTCGATCGCAGACACACTAATCGCTCTTTTTCTGGTGTCGCAATGATTAGGTTTGTTATATCCGAGGTTAACATACGAAAAAAAATTTGTTATGTCTGAATTGGCATATGAATGTTGGTTAAATTCGAGGTAGTATACTAATTACATTGTGCCCAGAATGGCCATGCGCATGGAGGAAGAAAAACTCAGGAGAGTCCCTCGCATTCCTAGCTGCACGCCAGAAAGTATGAAGTTACGCCCTTTCGCAAAGACCGCCGGGAGTCTATGCCCGCCGGCGCAGCCAATAGTAATGCTGGAAGCTGCGGCGTCGTCTGCTGCATTGTCTGTTGCGTATGCGCGCTGAGACGGCTGGCAAGTAGGGTGACGCAGGAGGAACCGGGCTTGAAAAAAATGTAGCGTAACCGCATCTCCTGTGTTCTTCCAATCATCCATGGCCACGCGTGACGACGGTCATTATTCCCACTGCACAGGCCCGTCTAATTTTAAAACAGTAAAAAAAAGCTGGGTAAACAAGGTTATCACTTGGTTAAAAGATTCGCCGAAAAAAAAATCATTGGCCGCAAATCGCACGGTCAGGAGTCGAGTGTTTATCGCTGACGATTCCTCAGGTCTCGCTTTCACTGCAGAGCTGGCTCCGTCAAGATCGAAACTGACAGTGCAAACTCATTTTAATTAGTTATTTGAGCTGACCACAGGTGTGCTGAGTTCGTTTTAGTGCCTTGCGTGCCTGTGCCCCGTTAAAGCGAAAGTATGTGAGCGTAGCGCAATACGGCACAAAGGACAACGAAAGACGCACACGACACTGGCGCTACCATGGATCACATACCACGGATCACATTTATTGACTCGCCCAAGTTTCTACCCTTGTGAAAGCGAAGGTCCTGCAGTTGGCGTCCAGGGAGACTATTCTGATGCGTCCAAGGCTGCGTGGCGATGACTCGCTGGAATGGCTACCATGGTACCTGGACCACGTGTGCGCAGTCGCTACGAAGCGAAGCCTAGTTCAGGACTGAGCCGAGAGACCGCAGAACTGGCGCCATAGGGTATCGCAGACAAGATATGCCAGCGCCGGGCCCCCTGTCGGTAAGGCAGACGTCGGAGGTGACTGGCGCCGCCGGTTGCCAAGTACGGTTTTGAGCCGAGCCGAATGCTGGTAACTGCACAGCACTCCATTAGGATGGCGCAAAGCAGTGGACTGCGTATGTGCAAGGCGCCATCAGAAGCGCGGCTGAAAAGTGCAGGCCAGCATTCTAGAGTCGTGCGCAGGTCAGAAGGCTTGTGCCTTGCCGCCAAGGTGATAACAGCTAGAAGTGACTGCTGTCCGATCTCACCACGGCTGCCCCGAATGGTTGAGCCGAGCAAGAGGCAGCTCCATTGTAGCAGGTGGCAGCGACACCATCGGTACCAGACAGTAAGCGTGCGATTCTCCACCCAATATGCGTGACTACCGAAACCCTCTCAACATTCTTCAAACGTAGGTCCCAGGAGGGGTTACGGCGTCCGCAAGGGCCTCGTGGCAAATTGCTCCGCTCACTAGAAAACGTGTGTGGCGGCTACGCAAACTTTGAGGTAGAGGGGAGAAAATCCTTGAATAGAATAAGTCTACTCAGATCGCGTGAGGCTTGGAAAAAAAGACATGCTTACAACAATAAAGAAGGATATCCTGAAGTAAATGTTATCGATGACAGGATTATAACGCGTGAGAAAGCAGTTAATCGGCTTACAGAAAGCGGATTCCACTCATATTGCGCGGCTCTTTTAATGCCCCGCATAAATGTTTCGTAAGCGGCGACGGTTGCTCGAAGCCTTCTATGTAAGTATAACGAAAAAAGACAATGAACTGCGGTCTCGGCAGATGCAGTAATACTTTATGCAATTTATTTCTCACCTTCAAGAAAAAAAAAACGGCTGGCGGTTTAGCATTGCTAAGCACGGAATGTTGTGCGAAGACAGCTTTTTTTTTTTCAGGTGGACACCACTGCCACGTGCGTGAAAACGCGACTGAGGCGCATAGGGAGACAGTTATTCAAGTCTTCAAATTTTCATCATCATTGTCAATTTATATAATATATGCCGGTGGCCTAAGCCGCAGTGCCGCGTTTCTGCATCAATGTTGTAAATGCCAACGCGTATTGCATTATAGAGCCGTATTTCTGTCTCAACGTTGTCATGCTAACTCGTGCGGCGCACATTCGTGCCTGCCGGCACATAGCTCAAAGCGCGAATGTTAGATTGATTGGGGTATCAGTTGAAAATGTGCAATGAACAGCGCGAGTGTGTGTCTAACGCTAGGCGTTTTCGACTGCGGAGATTTCCTTTTACTCTCACGCAGTAACCAGCGAGGCTCACCTGTTCAGCGCAGTGGGTTCGAATCGCTGAGTCAGATATTTATTTGGTCTATTTATAGTTATTTATTTAACTCGGAACAAACCCACACACATCGCATGATTTTCGCAAACCCACAAACATCCTAAGATCTTGCTCGGGGTTCACGCATCTGAATTGTGCTTTCGTACTAATAAGTGACGCACTGTGGGAAGACTCATAAGCGGGCTTTCTACAATGCTGCTTTTAAGAGAGGTGTCATTACGTGGACAATAGGTGGGGTCACTGCATATGACTAACTCATATATGACTAAAGGTGCGCAAGTGATAATTTGCGGGGCGCCGTAGTCCCGCAGTGTTTGAAACAAATTCTAATGAAAGTTTTCTCCTCGACTATGAGACTTTTCACACCCATGAAACGCAGCAGATTGCCAAAGAACAAATGAAAAAAAAACTTAAGACGGTTATTACTATGTAACGCGAGACTCGGCGCTGACTGTTTAGGCGTTTAGTCACGTGACCACTGGTGTAGTCGCCACAGTGTAGTCGTGTAGTGTACCCCTGCACTGGCAGAAGGCTGTTCTAAAGAGAGCGACCCGTAGTCTTATGCGATCCCGGTCGACCGGTGCACCCTCTGATTACGCCGACGGCGACGGCGATGAGAAAGCCAGGAACGGCCGGGTTGCAGTGCTGGCAAAAAACGCTTGGGCTGCCCATTTTAGGCCTGAGTGGGCGCCTCGATGGCTATTCAAGTGTTTAAACAGACCGGACAGCCAACGTGGCTCATACGGCAGATACATGCGGGAAAATGCAAGCTCTGTTATGGAGAAGTGGGGATGACACCCTAAAGAAACTGCCTTACGGCGCAGTGACGAAGTCATGGTTTTGTGTTGGGAAAGCACTGGTATTCCCGCCTTCTGCCTACTTGGGTCCTACATAGCCTATATGTGTCCAGCATGGCCGTTGTACTGCCACAGTCCAGCCCCCTGTAGGTACCCAGTAAGAAGCCCATTACTGCCTGCCCATTTGGGTCCTAGAAAGCTCTCGTGTATTGTTTTTATGCATGCAGGCATCTGGGATCCTCTGCTGGTGTTATGCAGCAAGTCCACTGGGCTGCTTTTGTGGATCCCTCAGGAAGCCGAGTTGCAAATCAAGAAGATATCTCACGTCGTGCGCCCATGGCCAGTCCGTGCAGTGCCCAGAAGACCGCTGAAAGAAACGGTACCCGGAGGCGGTTATTTGAATTTCTGTTATAATAACCAGGTTGCTTAGCGTAGGGCTAATTTAGCCCCGATACGCCGCGACCGTTTTTATTTACGCATTAGTAGAAAAATTTACACCAATTCTACATTTTAGCACTTTACATCGTGCGTTTTAAGGTGACAGCTTTTTCAGTGGTTGCCAGGCAAGAAAAAGCTTCAAGTTGCGAGTCCAATGGCTCTGTGCATGGTATAGCTTGCAAACACGCGAAACTGGCAACTTTACCACCACTGGAACTCTGAGCTCATTAGTAAAGAGGGAAATGTACTGGTGACTTTAACCTTCACTACAAAAATAAAAATCGTCTGCAGACTTTCGTGCTCGCCTTCATGCAAACGCTTCTTGCTGTTGCTATACGCGGTACCGTGCTAAGCCCAGCACCTGGAGGGAGTGCATCACATATGTCACATCGCTGTAGATCATGAAAACCACGAGGGTGCAGCTGGTTGCTTACTGTGTAGTTTCACCGCGAGTTTCTTCTATGCGCATTTACTGTTGGACTACTTTCGTACAACGCTTTTGAATCCAGTGCGGTCTCAATGTAAATGGTGCAAAAATTCTAAGGCCAAGATGGGCCAAATCCTGCAAAAAAAAACGAATTACGGAAGCGCTCTGTATCTCTCGTAATATTTATCCTTGATTTGTGCCTGTTCTTGGTGTATATTGGAGAATGTGCTGTTCAGTACAAACTACTAGATTTTTACATTTGTAAGGCTCACGTGAAGAGGAATCCGCCCCATCACACTTGTCGACATGAACGAAGTAGCAGTTTTATCGGAACAAAATATGTGGATCCATTAACACAGAATACTTTAGCAAGGATTCTGAAGCAGTACCGTTGGCTTCCCGCTACCCCGCCCTTTATCTCTTAGCTATCCAGCAAGGCGCACGCGCCCTTAGAGTTCTTGAATGTAGCGGGTAGTTCTTGATTTCGTGCGTACTCACGCCAGCAATGAAGCAGTCGGGATACAACTGTAGACATTTATTTCACTGGGCAAGCAATGCTATTTTAACGCTATCAATACTCCCGTCTGGATGGCCTAAGCCATCCATCCATAGTCATCCTTGATCTACCTTCCCAACCAGCGCCCGACCACAACGTTCAAACAGCAGCAGCACTATCCACCAGCAACAGAATGTACCCTCCAGAATCGCGGATGCAATCAAATTCAAAGACGCAGTTCAAATACATGCAAATTCAGACTTCCAAACAAACAGAAGCACCACTCACCACAAGCAAACTTCCCAGCCCAATGGTGCAGCCTAAAGGGCCACCCAATTTTCATCCCTCCCGTGCAGCATCCCCCCACCTCTCCACCTTCTGCCCTCTCATGGAAGAGAAATTGATCGGCGCAACTTTCAGGCAATGTGATGCGAGAAAAAGGAAACGCCTCAAAGTAAAAAGCATCATTATAAAAGCTAATTTTGCATCCGCAATTCATTGTGCCAAACTAGACGCGCGCATGCCACCTTTCTTTCCACAGTCAACCGATATTTTTTTCTAGCTTTTCTCCTCGCCAGCCCCAATTTCTCGGTTGACCTGGCATTCTTCGGCAATGTTTGTCTTTCCGCCAAGCCCCACTGTCTTACTTTATCG
This sequence comes from Amblyomma americanum, assembly GCF_052857255.1. Lineage (NCBI taxonomy): Eukaryota > Metazoa > Arthropoda > Arachnida > Ixodida > Ixodidae > Amblyomma > Amblyomma americanum. The sequence continues at coordinate 115,987,417 of NC_135504.1, forward strand.
AAAAACACAACCGGCGCGAAGGATGCTCCTTTTAGGAATCGCGCACTTGGGGAAGAAGGCAATGCTCAAGTACCTTAGTTTGTTTCAGCTTGCCACGTGGCTGCACCTTCCCCACCGTCAGACCAAACAGAGAGCCGCTTCGTACTTTTTCTCCCATCGCGTGGAACACTGACAGCAGTCGAAGACACCGCACCGCTGAGAACGGTATAACCGTAGGCAGCAAAAGCAGGGACGGAGAGGCAATGGGTGCAAATGAGATGGCGGAAGGCACAGAAAACCCATCCAATGTTTCCTTTTTTCTGCTTTCTTTGCTACTTCAGAGACACCAGAAAGCAGAAAAGAACTTTGCAGCATGTCAAAAGTAAAATCGCAAGCGAGATATCGCTTGAGAAAATGATAACCTAGACAAATGTTAAGGTCGATGCTGCCTCGCGGGCTACATGGGTAAGGAGATAGATTGGTTCCTAATCGAACCGCAGTGTTATTTCTCCAGCTTGAAAGACAGCTTTTGTGCTTTTTTTACCTTTGCAACTTCATGGCTGCTCTAGCTGTAGTGCTGTTTTTCTGCGGTTGCCATGTTGTTGTTTTATATTGTGTGCACTCTAATAGCGAACAGGCATAAATGTGCGCTTTCATCTACCTTGGCAGGCTATTATTCCTTCGCTTGGCTTTAGGTGCCGGCCTTAATAAGTCGCGGTAGCAGAGCGACAGAGAACACATCATGACGTAGTTGGTTGTTCATCAGAATGAAAACAGAGCACAGTTCAAGAAGGACGCCGAGAGGGAAGCGCTTGTGTCTCGTTTTCTCTTTCTGTGTCCTTCGTGAAGTCTGCGTTGTTTTCATTGTGAGAGCGACAAAGGAAAATCTAAGGACCTGCATGACGGAGTGACGAAAACTCATCTTGCTTCTAAGCACAAAGTGTCTTTCCAGGCGCCGTTTCGTGATGGCGATTGCTTCTGGGATGATGAGGATGGAAAAGGCACACTTCCATTCTTTTTTTTTTGCCCCGCACTCAACATTCTTGACATTAAAGCACGAGAGACCCGCAAGACGGAAGAAAATAGATAAATTAGGCTCCTCGTTACAGTTTTCAAATAACCATTCTCTTCCTTGTTCGTCGATAAAGATTTGGAGACATTTGCCTGTGTTGTATTCACTAAAGAATGAAAGCATGAAGTAATTAGACAATTGAGAGACAAGAAAGGCCGACAACACGGATCGCGATTACAGGAGGAGTTCGTGTTGCACTCGAGGGAAAGTAAACAAAGCCCAAACGAGCTCCTTTTTTTAGAATATCTCCGTAGAACTGTGTTGTCCGAAAAGTAATGAAAACCAAACGCCGTTGCTATAAAAGTGCAGGCCGACATGTGACCACCTCTGGAATTACAAGCAGCAGGCCTTCGTTTCTTTCTCAGGACACACGAAGCGCTTGAAATTTAAAGTACATCCACGACTGTTCTTCTGTGCCATACGCTGCACGACAAAACTTAATAGCGGCATTCCCTTGACTGCTCCATGAGGGTTAAAGCAGATTGGGCATTTTGACTCTTCTCAGGACAAAGAAATAAACACTGAGAGTTTTAGCAATCATATGACAAGTTTGCATGACTGAATTTTTTTTGCCACGTAGTCGCAGTCATTGGCTGTACTGCAGAAGAAATGATATGTCGCAAATCAGACCGCTCATTCATGCATGTAATGCGAGCAGAATGCATAATTTTGGCGCTGAGCACGTGGGCTACATGTTTTTCCGATTTGTAAAGCCCTCCCTAATAATGTTGCTGTGCCACAACCTGCCGTGAAAACGAGATCGGTCTTTCGCACACGAAGCCCTGAATGCTCGAGCTTCTTATGCAAGAAGCTGTCAAGGCATCAAAGCGCAAGCTACTGTCTTTTGAGTGAATTTTTTTTACCACGCACTTTTATAGTACAGCTATTCAGAAATGTTAGGTTCCGTTTTGACATTGCAGAGCGGTTTTTTCTGAAGTATATCGCATTTTGCTGTTGACAACAATCTTCATGCCTTTAGCGTAAATATCCGAAACAATATTTGAATTTTTCGTGCGTCTTTACGAATTGTGCTTAGGTTCTTTTATTTAGAAACCAACACTGCTTATCCCGGAAAACTGAGTATGTGTTGGTCTTTCTTTTTCCGTGCAAATTTTCATGCGAACTATTTTCAGAGTTTTTCGGAGCCGCAGTTTTGAAAAAGAATAAGACAGTTGTAATTACCTGGACGAGAATATCTTTTCAGAGGCACCCTAGGCTCCTATCTTGCCTTAGTGCGTTACTTTATAGGGTTCTGCTTACACTGCTGTAGCGCATTAAAAAAAACTCGAATGCTGTGCTCACTTTACTCTCCACATCCTAAATTCTCCTCGCATTTACTACATTTGTTAGTACCCCTTCACTCCTAATAAAATCACGTTTAAGAAGCAGAAACCCGCGTTCGATGCATTACCATGCACCGCTAATTTTCCCAGCCTCGGTTCATACTTTCTGTGTCAGACCTATCCGCACAAGCCATCAATGGAAGAACTAAAATTTTCAAAGTGCAGCTCGTTATGGATCGTCACACGCTTACGTAGCAGCATAGGACAGATGTTGGAACTGCAGTGTAGCTGGCTATGGGTTCCCGTGGCCACAAGGTGGCGGTCATATACGCGCGGCACAATACATTCGGTCAGTACGCTTAGCGCGCTGAGTGAGGGCGACGAAGCTGCTAATAGCGCTGTCCGAACAAACGCGCAGTAGGTCAGGATTATGTTGTATGCGTGGCTGAAGCTGAAGCGTCTATATAAGTGAAACACGAAATGTGGCAGGGTTGATCACGTGGGACCGGCCGCAGAAACATGGAGTGACACAACTAAGCATGTCGCCAGTGGTGACACGGGTAGCACGAACTATATAACCTGCAGGTGGCGACACACAAAAAAACGCAAGCTTAATATATTGTGACGTTCCTTGTGTGTGCTACGAGTGTCCGCGTACGACGGCGCGGCGTAGACGAAGCCCCCAGTGCCGGCGAAAGCACTCAAGGGAAAACAATTCAGCTGGAAGAGTGGAGATCGGCGACAGCCGGTCTCGTTTTGGAAGAAGTCAGCACACATGTTTCTACTGTATATGGCTGCAAGCAACTTGAGTGGGATTGCTTTCGGGCCTGCCGCCATGGACCGCACAGAAAAGACTCAGGTGACAGCTGCGTTCAATTACCGAGCCATACTCGTTGAGATTGAACGACCAAAACGAAGGGGTTTAAGCACAACCGGACCCCCTTTCCATAGTGTCGGCACGTGTCGAACGCCGCCGCCGCGGGGACGGGCGTTATCTTCCCCAATTGCCGTGACTGTGTCGAGGACAAAGGGCCTCGTTTCGGCGGGCCTGGCCCCGTTGCAAGACGGCGGGCATCATCAATTACCGAGCCATACTCGTTGATAGTGAACGACCAAAACGAAGGGGTTTAAGCACAACCGGACCCTCTTTCCATAGTGTCGGCACGTGTCGAACGCCGCCGCCGCCGCGGGGAGACGGGCGTTATCTTCCCCAATTGCCGTGACCGTGCCGGGGACAAAGGGGCCTCGTTTCGGCGGGCCTGGCCCCGTGACAAGACGGCGGGCATCATCACCAAACGCTTCACTGGACGACTATAAGGTTGAGCTAGAATCGCGCTTGCAAGTGGCGAGGGACATCGCAAAGGAGGCCTTAAAGAAAGCGGTGAAGCGCAGGAAGGAGGTGCACGATCGCAGTGCTAGAGACGCGCCGTTTGATGTGGGGGACAGCGTGTACATTGAAAACTGCCAAAGGCAGATTGGGCTAGCTCGTAAGTTCCAGACGAAGTGGAGAGGACCGTTCGAGGTTGTCGAGAAGCTTTCTCCGGTAAACTTCAGAGTCCGAGACGTGAACCGGCGCTTGATAAGGATACACGCAAATCGCCTCAAGTCGGCACCGGTTCAGTATTCACGAAATGAGGAAAGGGAAAGCGCGGATTTTCATGGGGACAGAAGAGAAGCGGAGCGCGCAGATAGTTCGCAAGAAACGCCCTCTCCTGCATTTGTTCAGCAGGCGCCAGAGGTGATGGCCGGAGTGCCACCGGATTTACTTCATGCATTGCTAGAAGAAGAAGAAGCGCGCGAGGTTGCCGCGCAGATAACGCCAGGAGAGGCTCCTGCCACGAGCCCTCGCGAGTCTCAAAGCAGACAAAGGGTCACAGACTTACTTGGTATGACACATGAAGGCCGATATCCGCTGCGAAATCGGAAAGCTAAGTCGGACTAATGGCGTAAACAGAGCGGAGTTGTGAACTGGTTAGAATTGTGTAATGCCGCAGCTCATAATATTGCTATGTGCTTATGTTTTAAGATATCGGAGTTGGTAGTTAAACCTTTCTGTCATTAAGTAACACCTTCACAGGAGAGCATGCGGAGCGCATGCAGAAGCAGCCCTACTTCCCTTCTTTATCTATATTTTTGTTTGTGCCGTGATCGTGCTAGAAGTGGGAGCTCCTTTGTAACTGTGGTAAAATTATTTCGTCCAGGTTGGACTAGAAAGGAGAGGCTTGGGTGCTGAGTTTCATGTTTATCTGTAAAAGAAGATCAGTGCTGCGCCTGGAGACGCCAGTTATGACAGCTGAGGCATATGGTGTTGTGCAGTGGTGTTGAGTGCAGCGAAAAGTGTTTTGTCGGACGCACTGTGCGAGGCGATTCAGAAAGCGAAGGGGAGCTGCATGGACTGAAATGTTCGGAGAACATTCTTCTGGAGGGTGAGCGAGTGTGACGTTCCTTGTGTGTGCTACGAGGGTCCGCTTTCGACGGCGCGGCGTAGACGGAGCCCCCAGTGGCGGCGAAAGCACTCAAGGGAAAACAATTCAGCTGGAAGAGAGGAGATCGGAGACAGCCGGTCTCGTTTTGGAAGAAGCCAGCACATGTTTCTACTGTATATGGCTGCAAGCAACTTGAGTGGGATTGCTTTCGGGCCTGTCGCCATGGACCGCACGGAAAAGACCCAGGTGACAGCTGCGTTCAATTACCGAGCAATACTCGTTGAGAGTGAACGACCAAAACGAAGGGGTTTAAGCACAACTGGAACCCCTTTCCATAGTGTCGGCACGTGTCGAACGCCGCCGCCGCCGCCGCGGGGAGACGGGCGTTATCTTCCCCAATCCGTGACCGTGCCGGGGACAAAGGGGCCTCGTTTCGGCGGGCCTGGCCCCGTGACAAGACGGTGGGCATCATCACCAACCCTCCCGAGCACATCCCAGGACAAGGGACCACTTTCCCGGCCTTTTAGTGACCTCGCGTTCCGGCCTTGAGTGGCGAGTGTCATTTAATGGAGAACGAGGTCGGTGACCCGCAGGAACCGTCAGCGGGCCAGAGACCATCTACCACCGCCGACGCTACCTCGACGACAACCTTCTTTCTCTCGGACTCAACACGTGACGGGGGCGAGACCATAAATGCGGTGGTGTGTTTGTGCGCCCAAGTGAAAGCCCTAGGCCCCTCCCACTCCGGCGTGGGCGTCCTCAACCTAGGGAATGTGGGGAATAAGAAGGATATAAAAATCGACAAGGAGTACGGAAGAAGGAACGCTCAGGACGACATCGTTCGCCAAGGGGGCCTTCAGCGCCGAAGCCCGACGGCGTGCAGCTTCTGCCAGCAACCGTTGGAGCTCAACTCCGGAGCCCCTCCATCGTCCCCATGAAGTCGTCGGCACGTAATCTCGGACACCCCATCCTCTGATGTATAATCATAATTATGTATAATTATTGAATATATCCGTTTGTTTAAACTGAGCCATACGGTGTCTCTTTGCCTCTCCGTCCCGTGTGGACCTGCGCATTATTGGGGGTCGTCACACTGGTGTAAGAAGTGGGGTCTCAAAAACAAATGTCCTCTGAATGCTGCGACATTCATGACGTCAAAATTGTAATCAAAAGGGAATCACGGGACTGATTGTGGGACTTTTACCCCCATTTGAGAGGCTTGAGGCACAAGAGGGCTTGAGCGAAAAAAAAATGGCTGTATCTGAGGGAGCTCCCACTCCACAGCCGTCGCTCGGAGCAAGCATGCTGGCATTAGGAAGCGTCATTCCGACGTTTACGGGAGATAAGACAGGGGTTCCAATGTGCGATTTCTTTTCCATGCTAGAAGAGATTGGGAAAATGGGGGGATGGTCCAATGCTCAAATGCTGGGAATGGCGAGGTGTAAGATGGCAGGACCTGCTCATGATTTTGCATGGCGCGACGAAAAAGTAAAATGCACAAAATCATTTGCGGAATTTAAGAAGCTCGCGTTTGAGCATTTCGACACTGAACCACGTCACGTGCGGGTACAGAGGTTCCGTGACGCCGGACAGAAGGTAGGGGAGGACGTGCGAACGTTTGCGTCGCGGCTGCAGCGCCTAGCACGCGATACGTTAAGCAGGGAGGAGGAAGGAGACCAGCTAAAGAAGAAATACGCAGAGGATCTACTTAAAGAGGAAATGACCGCTTTGTTCTTGGCTGGTCTGCAAGACCCCGTGCGCCGGTTCGTGCTCTCGCGCAAGCCGAGCAATTTCGACCAAGCCGGGGCGGCCGCCTTGGATGAGGAACGAAATGAGGCGTTAACGACAGCCGCAGCGAGAGTACGCGTCATAGAGAGAGCGGTGCTCAACCCTGAGGTTGCTCTCTTGACAGAGCAGTTAGATCGCTTAGAACAGCTGCTATCTCAGCAGGTGGAACGCCAGGTTGAAGCGCGCGCTCAACAGCGCCCATTCGCTGGAAACCGGAGACCGCCACCAAGCTACAGGAGCGGTATGCGAGATTTTGAAGAAATCGTATGCTTCGCTTGCCAGGGTCGCGGACACATCGCCAGGTTCTGCCAAAACGTGCGCCGTGGTGAGCCACAAAGAGAAGCAGGCGAGACACGCCCTAAGCAAGCCTACAGCGGGGCTCCAGAAACCGAGACAAAAAACTAGATAGTCATCCCCATGCTGAGGAGCGTGGGGAGGGAGCAGTGGATGATGAGGTGGTGGTGGTTTGTGTGGCCGACGAGGCATGCCCTGTTGTGCGTTGCAAGTTAAATGGTTGTTGCATGGAATTGTTGATAGATACGGGGTCAAAGGTGACATTGCTTAAGGAGAGCAGTTTTAACACGCTTCGAAGGAAGGGGGACCGCGAGGTGTTGGAAGCGTCTGGTGGTATGGCAACCAAATTTGTAGGCATAACGGGGGATCCTCTTGGCATAAGTGGACTCTACCGGTTACACTTCTCTCTCGGCGGAATTGCATTGGAGCACCCCTGCTACGTATGCCCGGACACGGTGTCTCTGCCAAACGGAGTGTCAGGTATATTAGGGCAGGATTTTTTGAGAAAAGAGAAGGTAGTAGTCTCATTCTCTGAGGAAGAGGTTAATGCGGGCGGCTCAAAAGTTCCGTTCTTGAACAGGAGAGGGGCTGAGATTCGCATTACCGATATTGACACTCGTCAAACAGTGGGATCATTGGAGAAGGTATATTCGCGGGTTGCCCTCAGGCTGGTCGATGAGGCGGTCGTCCTTCCTTGGTCGGAGCACATTTTGTACGCGTGTGTGCCTTCAGATGTAGAGAGCGGCGCCGTGGGAGTGCTTGAGCCGGTAGACTCTCTCAGCAATGGCCTGAAGGCAGCCGCGTGCCTCGTGACAGTTAATGACGCCCACAGAGTGCCCCTACGGGTGGTTAACTGTAGCCAGCAGCCACTGAGCCTTCCCAAGAACAAAACATTGGCTGTCTTCACCTCTGCGATAGAGAAACGTGAGCCCACCGATACGGTACTCGCAACTGTAGAGCATGCTAGTCCTTCGGCTGCTCCAAAGGCGTCGTTCAATCTTTCTCACGTAAAATCCAGAGATAGGGAGGCTCTGGCTGGTTTGCTGAACGACTACTCGGAGGTATTCGCCGCGTCCAACCTGGATTTGGGCTGATGTGGCGTTATAAAGCACAGGATAGAAACCGGCTCTTCATCGCCCGTTTACCAGCGTGCGTACAGGATTCCTTACTCCCAACGTGAGGAGATGGAGCGGCAGGTGCAGGACCTGATTGATCGCGGCATTGTCGAACACTCAAAGTCACCCTGGGGAGCACCAGCACTATTGGTGGAAAAGCCAGATGGCTCGTATCGATTGGTAGTGGACTACCGCAAACTAAATGCCGTAACTCGCATCGATCCATACCCCATCCCTAATATACAGGAGACGCTTTCTCAGCTGGGCTCTGCCAGGTACTTCACGGTAGTGGACATGGCGGCGGGATTCTGGCAGATAGCAATGGATCCGGCAGATGCCGAGAAAACGGCATTCAACACGCCCTCAGGGCACTATGAATGAAAAAGAACGCCGATGGGTCTGGCCAACAGCCCTGCTGTCTGGCAGAGAACCGCAGTTGTTATCCTGGCAGATCTTCTGGGGAGGCTGTGCTTCGTGTATATGGATGACATAATCATATACAGTGACAGTTTTGAGAACCATTTGCGCGATATTGAGCAGGTTTTGGTGCGCCTAAGAGGAGCAGGTCTCAAGCTGAAGCCCTCTAAGTGCCAATTCCTCAAAAACGAGGTGAAATACCTCGGGCACGTTGTTTCAGCTGACGGCGTGCGACCGGACCCTGAGAAACTAAGGTGTGTCTCGGATTTTTCATCACCGACTAGCGTCCGCCAGGTCCGGCAGTTTCTCGGCCTGATCGGTTACTACCGAAGGCACATAGAGGCATGACTTTCATTTGAGCTAGTTGGTTGTAGCTTGACATGGTTTACGCAAAAAAGCGCACAGGCGCTAAATGACGAAGGCATGCAAACTCAAGACAGGACTTGTCTTCGTCTTTTAGCGCCTGTACGCTTTTTTTGCGTAAACCATGTCATGCACATAGAGGAGTTCGCCAAGCTCGCTAAGCCGCTCACCGCCCTAACAGCCAAAAGTGTCGCCTTACGCTGGGACGAAAACGCGGAGGATGCTTTTGGGGCCCTGAAAAGGAAGCTAATGAGTGCACCGCTGTTGCGCCACCCGGATTTTAATTTGCCCTTCGTTATGGCCACAGATGCATCAAAGTTCGCAGTTGGTGCCGTGCTATCTCAGGTTATCGAGGGCAAAGAACATCCCGTTGCTTTTGCTAGCCGACAGCTGAGCCCCACAGAGCAAAAGTACGGAGCTACAGAAAGGGAGTGCATCGCCGTTGTCTGGGCAGTAAACCACTTCAGATGCTACCTTTACGGCCGCAAATTGAAGCTAGTCACAGACTGCCATCCTCTGAAATGGGTGATGAGTGTCAGGGACCCTAGCTCGCGACTCGCTAGATGGAATCTACACCTGCAGGAATACTGCTTTGAAGTGGAGCACAAGTCAGGAGAGACACATCTGAATGCTGATGCACTCAGCCGCACAGCTGCCGTGGCAGCTATAGATGAGTTTGTCCCCGTAGTCGACCCCGCCGAATTACGCACAGAGCAGTGCAAAGATCCTGACCTGAAGCGGATAATCGAAAACTTAGAGGGCGCACCGTCTCACCCCGAATAGCTAGGTTATTTCATTGGCAAAGACGGCACCCTGTGTCGGCGCACGAGGCCAACCAGGAAAGGGAGACCAGAGAAAACCGCTTGGGAGAGAGTCCTCATAACTCGGTCGTTGACAAAGAGGGTTCTTCGCGCGTTTCACGATGCGCTATGCGCCGGTCATTTTGACGTAGCGAAGACACGCAGGCGTGTGGAGCGTTTGTACTTTTGGAGTGGCATGCGACAGGATGTTAGAGACTACTGTGCGAAGTGTCATTCCTGTCTCGAAAGAAAAACACTCAAGGGATGAAGGCCAGCTCCAATTCAGCCGTTCCCTGAGGTTTCGGCTCCCTTCGAGCGGACAGGTATGGACATACTGGGCCCATTGCCCACGACCACTTCCGGAAACAGGTACATTTTAGTATTTGGCGATCACCTTTCAAAATACGCGGAAGCGGTAGCATTCCCAGATCAGAAGGCAGGCACGGTTGCAAGAGCATTTGTCGAACAGATCGTGCTCCGACGTGGACCCCAGGCAACTCTTGACAGCTCGGGGAACGAACTTCGTGTCGCAGCTAATGAGGAGAGTTTGCGAGCTGCTTATGATCGCTAAGAAGCAGACAACACCGTACCATCCGGCTTGCAACGGCGCGGTGGAGCGACTGAACCAAACCGTGGCCGGGTTCCTGTCACATTTTGTTTCGCGCGACCAGCGGGACTGGGACTTGTGGCTCCCGTATGCGATGTTTGCCGGGCGAATCGCCATTCTTTCTTCTCTACGGCCGAGACCCGGACCAGCCTAGTGAAGTGCCATAGGGCCCCCGTCGTGTCCCATACGCTTCACTGGACGACTATAAGGTTGAGCTAGAATCGCGCTTGCAAGTGACGAGGGACATCGCAAAGGAGGCCTTAAAGAAAGTGGCGAAGCGCAGGAAGGAGGTGCACGATCGCAGTGCTAGAGACGCGCCGTTTGATGTGGAGGACAGCGTGTACATTGAAAACTGCCAAAGGCAGATTGGGCTAGCTCGTAAGTTCCAGACGAAGTGGAGAGGACCGTGCGAGTTTGTCGAGAAGCTTTCTCCGGTAAACTTCAGAGTCCGAGACGTGAACCGGCGCTTGATAAGGATACACGCAAATCGCCTCAAGTCGGCACCGGTTCAGTATTCACGAAATGAGGAAAGGGAAAGCGCGGATTTTGATGGGGACAGAAGTGAAGCGGAGCGCGCAGATAAATCGCAAGAAACGCCCTCTCCTGCATTTGTTCGGCAGGTGCCAGAGGTGACGGCCGGAATGCCACCGGATTTACTTCATGCATTGCTAGAATAAGAAGAAGCGCGCGAGGTTGCCGCGCAGATAACGCCAGGAGAGGCTCCTGCCACGAGCCCTCGCGAGTCTCAAAGCAGACAAAGGGTCACAGACTTACTTGGTATGACTCATGAAGGCCGATATCCGCTGCGAAATCGGAAAGCTAAGTCGGACTAATGGCGTAAACAGAGCGAAGTTGTGAACTGGTTAGAATTGTGTAATGCTGTAGCTTATAACATTGCTATGTGCTTCTGTGTTAAGATATCGGAGTTGGTAGTTAAACCTTCGTGTCATTAAGTAACACCTTCACAGGAAAGCATGCGGAGCGCATGCAGAACTTGCCCTACTTCCTTTCGTTATCTGTAATTTTGTCTGTGCCGTGATCATGCTAGAAGTGGGAGCTCCTTTGTAACTGGGGTAATTTTATTTCGTCCAGTTTGGACTAGAAAGGAGAGGCTTGGGTGCTGAGTTTCATGTTTATCTGTAAAAGAACATCAGTGCTGCCCCTGGAGACGCCAGTTATGACAGCTGAGTCATATGGTGTTGTGCAGTGGTGTTGAGTGCAGTGAAAAGTGTTTTGTCGGACGCACTGTGCGAGGCGATTCAGAAAGCGAAGGGGAGCTGCATGGACTCAAATGTTCGGAGAACATTCTTCTGGAGGGTGAGCGAGTGTGACGTACCTTGTGTGTGCTACGAGGGTCCGCGTTCGACGGCGCGGCGTAGAGGGAGCCCCCAGTGGCGGCGAAAGCACTCAAGGGAAAACAATTCAGCTGGAAGAGAGGAGATCGGCGACAGCTGGTCTCGTTTTGGAAGAAGCCAGCACACATGTTTCTACTGTATATGGCTGCAAGCAACTTGAGTGGGATTGCTTTCGGGCCTGCCGCCATGAACCGCACGGAAAAGACCCAGGTGACAGCTGCGTTCAATTACCGAGCCATACTCTGAGAGTGAACGACCAAAACGAAGGGGTTTAAGCACAACCGGACCCCCTTTCCATTGTGTCGGCACGTGTCGAACGCCGCCGCCGCGGGGACGGGCGTTATCTTCCCCAATTGCCGTGACTGTGCCGAGGACAAAGGGCCTCGTTTCGGCGGGCCTGGCCCCGTTGCAAGACGGCGGGCATCATCAATTACCGAGCCATACTCGTTGATAGTGAACGACCAAAACGAAGGGGTTTAAGCACAACCGGACCCTCTTTCCATAGTGTCGGCACGTGTCGAACGCCGCCGCCGCCGCCGCGGGGAGACGGGCGTTATCTTCCCCAATTGCCGTGACCGTGCCGGGGACAAATGGGCCTCGTTTTGGCGGGCCTGGCCCCGTGACAAGACGGCGGGCATCATCACCAACCCTCCCGAGCACATCCCAGGACAAGGGACCACATTCCCGGCCTTTTAGTGACCTCGCGTTCAGGCCTTGAGTGGCGAGTGTCATCTGATGGAGAACGGAGGTCGGTGACCCGCGGGAACCGTCAGCGGGCCAGAGACCGTCTACCACCGCCGACGCTACCTCGACGACAACCTTCTTTCCCTCGGACTCAACACGTGACTGGGGCGAGACCATAAGTGCGGTGGTGTGTTTGTGCGCCCAAGTGAAAGCCCTAGGCCCCTCCCACTCCGGCGTGGGCGTCTTCACCCTAGGGAATGTGGGGATAAGAGGATATAAAAATCGACAAGGAGTACGGAAGAAAGAACGCTCAGGACGACATCGTTCGCAAAGGGGGCCTTCAGCGCCGAAGCCCGACGGCGTGCAGCTTCTGCCAGCAACCGTTCGAGCTCAACTCCGGAGCCCCTCCGTCGTCCCCATGAAGTCGTCGGCACGTAAGCTCGGACACCCCAGCCTCTGATGTATAATCAATAATCATGTATAATTATTGAATATATATGTTTGTTTAAACTGAGCCAAACGGTGTCTCTTTGCCTCTCCGTCCCGTGTGGACCTGCGCATTATGGGTGTCGTCACAATATCAAGCCAGTGTTTTTTCTTTCCTTCAAAGACAGAAGAAATTTGCTATTACTTTCACTTCGTCCAGGTTTGTGCGACTACATTTCGCTAATTTCTAGAAGAAAAATATGGTTTTTCTACCAATGGAGGTTTTATTTTATTTTATAACAATGCGGTTACACTAAGAGTACTGATTTTAAAGCCCCAAAACAGGGCAGTGAGTGAAATGTAGGTATATGGACGTGAGTTGTACGATCGTACGAGGAATTAGTCTCATTAACAGTATTGTACGCGAGAATACTTCTTATTTTTTCTTCCACATTTAAATTTCAAACGGTGTCACACGGTCTAAAGACAAAACCTATGTGAGTCTTCTATGCACAAAGCACGCGGGTTGAAACGGCGAAAGGCGGTTGTCGCGTTCATGGTAATTACTACCAGTTCTTATTCTCATTGCATTTGATTTTCATGAAGAACCTGAGAGGGGCATAAACATAAGTAATAGCTACAAAGATCACGCTGAGCACGTGTTAAAGCAAGAAAATATGACTGGTATGGTCTTCTTTGAAGTTGAAAGAGCACGTGACTGCTGCAATGCAGTTGCGTGCTTTTTCAAGGCTCGGAGCTGCCTGGCAACCACATGTCTGGTCCTCTGTTATCAATGTCAGATTACACCCGAATTGCTTACTTGAGGTCCCACTGAAGCTCATGTATTACTGCGCCATTTCTATGAGGGGCGTCGGGCACTTTCACCATGTTGGGTGTCGAATATACAGGCACTCCTCTGCACAGGCTAAGCCTAGGTGGGGAGCAGTGTATACAGATGCACTTGCGCACATCTGTAGGCGCATGGGCATGAATGCTATGAATGGATGGACAAGAGAGGCCAGACAACAAAAATTACAAATTAAAATGGCTAGGGCACTTCATTAAAAAATTAAATATATCCTAGGCTATTTAACCGACATCTGCACGAAACAAAAAAAAAGAAATTGCGGTTTCGAACGGCTTTATCTTGTCCTGGAGAGCGATTAAGATTAAAATTTGTTTTTTTATTATACAGGCTAAATAACAGCGAATGCAGGATAATATAAAAGAAACGGGAATCAGCAAGGTGGTGCCGTTGCTCAGAAGGGGGGTCTAAATGTTACTCAGGAGGAGGAGGAGGAGGAGGAGGAGGAGGAAAGGCAGGGAGATTAACCACACGAATAGCCGGTTTGCTACCTTGCACGGGGGGAAAGGGGTGAGGGGAGAAAAAACGTGACTCAAAATGCTGAGAAATACTGAGAAATGTGACTCAATATATAGGAAAACTGTAGCGTTTAACGAGGACACTGCAGGTTATTTTGTTGAGTCAATGAGTGGTATATTGGTTAAACTCTGCAAATTCCAGTGTTTCTAAATCTTAACAGCTGTTCGGAATTACCCGCATATCACTTGAAATAAATTTGTGCTCGAATCAGTGTAGTCTGTTTCCTCGAACGCTGCGGAACGTTGTTGGCAAGAATAAAGAATGGCATATCACTGAGAACTAATGTAGTTTTTTTGTTTAAATATACTTTTCGCCGTAATTTTCGTAGAAGTCTATCGAAAAACACACTCTTAATAACTATCGTCGAGTATCGCTCAGAAGCATTCCGTCCAAGGTCAGGGAACAAGTTATTTTGTATGCTTGCAAATTTTTAAAAGCTAATTCCTTCTTCAGTAGTTTCCAGCATGGCTTCCGCCAAACATTTTTCTGTCTCACTCAGATTTCATGTTCCACTCATGAATTTTTTCTTATTAAACTGACCACATTGAACTTCGATGCTAAGGCACTTTCGTGCCTGAACTATTTTCTACCTAGCCCATCTGAAGAATTAACGGCAGATAATATTGGCTCCCTATTTTTGCTAGTTGATTCCGATGTGCCTCAAGTTTCAATCTTGTGACCTTCGCTTTTCCTCAGATGCATGAAAGACTTGGGTCAAACGTTAGTTTATCAGTTCAGTTTGTGCCTTTTCTGATAATTGTGCAATCTATTGTAAAATTAACGACGAATGGGAGGTATTTATTATAAAATTGATATTAACAGCATTTCCGATTGGTGTCAGCGCTGGAATGTAGAACTCAACTTTAACAACTGTATGCATATGCGTGCCACTCGCGTCCGCACAGCGGCACCTACGTAGTACAACAATGATCCTCTTCAATCTGTATCTTCCCAAGATTATGTAATGATCACGTAACTAGTAACTTGTTATGAAAACTACATGTCCATCACGTCAATATTTATGCTAGCCGTGCGCTTGTCTACTTCAGAAGAAGAAAATTTTTCGCTTTATTCTAGTCCACTAAACTTCTTTACATAAATTTTGTTCTTCCAAAGTTGAACTATGCAGCTTCTGTCTAGGGCCCAGGCGTCGTTTCCCACATCACAGAATTGAAAAGTGTGCAGAATCGCGCATTTCGCTTTATATTGTCTATCAGCACGCTTCTAGCGTGACTGCCATGAACGCCTTTATGTCACGGCCGCTTAAAATGGAACAGAGAATAGTACTACGGCTACATATATTTCATAATTTTTCCACTGAAACCTACATTTGACAAATTTCTAACACAACCATCCTACACTTCACGCGTTTATCACCGTCAAAAGGCGAGAATTCCACCTTGGTGCACTAATAATAATCGTTTTTTGTGGAAAGGAAATGGCGCAGTATGTCTTACATATCAGCGGACACCTGAACCGCGCCGTAAAGGAAGGAATACAGGAACGACTGAGAGAAGAAAGGAAGAAAGAGGTGCCGTAGTGGAGGGGTCTGGAATAAATTCGACCATCTTGGGATCTTTAACGGGCATTGACATCGCACAGCACACGGGTGCATTATAGTTTTTCCTCCATAAAAAAGCATGCGCCGTGGTCAGTTTCGAGTCCGGGTACTCCGGATCAGTAGTCGAGCGCCCAAACCGCTGAGCCACCGCGGTGGGTGCGCTAACGTTTTCCATGACTCTTTCATTGCAGCACTTATAACACTCTGAAGCGAGTGAAATTTTGCAGAAAATTGCGGACGTCATTGCTTTTTAAGAAGCTGTTACCAGCCTTTTTTCCAAATCTGTAGCAATACATTTTGCGGTGGTTTTTTAAACAAATGCAATGCTTTGTTGGGTGCTGCTGATTTTGTATTTCGATGTCTTGTTGCACACTCGTTAAAATGTGCTGCATAATGAAAATTTAGTTTCGTGTAATTTTATGCTCTTATGTAGTTTACGATGCTTTGATTCACCCACCGCCCTCTGTGGTGCCCTTGGGCTCTTAGAAAAATAAGTAAAACAAAATGTACAGAACCGCAGTGCCGCACTTTTTACCATGAACAGAATCTTCCTTTCCTGCATGTTCTGGAACACAAAAAAACTTTCAGTCCTAACGTGTAATTTTAGAGATTCGGCAGTAAGAATTTCGTTTGGAAGAAAAAATATCAGGACACCTCTACTCAAAACCAAAAGCTCGGGCAAAAAGATCCGCGAAAAGCTCAAAATAACGATATTTTAACAGCGAGAAATGGGGTTAAATTTCGGGCAAGCTTTGCGATAGCACGATGTAATATTTTCGTGGACGTTGTTGTAGAGGGTTAGGGCATACGGCCAACATGTTCCCATTATTGAAGCCATGGAAAGAAATTGCGACATGAGTCGTGATAGGAAGCAGGCAGGAAAGTTGGCACGGAGGCTTGCGCCAAAAGAGGCCTAATGAGAAAGTCGAGACGAAATTCTTGCAGCAATCACGGTGACAAGGTATCTGCGAATCGAGAGCAGCTGTGTGTGGCTCTGCAGATTCCTAATAGAATGGCATCCTGTCGTCAACAGTACAATTTTTGATAAGAACAGTACACATAGTTGACACTGAGGCTGTTGCAGCATTCCATGGCGGTTTTATGGGTCGCCCATCCCTGCCAGATGAAAAATCACACTTCAAGGCAATAACAAAGCGAGAGAAGGAACCTAATAAATGCGAGCATCAGAGAAGGAAAGAGAGGTTAGTTAAGCGGAAGAAGAAAGTAGTTTGCTTCCTGCAGTAAGGGTAATTGATGAGGTGATATAAAGATGAAGGTGAAAAAAGGGTGAAACGTGAGAATGACCTCAGTGTGGAAAGTCAGTCAGCATGCGGGGATGTCACAGCCTACCTTTCAGGCCCGACGTTGTCAAGAACCGGAGCAGTGGCTGGGAGGCCTTCAAACGTCGACGATCGTCAAGACCTTTGACAGAGAACCTTCATCTTAATGGGCATGAATCTAGATGCTAAGCGCACCGTAGAGAGTGGTATTATTTGAGCATTTCTGTACAATTATGAAATAGAAGTGACGCGGAAAATTTTCTTTTTATGCCTTTTTTTTGAGTGATAGCTTAACTGGCCGCGAACTTGCGATTTCACCGTGGCCACACTCCGAGGAGGCACATGGCGTCACAACGCCCCTCACCGCGGATAATAAAGCAAAAGCTTAACTGGCCGCGAGCTTGCGATTTCGGCGTGGCCGCACTCCGAGGAGGCACACGACGTCACAACGCGCGCCTCACATGTCTCGTTGGACACCCGAACCGCGCTTTCTTCTTTCCATCCCTCCTTTATTTCTTCCTTTACGGCGTGGTTCGGGTGTCCACCCAGATATGTGAGACAGTTACACTGCTTTGCGCGCTCTCCGCGCCATCTGGCATGACGTCACACTGCGCGGCTCGCCGCCGCCAGTTCCAGTTCCAGTTCCAAAAACTTTTATTTCCATCAGAAATGGAGGCCCTCTACTCCCTACCCCTGGCGCGCCGGCCTAGGGGCTGAGGCCAGGGCCTCCGCGACTAGATGCAGGCAAAGAGTTGTTGGCTTAGGAGTGCAAACTGCTGGGCTAGTTGGTTCATATTGCATAGAAAAGGAACCAGCGAAAATAGACGCAAGACAAGAACAAAGGAGGCACACACCACAACGCTGGACTTACAACTGATTTATTGCGATGAAGAATTGCTCTTTTTAAAGGAATTTCCTGCCTGCGCACCCACCCTACAGACAATACACTTCGCGCACCACATGATGACATGCCTACTATAACGATAAAAACTTGTACTCCTTTTCAGTGATAATCACAGACAGCTCACTGACGCATTTCTGCTTATTCTTTCTGATCGTGAATGCCTCCAATAGCTCACGCTCACGTTTAGATTTCCCCCGCCCGATAATGCTGGCAATGTGAAAACTAGGAGAACATTTGCAGTCCTTTACATGTAAGGCTAGATTGCTGCCTGTGCCTGTGCCCAAA
Organism: Amblyomma americanum; assembly: GCF_052857255.1. Classification (NCBI taxonomy): domain Eukaryota; kingdom Metazoa; phylum Arthropoda; class Arachnida; order Ixodida; family Ixodidae; genus Amblyomma; species Amblyomma americanum. Next base: position 116,005,440 of record NC_135504.1, read on the forward strand.
GTTGTGCGATGTGGCCTCAGGCGCTCATTCAAGCATGCTCCAGTTTGGCCTATGTAGATTTTCCCGTATGACAATGGGATTGAATACACCACGCCCACTGCGCATGTGGTGAACATAGTCTGGTGTTTCGTGTTGCAAACACCAGTTCTGCGCATGTCTGCAAAGGTTTGGGCGCACAAACCGGACATTTTGCAAGGAGCAGAAAATGCCATAGTGACACCAAACTTCTGAGCCACTTTTTTCAGACCATGTGAAGCCTTGTGGAAGTAAGGCATCACTTCCAACTTTCTTGTTGGCACTTCTACTGGCCTGGCATCCTTTGAAGATAACTTCAGTTTTTTCCCCAAGGATTCCGCCACCACCAGCAAAACCGAGGGAGGAAACCCAGAACATTGTAGCCGTTCAACCTGCTCCGCCAAACTTTGCTGCATCACATGAGGGCAACTCTTCTTTATGGCATTCAAAAAACATAAGTTTGCAATGCTGCGCTTCACTAACTTAGAATGGGCCGAATCATACGGCAACAGTGCCTTCTTAGACCTGGGCGCATATTTCCAGCACACGTGTTGATTGGGTAAAAAAAGTCAATTCTAAATCCAGGAACCTAATGGTCTTGTCAGAAGGAATCTCATGCGTAAAAACCAATTTCTTAGAACAAGTGCTAAAAATATTTAAAATCTGGTCTGCCACAAGGGTAAACTGGTCAGTTTCGGTTAAGTTCAAAATTACTAAAAAATCGTCAACATATCTAAGAACCCTTGCAACACGTGTGTCGTTTAGAGATCTTTGTAGCATCGAGTCAAATTTTGCCTGGTGCCTCGAGGGCTTGGTGCCTGCGGATCCTTTTGTTGTGCAGGGTTCAATGAGCCTGGTGGAGTGCCTCAATCGCGGTTTCCCCGACGCTAATGCAGCCTTCTCGGTGGACATTGTGGACTTGTTTTATTCTGTGCCCCATGACAAACTTTTTATTGCTGTGCGCGAATTCATTGAAAGATCTGGGACAATTTCCTTCCAGAATAAGTGTGGCATCACTTTAGAATCCTTCCTCGAACTTTTAAAAGTGTACTTGAATTCTACGATAGCACAGCATGAAGATGAGTATGTTGTGCAAAAACATGAAATCTGTATCGGCTCCTGTGTTGCGCCGGTGCTGTGCAACATTTTTTTAGCAAAATTTGACTCGATGCTACAAAGATCTCTAAACGACACACGTGTTGTAAGGGTTTTTAGATATGTTGACGATTTTAAGTAATTTTGAACTTAACCGAAACTGACCAGTTTACCCTTGTGGCAGACCAGATTTTAAATATTTTTAGCACTTGTTCTAAGAACTTGGTTTTTACGCTTGAGATTCCTTCTGACAAGACCATTAGGTTCCTGGATTTAGCATTGACTTTTTTACCCAATCAACACGTGTGCTGGAAATATGCGCCCAGGTCTAAGAAGGCACTGTTGCCGTATAATTCGGCCCATTCTAAGTTAATGAAGCGCAGCATTGCAAACTTATGTTTTTTGAATGCCTTAAAGAAGAGTTGCCCTCATGTGATGCAGCAAAGTCTGGCGGAGCAGGTTGAACGGCTACAATGTTCTGGGTTTCCTCCCTCGGTTTTCCTGGCGGTGGCGGAATCCTTGGGGAAGAAACTGAAGTTATCTTCAAAGGATGCCAGGCCAGTAGAAGTGCCAACAAGAAAGTTGGAAGTCATGCCTTACTTCCACAAGACTTCACATGGTCTGAAAAAAGTGGCTCAGAAGTTTGGTGTCACTATGGCATTTTCTGCTCCTTGCAAACTGTCCGGTTTGTGCGCCCAAACCTTTGCAGACATGCGCAGAACTGGTGTTTTCGACACGAAACACCAGACTATGTTCACCACATGCGCAGTGGGCGTGGTGTATTCAATCCCATTGTCATGCGGGAAAATCTGCATAGGCCAAACTGGAGCATGCTTGAATGAGCGCCTGAGGCAACATCGCACAACTTTGGGCACAGGCACAGGCAGCAATCTAGCCTTACATGTTAAGGACTGCAAATGTTCTCCTAGTTTTCACATTGCCAGCATTATCGGGCGGGGGAAATCTAAACGTGAGCGTGAGCTATTGGAGGAATTCATGATCAGAAAGAACAAGCAGAAATGCGTCAGTGAGCCGTCTGTGATTATCACTGAAAAGGAGTACAAGTTTTTATCGTTATAGTAGGCATGTCATCATGTGGTGCGCGAAGTGTATTTTCTATAGGGTGGGCGCGCAGGCAGGAAATTCTTTTAAAATGAGCAATTGTTCTTCGCAATAAATCAGTTGTAAGTCCAGCGTTGTGGTGTGTGCCACCTTTGTTCTTCTCTTGCGTCTATTTTCGCTGGTTCCTTTTCTATGCAGTTGTTGGCTCTTCGCGGCCTCTGCCGCCAGATGGCTCCGCGCTTTGCAGAAGGGTTTCCCAGGCTTCTCTACTATCTATTCCTTCCCTCACCCCTGGGGAGTGTACACACTACCAAATTATATGGTCGAGGGTCCCCCTCTCTCCACATTTTTTTACATTATCTTCTATGTCGTCGTCTTGTAGGACGTGTGACGCCCACACCGGGTTTATGAAATTTCCGCTACCGTTTGGTATGACGTCACACCACGTTCCTCGTCGTTTCGCTCGCCTCCTTTCGCTTCGTCGCATGCCTGATAACATGTCGGAGGATTGAAAAACAGAGCTCGCGTGCGCCACAACCGCATTTGTGTCGTCTTTAATGCGACTAGCTAGTTAACCAGATTAACCTAGAGTTTAAATAAAGATTACCAAGGCTAACTATGCTATTCCTTACCATTCGCTACTAATATCCTGGCATAGCCGAGCTAAGCCATTGCCATTTTTGTTAAACAATACTTTACAAGCACAGTCCTTAAAAAATTCAGACCGGCACTTTGTTAACCTAAAGTGCGGTGAGGCGAAAGCCTTTAGCGTGGTGTTGCTGATTTTGTCATTGATGTGCGAAGTTGTAAATTAAGGACCAAATTCTTTGTGAATTTTAATTGCTGGAGACACTGGATGGCGTTTGGCAGGCATCCGTGTGATTCGACGCCTTTACGAAAACACTCTCCAGCGTCTTAGACAAGGAGAACTACTTATGCGTTGGCAGGAAGTAGCGTAGTGGTTAGCACGATCGGCTGCAGACTGGAAGCACGGTGGTTCGAATGGTGGTTCGTACAGAAAGACTTTTTCTTTTCTTATCAAGTTGCTGGATGTAACGGACGCCGGACGGACGGGAGAACGAGCGATTAACGGCATTCGCCTTGAAGACTGGGTTTGAAGCTAACACCTTTGCTACGATTCTTTGGCGTCGGTGAGCGCTTGCCTTCGGGTAGTTCTTCAATACATTCAGTCCGAATAGCTCCACAGCCCACAAGTGGAGCTGAATTCGCCCAAAGTAAAGCGTCCGACATGCTAATGGAATTAGAAAAATGTGAACAATAAACTTCATTCTTGCCCTGGAAAGGCTTCTCAAATAGAGCAATCAGTAGTATAACAATGCGCTCCATATGTATCAGCAGCACGAACACAAAAAGGAAGAAGAAGGAAAAGATAGTACAGAGCGCTGAGCCATGGTCAGGCAAGTTTCTCTCCTAGCCCCAGCGGCGGAAGCAGTTCAAAGTATTGCGGAAGGAGTGGATCTGGTCACGCGTTGTTGCGCTGAAAGACACAGGTTCCCAATCAAGAAGACTGTGTCTTATTTAACGAAGAAAAATTTGTCAGTGTTAACCGCCGACAAAGAGGGAGGGTTTGCCGTCCTTCCAAAACGAGTGTTTATATCAAATGCAGCGGAAGCAGTTCAAGCAAATTTTGAAAAATGCCGAACATCTGATTCAAAACTAAGTAATGCAAAGAAGCTATGCCAACGATTGAATTTAGAAAACCTTTCACGTGGAATACAAAGAAAGAAGACTGGCGGTCTGGAAATGTTTTTTACCGCCAAGGCGCACAAGACTGGATGCCCTTTGCGTGTGATTGTGTCCGAAAAGATGACCTGGCAAAAACAAGTCGCCAAGTTTCTGCAAAGCAACCTCAAGCGACTTCCAGTCAATGACCCCTTTTTTGCAAAAAATACCGAAGTCGTCAGATTCCTGCATGAGAACAGAACAGTGTCGCTCAATGGCTTCTCCATTGATGTAAAGGGTCTGTTTTATTCCATTCCTCAGGATGCCCACATAGAATGTGTTCGTGACGCCATCGATAGACATGGTGTGGTGACCTTCCAAAATGAGTGTGGCGCATCTGCGGACGGCTGCATTGAGCTGCTATGCACTTACCTAAAATCTACAGTAACTGAGTGGAACGGCTCCAGATTCATACAAAAGCAAGGCATTTGTATAGGCTCTTGCATTCCGGCCATTTTGAGCGACCTTTTTCTGGCTATGCATGACAGATCCTTGAAGGACAAGCTCGAGTCTTCAAGCGTTCTCAAAATTTTCCGGTACGTTGATGACTTCCTGGTTCTCTTAGATTGCGACTCTGAAGCATTTAAAACCGAAGCAACTCAAGTCCTCCATGTTTTTTCTAATACTTTATTACCTGTTGAAGTTACCCATGAATTCCCAGAACAAAACGCAATGCGGTTTCTAGAGTTAAAGGTTTTTTTCGGATATAACAACGTCTGCTGGTTATTTGAACCAAGAGCCAATAAGCCCATCCTGCCTTACGACTCAGCCCACTCAAAACTTGTAAAAAAGAACATCGTGAAGTCAACTTTTATAAAAGCACTCACAAAATCTTGTGAACACAAGCTGCATGACAGTTTTTCGAATCAGGTATTGAGGCTGACGCAATCAGGGTACCCGCAATCTCCCCTGTCGTCAATAGCAAAAAAAGTCATGATAGGTATGAAGCCTGATAGGGAAGCCCCGGATGACACGCGACAGCGGAACAAAAGGGTTGCCGTTTTGCCCTATCTGCACCAAATATCTCATAATCTTAAGAAAATTGGTAAAAAAGCAGGCGTAGACGTTGTCTTTTAAGCCCCACTGCGCTTGTCCAGCCTGTGCAACAAAGTGAACAAAAAGAAAAAGAACAGTAGCTGTGCAACCCGGCACCGAGACCCTTTTGTGCCTTGTGTGGAGGGCGCCGTGTGTTCCATCCCTTTAACTTGCGGTAAGGCTTACATAGGCCAAACAGGAAGATGTTTAAATCAAAGGTTAATAGAACACAAGAACGACTTAACTGGGGCGCCATTGAGGAACTTGCCCGCACATTGTCGGGTATGTGACAGCAAAAAGAAATGCATCCCTAACTTTAAGAAGGCAACTGTCTTGAAAAAATGTAAAAACCAAATAACGCGCGAAATCATTGAAGCAGCCCACATATCAGGGCTTAAAGAAGGTTGCCTTAACACCTCTTCTATTTCATTATCTCAAAAAGAAATCGCCTTCCTCTCTGGTTTTATCTGAAATTTACCCGGTTTTTAGAGGCACACTTCCCATGTCGCTTTTTCGTTCTAGCCGTTTTAGTTTTTGGAGCTCATCCTTCGTTTCGCTATTTTTTTCGTATTCTCGCCGTCTCATGTTTTTTGTTTTTTTAGCAAAATCGCGCCTTCAACTTTGTTTTGTCACTCGCGCATACTCAACCCTGTTATTCCATTTTGTTTACACATGTCTTTCATGCTCCATATCTTTGATCTCATTGTATAGTGTGATTCTTGTTATCTTTTGATGCCCTGTAAATCGTGTGGGTCCCAGTTTGTTCGCGTGGCTTGACCACTCCCTCTGGTGGGCTTTTCTTGGTGTGTGTGTGTATATAAGTGCGGGTTCAGTTTTCGTTCATATAAAACTTTGAAGTCAGCGCTCTGTACTATCTTCTCCTTCTTCCTTTTTGTGTTCGCGCTGCTGATACATATGGATCGCAACCAACTAGCCCGGCAGATGGTGTTAACAATGCGCTGACGCGCTAACCGTTAATTAGTTGGTAAACCTCTCATCAAAGCGCGCCAGTAAGTGAACAACGATGCGGAAGAGCCAACTTCCTGGTTCGATGCGCAAAGACAAGGTTCGAAGAGCGTGGCCCCGAGATTAGTTTCCACTTTTTCATGCCTGATTTATTTGATTTTCAACGAAGGCCGCGCGCTGCTACCTGGAAAGGAAAACAAAAAGCAAAGAAGAAATTTGGCCATTAGGCGTTTCTTTAAAGAATAGCTTTAAAGCGGTGGGCCCAAGTGCTTGTCCTTAGCTGGTCAAAATATAAATTCTTAACTCTAAAATGCAGCGCCGAACGTAGACCGAGACATTTTGTTTCCGGTTCAGTGATAATATAGCTATAATTATGTAATCAATCTTCATCAGGAGTTCGAGCTGGTCTAATTAACGCCAATAACTGATTTTTCATCTAATTAAGAGAAATTTATTCAGAGAATTGCGCTCCTCCTGCATTATTTAGCCTTCCCGTATTGAATAGCGTCAGAAGTGTTCTTATTATTACAAATCAACAGCCTGATTGCAGGAAAATCTGCCTCAGTAAATTAATGCGGTTTAGTTCCTTCTTCAAACAGTTAGGACGTCTAAATTCAGTAAGTTCAATTCTGGAAAAGTGACAGCAACCTTCACAAAGCAGCAGCTAAAAAGGCAGCAAGTCCTGTGCTTGAAAGTTTGAATTGCTCGAGTTTCAGGAATAACAAGTTCGATTTGGTTGTTTGTCTAATTAGTAAGACGTCTGCTGCGAAACTATTCGCTTATGCCCGTAGCGGCAGAAAGCCAGAACGTACCTGAGCATTCCTCTCGATCAGCGCCATACCGCCTTTTTTTTTTTTTTGCTCTGGCCTGTGGCAGGAAAGCTGCCGCAAGATGTCGACTGCTTCGGATAGTTATGTACACAGAAAGGCGCTAGACAGCCCTGATGCCATTAGGGAGCATTGCGCCTGCATGGATGCTTGCGCAAGAATCTAGACGCATAGAGCACACACTTAGGAAGAGTAGGGGAATTAAAGGAAGTGCACTGACGTGTATGATGAAAGGTCGTTGCAAAGGAAGGCCAGCCAAGAAACACTTTTGACTGCGAAGCTAGGGGGCCCATATAAGAAAAAGACCGCAAAATTGGGGCAGTGTCTTGTCCCGCGATGGGTATAAAGCGGGCTCTCAGCGGCGATGGTGCTGTCAGTGGCATTAGGAGAGCGAGTTGACGGGCTAGTTGGTGTTGCATGGTGTAGGAACAGCGCTAAGAACAGGACAGAAGTCAAACATGGAAGCACAGGGACGGGCGCTGACTTTCAACTGAATCTTTATTTAGGAGCACAAACATATATAAGGTGGCAGCAAGGGGGTACAATCAGGTATGCGCGGTCACATGGAAACAGTGAATAGTCACGTCAAATAATGAATTTAGACATCTGAGGCTGAGAAGGACGAAAGGGAAGAGGCGATATAACAGACTAAAACCGATAAAAAACTGTACAGTGCTGTGGGCCGTCACGCGAACTAAGAAAAACTAGATGAAGGATTAAACAGGATGCGGAAGTATGGCGGAAAAAATGGGTTTATAAAAGTTTAAAACTCGTGGAAACGATAGTGAAAGAAAAAAAACATTAAAACAATAAAAATTGCTGTGTGCGGCTAAAAACATGTAAAGAGGGCGTTCAACATTTCTCAAGTCTAACAGGGGCCAAAAGTTAAAAAAACGAAAAAGTTTTTTTGAATGCAGTCAACGAAAAATGCCAAAAACCAAAGCACCATGAACCCCATAGAACAAGAGAGAGGGGAAAAAATGTCTGCTAGAACACAATTACCCTGCGTTAAGTCACCTCTCAAAAGGTATGCCCAGCTGCCTTTAAGAACATCAATTCTTTCTCAGAAAGGCAAATGGACGGAGTGCTAACACAGCCGTCCTTGGCACGTCTGATTTCGATGGCTTCGATTATTTCTCTAGATAAGCGATCCCGTCCTTTGCCAATGATCGCGCACCCGTCGTATACAGGGGTGCAGGTGTCGTTATTACACTTTTTGCAATGTTCTGCAAGGTTCCCGGTGATAGCTACCCTGCTGATATCATTGTGGTGTTCTTGTAGCCTGGTGTTTATACATCTCCCCGTTTGACCTATGTGTTTCTTTCCGCAGGACAGGGGAACTGAATATGCAACACCTGTGGCGCATGAAACGCGGGGATTGCCCGTCCCTGTGCTTCCATGTTTGACTTCTGTCCTTTTCTTAGCGCTGTTCCTACACCATGTCAGTGGCAGTTAAACCGCCGCGTCTATGTCAGTCCCTTTAGTGGAGAAGATGTGTTGCGAAAGGTCGCAAGGTTCGAACAAAGCACGATGCGTTGTTTCAGATAGCGGTTTACATTCTTTGTGAAAGCAACGCCATGTCGTGTTCGAGACCAGTGAACGGGCCAATTCAGGCTGGTAAGTTGGAATTTGGGTCGTTTGGTGGATGGCAACCAGTACATGTACACCTTCCTTGGAGATCAGTATTTACCGTTAGGCAACACTGAGTTATTGTAAGGGACTGTTATGAATATTCTGATTGGACTGTTCTAGTCTTCCGATCCGCGGGAAAATCTTGCTTTATAAGTTATTTCTATGCTCGCACCAATTAGTTTAGCCTTCATAGAGAACGAAAGGAGTGAGTTTTTAAAACAATTAGCAGAAAGCTACATGCGCGCTGAGGCGGCATCTGCAGAAATAATTGTTGAAAAGGCGAGAAAATATGATATGCGAAATACTTTTGTTCGTAATTACAACTTTCCGTGTGATAAAAAATTCGCGCGTCGAGACTTTCTCCGCATGGCCGTGTAATAGAGCCGCCGCGTTACGAAGGGAGTAAATAAAAACGAAGTACTGAGTGAAGACCCTATGTTTTCTTACCGTGCGAAGCATGCATACATATAAGCAGAGCCAACGAGAAGAAAAAGAAGCATACCAAAGACAGAATAAAACAGTGCTGCATTTTGTGCATTCTGTGTCCCCTCTGTGCATTTTCCGTGAGCCTGAATCTATTGATCATTTTTGGGTCTATTGTCTTCGATTCACCTTTTTGAGAAGAAGGTTTCTGGAATAGCCTTTGCAGCATTTTGGGCTTAGTTTGACCAGCCCGCTCTTGCTATCATTTGGCGCCACCCCATTTGGGTTCAGCCAAAGATCTGTTTGTACCGCTGTTCAAAATTTTCTGCTAGAATCTCATCGACTGCCGCGATAAGTGTTACAAAATTTTCTTTTCTGTCCATTTTTTACATTTTGACATAATAATTGTTTTGAATCCCTCTCTTTCTATTATTATTTTTATTATTCATTTATTTATTTGTTTTTAAATCAAAACTCTTATTCCTTTTCTGTTCCAGAGGTAGAATGCACTGGTGTTGCGTTCCGGAGTGCTTTTCTTTTTTCTTTTCTGAGTACAGGTGAATAGCCACCTCTGCCTGCCGATTTTTGGCCCCAATGTGGGTACGTGGCATCTTTTGAAAGGATACTAATATTAATAATAAAACAGTGGTGACGCAACAACGGCTCACTCGCGTATAAGCTATGTCAGCTCTTTCGGATGGATTACGTCGGCTTAGTGGTTAGGATGGCCAGCTGCTGACACGGAGGAAAAGACTCCTATCCCGGCCGAAGCCCACGCTTCAATGTAGAAGCGCAAGAGACGGCTGCGAGCTGCGTGATGTCAGCGCAGCTTACAGAATCCCAAGTGGTCCAAATAAATCCGGTGCCTTCCACTACAGGGCTTCATTATATCCCCAGCGTCACTTAGGATCGATAAGCCCCCGATTTACAATTTACACATTGAAATTTTCGCCCTCTCATTAGCCACGAGTGCTTCAAATTTTTATCTAATTCTTTGCTGTCGCTACTACTTCAATACGTCCCAAGTCTTAAAAATGGGATGTATTAGAATTTTTTTACATTTATGATGCTTAGTCAGTCATTGCGAAATAAAGAATAGCGGCGTTGATTTTTTTTATTTTGATCGGCGTTGATTTTGGCCCATTTGAATAGTGTTATAGCCTATCTGACACTGTCATTTGCCATCGACGACAGTTAATAAAAGTCGTCTGGTGCAAGAGCACCACTGCCAGCGTTCCTTACCAGAAAAGATCAATTCAGAATCTCAACGACTCCTAAGGTCACCAAAAGGCTGTTAATGCTGACGACAAAGTTAACTTTCGTCATCAATAGACTCTCCGTAACATCGTAGATGAAGCGAAGATGTTCCAAACAAGAAACTCACGCGTGCCTACTAAAGGCTACAGTACTCTGCTGTCGCAGTTTCATCAGCAGGGTTCCAGGAGCCTGCATCGCTATAATTGGAAGCATGCGGTGTTGGAGCCTTGCGTACCAGCATTTTCGAGCGAGTGGGCAATGAAGTTTTAATGTGAGTACAGGGCGAAATGTTTTCTTTTCTTGCGATTCTTCCTTAAACACCATATAGAATTATGCATAAAATTTATTCTGTGGTCGCCACAACAACTCCTCAGGTTCTTTCGCGAATACATGCATGCACTGAAGGTACAAGATTTCATGGTTAGAACAGGCAGCCGCTGTGGACATGTTCGCTGTAATGCCTATGTGGATGCACTTCGTTCAGCTGTCTTGTAGCAGGTGTTTCCACATTGGAGTTTACCGTTCCTTTCATTTAAAACCAACAGGAGGGAAGTTAAAGGAATTTTCAAAATGTCTCAATTAGTAAAATTTTAAATTTATATCGAAGAGAATATCTTTCTCCTAAGCAATAAAGAGGCAACATGGTTGCAATATAAAGAGATCTGTTTGCTGACCGATAGTTTGATGGTAAAGAAAAATGCATAAACAGCGAATAATACAACATGAAGCGAAGAAAGTTTGCTGTTTCAGCAAAGCTTTAAAGGCAGACTAAATAGAAACCTGAGTCTACCTTTTTATTGCTAGAACTGTATATAGAGGCTCAGAGATTTCTTAATAACCTCAAATGTAGGTAATATAAAACAATTTCTTGCGGGCGTCTTTACGGATTATAGTATTTTCATTGGCAATTGTAGAATGACTAAGATGAGTTTCGCGAAAGGAAATTTGTCCTTGGGCATTTTTATTCCCGCAGGTCTAATCCGAAGCTTTGTTGTCTGCTAGTGAAACTGTTTATTCCCAGAAACCTGACAAATAAAAAAAAATGAAAACAAGTTTTCCAGAAAGCTCGTAAGTGCATCTTTGAGTTATTCAATAAAACGAACACAAAAAAACATAATATTCAAGTATTATCAAGTCCACCAAAATATCTTAATCCTGTAAACCAGTCTATATTCGCATGAACCGTAGAATAAGGGCACCACGCCGGAATACAACTCAAGAAGAGATAAGTTTCTTTTGAGGAGTTTTTTAGATTACCGGTTTTTCAAATTGGCACCGTTCATTTATTTTTGTTATTGCATAGCCTTTGTTGCTTAGGTTAGAGCACATTTTATTTAGAGTTTCGAGCATTTGTTTCAGCTCAGCAAGAACATTATACTGTGAGGCATCGGAACTTTGCACTTCCTTAATGGCCTGAAGGTGAACACAGCTGTTCTGCACTTCAACAGCAAAGCTATTTGTCAACCTGCCAGAACTTGTGATAATGTAACTTAGCGCCGCAGTTTGCGATTGAGAAAAATGTAAACAATCCTTTCATGTAGGCGTTACGTCTGGAACGGTGGACCTCATTCAGAAAGAATGATGGTCGTGAAAAAACTGAACTAAAGTTTTTTTAACACTACTACAAAAGCGCACTTGTATACTTTTGAACACAACGGCATTCATAAAGACTACGTTTGGTATGTGCATTAAGCTGGAAGACTTATGAACGTATATCGCTATTGACATATAAAGCACGAAGCTGAACAGTTGGTGAATGTTAAGGGGTTGTGTTTGATGACGAGATTTACTTTCTGTCGAAGCTAGTTTCATTGATAAAGGAGGAGTAATGTTAAGATGGTTCGTCCCCTTTCTTCTAAAGTGTCCAGGTCTCTCCAAACGTGGTGATTTGGCGTTGATGCAGGACTAGACGATCGATGATGCAGATGATGAAAGAAATAAAAATATTTACAGAATTTAGTATAGTGAAACCTGCAAATTACATAAACGAATTCATGAGACAAATTTACAAACAATAACTGAAAGGACAAACAATATCACAGAGAGAAACGACTTGACAGCACCTCACTTATCGACTAAATGGATTAGTTAAACCCTAGTGGCGGTGAAAGTTACGTGGTCAACACGGATCCTCCACCTGGATGTATGTTCAGTGCTTTTGCGCCTCCATTTTAGGACCAGGAGGACCAGGAAAGTAAGCAAAAGTATGCGCACTTAATTTCAGACATACGGTTAGAGACGTCAAACAAATCATCGAGCTTCAAGCTTCTTCATGGGGTTACCTAAATAATCTCAATAATAATGTCATCAATAGATAAAACCCACTGCTGCTTGAATGACTTCCCCAACATAGAATCTATGTGCTTTTTGGGACAGGATGAGCTTGCTTGCTTTTGTTTTTCTTTTACTTCAAAAATTTTAGACAGAAAACAGCTATAGAGTGTGTTGAGATATTAAGCGCCGTTGTTGACATTCATTCATTTTTCGGGACTCTTCCGAACACTCGCAGCAGGACACGCGTGATCCTTCAGTCACCTCTTTTATTTATTACTTTCTCAATGTATATTTTTTTGTTGCCATCATCTTTATGTTCCTTTCATTCGTTCCCACATAAATTATGCAATTATCCATGCTCACGTAAATGCCGTTATGTACGCCTCGCTGTTTTATGGACAGTATGGCAGCTGTTGTTATGATCGCGAGTCGAATAAAACGCTGAAGCTCGTCTGCTGCTTGTTTGCGGAAGGTCTTATTGTGACCATGCTCATTATTTTTACATCCACATACATGCGCCGGCAGTTGAGCTAGAAGTGAAAAAAAAAACGATTTATTTCATGCAAATAATAAATGCTTTATAATTTTTCAGAACGATTTTTACACTAGACCACGCATTTACATTTTTCAGTAGACCATAAAAATAATGTAGTGCATGCATGTTGAAAAGCACTAAGTGCTTATAAAGGAGAGTGGAAAGCTGTGTGTTTCGACAATAAGGTAATAGGTGCACTATATACAGTTCGCGCTAGCTGTATAGCTGTAGCGGTGACGACGCCTTGAAATTTTCTAAACAGCTTACATTTAATTGGATTAATTGTTCTGCGAGCTGTCGCCTAAGGGTAGTGCCTTTTGTTGTTTTTTAAAGCACTGAGGTTCTGCTTGAAGAACAATATCCATCCTGTGCTATTCAGCTAAAACTGGTAATATGCGTGACTAGAAATGAACCGGTATGCAGTATGTGTAAAATAAATTCTTGAAGGATAGTATGAGAGCAGCTTCACGCTTGTGAACAAAGGCGGAAATTGTGAACCTCATCTGATCAGTACTTACCTGATAAGGTGAGGTTCTCGAACCTCATCAGAGGAGGTTCAAAATTAGGCCTTCTTTGGTGAAAATGTGGCTTTTGCGGCATAATGTTGGCGGCCACAGAAAAACCGATGAACCGATGAATCATCTTAAGTAGTAAGGTGGGTAACTAATATCTAAAGATCAACTTTTTAACTATGACAGGTAGGGAATTGGTTGAAATTAGAGATTTTATAGCCTTTCGATCGTAATAGCCATATCCGTTTTTAGGATTAAGAAAACACGATTATCCTGGGCGCTGCGCACCAAAAACTTTTGCCTATATCGTGTAAAATACATAAGCGCTTTGGAAAATAATTCAGAGAAGGCAAACTTTTCAGTGCACGTAGCTAGTTGAAAAAGCCATATCTCGTTGAGCCAAATCACCGAGGATAATCGCGTTTTCTAACCTCTACAAAATAATATGTCTATTACTAACGATCAGTTACTAACCTCTAATTGCAACTAGGTGTTTATCCATAGTAATTAAAAGTTAATTAATAAATTTATTCGACCGCATTACTACATAAGACGATTCACCGGTTTCCTGGTGTCCACCAATACTGGTAATGCTGTGCTGAACAAGCCATATATTTTTACATAACAAACTTATTTTTGAGAATTACTTGGTCTTTCCTGAAACACCTAGTATACAACATGCTTGTGAAGACTTTTGTACCAGTAGTCGCTGATACAGCTAAATGTTTCAGGAAAAAAAGATAAAACGCGCCCTGGGCTATGTGGTGGTGGTTTCCACCTAAAGAAACGTTACCCTTAACGCGTTACACAACTGACATTGTACCACCTAAGTTGCTTCTACTAAATTGCTCGACTAAAGATATTACAGCTGTCGTTCCAAAACTGATATGGGCATTACTTAGAGTATGCTAAAGACCACTGCCGCGCGCTATGCACGCAACAGTGGATCGAGATCTGCAACGCGGCAGACGGGCAGATGCATAGCGGGAAGACGTGGAACCTGCTGCGGCACCTGCTGGACGAAACCAAGACCAAGTCGCACCATAGGGACAGACTCGCCAAGCTCATACATCGGGCGGTCTCGGTACATGGCGCCGACGATGTCACCAGGCGCATCAATGACAAATACCTGCCCACTACACCCACCGAACAACACGCGCCGTACGGCGGCCTACCCAACGCGAAGCTCGATCGTGACATCGACGTCGAGGAGGTCCGCGCGGCCCTGCACGACCTCAACAGCCGGTCGGCAGCTGGCCCGGACCTCGTCACGAACAAGGCGCTCAAGAACCTCGACGACGGCTCGATTGAGAACCTCGCAAAATACTTCAACAAGTGCTGGAGAGCGGCCGCGCTACCAAAGCAGTGGAAGACAGCCAAGACTATCCTGATACCCAAGCCGGGGAAGCCACCGGACACGGACAACCTCCTGCCCATCTCGTTCACGTCCTGTGTGGGCAAGGTGCTGGAGCAAGTCCTGCTCAACAGGTGGAAAGACTACCTGGAACGAGAAGGGCTGTACCCCCGGCCACGGTGATCGGCTTCAGACAGCACCTAAGCACGCAGGACGCGATGCTGCAGATCAAATACTAAATCATAGACGATAACGGCAGCGCTCACGACCACAAAGCAATCCTGGGGCTCGACCTAAAGAGCGCCTTCGATAATGTGAAACACTCGGCGATTCTGTCCCAAGTCTCTAAGCTCAACATGGGCGAAAGATCCTACACCTACATCAAGGACTTCCTCACGGACAGGACCGCCGAGCTACGAGCAGGCGACCTACAAACGCAAGAGAAAAAGCTCGGGAGCACCGGCACACCGCAGGGATCGGTCATTTCGCCGATGCTGTTCAACCTGGTAATGATCGGAGTGGCTGAGAAGCTCTCGGACATCGAAGACGTCAGACGCACCATCTACGCGGACGATATCACACTGTGGGTGACCGGCGGCAGCGACGCCCACATCGAGGGCGCGCTGCAAGCCGCCGTCGACGCGATAGAAGACCAGTTGGAAGGCACCGGACTGAGATGTTCGTCGAGAAAATCGGACCTCCTCATACTCCCACCTACCAACAATGACAGAGGCTAGACCAGACAACGCGAATGCGAAAACAATCAGAATCGTAACCAAATCCGGCAACGTGATCCCCGAGGTCAGCAAAATCAGGATCATAGGCATGGTCATCGAAAAGCATGGAAGAAACGGCGAAACTATCGCCCGTCTCATAGCAAAAGCGGCCAACGCTATGCGACGCCTCAAAATAGTCACTTCCCGGAAGGCTGGCATGAGAGAGGAGAGCCTAATCAGGCTCGTCAAATCCTTCATCATCAGCCACGTCGCGTACGTTGCAGCCTACCACAGATGGCTGCAACACGAACGCAACAAAATCAATGTAATCATCAGAAGAGCGTACAAGACGGCGCTGGGCCTGTTCGAGTCCACGAGCACGACCCGCCTCCTACAACTCGGGATGCACAACACGCTCGAAGAAATAGCCGAAGCGCAACGGACCTCTCAACTGGAGCGGCTGTCCACGGCCAAAGCCGGGAGGAAGATACTGGACGACTTGGGAATAGGGCACTAGAACGAGGCGGAGATGAAGCTCCCCGTCCCCGAAGAGGTTCGACGCCAGACCAGAATCGACCCCATACCCAAGAACATGAACCCCGAGTTTAACAAGGGAAGAAGAGCGGCGAGGGCCAAGGCTCTCATCGACCTGCACGCCAACGACGAGCACGCGCGGTACGTGGACGCGGCCGAATACCAACGGAACGCCTTCGCAGCGGTCGTCATAGAGGCGTCGACCGGCGCCACGAGGACGGCAGCGAGTGTGAGAAGCGCCGGAGCGGAACAAGCGGAGGAGGTGGACATCGCCCTGGCCAACGCCGACGCAGACTGCTACACGGTGCTCAGTGACTCGAGGCAGGCGGTGCGAAACTTCGCCAAAGGCCAAGTCTGCAGGGAGGCCGAGCGCGTACTACGAGCGACCAAACTGCCAGACAGAAGAGTAAGAATCAAGTGGTTTCCGGCGCACGCGGGCGACGCGTCGGAACGCAGTGAGAACCACACTGAGACGGCATACGCAGCGGCGCGAGCGCTAACCAACCGCGCCCCGGCAACACACCGTCCGACGTGGTTCGGAGACAAGGACCGCATGACGGACTACAGCGAAATCACGAAGGCATACCGCCTGGCTTGCAGGACTCTCCCACTCCCGCACCCGAGGCTGAGTCGAACGGAGGCGGTACTACTGAGACAGCTCCAGACCGGATCGCTACCGAGCCCGGGACTGCTGCATCGCATGTACCCCGAGACCTACCCGACCGATACATGTAGAGTCTGCCGGAGGGAGACTACAGATCACACGCACATCTTGTGGGACTGCATCAAAAATCCAAAGGAAGCAAGATCAAGAACAATCCCGCCGTGGCTGAAAGAAGCCGCGAAGAGCAACGGCCAAGACCAACAGCTATGGGTTATCCAGCAGGTCCTCGGGGCGCTCGAAAGGCAGGGACACAGCTAGCCGGCAACGGCGAGCGGAGACCCGCGCCGAGTAACGGCAACCTCGTAGAGGGCGCAGACCATCGTCGGGGCGCGCGAGCGCCCAACTGCAGGCACAAATAAAGTTTTCTCCAATCCAATTCAATTATAGTACGCTAAAAGCATCTCTGGAAATAAGAAGCCTAGCATTTGCGTGTAAAAATTTTACTATTCAATATTAGTTAACCAGCCAGTTAGTTAGCATGCTTTACCTGTATTTTGATTGACTGCATCGCTGACAGTGGTCTTCTGACTCAAAATTCCAATCTTTAAAAAATTCTCACAGTCTTAGGTGAAACAGCCTGATTATAGTGATCTGAACTGAAAAATCCCGCTCTCTGGGTCGAGGTTGCAGGGACGAAATCGTGCGTCGGGATGAAATATTCAAGAAAGCTTTGAATAAAGAATACAAAAAAAAAAACAGAAGTATTGAAAGACACCTCACAAATGTCATGAAAATATCCTGAAATAATTTTTTAATGTCGCGTACTTAGAAAAGGTCAAGACAAGAAGGAGCGCCTCAGAAGTCGTGAAACCTTAAAAATTGGATTCGCGGCTTGGGAGGAACATAAAGCCTTTTCGTCTTCGAAGGGCCCAAAAGGCGAGGTGAGGTGGTTTTCAAAAAAAATGGAATTTTTGCTTTTCTGCTTGGTTTATACTTCCTGCAGTAAGGTTTCAGACTTTGTCTCTTGGAATTACGACCGCCGATTCTTTCTTTCTTAAACGGTGGTAGCCCCATTCCAAGTTCTGGATTTGA
The DNA here is from genome assembly GCF_052857255.1 of Amblyomma americanum. NCBI lineage: Eukaryota > Metazoa > Arthropoda > Arachnida > Ixodida > Ixodidae > Amblyomma > Amblyomma americanum. The sequence goes on from NC_135504.1 coordinate 116,023,116, forward strand.
AATATGTGGTGTGGTTTCCGCGAAACAGAAGTCGTAACATTTACCGCGGAATATGACGCAGTTGAACAGCGTCATGCGTTTAAGTGCTACCTTTTTTTATGTTCCCCTCGAAGAATGGTCAAGCCACAAACGTAGCAGGCCCGCTGTCTCAAAACATAACGCCTTCCTGCGTCAGCGGTGATAGCGAAACATATTGTACGCGCAAAGGGGGAGGGGATAACAAATGATAAAAGTGATTTATAAGGATCGTTTCATGCTAGACGATTTATTAGAAGCGAGGGAGTTGGAAACAGAAAAGTGAAAAAGGAATGCAGCGTAAGTGAAAAGCTGGTCAAGGTCATGAAACATTGCAGCATTTTGCTTGCGGGGCACGGCTAGTTGTTGCGTACATGTTATTATGGTACACTCTGTAACGCTGGCTCCTACCGACTTCACATTTCATCATTAGAGCAGCAAGGTGGAGGAAATTACCTTATTTCAGCCTGAGTTAACTCCAATAATGAAACCGAGGGCGCGGTAAATCAGGAGTCTTCCCGACCATGCGTTACGAGCCAGGCGCTCGATGTGAAGAATGGTGGGTGCGAGATGTAGAGAGTTTGAAATGGGAGGAAAAACTGAAATGGATACATCTTCAGGTAATCATTATGATCATCAGAAGATATTTAATTGGAAGGACATGCGAGAGGTCCTTGTTCTACCGTGGCATAGCTTGGCTGCATCTGTTCTTGCTGCTGATGATGATTATGAGTGCTTCAGGTAGGAGATCGAAGATGTGGTCAAAGAGACCTGGTATGGGATGAATGAGCTATAGTCTTGAAGAGACATTCAGTATTTTGGTGCGTTGAAATATTGCTTTAGTGCGTAAATGTATATATGTCGCATTTTAGTTATTGCTTGCGTCACTGGACTTACTTCGTGAACGGCGTATAGGTGACTGTTTGACAATGGTTTTGCGGTTCATCCGTCGCGAGCTTTGGGGGCCCCGCGTAGAAAACAGGTCCATTCAGTGTAACCTGTTCTGGATACTGCGACAATGCGCGACCTTTGCGGTGCGCTTGCAGCATGCACTGCAATAGTGTTCAACCCCACGATAAACTAATTCCGGTAAGTACAGTAAACGTGGCCCGTTGCTTGGCTGGTGGGTATACATATGTTAACATTTGTAGGGCCACTAGCCGATCAAGTAGAGATTAAGATTTCGCCAGAGAAAAATTTCGTGTTCATTACTCGCGAACATGGCAGGTGTGCAGATTCATGTCCTATTGATTAAAATAAAAACTCATTTCCTGGAGTTTTATTTTTCAGGAAAATCAATTCAAACATGAACGAAATCGCAATGCACGTGGTATTGTGGAATTGAGGGGCTGCCGGCTGAATTCGCTGGTCAATCGTAATTTGTCTTTTCACAATAAGCTCCATATGACTGATGAGATGGTAAGTATACGGTTTGGAAGGCCGTAGAGAGGATAACGTTTTCTTAAAAGTGATTGCGACAAGAACTGGAATGGAAAACTTGCCCTGGTACAGAACATACAACTCTAGAGCGAATACAAGGAATTCCTGGGCCAGGTCAATACAATAATACCCGTAAGATAAAAGAAGTTGTTAGAAAAAAATACTGCAGCCTGTCAGCGTACGTCCATCGGCATGAGCACGCGTCTTACTCGTTTACGTTGGTACTGTGCAGAAGCAGATAATTAAAATTTCGAAGTTGAGAAGACTGGCATGTACACAACCTGTCCGAGTGCATTTTGCAGTGCGCTTGCAGTTTCGAAAGCAACCTGAGGTTATTTATGATCATAAAACGTGGCACAAGATGCGTTCCTGCATTGAGAAGTTTCCTCATTGCTAGCAGAATATCTAAAAATAGTTAATTCTCCCGGAGTTGAAAGAGGGCAATAATTGTGGCAATTCCTACGCTGCGGCTGACATGTATTCTTTTGTTTTTATTCTTTGATATTCTGATCAGTCTGCAGGCGGCTAATCGTCGGTTTCGCTTTTTGTGTTTGTGGTCACTCTGGTCTCTTTGTGCGATATGAATTGGTGCTGCCTATAAACACTGATTGGCGGTGAATTACAGTTGTTTCTCAGTCGGTGTAGCAAAGCTAATATTTTGTCTGACCCGCTGCCAGGCGCCCGCTTCTTAAGGCCACGTTGTTTTCTAAAGAAAACACGCGTAAACAGCGGCTGTTTCCGTTACAGTCGCATCGCGCACCTAACTTTCTCTTGAGGGGGAAGCTTGGAACGTGCTTGCTCATGTGCTCAGCAACTTCTCCCATTACGCGTCAAAAAAAAATTCCTCAAGGTCACTTTCAATAGGAAGTGGTCGGTTCTCCACCGATGCTGGACCCCCATATTCGAAATAGCGCAGTACGAGAAAGCGATGAACCAATCGCGGTCTATGCCCACCTGCAGGATTTCGCAAGTGGTAGCGCCAAGTTTACTTCACTTTCACGCGCTTTTGCACAATTTTCTGGCCTATTAGTACGTTTTTTTCGGATACAGTTATACGTTTCTTAGCCGGCGACTCTGGCCAATCATCGCCGCATGACGGAGTATTCTTCTTTAGTAGTTCATTAGGAGACTTTATTAGACGGTGGTGTCTCTTTATCCTCTAGGTAAGTTCGAGAAACTCAATACTATATTGCCCGGGACCCTTCAGTTGTTATTTCAAAAAGCCTTCAATCTATCAAACCATGCTCCTCATCGGTGGCTGTACAATTATTAGACTCTCCTGTTTTTCGCGAGTCTAAGAGCCGTATATAGGGATCCAACCATAGAAAAGTGAGACCTAAGAAACAAAATTACATCGGCTGAACTTCTACTTTCAACGAATATTCGAGCTTCAATCTGTCGCCGTGGTGATGTTCATAAATATATTAGACGTTGCCAGCACGTGGTTCATCCGTTAGTGCGCGTTTAGCAGGCTGCAGTTCTGTCGACAATCCGGGCACGGCTAAGGTGAGATCCAGACGGCAAGCTTGACTCTTAATCTTGCCAAAGTGCGAAACATCTGCCATAATTATCAAGAGATGAGGCTTGGTTTGACTACGATACAGGCGGGTTTGCATTCCAGCTTACATCAGGTTGTAATCATGCTGGTGGGCTTTGCCGCTGACTATCCGTTACCTCAAGTTCAGGTCACGAGCACACCGAACCTCGGCTGCTGAGTGCGGCTGATCCGACGGTGCCCCCCCTCCCCTTTTACCTATCAGCCCCAAAGAAGCCATGCAGCTAGTGGCACTTAAGGGATGGACTACCTAGTCAAGTGATACTAGAGGAACACCACCACCTGCAGTTAAGCACCAATGGGAGCGTGAGGTGCGTATGTGCTCAGGCTGTAACAGTGTACTGAGGCCCATCACGTGTAGCCTCCCTTTTACAGCTTTTTGGTATTACAGCTTTGTGATCTCACCGTGGGGCTGCTGCGAGTCCTCGTTTGAATCAACCGGTGCACTGGAGGATCTCTATACGTTTTCGTTTGGCTCTCACAGGAACATATCTCGTTTGAGGAGCTCACTGGCTTATTATGTTTGAATAATAAACGTCGCGCTCAATACCGGAGTTTGAAGTTTTCATGGAGCGATTTCGCGAAAGCCACCTAAGGGTTGTTATGTGATCACTGTGAGCTTCCGTGATCTTGGGAAGTACAAAGGTGGTCGCTGAGGAGACACAGTTTATAAACTTGGATGATGATTTGTCTAAACGTGAACGAGGAATTTATCTGTGAACTGAAATCTCGTAAATCCGTGGAACATGATCGAGGGTCTTAAAAGAAAGTTGAATCTATTAGTTTCTACAGACTATAACTGTTACGGTAAAACTGTGTTACACGGGTTCTCGAACATTAGCACCTTTATTGTTTTAGAACAACCTTATCTTGACGTTGGCGCTAACACCATGTTTCTCTGCGCCATAAGCTAGGTAACTGTTCCCACGATATGTTTCCACATCCAGTCCTCTATCCCTTCGCATCTCAACATTTCAAGACGTGCTGCTGCTCTCTGGCAAATCAATGTCAAAGCTTTGTTTATTTTAAAATGTACAAGGCAGATCATTAAAAATAATTCGACTGGTAGCACAGTGGCTAGTAAAGCGAACCAGTGCAAAATGAAATAGACCAGGCAGATTTAAAGTAAGAAGAAACAAAAAGGAATAAAAACGCTCACAACAAAATGTGCACTTGCGGTAACAGTTCATAACCGAGTAATTAAAGGAAAAATAAACTCACAATGATCACGAACAGTAAAAAAGTTCTCAATATCAACAAACCATAAGAGTGGTGGGGCCGTCAGGGATCTTCCTGGTTATAATAAAGAAAATGTACTTGTGTTTTAACCTAGTTAAAAAGAGTAGATGCCCAAGAGCATGTGTTTAGTTTGCTTTGCTGGCTCGTAGGCACGACTGGCGACTATATTTGACTCAGGTTTAGCCATGGTTCAAGAATCTGTTCTTACACTGTATGTTGAGCTCTGATTAATGTTAAGCTGATGTGATCTGTTCTCATCGCAGATGGAAGTGGATGAAGACGACGTTGTGCAAAGCCCAGCGCGTGAGTGGTTTGCAATTCATGCCATTGTGTGAGGTCAGCAACAACAACAACAACAACAACAACAACAACAACAACAACAACAACAACAACAACAACAACAACAACAACAACAACAACAACAACAACAACAACAACAACAACAACAACAACAACAACAACAACAACAACAACAACAACAACAACAACAACAACAACAACAACAACAACAACAACAACAACAACAACAACAACAACAACAACAACAACAACAACAACAACAACAACAACAACAACAACAACAACAACAACAACAACAACAACAACAACAACAACAACAACAACAACAACAACAACAACAACAACAACAACAACAACAACAACAACAACAACAACAACAACAACAACAACAATTCAGCACCAGTGGTGATCGGCTGCGGCGAAAGCAAAGCGCTGTCTTGCACTGTGGCTAGCGAAGCTGATGTTTACGTAAAGTAGAGCTCAATCAGTCAGGACAAAACGAAGAGGGCACCACAAGTGCTGACTTTCAATTGACTTTTCTTACACGCAGCGCGGTTTTTTGTACACTGTGAGAACGGGACTGCATCATCGCACAATCCAATCACGCACCAATTCACTTTCCACTGCACCTTCTACGTTTTGTTCGAGCTATCAAGAAATATCATTTCCTCCCTTGATACCGAAGGAGAAGGGGTCCTCACACGCCCATTTTCAACTATCTTATTTCTCTTGGTTAGGGCGCTCGACTACTGATCCGGAGTTCCCGGGTTCGAACTCGACCGCGGCGGCTGCGTTTTTATGGAGGAAAAACGCTAAGGCGCCCGTGTTCTGTGCGATGTCAGTGCATGTTAAAGATCCCCAGGTGGTCAAAATTATTCCGGAGCCCTCCACTACGGCACCTCGATCTTCCTTTCTTTTACTCCCTCCTTTATCCCTTCCCTTACGGCGCGGTTCAGGTGTGCAACGATATGTGAGACAGATACTGCGCCATTTCATTTCCCCCAAAACCAATTATTATTATTATTATTATTATTATTATTATTATTATTATTATTATTATTATTATTATTATTATTATTATTATTATTATTATTATTATTACTATTATTATTCTCTTGATTCCACGATATCCTGTGTTAGCGGTTTGGCCTTCGTAATTGTACATCAACTCCCCAAGCAGCTACCCTATAAAACTGATCTGTTTGCGCCGCGGTGGCTTCAAAACTCAGTCACGGCAATATTTCTTTTATTTCTGCATCGGCTGTTACTATGCGAGGTTTGGCCAAGGTCACTCTCGAGGTCACTGTCCAATTGGCTACAGCCGGCGTGGCGCTCCTACGAACTTAACCGACCTGACTAGCAGTTTCTGAAGCTTGCGCGGCGCTGCTCCGAACTAACAAATCTATTTCAAGCAGCTCACTACTTTTTTGACGAGAGGCTTTTTATCAAGCGGATAACTTACACAGCGGTCCATCACCGATGATTCACTCACACTACTGAACGACGACTCGAAATCGTTCGCCTTGATGGCAAATTTTATTATGTAGCCCGCCAATTCTCTATCACACCTTCACGAAAAAGGCAGCCCCAAAAAAGATGAACTGCTTGGTTTTGAAGCAGGACTCTCTGTTAAGAAACAAGTAGCAGGGTTAACCAGTTTGGGTAGCCGTTTAATTCAAAAATATTGATGACGAATATACGCAGAACGCATTTTGAAGAGGTTGAAGCAGAAATAAAAAAGAGCTTCTGCGCTGTACACGACAGCAAGATTGGGATGAAACTATTCGGTAATGTTTTTACTTTCCCGCCCCCGGACATTTTGTAGAAGAACGGCAGATTGGGCGAGTTGGAACTGCTCCATAATTTTAGTTCTTCTTTACGTATAAATTGACCTGCTTGCTTCAAATAATATTTAGTTGTAAGATCAGCGCCTTTGTGTGTGTTCCCTTCTTTCTTCGTCCTTGTTGCTTAGCGCTGTTTTAGCATTACGGTCATTTTGCCCTTCTGCCTGCCACATATGCAAATGCAGTAGTCAATGCACCCGTGCTCTCCAATGCGGAACGTGTGAGGATTGCGAATGCCCTGAAACGAGTCAACATACCTTTGCAGAGGTATCGCTGTGGTATTTGGGCTCCAGGTGCACTTCACTTGTCCAATACATTTAAAAGTTGACATGCGCATGAGGGGGGTGCCAATCCCGGCTGAAAAAAATATGATGCAATTAGCTCATACAGTGTGTCATATAAATGTCATACAATTATCATATAAATGTTCTACAAATGTCATCAATTTTTGCAAAATCATACATTTGTCACATAGGCGTCATACAATATGATAAAGATTGCATGACAGTTGTATGACAAAGCCTCTGTGAGGTTATTGCATCATAGAGCTTATTTTTTCAGCAGGTTTGTGCCACTGTACATAGAAGCGTCGAGGATAGTCTCCAAGAATACGTGAGCCTTTATGAGAGATCAGGCATTTGAAGCGCAATATAAAGGTGCCATAATAAAGAAACACACTAATGGATTCCATTGAAATGCTGACGGGTTCTCCATCTGTAGAACAAATTAGCCTGCAAACTTTTCCTTTTCGCTAAGACTTTTCTTTAAATCGCCGTGAGAGATGGCAACAGAAAAATCACAATCTCTGCTTAATACCACCCTGGTGTCCTGGGTCCGTGAATACACGAAGAATGCAGGTGTTACTTGTAAAAAACAATTGTAGTTAGCTATCATATTACAATATTCCCTATAACACTCAGGGTGCTGAACAAACGAAAAGGACACTGTTTCCAAACTTGATAACATACGCTCGGTGTTGAAAAACGACCGGATTTGAGACTTACTTTTCTGTTCAAAATAAAAATACAAAGAGAAGCAAAGACAAAGCGTTGCAATCGGAATAAAAGGAAGAAGAACGAGCAACTCTTTCGCAAGCGACGTATTTCTTCTTGGGAGCGCATTTTACGCCAAATGCTATGGGGAGTTGTGTGCATGTCCCTGCACCTTATCTCACTGAAACACTGCAGAGCTAAGCCAGAGCGAGTTTCAGACCAATTGAAAAGCTGAGGACGAAAACGCCTTGGGCTCGGCCCCACTGCATTTGTGGACGGGTCTCGCACAGAAGACGAAACTAGCAAAGAGGTAGTTTGCATACGCCAAGACATTGCGCACGTCCGCCAAGTTCTACAGCCACACAACACAAACCATTACATCTGTTTGACAGTCACGCTGAAAGGACGGGTCTTTTCGATAATCGGTGCCTACATTCCACCTAGAGATGCCATTGATACTTCGTACATATATTCAGCCATCCAGAGTTGTCCAGCTCCTCATATCATAGTGGGCGATTTTAATGCTCATCACCCTCAGTGGGGCAGTGCTGTTTGAATAACCGAGGCAGGATCCTGTTTGACTTTATGCACTCCCAGAACTTCATCAATCTCAACGATGGTTCACCTACGTTTCTGCGTGGCACGTCGTACAGCAGCTGCTTGGATGTGGCGTTTGTTTCAGCAAATCTCCAGTTTTACGTCAGCTGGTGCAGTGACGTGGAAACACATGGGAGTGACCACATTCTAATGTATGTTTGCGTCAAGTGGTACGCACCTACTACTCCGTCTCGCGTGCGATATACAGACTGCCCTGTATTTAGGTCGTCCGTGGAGATTTCCTGTGTGGAGCTCTCAACACCATCAAAATAGAAGGCCTGATTACGTCCTCTCTCAGTGAGACCACGCGGTATATATGTGCGCCTACGCCAGGGTCTACTATTGACATGGAATTCGAAAGACTACGCGCAGTCCGTCGGCGCGCCGAAAGGAAATACAGAAGAACCAAATCCACGTATGATCTTGCCCTTTGTCGCCGAGCTCAACGGCAAATAAAGCGCCACCTAGCGAGACTAGGGAGACAACGTTGGAGGCAGTTCTGTTCATCGCTGGACCCTCGCAAACCACTGTCGCGTATTTGGCATGTAGCCAGGAGCTTGCGTTCACCCCCGCAGGAACGCTATCCTTTCCATGCCCTGTCTATTTACCAACGCCGTAATAATGTAGAGGTAGCAGAAGAATTCTGCAAAATGGTTGTGGGCACAACTATGGTACCATTAATCAGTTTGGAGGCTTTTGTACCACCTTCACCAGATGACCACTACGACATGCTATTCACGATGCCTGAACTAGAAGCTACATCAGTGCCTATGCTGATGATATCTGCATCTGGGCGTCGGGTTCGACACGTCCGCAAATGCGTGCGAGATTACAACGTACCGTGTCATCTACTTCAAGGTACCTACGGCGTCAGGGTTTGCACTTGGCAGCTGAAAAATGTGCTGTGGTCGCATTCACGCGCAAGTCTGTCTGCCACTACCCGGTAACCACAGATTTTTGGGCGTTATCATTGACCGCGATCTGTCATGGTCGAGGCATATAAACATGCTAAAGAAAAGACTCACTCTTTTTTGCCATGAGCTTCGCTTTGTGGCAGGCATTAAATGGGGCCCAACGGAGCGCTCCTTGCTTCGACTTTACTATACCCTCTTTATTGGCTACATCCGTTACAGCCTTCCTGTACTCTCTAACATGAGTATTTACTGCTTGCGGACATTAGAGAGTGTCCAAGCACAGGCTCTCAAGATATGCCTCGGATTACCACGTTGTGCCTCGAACAAAGGCACGATTGAGGAATCTCGTGCGTGCCCAATATCGGTCTACCTGTCACACGAACCACTTCGTGTATATTTACGTGCGCTTACACGGCACCGCTGTCACCAGCTGAAGAAGATTTTGGATGTGCGACCGGACAGCAGTTTTGCACGCGCACTGCGCTTCCATCGCTCTGAATTGCCATCAGACTATGCCCTGCCGCATCATTCCTTGCAGCCCCCATGGGCAATGGCTCAGCCTTCAGCCTGCCTGCATGTCCCTGGCATAATCAAGAAGTCTGCGATGCCGTTTAGCGGACTGAAGCCACTCGCACTTGCCTACATCTGGTCAGAATACAACAAATGTGTGCACGTCTACACGGATGGATCTGCGTCTCCAAATGCATCAAAAACTGCTTACGCAATCCCTGCACAACAGACGACCCGCAGATTCATTTTGGGCCACAAGTCTACTTCAACCGCTGCAGAGCTTCTGGGCCTTCGGGAATCTATTCGCCACATCTGCGGAGAACCGCCTCAGGAGTGGTGCATTTTCTCCGACTGTAAACCTGCGCTACACATTTTAGGATGCTTCCTACGCCACATAGCCTACCAAGCTCTGGCTCTTGATATCATTAGTCTCGTATCATTTGCTCAGGGAAACGGCCACCGTATAGTGTTTCAGTGGATCCCCGGACACTGCGGACTGGATGGAAATGAGACCGCCGACGCTGAAGCAAGGAGCGCCTTCAGCAGTGGCCTGCGTACAGCTGTACCGTTCTCTATAGTGGACACAACTTGTCTCCTTTCGGAATTGATGAGGAGGGCGACGGCTAGGTACTGGGCCCTGCCAGACACCCGCCACATCCGCCTTAAACGGCTAGATCCGACGATGACCTTTTCATTTCCTCGCGGAATACCTCGCCCTATTGCATGCATTATCCGTAGACTACGTTTAAATGTGGCATTCACGTGCAAATACTTGCACTTAATAGGACAAGCGGACTCCCCAGAATGTACCACATGTGTCGTGCTGGAGACTATAGAACATGTTTTAGTGGCGTGTCCAGCGTATGCACCTGAAAGACTCATACTCGCATCTGCTCTGAAGCCTATGGACACATCGCTCCTCTCTGAGGATTTGATCCTAGGCGCTTGGCCAGATAGTTTTAGAACTGTAAAAGCAACGCGAGCGCTCTCACGCTTTTTGAGAGACACGGACCTTGTCTCGCGTTTGTGATGTCAGAAAGTGTGCCTTGTTTTTTTTTAAAGTAGTTTTTTATCTGCCTCCTCCCATCATCATCGTCCCCCCTTGTGACCTTCATTTATCTCCTCTTCCCGTCCCCCAGAGCAGAGTAGCAGGCCAGATATTTATTTTTCAGGCCAACCTCTCTGCCTTTCTTATCAATAAACCCTCTCTCTCTCTCTCTCTCTCGGGTAAAAAAAAATAAAATGGACGCAGTAAAACGATCTGTCTTAGAATAACGAGCGTTGTCTACCTTTTCAAGAAACAAATCAGTGGCACAGCTGCTGTCCGCGCGAAACGTCGTTATTTGTTTTTTTTTCTTAAAGTGCTGACAACGCATAGAGCCAACGAAGAAAATTTGAATTACATAATGTGGCTGAGGACAACCCGTTTTTGCTGACCAGCAAATAATAAAAACGCGTTCAAGTTGATTCCACAATGTTCCGTCGAAAATTTTTGCAGAAGAGAGCAACGCTTTTGAACTTATTTTCAGAAACACATACCGCTTCACTTTGACGCCAGCGTAGTGAACTGCACTGTGGTGTCTCTACCCAGAGTCTCAAGTTAAGAGCAACTAGATATAACGCTATTTAAAAGCAATACAGTGTTTCACTGGGCTAGAACTAAAACCTCCAATCTCAGATTTCGCCGATGTTTGCCGGTCCGAAGCCTCTCTACGTGACTTTGGCTTTGCCCCACCGGTGGCAGCACCTGCCATCGTAGGGCAGTGGTGCATCTCTTAACCACTGCGCTACTGCACCAGGAGTAGTACGAGTACTCTCAGCGATCTTTGAATGTAAAGCAGAGAATGACCAATTGTGCATATATGAACATTAACTCCCTAACGCTATCGTGACATGCCCTTCATGTGCAACTTAATACCCATTTCGCCGATCTTTTACACGTACTTGACCTTGAAAATGGTGTCGCGAACCACACCGGAATTGACACCCAAAGTGTAGCTTACCTAATTTCTATTTGGCGCAACTACACTAAATCACGCCGAATTTTTTGTGTGTCAAGTTTATCGCACATGGAGCTTGCTCCGGGGCCTTCAGGGCTGGCTCATATAGAAACGACTTACTAGTAGCGCTAAATAACAGGTACAAAAGGAGAGAAGGCAACACAAGCGCTAGTCATCAAGTTATTTCATTCTCAGAAAAAGCACGCATTTAGAGGCAACGATCAGGCCCCGAAAAATATCATCAATTTGAACCCATGCTCAGCGGCACCTCCCGAAAACAGAACTTCAATTTCTTGGATGAAAGGTAAACATTTGGTTTAGCCACACACAAATGCCTTTCTACGTCTATAAGGAAGGCTTCCAGTATTTTTCGCTTTTAAAACAAATCTTTATCTTTCAGCCAAGGAATTAAATTTCTTGTTTTAGGAGGTCTCGTTGGGCATGCGGTTTTTATTCCTGACATTTTTTGGCACCTGATCGTTGCCTATATATGCGTCGTTTTTCTAAGAATAAAATCAGTTTATGGGGGGTCTAGCACTTGTGCTCTCTTATCTCCTTTCGTCCGCTTTGTTTAGCGCTACTGCTATGTCCTCTCTACCAAAACACCAACTAACCGCGCTTTCTGTCTTAAATAATATAGAAACCACCGTGCACAACATCCGTGGAGGGTGCGAAAACTATCCTTCCTCAGGCTTTAAGTACCCTTAAGCCCTTGCGGTTAAAGGAGATCACCGCAGTAGGATTCGTCAGCGTGATTAATGAGAACCTCGAAACTACACGCTGCATATTGAAACACACCTCTTGTGCTGTACTTTGTACAACGCGGAACGGGCTGTGTTATTTGGATCCCTCAAAAAGGTAGGAGTTCCTCACAGTTCTCTTCAGGACATTGTTTTCCCACGCGGAAGCCAGTCGAGTAGAAGGGATGTTTCTCGCCTTCTTCTACTTTACCTGCAGGACACGGATTTGGACTCCACATGGTGACCTCAGGAGTGTCTATTTGGGTTTTTGCGGACAGTGTTTCTGTGATTTCTATTTAAGTGTCGCTACGGGGGAGCAATTGCCGGCAGCAACTGCAAGGCTAATCCCACCGGTAGTTTACAACCACTCAACTCAACTCATTGAAGCACAAATCTTTGCGCTTCATCTACTCTGCGCTGTTTGCAGTCACTGCTTTCTGCAGTTGCCAAATTTCCAAGCAGGGAACTACAGTGTAGGAAACATTTTGGTGTGGAACTCAAATATATAACCTGTGAGCCTTCCAGGGATCATCTTCTTTCTCTTGTACATACCATCATCATCCCGTGGCTGCGCCTGTGGCACGCGCCTTTGGCACGCGCCCGGGTTCGTTTTTGGAATAAACACCAGGCACGGCCGTCTTGCCGTCTCGGTCTAGCCTTCCACAGACGTCTTGCCGTCTCGGCCTTGCCTTCCTTCACAAGCGGTGGAGGTGAAGCTCGATCCCCTTGCTGCCTTGTACCCTGTCTCTCGCTGGAGCTGCGTTCCGGTCGCCTTTTTGCACCTCCCACTATCGTCATGCCAACCGAAGACAGCCCCGACCCCGCCGGACCCTCTACCTCGGCCTCACCGGCAACGCCCCCTTCGACCGCGCCCTTCCGTCAACGCGACCCACCGATGTTCGCTGGTCGTCGCGACGAAAACGTGGATGACTGTCTCGACACCTATGAACGCTGCAGTGCCTACAACCGGTGGGATGACGCTTTAAAATGTCTCAACGTTTCTTTCTACCTCATTGAGGTCGCCAGAAACTGGTTCATCAATCGCGAATCCAATACCACTAACTGGTCCACCTTCAAACAGCAAATCCGTCAGTACTTTGCCAACCAGGCTGTTCGGACTGAGGTCGCCAAGACCAAGCTCGCTTCCCGCTTTCAAGGTCCTGATGAATCCTATGCGTCTCACATCGAGGACGTACTTGCCCTTTGCCGTCGTTTTAGTCCCACCATGCCGGAAACTGTCCGCGTCCGCCATGTTCTGAAAGGAATCAATTTTGTGGCTTTTAACACCCTAATTGCTCAAAATCCTTCGAGTGTCGATTCAATCATTACCACCTGCCAACGCCTCGACCAGCTGCAGTCCTCCCGCTTGCATCCCCGCCTCGCACACCCCGGCCTTAGTACGGCCTTGACCTCTGCGGACTTCGATCTGCGAACTCTCATTCGAGCGATCATCCGCGAAGAGCTCCAAGTCCTCGGCCCTTTCTGCCGCCACGGCTGTGATCATTCTCCCGAGCCTTCTAATGACGCTGGACTTCGTAACTTCATCAAAGAGGAGTTAGCAACACTCACCCACCCTATCGCACCTGAACCTCCTGCTCCCCGCCCAGCACCGACCTATGCTCAAGTAGCTGCATCTTCCCCTCCCTTTGACCACCCGCCTCGACCGCCCCGACATACAACCACATCAAAGCAATGGCGACTGCTCCAGCTGCGCCATCCTATTACGCACCTTGGCACCCCACCCGCCCAGTGTGCTACCGCTGTGGAATTAGAGGACATATCTCCCGCTTTTGTCGCCGACGCCTTCAGGACGAGCGCCGTGGTTACGCCGCCTTCGGGAGTGAGCTGCCTTCTTCCTATTATCAACGTCGGCCTTCTTCCATCCCGCTTCGCCGATTCTCTCCGCCGCCGCCACCCTCGTCTGCACCTAGTAAGGCCATGTTTCCCGACGCCGCTCCCCATCTCCATATCGCCGTTCAGTGTCCCCACAACGACCCGCAACAGCTCTCCCTGTCCGTCACTCCGAAAACTAGGCGATGCAGTTTCCGGAGGTGAAACTGCACTTTGCGAAATCACTAAATGTCCTCCAGATCGGCCGCTCAATATGATTTCTGTTTTAACGACGGACTATCTGTCGAAGCTTTGATTGATACAGGGGCTGCAATTTCGGTTATTCACGCTGATTTGTGCTGCCGTTTGCGGAAAGTGACGACACCATATGATGGGCCTGAACTTCGTGGAGCAAATGATGTCACTCTGCGCCCTTCCGCGAAGTGCACCGTGCGAGTTGTTATTGACGGTGTCCGCCACCATGTGCAGTTTGCTGTACTCTCATCTTGTGCGCATCTGGTGATTTTGGGATGGGATTTCTCGTCAACAGCTTCAAAATTAATTTCTTGTGGCGACCGTGCCATCCATATGACAGGCAGTGATTTTTCATAAGACTTCTCCGACCACCATCATTCCCTCACTGCCGCAGCTGATACAGTTTTGCCTGCTCAGTGCGAACAACTGTTTGCCGTTGTTGCCGAGTGCATCACTGATGGGGACGTACTCATCGCGCCGTCTCATCGTCATTTTGCGCGTGGGATCGCCTTCCCGTCAAGTCTTGTCCGCTTCTACAGCGGCTTAGCGACCGTAGCAGCCAAGAACACTTCCCGCGATTTCCTCGTGCTGCCCAAAGGAACTTCCATCCCTTGCGTATTAGATGCTCAACCTATGTCTGTGATGGCGCTCACCGCCCCCCTACATCACCAACCTGTTTCGTCCGACGTCTCTTCTACTGTTCTATCAAAGAGAATTAATCCGAACCTCACCCCGCATCAACGTCAAGAATTGCTCACATTGCTTCGCAGTCACCAAGCCATTTTCGATGCAACATCAGCACCACTGGGACGGTCTACTGTTGCATAACGCCGCATATTTACCGAACGGAACTCGATCGTACGGCGACGGCCTTTTCGGGTTCTCTCTCTCCGAACGCAAAGTCATTGAAGAGAATGTCCATGCTATGCTACACAGCGATATTATTCGTCCCTCAACAAGCCCATGGTCCTCACCGGTAGTGTTGGCTAAAAAAAAAAGGACGGCTCAGTACGATTTTGTATTGACTACCGTGCGCTCAACAAAATTACCCGCAAAGATGTCTACCCGATGCCTCGCATTGATGACGCCCTTGAATGTCTTCAAGGCACCGAATATTTCTGCACCTTGGACCTGCGCTCGGGTTATTGGCAAATACCTATGCACGAGGCCGACAAAGAAAAAAACTTTCGCAATTCCGATGGACTTTAAGAATTTAATGTTATGCCCTTCGACCTCTGTAACGCCCCGGCCACATTTGAAAGAATGATCGATACTGTACTTCGTGGCCTGAAGTGGAGAACCTGCTTGTGCTACTTGAATGACGTTGTTATCTTTTCTTCAACTTTTCAAGATCATCTCACACGCCTGAATGAGGTTCTCACATGCCTCGCTTCAGCGGGCCTGCAGCTGAGCACCGAGAAGTGCCACTTTGCACAGAAGGAAATTAAAATTTTGGGCCATCTCGTTCGCCACGACGGCATTCGTCCAGACCATGACAAAATCATTGCGGTCCTGCACTTTCGTCGTCCTCAACAGACTGCAGATTTGCGCAGCTTCCTCGGCCTGGCGTCCTATTTCCGGCGTTTTATTACAAATTTCGCAACTATTGCTGCTACCCTTCATAAACTACTTAAAGCGCACAGCACTTTCGTGTGGACTGACAAGTGCGACGCTGCTTGTACCAAACTCAAGCATGGCCTCACATCAGACCCTGTCCTTGGCCACTTCAGTGACGCGGCTCCAACCATCCTGCATACTGATGCCAGTGGTCACGGTTTCGGTGGTGTACTTCCGCAGCACGACGCAACTTCGCGTGAGAAAGTGATTGCGTTTGCCAGCCGGACCCTCACTCCAGCAGAGAAAAATTACACCATTACCGAGCAGGAATGTTTAGCAGTCGTTGGGCAGTACAAAAATTTCGCCCTTACTTGTACGGTCGCCATTTCACAGTTGTGACCGATCACCTGGCTCTTTGCTGGTTGTTTTCCATAAAGAACTTGACAGGCCGACTTGGCCGTTGGATTTTGCGCCTCCAGGAGTACCACTTCGACATCCTTTATAAATAGGGTCGCCAACACCAGGATGCTGACGCGCTTTCTCGCTGCCCACTTTCGGACGCAGCCTGCTGTTTTTCTACGCATTGCCATTCCTCCTCTGACCAGAGTCCACCCACTTCGACGCACATCACAGCAGTTTCTTTTGACGACTCCGACCACAAACACGATTTCCGCTCGAAGAAACTAGCCGACGCCTACGGCCGTCCCATCATCGACCGCCTTAACCGGCGCTTCAAAACCACTCAACACCCGGCTCCGCCGACAGCTACGCATCTTCAAGCTCGAAGATGGCATCCTACGTCGCTACGTGTATTGCCCCGATGGAACCCGCTGGGTCCCAGTCGTGCCGCGGGTGCTTCGCTCCCATTTCCTAGCGGCTCTCTACGATGAGGCTGCTGCTGGTCACATAGGTTTCCACAAAACTTACCACCATGTGAAGAGACGTTTCTCTTGGCCTGGCCTATCCTCCAGCGTTGCAAAATACGTCGCTTCCTGCCTCCTGTGTCAACTTCGCAAACGTCCGCCTTCTGCACCCGCTGGCCTCCTACAACCACTTCCCTGTCCCGCTACGCCATTATAAGTCGTCGGCATCGACTTATATGGTCCCCTGCCTCTCTCCGATCCAGGGAACCATTGGGTCATCACAGCTGTAGACCACCTTACGCGATACGCCGAGATAACACCCGTGCCCATTGGCTCGGCTCAAGAGGTTGCAAATTTCTTTTTGCAATTTTTTGTTTTGCGGCATGGTGCTCCTCGGGTGCTCCGCAGTGACCGCGGGAAGACCTTCTTATCGACCGTCGTTGCCGAAGTTCTTCGCGCATCATCCACCCCTCGTAAGACAACCTCAAGCTACCATCCCCAGACCCGCGGTCTGACTGAGCGTTTTCATCGGACTCTATCCGATATGTTCTCCATGTACGTCACACCGGATCATCGAAATTTGGACACTATTATACCGTTTGTAAATTTAGCCTATTATACAGCAATACAGCGGGCTACCGGTTACTCTCCGTTCTTCCTCGTTTACGGCCGTACTCCCACCACAATTCTGTACAGTTCTTTCTTCTCTACGCCTGAATATACTTCCGCATCATTACCTGCCCGGTTCGTATCCCGTGTGGCCAGATGCCATCACCTTGCTCGCCTCAACACTGCAGCCTGCCAGGAAGACCGCAAGAGTCGCTACGATTCTACTCATCGTGTGGTCTCTTTCTGACCAGGTGACGAAGTACTCCTTTTCACACCACTGCGCATCCCTGGCCTTAGTGACAAATTTCCCACCGCTACCTTGGTCCCTACAGGTTTATCAATCGCACTGCCCCCGTGAACTTCAGTGTTACACCTGTTGTTCCCCCAGCCGATCGACGCCACTGTGGTAGTGAAATTGTTCACGTTTACCGTTTGAAACCGTTTGTACGCCGCGAACCATCGGTTGCTTAGGAGCGGCCAGGATGGCCGCTTCCGTCCTTCCTGGCAGATTGTGTGAGCCTTCCAGAGATCATCATCTTTCTCTTGTACATACCATCATCATCCCTTGGCTGCGCCTGTGGCACGCGCCGGTGGCACGCGCCCGGGTTCATTTTTGGAATAAACACCAGGCACGGCTGTCTTGCCGTCGCGGTCTAGCCTTCCACAGACGTCTTGCCGTCTCGGTCTGGCCTTCCCTCACAAACCTTCTGAGACTGAACTATTGTGGACGGGTACTGAGAATTGCCAGCGGAAGTCTTCGCATGGCACGCGAAGGCATGACGCAAATGGTTTCTACGCGGTATTTTTTAATGGTCTTCATCCATGCTCTTAGCCTGCGTACAGCACAAAAAAAAGGTAGTGACGTATCTGGTGCGAAAATCGGCGTCCTCTCAAACTTGCTCATCTGATTTCAAGTTGGGTTGCTTTAAAGGAATTTGTGGAAACCACTAATTGCAAAAAATTGGAACGCAGCAGCTGTCATCATTAAAATCTAGGCGCACTGAGAAGGTTGTGAACCATCTCTCATAGCACCGCGCGAAAGTGCTCAAAATCCTAACCGCTGCAAAATTGAGAAAATCTGTTCATCTCCTCGAAGAGATTTTGTCTGCCAGGTCATATAAGTTGCATATCGTTTGTTCGAGGTACAGTTGATGCGTTCGAAAATTTGTACTTGAAGCACTCGAAGCGCTGCCACTTATTGCATGGGTCATTAGGATTCCTCTACGCAAGCAGCTGTCTACTCACGCGCATGCAACGTTTATTACCCCGCATCCGACATCACTACCCTAGGACGAGATGTGCGCAGACTCTCATCCACCGCTTATAACCGGGAGCTCCACAGAACCTCTATGCCTACACGACTATTTAACGCATCTCGTAGTACTCTATATCACCCCTCACTACCCCGAAACATTCGTGAAACTGTAAGTGTCATCAATAGGTGAGGCGTTTATTGCAATATAATGACCTGGTTAAAACCATCGGTGATTAGCCAGGGCCTTAATTTTCTGTTTGTGAGTACTACTGAAACGGAATTGTTTGCGTGTCAACAAAAAAACGATAATGGCACACCATTTTTGTTCTTTTTAATCTCAGTCAAGGTTTAGCTCGTGCACTACATGACCTGTATAGCACAATGAAGACTTCAAGAGAATTTCAGTGAAAAAACAGGGTACTGTCACTGGCTCAGAAGAAAGAACTTGTCTCTTTACTGCGATTGCTTAGGGAATTGGAAAATAATAAAGCAAGAGCATTAGGCGGAATTTACATCTCAAAAACCAAATTTGGTTGGTTGCTAAGTGCATTTACTTGACATATCTGTGTATTTCTCAGTGTTGGTCACTTAGTTCAGGAAGGCACAAGGATACGGTTGGAGAATATAATTTGGCTAATTTTGGTTTAAAAGGATTGGTTTGGTTTAGTTGATGAGGGTTCAACGTCCCAAAGTGACTCAGGCTATGAGGGACGCCGTAGTGAAAGGCTCCGGAAATTTCAACCACCTGAGGTTCTTTAACGTGCACTGACATCGCACAGTACACGGGCCTCTGGAATTTCGCCTCCATCGAAATGCGACCGCCACGGCCGGGATCGAACCCGCGTCTTTCGGGCCAGCAGCCGAGTGCAATAACCACTCAGCCACTACGGCGGCGCAATTTTGGACTAAAAGTCTCCGCAAGCGCTCTGTATGTGAAATGCATAAAACTTCAGCAGATGGAAACAGATGCAATTCCTGACGGGTACAGCAGCAAACGCTTCTCCCCGCTATCTGCGTTTTTGCCAGTATGAGTTCAATTCAATACAAATGGAAAGGATTTTGAAATTTCAAGCTTGAAAAAAAGTGCTCCGGCTGCCACGACGGGTACTGACGGGTGCAGACTACAGTAATCTCTTTTTCCACTAATTTTTGTGCTTCAAAGATGCTGTAAATGTACCGCTTCAAGGTCACAATGCAGACTCTGTGGCCAGAGAACCATTCACCAAGGCTGTGAAAACACATGGCTACAGCTTTACCTATGTTTTTCTTTATTACAGATGCTGCTGTCTGAAATTTTCGATATTCCAGCACACAGTGAAAAAAGAAATTCGTAATAGATAACTAATTATACCCTTAACAAATTTCGCAGGTATTATTTCTCACAATGAGCCGTCCAGTTCTTTCCACAGCTCAAGTACCTTCGCGCGGAAAGAAAATTTCTGGCGAAGAGAACGACGTTGCTGGTAAAAAGTTCAAAAATCAATTTTATGATGACAGAAGAATCGAACCAAAAAATGAAGTTTGAAAGAATCAAACTGTAATCCTTAAATATCTCATAAATCGGCAGATATTTCTTATACTTGATTACAAATATATCTTTTTAAAATAGAACAATTATAAGTGGTGCCAGCTAAGCGAGGTGTCGCATCTTGTATGAATTCTACTCTCATTACACTCTTTTCGCATCTCTCCTATAAGTAATTATTTTCTCTGGCGGCATAGCTAATAGCTGGCTGGCAGTTTCATTCTATGGCTCCAGTAATAAAAGTGAGGCCGACCGATGGTAGTGAGGCAAAAAAACAAGCCTCTTAACGAATGGGGTAAAAAACGGCTCGAGGCTATAAAAAAAAAGAAAATTCCTACCTTTTAGCGTTACAGTCAGTCGAAAGATCAGCACTGTGTCGTTCCCAGCCGTGCAAACACAATGATGATGACCCCAATGCCTAACTTTACCACTGAAATGGCATTCAAAAATTACAAAACTTCGTAGTAAACTGATATTGATGGAGCGTATTGTCCACTTACTGCAAGTGTAGGCTGAATCACGGTGCTGATTAGAGCCTTGGGTAAGAATTCGGCTGCCGAATCTGATATTCGCTGGAGCGTGGAGACAAGTGCAGTGTGGCGGTGCCATCAATTCGGCAGCTGTCTACACATGCATACACCATGGTCTTCCGTTTTGCGGTGGAATGGGGCTTGCAGAGAGGGCGGCGATGACAGCGACTCCAACAACGCGAAACTGGAAGAACTCGGGTAGTACAGCAAGCTGTGAAAAAAAAGTGGACCTGCTATTTGTAGATTTTGTCCATGAGAGTCAAGAAAGAAGTTCGACTGCCGAAGGAGTCTCAATAGCCGGACCGTCTTGGGACGCAGTGAGGAAGATAATTAGTCAACCCACCCCCCTCCCCGTCTATCCCCAGTACTTTCCCGAGACCCGACCGTGAATAACTAACAGCTTGGAAAGAGGTCACAAAGGTTTCTTGTCTCTTGTTCCTGCCTTGTCAGGTTTACGAAAGCGACAAAAATTAGCGACATTTCTTAGTCAATGTTTTAACTTTCATTTCTTTTTTTCCCACTTATTTCCACCTGCCCTTAAGTTTAAAACAACAGCCAAAGTAAATAGGAAAAAGAGAACTAGAAAAAAACAGAAAATATATAAAAGATTTGTTCTTGAAAATATTGGAAAGTGCTATCGCTGAGAATTGGTTTTCTCTTGCAACTTTGTGTTTTTGATAATAGATGTGAGCCATGCTGTAAAACCTGAAACCAAGTTTGAGGATTCGCATTATTTTATTCCCCATTATAGTATGCAACGAACGAAAATTATCATTTCAGCAACGCGGACGCTCTACGAGCTCTAAGACCCAATCTCTTTCTTTCTATTGGGAACAAAAATCAAGGAATAACACGATCTGCCGGGCTAGTTGTTTTCGATCCATATGTATCAGCAGCGCGCACAAATAGCCAGGAACAAGAAGGAGAAGATAGTACAGAGCGCTGAACTTCCAACTTTTATTTGAAGAAAACTGAACGCGCACTTACGTACACACACCCATCAGGGGGAGTGGTCAAGGCCCGCGAACGAACTGTGACCCACATGATGTCCAAAGCATTAACAGATAACAAAATCGCACTATACAATGACTTATAAAATATGGAGCACGACTTACATGTGTAAAAAGACTGGAAAAACACGGTTGAGTGTGCGTGAGTGACAAAAAAAGGTGAAAAAATGGGAAAACATAGTTGGAGCGCGAATTGTGCTAAAAACATGAGAAGGCGAGAAGACGGTAAAAAGATTAGCGAAACGTAGCATGAGCGCCAACAATTACCACGGCTAGAATGAAAATGCAGCACGTGAAGTGTGCCTCTAAGAACCAGGTAAAATCATATAAAACCAGGAAGAAACGTGATTTTTTTTAGATAATAAGATAGATGGGGTGCTTACGCAACCTTCCTTAAGCCCTGAGATGTGGGCTGCTTCAATGATTTCGCGCGTTAGCTCGTTTTTATGTTTTTCCAAGACGTTTCCGTTCTTAAAATGAGGAATGATTTCTTTTGCTGTCACATGCCCGGCAATGGGCGGGCAAGTTCTTCAATGTTCATGTTCAATGTTAAGCTGTTCATGTTTTTTATTCCAAAGATATGCAGCCGAAGCTCTCGTTCGCAAACTGTTCTTCATACCATCGCAACTACAGCACCAAAACATCGAAGCTCGAAATCAATGAGATGACGAATAAGTAGTGTCTGCTGAAAACCTGTACAAGCATGATCGTACCGAAATCTTTATGCCTTTACTAACTATTACACGCTGGCGCTGATTAATAGCATAAGGAGACCGTTTGCACGCATACTCAAATTTATTCAGAAGGAAGAGGTGGAGACATGCAAAACAAAAAGCAAAGAAAGGTTTCTAAGCATTGCGTCTCTCTGTGAGTCGTATTGCTTAGGTAAATTGGACCCAACGACCGGTCATCTTCTCAGAATCCTAGTTTCAGTTAGAAGCATGAGAACTTGTGAGCTGTGTAAAGCTTGAGATGAAGTTAAGCGAACTTGAACGGCAAGGTATTTAACCGCGAGTTTTCGGAGTGCTAAACTTTTCGTTCATTACTGGCTCAGAGGGAATCCCTATAAATACACATGAAATGGACGATAATATTTACGACAGTTTCTCATTTGTGAGTTTTTCGCAGTGCTTCGTTTACTGACCACGCGGTTTCAATCGACTTGCACTACAGTTTATTATAGTTTACGTTAGTCGCCACGCTTGTGCACCAAAATATCGACAACCTCTTACGCGTCATATTAATTAGGCCTCAAAGCTCGTTTCAGAGCGGCTGAGGAGGAACTGATGTCAAAGGGAGAACAAACCCTTGATCGGTAGTAACCCATATCGGGACAAGTAACCCTTGATTACCCCATTCTGGCAAGGTTTAGCGCAAAAACCTTATCGTGCGAGGCATGCTGCCTGTGCATGGAGTGCAGGTGATTGGTTCGATAAAACTGCCATCCACGCACTGAACTCAAGGAACCCAAATCGTTACTGTACCCTTCTCTGATGGATTCGAACTCGGCCTTGCGGCTGCGTTTCGATTGAGGGGAAAACCGTAAGGCGCCCGCGTACTGCGCGATGTCGACAGCCATTGAGGGTCCTCAAGTAGTCGAAAGTATTCTGTTGACCAGTACCACCTCTCTCTCTACTGTAACTGCAGGCGGCACTGGAAAATTCAATATCACAGAAAGGATTCACACAACTCAAAGCGAACATGCTTATTTGACAACACACGAGACGGGAATTCTTTATTCTCTCAGGTCAAAACACAATCATGTGGCTGAAAGATGGCGATATTTATTATATGACTTTTTTTACATGAGGAGTTGTAGGAGATAGCTTTATTCTACTCTGCGGTTTTGGGGACATCTTCAGAGATGTTTCCGCCTTGATTGTATCCCCAGGAGTCTTTTCTATCGAGGTCGCCCAATTTTATTCAAAGCTTGCCCTCCGTCCAGGGCTCCGCTTGCCACTGCCGCCCGTTGAACTCGCTGTACCAGACCTTGTTGGTCTTCACAGCGGTCGCTAGACAGCTGAGTCTCCCACTATTCCGCACTCACTTTTTTATACAAAGAAACAATTTCTGCTTTTATAACACCGATGGTGCGTCCATACAGGACAAAAATAATTTAAAGTTCACTTATCGAATAATAATAAACCTCCTTTTATGTATTTCTTACCGCGTGAGTGTCCAGCGTGAGATGATTATCAGAGAATAGTCGACATTGAACGGTAAGTTCGGTTTCAGAACCGTTGACCGCGTATTGAAAAGAAATAACACTTTTTTGCAATGCAAGAGCGAAGTTACTTATTACAACTGAATTCATTTACGGCTCTCCGAAATAGGTCGTCAAGGAGGAGAATGTTTCACTTCTATACTTAGCGTTAGCTTTCTTTATTACTTCATTCACCCTCATAATTCTGCAGACACATTCACCCTCATAATTCTGCAGACAATGTAAAATCGTCACCCGGCCTGCCGTTGAGCCTTTTATTTCTACTACAAAAAAAACCTGCACATAGTTGTCAAGCGCCAAAAAAAAAGTAGCTCTTACATGCACAAGAAAGCCAATGCTAAAAGAGCTGCACAGCACAGAACAATGATAACCTAAGGAAACCAAGCAAAGTTTCTTGGATGTGTGCTCAAAGGCCCTTTCCTTCGCTACCATATATGACCTGTTATCACGTGTAATGTCCAAAAAGTTTGGATGGGGATATAAAGACCCCGCCTTTCAGAACGACGCGGATGACAAAAGCACAGAAAGTTCACTATCACCTCGTCAAATGCTTCTTTGTTCCATACGTTCCATATGCAGTGAGATACTAAAGTCCAATGGCAGTCCCAGTTTGTAATAAGGGACACGCTTACACAAAATGCACCGAAATAAATAAATTTGTAGTGTGCTACCATTACTGGCGGCGGTGAGCGATTTGAGAGAGCTGTGTGTGCTCCTTCTGCGTCACTAAAACAGATAAAAATCGAATAAAAACGACTGCCACGGGTCGATTAAAAACCTCTTGTTTTCTTTTGAGATGAGTGTACAGAACCTCATAGCCACGACGAGTCGAGTAGAGGTGAGAAAAATTGGTTTTTGAGTAAAGGAAATGACGCAATATCTGTCTCACATATCTTGGTGGACTCGCAACCGCGCCTTAAGGGAAGGGATAAAGGAGGGGGTGAAAAAAGAAATAAGTGCCGTAGTGGAGGTCTCCGGGTATAATTTCGACCACCTGGGGATCATTACCGTGCACTGACATCGCACATCACATGGGCGTTTTCCCCATATTGGGACAAAAATTTCTGGTCGCTCCTGAAGAACTCATCATAGCGCCCTAATCTTCTCTGCTCCTCGGCGGCTTGTTTGATTCACCCAAATCGCTCAAGCATGGTGACAGTGCTCACTGAAAGGAGGCACGATATTTCGTTTTGCCTCGATGTTAGCTCGTTTTAAAAACGAATAGAAAAAGCGCTAAGGAAGGAGTGCTCTAAACTACCGAAGACGTCGTATTGAGTTTTCACCGTGCACCACTGCACGTGGCATTTCCCACGTGTGCATTTTCTTCATTTATAAACACTAGTTCCCAACAGCGCTTTTTGACGTGTCATCTCACCGCCTAACCCCGTTACACAGAAATAATAACTGCTCGTCACTCTGCAATGGTTCGCTCCTTCGAGATAGAACGAAAGCATCTGTTAAAGGGACCATGATATGATTTCGACGAGTGCAACAGATCTGTAGAAGTGGTCGTTCTGAATCTTCAATTCAAACTTCAGAGCTCTAAGTGGAAATTATAATTTATAACTAATTATTAAAACTCACTGCTCACAGTAGTTCGCAACAGATTAGGGTGACACACCTCCCCGCGCGTCCTCTACCCCGATGAGGTCAGAGGGCAGACAGGGCGAACTTTAAGGCTGGCTTTTCTGCCCACTGACGACATCGGGGTAGGGGACACGCGGCATGGTGCGTCGCCCTAATATGTGGCGAGAAACTGTCTGCAGCGATATTTAAATGTAATTTCTATGCCATAGGGTCCGCGCAGACATTTCAAAATTGACTTGAATATTCACAATGACCACCTCTACAGATATGCTGCGCTAGAATATGCCTATCAAAACCATTTCATCGCCCCTTTAACATCAAGTCTAGGCCATAGATTCTCATTGCCTCCGCAAGCGAGCGCAATTAACACCAGCCCCCCTTTCTGCCACAGGAGCACGGTACAATGATATTACATGGTATTACAGTAGTACAATCAGGAGTACATAATATTACTTATTAACACATTGCGGGTTGAATTGATGAATAAACAACTATTTATTTCGACTACACTAAGGAAAAAAGCGCAGCAGATAACGGTCGATCACTGCGAGGTTGAGATGAAGAAAGGAACCAAATCGATAAATGGATAGGCGTATAGGAACGCATGGTAAGTTTAAAACTAATTAAAGCAGCGAAAACAGCCTGCGCTTGTGTGTCACGAAGTTGCGCTCAGTAACGATGCTACTGTGTTTAAAAAGTAACCGCTAATCTCATCGCGGCGGATTGTTCTGCACTGCTTTGGATGGTGCTACATGTTCGACGATCAATACAGCCGAGGTTCCTGAGAAACGGGCGCCTTGGTATTTTTACTGTGCTTCTCAATACTGCGCTTTCCAAACAGGGCTGTGTTTACAGAGGCTGTCGTTTAAACTTAGGCGCGGCACGAGTTAAACAAGGGATCTGTTACCGCTGCTCTTGAGCGTGCTCTTAAACACGAGGTGTGTTTGAACAGTTGTTTACCTGCGGGTGCAGATTCCAGCAGTCTCAGATGCGGTTAAACAGCGTCCTCTTGTTAGTAGCAGAGAAGTAACCGACCCAGACAGTTAAGGCGTAACATGACTCTTTCTTGCGTTACTTTTCATTAGAAACGAGCCGAAAATAAGGTGCATTATAGGTTATCCAGGCCTCAATTTAAACAGTTTTTGGGAGTGTTCTTCCTACACTCAGCGAAAACAAGCACAATAAACTTCAGTAATGCAGAGCTTTTCTTTGTCTCATTACATTTGAACTGAATGCTAAAAGCGGGCGATTTTTATTAATTACTCGTGAATCTGAAACACTCGCAGTTCCTAGCTCAGAAAGCATTTTCTAGACAAGTGTAGTGTGCCATCACCAACCACCGCGGCTGGATATTTTTTTTCTTTTTGATCAAGACAAATCAACAGTGAGGTGTTAAATATTAGTTTCAGGACGGCAGTGCATTATGGTATACTTAATCGAGCGTAACGCTTTTGTGAAGTAGTTCTGTACTCTATTTTTTTCTTCGTAATGTGTAGCCTTAAAAAATATTCTCAATTTGCGTTGTTAGCCGAAACACGAATTAGGTGCGCTAGTGCTCAGTGACCATCGTTTTGCATTCTTTATAGTGCAGTTGTCACATATTTCATCTGAGCTTGTGACGTTATCACAACGCAGGCACCTTGGTTTCGGTTATTGTCCCCTTCATAATGCACGTTTTCCGGGCCTCTCTTTTTCCGTATTTTTTCTGCTCAATAGTTTAACGAGGGTCTCGGTTCAGGCAGTCTTGATGCCACAGGTGTCATAAGAAGTTTTTCGAACAGCTGTAGCTCTCACCGTGCGATCAGGTTTCACGTGACTGTTGTGGTAATAGAGGACTAGAGGACGTACCATGTCCGCCGCTATGGACAATGGTGACGTTGGTGCACACTCAAGGTTGGGTTACACGCAAATACCAATACCACTGAAAGAATATGATATACCGTCGTCGTAGTAGCTCCGTTGGTAGAGCATTAGACGCGAAATTCAGTTGTGGTGGGTCTTAACCACAAAGGCTGTTCCATTTCTGCTTTCTGATCAATGTGGTTTAAGCAAAAAATTAGTTACGTTACGTTATCCCATTGATCAATCAACACCAGAAATTTAAAAGAAGAAAGAAACATTCCCTATCTCCTTGGATTGCGATCTCATTGGCTTCCTTCCCGTATACATATATATATATATATACCCATGCATGTCGCCCACAATACCGTGCATAGGTTAGCACCTTCTAGAAACAGGGGCATTGGAGAAACAACCCAAAGGCTAAATCAAGGAATGGTCACTATAAGTATTTGCGGAATAAAGTTTAGAGGCCGAAGCGAAGGGGTTAGCTTCTGGGGCCACATCGTGTCTCTTGCTATAGGTGCACATTCACAATTTCACCAGCGCTGCGACTAAGAACAAGAACAGAGAAGGAAGACAAGGACAAGCGCTACTAACAACTGAAAGTTTATTTGAAAAAACACAGATTATATGCACACAACTGACAACCCAAAGCGCCTGCGCTTCCCCCACCAGGCACGCAAAAGAGAGTTAAAAATCTAGATACAAAATTTCACACTCATGTAAGTTTACAGATGGTGTGCTAACGCACGTGTCGATGTTCTTGTGAATGTGATAGGCTTCACACAACTCCCTAGTTAACTGATCTGGATGTCTGAATTTAATCTTAGCCCTATTAAGCAGAGGAAAGCATGCTTTTTTGTTAGACACACCGGGTTTGTTTAGAAGACAATCTCTGTAATGAAGGGACAGATTTGATGAAGGAGCACCATTCAAAGAGGTTCTATGCTGACGTAAGCGTGTATTTATGCATTTACCGGTTTGCCCAATGTAACTCTTGCCGCATTTAAAAGGTATGTCATAAACCACTCCCTCTGCACATGGCACAAAGGTTGACTCATGATCCACCTGGCATGCATTTTTTCTTTTGCCTCTTATTTGCTTCTGTTCCCGGGCTCTTTTGTCAACAATAGCACAAACCTTGCCTAGTTTATTAGGGACCGAAAAGAGCACTTTTACCCCATATCTAGTGCCAACCTGCTTAAGCCTATGGGATAACTGATGAATGTAGGGTATTACCGCTTACTTCATTCTGTCATTGCCGGAATTTTCCTGTGCTTCATGTCTACCAAACGACTTCATCTTCTTCAGGATCTTGTTGCTAGCAAGCGCTATCACATCTTTGGGGAAGCCCGCTGACCTTAGCCTTTGAACTTGCTTATCGAAACTGCTGCCTAAAGTATGAATACATGACTTAGTAAGTGCAGATTCTAAACAAGACACTGCTATGCCACATTTAACTATTTTCGAGTGCCCAGACTGATAATTTAGCAAGGGCTTTTCCGACCGCTGTAGGAAGGACCAACAAACATGATTCACCTTTTTCTCCAATCTAATATCCAAGAATTGCAGCTGATTATCTTCCGGTAATTCAAAGGTAAATTTCAGACCAAACCCGCAGTTTTCAAAAGTCTTTAAAATGTCATCCACATGTGGCTTGAAGTCATGGGATTCAACAAAAACAAGATAATCGTCTACATACCGGAAGATTTGTTTTACACGGTTGTCTAAGTTAACTTTAATGCTCCTATCTGCATAGGAAAGAAAGATATTACTAAGTACCGGAGCCACTTTTGAGCCAATGCACACTCCTGTTTTTTGAACATATAGCCTGCCTTCCCAATCAACAAATGTGGATTTGAGATAAAATGACACAAGCTCCAAAAACGAGCCCACAGAGACGCCACACTTTGAAATGAATGCTTCTTCATCATTATCCTCTACTATACATTTCTTAACACACTGGAGGAGCCTATCATGTGGCAATGAATAGAATAAATCCTGCACATCAATACTAAACATATCACACCCACCAGGATTATTTAGTTTCAGATATTGCACAACCGCCTCGGAATTAGATACAAGAAACGGGTCTTCTACTGTCAGTGAACACAATTTACTTTGCAAAAAACTTGAAACGGCATGTTGCCAAGTTCCCCGTTCAGTAACAATGCAACGGAAGGGGATGTCAGTTTTATGAGTTTTGGCAGCAAAAAACACTTCTAAAAAGTTGCCTTTCGCCTTCTTAATGGATGCTTGCAGGCCAACTAAATTCATATCACCTACCAGCCTTAACGCCTCGCTTTTTTGTTTAAGGGCACTGGAACGCACAGGCTTAAAGTTTTTGGCAACTGAATTCCTAGCCTTCTCACGGAAAAGTTTCTCTGGCAGCGTAACGAAATAACCTTCTTTATCCGAGACAACCACGCGAAGTTTTTCGGACGTCAAGAAATCGGTCAGGTGCGCAAAGTCCCACCTCGATACTACAAGGAAAGTCCCACCTCGATACAACATCGATACTACAAGGATTGCCTTTGGGTGGTGTGTGGGAAGGACAAAAATCGTGTGCGGCACTTCCATGAGTGGTGCGAACAAGCGAAAAAACACACCGAGTTCCTTTGGTACACCGCCCGCCCGTGGTTTCCCTCCAGTACAGCGTCTCCGTGCTCCGAAGGAAAGCTCTTGGTCCTGGGTGATCAGCCGGTGCCAGAGAAGTTCCAGAAGATTCTAAAGTTGGGTCCAAAATTCGGTGTCCAGCCTTCTTTGGGAAAAGAAGAAAAGTTGGCTCTTGGAAGGTCAATCGCGCGCCAAGCACGGAAAGAGGAGCAGCCTAGGTGCGTTGTGGAATGTGTTGAGGCCCTCAAGAAGATTGGCGGAGGGCCGGCCAAAAGGTGGGACTTTGCGCTCCTGACCGATTTCTTGACGTCCGAAAAACTTCGCGTGGTTGTCTCGGATAAAGAAGGTTATTTCGTTACGCTGCCAGAGAAACTTTTCCGTGAGAAGGCTAGGAATTCAGTTGCCAAAAACTTTAAGCCTGTGCGTTCCAGTGCCCTTAAACAAAAAAGCGAGGCGTTAAGGCTGGTAGGTGATATGAATTTAGTTGGCCTGCAAGCATCCATTAAGAAGGCGAAAGGCAACTTTTTAGAAGTGTTTTTTGCTGCCAAAACTCATAAAACTGACATCCCCTTCCGTTGCATTGTTACTGAACGGGGAACTTGGCAACATGCCGTTTCAAGTTTTTTGCAAAGTAAATTGTGTTCACTGACAGTAGAAGACCCGTTTCTTGTATCTAATTCCGAGGCGGTTGTGCAATATCTGAAACTAAATAATCCTGGTGGGTGTGATATGTTTAGTATTGATGTGCAGGATTTATTCTATTCATTGCCACATGATAGGCTCCTCCAGTGTGTTAAGAAATGTATAGTAGAGGATAATGATGAAGAAGCATTCATTTCAAAGTGTGGCGTCTCTGTGGGCTCGTTTTTGGAGCTTGTGTCATTTTATCTCAAATCCACATTTGTTGATTGGGAAGGCAGGCTATATGTTCAAAAAACAGGAGTGTGCATTGGCTCAAAAGTGGCTCCGGTACTTAGTAATATCTTTCTTTCCTATGCAGATAGGAGCATTAAAGTTAACTTAGACAACCGTGTAAAACAAATCTTCCGGTATGTAGACGATTATCTTGTTTTTGTTGAATCCCATGACTTCAAGGCACATGTGGATGACATTTTAAAGACTTTTGAAAACTGCGGGTTTGGTCTGAAATTTACCTTTGAATTACCGGAAGATAATCAGCTGCAATTCTTGGATATTAGATTGGAGAAAAAGGTGAATCATGTTTGTTGGTCCTTCCTACAGCGGTCGGAAAAGCCCTTGCTAAATTATCAGTCTGGGCACTCGAAAATAGTTAAATGTGGCATAGCAGTGTCTTGTTTAGGATCTGCACTTACTAAGTCATGTATTCATACTTTAGGCAGCAGTTTCGATAAGCAAGTTCAAAGGCTAAGGTCAGCGGGCTTCCCCAAAGATGTGATAGCGCTTGCTAGCAACAAGATCCTGAAGAAGATGAAGTCGTTTGGTAGACATGAAGCACAGGAAAATTCCGGCAATGACAGAACGAAGTATGCGGTAATACCCTACATTCATCAGTTATCCCATAGGCTTAAGCAGGTTGGCACTAGATATGGGGTAAAAGTGCTCTTTTCGGTCCCTAATAAACTAGGCAAGGTTTGTGCTATTGTTGACAAAAGAGCCCGGGAACAAAAGCAAATAAGAGGCAAAAGAAAAAATGCATGCCAGGTGGATCATGAGTCAACCTTTGTGCCATGTGCAGAGGGAGTGGTTTATGACATACCTTTTAAATGCGGCAAGAGTTACATTGGGCAAACCGGTAAATGCATAAATACACGCTTACGTCAGCATAGAACCTCTTTGAATGGTGCTCCTTCATCAAATCTGTCCCTTCATTACAGAGATTGTCTTCTAAACAAACCCGGTGTGTCTAACAAAAAAGCATGCTTTCCTCTGCTTAACAGGGCTAAGATTAAATTCAGACATCCAGATCAGTTAACTAGGGAGTTGTGTGAAGCCTATCACATTCACAAGAACATCGACACGTGCGTTAGCACACCATCTGTAAACTTACATGAGTGTAAAATTTTGTATCTAGATTTTTAACTCTTTTGCGTGCCTGGTGGGGGAAGCGCAGGCGCTTTGGGTTGTCAGTTGTGTGCATATAATCTGTGTTTTTTCAAATAAACTTTCAGTTGTTAGTAGCGCTTGTCCTTGTCTTCCTTCTCTGTTCTTGTTCTTAGTCGCAGCGCTGGTGAAATTGTGAATATGTACCAACTAGCTCAAACCACCATTTTGCTTGCTATAGGTGTTGTGGGGACCTGCCCTGCAGCCCCCTGAGTTTGCTGTCCCGCGAGGCACCGTGCAGCGGCTGTCTCCCCTCGAGGCTGAATGCATTCCCTTATCAGTTACATTAACTGGCAAGCGAGGGCGCCAGCATCGCTGCGCGCGAGACTGCCAAAGCACGCGCGCGGGAGAGGGTCTTCGGATGGGATAATCGGCGCGAGCGGACGCGTCGCTCGCGGCTCCGCTCTTCGCCGGCGGGGCGAGGAAGCGACGGGGAGACAGGCTCCCGTACTTGTCCCGTCTGGCCTTCGGAGGATATATCCCTTGCCCTAGCGCGGGCGAACATTCGCACGGAACCTTGCTGGAGAGTCGGACGTCCTCGATTCATTAGCGTACCTTGTTGCTAGCAGGCGTTATTGTTTCTGTAGCAATAAATGCCTGTTTGTGTCAGCCAATGTGTCGTTCCTTTGTTCCCTCAGAGCAAGGCCCGCCGTGGTCGGCGAGCGCTCGGTAGCGTACGCGATCACGGGGTGGGGTCCGGGCGACTTTGAACCGTGTCAGCCGCGATTGAGTGGGGAGAACGTACTTATCTTCCCCATTCAAACCCACATCTGGCAGCCCAACGTGGGGCCTGCTCTCGGAACATTGGACGACTGTCGGTTCGGTTCGAGGAACGCTCTTTGTCCGGGATTGACAAGTGCTAGGCCTAGAGTGAATTTTGATCGCTAGGACCTGCGGCATGCTTTCTTGAGTGCGAGGTGTATTGCGCTGCAGCATGTTTGAACTTTTCGACATGCTCAGCACATTTTTTTTCCCTGGAGTTTCTTCGCGAGAATCACTTGGTCCGCATCGAGGGAGCGCGAGGCCTAGCGCCCGCGGAGTTGCCGAGCCCGAAGCGAGTGAGTACGGAAGCCGCGTGGGTGGTCCGAGTTTCTGTATATATTTTCTCTACTGTCTCTTTTTCGACTCTGGGAGTAGCGGCTCCGGGAGCCGGGTGGCCTGGGGCCACGGGTGCCGCTATGAGCTCGCTGGTATTGCAGCTCGGCACCGGGCGCTCCGACACCGTCCGATACGGTGGGCGCCGACCGCTCAGAAGCTGCTTTGTGCAGTGAGCGGGGTAGGACCACCCCACAAAGCTGACGTCGCCTCGCGGCTGCGCGCACATAACCCGTTTCGGGTCTTTGTTGTGGTCACGGTCGTTGTCGGAGTGGTAGTTAGGCCTGAGGCTTTCGGAGCTGCCTGCACCACGTTAAAAGAGACGCGACCACCGGACCGTGTCATTGAGAGGGGGCGCACTCTGCTGCCCGCCCGTTTTTTTTTGTAACCTCCCACGAACTGAGCAGTCTCGGTCAACTCAAGAAAGGGCTTTGTTCACTCGAACTTTGCGTTTGCACAGCCGCCGACACGTTTTGCTAGCGAGTTAGGCATTGTGCCACGAGGCCCTTGCGGATGCCGTTTCCCCTCCCGTGACCTACGTTAAAGGCACGCCGAGAGCGTTTCGGCAATTTTGCAGTTACGGTGGAGCCACCCAGGCTTGCTGTCCGGTGCACATCGTCTCGCTGCCACCTGCTGCGACGGAGCGGCCTGTATCCTGTTCGCCGCATCCATCCGGGGCAGCTGTGGCGACAACAGTCAGCAGTCACCTCCGGCTGCTGCTGCCCTGGCGACTACTGCAGGATCCTGGCCTGCAGTTTTCCCACCGGCCTTCGATTCGCGGGCCTGCGGACATGGTAGTCCGCGGGCCATGCGAGTCGTCCCAGTGGAGACCTTCACGCCGCCTTCGGAATACCGCGGAAGTCTGCGTGGACGCTGTCGGCGTGACCTCCGCTGCAAGACGTGCCTCAAGGACATGAAGACCAGGAGACTCCTCCCTAGCATGTACTTTCAGGCGCGTGGGTCTATTTAAGGTTGGGGGGATGTGGGGACCTGCCCTGCAGCCCCCTGAGTTTGCTTTCCCGCGAGGCACCGTGCAGCGGCGGTCTCACCTCGAGGCTGAGCGCATTCCCTTGTGAGTTACATTAACTGGCAAGAGAGGGCGCCAGCATCGCTGCGCGGAGACTGCCAAAGCCCGCGCGCGGGAGAGTGGGCAGGGGGCCTTCGGCTGGGATCATCGGCCCAAGCGGACGTGTCGATCGCGGCTCCAATCTTCGCCTGCGGGGCGAGGAAGCGACGGGGAGACAGGCTCCCGTACTCGTCCCGTCCGGCCTTCGGAGTATATATCCCTTGCTCTAGCGCAGGCGAACATTCGCTCGGAACCTTGCTGGTGAGTCGGACGACCTTGATTCATTAGCGTACCTTGTTGCTAGCTGGCGTTATTGTTTCTGTAGCAATAAATGCCTGTTTGTGTCAGCCAATGTGTCGTTCCTTTGTTCCCTCAGAGCAAGGCCCGCCGTGGTCGGCGAGCGCTCGGTAGCGTACGTGATCACGGGGTGGGGTTCGGGCGGCTTTGAACCGCGTCAGCCGCGATTGAGTGGGGAGAACCTACTTATCTCCCCATTCAACCCCCACAGTGTTCAGCGTCCCAACACATTTGAAAGTACGATTAACTCCTTCCTGTCCACTCCGCTCCGAGACTTTCAACTTCCACGGATGCTGCAAGATCTCCGCTACGTGGCTTGTTTATCAACCTCTTTGGGTTCCAAGCTTCCCTAAAAAAGCTCGTCTTTATTCTAGTCATAATCAGAACATCAAAGCTGCTTAGGAAGTCCATTTATGTGAAGGCGATGTAACGAAAGGTATCTAAGGCGAAATGACTGAATGCCAATAGAAGGCAAGCATACCAGGGGCCGCAAGAAATTTAGGTGGGCGTGTCGGATTCAGAAATTTGCGGGGATAAAGTGCCCGCGGATTTCACAGGAGAAGGTTAATTGGAGAGGTATTGGAGAGACATTTTCCCGGCAGTTGGCATAGACAGGCTGATGATATGGTTCTTCATATTTAAACTTCGCAATAAAACGGAGTCCTGTGTTTGCCTTCTTGAGAATTTCTATATTTCACATATCTCTCTCAAGTACGGAAATACCACTTTGCTGAAAGTATAAGGAGTACTATATTTAGCTCCTGACAAGAACCGCCAAAATGAACGCACTTACAAGAAAGGGTTCGCGTCTGGTCTAACTCTATGCGACGCTGAAGACTGTTCATGATTAAACTGCGCGAAAGAAACAGGGGCAAAGACAAGAAAACACGTACACACACAGAGCGCTATGTGTGTGTACGTGTTTTCTTGCCTTTGTCCCTGTTTCTTTCGCGCAGTTTAATCATGAACGAGAAGCACGAACTAGACCGCCAAAAAGCCATTCTTGCTGAAGACTGGTTGCTCCTACGATTTGGGTAAATTCCCTTAAACAATGGACCAGCATCGTTCGCGACTCGAATTGTTCACAAACTCACTGTTGCTCCCTGAATTCAGACTGTGCGTTCAGTATATGTTATGAAAAAAGAACATAACTGGAAGTCTTAAGAAGGAAAAAATATGCAAAGCAAGGCAACATTTTTTTTATCTAGTTTAGGGCTCTAATGCGAGCTGCATCAATTTGGATGACGGCTAGTAGAATTCAGAGCTATCGCCCGCAAATACTACTGCTCTTCCAGTCCTTGAAAGGCAGTTTCAGTCTTACTTTGAACTTAAGGATGAACCTTCCCGACATATTCGAAAACATTCCACTCAAGTTGCACTAAGGACAAAACTGGTAGCCGCGGTGGCTGAGTGGTTGTGGCGCTCGGCTGCTGGCCCTAAAGGCTCGGGTTCTAACCCGGGCGCAACGGTCGAATTTCGATGGAGGCGAAATTCTAGAGGCCCGTGTACTGTGCGATGTCAGTGTACGTTAAATATCTCCAGGTGGTAGATATTTCCGAATATATTGTCACGTAGTGGTGACGGCAGTCGAAGCAGCGATGAATACGGACGAAAGGATCTTCTAAAAGAACTGTTTATTGGGCTGACTTGCACCCAAAATGGACTGAATCACTCGGCGGCGGCGAAGCGACAAGCGTGCTCGGCGGTCGTCGAACAGAATGCCTGCCGCTGTCGGCCGTGCTCAATTTAAAGCTGATAGCGAACATTCGAGATAAAGGGCACAAAGTTACTAGAACATTCCGGAACAACGTAGAATCAGCTTTGCCTGGCTGCGATCAATCGAGATAAATCTAGTCGCGTCTTGCGTCGCAAACAAAGTGATAAGGTGGTGTCGCGGCAGATTTGAAAAACGAATAAACACTGCAAATATTCGCGGCATTACTCCCCTCTCAAAGAAGCATCGACCCGATGCATTAAAACAAATAATGCGACTAGTAAGGGAAAAAAAACGGATCTTGCGAAAATAGAGCATGGAAATGCAGCGGCCTTTAGCGCGCATAATACGGCTTCAGACGGACTACATGGACAACTTCTGGTCGTACGCGGCGTCGCTGGGATGCAGTCATTGCGTCAGGGATGACTTCATAATCCAGTTCACCCAGCCGACGAAGAACCTTGTACGGGCCGAAATAGCGGCGCAAAAGCTTTTCACTCAATCCACGGCGGCGAATGGGCGTCCACACCCAGACTTGGTCTCCTGGCTTGTATTCCGCGTTGCGTCTTCGTAGGTTGTAGCGTCTGGCGTCGGACCGCTGCTGATCTTTGGTCCGTAATCGGGCAAGCCTTCGAGCTTCTTCTGCGCGTTGAAGGTAGGCGGCAACGTCGACGTTCTCTTCTTCTGTAACGTTGGGCAGCATGGCGTCTAGCGTGGTCGTGGCATCCCTGCCATGGACGAGCCTAAAAGGCGTCATCTGGGTGGTCTCCTGCACTGCGGTGTTGTAGGCGAAGACGACGTAAGGCAGGATGACATCCCAGGTTTTATGTTCGGCATCGACATACATAGCGAGCATATCGGCGATGGTTTTGTTCAGGCGCTCGGTCAGTCCGTTGGTCTGCGGATGGTATGCAGTTGTCCTCCGGTGGCTGGTTTGGCTGTAGCGCAGGACGGCTTGCGTGAGTTCCGCCGTAAATGCTGTTCCTCTGTCCGTGATGAGCACATCGGGGGCGCCGTGTCGAAGAAGAATGCACTCCACGAAAAATTTGGCCACTTCTGCTGCTGTTCCGTTCGGTAGGGCTTTCGCCTCGGCGTAGCGGGTCAGGTAGTCGGTCGCTATGATGATCCACTTATTTCCAGATGTTGACGTTGGAAAAGGGCCAAGCAAGTCCATGCCAATCTGCTGAAAGGGTCTTGAGGGAGGTTCAATGGGGTTCAGAAATCCTGCTGGTCGTGTGGGAGGAGTCTTTCGTCGCTGACAATCTCGGCATGTTTTCACATAGCGTGCGACATCGGCAGACAGTCGGGGCCAGTAATACTTGTCTTGAATGCGGCGGAGGGTGCGAGTAAACCCGAGATGTCCAGCTGTCGGCTCGTCGTGTGAAGCCTGTAGAACTTCTTCGCGGAGACAAGTAGGTACAACAAGGAGGTAGGCTGTTTTGTTCGCTGTAAAGTTCTTCTTCACAAGGACCTCATTCTGCACACAGAAAGAAGACAGTCCTCGCTTGAATGAAGCGGGGGGTGAAGAAATCTTGCCTTCCAGGTACTCGATGAGGCCTTTTAGGTTGGGGTCCGAGCGTTGCTGCTGAGCAAAAGAGCTTGCGCTGATGGGTCCCAGGAAGGCGTCCTCATCGTCGTCCAGCGGTGGTGCATCTACAGGGGCTCGTGAGAGGCAATCGGCGTCAGTGTGCTTGCGTCCGGACTTGTAAACGACGGTGATGTCAAACTCCTGGAGACGCAGACTCCATCGAGCGAGTCGGCCAGAGGGATCCTTCAAATTGGCAAGCCAGCAGAGCGCGTGGTGGTCGCTGACCACCTTGAACGGCCGTCCGTAGAGGTAGGGGCGGAATTTCGACGTAGCCCAGATGATGGCAAGGCACTCCTTCTCAGTGGTCGAATAGTTAGCCTCGGCCTTGGAAAGGGAACGGCTAGCGTATGCGATGACCTTCTCCAGCCCGTCAGTTTTTTGAACGAGAACGGCGCCTAGTCCCACGCTGCTTGCGTCGGTATGAACTTCAGTATCGGCGTTTTCATCAAAATGCGCAAGGATCGGTGGGGACTGTAAACGACGCTGAAGTTCCTTGAAGGCTTCTGCTTGCGGCGCTTCCCATTTAAACGGCACGTCTGCCTTCGTCAGTTGGGTCAGGGGCTCGGCGATGCGCGAAAAGTTTTTCACAAATCGTCGGTAATATGCGCATAGTCCGAGAAATCTGCGCACTGCTTTCTTATCGGCCGGCGGTTGAAACTGTTCAATAGCGGCTGTTTTCTGCGGGTCTGGGCGTACTCCTTCCTTGCTAACGATGTGGCCTAGAAACAGCAGCTCTTCGTAGGCAAAGTGGCATTTCTCTGCTTTCAAGGTGAGGCCAGACGACTTGATTGCGTCTAGTACTGTTCGAAGTCTTTTGAGGTGCTCTTCAAAGTTCGAGGCGAAGACAACGACGTCATCTAAATATACCAGGCAAATTTTTCACTTAAGGCCTGCCAGCACTGTATCCATTACTCGCTGAAACGTCGCTGGAGCGGAACAGAGACCAAATGGCATCACCTTGAACTCAAACAGCCCATCCGGAGTTATGAATGCTGTCTTCTCGCGATCTCTTTCGTCGACCTCAATTTGCCAGTAGCCGCTCTTGAGGTCCATCGATGAGAAATATTTGGCGTTGCAGAGGCGGTCCAGTGTGTCGTCGATGCGGGGGAGGGGGTAGACGTCCTTCTTTGTTATGTTGTTCAAGCGGCGGTAATCCACACAGAATCGAAGTGCGCCGTCTTTCTTTCTCACTAGAACAACCGGTGCCGCCCATGGGCTGTTCGAAGGCTGGATGACGTCGTCGCGAAGCATTTCTTCGACTTGGTCCCGGATGGCTTGTCGTTCTCGCGGAGACACACGGTAGGGGCTTTGACGGAGAGGTCGGACGTGTTGATCCGTTATAATGCGATGCTTGGAAATTGGCGTCTGTCGCACCTTCGGCGATGTCGAAAAGCACTCACTGTAGTTTTGAAGCAGATTGCGGATCTGGTCTTGTCTGTTCCGGTGCAGGGCTGGGTTGATGTCGAAAATGGGCGAGTTCTCTTGGTCAGGCGGATCTTCTGCGGAGGGGTCGGAGAGGGCGAAGGAATCTCGTACGTCAGATATTTCGTCGTAGAAAGCAATCGTCGTTCCTCTGTTAATATGCCGGTATTCTTTGCTGAAGTTAGTCAGCAGTACTTCGGCCTGGCCATTGCGGAAATGTGCGATGCCTCTTGCGATGCTGATTCCTCGGTCTAGTAGCAACTGCATGTTCCCCTCGATGATGGCTTCAGTGTTTATGGCTTTCGTGGCGCCTACGGTCACGATAACGCTTGAACGGGGTGGGACGCTCACTTCTTCTTCCAGGACACTTAGGGCAACGTGATTTTCCCGAGTTTTCATCGAAGCGATGGCTTCGTCCGTCGAAAGCGTGATCAGCTTGGATCGCAGGTCGATGATCGCCTGATGCTCATTAAGGAAATCCATACCCAAGATCACTTCGCGGGAGCATTGCGGTAGCACAACAAAGGTCGCATGATAGGTATGTCCTTTGACAGTCACTCGCGCTGTGCATTGTCCTGATGGCGTAATGAGGTGGCCCCCAGCGGTGCGAATTTGTGGGCCGTCCCAAGCCGTTGTGACTTTTCTGAGCTGCGCAGCGAATGTTCCATTCATCACCGAGTAATCGGCTCCTGTGTCGACTAGAGCGGTAACTTTCCGGCCGTCGATAGTCACTTCTAGGTCGGAGGTCCTGGCTCTTGCATTGCATGTCGCTCTCGGCGTCGGGTCACGGCTTCGTCGCGTATGCGAGTCACGGGTTGGGCGTGTGGTCGAAGCTCCTCTGGGTGGCGGCGTCGATTTCAAGGTAGCTTGCGTCGTGGTCGAGGTTCTCATTGTGTGCGGCGTCGGTGCAGCGAGTGTCGGTTCTTCATGCGGCGTCGCGGGTGCAGCGTCTTCATGGGGCGTGGTCGGTGGAGGATCTTCGGCGTTTAGCTCGTGAGCAACCTCACCTCCAGAGGTTGCTGCCTTTAGTTTCCCCTACGGGGGCTGGGCGACCTTCCTCGTACCGCGGCTGCGTAGCTGCGGCGTGGCGACGCAAAGCGCGAGGTTGACGGCGATGGTGAGCGCGAAAAGCGGTTCGGCGTGTACTCTTCTCGACGCAGGTACTCGTCGATTTCGTGCGGACGTTGTCCGAAGCGTGGTCGTGGGGCGTTAACGGCAAATCCTCGAAGACCGATACGTCGGTAGGGGCAGTGACGAAGAATATGGCCGGCCTCACCGCAATGGAAGCACAACGGCCGGTTGTCGGAAGTCCTCCAGGCGTCGCATTTCCTGGGGCTTGAGGGTCGGTCATAGGCTGGGCGGGCGGGGGCTGGGAGGCGGCGTTGTGGACCAAGTGGCTCATTTCGGGGAGGACGTGGGGGTTGTCGTTGGGGCTGAGCAGTCCTTACTGCAGCGGCGTAGGTCATGGCCTGGGGTTCTGTGGCCGTCGGGGTGCCAAGTGCCTGTTGCACTTCTTCCCGTACCACGTCCATCAGAGTCGATGCTTGTGGCTGTGGGGAGGATGGCAGTAATCGGCGTAGCTCCTCTCGGACGATTTCGCGGATAACGTCCCGCAAGCTGTCGCTGGTGGTGGCCGGCGTGTCCGAACGGATTGCATAGGCAGAGGAAGGGCGGTTGTACTGCCGAGCTCGGACGTCGAGGGTCTTCTCAATCGTGCAGGCTTCCTGCATGAATTCCTCGACCGTTTTTGGCGGCTGACGGACGAGGCTGCCAAAGAGTTGTTCTTTTACGCCGCGCATTAAGAACTGAACTTTCTTTTCCTCGGTCATCCCGGAATCGGCGCGGCGAAATAGGCGCTTCATCTCCTCGACGTAGCTGCGGACGGGCTCATTCGGAAGCTGGATCCTGGACTCGAGGAGTCGTTCGGCTCTTTCTTTCCTCACGACACTGGTAAATACCTTCAATAGTTCTCTCTTGAATAGCTCCCATGTCGTAAGGGACGACTCGTAGTTTTCGTACCACGTGCGTGCGGAGCCATCCAATGAGAAAAAAACGTGTCCAATCTTTGCCGCATCATCCCACTTGTTGAATGATGCCACGCGCTCAAATTGATCCAACCATTCTTCAGGGTCTTCGCCTAGAGATCCATTGAAAGTTGGCGGCACCCGCGGCTGCTGCAGTATAATCGGTGTCGACATCTTCGGCGAGATTGCGGTGCTCGTAGCCGCGTCTTTTCGCTGTCTTGTGCGGTCCGGCAGTTTCCCGAACTCAGGCTTCTCTCCCTGGAGACGTCGGCTGGCTCGCTGAGCTGCTGGCTCGTCCTCGGGTGCGAAGCGCTCAGGGCTGGCTTCACGACTTGAAGGGGGCGTCCGGAACATGGAAGGCTACCCCGCACCTCCACCAGATGTCACGTAGTGGTGACGGCAGTCGAAGCAGCGATGAATACGGACGAAAGGATCTTCTAAAAGAACTGTTTATTGGGCTGACTTGCACCCAAAATGGACTGAATCACTCGGCGGCGGCGAAAAGACAAGCGTGCTCGGCGGTCGTCGAACAGAATGCCTGCCGCTGTCGGCCGTGCTCAATTTAAAGCTGATAGCGAACATTCGAGATAAAGGGCACAAAGTTACTAGAACATTCCGGAACAACGTAGAATCAGCTTTGCCTGGCTGCGATCAATCGAGATAAATCTAGTCGCGTCTTGCGTCGCAAACAAAGTGATAAGGTGGTGTCGCGGCAGATTTGAAAAACGAATAAACACTGCAAATATTCGCGGCAATATTCAGTTCAGCGTTACTCTTAGTTCGAGTCACTTTGGTACGTTATGCACCCATAAAAATGCAAACAGGGTTCATCTCCGAGAAGTATTTAAACTGGTGGCTCCGCGAAAAGGTCAGTTCATTTCCCACTGCCGTAGAGCACTACGAACGAATGACTATAAAAAACTTCATTGTAGCTAACCGCATAAAAAGGCGTCCAACACAGCGCTAACCGCTTTCTACAATGCATTTCCTTGTTACGTCAGCTTTTGAAGAAAAGACATGCACTGAGTTTTATGATAAAGGCCTAAGGTCGCCGTTACGCCGCCACAGGCGACGTCATGCATTGATAGAATCGAAAAATTAAACCATGGACAAAAACAAAAATGCAAACACAGTGGGAAACAAGTGAAATTGCGATTTCAATGAGGCGCCACCTTGTGGATACCACGAGAAATCCATTAACGAGCCAAACTGCATTCATGTGCTCTGTATCCCCGTAATCTACCACCGGTGCGGTTGACAAGAGTCTATCGTCCTTGGGTTCCAGAATCAAGGTAAGGAACGACGTGAAGCTTTTGATGTGACAGCCATAGAACTTCCAGTATTTTTCAAATCAAGGCATTTATTTTGTTTTGCACTTTTCATCTCTTCTCTCAACAAGAGGCTAAGCCTGTAGGGAAAAGTTCAGGAGCACAGTGAAGACTGGTGTGCCGAGAAAAGAAGTGCTAAGAAATCTGGTTCTGGTACTGCGCGTCTTCATCGTCGGTTGTTAGTTCGGTTGGGTTGAAAAAACAAACTGAGAGGGTGCTCAGGCAGGACTGCATTTCGGAGTATGCGATCGGACCTGTGCTTCCGCCTATATGAATTTTGTTTCCGTCAAAGGAAGGACTGCCTCAAAGCTATCGAAATTACCGGTTGCTGTGTCCGTCCATTATTTTCACTGTGTTTGAAAACACTTTTTTTAGGACACTCAGGGCAAACTGATACTGGCCGGTGTGGATAGATATCGGCGTATTTACAACGTAATGTTTACTTTAACAGTAAATAAATCTATTGTAGGCTAGTTATAGTAAAAGAATGAAAATAACTATGAAAAGTTAAATACAGGACAGAGGCAAGACACCTCTACTGCATCTTTCCTGGGTCTATAGAGATTTTTTTTATGTTAGTAATTTACAGTCAAGCCTGCGGCTTTACACTCTTATGTGAAAATTAGGTGTCACCACAACGGGCCATTTTGGAAGGCAAATTAAATCTCTTTCGACTGACATACTCAGCGCTTATCTCAGGGGCCACGCGACGAAATTCCAATCAAAGGTTGTTTTTAGTTTAGAGGTTTTAGCTTGAGCCAAATGCAGGGAAAATCCTTACATCCAATTTCCTCAGCAATAAACGCGTCTTATTCTGACGCACAAGCAACACCGTACCCACATGAAGACAA
Source organism: Amblyomma americanum (assembly GCF_052857255.1). NCBI lineage: Eukaryota > Metazoa > Arthropoda > Arachnida > Ixodida > Ixodidae > Amblyomma > Amblyomma americanum. The sequence goes on from NC_135504.1 coordinate 116,066,432, forward strand.
GTAATCAAGTTTTACAAAGTACAAAAATTGGTCGGAGTTTGCTGCAGGTCTTTAAATTTCGACAAGAAAGTACAAAATGGTTTGCTCAACAAGGCGAACTTCAGGAATTTGAAGAACATTAGTTCGCCATATGTCAATTATGAAGACTTGGATGTCGAAATTAATCTTTCTAACTCACTTTTTACATTTCCTTACCAAAGCGTAAGTTGGCGATTGTCAAATGATAGAATGAATAAATGCTGTATTTCAAGAAATGTCTACAGCAAAACATTCATTCTTGAAATGCGAACTGGAATATGAAAGCAAAGATGGGTGTGTTTCATTGAGATTGTAAAAAAAGTTTAGGAGACTGCTTTTCAGAACGATGGATTCATTAGGTGCGGCTTCGTCATACTTCTCGATTTCAAGGAATCACGGTGGTCTTGGCCATTGTCCAGGAAGACTTAATTATTTCGCCCCCTTGGCTCATCTAATGTCAGAACATTTTAACGCCACCGGCGCTTTTCACCGCACTATAATGTAGCCCCGCTTAAAAGATCTGAATCACGAATGCAAGCTTGTTAACAGCACTTTAAATCCAGTCAGCAACCGGGGCCTTGATTGCCTGGTCTAACCATTATACACACATTTTATACTGTCAATACGTTGTGATCGAAGCTATTATTCTCCGGGTTCGTTTTGTTTGCTTTTACCAACTTTTACTTCAGCTCGCTAGCTTCTCTATTCTTTATTGGTCATAGTTCCTCGTGAAATCTGCCATATCGCTACGTAGTGGTTCTTAGCCACTGAAAAAAGCCATTAGTGGCTCGGCACATGACGACTGTGCTCGCATTACCTGTTCCGCCTGAATACTAAGGCATGCTGGCCGCTCGAAGAGGAAAGATTACCCGCCTTTACGCTGCAGCGCAAGTCTTTGACATGGGGCCGCAATGTTAGGCTAACTTGTGAACATGACCGTCTCCTTCAGAGATTTCAAGTTAACAGCTCGAGAAGCTGTGGGGATTGCACAGTGGTCTAGGCATCAAACACAAATGGCTGAACTCGGTTAATCACGGAATATCGTGCAGTAGCCCTTCCTTTAAACATCGTTATGCTTGTTGTGTAGCATTGGTTAAACATCGGCGTCCCAGTTTTCAAATCACGTTGACGCAAATGTCTGTCATGCATGGAGCAAAAAAAATCAGGATGGATTTTCTAAAAACTTACTGGTGAACATGTTCCTCGCTCCAACAATTTTAGCCAGGCGATCTTCCGGTCTTCGCTTTCGGTAAGCAGCCATCGAATCCAGTCGCAACTGTCGTTCTTCATCAGTTTCTTGCTGACGTCTGCTCTGCACATACTGCTTGCGTGCTTCGAATTATTTCTGTCTCTTGGCCATAACATCGACTATCGTTGATTCCAGCTGCCGTTGTCACCTTGCCCGTTGTTCCCGTTGTCGCAGATAACGAAACTTCGGTGGAGGCGAAATTCTAGAGGCCCGTGTACTGTGCGGTGTCAGTGGACGTTAAAGAACCCCAGGGGGTCGACATTTCCGGAGCGCTACTCTGGTTTCCCTCATAGCCCGAGTCGCATTAGGCAGCTAAACCCCCATAGACCATATATAGACCTTGTTCTTTCTTCTCTGGCTGGTGACTGTTGCGAAGAAAGAAAAGGCGCGTTTGCCTTTCTGTGTTTATGATGCATATAAAAGACTCCGCCCACAATTATCGTTGCCCTGCTACCTGTTGTGCATTTGGTACTAGTAGGAGATATAGGAAAACCGCACACTAGTGCATGCTCTTCTGGGATGTCTACGGTGGCGCAAGTAACTACAGCCCTTACATATTTTAAATATATTTTAATTATAGAAGGCTTGATGACCATGGCGCTTGCAGCAGTGATAGGGGCGGCGGCACTGTTGTGGCACCCAGTGAATTAAATGAGGGCATGAACAATTTTGCGCATAAAACATGGCCCGGGGAAATCTGATGTGTGGTCGTTAAAATCACGTAGATTAGACCTTGTAACTTTTATTTTGCACATATCTCTAGATACTCTGCTTTCTACATGAGGAAATGCTTATGTTCAGGTCGCGTCCTCAACTAGGAACCTAGCGCCTGAAGAAGATGCAATGTGTTGGACCTAGGTGTCCGTCCATAAAGCGGGTATTTTAGTACGAGTATTTCAGTAGTTTAAAGAACCGCACAACGTATACGGAGCGATACGGAAAGACCGTCTCTTCCAAGAACGAACTTCCAGCCGTGGCTGACGTCAGTTTCTTTCAGAAACCTGCAAATTGGCTATATAATGACAGAATTTTCGAATTAACTTTCTAATTAGTCCTTAGTGTAACCTGATGGCCGCTTTATAGCCGAGGTGATTTTCGTTTTTTGACAAGAACAAATAGTGTTCCCTAAAGCTCTGTACCGTGTTAAAATTCGGCGTTTTTCCTCTAAAGGACACACCAGAGCATGCGGGGTGCCGTTTCTCGGTTTTTAAGCAAGTTTAAAATTTCAGAATCATTCAAGATATTAACCGCATCTTCAAGAATTTTTGTGATGGTCTTTTGAACGCTGCGTGTACTGTACAACAAAAGTATTGTTCCCCCGCTTTGTCCCGTAAAAAGCAGGTATGGTGAATCGGCACGACAATTTATGGAGCCTGCCGATTCGCACACAGTTTAAAGCATAGGCAGGCCGACTTTGTATCCTTCGGGTAGAAACTGCTGGCACTTGTTTTCAGCTACCGGCCTCTGCAAGTGTTTTTTTTTTTCTGCCAGGAATTACTTTCTCGCTTCATCGGGCACTTTCCGGCGATTATCGTTTTTTCTCGCGGAACCGCCTCCTCGCTTCTCCGTCCTAAAAAAAACGGTAAGGAGGCCGCTGCTCTTTGCCCTTGGGATCTGAGAAACAAGGTGATGCCCCGGTAGTCCAGTTGCTTTCGATTTTGTGCGGATGCACTTTCTCTGCCTTCAGGCTGAAAACAGTGCTCGTACGATGCTTTTTTTTTGATCGCACCGCAAACTGAGCGCTGTGTTTTCTCAAGGTCACACAGGAGCCGCGCAGCAGAGAGAACTGCCAGAAGCTACCCGCGAGGCGGGAAAGTAAAGAAACGATGGAATTCAAAAACTTCTATAGTTGCTTCCGTTTCCTCTCCCTAACGAAAATATCTGTGAGTACAGCCACGCCTTGTGACATGTCTGTACAGAAAACCCGTAAGCGAAAAAGGCTGGAGGAAGCTATAACAACAGAAAAAAAGACGCCGAGTTCAAGACTATCGCTCGCCGGAGACGTCGGGAAACATTCAAGGGGGTTCGTAATAGGTTCAGGCTGTTGTCTCGTAAGCTTGGAGGGCACCTTTTGTAGATTTTCTCTTTTCTTGTTCTGGTTACTCCTGCTGCCCACTCGGACTTCGTCTGCCCTATAACATTCCCTACATTTCCCACTCTTTATTTTACCCGTCGACTCCCAATAAAGGATTACGACGTGTTCTTGAGACGTGTGCCCACCATCGCTTCTATATTAAATGGCCAGTTCGTGATGGCACAATATACAAAATAATCGTCTTGGAAAGCTACACGGTCTTCTCAAAATATGAATGCGACAAGCGTGCTCGCGAACTTAGAGTGCATATATCTACAAACAGCCATTCACTCTTGAAAAATAGTTCTCGAATAAACATAGCCGCAACAAAACACGCCCTGCTTCGGAGTTCATTTGACAGGAGGCCTCATAATTATACTAAAGGCCTTCTTTAAAGCCTGTTTTCAAGTGCTGAAGCTCTGTATTTGCTGTCAGTTCCCTTCAAAACGGATAACTTAATGATTTACCCCCCACCAGACATTCACTGCAAGCTTTCTTCAGTCCTGTTTTGCCTCGACTATCTTCTTACGATGGGGAACATCAAACGCGTTTTCATAGTGAGCCCCTTAGCGCGCGTCAACTGCCATGCTGTAATGCAGCCCATCACCATGATAAGACGGCAAGTACTCACTCGTAAACAAGGAAAGCCTTGCCTATGGCCTGCAATCGCATTCTTTTAAGGCGAAAGCATTTAATGGCTCATACTCGCACGTCCGGTTTACCGCTGTCTTCCACAAATAACGCGGCAACTACTCAAGATAGCAGAAAACAAATAGTATCATCAGATAGAGGCGCTAAAATGAAACCCGCATGCCAAGTTGTACGACTGTAGGCTGAGTAGTTAATTAATTGTGACCAATATAGCCAAAACAAACAAAGAAAACAACCGTATGCGTCAATATAGCGCAGACGGCGATATAGCGACGGGAGAAGTTGACGTCACACCCAAGGTGATCATAGCAACGGCGCGCGTGCTGGTGGCGCCACCTGTGCGCCACCAACAGAGAAGCCCGAAGACAGAGAAAAAGAGAATAAGAGGAAGGCCAGAGAAGCAGACCGCAAGCGTCAACAACGTCGTAGAGATCGAAAGTGTGGCAAAGTAAAAGCCTTTGGGAGTGCCACAGGTATGGGTACCTGCGAAGCTAGAATAGCAGTCGGCAAGGCCAAAGACTTTCGCCTTGCAGCATTTTAGATTATCAAAGTGCTGCCTTAATTTTTTTTTATGCAAGGTTTTGAACCACAGCGCATAATCTGGAACATGTATCTAAGTTCGCCTGTAAGGTTATAGCGTTCCATATACCATCATCGCTTTTTCTCTATAGAATTTTCACCTTCGTGAACGGTTTCGAAATGGCGCGGTCTTTTAGCAGACCTCCGTCTGGAATTATTGCGAGTTGGTTCTGTGTAATGCCGAGAAAGATTTTGTGATACAAATCTTCCATGACAGAGTTGTTCATTTCCTTTTTCAATGGAGTGATGGAATGCCAGCAATGAGTATAGAAAGCAATCCCAAGCACATGTAGTTTCCGAAGTACCGAGAATGCTCCAGGACACCAGCACGCTTTCATTTGCAACTGATGCCACCAACGTAACTTCACCAATTTCTTAGATGGACCTTGCGGACTGAAATGCGCGACCAGTCCACAAATATGGAAGCCGGCTAAAATGTTATTAACTCGGCAAATCTGCCGGTGAACATGCGAACTATACAAAACAACAGGTGGGTTGCGTACTATATATAGAAAACGGAATCAGTACGCCCGAAGGAAAAATTGAAAATGTTATGCTTGGTGCTTTCTGAGAGGTTAAACAAGGATTGATACGTGATTAAACACAATTTTTGGCAAATAAGGCTACTTGTCAGACCGAAGTTGTCCTTCACGGCCGCAAGACTATGCCACGAATTTATGGAAGAATTTTTGTTTCTGCTTAAAGAAAACTTTACACTATGTCTCAAAAAACAAAATAAAAACTTCATTGCTTCTTGATGCATCCGGAAGTGCTAACAGACGTAGCTTGCCTGATTCACTTTGGAATTTCCGAACTTCTTTGAAAAACGACAGAGGAAAGAGGGTCGAGTTTATTAGAATAAGTCGGAGAAGACAGTTCCAAGAGCTTCGCCGGACGTCGAGGTAGCCAGCATGCCTTCAATTTGAAGACCGATTTTTGCTAAGTGTCGGCAAGCTCGCATTCACCATCAAGTTCGCGACTAGACTAAGCGTATCCATCCTGCAATAACGCCATATATGTGAACATGTCGACCAGCCACCACGTTGACCGAGTCGTGTGTTGTGGCGCTACATGTGCTGCCAGCTGTTCGGTGTAATCAAGCGCAGTTCCTTCGGCTACTCTCATCCGGCATCAAGCAGCCGGTCTCTAATGAGCTGGAGCCTTAGTGGTATATGCTCACAAAAATGTGCAGCAGTAAAGGACTTGATCGTTTGGTATGTACGAAAGAAAAGCGTTCAGACGTGGAAGCTTACGCCGTCAACGCCCATATCATACTGAAGCAAATACCCCCTGTAGGCCAGATGAAGGTCGAGCGATGCTACCACAGAAAAATCACCCAAAAATTAATTACAGTATTTGGCTTGTGTCTAGTTTTCGTAAGTGTGTAAAACTAAAGACTGCCGCGCCGAAGTTTGCTATCTCAAAATAAACTTGTTGACAGATTATCCTGACTGTCTGGGTTTGAAGACTTATAATAAACTCTGACACATCTCCAATCAGAAACTTTAATTTAAAAACCCATCGTTTCAAAGTCGGCTCCGTTCCTTCTTCAGGGATGACCGGAGGCAGTAGCTAATGACTTTAAGTATGCATGGAGGGTAGCAGGAGATTTAAACAAGGAAAGCAGTGATGCGAACGGCGCGGGGGAGATGGAGTAGGGGGTGTAGGTGCTAAGGCTGTAAGTCACACTGTCGGAATATGGGGAAGCGGTCAATGGCGACTTTTCTTCTTTGAGCTGCAGAGCAAAGTCCCTGTGCATATATTGTGGCCTTCTTTGCATGCCATCCGGCAGTTACTTTTGCGTCGATGTGGACTAGCCCAAGGCCGACTGCCGGATGTAGATGACTCAATAGTTGGGCCGAACTACCACATCTTGTTGAACTGCTTTCGGAGATTTGGCGTGTATCTCTCTGCGTAATTATTACTTTAGGCTATGAGAGATGCTGCCGCACAAAAAAAAAGTGTGAATCATGTAAACGCGAGAAGCGATGCTGTGGGAAATGAGTAACAAGTGCCTGAGCCTTTCCAGCCTAGCCTCGTAAAGACGTCTTCCCGCAACCTACAATTTTTGGTTAGCATTTTGGCGGCAAAGGGCATATCAGTCTTTGTACAAGCAACGAAGCACGGTAAAGCAAGTATGCATCGCAGCCCCAGAGACCGACTTCTAAGGCGTTATGGAGACGTTCAGTGGTTCGTCTGGTGCTTCCTGGACGTTATGATATGGCAGTCTACGGTTTTCTTCGAAGAAAAGGTTCTGACTGGCACAGTCAAGCATCGTGCGTACCTTCTTACTCTATATAAAGCCTAGACTTAATACAAGGTTTGTCCACTTCTGCAGCCAACAACGGCCGGCCTTTAGAACTACTTCGACATCAAACAGTCTCTTCACACGCACTTACCCTTCACACATTCAGGGTTGACATTTGGGCTATGTTTCAACATCCTGAACAGACGCTTGGCGAATCTGTTATTGAAGTCGCGACTCCGCGGCGTAAGTTGTCTTCGAGGTCTTACTCGGACCTTCCAACCGGCGACTGGGGCGAGGACTACGTCAACAACAACGGCAACTACAACTACTGTTACGAAATTTTCATTGTTACCGCCCCGCGGTAACAATGAAAATGGTAACAACTCCAGGTGCCTGATGCATAAAGTGTCAACCGGGAGCACCAAAAGACGAGAATCGAGTACGCGGACGCCAACAAGCAACGGCTAACACATCCGACGGACATGACTTCAGGCTGTCGACGGTCGAAAGCCATGCAGGCTAGAGACAGCGACGTGTCATTAAGGCGAAAGAAGGCTCACACTGGGAAAACCTATATTTCGATGCATAAAACTATCAGGAGGGCCTGCCGCCGAAGCAACTACTCGTTTCAAGCTCAATGGCTACAGTTAACAGAGAACGTTCAATGTAGTAGTTACTGTGCATGGCAAAACGTAGCTTTCGAAATAGACACAAGAAAGTGTTTCTTGCACAATGATCCCTAGTGACACTTCTAGAGCCGTTTGGTCCACAGCCGAGTGCAAATAGGCAAATGGCGACCTGCAATTTACCCACCTCGTAGGGACAAGCACCAGAAGTTCCGAAAAGAGCAACTGTTACTGTGTGCTAGAGAAACAAGACATGCATTCCTTCATTACTTGTGGTTATTGTTTCAGGATGCAGTTTAATGGAACGCAACTAGTTTTATCCACCTAGGCACATAGGTAATTGACACTAACCACTCATTTGCAACGCATAGGTCTGATATTGCACAGCCCTAACAGTAGTTCCAGGCATTATACATTTAGGAGATTACACGAAATATCCCAGCCGATGTCTTTCTTAGGATTACACAGAACGCAACGCTGAAACTGCTGAAAGCACAGCTCTATCGTTTGCCCTCCGTTTAGCAGTTGAAGCGAAGAACTATTCATCGGCGAAACCAGGTTATTGCGGAGTCTAACGCAACATTATGTGGAGTCTATTCCACAGGTGGTGGTACGAAAGTTAAATTGGAGCTTCCGTATTTGTGGAGGTAACCCAAGTACGGTGAAAGCAGTGACAAAGAAAGGAGCTCTCCTAAAGACTGTAGCGGAGGAAGTGGTCTCCAGCTTGCGGGGTGGAACAGACCCGCACACTTGACATGGCTCAAGCTTACGGGCAGCTATAAGCACCGGAGGCTGCAGTACAGCTCCTAACCGTGAACATCATCAAGCAATTGTATATAGCGAAAAATTGTTAATTCCAACATAAATTCCACCTCTGAATTTTTAGGCGTATGTACCTCAAATACACGCGCGCGTTATTAAAATTGGACAAAATAGCAGTCATCAAATGCCACTACCTTAATGTTTTCAATATAAACCTGAGTACTAACAGCAGTGAATAAAAAGTTGATTACTACATTTAGTTGATTACTAATATTACGATGACAATTACATTAACAGTTTGCTTCCGCCTGTCCGCATATGCCAGGTACAGAAACAAGTTTTGTGTACTTTTTGTATTTTTTTATTTCTTGAAGACGAACTTTAAACATCCTGTAGAACGCCACAGAAGAATGTGGGGCGCCAAGAAAATATTTGCGCTCAAATTTAAGGGCCTTTTTTACGCTAAACCATTCCTCAAAGATAGTGTTCCCCACCCATTCCGCTGGGTGTCGTCAGATAGCGTTACTAAAGGCCCTTTTATATCGTCCAGAGGGATATCTTGGTTCTATTTTGCAAAAAGCTTTTATTTATGCTTGATGCCTTCCACAGAGCTGTCCCTGGGCCTGCATCTAGGCAACTCCATAGCCTTGAGTGCCCGCGATACTAGTTATAATGATCCTTTTCTGCACTCCATCGAAAGACGATATGATGGCAGGTGTTTATGGGTTCAGGGTGCTGAATATGCTTCACAAGGAAAAGGCTTGGCACGCCATTGATAGCAGCCGATCATGTTGGTAGGCTGTAAGCTGAGAGCTGTTCGATATAGAACGTGGATATTGATGCCAGAAGATGGGGATGCGTATCGCAGGCATTTATAAAAGGATTATCGACCTAATACTTCCAGTCCCGTGGTCATCTCCATGAAACCTTAGCCAGAAATAACTCGTTCATTGCAGCAAATTACAAAAGATCTGAGAATAGGAAACACCAGTGCATGACCTTGCTACTGCTATCTTTTCCTGGTATCGGCGGGCTGTTAATTTTGGTTGCTTTCAGTTCATAAAGATCTACTGTGCGTTTCGTCTAAACGGCAAGATGTCCTCTTGAACTTCACACGCTTTACCATGGGCAACCCACACTCGGCAAGGTTTTCGCTCATTTTTGTAAACTCAAAAATTCTGGAATGAAAAAATTTAATTGAACTTTTTGCATCTATCTTCGAAGGATCCACGGAGTTTGCAAGCTACATCAAATTTGAAAATCACGCCACCTCGAAAAATACGAGTAGATTATGCCTTGCTCTGAGTACAGGTTCTGGCACTCACGTGGCAATAAGGCGATTAACGTGGGCGATTAAAGCCAAAGCTAATTCAGTGCATCCCGTCCACGTTGAACACTTCCTAGTTGTTCCTCCATCATTTAGTCAGCGCAACTCTATCGCATGATATCACCATTTTTCAACAATGGTCCGAAACAAAGACCATAGCCAGTGAACAGTTAAGGAAATATTTTCACACTCAAATTTTATTTCGAATGGTAATTTCCGCTATGAATTGCAACCTATAAGTACAGGCCGAGAATTACATTACTCGTATTATTTATACACACTTCTAGTATACTACACTTGATGGAACAGCAAAACTCGATTAGAGGTGTGAGAAACAAGCGAACTGCAGGCTGTTTTTATTAACGGCGCCCGCATACAGGGCATTTGGATGCGTCCTTCCATCCCAACAAACAAGTTTTCGCTTTGCATTGCTGTGGAAGTCTGCCAACTCTCACCATGCCAACAGCTCAGGATATGCAGAAACGGGAAGAAAAGACAAGCCCTCTGTTGTTCACCTGCCCTCTCCGAAAGCCAACACGCACATGTTTTCCCATCATTCTTGGCGGGTGCCTTGATCTCACTTCCAAGTGGGTCGGGAGTAAACTGCTGGCGGGATTACTTAACCACGAACCTAACTGATGAAAAATAAAAACGCCTTTTGGTTGCAGTGCCTGCCTCCTATATATTCCACCTAAGAATATGCGCCCTAACATTGCATTTACCGCTAGGTACTGATTTATATGACCATGTTAATTATGATTCCTCTCCTAAATTACGACGGCATGGACAAATTTGACTGCATAGCAAACCTTATGCGAATTTCCACCCAAGGCGCGGCGCCCTTTTGTGTATTCGTCGATCATGCGCGGTGTAAACGCAATGTTTACCGTCTTCGCTATTTTCGATTTCCATTTCATGCCAAAAAAATCGCCTGGTTACGGCACGTCACTATGTCTACTCGGCCTTTCGTACTAAGGATAGCGAAAAATGTTTCAAATGGGAATTTAGGAACTTTGTGTTGTGCATCTTAATTTATTATTTGCGTCACGTGATTTTCTCATACTTCTACCTCTTGAAGTCTTTTGAAAGCAGTTGCAACACGCGGCCACATTTTGTGCGCGTTAGGGATGAGAAGTTGGATTTGCTATAATTTTGAAAGAAACAAGAGACACATAGTTTAAAAAGCATAAACGATGCTTTCTAAAGATTCAACATGAAATATACTTGTAATTCTCATTTTAGTTTGAGTTCCACGACAGCAGCCTAAGAAATATGGTGTTTGTGTAGGAAAAAAAAACGCAAGAAACTTAGTTCTCTGTAGAGCATTGAACCCGGAAATTGTAGATGTGAAATTTGATATCGACTTTGAATGAAGTTTTTGGAAGCTGTTGTCACCGCAAAGATGCGGCTGTCTTGTGCACGTGCGATAAAGTTATTTCGTTATTAACTTTACATTGCCTAGCAATACCTCGTTTTGTGCTTGGTGATTCTCACTTCGGGACACTTTCATTTGTCTTCCAAAAATAATAAACGAAATTATAAAAGGATTATGCATGTGCGATGGACAATACAGCCGAGCCTTCATGTAACGAACCTGACGATCGTGCGGAATGCGTTCGTTGCATCTGATGTCCGTTGTAAGTGCACTTGCCATGTTAAAGCCCAAGATACAGTCGCACAATGTAAGCAGTCTACGCGCGTCTGCTTATGCAAGAGCTAGACCCTATTTCGGCGCTTTTCAAACTGCTAAGCGCAGTCACATGCATGCTCCTCGCCGATATCCTTGCTATCAACCACCTGGTTTGTAGAGACGAGATAACTAATCACGCTAGAATTGCTCACAGTTGAGAGTGCTAGGTTGGATTCCTTGCCATTGTCATCGTAAGCTTCCTGGCAATGTGAGAGCCAAAATTATTTCGCGTACAAATATTTTCATCAGTGCATAGCTTTCCAATGTCGGCGTCATCAGCCCCATAAACGAATTATCACCGTCCGACACCAGGTGGGGTCAGCTGCGCATCGACAACGCGTTGCCACAGGTGCACATCCATCCCATAATGTAGTGTTCGACAGCCTCCTCCACCGTTCCTGGGTCCGCCCAAACGATGGCTTACGAAAGCAATTCTTGATGCACTCCGCAGCCGTGTCCATCCTCGTCACATTATCATTCCACGTCTGGGAGCAGAGAAATTCGAATGGGAACGTCGTGGTGTCTAGTCTGTCAATTGCTATCAGTGCGTATGGTGACACGCCGCTGACAGGACACTTAGAGCACGTGAATTATGCCCATGTCAAGTGGCGGGTCTTGCTCATCGCGTTCGGTGGCGTAAGAGCATGGTGACCGCTATGAGAGAAGACAGCACGTGGTGCGCCGTGCGGTTGTCAAGCACATCAAGGACCTTTGATTTTTTTTTCACAATTTCTTCCTGCAACCGGACAAACCACGCACCGAACAACTTGCCTGACATCCCCATTCCCCCTCTAAACGTATGCCTTGTGGCACTCGTCATTAAAGAACAAAAGGTAGAGCATCACTCAGGCCTTTGGGTCGTGCACGTAGTGTACATGTAGTGTACATGCAGTGCATGTACTGTGTAGTGCATTTAATTTAGAATAAAGCTTCCAAAGCGTTGCGCCTTCCAAGTCTTTCTGATGGCAAATGGCCAGCACTGGCCGCTGCCGTTCATTCTCATGCACAAAAAGGTGCGAACGCAAAGCACATTACAGTTTCCACCAGAGCTAAGCGTCACCTTTCAAGGCATGCTTTTTTGACGCACGCATCTGGTAAAAGGTTTTGTCAGCATTCCATACATCAAGCATTTCCTATTTGTTAATTATATTATGTTTATGATATTTTGGGTTGAGGCTTAATTTCCGAAGAAAAGTTGTGACAGGGCGGTTAGGAGGCGCTTTTCGCTCTCCGCTCCTCCAAGAAGCGATGACTTTCGACAGCGGGCGGGGCCGAGTTTTCAGCTCCTCCTTGTTCCCTGCAACCGAATTGTGCAGCCGCAGTTGTTGGCTGTGTCTGAGACGCAACGCCATTGCCGTAAAGAATTTCTTATGGTAGCACGGCTAGCTTTCGTAATAAGGAAGCGTGCGTTAAAACTTCAGCCGTTTTAAGTGGGCTCGACTGCATTCGTTTCTGTCGACAATAGGGCAAACCTTTTATTTTTCTATAAATTCCTTGAACATAAGCAGGAGTTAAATGGAGCTCTCTATGTAGGATTCTGGCTTTCTAGCTAAATATCAGCATAATTACTTTCTTTTCTCTCTGTGAGCGCTCTATACCGTATTTTTTAAAGCATAACAATGACTATTGTCTTGCCTGTTTCCTTAGCTGCTTGACGTGCTACCAAATTCGCTTGCGTCGGTTTTTTGGCTCTGGGCAGTGCGCTTTCTCTCGCCAGCAGCTCGGGGCTCATGTGATGCCTTGTTCTACGGCTTGAGCTTTTCATATTGGGCAGCCTGCTTATCGCTACATAAGCTTTGGCACTTACGAGGGAACAATGCTCGTACTCATTTCTTCCACATTGGGTATTTTTTTGCAGCCTTCACCAGCTTTCCACCATTTGCGTTGCTGTTTGAGAGCTCGTTTCTAAGGCAGTTTTTTTCACATAGAACAATTTAAAAGCATCATAATGAAGAAAACTGCTCTTTGAAAAGTACGAAAATATTTATCCTTGTGGCAAACGTCCATGTTTCATTTACACTCGGCTATGACATATTTCAAAATTCTCGATCGTTCTGGCTCCATCAGAATATTGGACTCCTTCGCACATTTTCCAGTCACTTTTGTTTTGCAAGCGTGCATATTTGGGTAACGCCCAAGATTACAACTCCAAAGCCATCGTTGGATGAATGGAGAGACACAGAGGCGCTTTGAGGCACTTGGGTAATTGCAATGATGTGAGTGTCTGCTCTGCGTAGGGGGATGCTTTATAGTGGCGAAAGTTCGAGCGATAGCGAACAAACTCGGCCCACATTGATACGGTTCAATATCGCAGAGGTGATGTTTATGAAATGAAGTTCGAAAAAAACATTACACCACTATACGATATTGATTTGCGCTAGAAAGGACTGATGCAAAAAGAAATGGTCCTAAAAAAGTTAATCGCTCTAAGAGTTGGAGTAAAGCTTCATGAACAAGGTAATGTAGTGGAGTACCGGAAATTGTGAGCTACATGAACTTGAACAAAAATATTATTTTTGAAGGCGTTCCATCTGGAGTACCTATCAAAGCCAATAATGACAAGAGCTGGCAGCGAACATTCTACCCGCATGGAGCTAGCATTGATATTGTAGTAATGCATGGAAGAGAAAAGAAGTAATCCGTTACGCGAACGCAATCTCAAGGCGTGTTTATGTATGGTGACATTGTTGCTGAACAACCGGGCCAACAAACGTGCAGGCGGCCGTCTCGTATTCTCTCATCCGCTCGGTGCATGTGCGTCACAGTGTTGTGCGGAATTGCCTAAGGGGAGCCGCAGCGCCATGTAGAGCGCGAGCACCTTTTGAGGTGAAGATCCCCCAGATGCAGATTTTACTTGTGTACTCCCCCATACTACCGTGCCTACATAGAGAGTTCAAATTTTTAAATTCAGCTGTCAAGTAACTGTTCTCTTTCTTTTGTGGTTTTTGGCTTCCTGCCTGTTTCCGCGCTTCCAGATGGTTGCCTTTGTTCACCTTCTCCTCTATGTCACCTTTCTCTCCTCTTGAAACTTCACTTTATATAAGGTGGTCCCTGGCTGTAATAAAATTCCGTTGTGAGTTAGCTCTCTTGTCTCGTGTTCGTTGTTGTCTTGTGATGTGATAGGTGTCGCGCTAGTTTTTCTCTAATTCAACTACATAGAGACCGTGGTCCCAAGCGGCAGCTTCTTGTCAGTCCTTTTGTGATGGGAATAAATTCTGTCATTCTGTCTCCCTATGCACGACTTTCAAAATGCAAAACTTTCGCACCCACTACGACAACTTGGAAAATGAAAAGTGGCTCTGGTGGATGAAATTTGCCCCAATGTTGTCCGTGTTGACAGCACTAATTTAGGCCGTACTGCATCTGTTTTTTTTACCCGTCATTTCGTGTGGGAGCCATTTATACTCGCCTTCTGTGGAACAAAATTTTGTTTGCTTGAATAGGATCGCGAAGTGCCTCGAAAATTGGCGAGCGAAAATCAAAATAAGTGCAGGTAAAGGTTTCCACGGAATTTGAGTATGTTCAAGAAAGAGTATTTGAGTTTTGCGCCGTCTTTATTTTTGGATCGCTCATTTCTAACTACCAACATCCGCTAATCGTACGCACCAGATATCAAAAGTGTTAGAGACCTGTCTTAAGGGAACCTTTGGTCCGGCATGAGCTAATTTAGTAGATCCCGCTGAGAGCTGCTGAGAGATAATCAGACAGCGACACGTGGACATGCTGACGACAGAAGCACAGTAAAAACCGAGCCGGCACCATAAAAGTGCTACTAACGGTCTCGTGACACCGATGTGTCAAAATGCGTGCCATGCGAGGAGCACTGGGGAAGCGAATACAAGAATTTACGTTGCGAGGTTAATTCACAGTGCCCTTGTAAGACCTCATCATTGTTTAAGCGTGAGGTTGAAAAAATTAGTGGAAGGATGCGTGCTAGATGTGCCTTGGAGTTAACAGAGGCGAGAATTCTTCTAGCAAAAAAGTTATGCGACAAGGAATGACAAAAAAAAATTAATGATTCTCTCGTTGCAGTATTATATAGCCATTGGCGAGATGCCTGACCCTAGCATTGCAACAGTGGAAGCGCACTAAGTGGTAAATTATCTTCAAAATAGGTAGGTTCTGAGCTCTTGTTCGCGTGTGGTGGCGAATAATCGGAACGAAGCAGAACAGTTTATTGCAGTGGGAGCACTTGAGCACGCAAAGCATTGCTTATATTGCGAATATGGCGACAGGAGCGTTGCAACTAAGCCAGTACGCTAGTCGCTTGAACAGTTGTCCCTCCGCCTCCCTCATCTCAAAAGGTATTCTTCATTTGTAGAATTTAAGAAATCCTTAAGCTAAATTCGGGCATAATATTTGGCAAGTTTTCTATGGTGTGTACACGGAGGCACCGTATGAGAAGGGGGAGATGAAATTTCTCAGCACAATGCCACTTTTTTCTCTCGTGATCAGTCTGCTTTGATCACGGAATGATCAGTGGAATGCGCATTTTCCCTGAATGCAAGTGGTGTTGTAGCGTGTTATTATCTGCATTCAGAGCAAATCAGAGCGCGGGATCTTTACATGTCGCCTCTACACTGGAATTAGAAGGCGATATGATATGAGAGCTCTGGGCCTCTCTTACGGCTAAAGAACGTTGCACTTATACGTACCACTGAGGCTGCAGACGGTAATAGGCGTAGAGAAACACTACCCTAAAGAATATTCTGTGGGCTCGGTCTTCGCTGATTCGGGACCTCAAGAAATTCATATTTAATATATTGTTGCAGCTCTTGAAGTTGAGTGACTCTTCAGCGGTAGTGGTATATTAACGCTGTTCGTTTTCTCGTCAGTGTCTCGCATGCTTGAGGAACGTGGTTCAACTCCCTGTGTCGCCGAGTACTTACCGATGATACAATGGGTACAGAATTCCCCTGGCCTGCCGCTCGGCTTATTCAGGGTGAAATGCTCGGGAAAAGGGTCTTTCACCCCTCCTTGAGCACACGAAAATACCTTGTGCAATGGCGCGCTTTGGCCGCAGATGCCCTTCAGCTATCAAAATTCACCGCCATCATCATCATCATCATGATTGTCGTCTTCATCGTCATCATCATCGTTCTCCTCAATGTCAATTTTTCTGGCTCACATTTTCAAGATGTGTTGAGAAAAAAAAAATATTTCCTCGCGATGAAGAGAGTTCTTTTCTTTGCTTCAGTCCACTTTCTTGCACGGTTTAAATTCAGTACAGCAGAACTGTTAGGTCTCGAATGCGATAATTTGAAAGCCACTTCATTAGAATTGAAGTTGGCATGCTGATTACCGCATATAACATTTTGCAGCTGTTAACCTCACCTAAATTACGATTGCTTAGAGTAGAGACAACATGCCAAGAAAAATATAGCGCAACAAAAAGACAGGGTTGTCTTCTGTATATAGTACGTGATCGGAAAAGTATAATGTAAACATTAGCGCGTGACCACCTGATTACAGTTATGGGCTAATGCGTGACACGCTTCTCTTCTTTTATAAGTTAGTAAAAAATAGTATTTGACTAGGATCCCTGCTGAGGACTATCGATAATGTGTAATGTAAAACGGAAACATATATGCATGTTTTATTCTCGAGCCAAATTGCACGTTTGCGGCAGCTGAAGCATTCTTAATGTTGTGCGGATCACGCTGCCAATAATTGAAGCTCCAGTCTTGTGCTAAGGCACAGAACGCCACTATATAAAACCAGGTCAGTGGGTGTGTAATATTGCGAACAAAACTAGACTTTACGTTTGCTGAATGAGTCCTCTTCCTGGTGAAACATAAGAAGTTTATAAAAGTGTACGCATTGCATGTTGCATCATGCACGGCCCCTTTGCTGTCTTAGGGAAGCGAGTTCTCTAGCCGGTGTGCGAGAGGTTCTTATCCGAGAAGCAATCTCGTCAGAGTGGTGCAGCTTTGATGTACTGGTAGACAATACTGTCACCTGCACTATCACTACATGAAGAAGCGCACCGGCTCGCGTATAGAGCACTGAATAGAAGTCAAGACAACGCTGAGAGCACAAAGCAAAGTGACACAAATGGGGATCCGCTTAGAGGAAAAAAATAATAAAACTGCTTTGGAAGTTCCATGCATAATGTCCCGAGGTCACGTCAACTTCACGGGAAAGGCGACAGCGAGACTCTTGGGACAAGTTTATGGCGAACACACACTGGTAGCTCACCTTATATATGATCGAATGTGGTAATCTGGACGTGCATGCCCTTTTTGCTAGGTCCGAAAAGTGGTCAAGAAAAGGGAAGCCTTCAGAGCGCGGGTGCCACCGCCCTTAAGTGACCCAGCGGTGAGTGATCTAAGAGATTTCACAGCAAGCGAAAAGCTTGATGAAAGTGAACGTGAAAGGCGTTACGCCTGAGGGTATCTTACCATTCCAGTCGTTCTGAACGCCCAGAAAATCATGAAATATAAACTGAATGCGGCTGCTTTCTGAAAGGCAGCATAGACAGTTGCACCATGCGGCATGACGGCGCAACGAACACTTATCTAAAATGGAGGAGCGTCTCTTTCATAACTGCTTTTCTCCGAGCCGAAGACACGTGGGTATTTGATGCAGCCGGGGACAATGGCGGTATAGGTTCTCAAGGGCCGGAGGGCATACAATGATGGCTTTTCTTTTACTACTGAAACCGGCGTGTGCCGAGAGAAGCAATCGTCAGTGTTCCCGTTGGACGGCATTGGTGCCACAATTCTTTGCTCGCTCTTGCACTCGTCCACCGCAGGGCGAAGTTCTTGAGCTCAAGGAGGGCCAGGTTATTTCCCCAAAGCACGTAGTTCAACCTTCCTTATACCATTTTCTGTTCCTTCTAAGTGTCCATTCGCCTGCCTCAGATAAGTTGTCTGGATACCGTAGCAGGCACCTTAGAGCATCTATGTGTATAGTTTTTGATGTGCTCGCTTCAGCAGCAAGCCTTTGAAACTTTGTTGCACATAAGAATAGGTAGTGAAAAGAAGGCAATAGTTTTGGAGCCCTCGTTTTCCTCTTGATCGCTAGAGGTTGTTACTGCTCCAACTGATTACTCGCTGCGTTAAGGTTGCGTTGGCTGTTTGATGGTTTTTAGAAGAAAGAATGGTAGTGCCAACTAAAGTGTGAACGCTTCCACGCTAAATTTCTTTATGGCATGCGGGTATATGAATCTACACTCCAAGCCTCGTAACTATAGCGCAGTGGGAAAGTGCTTTTACTTCCGAAATAATGTGGTATTTGAACTATCGGTCTTATCCAAGCTGAAATGCTTTCCGGCTTTCACAGTGAATTTGTTCAAGCATAGATGCAGGCTATTACTTGCGAAATTTTGTCTTCCTGGAAGTCAGCGCAGTTCAGTTTTGAGTTTCCTTTATCAGCAGTTCTGTAATCTAAGCCCGACAAGCGTTTCTTATCATTTGAAACATCAGTTTGTGCTGCAAGCTTTCGTTTGTTGGAAATTACCATGAAACAAAGCATAGATACAGGGCCATAACTGAAGCTTCTACTAGCAAATATGGTTGTTCTGATGCATCTGGCACATTTTCTTCGAAGCTGTTTACAGTCCATTTTTTCCTCGTCTAAACAAATACCTTATAGCGAAGTTGTCGGCATTGTACTATGTAGAGAAATCCTGTTACAAGTTAACCTCTAGCCGATATCCGCATGTTCCGTGGCAGGAGAAAAAATGCAAAAGTAAATAAAAAATGCGTCTGTGATTATCATTTTTATCAATGCTTTTGACCACCACAGATTTTTATGTTTTCGAATTTGATATCTCTTTCTGATTGACCCAAGAGGCTCTACCTGCAGCTATATGGGGTTTCCTCAGACGAGTCCTCACTGCAAATAACGTCGTATTCCTGGTGACAAGGACGTCAGCGGTTACGTGGTACCAATTGTCAAAGATGTGATAATGTGACATCTTACGAAAAGCGCACTGCTTGCGCGTGAAGTGACCATTAACAGCATCGCTGTAACACAAATAAATGAGAAAGTAAAAAAAAATCGAGCCCTATATTAGAAACACAAACCAAAACAAACAGGCTGTGAAAGGTCCAATGATAGCAAATCGATTTAGTGGTCGCTTTGCTTTGAATTGTTTTCTGTACAAGATGGCAGAAAGGAAAGTCCTTTTTCTCTTGTTACATTCATGATGAAGTTTGGTGTGATAAAACCATTTTTAAGTAAAAAAACGAAAAACTGTGGTGCTTATTCTTAAGGCTCCATATGCAAGCCGCCTTCCCAGTTGCGAATACTCATGGGCTGGCATACAGTTGTATGGCTGGTTGAAGATCAGTCGGTAGCCTGAGGTACATTAGAGGCGGAACTTGAAACGCTCTTTGAGCATTCCATAGGGTTTATTGCGCAAAAAAAAAGAATTTCTAAGCGAATCTTGTATTGAGGAGAAAGAATAAAACCTTCAGAGATAGTAAATAGCACAAATGCATGCTCTTAGAAATTGTGTCACATTCACAATTTGGAACCTGAGCCCTCCACTACAGCACCTTTTACTTACTTTCTTCTTTCGCTCCCTCCTTTATCGTTTGCCTTACAGCGCGGTTCAGGTGTCCGCCGAGATATGAGAAACAGATACTGCGCCATTTCCTTCCCCCAAAAATCAATTATTTTTATTATTATTCACCCTCAAAACGTGTACTGTGACATACTGTTCTAGAGTAAAAGAAGCAGTAGCTGAGAAACAGTGCGCAATGTAATTTCTAAGCCAAGCTCTAAGGACGAGCACACTACTCACTCTTGTATGCAAGTTCCTGAGCACTGCCGTTTAATATTACAATGTAATCACCCTGTGAGGCAAATGGTTGGTTGGCGCCTCACAAAACGCTCTCTGCGGCCCCAGTGTTTCCATAATTTTTGTTTTTTATTTTATTTCAATTTTTACCTTTGTTGTTTTCGTGTACCATTTCATTCTTTTTTCTTGGTTTTTTGTGCTGATCTTTTGCTTTGGGAATATCTATTTTCATTTCCTTATAATTACGCTAGCACGTTTAATTGTTTTGTGGAGTTTGTCCCCATTTCTGTTTGCCCTTTTATGCATTCCATATCATGTAATTGTTTTTTGCCCCTTATGTAGTATCCTCAAAGTTAGTGCCCTTGAGGGTATCCAGAATGAATAAATAAACAAATGAAGGCTCAATGGCAAGTTTCCCACACTATAGCTAAGTCTGCTTATGTGCATGTAGCCATCGGCCTTGCTACGTTGTAAGCCGGTGGTGAACGCATCATAGCACTGCATAAGTGACTCTCAGCTGTAGGAAGGCGCATACATTTATTTCCATATTTTTCTTACATTGTAGGTAAAAGGATCTGTGTCCTATTTTATCACCTGTAGTAAGACGTATCCCACCAGCTTCGCCGAATCTTCTTGCTGCGTTGCTGCTGATTACGTGAAACCGCGTCGAGCGTTAATTGCAAAGCACTACAGCAGTACCCAGCGCCGTATTGGCCATCAATACTGCTAGGATAAGTTCGAATACATCCGAAATATTATTTCAAAGCAGCATAGAACAACCCAAAATATCGTTTCAATATGCATCATGCATTATTAGTTCGTCTATTGGGTGATTTTTTTCATGGAGAGGTATTGCAGGCAAAATGTGAGATATTGTGTCTGCTACAACGCGGTGAACATAGCCTAGCGGATCTAAAAAGAACAATGCGCAGAAACGGGACAAGAAGGTCACGACACTCAAAGCCCTCTGTGTGCTGCCTCTTTGTTGTCGAGTAATACGGGCTGGGTTTCATCATTATTCTCGCATAAAAAACCAGTCCAACTATTGCGAGTTGTCATATCTTTTTCTTTAAGGAGGGAGCTTTAAGTGTCCCATTCATTGGAGAATCCGGCGTAGGCGTCGTCGCAAACGTGTGCGAAAAAATCCTGATTGTCGAGACGGTCCTGACGTCACACGTGGTGAGGTGCAATGACAAGTAATCAAGTTTTACAAAAGCGGTGATTTGAAGGTGCAACGTAAGGAAACCTCATTGAGACGCATTAGTATATACAGCTGTCGAACTGCACTGAAACGAAAATTGGGGTAATCAGTCGGGTGAATCGAACATGTGACCCTGGGGTTGCAAGTCACACACGCTAACCCTAGGATACGCAGGAACTTTTTTTTTCTTTGTATCCACGGAGGAACGCCCGTACTACTTTGTTAAAGCAGTGCTTTATATACATGTCGTATGGTCTTCTACCTTAAATGGAGACAGTGTGCGTGCCGTTGTGAGCAATAGGAGCCGCTGACGGGACTCACTAACGCTATGGCGTCATGGTCTTAATGTGAACTTAAGTTGGTTGGTTGCTAACAACTTTATCTGTAGTCCAGCAGAGCTTTCACCGACAGGGCCATAGGTCTCCCACGTGGAGACGTCGAGGTGTTGTCTTGCCGTCGCCTCGCGGGCCTGTTGGACGGACCAGACTTGGTCACCGAGGCTGGGGTAGCGCAAGGTAGCAGCCCACCGTGGCGGGAGGCTTCCGGAGTTAGCACTGTGCGAGTTTTTGTTACAGTCATAGAGCATGTGAGTTAAAGTGGCTATATCAGTGTGGCAGACCTTGCATATATTTGTCGGGTATGTGTAGGGGTAGCGCCTGTGGTATATTTGCAGGTTGGGGTAAGTGAGCTTCTGCAGTTGTCTGAGGGCGACCGCGGGCGCCCTGTCCAGCTTGTCGTTGCCCGGAGGGAAGGTTCGGCGGACCAGACAGAGGGCCTTGGTAATTTCATCGTAGCTGGTCAAACAGTCTTTGGTGCTGTCCCATGGACGACGGTCGCCGGCGCGGTTCGTGAGCTCGCGCGCCTTGGCGTGTGCCGTCTCTTTTCGGTTGCGATATGGCTTCGATACTTCTCCTATGTGCGATGGGAACCACTGAATTCTGGTTTGAAAATCTACCTCCCGCAGGACTTGTCGATTGCTAACGACTCGCGCCGCACTCTGTGAGATCCTTCCTTTGGCGAAGTTTCTGACCGTTTGTCGCGAGTCGCAGAGAACCTTGGTGCACGTTGGATCTGTGAGGGTGAGTACCACCGCCGCTTCCTCCGCTTCTTCTTCGCGCTTGCACGCTACACTTGCCGTTATGCGCGTTTTGCCACTGGAATCGACGACCGCAACCGCGAATCGCGAGCGTTCTGCGTATTCCGCGGCGTCAACGAACTTGTCCCCGTTCTGTCTCCGTGGCTTTGTAGGAGAGCTCTGGCCCTATCCACTCTTCTCTGCCGGTTGTGTTCCGGTGGACGTTCCGTGTAATCGGGTCGAGTCTTAGCGTTTGTCTGATCGCGTCCAAAACGGCGACTTTCTGGCCTTGTTGTGCGTGGTAACGGATGCCTAGACTTTCTATGACCTGGCGTCCGGCTCTCGTGTCCGCTAATCTTTCCAGTTGTGAAGTGCGCTTCGCCTCGGCGATTTCGCTAAGCGTGTTGTGTGCGCTGGTGCACTCGAGTAGACCCAGTGCTATCTTGTACACCCTGCAGATGAGGACGTTGATCTTGGCTTCTTCGGCCTTGTACCAGTTGTGGAATGGCCCGACGTACGCAATATGGCGCATGACGAAAGAGTGTATGAGTCGTGTGCGACTCGCCTCCCTCATTCCGTTTCCTCTGCTGGTGACCCTCTTCAGGATTCGATCGCATGGCGTTAGCCTTCTAGTGCTTTAATTTAGTGATCGTTTCGCCGTTGACACCTAGTTTACTACTCACTATAAATGCAGCTCTAGTAAAAAAAACACAACGTAAAAGTTTCTGTCGTCACCACATCTTGAGGGAAGCACATAAATATTTTGGTAACAACCGAATTTTGTATATTTAAAGCAGAAATGTAATGCAGGACTACGGAGTACAAAACGTTGTGCAGAAAAAACCTACAGCTCTAAGAAAAATTTGTTATTAGAGCAGACTACAAATTATTTCATTTTTGACATGGTTTTGTCGTTTTTGTTTTCCGACTCGACTTGTTATTAACGATCTCGTATTCACAGCAGTATCTACCTTCGCGCGGGCATCGTGTCTTCTGCCGTTTGCTTTTGGAGCGTTTTAGTAAAAAAAAACGTACGAGAAAACAAAGCAGAGGAGAAAAACTAAAGGAAGCAGGGACTGAGACGATCTGTATCAACTTAGATTTGCCATCACATGTTCCACTGTCACCTTTGGAAACTCGAGCACTGCTACAAACCCTAGTGTGTAAACTGCCAAGTCTGTCACGCCCAACTCAAAGCCTTATTTAAGGAATGAACCAAAAATTGGTAAATATTTAATATATTTCAATCAAGCAGACGTGCGGAAACATGTGTTTAGCCCGACTGGCTCATGGTCTTGCGTTGATGGGTCGTCCGCACGTCTTTAGAGGTCATAATACTCAGGTAAAATTCTGAACGAGGTTAAGCTGATATGATCTCTTCGTGCCGCATATGGGATTAGTTAAAGACGACGATTTGCACTGCACAGCGTGAGAGTGCGTCGCAGTTCAACACGAGACGTCATTGGTCGCGGTGATATTGTAGTGCTCTCGTGCAGTGGTAGGCGAAGATTGTCTGTTCGCGCTGCGTGGGCTCGAAAGCCAGTCGCCGTAATATTTATTAAATTTCTGCATCCTCAAGAACATGCAAGCCGCAAGATTCCTGGTTGGGTTTTACCCCGTGAAATAGTGGGAAGTGGTGCAGTGGAAGCTATCCTGCTGGCTAACTACATAAAGTACTTTCATATTTAAAACTTTGGTCTTGTTAATGAGACTGCTTTTCGTGCAGCAAACTCTAAGCATACTTGGGTGATAAACACCGCCAAAAAAACATGAAGGAGCAGAAGACACGATGAGCTTAGCTTGTTGGGTGCTGTTAACCACCCAGGCATGTTTACCAACCAATCAGCCTATCTTGCAATTCTTACTCAAGACGACTCTAAGGTAGATTAAACTCTGGAGGAATGGCTTTGCACAGTTACGTCTGCTTTATAACCGATCAGAGTAGTACATAGCAGCATTTGAAATTAAACTTAATCAATTTCTGCTTTCTTCTCCGTGGAGAGAAATCATTGAATGAGTTACATGTACCAGACCTAAGAAATGCGAAACTTGAATTATGAAAAAAATTGGTAAATAAACAATGAAAATCGAGGCATGTTAGGCGGAACTGACAAGATACCAGTTGTCTTAAAAAGAAAAGAGTTAAAGGCGAATGTGAAAGTAAACATGAAATGTCGAGCTTGTTAATCGAATATGAGTTGCCAAATAGGCGCTGTCGACAAGACAAAGTTTATGTTGCAGCAAGCCCTCAAAAAGAACAGCAAATGTACCGGAGACACAAAAAGAGACAAATTTTATTGTTTAAAGTGTGTTTCTCAGAGTTCTTCGCCTAATTATCTAAGGTAAGTTCATATTCGACACCCTGGTCTTGATATAGAGACTGCTTTTTGGTGTAGACTTTAATGTACACAAAGCACATTAAACGACTTGCCGTTGTTTATATTCTCGTTATGCGAAGTTATATTACTTTGATACGTAATGTGGCTATAGGAAACTTTGAAGGGCACTAGCCACCCACAGCACGCCCCTCTCCTTTTTGTGCTATAGTTATAACGTCGCCCTATGCCTCCTACTGCTTTTCCGCGTTTCTCCTGCTAAGACTGACAACAAATTTTCTATGAACGGAGTACCAAATTCTGGTGTTTAATGAAAACCAGAGAAAAGTTAAGTTGCAAACTTACATTGGTTGTCTTTTGTAACTTAAATAATTAAGACGTTGTTAAACTTTTAAAAGCTTCTTCAGTACTCTTGAGAACCATTGTGCGCTGAGGACGTAGTGCGTGTCGGCCACTTCCGCCTTGATGCACGCATGTCCTACAGGTATGAGCCTCGAAAGCCACGAACAAGACGCAAAGCAGATCAATCAGTCAGTCAGACAGTCAATCAATCAATCAATCAATCAATCAATCAACCAATCAATCAATCAATCAATCAATCAATCAATCAATCAATCAATCAATCAATCAATCAATCAATCAATCAATCATTCAATCAATCAATCAATCAATTCTTTATTTTTTCCAGAAACGAAAAGGTAGATCCTGGAGAGGGTTATGGGCTAGAAGCTGTTAGCAACATGGTAATAAATAATGGCAATAATATGGTAATCAATAATGACGCCCACGAACCATAAAAGAGTGGAAGCAAAACTTCAGGTGGCTGAAAGCTTCTTAACTGTTCTCGCAGTACACGCGGTATCAGGATCAATTTCTAACCTATATAACAGAGCGTGCCAGAATTTGAAAAAGCGGATCTCATGTCGGGAAACACCCGAGCTTCTGCTTCTGTCGTCGATGTGTTCGACGAAATCACCTTTTTTTCGCGGAATCCAGTGTAATGAAAGACGTTCTGCGGCACAGTTCGGGCGCAATAAGGCACGGGGTCAGAGAGCGCCTTTTCAGCCGAATGGAATAAAAACAAAGCCGCGCAAAACTCTTCAAGGATGAGTCCTTCTTCAGCGCTAGCAGCGCGTGCCTGCGCCGACCGTAAACACTTCTGACCGCCGTCCGCGTCACGTATGTAAAGGCGGAAGGTATAGAATGCCTTCCCGGCACACCCTTCTCATCTCGGGCCTCATTAAAAGAGCACAAATAAAGAGCAAAACGGCTCCATTTTCACTGGTTCCAAAAAAAAAAAAACGCGAGCCATGCATACTTTGCGAAGCATTTACGGAGAGATTTCGCATTACTGGTCACGAGATAAGAGTTGTTGTAGTGACGTGACATTCTAAAACAATTTTCCTGTTACACTCTATCTGCACTAATTATCTATAGTTGGGACCGCAAAAAGCCAGTCTATTAGGACAAACGAGTTTTTATTCTCACTTGGTGTTTTCTGTTAACACACTCATACTGACACTACAGCCATGTTTTTGACAGTGGAAGCTTCAGTGCCGGTTATACATGTCATCGTGTAGCTTTTTGTCTCCTCGCACGTCCGCTTCGTTCAACCGGTTCTTGTGCTGAGAAAGATACTATGTCTTATCGCTGTTCCACCCGTGGTTTTTTTTATCTGTAGGCACTGTGGATATTAATCGCTTCCCGCTGGCGCCAGCACGCTGCTTCCTTCTTCTGGCTGGCCCGATGATGGAGATAGCATCTGTTTTTCCCGGACGGGGCAAGGTAATCGCCTTCCCCAACTGAGCCATTGTAAACGTCAAGACAAAAGTACTAGCCGTGTCCCATGAGGCGGTTCTTATCTCTGTAGATGGGATCGTGGATGATAAAGCGGTCTCATAGAAGGCACGTACTCGGTTCCAAAACAAGGTCTCTAGAGGCGTTAGGCGAGATAATGAATGACAGAGGATTACGACCGAGAACAGGTTGGCAGGTACAACAGTTCCTGGCGGTCAGCAGAACGCGAATGGTGATGCCGTGCTCCGCCGGAATATGTGCTCAGGATAAATAGTTGCGATTTACGAGGCATAGAAGTGTGCAGGCGTGCTCGACACCTGGATAAAGCGTTGGGAGCGAACCTGCTTCACACAGTGGAGTGCAGAGTTCGTCTATGTTTAGCCAGCTCTGCGGCTAGTGTCATTTTACCTCCCTTCCCTTTTTATCGTTGGACTTTGCTTGATGGAGGTGGCTGTGTGTTCGCGAACACGATTTACTGGTTTTCATCCTATCCTCGGGCGCCATCACTGAGACCGCGGCGAAAGGCTAAAACGCTCTTCTTGCAAAAACTCTGTGCACATTTTTGAAAAAAGTTTTGAAGGGGTTTTGAAATTCATCAGAAAGATCTAAATTCAGTGACAACATGCGCCACCATTTGTCTCTTCTTTGCCTCGAGTCCTCACTCTTGATGACACCACCCTCCTTTTAACAAGAAAGGAACACCTCCGGCGCCGCACACATGCTCTAATCCCTCCGTGTGCGGTAACCCTCCCCCGTGGTCTTAGCCGTGCAGAGGAGGTTGCGCTTCGGAGGATACGGGTCGGGATTGCCCTAACTCCAGCTGTGACACGCAAGTGGCCGCATTTCAAATATTCATATCCCCGCCACGGGTGTCCAGTCTGCAAAAAATAGAGACTGTGAGGCGGATATCAACCACTTGTTGTGGGTTTGCCCGGCGCTGAAGCCCACGAGAATTCGGAAACTGGCGGCATTGGGTCTCTCATCGAACAATCCGGATTCATATATCGCTTGCACACAGGGTCCACATCATCGTTTGCTACTTGATTTCACTATATCAGCCAACATTTTTTCATTTGTTTAAGCATCCTCCTCATCCCTCAATTCATAACATTTATGCCCTGAGGCAATAAACATCGTTAAAAAAAAAAGGTTTGCATATCTCGGCCATACTGCCGCCGCGGTGGCTTGGTGGTTATGGCGCTAGGCTGCTGACCCGAAAAAGGCGGGTTCAATTCCGGCCGCAGAGGGCGAATTTCAATGGAGGCGAAATTCTAGAGGCCCGTGTGCTGTGCGATGTCAGTGCACGTTAAAGAGCCATAGGTGCTCGAAATTTCCGGAGCCCTTCACTACGGTGACCCTGATAGCTTGAGTCGTTTGAAGACGTTAAACCCACATAAACCAAACCATTTTGTACGTACTGTATAATCCTCGCAATATTTCTTAATCTTTACCCAAGCCTACAGAAATGAATTCGAAACCTGCTTACCTAATCGCACTCATGCGTCCCTTTTCGCCTAATTTTTACTTTCAGCATGGCATACAAGCACACGAAAGCATCAAGAAACAACATATAATTGTTGTGAATAAGGAAACCACATTTTCTATTTTCTTGTGTCGCAAAAATACGCACTGCCCGGGAGCCCAAAAAGACGTGATATCAATCAACTAAGGTAAACTCTGGGTTTGTCCAGCAGCGAAACTCGCGGCATGAGTAACGCCGTAGTGGAGTTATCAAGAATAGCTTAAACCCCCCTGAGGTTCCTGAACGCGGGCTGACATCTCATAGTACACGAGGATTTCTGGTTTCCCCTTCATCTAAAAGGCCACCGCGGGCGGAGTTAAATCCGTGCTCTCTGATATCAGCAGCTTTGCTCCTATGCCACTGAGCCACCACAGCTGATTAAACAATAAAGGATGATAGGGCAAGCTAGGGTCTATATATTCTCAAAAATGCAAATGAAATAGAAAGAAACTATCTGCAGTTAACTCATACAGATTAACTGCATTCGCCGCAGACAGGTTTGTTAGGCAGCACAATATTTTTCTGCCAAAGTGTATTACATGTACAGTCACTTTATGCGGACGGGGTACTCGGTGAATTTTTTTTTATTTGGCAAAAGTCAGAACTAAACGTGACTCCACAATGTGACGGCTACTCCTATGCCGAGAGCAGTTTACCGATTCCTCTAATTTGAATTAACTGCCTGAACAGCTCATTTAAAACAATAATTAATTTAACAGGTCATAGATTAGTGTCTACTAAAATACTAAAATTTATTCATTGGCCACTTACCCGGCTCGAGCACTCAACACACAGAGCAGCCTTCAGGGCTTGGTGCAGAAATAGCGTGATGAGCACGTTACCGGGTGGCTGGCAGTTTCTCGTGTCGTGATATAGCTGTGGTGAGAAAATGGAGTCCACTTTTTGTCTATCGCGGCTTCTGCTACCTTGCTATTTTTCGATCGTCGGCTAAAAAAAAATTGTAGATAACACTGGCAGTTAAGGGCTCGCATTCAATAATGGGAGAGGAAGTATTTCAATGAAGGTTTAATATCTTCTATATAGCGCATGCAGGCTATCTTCGCTACTGATAGCAACCATATGACAGACAAGGAAACAAAAAAAAACTGAAATATCACGTGATTATTTCTGACGCGTCGGTTTTGACGTGCCACACCGGGGGCTATTGTAACAAACTTTCCGACGCCCAGAGAAAAATTAATGGCCAGTTGGCAACTCCTCTTCTTCTTTCTTGGGCGAGTGTCTCTCCATTTTGTAAAGCGTATAACTTTGCAAAGTGACCAACAGCACAATGAGCGACTAGTGTTGCGAAAACAGTCACCCGTCCGTCCAAAAATAAATCAGTCGATCGGTAAGTCTACTGCAGTTAAATTGGCAGAAAGTGGCTCTAAAATAAAACCTACTCTATAACAGAAACACGATAGCTTTAAGATTTACGTCGAGTCACCCGCTGATGCCCCGAGGTGTAAATTAAGTTAGTGTTCCATTTAGAACAACGCCGCTCATGGCTCTTTCGATTGTGAAGGCATTCTCAGGAAGCCTAAAGAAAACACAAGAAACAGAAGAAGAGGCTGTGAGCGTGGCAAAATATGCAGGATCGACTGGTAGACTGCGGCTCGCTTTTGCTCATGCTTTCTATTTAACTGCCATCGCGAAATGATCCGGCCGGTTTTCCTTACTTTTGTGTAATGAAAGAGGCTCAATGTAATTTTAATACGACAGCATTAAAAACACAATCAGGTGACGAAAAAGCGGCGCCACATAATTCCCAGGCGGCAGGGGGTGGCAGGTGACAGGTGGTGTATAAGAAGAGCTCGAGAACAGCAACCTAATTTTCACAATCTTCACCTGCTACGTACGGCCAGCAAAGGCACCGAAAGCTTCCAAAGTTATCGCATTTCCAGCACATATTGTAATAAGGTGTCCCTGGGAGCTTTTTTTTTGCCTTTCGCAACATAAGATAAGCTGGTATTAGTCTCATGCATTTATTTAGTTCGTAATTCCACCATGAGCGTTGATAACCCAAAGGGCTTGTGCGTAGTGTACCGCTGGTGTGAACATGATTTCCTTGAGAAATTTCTCATTGGGAAATGAAC
The DNA here is from genome assembly GCF_052857255.1 of Amblyomma americanum. Lineage (NCBI taxonomy): Eukaryota > Metazoa > Arthropoda > Arachnida > Ixodida > Ixodidae > Amblyomma > Amblyomma americanum. Next base: position 116,096,432 of record NC_135504.1, read on the forward strand.
ATGCATATCTACAGTCGCATACAACATTTCTTCATATATATGCTGTTTAAGATCACGCTTTTAAGAGAATAACCGAAGCCAGCGATTTACTTCTGCTTTCTTCAGCAATAATAGCGCGTTCATTTCACCGTGAACTACAGTCCTTGAGAAAAGTTTTAATAATGGGGCAGCTTTCAAAGCGACGGGAAAAGCGGGACTGCCTAAACACTGAATGTTGGTGAACCAAAGCGTAGAGATGTCGCCATCTTAGAAACGGTGAAGAGATTGAGATCTGAGGTTTAAGAACCTGTACTTGCAGTTCTGATTAATTTTTTTTCGCGTCCTGTCGCGACTATGCTACAGGGCATCCGGAGTGCTGGCATCATCGCATGAATAATTACGCCCAAGGCGAGATATGACCGAGACAAAAAGAGGGCATTAGGCGGCCGCCTCCGGCCGCCTCCAGCGGAGGAGAAAGGAGACAAACAGTATAGCCGCAGAGGGGAACGTATTTCCAGGCGTAGATGACTAATGCGACTGGTGGTTCCCTTGAGACAAGAAAATACGGACGAGCTTCAGATTAGTTTCGCGCACCCCGGTAAGCGAGAACTTGCTTTTGACGCGCGGCTGAGAAAAAAACAAAATGTGTCGACAAGGCCAATGATCGCGTCGCCAGAAATGTGAATGCAGGGGGTCACCTCTGACATGGTCGCATGACAGGTAGAAAATAACTGAAACTATGCAAACTGTCGAGACCAAAACGCGAAACAGAGAACAGAGGCAGCGGAAGAGCTCACCATAGCACTCGATATGACGGAGTCCCACCGCCGGGGACTCAGCTACGTGACAGTCACTGATTCTAAGACGGCGACAAGGACATACAGAGATGGGAGGATTGGCCGCAAATCCACAAGGAGCATATGCAAACTCGTAAACAAACACACAAACGTTCAGTACACCATCATTTGTGTGCCTGAGACTGGGGTTGAGGGAAATATCACGGTAGACACCGTTGTACGTGGTTTCACGAACCAGAGGCGTATTTCCCGGTCGAAACGTTCACCACGCCAGAATATTACGTGTAGGCACTGCAGGTCTTGTTAAGAGCGCGTAAAACGTACGCGATTCTGGCGGACAGCTCTATTAGAGAGCAGGCCACCACGCTCTGACGACAGCAAAGACGCATACAAGCAGAGTCATATATCTTAAAATGTGACCGAATACACGCCTGAACGAGCACGTGTGTTGTTGGGGCTATGTCAAAAAGTACAACGTGACCTGACGCTGCAAGAGAGTCTTTTATCACGCATCTATAATCGGCCTAGTCAAGAGCAATGGGACGCCCACCTGACTGACTCCGACCCGAGCACACAGCTTATGCTGGAGACGAAAGCCAAGGCGGCAGCTGAGGCCAACGGGATTCTAGAATAAAGAATACTGACCAATGAAGCTCTCTATATATATGCCCACCCCACCCTTTACTTACTAAATATTCTTATTATTCGGTACTGAAATAAATGTTTTTACTACTACTGCATGACAAACTTCGCGACGGTTCTTTTTCTCTATGTGAAAATGCAGGTTTTCTCTGGTAAAGAAAAAACTCAAAAAATTTTCCAACTTTTATCTCCTTGTGTCTGCGTGATGTGTGACACTATTTGTGAACGTGACAATCAAAAGTTTCTGTGTGAAAACGCTTCCTCAGAGAGATGGGCCTGCGGTGGAACTGCGGCAGAGTTGCAACGTTTGTGACAATTCAGCAAAACATACATTCACTCGCCCTGCTAGCTTCAGCCTACATTTTCTCCAATTTCGTTACTATGCCATACTGCACTCTTCTCAAATGAGGAAAAAAAAAGCTTTATCTTTACGTGCATGCGAACATTGGCAGGAAAATATACAAGCTTAAATTATCAATCATGATCAGTGCCCCGTCTTTTTTTTATAGGTTGGCGTCGTGATTCAATATCTCAGTCATATTTTTTTACACTTCGGTCCTGCCATAAAATATCTCCCGCCGTTTTGTAGCGTAAGCTACACTGGCCGAGGTTGAGCCGTTTCGTGTGGCTCTTCGAGAGCCGTGTTGCGCATTCGCGAGGAGCAGTGACGTCACAAAGCGCACAGCTGGCGCGCCGGCGCCGCTGCCGCCACGCGCGCCTCGCATTCTCTCTAAACCGCACCACGTGGCCAACTACGTGCTGGTAACGTGACCAACCGCGTGACGAACCACGTGACCAGCCACGGTGCCGCGCCAGCGGCAGCTGCTCCGCACAACGTGGCCGACCACATGGTGAACCCTCCGCACACTTACTGAATAAAACAAAAACCTGTGTCGAGGCCGGGAATCAAGCCAAGGTTTTTGGCGTTTGAGGCGGAGACGCTACCACTCTGCCACAACGGCTCAAGGTTTAACAGTGAATAAAGGCGCATGTAGTGAATGCGCGCCTTTCATATATTAACTGCTCCGAACCAGATGTCGCCGTGCTTACGCTACGTGTCTCCTGGCCTAGCAGGGCTAGACCATCATCAATTTTTTTTAACAGGAAATCATTAGGCTCCCGTTGTGCAGAAAATCCGGCGTCGTCGGCGTTGTAACCGATAAATTCCCGGAGATGCAACTTAAGTGGGCCTCCTTGGTCATATGACTTTGTGGCATCATAACAACCTGCCCACTGGATTGTGAGCAAACTGACCATCGTGGCAAGAGGCAGTTAAAATAAGTATTTGTCACGGCAGGTTGCTCGACAGGCCCTCGGTCGCACATGCCACACCAGTGGCAGAATCTGCCATCTCACGGCAGGGGCGCATCGCTTACCCGCTGCACCACTGCCCCAGGAGTGGTACGAGGACTCCCTGGAATCTAAGAATGTGAAATCAAGAAACGCCAATCTGGCTTATTTGAGCATTAACCGAGGAGCCTAAGTGGCCTTTGCTTTTCGTTTTCCTGTAATTCCGTTCATCAAACAGTTTAGAAATAGAATCAGTGAGTGTTAATAGTTTTAAAGCACCCACGCTTTCAAAAGGAGTAAAAGGAAGCCATTGCCGGAGCCATAAACAAATGCTACTGTAAAATGACGCAGTGTGCATATTAAAACCAAATGTATGCCTTCAAATTCCATGACTGGGTTGAGATTGCTGGATGAAATATTGATCATTATAACAAATCTTTATTGCTTTCGCATTCGGGAACATAGGAGCGTCTGATAGTGTCCAAATTGTGTCCACACAGTGCCTGGCGAATAATGAATAAAATTTCAGCACTTTTATGTTTCTTCCTACTCACACAGGAGAAAGTGAATAACTAATACAATCTACAGCAAGCTCAAGACAGACGCAGATTTTACTCATTTGTTTGCAATCCTACAGAACTGAACAGGCATCGTACCGTCTAAAGGACTCAAGCGACTTTATATTTGTTTTGGCCCCCGATAAAAACCTTTACTGAACCTGTTGTAAACGAACTGGCTGCTATTCAAAAACTGTTTGTTAAGAACGTCCCCATCACACGTGCTATTCTCTATGCATCCCACATGAATAGCAGCCGTGAAGCCCTGTATGACATCAGAGCAACACCCGCTATTGGCGCATTTAATGGAAAGCAGTGTTTGTGCCGAGTGCACCGAAGAAGGTTCCAAGTATCACCTCACTCAATTGATTCTGCCGTCCTACTCATGCCTGACCGAAAATGTAAGTGGGATAGCATAAGAAGGCAATGCAATTCGATAAATGATCGCGCTAGGAAATCCATGCGGCTTGATATTCTTATGCTCCAAACTGCATAACAGGAGGCGGCTTAAGTTTAAAACCAGAAAGAAGATAGCAGGGCTCCTTTGAAAGGAGTCTTATTCAATACCTGTCTTTGTATGTGGCCACCAAGCGCTAACGTTTAAGCAGGCTTTATCATTTGCTTACACAAACAACGAGCCATTTGGCCGTGTTCTCATCACTGTGAAAATGTAAGATCTACCATATGGCCAAGCGAGAAGTTCTTGGCTATTTTGTGTCTCAAGAAAGAATAATTTACGATGCTTTGGGTGCGAATGGTGTGATCGTGGGCATAAAACATCTGTTTACTCTTCAGCTATGCATAAACATTTTTCTTTTGAGAACTGGAGCTGAAAAGATTCTGCGAAAAATTGACATTCGCAGGATTGGTGGCCGCCGTCTTCGAGCTGCATTGGGAGCCCTTGCGCGTGTATGCACTGCAGTCGTAGCGCAATGACATACTAGTTAATAATAAATGCCTTACGTCTTTGCCACTCACCCGACTACTCGCTCCGAGAACATCCGAACTGTAGTTCTGGCTGGTAATACTATCCGCAGCACACGCAAAAGCCGGCGGCTAAATTAGCTTTTGCCATCGCAGAGACGCTGCAAGTTGGTTCGAGGGCGTACGCTCGCTGCAGCTAGACCAACACAAGAAGATCCTGATGCGCCAAAGCAAAAAGAGCAAGAAGAAGGTGGCATGAGAAGCGAAGGCACCTGTAGAAGCGGGGCTCCTCAACAGAAAGCGTTGAAATACAGCTGCTGAATGATGCGGGAAGCAGCCCGACCTTTAATGGCGAGCTCCCGGAATTGCCGAGGCGAGGCTAGAGAACGTGTGTGCAATTGGGAGTCGTCGTGATTGAGAACAACCGTCTAATGCCGGCACCGATGTCTTCTTTGCGAAACACTCCACGCAAGATGGTACAGATGTGCCACGGAGGGTGCGCGTCAGACTGTGTTTCTCGTCAAAAGGTTGCAAAGATGAAGGTTTGCGAGATCGGAGGTACACTCACCGAGTTTGCTTTCCAACCAGTGAAGCCGAAAATGATAGCGGCTGACATTGACGTTTCAGACGGGCTGGTCAAAGGCAACATACACACTTTGTGCACATCGGAAAAGACCATAATGATGATCCTCATAGACTGCGGCTGATTTTTCGTAATCAGTCGGTGCGGGTGGTTGCAGGAGTTAAGATGCGACACATAGTGGACCCAAAGTCAGGAATCAGTCTTCGCTAGGTTGCAATAGCCTGGAGCACAGTAACTGTGACAGTGTTTGCGAACCGATGACTATCGTTCAAGCCAATCCAATTACCCTTAGTACAGGCAAGTGCAATTATAAACCAAAAGTCACATGATGTCACTTAGGGTGGAGAAAATGATGATCAGAATAAAAAAAAAACAAGCATCAAACTTCCCTCCGCGGCTCTTTAAACAGCTGCAAATGTCGACGGACTATATTTCATCAATGTAAACCAAGGTTCCCACTTTACTATGTACACACTAAAGAACGGACCGACATTGTTCCAATATCAGAGATGCAACAGCTCAATATGCGCAAACTGAAAGTGATTTCCTGAGACCTAAAACGCCGTGAAAAATCGCAGACAAAAGATAAAACCTGTCATCACATCGTAAAATGTTTTCAGATTATATGTGCTGAATTGTATCATGCTGAACTCCTGCCGGGAAGCTTTTCCACGTGATACGTGATGCCCAACTCAACAAAAGGATGTCATATTTCCAGCTCCGAGTACTGTCAGTATGCGACGCTCACGCCGGAGCCGAATGATGCTGCGATATATCACAATGCCAAGATATCAAGCTGGATATGGGCAATAATATTTTGACAGAGCCAGCCACTTTATTGTTTTCTCTCGAATGCCGCGTTTACTTTCTTCTGGTAATTTCGCGGGGTGTTTTTTTTCTCATTGATTTCACCTTCGCAGACCATCTGAAGAGGGGTAAAGAAGGAGAGCTGTGAGAATAAATATTAGAATAGTAATGAAGAGGAATAACCCGCGTAGTGCCTTTTTCTGGCTTTCAGATAAAGAGAACCCGCTGCTTTCTACTCCTGATTTGCTTGCGCTTCCCCACGGGGCAATGCTAGAAAGACCGACATTAAATTTTAAGCCTTACGCAGTCGCAACGGTGAGCAGACACCATGAGTCTTTGTGGGCAAATTTCCGAACGTGTGGACACATCTACTTTCATCTCTAGTAAGCTTTGCTGGATAAGTGAAAATGTTGACCCAAAGCGCAAGCTCTCCGCTAGTTTAGCCTCTATTTGTAGTTGTGATATTCGTACCTTGATGCCCGCTTGTTACTGAGTCTCCTGCCAGTGCATGAACTTTTATTAGACTGTTGAATTAATGCAGGAGGAGTTCGTAGACACCGCAATAATCTCATTTTTGCGCGTAGCATCTATAGAGGTATCGGGGAGTTGTATTTAAGGCTCTTCTCTTACACTCTTAGAGGTAACCATGGTGATGATCATGAATTGATACGTCAAGCCACATCTGCTTTTCACTACTGATTCGATTAAGCCATAAGAAGAAGATATGGGGATTGTAAAATTGCGCAAAAATTATTCATTTCGGACACTTGAGACCAATATTACACGCCTTTTTTCACCTCAAAGAATCTTTAATAACTCTGTCCTCCGTTTTGGTGACACACTAAGTAATAGCTACGACGGCCACATTCATTGATATGACTTCGATCGGCGCAGGTCAGCGAGTGCTAAGTGGTCGAAAATAAGCTGAAGCACAGAGCTTTAGAGCAGCAAGTGTTTTGCAGAATGTGCAAGAAAGCCATGTTTTTGCCTCCTTGATGCGCTTTGGTTAGCAGGTGTCACTTTTCATTCTCTTTGTAAAGCAAGGATTACAGTGGGTTTGCGATGGATAACGAAATACGCACCACCACTAGCGAAAGCGAACAGTGTCGCCCATTGTGGACCGGAACAAGAATAGCCGCATTATTTCAGCGACCTTTAAAAGGAGCTTGCAAGGTGAATAAAAGTATGGGCAACTCAGAACCATTGTCACTGTGAGTACCATTGTCACCGCCCCCCCCCCAAAAAAAGAAAGATATACATAAACAACGATTGTGTTCGCGAAAAGCAAACATGAATAACTGCCCCAAGCCCGCCTGAGCGTTAATTGTGTGCCGCTACTAACCATAACTTAATCTGACACTTCATTTCCTCCGTGGAAGGAACATTCCAAACCGATAAAAAATGAAGAAAAACATACGAGAGACAAAATCCTTAAACAAAGAAACTAAAAAACCTGGGAAAATGCATTTTGTTGTGGTCCCAGCTATGCAAACAACGCCGGAAGCTGCAAATATGCAAAATTAAATTTCCTAGTTCCCGAAACACTTTTATCCCGACGCTGGAGTAAACAGCTTTCTGTGGCACCAAAGACGGGCCTGTCTATCTGCATGCAAAACTCTGGTGCACGACGGCTGAAGACTCGAACACAACTTGAGTAAAGCAAAGTTTACGCTTGCAATGGCTAACCTATCCCGAACAGTCGCATTTCTATCCACAAAGTTTTTTGTAGCGCCAAAAGCGTTCGATGGCCGTTTGTCGCAAAATAAATTATAGCCCATTTACTACAGCAACATTCAAAGATGACGCAGATACCGCAGTTGCCATTAACAAGTATCCATAAACATCGCGTTAACGTGCTTACTCAGCACGCTGCATTTAATGAAGGTAATTAGCGTCCCGAGTAAACTATCGCCCATTAACCCGCAACCTGATTTGCGCTCGAGGGTGTCGTGTGATAGACGCCTATGCATTAAGGAAAGAAAATCTCGGGCATCTGACGTTTATTTGGCCTCTGTCCTAATTACCGGCTATTAAACGAAACTGACTGCTCCCAGAACGGCCGCCGATGCATGCCTCCGTGCCACGCTTACCTAATTACCGGAGTAGTGGCGTGAGAACACTGCGTAAATATGCACATACGCAAGATACGTGGGATCAATGTTGCTTTTTTATTCCTTTTTTTCACGCTAGGCGGTAAAGGCAGCCCTGCTTCTTTCGAACTGTCTGTTGAGGAATACCAACATATTTTTTTTCAATTAGATTTATTACCTGCATGATTACAGAATTTCCTACGGCTGAGTGCCTGAACCTTGTTGGCGAAAACTGGTGAGGAAGAGGTATTTTTAGTAACAGCGGTGATCAATTTGGTCTTCGTATCTTAGGGCATTTTGCACTTCTTTCCCCGCTTTTTGTATAATTAGTCACCAGCACGCGGTGGGTGGCTAAACTCTAATCCTGGTAGCGGACAAAGCATCCTTCATAAGTTTAATTAGCTGTAATGGCATCTACAATAGACAATACAATGAAAATGAGTTTGATGTCTAGAATACTTTGATACCAGAACGCCTAATATGGGCGGTTTAGGCTTCATTTAGGTGGAAACTGCCGTGTAACTAGTAAAAATTGGGGTTTTCGAAAATGTGTAACGCACCAAGCAAGGCCCTCCGTTTGCAGTATCTTAAAGACTTAATTCCTGGTGACTCTGCAGGCATAAAAAAATTACGCCAAGGGCACCTAAAGGAGACTCTCATCAGGGACTCCGACACCACGAAAAGTAGATGATCTTTTTTCTCCATTGACACCTGTATCGAGGCGGTCATCTTGTGCTCTCAGCACGCGGTGCGTAGTCGAGAAAACCGTGAGGGAGCAGCTCTCCTGATCGATGATGGCTGCCACGTTTGGCGTTTCACGCTTACTTGTGAGCGCCCAGAGCGCGAGGATACTTTTCTCTGGCGTTGTAATGCCTTGCGCCCAAAGTTTTATATAATTGGGCTGTTATCGCCGTGAAATACGTCTGTGGGCACGGCTCCTAATGAGCGGCTCGTGTTAGGTTGCCGAAAAATCCTTTGTGCACTCGAAGCGCACATGACCGAGGTTCTGTTACCTCTTGCTAGCGAGACGTCGGTGAATAGCGCCTCCTTTAGAGGATCCACATACGTCATCTGACAAGGATTCCCCAGCACCACCTTGTGTCAGTGGCGGTTCGAAGATCAAAGACAGCGTCGTAAATTGTTTCGGCAGCCCACTAATCGTGCATTCCCTCACAGTTCACCCCGGCAGCACGGCCTTCCTCTGCGCTGTGGTGTCTGCGGGAGCCATGTGTGTGCCTAACTATTCCAGGCATAACGAAAAAATCGAACTTATCGATGCCGGCCAATAAAAAGTTGACTCTCTACCTTCTGCGCGCCACATAAAGTGAGCGCACTCATGTGTATACAGATGTTTCGGTCTGAGATACAAGTTCAATCCACGCCTTGGTCATTCCTGCGAGACAGTCCAGTATTATTCAGCAAAATTCGCATCGGACAACTTCCCCCGGGTCCGAATTGGCCGCTCTTCGTGCGGCTGTGCAGTACATCGGTGCAAAAACACCCCACAAATGGGCTGTGTTCTGCGAATCAAAAGGAGCCCCGCAATGTCTTACTTCTGCTTTATGTCATGGCGTTCACGAAGAACTCGTAGCTGAACTAAGACATCTTCAAAACCAGGCGCAGGAACAGGGTCATGACATCGTATTCCAATGAATCCCGGGACACTGTGACATTGTCTTAACGACGCAGCTGACGCTGGAGCTCGGTCGGCTCACGGCAGTGCCAACATTGTCCAGATACCGTTGACTCTTAAGGGCCGACGTAGCAAGACACCTGCGAATGCTTGGCCGAAATGAGATGTTAGCGTCATGGTCTTCTCCTGGAAACTCCGCATGCCGTCTGCACCGCTTCGACCCCAGTTCTCCGTCCGGCCTCTCCCGCCGCGACGCTACGCCCCTTACTGAAGCCGAGATTCGGGGGTCTTTGGAGTAAACTTTCATCACAGAGGACGGCTGCGAAGGCACTCTTCAGATTCTTGAAAGACTCAGGACTGAGTGAAAGACTGTGAACAATCAGTGCGTGACATGTGTACCCTGCAAGTAATGGCCAACGGACACGTGAAAAGGTTATCTCCCTGCCTTCAATTCATACTAGCCAATTACGTGTGTATATTGTTTATTTGTGACAAAAATCCTGTTAGATGCGTACTTATTTTTAAAATGTTACACATACTGTTGCCCGCGTGTACATTAATTTACACTGATTACATTAACATTTTTTGTTTTGAGTAGAGATGGTTTTATATTTTGTGGCGCAGAGAAATTTTTTTATAGTTTTAGTTACAGGTGGTTCAGGTTGCCGAAGGTGACGTGAAATACAAGCTCTCCTGGAATAAGAACTAGGTAAATACCTGAATCCTCTAAATGCATTTTCTAAGACACTGTTGTTACTTGAAGCTCTTGCACTGGAAAACAGTGCTCGCAGAACTGATAAAACAGTGCGGAAGCATTTTTTCGCAGTGAGAAAAATTCGGTTAAGTGCAACCAAGACAGGGAAACAAAAAGTTGAGTCAAGTTTAAAATTTCTCTCCATTTACAGCTTAGTGCCACAGCTCGCGAAATGTTACGCTAACATTAACTTCTTACTTACAATTTCATTTTTAGTTTACTTTTCCTCATTTTCAACCACAATGAGCGCACAGCGTTGTGCTGCACCCTCACTGCGCATTCAGAGGACAAGGTATAGCATTTAGCTATATTGTTTTCCCGAGTTATAATAAAGTGCTTATTAAAAATACTGACCTTAGCATCCTTATGTTCCGCACGGAGTCTAGAAAATTGCATTGATGAGATCCTAATTGCCATTTCGGTAAGCTCAGACATACAGTAAAAGCAGAGCAAGATCAAATATGACTGCTGGAATTTTAATCTTTAAGACAGTCTTTTTTAAACAGTCTCTACAAGCTCCAACAGTATGGCAGTTGTGCGGTAAGCCCTATACTTTACGCGGCTAATCGCCCCAGATCTAAAAGTCTGGCTTGATGATCGCAGATTTCCAGTACTTCGAAACAGCGCCAAGCCAATGCAGCTGAGCTGATGTTGATGGTGTGGACACGATATTCTTGAATGTTTAAAGCCACTCTATTCGTAGTGGTAGCCAAAAAAAAAAAAAACGAGCAGCGCTCACCTCCAATTCCTGCTAATGATGCTCAGGAAGAAATGTTTTAATGGTTGCAGTTGCAGATAGTACCAATAGAAACTGGCTATTGGAAGAAACAAAGATATATCCACAGGCAAGGAGACCGTCAAGACCTTACACAGCACGGCTCTGTGTGGCGAAGTATTCAAGTGGGGTCAGCTTGACACCTTCGGTTCCTGTAGGCGTTTTGTGACTGACAAGCAGCGAGAAAATTTTCTTTTCGGCAAAACATTTTGAATAAAAAATGCCGCTCAATCGGCCTGCGCCCTATTGTAATCATAAGGTGCTTCCTCAGGACTACCGTAGTATGCCTCAAGGTTGCCACTTCTTCAGGGAGCCGCGGTGTACCGTCAGGCTCCCTTCTGCAAGAGAGCAGATAAAGTTAAGACACAGAACGGGGTAATTAAAAGGACGCTGTCAGATGCTGCGATACGCGGAGGAAAGCAGGTAATTGCCGCAAAAATAGTGGCGCAAAAAATAGACCCAACAAATCGATCGAGCTGAATTCAGGAAGCAGCTAACTGCACATCCGAAAAATATTTTGTTGAAGAACCGTATGGGTCCAATGTTTATACAGATTAACTTGAGTATATCTCCTACTGATGCCTAAAATTCAATCTTACTTTTAATTATTGATATATGACATGGTCTTGGAACGGCGCAACCTGTATTTTGGTTCTTGAAGCTGTGTCGCAAGTGCATATCAGTGTTCCTATCTGTTTCACCATTTGTAAATAAGTTTTTCGGATGCATGGCGAATATCAAATGAGTAAGTAGTGGACCGTTATGATTTTGATGTTTGATGCGAGAGTTTATGGCTGTCGGCGCAGTATCCTAAAATAAATTCGTCGCCGACAGCGGTTTATGAGGTTCCCCAATGAAAGGAGATTTGGCTGTTAATTGTTCACTCTTACTTCTTGCGGTCCTCATTGCAAAGGGGACGTACTAATGCGCGCCATTACTTGCGGCGTTAAAACCGCGAGCAGACACGGCGCAAAAGAGGAATGCACAATTTTTCACGCACTGCCATTCCGGTTGCCGATTTGTAGGTACCGCCCTCGTGAGAGCCATTCGCGACTTTTAATACCAGGTGTGTTTGGTCAGCGTCGTGAGTTGAGTTGAGTTGAGGTGTTGAATGCTACAGGTGGGATTAGCCCTGCCTATTCTGCCAGCAATTGCGCCACCGTAGCGTCACTTCTATGTTAATAATGCCCGAAAACCTGTCGGATCTTCCAAGCTATCCGCACTTAGTCTAGCGCATTAGGTCCAAATCGAAGTAAACAAGTGTGTCGAAACCAGCGCTGATGCTGTTCACTAAGCCAGGCGCCACAGACAACTTTCACCCGTTTAGGAATTTTCTGTGCCGGGTAATACAGTTCAGTGGCATGGTTCTAGCTATCGGAGCTTTTGATACACTATCTCCGTGCTTTACCTTTGACAACGGTGAACACTGCTTCTAATTTGCGGAATCTTGTGTTACGACACTGTCGCGTAAAGAGAGGGCGTACACAAAGGCATCGAAGATCTCGTGGGTCAATCCCATTGAAATGTACTTTTATCCATTCATTCGACTGGACGCTAAAAAAAGCACTGCACAAGAAACTTTCTTGGTTGTCGGCTGATTTCTCTGTAGAAAAAAAGAGCGACCAAAAAAGTTTTTGCTTGATTTCATTAAACTAATATTGATTTCCTGAGCTTATAAAGTGGCGAAATTATTGAAGGAATTCACGAACCTCCTGATTACGCGAAGATTTCTGCTTTAGAACCAGCAAAGTGTCTCATGGACCTTTCAATTATAAACGTACAAGAGTGTATCAAATAAGTTGCGCCAAGCTTCAGAAAACGATAACATGCTCTGCGTTTTTATGGAGGGAAAACGCTAAGACGCCCGTGTGCTGTGCGATGTCAGCGCACGTTAAAGATCCCCAGGTGGTCGAAATTATTCCGGAGCCCTCCACTACGGCACCTCTCCATTTCTTCTTTCACTCTCTCCTTTATCCCTTCCCTTACGGCACGGCTCAAGTGTCCAAAGATATATGAGACAGGACTGCGCCATTTCCTTTCCCACTAAAACCAATTATTATTATTATTATTATTATGCCCTGCAGAGGATCGACTCGGACAGTGCTACAGGAAGTCTTCTTGACCTTTTGAGATCATCGTTCAAATGCTCCCTATCCGCTAATAGCAAAGATCGTTTAACGGCCATTTTAATCGCAAGCATTAGAGGAAAACTTTCATTGAACATGTTGGAAACAAAGCTTAGAAATGCCCACTACTGCTGTTTTCTTCAAATTGACATTAAGGTTAGCCTAACTGCTTCGATTAAATTAGGCGTGCTAGACTTGAAAATTGTCGCATTAATAAGCGTAGTTTTGTGGTGACGATAGCACGCTTAAGATATCCATGATGGCGAAAATTGTTAATACTAACCTCTTGTGAATAAACAGGCCCCCGGTCATTGCGATGGCTCTGCCATTACCACACGCGATTTGTGTTGATGAGGTCAAGATGTCACAGTCAGAACGCTACCACGACGTTGCTATCTTGTGGCAAGCCCAGATAACATCTAGCCGGCTATATTGTTAACGCCTAGAATAATTGTTCATAATTCTCCCAAAAGAAAGCACGAGCACTCTCCGCAGAGCACAGGGCGAAATCTTGTTGACGGCGCATTTGCGTTATCATTTTCCGGCAATCTTGCAAAATTTCAGGAAACCAACATTGCTACGGGGAATGCACAGTCACATGTCAGATTTTAAAATTCATGGGCTTTATGTTAGACTGAACAAAAGTAATAAAAGACGCTAAAGTTACTTAGGTGCAAATTAGTGAATTGGAAATCTATGAACTTGCTCTCAAACTTTGCGTTGAACATTCTTCTCGAAAGTCTACGACAAAATTTCCATAAATTACATGTGCTCATTAGCAAAACTCACGTATTTAAAAGTATGCCGACCTGGGAAGGGGCTGAATATAACCCTGCATCAGACGAGTTTTCGAACTGCTCGCTGTCGTGAAACACTTTTGAGCACATAATAAGGAAAGCATCCCGTGTAAATCGTCTGGCTGCTTCATTCAAAACTTTCAGGTGCTGAACAGAAAAGTAAGTTCTCTGTCTGGCAAAAAAGCTCAAGAATTGTGCCTTGTTAGGATGACGACGTTGTTCGCAGTGCAGGCGACCCTGCCTACAGTGCGACAGAAGAGCACTACTCATCTCAGTAGAAGTGAGAATTCATGTCGTAAGACGCTTTTCAGCTCGCTCTATCCGCAACCATCCGTCCAGAGATATTAGAGAGTTCTTGTTTCACATACGTACAGAGTTCACGTACGCAAACGTGAGAAGTCTACGTAGCATATGGGCATGTCCTTTCAAACCCTTTTAGTTGCACATACACGACAGACGCCGCGCGTTCTTCCTAGCTCTGTCTACTGACAGATGAAGACACTGCTGCAGCCACTCTAAGACAAGACCAGTCAAAGCCAAGCCAGTCGATCTGCGTCGGAGCGCTTCTTCGTTAGGCCTAACAGCTGAAAAATCGCCCTTTTATCTGAAAAACAAAAGCTATTTGTCACTTGAAACTATATCAGAGGGTAAGAATGGGCAAATTGATGGCGAATACAACAGTTTAGAACACGATATCGTGTCGAGGGATTAGCGACGAAGCTGTTATCGCTGTGAAGCGGAGGGCAAGGCGCCGCCATGTTTGTCAACGCTACCTACGCAAGCAACGCAAAGACCGCAACGTAAAAATCCGAATCTCGCCTACGTACGTGGGACTCGCACGTACCTTTCGCCTTCAGCGCATGCGCACTGGTCACCCCTAAGAGCTCTAAGTACCTGAAGCCTCTACGTAAGTGAAACTAAAGCTCTCTAATAATGGCGCTGAAACTTCCACGGACTGAAACTTTCGCATTTTCAGCCGCGTGCTAGTATTTTTATTAATGCGAAAGCATTACATGGTTATGTCGCGTCAGCAAAAAGTGTTCGCAAATTTCCTGCACACAATTATGTCGTTCTGTGGATATAAATGTGCAAACAAATTAATTGCGTTAGGTAGTGCGTGAGTATATCTTGAAATGGAAAAAGTTTGGTTGGTTTTTTTCTGATTGGTTAATTAGGCTGAATGAATAAAATAAATGTCGAGTCCTAAACAGGTTTTTTGTGACTGATTTGAATAAAATGATGCAAATACATGAGAACGCTTATTCAGTATATATAAAACAAAAATAAAACTACAATAAAAACAAAAATAAAAGCATAAAGATATCTCAAAGAGAGAAAACGAACATGAAATTTAAAAAAAAATGCACAATGGAGGAAGAAAAAGGTTTTCGCAGTTCCGCTCTTAAGCATCCTAGTTTAGTTTAGTGGGGGGTTAATGTCCCAAAGAGACTCAGGCTATGAGGGACGCCGTATAGTGGAGTGTTCCGGCACTAGGTTCGACTACGTGGGGCTATTTAACGTGCACTAACATCGCACAGTACACGGGCCTGTAGAATTTCGCCTTCATCGAAATTCGACCGCCGCGGCCGGGATCGAACCCACTTCTTTCGAGCCAGCAGCCGAGCACCGTAACCACTCAGCCACGGCGGCGGCGCTCTTAAGCAGACTCAAGTGTCATCCTGTGATTTTTTTAACTACGTTTTTATATACGAAAGCGATAATTTCTCGAGTGAGAAACTAAACAATCCTTAGGAGGTTTCAGAGATGCTGGGGAGTTTCAGAGGGAATACTGATGGAGAACACTGACAATAGTTTTGTTCGGCATTTTTCTTTCGTAAATGCCATTTCTAATATTGTATCAACATCAGCAACCACGAACATCAAGCGTAAAAGTACATATTTTGGATCGAAATACACCCAAACTAGAATGCTAGGCCCGTAAGAAACGAATGTAATGCCTTTTGATCTTACTTTTGTTATATACTGAGTTTTTGCCTCGTGTTTTCATAAAGCATTTTGGCGTGAAATTTTAAATACTCAATCCATTGCATAGGACTGTTGTAGGTCAGAGAATAAGAAATACCAAATAGGAATGACTGTTTTTAAGTTTCGCCCGGTATTCCATACATTGTGTATGAATATTACGTTGGATTTTTTGGACTTCGGATTCTTTGTCCCTGTCTAGAGGTGTTCTCAAATAATGAATTTACCGGGTTAAGACATCAGATAATCTAGCCCGTCCTTTACTGTTCTTAAGCACGTCGCTTATTGTTGCTAGGTACTAATTTTGTTTGAGGTCATACCGCGTTCATCAGGCCGTGTCTGAATGCTTCCGCCGTGTACAATAGTTGCCTTTCTTTATGAGTTACGGGTGAGAACAACAACTACGATTCTCATCAGCGCTTTGGAAGAGCGATGTTGTTCCCAAAGTTAATAATCCCGATAGCCCCTGCATCTATCGCAGTTCTCCGCATTGACTGCTCGAATGTTTGCCGAGTGCGGCATAAGTTAGTGAACGATTCTGTACTGAACTGCTCGACGGTATTAATTTTGGCATATCGCTATATTTGGATGATAGCGTCCAAGTGGTCATCCGTGTTTTGTCAGTACCTGACGCAGGCAATGTGATAACTGATCTGTTTATTCCGTTAAGCCAGCCACGCTTGCCGGAATCACGTACCGCCTCAGCTCTAATCAGCCCACTCAAACAAAGCCTCAAAGTAGCTCCGTGTTAGCGCTAGTAAATCCAGTCCCATCAAGATCACACAAGCAACACAAGCATGCATATGCGGATTGTTATCGCACATCAAGCAAAGTCGGACCATATAGACACTTGTGGAGGATTGTGTGCAAGGCACACGGGATGCAAAAAAAAAAGACTGGTTAAGGGGACGCTTGGGACATGCTTGCTCAGCTATATACTGCGGAAGGCTATCCGCTACTTTCATTCAGAAGCTGCTTTTAACAGCTCACAAACAGTTGATCAGAGTCTCTGGACAATATAAATATTTGCAAAGGCAACGATGTCTGGAATGAAGTCTACATGCATAGCCTAGATTACAATATTTAGAAGACCTGTAAAAAGCGTTGTCGATAAAAAAGACGCAAAATTTTCAAACACCTTCAGCGAATTCACATCAAGCAAAGCCGATCAAAGTAGAATCTGAAAAGCAAAGACGTATATCAGAAGGCATAGACGCTGTAATTCGTTATGAGCCGTCAAACTGCAACATTCCTGTTAGTCGAACTGTATCGTATCTAAAAGAAAAATCCCTATGCGTGCTGGTAGCAGACAAACAAGGGGGTTTCGTTGTGTTCCCAAAAGCCATCTTTGCAACGAAAGCACTCGAAGCCATTATTAACTCGGTGTTCTTTCAAATGAATGAAAAATCATTAACCTCAGCAAAGAAAAAAGCAAGACAGATATGCTCTAAGCACAACTTAAATGGTCTCTTAAAACGTATTGATGGCAGCGAAAACAACATCGTGAAGATGTTCTTCTCTGCAAAAACTCACAAAGTTGAATGCCCTCTTCGTGTACTAACATCCGAAAATAGTACATGGCAAAAGTCAGTTCCCATGTTTCTGAAAACACATCTAGCAATCCTCCAAATAGATTATCCCTTTCTGATAAAAAGTTCCTATTAAGGTATAGAGTTCCTTAAAGGTCAGAAAGGAGAAGGTAATATTGCCTGTTCTATCGACATTAAATATCTGTATTATTCTATACCAAAAGGAAAATTGGTCAAGGCAGCAGAATAGTGCATTAATTACTATGTATCTATCGCTTTTCAGAACGCTTCCGGTATGTCAGTAGAAGGCTTTCTCGGGTTGTTATCTATGTACCCCTCCTCAACTTTTTGTAAATGGAATAAACATATTTACCTGCAAAAATCCGGAATACCGATAGGTTCATGTATTGCACACATACTATGTGACATTTTTTTGGCTTCTATAGACAGGACCTTGTTTTCCACCCTTCCCAGCTCGTGAGTGGTACGGACGTATCGATGCGTCGATGATTATCTCGTGGTCATAAATAGTCACAGGCAGCCATTTCACTCAGCCTGACAGAATATTATGAATACTTTTACTTCGTCCATGTCGCCTCTAGTCTTAACACACGAGGTGCCAGACGATAGCACTATCAGATTTCTAGACATCAAGCTGGAATTCCAAGGTCATCGCATTTGTTGGACCTATGGACCACGTAATAAGAAACCGGTGATTCCGTACCATTCAGCTCACTCCAAATTAGTGAAGAGAGCCATTGCTAGTCTTTGTATGTCTAATGCGGTCAAAAAATCATGTCCCCACCGCATGTTGTCCAGCTTTGAAAAACAATGTCTTAGGCTAGCATAAGCAGGCTACCCCAATCACCTTTTAATTTCTGTCTCCCAGAAGCTTCAAAAGCAAACGAAAAGGAAAGGCAGGCAAATTGAAGAAGCTAGGCAGCAGTGGCAGCATGTGGACGCTTTTCTAAACGCAACACTGCTTTTCGCAGCTCCGTTTCTCCCGCAATCCTGTTGCCTGGCCTGAAGTGGGCGTCTACTTGGGCTTCAATCATCGTAGCAGTGGCACGTGTTTGCGGAAGCCAGCGATAAACTGCAACCAGAGCGGCGCTGCAGGCTACCGGCTGCAAGGATAAAAGCTGGACTCGTGAACCACACGGCACTCGGCAGCAGTGGCAGCATGTGGACGCTTTTCTAAACGCAACACTGCTTTTCGCAGCTCCGTTTCTCCCGCAATCCTGTTGCCTGGCCTGAAGTGGGCGTCTACTTGGGCTTCAATCATCGTAGCAGTGGCACGTGTTTGCGGAAGCCAGCGATAAACTGCAACCAGAGCGGCGCTGCAGGCTACCGGCTGCAAGGATAAAAGCTGGACTCGTGAACCACACGGCACTCGGCAGCAGTGGCAGCATGTGGACGCTTTTCTAAACGCAACACTGCTTTTCGCAGGTTAGTAGCGTTTCTTTTACGCCTTTGTAGCTGTAAATTTGCTGTCGCTGCCCTGCTGCCAACTTGCAAAACCTGTGTATTTTGGTTGTTGCTTGCTTCTTGAATTGGTCGTTGCTGCTTCTTGAAGTCCCAATGTCGGGAAACAATACTTGCCTTTCCTGTAATGAGGCTGTTGACCCCAAAGAGGCGTTTATGTCTTGTGTGGAATGTACCCAATCTTACCATATTAGAAACTGTGCTGGTCTCACAGAAAAGCAATTTAAAAACCGAAGCGCGTCATCAAAGCAAAAATGGACATGTCCCAGTTGTAAAGCAGCTAAGCAGAAAGATGAAAATCAGAGTGATAGAGTAACTCGGGAAGAGTTTGCTGGATTGCGGTCCCTATTGATCAGCATGAATGAAAAGCTCGATGGGCTGGTGCCCCTAAAAGAGACGGTTTCTAACATCGAAAAAAGTATTGAAGTAATGTCTGACAAGTATGATGAACTGCTGAAACGTCTTGCTGTACAAGAAAGCGACACAAAAAATGTGAAAGAAAGGGTAGAGAAGCTTGAGCAAAAGGCTCGATGTAGCGAGACAAAGACTGAAAAGCTAGTCACTGAAATCAATGAACTTGAATGGAGAAGCCGTCAGTTAAACTTGGAATTTCATGGAATTCAGGTTACTCCGAACGAAGACTTGTTGATGAAAGTGAACAGCGTGGCAGGTTTGTTAGAAGTCCCCGAACTGAGCAAACTGGATGTTGATGCTATTCATCGCCTTCCGGCGAAAGCAGGCAAGGTCCCAGGAATAATCGTTCGATATGCCCGACAAGCCACCAGGGATAAATGGTTGGAAAATAGGCGGAAACTTAGAGACAATGAGAGCAGTACTTTTATACTAGAGAATATGACAACCCGATGCCGGCAACTGTTTCTAACAGCGAAAGAGTTGGCAAAGAAAAAGGGCTACAAATATGTATGGTTCAGAAATGGCAAGATTTATCTGCGTAAGGCAGACGGTGATTCTTCTGTCATTGTGCGCAGTGAACGTGACCTTCCGACATGATCTATCTGAACAGTCAATCTTGATCATATTGCTTCTTTTAATATTTTATGTGTGAATCAACACGTCACAACTTTCTCCTGCCACATGAATTGAATGCTGTTGTCTCGGGCTATAAAATAAGCGCTTTGAAATGCCTTCACTTAAATGTTCGTTCCCTTTGTAACAAAGAAGATTCTATCGAGCATTTTATTTCGAGTTTTTCATTTCAGTTTGATGTGATAATGCTCACTGAAACGTGGTGTAAAAATGATCATTGTCACTTCGGGTTTACACCTTATCAGTCATTCTCCTTAAATCGCCCAAATCGTCGTGGCGGAGGCGTAATGATGTTACTAAAGAAAGGGATGCAATGTGAACTGCTTTCTCGTTTCTCTGTTTCTTGCTGTGATTACGAGGTTTTGACTGCGAAAGTGAACAATTCTGTTTTCTCTGTATGTTATCGCCCGCCCGATGGAAATGTTGAAAACTTTTTTGCGTTCTACGAAGAGTTCTTATCGTTTATTTCTGAGGCTGGTTACTTTGTTCTATCTGCTGGCGACTTTAATATTGATTTGTTAGGAGATTCAGCAGCCAAAACCACTATGAATATGCTCATTACTTCAAACGGGTGCTCAAACCAAATCAGTTTGCCTATTAGGATCACAGAACATAGCGAAACTTTGTTAGACCTAATTATTACTAACTCGGTCAGTGAAAATAACATTGCGGGTGTGATGACCTGCGACTTGAGTGACCACCTTCCCACCTTCATAATATTAGATAGACACAATCATCATAGTAAAAAACAATTTATAAATGTTCAAATAATAAATCCTACTCGCCTAGATGCCTTCAGGAATGACGTGTTAAATTCTGATTTCGAATATCTTCTTGCGATTAATTGCGCTGACAAGGCGTATAACATGTTCGTTGATCACATCGCTGAAATATATAAACGGCATTTTCCGCTTAAGCAACTAAAACTTGGTAGGAAAATACGCAAGCCTTGGATCACGCCAGAGCTCATTAAAAAGATCAATGAGAAGAATACTATGTACCATCAGTTTATAAAAACTAAAAATCCCCAAAAACTTAAGGAGTTTAAGATATACCGAAATCAGCTAAATAAAGAAATAAAGTTAAGCAGACAAAACTATTTTCATGCGGAACTTGACGCCTGCTCTCGTAAGCCTGATCTTTTGTGGAAAAAGTTGAACACTGTTTTAAATCGCAGTAACTCGTCCCCAAAAACAGATAAACTTAAAATCGGTGAAGTCGAGATATCCGGTTGCGCCCTGGCAAACTTATTTAATAACTATTTTGTGCAGTGTGGTGATTATTTTCCAGTGTCTGAATTTTCAAGATTCATGCCCCCTAGTAACCAATCTACTTTCTTTCTTGAGGCCGTTAGCGAAGAACAAGTTCGGTCTGTTTTTATGTCTCTTCAAAACAGCTCTAGTTGTGACGTTGAAGGTATGCAAATTCGACCGCTTAAACATATTATGGATCTTATCGCACCGATTCTTACCCATATATTTAATCTTTGTTTTTCAAGTGCCGTTTTCCCACAAAGAATGCAGGTGGCTAAGGTTACGGTATTGTTCAAGAAAGGTGATCGAAATGACATCAAGAATTATCGCCCTATCTCAGTGTTGCCAATATTTTCAAAGGGTTTAGAAAAGATTATTCATGAGCGCCTTTCAATTTTTTTTCAGAAATATGACCTTTTAACCCCCGCTCAATTTGGATTTAGAAAGCATAGGTCCACGGAACTAGCCTCGATAGAACAAAAAGAGTTTATTTTATCACAGTTTTCAAGTAAGATGGTTGTACTGGGCCTGTACATTGATTTCACGAAAGCATTTGACTGCATTGTTCATTCCATTTTACTCAAAAAACTTGAATTGTATGGAGTGCGTGGGCATTGCTGGAATCTTATAAAATCTTACCTTGGCTATCGGCGGCAGTATGTTCAAATAGGTGAGCACTGTTCCGACCAAAAACCGATTGCAAGAGGAGTGCCTCAAGGCAGCATTCTTGGACCTTTTCTTTTTAATATCTACATAAATGATCTGGTAAATACATGCGCTGAAGCCAAATATATATTGTACGCCGACGATGCCAGCATATTTTTTTCCGCTACAGACTGTCAGCAAATCAGCTATATAGCAAACTCCGCCCTTGTAAAACTTCTGGAATGGTCTGTAGCAAATCAGTTAGAAGTTAACACCACCAAAACTAAGGCTGTGCTATTTAGACCGAAATCAAAGCAGGTAAATATGAACGTAGATCTTATCTATGGCACCAGAAAAATAGAAATAGTAAGTAGCATTAAAATTCTTGGGGTCACGTTTTCGCAAAGTATGCTGTGGGATATTCATGTAGATTCTGTTTGCACTAAATTGTCAAGTGTCGTTGGTATTTTATCCAGATGTAGGTCTATATTACCTTTCAGCGTAAAAAAGTTGATATATAATTCTCTTTTTTACTCTCACCTCTCTTACTGCTTTTTGGTATGGGGATCTACCACAGTAACAAACTTAACAAAGGTGTACGTCCTACAAAAAAAGATAATTAGGCTTATTTTTGATGTCCCCTACAATTCTCATACACATGCTCTGTTCATTAAAGCAGATATAATGCCTGTCTGGAAATTGTTTAACTATAGACTAATTGTTGCCTTTAAGTACGAATTAAAAGAAAATCGAAATTTCTTTCGCAACCTAGCCAAGCTAGAAATAAAGCCTACATCCTACACTATACGTCAGTCTGAATACTGGAAGGTGGTCACTCCCCGCGCTAACTATTCTATGGGTACACTATCGTACATTTTGCCTAAACTTCTTAATGATCTGAATAAATGTGGAATTGATTTAGGTTGCACTACAGTTCGTGAACTGCGCCACGTGATATGTGATGTTTTTTGAAAAATTCTAATATTGATTTCCTTGTGACACATTAAATCGAATCAATTTTGCGTTTTTGCATGTTTGTATTCCTGTATGTTTCATGTATGCTCCTGTACTGCCTTGTAGAGGGGACCGTGGGCTCTAGTCAAGCTGTTCAGCAGCTTTTACCCACGGCCCCTCCATCGTTTTGATGGAAATAAAGCTATTATTATTATTATTATTAAAGAAACAAAAAGTCGCAGTCATTTCATACTGTCACGCTCTGTCCAATAATCTCAAAAAGATTATGAATCACAGAAAAGTAAAGGTGGTGTTTTCAGCACCCGAAAAGTTGGCTAATATCTGCAATCGTGTTAACTCTTCTTCCTTGAAAGCAAGAACATGCAGGACCAAACATCAAAAACAGGTCGTTCCATGTGATAAGGAAGTGATTTCTTCAATCCTCTTAACATGCGGTGACAAATACATTGGGCATACAGGTAGATGCATTAATGGCCGGTTACGTGAACATGACAAAGATGTCGAAAAAGGGGAAAAAGGACATATAGCAGCCCACGTAGAAAATTGCAGTGCATGTCAGCCAGAATTCAAACAATGCAATGTCATAGGACGCCACGCTGATCAACTAACCAGGGAAGTGATTGAGCCTTCAACATGGAATCTAATAAATATACCTGTGTCAGTGCGCCATCTATAATCTTATCAGACAAAAAAATGACGTTCCTTTTGAAAAAAAGGAACTAGAAAAAGATAAAAATGTGAGAACATGTGCTTGTTAATTCCTTATGCAAGCGTGTCAATGTGCATGTAACATGTCTGAAACTGGTGAATGAGAATGAACATGCCTTTTAGAAAATTTGTTAAATTTATTCGATCATGCCTAATTCAACCATGTTATCTTTTTAGTCTTTTAAGGTAATGCAGTTGTCAGCATAACCTTGTCACCTTCATTTACCATCCACTTGTTAGATTTTATCGACTTTTTTGTTATTCATTTTTCCGTTCTTATGGCTCTTTACAGCCTATGACATTATTCGCTACGTAGTCAACCATAGTGCTTGTTCACCGTTACCATCTCTTTTATGATTTCATCATGTTTTATCCTTACCACCGTTTTACGTTTTTATCGCTTTTATGGCCATTTACACCTGACGTTGACTGCTTCCGATTGCATCTGCTACTTCATTCATTCCTATATATTGTGCACATGTTGCCAAATAAAGATCAGATGTAAGTCAGCGCTCGTGTTATCGTTTCTTTTCTTCGTCCTTGTATTGTGTGCGCTGTATTTCAGTATGAAAAGCCGATCAAAGGAGCTCCTGGATATGCATCACGTACGATGCATTGTTGACCAGTGTTTTGGTTGAAATAAGAACAATAGAAAGTCCAGAGCTTCTCATCGACATTTAATTTTTTTTTGCAGTAAGTTTTTGGCTTGCTGTCTGGGTTCGCTATCTAAAATATGTTTGGCAGTAACTAGCTCACTCACCCGCTCTGTATACTGAACATCAGCAGCGTCTGCTGCTTGTTTGCTGCAGGTTTTGTTAATCTTTGTATTCTTTATTCTGCTCTCATGCCCTGCTGCCATGGCCCTGGTTCATTTTTGTAATATTATGTATTTAATCGACCTAATAAGCCTGCTACTAGCACTGCGATAAACCTCGCCCAACGATAAAAAAAATCAGGCGACGTAAAACTGAACATTAGCAAGAAAATTTTAGAACGACCTCTGTATACACGCCATGAGCGGTGAGTTATGTCAAATAACTTCGGATTAATACCTATCAGTTAAGAGGGACGTTTTCTCTCCGCTAAAAAAGAGAGAGTAAGCTACTGTTCACTTGAATCCGAGAAAAGGGGAAATTTTCTGGATGTATTACGGACGTCACCTTAGGTCTGCTGCAAAAAAGAAGTGGTTAGTGCTTTCTGAGGGAAGAAAATGGCGCAGTAACTGTCTCACTTCTAGGTGGACACCTGAACAGCGCCGTGAGACAAGAGAAGAAGGTTGGAGGGGCAGAAGAAAGAAAGAAAAAGAGGTGCCATACGGGAGGGCTCCGGAATAATTTCGACCACCCTGTGATGTTTACTGTGCGCTGACATCGCAGAGGACACGGGCGCCATTTGCTTCTGACCTGCATCGAAACACTTCCTTCGCAGAGAGGCGGCTTGAAGTGACAACTAAGCGCAGAGATTTATGATTTTCTGGAATTGTGCCTAACAAGCTCTCAATAGATTAAAGCTGTTATCCTGTGTCATGCCACGATGACTAGCGGCAAGACAGTCTAAGAAGGAGTGAAGAGACAAGGGTAGAGCTGGATTAAAACTGAAGAATGTACATCTAAGTCAAAGTCTATTGCTCAGGCACGACGGCCTGCAGAAACGAGACTGTTCCCAATGGTGCCCACAGAGACGGCAAAAGCTGCTGCCAACATCCTACGGCCATGATATCTGTCGGCGGCCGGCGGTGAAGGTGAAAATATTCCAGTCCGCAGGACAGCGGATGACATGGTAATAACAACGGCTTCAGGCGCACTGCAGAACATACGGCGGGCACGCGAGCATTGCTTGTTCGTGTTGTACCTAGACGCACTTCATGGCGATACAATTGGTAGAACCTTTCCACTGGCCTAGTTCTCGCCTTCTCTCGAGTCAAATGCTAAGAAAATGGGTCTGTTACTACAGCTTGCATAAAGACAGAGTTTATAATAGGAAGGCAGTGAGGGTAACTACGGAATGTCCGTTTTGCTGCCTTACACGTGGTGAGGACGATGGAGGCAGCGAGGGAAATGGGAAATAGAAGGTCACAGCACAGTAGGGAACGTGTCCGTAGGAGTCATTAAACTTTGCCCACACTTAGTAAGCACGCAGATAATCAATAATCTTGTGCTGAAGACGGTGCCCGTTATATACTTGAAGAGCACCTTGGTGCTTTTTTCAGTTTTTCTGGCTTAAAAGTAGCTGAGGGATAGTCTGCTAAAATCTGGCCTGAATAGCTGCCTGTGTCTGAGCCTACGATTTCCACCCAGGTACAGGCAACCGCACCTAGAGTAGTAGTGCTACATTCTGGAAGAATCTTTAAGTTCACAATTTACTCACCTTGAATTCTAAAGCAACACAAAGTAATATAGACAAATACCGACAAGCACAATTAAATCCGTTTGAGCGGTACAAAACAATGTACAGACATTCATACCATTTCGAAGGAACCACGTGAGTTTACCATTGACCACTTTGGTTAAGAATGCAAACCGCACATAGAGTGGTGGTACTACATTCTGGGAAAGGCTTTATGTTCATAATTTACTCTCCGTATATTGGAAAACAATTTAGAAAAAGTGTTATAGACAAAAATACCGACAAGCACAATTCTATCCGTTTGAACGGTACGAAGCAGTAGACATTCATGCCATTTAGAAGCAACAATATGAGTTCATCATTAACCATTTTCGTTCGGTGTGTACATGCAGTAATCTTATTTCTACAGCTGCGCGAAAGTTGCCCATCTTTGAGCCTCGATATCTCGGGGTTGCTTCACTGCACGCCATTGCAATCGTTTGTGGAGGTAAGCCTATAGCCCCAAGCTCGCTCCTACGGCAGCCGTCAGTTTAGTATCTAGGAGAGAAAATAAAAAAAATCATGCTCTTTTCAAGCCCTTCCAAGCGTCTGTACTGTCACGTGGTACAATCGCGAGGCCGCCATTGGTCGCCGCGGCCCGGGGCTTGTGGTGGAGCCTGCTGACCGGTCAGCCTCTCGCAGACCACAAACCCGTCGCTCATTGTTGCATCTATGCCGCTCTACTTCAGGATGACCAGTTCAGGATGACCAGTCCGAACAAGCGCGATTTCCATGATCGGAAGTACAGCACGAATCATGCACCAGCTAGGCCCAACAGAAGTGTTGCACAAGCCTAAAGGTAGGCGCAAGGCGAAGCGGAGAACGACTTCTGCGGGAAGCGTCCCCCACCCCCGACCCGCTAGGGCTAACAGCGACAACCCCTCTGACGATATCGACGCAGCGTTCAGCTTTGTCGGCACTTCCGAAAAGAAAATCGCGTTATTCGAAAAAGGTAAAAGGCCAAGTGACCACGGCTCTGCAAATGTTGTGGTGTGTGACTTTGGTGCGTTGACAGCACAAGTGAACGGTACACCGTGCCCAACATGTGCAGAGTGCCAAATCGCTGTCCATGAACCGGTCAGCAAACGCAAGGGATGGGCGTCCTTCCTTGAACTGCACTGCGAGAACGTCGCATGCCCTACGACTGTTCTCTCGTCAACGTATACGTCGAGGTGAGTTACAAGAAGCGGCGATGCAAGTGTGGAGCAAGGCTTTGACGGCGGGAGCTCGCGAGATGCCTCCAACGTGAAGACTGTGGTAGCTGCTCGCGCAATAGGAGTTGGGTATGAGCAGCTCGTACGTTTTTGCGTGATCATGGGCCTCCCGAAGCCGATGCACCGTAAGACACTTAATGCGATAACCAAGAATGTCCGTGCAGCTGCCATGAGTGCTGTTGTGAGAAATCTGGAGAAGGCCCGAGAGGTAACGAAAAATGAAGTTGGTAGCATGGATACAGCAGTCATGTTTGACGGTACATGGCAGAAAAGAGGCCATAAAAGCCACAATGGAGTGGGCACCGTAGTTTCTCTAGACACAGGACTCTGCCTTGATTTTGAGCTATTGACAAATTATTGTCATGGATGTAGCCGACACAAGCAGCTGCGCAGTGAGGAAGAAATCTGGCACCTTTCCATGGCCCTGTGCATGAAGGCAACGTTGACTGTTCCTCACATGCTATGGAAGCAGAAGAGGCAAGTAGGATTCGGCAACGAACTCTCTCCTATGAGACGCCCCTCCGCTTTACGAAGTTTCTCAGTGACGGAGACAGCAAAGCGTAAATTGCCGTTTGCGATGCACAGGTGTGTGGTCCTCTGAACATCGAAAAAGAGGTATGCACAAACCATGTTGCGGAACGTTTAGGAACTGCCCTCCGCAAGCTCAAAACACCGCTACCACATGGACAAAAGCTGAAAGAATCACCTGTGACAAAGTTACAGACCTACTACCAGATAGCTGTGACTAGCAATTGAGTCAGCATTCTAAGGATGTATTCTGCCATATGGGCAAGTTATTTCCAATCTTGCTATAGTGATGGGGCTCGCAGCCGCAAGTTTTGCCCCGAGGAACCAGAGTCGGGGTGCAAACACAGGCGAGCTGAAGCCCTCTGCCAGCCTGCACCCAACCACACACCACTCCTCAATATAGCCCAAGGGAAGGCAGTCCTTCCTATATATAAGCGGCTGACTGACAGATAAGAAGCTCTTCGCCCGCTGCATCCAAGGCAAGACGCAGAATGCGGCAGAATCTCTCAACAGTAGAATCTGGCTGCTTTACCCAAAGACTAGGTTTGCGTCACGGACTGTTGTCGAGATGGCCACAGCACTGAGACTGCTATGGTTCAATGAAGGGCACGCAAGCCTTGAACGGGTGTTAGTGGAGCTTGGTGTGCTTCCATGTCATCAGCTCCTAGTCCTTACCGACTATCAAAATGAGAGGCAGATCAAAAGGATGTCTGCCTGCCAGACTGCTGAGGAACGAGCCCACCGTCGCAGTATGGAAAAAAGGGCTTGTTTTAAAGACACGAGTCGCAAGGACCGGGAAGGTCTTACATAGAGCGATGGCCAGTTCTAGTGATAGTGGACATTTGCAGGACAGCCCATTTCTCATCTTGGGAAAGTTTTATGCATAGCCAATTGATTTTCAGTAAATACACATATATCAAACTTTCAATTGCTGTTTTCTTCTTTCGCATTTGTTGGAAATTTTCTAAGATTGAGCACACAGTTTTCCACGCTGCTATCGGACTTATTCTCACGAAACTTCGCCCACTTGTTATTTAATATGTTCTGCACACCGGTATCAATTTATACGAACAATATACTTGTCATATCATTATGCTAATTGGAGATAACTCATTACAAGCATAGAGAATAGAAGCATTGTAAATTAGGAATATTTTTTTAATACTGGCTTCTCCCAAAAGAATACTTTGGCTAGTATTCAGTGTTCCACAGTTATTATGAAGTAGAATGAGCTGCTTTTACATGTTGCTTCTGAAAACCTAATATGTAAAAAAGTGTGCACAAAACTCCCTTCGGCTTCCACTTAAGGAGAACACTGAACAAACTCTAGTGAAGCTACAAAACAGTAATTAGTGTTTTAAAAATGGCAGAAAAAACTCTATAAGCGCACAAAAATTCATTGCTCTATAGCACTTATTAAAAAAAAAGTGTCGTCGAGTAACATCTCCCCTTAGCCATTTTCGTTGGGTATGTACATTCAGTAACCTCATCTCGACAGCTGCTCTACTTATACGATTAAAAAAAAACAAGATGTCTTTTGGTTTGTGGTTCTGAACTTCAGGCGTTCTGTGTCGTTGCTCATACATTTTCTGGACTACCAACTGTGGTTTTAAACGACAGCTTTAGCGTGACATGTGAATGTCATGCTTACATTACATGTCAGGGAGAAAACAAAAGAAAGAAGTAAAGCAAGACACCAATACCAACGTGAAGGCAGCTACTCAGGATCGTTAAAAGAAAAGACAGCAGTCGACTCCAGAAATGCTGGTAGTTTGTCTTCTTTCTTCATGCGGCTTGTAATGCTTTGGTTAGTACGAATTTGGAGTGATAACCGTCATTGGCGAGTTTACGAAAAATAAATAAAATATGAATCTCTTGGCAGATTTATTAGTAAAGAAAAAAAACAATGCTCCAAGGAACCTGGCACGCAGGAGGACAGGACGTGCCTACGAGTTGTGACATTGCCAGTTACATGCGTGCTAGTTTCTTTCGTACCCTGAAGCGTGCTTCAAATTGTTCCTCATGCCATGGTAGCGAGAGATAATAGAAATTTTTCTCATTTTGGCCGGAGAGGAGCTGTTGGAGCTAAATAAAAAACTAAAAATTTGCTCTAACAATCGGGGAAAATGTCTCGTTCTAACATTACCACATCTTGATGTGCGAACTGCAGTTGCATCCTTCGGCAGCCTCCAAATTGTTCGCCATTTCCCTGCATCACGAATGCGTCGTCCACGGAGCCTTTACCACTTGCTGTTAGAAAGCAGATTCTAAATAACGCGGAAAGCTGGTTATGGCCGATGGGGAAACAATGAAGCTGCGGAAGCTGCTGGCGACGGCATTCAGAGACGGATTCAATTATGCAACTCCGAAACAGACCCAGGACTCCTTCCCCGCAGCTGCCCCTGTGTGTCTAGTTTCGCATTGGTGCAACCCGGATGTTTGTTGTCCCCTGGGGATCTCGTAAGAGGAAATCTGCGGGGCGTAATTAGAGACATGTTTACGCTCGTTCTCTTTTCGGAACAGCGATTCCGGGAAATGCCGGGAAAGAAAAGTGTGCCCAGCTCGAGGATGCTGTGGATGGCTGTTGGTCGGTGTTGCAAATGGGTTGCAAGCCCCAAGGGTAGCGTTGGCCTGGCGGCCTGGGGCACCGCTGGAAACATCCGAAGGTCCCGGCAAAGGATGAGTCGACTGGCAACAGAACAACTTGTTTATTCTGGCATCGCAAAAGAGCAGCCGGTCAGGGCGACCACGTTACTCGAAGGAAGAAATCGATGTCTCTCTTTTGGCGTCCGGGGCAGCTGCCTTTTATACCCTCGGAGTCGAGGGCAAGAAGCAACGGCACGGGATGAGGCGCCCGATACGGTGACGCTCGGACATGTTCAGACGTGACGTGCGCGTCCGCCGGGCCGGCGCCGGTCAGACCTCCTCGCCTCCCAGTTGGGGAGCTCCTCTCCCCGGCTGCCGCGCTTTGACAAGCGTGGGCACCAACATGCACACACACACACACACGATGACACGTGGCATTGAAACCTGCCTGGACGCGCTTGGCGGGAGGCGTTACGGCAGCACTGAACGGGCCCAAAATGACCGCCACTTTGAACGAAGCCCCGGCGTCCGTTGCATCCGCGCCGGCTATATCGCGCGTCGTAGGCGAAACGTAACAGACCGCCCCGCCGGGAGATCCCGATGGTCAGGGGACTGCATCCGCTGTCCGGAGGGATGTCGCTCGATGATGCTCGTAATCGAAACCGGTCGTCCCTCGACGTTGCTTGAGCGCAGCGCACAGAGAAGGCCGCGTTCTCAGGTTCAGGATCACACAGGACACTGCAAGGTGACTTCGGGAGAGTTGTCATTTTTGTGCTCGTTCCCAGCAAGCGTTAAAACTACGCCGAAACGCAACCGCTCAGTCAGCAAGCACGAGACAACCCTCACTAAGCTCTGCCAGGCTCTTTCCCCTTTTATACTACTGCCTAGTTCCTTACAGTAGTCAAGCAGCACTCAGAACGCGTCCACAAATTGGAAAATTGCACTAGAAAGCACATAATCACATTGAAACACTAAACAAATGCAATATGTTAAAAATCCTGCCTCAGGAAGAAAACATCAGTAACAAACAACTTTGAGGCGGATTCCTACGTTAGGGGCTTCGACTTAAGCCATCGGCGTTACCGTTGAGACTCCCCTTTTTGTAACGCACCTCAAAGGAATATTGTTGCAAAGCGAGGCTCCAGCGCAGGAGGCGGCCATTTTTGGGAGAGATGGTCTGCAGCCATTGGAGAGGGCAGTGATCCGTCTCAATGATAAACCTCGAGCCGGCTAGGTAGCATGACAATTTCTGAACGGCCCACACGAGACACGCACACTCTTTCTCGGTGGCGCTGTACGCCTGCTCACGACAGGTAAGCTTACGACTAGCATACAGGACGGGGTGTTCCGCTTCTCCATTTTCCCGTTGGCACAGTACAACGCCCATGCCTCGCTCACTAGCATCGCACTGAACAACGAACCCTTTTGTGCAGTCTGGCGATCGTAGCACAGGCTGGCTTGTTAGGGCGCTCTTTAATAATATTAATTGGATTTTATTGGGGAAAGGAAATGGCGCAGTATCTGTCTCATATATCTTTGGACACCTGAACCGCGCCGTAAGGGAAGGGTAAAGGAGGGAGTGAAAGAAGAAAGGAAGAATAGGTGTCGTAGTGGAGGGCTCCGGAATAATTTCGACCACCTGGGGATCTTTAACGTGCACTGACATCGCACAGCACACGGGCGCCTTAGCGTTTTTCCTCCGTAAAAGCGCAGCCGCCGCGGTCGGGTTCGAACCCGGGAACTCCGGATCAGTAGTCGAGCGCCCTAACCACTGAGCCACCGCGGCGGGGTGCTCCTTAAGGCGCTAAAAGCTCTTTCCTTTGTCTCGCTCCAGACGACTGTTTGGGGCTCTGTTTTTCTTAGAGCATCCGTCAGGGGAGCCGCGATATCGGAGTACCGGGGGATGTACCTCTGATAGTAGCCGGCGACACCTAAGAACGACCGAATATCGGTCTTCGTGCGCGGTTGCGGGAAGTCTCGCACAGCGGCCACCTTTATTTCAGAGGGGAGGCGACGACCCTGTCCAATCACGTGACCGAGGTAGACAACCTCGGCCTGTGCTAATTGGCACTTGGGAGCCTTGACTGTCAAGCCCGCTTCGCGCAGGCGGGTTAGCACTGCCCGCAAGTGTGCCATATGCTCAGACCAGGATGCGGAGAATATCGCTACGTCGTCTAGATACGGTAAAGCGAATTCTTCCTGTCCCCGCAACACTTTGTCCATGAGGCTTGAAAAGCAGTATGGCGCGTTCTTCAAACCAAAACTCAAAACTTTAGGACGGAATGTTCCCATTGGTGAAATGAACGCCGCATACCTACTAGCCTCTTCTGTAAGTGGAACCTGCCAATAACCCCTGACAAGATCTAGGGTGGAAATAAACTGAGCGCTACTAACTTCCTCAAGGCGCTCCTCGATGTTAGGGATCGGATAAATTTGATCCTTAGTGATGGAATTAAGCCTGCGGTAGTCGACAAAAGGACGAGGTTCCTTGCCCGGTACCTCAACTAAAATCAAAGGAGAGGTATAATCACTCTCACCCGCCTCAATAACACCGAGCTGTAGCATTTTCTTTACCTCAGCCTCCATAATATCGCGCTGGCGGGGGGACACCCGGTACGCCTTGGATCGTACTGGCTCTGGGGAGGAAAGTTCTATATCATGAGTAAGGACAGGAGTCCTACCAGGCCTCTCAGAGAACTGACCTTGAAACTCTTGTAAGAGTTGGTGTAGTTCGGTTTTCTGCTCAGCCGACAGCAGTGCTTTAATGATTAAGTCACTAATGACCTGATCGGTGTCTTGACTGTTCGTCACTGAGCCTAGTCCCGGAAGCTCGACCGGAAGCTCTTCTAACTTTCCCGTGTCGGGCATTTCCTCTCCAGTACCTGGTGCCTTCAACGCTACAGGCTCAATTTTATTCAGTTCGAACGTGCTCTGAATATCAGCTTGCTGCGCCTCCGACCCTTTCTCATTGTTCGACAACGTCGGCCCCGCAACTACCGCCTTTGCAGCGAGCTCCCGAACTCTCGATCTGGTTAAGGCCTGAACGCTAGCCTCACCAAACAAAAGCCCCTTCTCGCGCAGGAGGTGATCGGACCTGTTCGAAAATAGGTACGGGTACTGGGGGGGGGGGGGGGCAGCATAGATGGCACTACGGCCTCCGTCTCAAGTGCTCCGAAAGGTCCTTCAATAAGCACTTTTGCTACGGGCAGACACACGCTATGAGCTTCCACGGCTTGCTTGATCCATGCGCACTCGCCAGTGAACATATCGGGTTCTACGTAAGAGGGGTGAACTACATCTATTGTAGCTGCGGAATCACGAAGCACTCGGCACTCTTTCCCGTTCACGAGGAAGTCTCGCATGTAGGGCTCGAGAAGCTTCATGTTCTCGTCAGTGCTACATAATGACAAACACACGACTTTTCTTTTTGTTTCTGGACACTGCGCCGAAAAGTGACCCGGCGTCTGGCACGTATAACACACGCGCGCTTGCCTCCTCTCGAACCGCTTTCTGCGTTCGGCTTCGGCTGCCGCCGTCTCCTTACGTTCGGTCGGACTGCTTTCACTCGCATCCGCACTACGTGTGTCCCCCCTTGCTCTCATGGGTGTGAACTTCGGCCTCTCAGACTTGGAGCCAAATTCACCCTTTTGACCGTCCTTAGCTCCGCGAGCCCGATGCGTCACAAACTCCTCGTCTAGCTCGGCGGCTTTAGCCACTGTACTAACGTCTGGCCTATCCAAGACCCAGTACCGCACGTTCTCAGGTAACCGACTATAATACTGTTCCAGCCCGAAACACTGCAGTATTTTCTCGTGGTCACCAAACGCTTTCTCTTCTTTGAGCCACTCCTGCATGTTTGACATAAGCCTGTAGGCAAACTCTGTATATGACTCACTTCTGCCTTTTTCATTTTCCCGAAACTTCCGACGGAACGCCTCCGCTGACAGCCTGTACTTTTTTAGCAGACTCGATTTCACTTGGTCGAAATCCTCTGCCTCCTCTCTCTTCAAGCGAGCGACTACGTCGGCCGCCTCGCCGGGTAACAAAGTGAGCAAGCGCTGTGGCCACGTTTCCCGAGAGAACCCCTGCTTCTCGCACGTTCGCTCAAAGTTAACCAGGAACAAACCAATGTCCTCTCCAAGCTTAAACGGCCGCATCAGGTCAGTCATTTTGAACGATACCCGTTCTCCTGCACCGTGTGCCTGACTTCCATTACGAGCGCGTTCCATCTCTACCTCGAGACGCTTCATTTCCAAAGCGTGTTGACGGTCGCGCTCTTCTTTCTCTTTTTGTTCTTTACGTTCGCGCTCTTCTTCCTCTTTATCTTTTTGTTCTTTACGTTCGCGCTCGTCTTTCTCTTTTTGCTCCCTCTCCTCAATGGTCTCAAGGCATTCCGACAGCTCTTCATCCTCAGCCTCCAACTCAAGAATAGCCCTTAGCAGTTCTGGCTTTCTGAGTTTGTCTGAGACATCCAGGCTCAACTCTTGCAAGCTCCAGCAATTTCGGTTTGCGCAACGACTTCAAATCCATGGATGCTCCGAATGCTGCTTTCTCTACTGCCTACTATTGTCTTGCCGCAAACTAACCCGGCAGCAACGACAACCACAATTACCAGCTCTGTTTCTGACACTAACAAACACCTGGCAAAACTCAGAAGAAGAAAGTCCCGCACTCACCAAACCTCGCAGCCAAGAATTCAGCGCAGTCGCTCCGCTGCAGGCAACCAGTCATCACACAGGGCTCGTTGCACTGCTCCCGGATGGTCGTTGTGCTGCTCAGCATACAGTTGACCGCATATCTTCGCTGCTGGCCTCCGTTGTCGGGATCTCACCGCTGGCAACCAGTTGTTGCAAATGGGTTGCAAGCCCCAAGGGTAGCGTTGGCCTGGCGGCCTGGGGCACAGCTGGAAACATCCGAAGGTCCCGGCAAAGGATGAGTCGACTGGCAACAGAACAACTTGTGTATTCTGGCATCGCAAAAGAGCAGCCGGTCAGGGCGACCACGTTACTCGAAGGAAGAAATCGAAGTCTCTCTTTTGGCGTCCGGGGCAGCTGCCTTTTATACCCTCGGAGTCGAGGGCAAGAAGGAACGGCACGGGATGAGGCGCCCTATACGGCGACGCTCGGACATGTTCAGACGTGACGTGCGCGTCCGCCGGGCCGGCGCCGGTCAGATCTCCTCGCCTCCCAGTTGGGGAGCTCCTCTCCCCGGCTGCCGCGCTTTGACAAGCGTGGGCACCAACATGCACACACACACACACGACGACACGTGGCATTGAAACCTGCCTGGACGAGCTTGGCGGGAGGCGTTACGGCAGCACTGAACGGGCCCAAAATGACCTCCACTTTGAAGGAAGCCCCGGCGTCCGTTGCATCCGCGCCGGTTATACCGCGCGTCGTAGGCGAAACGTAACACCGGCAGCAGGAATTACCGTTCTCTGTGATCACTGAACAGTGCTGTGGGCAGCGCGACTAAGGTGATGCACGATGTACGGGTCTGTACATCACCTGCACCTCTGCTTTAGAAAGACTGGCAGCGAACATTGTTTTCCGAATACAGTCTAGTAGGAACGACTCAACCTAAGAACAATGACGTGGATGGCTCGGTTATTCTTTAATTATTCTAGCGCAGTTGTTGCATTCAACACTTGATGGTGTAATTGCATGTGGATAGGACGCAGGCACACCGGACTTCTGACAGCATATCACAGCTAGGAATGAGGAAGTGGTTATTTTGTGCAGACGTAGAAGCTCTAGACTGTTTTCTTTCAGGCTTCTATAATAATTATGGATGAAGGTTTCTGTTTCTTTCCTATTTTTGTTCATTTGAAACGGTTTGTTCTGACACTTGCGGAACATGAAAAGAAAGCCTAACGACCCGACAAGAATATAGTGCTGATCTAATATAATGTGATCTAATATTCTAGGCGCCCAGACAAAAACCTCAAGAAGCTGTTAAATGTTCTGCCGAATAAAAAGGGCTTATTAGCGATCGCGAGTGTGTGGCGGGAACCGTAATACAGCCTGTGCGCACAAATCTCATTTGTCTCAAAAGCCCTCATTTCCGGCTTCAAAATAAGCAATGTGACGGCTGCTTCAACATTCCATCCTTCCTCTAGGGCCGCCATCGAAATCGGCCCACTTATTTAGGTTTGTCGCCTCTCTCGTAACAATGATATCATCCTCTTTCTTTCGTCCCCCCCCCCCTACCCGTGCAAATGTGGCGCGCTTGAATGAGGCCAACAATTCAGCGCCATGATGTGCAAT
Source organism: Amblyomma americanum (assembly GCF_052857255.1). Lineage (NCBI taxonomy): Eukaryota > Metazoa > Arthropoda > Arachnida > Ixodida > Ixodidae > Amblyomma > Amblyomma americanum. The sequence goes on from NC_135504.1 coordinate 116,132,787, forward strand.
CTTCTCGACGAATCCACTCTTTTGAATACCGCTTTAAAGAAAGTAATGGTAGTTTCATTGCTATCATTCTCCACATAAGCTCGTCGTAAGGAATAGCGCAAAATTTCACTTGTTCTAACAAGGAAATTAACATTTCTTGACATACTTTGAACTGCCCATTGCACAGTAGTTTCACTAGCTTGCGGCGCGAAAATCCTGGAACAAATCCACTTTCACTCCAGGAATGCTGGAAATTGGTGGACTGCCCCGTTTTAGTGCCGCCCCCTCGCAGCTTGTTTGCGTCTGACACAAGCCAATAAATTACATTAACCACGCAATAAACACTGATGCACTCATATGTTTACGAAATTTTTCGCTCATATCGGTGGCTCTGATTTTTCTGTATAAAGCACTGGCACCATTTATTTCCAATATTTCTTCATAAAGTCGCTTCGATGAGCTTTGCGAGTCGATGAATTCAGCGAAAATAAAACTGCTTTTTTATTCAAGGTATCACAACCAGTAAAATAAATACAAATAAAGTAGTTTTGACAAATTTACCATTTGCACATCCTAACAAACTACTGGCCTTTTATATATCGTAATTAAATACATAACTGCACTAATCTACACACCGGGCGGTGCGTTTAGGTGCTGGCTGAGAAGGAAACTTATTAGGTATTGAGTCGAAATGTCGAAAAAAGCTATTTTCGCATCGCACTGTGGTGTTAAAGATTGCGTACGGCGCTCAACGCCCTTTTATTTGCTGTCACAGCGTAATTCAGTGGAAAGACTGGGCGCCAAGAAAAACATTCTACTTTTCTGCATATAACAATGAACTCTTTCTACATACTTCAGTATCGATCGAGGTACAGCTTGACATTGAATAAGTTTTAGTGAATAAATGTAATGAAATACAGTGATTTCTTTTCTTTTTGCTTTATCTCTTAACATCAGCTTGTACAGTCGCGAGCAAAAAATATTAGCACAATGACGTCACCGGAGGGGTGCAAATCGCACCGCGCGGCTGGCGCGGCGGCATGCTTTGCAAGCGCACCTGGCACGTTTGTTATCGGCGTGTTCGTAACCACAGCGCGGAGCAATGCTATCTGCCGTACCTGTGGCACGTCACTAGTGCTAATCTCTTTTACTCGCGACTGTACCGCACATAGTTCACGGAGGAAAAAAGCACCATATTTATATAAATTTATAATCTTTAGGCAGAGTAATTTTTTACAGCGCTGTTCACTTCCTTTTCCTTTATTACCAGAATCAAGTGAAATTGCCTCTTTTCATTTTTGCCGGTAACGTATAACTTTTTGTGTTGTAAAATGCTGTGCTTCATACTATAAATATGAATGCGTCGTTAATCAATCAGGCGCGGCACAGAGCTAAGCGTCGCCATAAATTACTCCGAGCAATTTCCTGTGGTGTAATAAGCTTCATGCTGGGTTTAGCGGACATGAAAGAAAGCTATAAAAGAAACTTCGAAAACAGCTAGTGAGTTCAGAGTTCGCCTTCACTAACTTTTTGAAACAGTATAGGCTCCATTAATAAATTACATCAATGTATGAAGGCCGGACAATAGGTTCCATTCAAGTTAGTAATTGCAGAATAGCGATGTATGTAGGCCCAGCCATAGGCACACGAAGAAACACTATAGAGCTTTCTTGAAATCATAAAAGTTCAAAAATATTGTTCCTGAGCACTAGTTCAACGCTCAGGTGCATTGCATGACTAAATACTTCCATGATTGAAAAAAAAAAGGAGATCACCAAAGGTGTTCATACCAAACTTTCGTGGCAATGCTGCAACGGAAGCCAGTGTACACGACATGCTCATGGAGGAATTAACTGCTAACGCTCGTAGACTGGAAAAAGGTTCACAATTGCTCACGAGGTCGAAAACTTTAATTGACGCTTTATGCGAATACCTTATAATTATAATGTATTGTGTACGGAACAAATATACACAGCCACGGAAAAAAAAGCGCACAAAAAAAGAGGGGAATTTTTTCAGCATTATGGGCTTCAGGCAGCAAGTATACTTCCTCACTACGACATAGGAGCAAAGGAAACTATGCAGAACAGGTCTTGCTTTACTCCGACTGTCAGCAGAAGTTCTCCTAATTTACGCTATATTACAGCTCACCCGATGCACCACATCAAACTTTACAAGTCAACTTGCACTGTGCCAAAGTTTTTTTTCTATGCCACAAGTTGGCATGTCTCAGTTTTCATCTTTAAGGAAATATGTTTTCTATGCCCTGCAGTGCATTCAAGTGAACATATGTTTTCTGCCCGCCCGAAAAAGAAGGGTATTTTTCATTTATCGGCGTAATATATTTTTATTTTATTTATTTTACATTAACTCCAGCCGCCTTTAAACGGCCAAAGCAGGAATAGACAGAGTACAGTGCATTAGTAAACAGGCACGCACGGGGTATACATTGGTATGTGGCAGAACAATAAACAGAAGAGAAGATGCAACAAGATACATGAGACGCGAGGCCAGTGCCTAGTTTAAAGAAAACTGCTGTGCAATTGCCAGAGAAGATAAGAGACCGCCACCTATGATTCACACGAAAAGAGAACGTTACATGCACTACTATCACGAGCAGGGATGCCAAGCAAGGAAAAATATTCCAACTGATTTGGATTCGGTAACGTCAGGAGGCAGTCTATTCCATTCCAGGATAGATCCCGGAAACAAATAATGGCGGTATGAATTTGTTTTACATTGAGGCATTAAAAGTGTTTTGGCATGTTTTCGTCGAGTAGGTCTTGTAGTATTATACTGCACACAATCATTAAAATGCAGTCCGGTGTTGCTATTAGTGATATTGTACAGTAGTTTTAGGCGGTGCGTTTTGCGGCGCTGCTCAAGCTGTGGAAGGCCCTATAGCGTAAGAAGACTGCTCACTGAGATGCGCCTACCGTAGGCATCATAGATCAATTGGAGAGCTTTACGTTGCGCTCAATAAATTTGGTTGATTTTGTAGCGATAGCTACACTACTGTAGCACTTCCAGCCTTCAGCGTGGCGACGCCCTGGCGGTGGCGGCGCCGCCACCCTGTGGCTGTGCCGCAACGCTGTCACGTGGTTGGCCGCGTGGTGCGGAGCAGCTGCCGGCAGTGTGGCGCCGTGGCTGATCACGTGATTTGTAACGTGGTTGGTCACGTGACCAAGTTCCACTCGGCCAGCTGTAGCTATCGCGTCACTCCAGGTTTAACCAGAGCTAAGCGACCGCCATTTTTTTGTTTTAGTATGAGGGTCCCAGACGAAGTCGGCATACTAGAGTAGTGGACGTGTGAGGGCTGTATAAGCAACTAGTTTTGTCTTTGACGTGCATTGTTTTAATTTGTCTTAGCGTCCAAAGCCTTTGAGTGGCACCTTAGACTACCTTACATTTGGTTCTAGTAAATGTAAATGTAAGACAACCTTAAAATTGCTTACATTTTGGTAGAGAATAGGTCCTAAATATTTTTATCGGCTAACAGATGTAATTCCGTTATTGTTATCCTTGTACCTGAAGGCAGGTGGATTTTTTTGTGCAATATATTGCGGTTGATATTGTGGTTCATCTGCAAAGTCATACGTCCTCCAAATACTTTCTCAGTCACACCCACGACTGCAGACGCAGAATCGAAGAAAACCAATCTGGAACGAAACAGAGGATGTGAAGGCACCAGCTGTAACAGTGGGAAGCTGTAGAAACGAACCTACGAAGGGCCAAGAAAATTGCACCCACGGCACGACGAAGCTCAAAGAGAAGTCTGCCTGGCCTGAATTTCATAGCGAATCAAAGCCTGTGAAATGCGGTGACGTAATTGTGGCCCAGAGAACTTGAATTGAAATCAACGCAAACTCATCCAGGCAATAAAGAATTGAACAGAGTGCAGTGCCGCCAGGAGATAAAAGATAATCATAATCATTACGACCGGCCACGCTGGCTTGAATCATATAATAACCAAAGAAACATTCTCTGGTGTCCTGTATTCTGCATGACCACAATATTCTGCATGTTCACAGCACGTAAATTGTTTTCGTCGAATAAAATTCCTCCGGGAACACTGAGGTTTGTAGTTGGAAATTGGCTTTGCTTAACAGTGACTATAATGGCGTGGCAGAAACGACCTTCCTAAGGGAAAGGTGCGGACTTGCCGCGAGGGAGTATAGCCGTAACATTTAAATATCAGCCGAACTGTCTCACGAGAGTCCTGATAATTCTCCATATAAAATGAGGAACAGGAAAGGGATCAAGACGCCTTTCAAAACACATTACCTATTTCTGTAAAAAGCCCAAGATTAAAACAAGGAGCGCCTTCTATGCAGGTCCATAACTTTAAGAAAGGGTTTGTTTCAGTTTCTGCTTCATCATTCGTAAAACTAATTCATTTTTTATTCCTATATTTTTTCATATTTATTTGACTGTATTGTATTAAACACGTGTTGCTGATAACCATTGTTATTCAGCAACTGGACCCCTCTTTCCACGTTATCTCCCCCTTTTTTTCCGGGGGCATCGTCAATTTCTTCTTTCATGCTAGGAGGTGTACCGCATGAGAAGCTCTTTCTTGGCGGCAGCTGGCCGACGAAGTATTTGAAGAGAGCAGCCATTCGACTCGCCTAGAAACCCACACCACCAATAGCAGTCGCGTACCGCTTCCCGCGCTGTTTCTAATTGGTCCCATTTATTATTTATATCATTAAGGCTATTTTTATTTCATCGATCTCGACAGCGTATTTCATAACAACAGCTGACGTGGTTCAGTGTTCCTTGCGAACCCCCCCGACACTCCTTGACCGAGAACAAAAGCCTCGACCATCAAATGTGAGCCAGATTGCCTTATTTTTCTTGGTCACGTCTTCAGCCCCCTTTATTTTTAACGACCACTGGTTTCCTGCTGGTTTTTCTTAGAGTACTTTTTCTGGACAACTTTTATTTTTTCTCTTTTTTCTTCAGTATAAGAGTTCACTTCGCAGGATGGTCCTTTATGGTCAGCCACCGTCTGGGTTTTGTCGATCGCCTTTCTCACACTTTATCTTCCTGCATTCCTTGACCGTCTTATCTCCTCTTTCGCACCAACTCCACTCCTTAAGTGTAATGTAATCCCATTTTCTTTTTGTTTTTCCCCGCTCTCTACTTTTTTGGCTTAGCTTTACACAACCCTCAAAAATCCCCCCCCCCTTCCCTCCTTTATTTTTGTCGGTAAAGGCCTTCTTATGTTGTTCCAAGCGGAATATCAGAGAACATTGTTGCTGATATAATGTGTGAGCTCTTCTATTTTGTTTTATTACTTCCCTTGCCTCTTTTTCAAGTCCGATAAAGGCTAGAGGCTGGTCGAGGATTAAACAAGAACATTCCATAAAACACTGATCAGCATACTATTCTGACAGCTACCATTTTGCGGGAAGCACAGTACAGCCTTTTCTCCAGCCAGTCATGTACTTTTAAAAAATTACTGCTTCAAAATTCGTATGGTCGTTCGTAAAGTATGTTTTTAATAGCTATAAAAACATTTCTATAATTTTTTCAGTCTATATATACATAGTCCACCGTATTTATCTTGCATTAGAGAAAATATATCCTTCACACATGATTCTTACGAATGCTCTAGAAGCAGTGCAAAATAAAGCAGCCAGATTCATACTGTCATCTTACTCACGTCAGCAAAGCTTATCAGCACTGACGCACAGCCTGAATCTTCAACTTCTTGTTATGCGTGGAAAGTTTGCTCGGTTGTCATTCTTTCATAGGATATACCGTAGTAACCAGCCATTCTCCCGAAATCATGTCTTTCCTGCGTCCCATTGCTTAACTCGCCTGGATCATGCCCATAAAGTTCGCCCAATCTTCGCTCGCACAATAAAACATCAGAAGTCACTGCTGGTATTGCCAATAAATGAATAGAATGCACTGTCATACAACTTAGCCAGCCATACCGAATCATTCTCTATTTAAGAAACTTTAATAGCAATTTTCAACACAAAAAAATCGTCGCACGGTACTTGATTCCTGTGTGTGCTATGAATTCCTTTTCTTTTTACCTCTAGTTTATTGCTTTGCTTACGTTCTGGTATTCTTGTGCTATGCTGAAGACTGCATGCCTGAGTTTTTTTTTTTTGTATACCAACTTGTTTTCGAAGTTCTTTATTCTTCTATTACGCCGAAAAATTAACTCAACTTTGCCTGCTGTACATTTTTTATAATTTCTTATCGGGTGCTTTCTTCCTTTAAAATATACCTCCCCCTCGTTTTAATGCGCAGATTTTGACATTTAGGCTAAATAAACAACGATACGGTCGTTTTAAAGACAGTTTGCTTACCACCACGCACCTGCAACCACCTGAGATATTGTGTGACCGTAACTGGGCTTTTTCTTGCGTCTTGAACTCAGAACGTCTGATTGTAATATTCCGCATTTTTGTGTAATTATGGCAAGTATTGGAAACGTAACAGGCCCAAAAATCACGGGAAACCATCATTTGAGGTAGGAGCTCCTCTTATCGACCACCAGGTCTTGCACATAGCCCGCCAGTAAAATTCATCGATCCAAACAAATCATTTCAGAACCGGCGAGACGGTGACGACGTAGCGTACGTAATTGTTCCCTCAAGTAGGGTTGTTATATTTAATACTGAAACCACAACTGTCACAACAGTATTGATGCGAAAAAAATTCCCCAAAATTTTATCAGATGTATCAAACCATTTTCAAGACATAATAGGCTTCAACTGCAGACAAACCAATAAGAGAGACTACAGTACCGCACAAAGCTTCCCGCCACCATTTAAGCAGTCGCAAATACAATCGTGGGCATACATTTAAAAACGCCCCCATCTCTGCATATTCATTCCTATGGTTTGTAGTTAATTATCGAACTAAAGTTTATAGAGAGATGACGCCGACTGCCACCTTCCTCCCGGAAAGAGGTCAGGAGGAAACCAGATCTCTTGCCTTCCACAACTCTATTCGGCGGAGCATATGATTTTGATCTGCACATAATACTGGCCTGGATATGCACTACGTCACTGAGATTGCAAGAGGAGGTGAAAATCTTATTGGGCTTTCAGCCGTGCTGGTATAGGCCACGTAAATGTCATGGTTCATCCATGTTGCAGAAAGCAACGTTATGCCTCCTGCGACGTCTGAGAAGTAAGGCATGAGGATTGCAGTTGATTTTTTTACCAGAAGAAAAATAGAGGTTTATTGGTAGGAAGAGCAAAGAGGTCGGGTGGAAAAAATAGATATCTGGCTGGCTACTCTGTAAATTCTTCACCAGAATATCCTTTTTACTGCCATTGCGTCTATATATAACCCTTTTATGCACGCGAGCTGAGAAACGCACCTCCTACGGACGTGGCATCAGCGATGGGACCTGTGTTGCAAATTTCCGTTGCATATCATATTTGCGTTTTCAGAACCCTAGGAAGTGTACCCTCGTGCTTCTGTGGTGTGAAATGAAGGGGGTCGCCCGGTTTTTAACCATTCCCAGCGGCAGAATTTCATTGGTACGTAGGACTGTTGAGAAATCTTGCAATCGTGTTGTACAAAGAGCTAAAAAGTAGTATATTTTGAGCACTAAAACAGCACGATCAATAACCAAGTAAGGCTTTGGGGTCTAATATGCGCTACGCCAGTATTTCCCCACAGGGATGTGACATGCGGGCTGCGCCTTGTTTTGTTGTCATGGGTAAACAAGGAGTGTTGTCACTAAATAAACCTTTATGAAGTAGTTCAGTGTGGTCTGTGTATCACGGCGTCCAATATGACAGCGAATATGTGGTCAAAACCAATTTCAAGCAAAAACTAGTTTACCAGTGATGCTTCCTATGTGACCGAGTTTTTAAGTTTGTATGTAATGATTGATTTACCACATGCTGTACACGCCACATCTACGACTGTCTCCGTTATCACCTATGGGGAATTTGCGCTGAAGTTTGCGGTCCCGATTGCAACGCCTTAACACACTGCCTAGCGAAAAGAGCAAGCAGTTTTGGGTAGTACTCAGTACTTTTCCGCGCCACCTTCAGGCGCTTATTGGCGTGAGCCTCCGTGCTTTGTCGAAGGCGCACGTGCTGTGCGTCAGCTATCTGGGCTACGCCGAGAGAAGCTAGGCAGTGAATGCTGTCAGCCAAACGCGCGTATCTAATCGCGCAGAATGTGTTCTCGCGTTTACAGCGGCCCAAGCAGCTGAGAAAAGCAGTTTTGAGTCACCGAATGGAACAATTGCAGTGCCACCTTGGCAGCGCCGGTTCCCCATAGCCCGGTGCTTGTGAAGGCAGCCTGCCCCTGCCTCACTGAAGCAGGAGCTCTGGCCGGCTTTTTCATCTTTCTTGCGATTATCGTACTGGGCGAAAAAGCAGCAGCCTCATTTGGCCACTTTTTTTCTTCGTTGGTGTTGCCAAAATTTTTTTATTGCCGCTGTTCAGGAACTGTCCATGTTGCGTTTTTATGCCTTGGCTTCTTATCACGTTGCTGGGGCCTGCTTTTCTGGCGTGAAAGCCCCGGTTACGAACGCTCAACGCCAACCATATATTTGTCAAGTGGACATAAATATACAAATTTGCGTTGCGATAATAGCAGTGCTGTACAAAGTTTCCTGTTGCTTGAATTTATGCAAATGGGTTGTATGTATTTAACTTCTCTGTGATGCTTGCGGGGCACAACATCGCTTTGGCCAAGCACTCACGCACATTCTACGCACAGGCCCTGGGGCTGTCCCTGCTGGCAGCTCCCTTGGAAGACTTAGCTGTGCCGACCATTTACCGGCCGCTGGCGTCTGCCTCGGCAAGCCACAGCGACGAAAATGCACCGACCCCGTTTCATCGCTTTTGGGCAATTTTTTCACACGCACCGAAGCTGGGCTGCTGCATCTAATTTCATCTGGAAACATTGGCTCGCTGGCGGCACAATATCTGAAAAGCGTCTATTTGAGCGACACTTCTTTGCGAGGCTTCTGGTGGGCGACATCGCCTTGGCCATGCACTCACACCCATTCTACGCACAGGTCAGCTATCTACAACCTCCTAAATGTTACCGCAGTTCATGCCCAACCGACTTCTTCTATACCTTGCGAAAGTGTTGTGCTCAGTTGAATTCTGTTTTTGCTTCACTGCATGATGTTCTGTTGATGCTTTCTGGAGATACCGAAAGTAACCCTGGCCCTTATACGTCAGTAAACACAGTACGTGCGGATTCCGACCGTGCGGATATTTCTTAAATCTACGCAATGGGTAAAGGTTTGGAACTGAATCAGGCATCATTGCTTCAAGAACTAGAAGCTGTAAAAGAAGAACAAAATTCACTGAATGCGTAAGTCCAAGATCTTGCTAGCAGAATGGCTGTCCTGGAAAGCGATATGCATTCCCCGAGACAGTTTGAAACTGATGGGGTACCCACAGCTCCAGGTGCTGTGGACATGTTGAGTCAAGATTTGGTAAGAGAGAGTAGCTTGACGATGTGAATAACAGATCTAGAAGAAATAACTTGCTTATTTTTGGCTGGGATGATTCTTCCACTGAAACTTGGTATGAATCAGAAAATAAGTGCTGGCGTACTGCCCAACGTAATTGGGTGAAAACGTTACTTCCGAACGTATTGAGCGTGCTCACCGGCTTGGCGAATTCCAGAAAAGCAAAAACCTTCCTGTGATTAATAAGTTCTGTAGTTTCAAGGATGAGGAGCGCATTCTGCCATGCGGCATCACACTTAAGGATACTAATTTTTCAATCCATCAAGATTTCACCCATGCCGTCAGAATTGCGCGACCTAAACTTATACAGCGCGCAAAGGCCATCAAATGCTCCTTTAAACTACGTTGCGACAAGCTAGTCGTGAATGAGAGATCCTACATATACAATTCTACTCGAAACATGATTGTTGAATTGAAAGAATAGCAACGACTGAGGCACCTGCGCAATCGGTGTTTAGTGCAAGGACAGCATAAAGAGCGCTCAGCTCGCCATATTTCTGAGCTTACATTTTTGCTCGTAAAGTGCAGAAGCATAACAAACGAAACCAATGCATTCGCTACTCTTGTCTCTTCCGTTAAATCACAAGTGGTTAAAAATACATCTTGGTGAAAAAACAGCGCACAAGCAGACACAGACAGAAAGAAGGGGACAAGCGCTTGTCCCCTTCTTTCTGTCTGTGTCTGCTTGTGCGCTGTTTTTTCACCAAGATGCAAAACCAACTAGCCCATTCAGCTGCTTTACTAAAAATACAGTCATGGCTTGATGACTCCTTTCTCAGTTCTGAAGTTTTTACACCTTGTTTTCACGTTTACCGTTTCGACCGCCATATACAGGTGGTGTCTTTCTCTTGTGTATTAGTGCATGCAGTCGTCTGCTCTAGTAATTAAAACCCAATACGCTGAATCTGTTTGGTACTATATCCGTTTTGGCAGTGAGCATTCAATGACAGCTGTTTCTTTTTTACGGTCCTCCCACTTTCACTTTCACTGAATCGCAAAGATCACTGTTTGACGTCCTGTCCACAGCAAGTAATGACTCTATTATCGGCGGTGACTTCAGTTTGTCTGAAGTTCATTGGGTGAACAATAAACGTCTCCTTAGCAATTTATTAGCACTTTTTTCGCCTTTCGCGAGCTATAAATGGAAAATATCTTTACCAGTTTGTTACTGAGTCTACTATAAGACCTCGTAGCAGCCCTTCTGTCCTAGACCTACTTTTTTTTTTCGAACCAGGCGTCGCTTCTGTCTGACAACTATGTAATTCAGAATATTAGCGATTCAAAGTGCTTTGTTGTCAACGTTCGAATCATGCCGTTTTTATGTCCACACAATCGGCCGATGAAGAATTACACTTTTGATAAGAGCGACTATACTTTACTATCAGATAAGCTTGCCAATTTTCTACCTGAATTGAACCATTTAAGTCATTACATATACTGTAATAGCTTCGGGAGACATCCAGCTGCACCCTAAAATAACTAATTGATAAACACGTTCGTTCCAAAGTTCTGACAGCAAAAAGACGCAGAGGCAAAACTTGGGTTACTTCGGAGATCAGGAGATTAATTTACAAGAGGCACCGCCTCTTAAATGCTTACATGAAAAGTAGTAATTATAGAACACCTGAAAGGCTACGTTGTCTTGAAAAGGATATAAAAATAAGAAACAGGGTTGCAAACAAGAAATATTTTTTCGAACAAGGTACTAAGTTGATGAAAAACCCGGAATAAATGTGGAAGTGTTTGAAAACGAACGGTAGAGAATCAACTGGTATTCAGAGTCTAAACAATGACAACGTACTTATTACTGATGACAACGCACCCGGCCTGCTGCTTTAATATTTATTTTAAGTTTGCTTTCAAAACTTCATGTCATCATGAACTTCTGGTGTTCGCAAAGTTTGTTCCAGTATAATTGTCTTCTCTGCGAATGGACCTCATGATATACCTTCCTAAGTGTTGAAGTCTTGTTCCGATATGATTGCCCTTTACCAGGTTATGATATTCGAAAAAACATTAAGTTCTTGATCTTTACGCCAAGAATGGAGAGTTTCAAACGTAGTCCCGATGCATTAAATTGGCCCGAAGAATACTGTCTTCAATTACAGACCAATTTCTCTGACGAGATTGTATAGTAAAACGATGGAACACATAGTGCGCAGAGCTGTAATAAAACGTTCAGCAAACAATACCTTTTTCAGCGAATACCAGCGAGGGTTTAGGTTCAACCGTTCATGTTCAACACAGCTGTTGGAATTCACTCACGGTCTTTTTCTTTCCTTTGACCTTGGGATACAGATTTAGTGCATATTTCTGGACTTAAAAAAAACATTTTATTCTGTTTCCCATGCATTGTTATTGCATAAATTATATTTACTTGTTCTTCCCACTTTGCCCATTAATTGTGTTCAGTGTTGTCTACGTGATCGCATGCAGGGCGTTGTAATTATTGGTTCACAGTATGATTAAGTTGCCGCTACTTCGGTAGTCCCGCAAGGATCTGTTTTAAGGCCCTTGATGATTCTTGTGTACTTACATTAACGACATTATTCATGACATCTCATGCAAAATACGTCTCTATGCAGATGGTTGCGCATATATAACTGAATTGCTGAATTGGGTGCTCCTCTGAGTAAGATTATCTAGAACAAGATTTGAACTTTATAAAGCGCTGGTGTGTTAAGTAACAAATGTCTCGGAATCCCTTTAAGTGTCAGTTTGTCTCCTTTACAGGTAAACGCAATCACTACCTGTTTGATTATACATTAGATACTGCACAGCTGTCACGAGTATGCTAGTACAAATACCTTGGGGTACCTTAGGGTTTTGTTTTTCATCTAAACTAACTTGGACTTAGCATACTGAATATATATCAGCAAGGGCTTGCAAAATGTTGAATTTCATCAAACGCAATTTCAAAAAAGCACCTCCTAAAATTAGAGAACTACTTTACTAACTTAATAATAAGCCGCTGTATTGCTGGGGCCATTTGGGGCACGCCACCGCATCGGAACTCGTCATGCAATCGCCCTTTCTTCACCTACTGCAGGCTATCCTGATATGGCTTCCCGCCACTTCAAGTATCAGCGCCGAAAGCTCAGGCTTTTTCGCGACGCAAGACGCTACCGAGTCCTCCTGGCTGCCTGCCGACAACGACTTCTTCGACAACGACCACCCTGACCTGCATCCGCTGCTTGCAGCGGTGGACCAGCCCGTCATCTGGCAACCGGGCACGAACACCGGAACCCGCCACCTACATAAGCCGCTGTATTGCTGGGGCCATTTGGGGCACGCCACCGCATCGGAACTCGTCATGCAATCGCCCTTTCTTCACCTACTGCAGGTTAGTTATCCACCCTGTGCCGCTTCCTGCCGCTCTAGTGACCCGTTCTTGCTAGCGGTGTCGTGCCCCATTGACGCCATTGACTGTTGCAAAAGGTTGCTGTATATTGCTTGCCCCTTCTGCCTCAACGTCCACCTGACTTGTCTTCTGCTCATGTTATCTGGGGACGTCGAATTGAACCCAGGCCCGACCGAAAGCAAAGCTCCGCCGTCTCTAGAATCAATTTCCGAAGCCATATCACGCATTGAATCCTCTCAGAGCACTGTAATTGCAGAGCTTGCCTTGATCCGTTCTGCTCAAACAAACATTGAAGACTCGGTCCGCCGTCTTTCAGCGCGGGTCGAAACACTGGAAAAAACAGTCGAATCTAACCCGGAAAATGTTGCTGCATCTGTAAATAACACCGACTTGGCCAGACTTACTTCAAACGTAAAAGCATTAACAAACAAGTGCGACGACACTGAAAACCGCTTGCGCCGCTCGAACTTATTGTTTCTCGGTCTTCAGGATGAGCCCAGCGAAAGTTTGGCACAGTCTGAAGCACATATTATTTCTTTCTGCTCCGAACACCTAGACATTACTATTGATAGCCAAGACATCGAACGCGCGCACCGACTGGGCCGTTTCCAAACAGACAAAAACCGCCCAATAATTGTTAAACTGGCACACTTTAAAGATAAATCAAGAATTCTTGTTGCAGGGCATAAACTTAAAGATCCCTCATTCTCAGTTCGTAAGGACTACTCCGCAAAAGTTCGACAAGCGAGGAAAAAACTTTTTTCTTACGGCCAACAAAGCAACGCCTCATTTAAGATCCGCTTCGACAAGTTACTTATCGGCAAAAGGCAGTTCACTTTCAACGCTGAAACGGATTCCATTGTAGAACTTAAACCATAGCGATTAGCCAAGGCGCCATGTGTCCCGTTTTTACAGCAGGTTCAACCATCCAAACGCTTGCGTCCTACCACAACTTATCAGAAAGCTTCTGTCCTGATGACCAACATACGCAGTTACCCGCCAAAATAAGAAATAGTTGAAACCGTCCTTGAAGATCATAACACTGACATTGCGGTATTTACCGAATCTTGGCTAACACCTGATATCCAAGACGCAGAACTGCTGCAAGACAACCGGTCCTTTCATTTCTACAGGCGAGATAGAATAGGTCGCAGGGGAGGGGGCATTCTTGCTCTTGTCAAATCTATCATTCCATCCGCTCTAGTCGAGATTAATTGCCGCAGCGAAATAATATGTCTTAAAATCTGCCTTCCGTCTCGTACCAACCTAGTAATTGCATGCTATCGAGCACCTGACACAGATCAATCTTTCATTACGGACCTTCACTGTGTGCTTCAAGACCTGCATTCTCGACTTCCCCACGCCAATTTTATACTCTGTGGCGATTTCAACTACCCGGATATCGACTGGGAAGCTTTAACAGCATCGTCTCGCCAATCTAAAGACTTCCTTGAACTCGTCCTTACATTCAACCTCTTCCAAGCAGTTCATAAGCCAACACGGGGCTCAAACATCCTTGACCTCATTCTTGTCTCCAGTCCAGAATTAATCCAATCACTTTCGCTATCTAGTGGACTCAGTGATCACAGTCTCTTGTTTTTCGACCTAACCATTGAAATTTCCGCCCACCAACCATCCGTCAAATACATCCGCGATTATCGTAATGCCGACTTAGCGAGTGTGAACTCCGACCTCGATCAATTTTTCGCTGCTTTCCTCCTATCCATGTCTACGAGATCCGTTAATGAAAACTGGTGCCTTTTAAGCACAAACTTTTGTCGCTCATTGACGCTTACGTACCACTCATATGCATCCGCGGCGACGCCACTAAGCCTTGGTTTTCGAATGCCTTGCGCAAATTATCGCGGAAGAAAAAACGCCTCTTCCGTAATGCCAAAAATTCTACATCATCTGTCAAATGGAACAAATACTTCGCCAGTCTTCGCGAATACACCCAGTTATTACGGTCGTCTAAAAGAAAATTCTACAATCATGATCTCCTAGACATAATGCGCTCTAACCCAAAGAAATTCTGGAATCTGATAACGCCCAACAAAAACAGCTCATACAACATTTCTTTGAGAAGACAAGATGGCACACACGTTCCGCTTTCAGAACGCTCTGATAATATGAATTCCTACTTCACCTCAGTCTTCACCCACGAACCACCGGACAACAGGACTACTTTACCGCAACTTGATTTTGATTCAATGCCACCTGTTACCATCACATCTGAGGGAATTTCTAAGCTCATCGAAAATCTCAAGCCGTCTACTTCCCCAGGACCCGACAACATACCTGCCAAAATCCTCAAAGGAACCAAAGAATTGTCTAGCCAAATCCTACAGCTCATTTTCGACCAATCCCTAAAGACCGGCCAAACTCCGGACGATTGGAAAACAAGCAAAGTTGTGCCCGTTTTTAAGACCGGTGACCGCTCTGACCCCTCGAATTATCGTCCTATTTCATTAACATGCATCTCGTGTAAACTCTTTGAGCATATACTGTACTCCAATATTGCAGATCACCTCGATAAAAACTCTTTTTTCTTTCCCAAACAGCATGGTTTCAGGGCAGGCTTCTCATGTGAAACACAACTCTTCGAATTCACAACTGATCTTCATCTAAGTCTAGATTCTTTATTTCAAACAGACGCCATTTACCTAGATTTCTCTAAAGCATTTGATCGCGTTCCTCACCAACGTCTCATCTGTAAACTCGCATGCCTGTCACTCGACCCTCTAGTCTTTTCCTGGATTCGCTGCTTCTTGACTAATCGCTCGCAGTTCACCGTCATCGCTAATCACGTATCTGCAACTACCGTAGTTATCTCCGGTGTACCCCAGGGTTCCGTCCTTGCTCCGCTGCTCTTTCTAATCTTCATCAACGACCTGCCATCTGGAATCTCGTCATCTGTCCGTCTTTTTGCGGATGATTGCGTCATTTATCGCCGCATATCTGATAACACTGACCAGGAATTATTACAGGACGACCTAAATAAAATACAGAAATGGTGCTCCGACTGGCTCATGCAGCTTAATATTTCGAAATGTAAATGCATGCACATATCACGCAAACGTTCCATTACTAATTTCCAGTACTCCCTGAACTCTGTGGCGCTGTCAGTAACGAATTCTTACAGGTACCTTGGCGTCGAAATAACGAACAAATTAACATGGTCAGATCACATTATCAAACTTTGCGCAAGCACTTCCAGAGCTCTTGGCTTTATCCGAAGATCACTATCAATGTCCCCTGCACCAATCAGACAACAAGCATACGAAACATTCATTCGCGCTAAAATGGAATATGCCTCAGCAATATGGAACCCTCACCAGGTCTACTTAATACAACTGCTCGAAGCTATCCAGAATCGGGCAGCGCGCTTCATAACGTCGCAGTATTCGTCTCGACACAGCGTTACCAACCTAAAATCGTCTCTCGGCCTTGAACCATTAGCATTCCGCAGAAAAGTATCAATTCTTTGTCTTTTCCACAAACTATACTTTAACTTCCCCGCACTACGCCAGACTTTGTTATCCACTCCCTTACGCTCATCTCGCCGATTATTCAACTCCCTCAGCATTCAGCGGTTGCATGGTTCATCCAACGCTTTCAACAAATCTTTCCTTCCCATCGCCATAGAGGAATGGAACTATCTTCCTGAAACCGTTGTCATCGAAACTAATCCCACCAGATTTAGGCAGCTAATAACAGACCACTTGATCCAACTATAGCTACTTCCCTCGCGATGCTCTGCGTGCAATTTGAACTGCTTGTGTTATTGTGACACCCCCCCCCCCCCCCCACAAGTGTTTTCCCACTTATTTAATTTTCGTACTTTTTAATGTGTAATTTATATACTACTGCTTTGCCATGTATATTCTGTTCTATTTGAATCACCTGACGCTAATTTCACGTCAAACTTGTTATTCTTGTTATTCTTGTTATGCTTTTTTATGCTTACATGCCTTTGTGTGACCATTTCACATCACTGTCTTCCCCCCCCCCCCCCTTATGTACTGTCCCAGACGGGATCTTTAAGGGTTCAATAAATGATGATGATGATGATATTGAAGTACGCCTGTTCGGTTTGGAACCCACAAACTAAAAATAGTTTCGACATGCTTGAAAGGGTACAAAATCATGCAGCTCGTTTTGTTTCTAATAGTTATAATTTTATGTCAAATGTTACAATACTTAAGGATGGGTTGGGATGGAAACTATTAATGAGGCGCAGAAAAAAACACGCGGTTGGAAATGATCTTCAGTATGTATTTCGGCGTAGTAAGAGTAGCCAAGGCAACTTACTTTTTGCCTCTTCATTTTACGTCGAAGAGGCGTGATGATCAATTGAAAATAAGAGAATTCAATTTTCGGACGAACGTCGTTCATTATTCATTTTTTCTACACACGTCGCACAGCACACGGGCGTTTTTACAATTTGCCTCTAGCAAAATCCGCACGCCGGAGCGAGGATTGAACCCGCGACCTTGGGGGGAACAACCGAACTGAAATACCATTCAGCCACTACTGCGGGTCTTACGAATCGAGTTTCTTCACTGATCGTAGAAAGTGTTTAAAACAATTAAGTAATTATTTTGCTACGTAACATAATAGAGTCCCGCTGAAAGCAGGCAAAGAGAGGTTTGCATAAAAGCCATCGCCATCCCTTTCATCACCCTTATTTGATGTTAGGCGTCAAGTCCGAATCATAAGAAATATTTACGGCCAATTATCACTGTCACACGCCCCATGCAAATCTGCCCATTTAATGCAAATGAGAACATTGCGGCATTGACATGATCACGATCAATTGCGTATGTTTGTGCTCGCATCTCCTCAGAACGCTCGTCCGGCAGACGTTAAAGAAAGCATCAGTTGGAGGCGCCTACTCACGCTGCATTGGGAGAAGAACAAATATAGCACACTTTTAAGAGCCGTGCGCAATGTACCTTAAATGGCATTTTTTTCCCTATAATACTTTGTTCGCTTTAATTGATCTGGTCAAGATTTACTTATTTTACTCCAAATAAAAACTTTATGATGGCAGCGCAGGTGAACTAGCAATGTCCAGCTTTCTCGTGCAGAAATTTTGAAAACTCTTATGAAAATACTGAAGGTATTGTTCCATTATTCTGGTATGTAGCAAGATATTTCTAATCATGTTTCCATCCATCGCATCTAACAGTTAAGACTGCCATAGAAAACCAATGGGGAATGCTTCTGATGATAGCAATACCGTTAATAGAGAAAAAATACCAGACTGCCGTTAGGTTATCTGCGGATATATTGATTGTAATAGCTAAACCTTACATTGCATGAACAAATTGCTTTCATAAAAGGTGTCCCGCTTAAAAATGCTTTTGTCCAGAATTTCTGGGTATGGTTGGGCCAGCTCTCTATCTTCTCTCTGCCTGTGGGATATATAAAAAGAAGACGCGATATAGATCAATTTCAGACATACGTGTAAACCGGAATTGGTCTGGCTATGTTGGGCTACGCTGGTAATACAACAATGTAACTGGCTAGGGAACATATAAATAGAAGGTTCGAAACCACTGCATACTTTGGGATCAAACGCACTTTGCAATGTAAGTAAGGAAAACAACTGTACACAGAAATAGCTGTTTCGATAAGGCGGAAACCTCTAAAATAAAATACATAGAGTGTGTAGTCCTCCACAGAGCTGTCTAAAGCGCTTGAACTCCGTGCCGTCTGCGCTCCACAGCGCGCGGAGCGACGTCTAGCGGCAGCGCCTGGTTCGAGATTGGGCATCTTTTAGTGTCGTCTAAACATCAGACGTGCGCTATCGATGCCCGCTCGCCTCGCCTCCGCTTTCAGGGAGAGGACACCCTTTGTAGCATCCCGCGACGCCGTTTCCCCCTCGCAGCGGCATGTTGAGTCACACGCGCCGGCCGCATATACTGCGCGCTATGCATGTGGCGTCGTTTTTGTGCGGTTGCGTGGCGACAGCAATTATGCGAATAAACTGGAAATTGACACTGCATGGTTGTTTCGCTCGTGGCAGCAATGTTCTGGCAGCTTTGAATGTTTTTTTTACATGATGCAGTTGCTACGAATACACGCCGATCGAAAAGTTATGAGTGACCGCTGCGTTTCCCGCTCACTGGCTACACTGAAAGAGATCCAGCGGTTATTGGCGCCTCCTTCGTAGTCATAATTTGCAGTATCAGGGTCGCCGAATACTGTTTGATTTTGCTACATTTGCTGTTTTAACGTAAAAGCTTTTTACTAGATCCCAAGTTTCTGAGGTATGCCAGCAGCGCGGAGGATGACCTGCCCAACATAATTATTTTTTTTGCGTGGTTAACACCCGCTTGTCCAACATTAACTGGGATGACTTTGTCTTATTACTCCGCCATATGTAAAGGATTCCAAGCAGTAAAAGGAACTTTCTTTTCCAAACGATCCGTCGCCAAACTCTTCTGGGGTGGACAACCGAAGACATATCTGAAACAAGACGTTCATATCTTCTCGTTTGCTAAAGGCTTGTTCCGCAAAAAAGTTATGCACATGGTCAGAGTTTCCCTCATAATAGTGTTGAATAGACGTTGATTGATAGTACGATGCGACACATTGCTGATTATTCAGCAAGACATCTGTCGTTTGTATTGGTTTTTCTTCGAAAGAACTAAAAGTAAACGGTTCAATGAAACCTGTAATTGAATACGGCAACATAGCAACAACAAATTTCATTTGCTTAGTATACAAAAACGTTAGTTTTTCCTTATGTTCAAAGCATGAAGGAAAAACAATAAAACCGACCGATTCACAAAGGAACCTGAAAAATTAAACTCTAGATTACGGCTTCATTTCAATGCCACTATTCAAACAAAACTCAACAAATGGGAGTCGGAGCAACACAGGCCGCCTTTCTTGCTTCAGCGGAATTGTCTGCTCCAGTTGTTGCTGTTGTTGTTGCCTGAAATACAATGGCACATACCCACGGTGGGGCTAAATTTGCCATAAGACGCTGGCTTGCCGCCTTACTCCATAGTCGCTGGCCAAAGCAGTAGACCTCTCATTAGGTACTGGTCCGGGCTAGTTGTGGTACGTGGTTTTATTAAAATAATAAATAAATGGATTATACTTTCCTGTTCTGATATTTACGTGCTGTGTTTCACTCAACAACGCCGACTCCTATGGTCAGCGCCTTTCATGTCCGCCGTATTCCGATGGCGAAAAGTGCCGAGGCTTGGAGCAGCGACACACAAATTATATCTTTTAATTTGGTTTTGTTGAAGTGGACAGGCTGGTCATTATGAGCTGGCATTGGCTTGAACCTTCCCAAAAGTGAAGTCAAAATTTCATGGCGAATAAGCAGTGGTTATGGCTATCACGCTCTTGTGCAAAGTGAATCATACACACGCAAAAGTTAATTGTAGACTACGAAAGAAAACCACGCAGTAGCAGATTCAACACAGGTGACCGTTTCACACATTTCTTGAAAGAAAGACAAATTATAAAATAATGTGAGTCAATTTTGTGCTACCATTAAACAGTGAGACTCCTACAACGTTCACTGGTCTCTTACAACAACACCCCATACACGAGGTTAGCAGTGTATGTCAAAATATACTGGCAGTTTTTGTGCTTTCATATATTCTCTTATATAGTGCTACTGTTTTGAGGCAGTAGACACAGAGGAGCAAGTTAATGCCCAAACATCCTCGAAACTGTCGTTGAGAGGAAAGCTTGATATTCTCCTTAGAACTGCCCAAGTGGCAGTGTTTGGCGATTATGAAATTCCAGCTCTAAATACGCAATTCTGACTGTTGGAAAAGCAATCGAGATGTAAGTGTATCCGGGCGTACATATTGCGCTGGAAATACTACAACCGCTGTGAGAATGTAACGAATGTTCGCAAGGCGCCGAATTTCTCAGCAGATGAGCTGCAAAACATGACATATTTTAGCTTAACTAACTGCGATTCACTGTTTGAAACATCTATGGTACCACCCTTTCTTGTTAGAACACCAGGTTTGCGGATTTTTACGCGGTAGTGGCAGTTTTGTCATCCGAAAGGCCCGCCGCCGCATTGCGCTCTATGCAGCCGAATGGGAGAGTGTGACCCAACATGTTGCCGTCGCGGGCAGTGTCCTCACCTTGAAAGCGGAGGCGAGTGGGCATCGAGGCACCCTATGTGGAGCGCAGACGGCACGGAGTTCGAGCGATTTAGACAGCCCTGTGGAGGACTGTACACATCGCCCCTTAGGAAGTGCAAGTGTGTTCTAGTGCTTGCATGTAAATTAAGATTAAAACTTTTTACGGGACACGATTACCTTAGTTGATTAGGATGCGATAGAAATTAAGCCTTGAGTCCGCTCAGCCTCCACCTCCTCCCCTGTACCCCTGTTCGCCGCATAGAGAGAGCTGGTCCACCAGCCGCCTATACGCCGTCTTCAGCGACGGACTTTAGTTGTCGTCCTCTCCTTTAGCGGTGACCTTGGACTACTGTAGACACACGTGGCGCTGATTTTGACTCCATACCAACCTGATGCGCCAGTCTATTTATATATGTCTGCGAACGACTAAGTGCAGCTGCGAACAGCTCCGAAGCACGTAAGGCAATGTCCATTTCAGTCATTTTTATATGAAACTTCCTTATTAAGAAAGCACCAGAAATCCAGGTCACGACATAGCAACCTGCACTGCACAGCTATTTTTGCAGATTAGTAGCTGCTTATTTGTACATTGGAGAACCACAATATGAAGTTTTATAATCATAGGTTAAATAACTTGACTTTTTCAATGCGCAGTTTGGCAGAGACAACACAGCCTTTTAGTGAAAAGAAGAGCACCACGAAGGATGAAGTGCTGGGCGAGAAAACATACCTGCAGCATTCAATCCGCAGGAAAAGTTCACATTCCTGAAAATTTCTGCCATCGAGCTCATGCCATTCGTGCACTCATCTCCACGCTGAGTAGCATTGCAAAAGAGAGATCTGCATTTTTCTACTCCTTATTAAGGCGCACATGTGTTCCGTGACATACTTTAGAATGAAGAAATTGTTCTGTGCAGGCCATATTTCAGAAGCCTTTCTGAGAATAGAGGGAAAGCTTTCAAAGCATACATCAAAATTTGGAATCAATCTGAAGCTCTCATTGTTTCCTTTTCAACAGCAGAATATTCCATTCCAGTCGCTGCCTTAAATGCCAGATTTCTTAGCTCCCCGGCTGAGTCGCACTTTGAATGAGAAAGTCAATGCTTTCGCTTCAATCTTCGGTGGTGTGATAAAGTATGGGCGACTACTAGAACCTTTCTAAGGGTGCCGTCAATACTCGCCCTTTCGTAAAAGCTTACTTCCTCATTCGACGGCTGACTGACTTGAAAGCAGGCTTTACATGAGTCGAACAGAAAGCTGTGTAATGCGAAACTTCCGGGATTCTCCAGATTTCATTCACGATGTGACTGTAACTGTACTCCTTCGTCGCACTGCAGCTTGTCATGAAAGGAATTCTCGCCACGTAGATTGGACGGTTCAGGACAGCTGCGTTAGTCCAACCCAGCAGACTCAGTAAAAAATAGTGCAAGATAAAGCAAGAAGAGGCGCCCTAACAATGTACCCTCATTTGACTCGAACAACGCTGTGGCGGCAGCAGTAATGAGTTCGGCCGCTCTTTCTTTTTTGTGTTTCTAAAAAAAATACGAATTTTAAGTTTCAGGTCTGAATGCATGGAAGCGATTAACTTTCTTTTTCCACAGGAGAAACGCAGTACCGATATTTTCACATCGGCATTTGCGTTACTAATAGCGAATGCTTATATTTGCGCTATTAACGTAAATTTACTGCTTAGAAACTGCAATTTATATTTACAGAGCGATGTTTATTGTAGTAATATTGAATGCCTGCGCAGTCCCTGTGTGGCCCATTTAACAGTGCTTCCGACTTCAGCGACAACTTTCACGGCATCTCTTTTCTATAGAGATCCAGTG
Source organism: Amblyomma americanum (assembly GCF_052857255.1). Classification (NCBI taxonomy): domain Eukaryota; kingdom Metazoa; phylum Arthropoda; class Arachnida; order Ixodida; family Ixodidae; genus Amblyomma; species Amblyomma americanum. The sequence continues at coordinate 116,155,566 of NC_135504.1, forward strand.
AAGCGCAGCGGTCTATTCCTTCACGGCCCATTACACTTTCACTCAGTTCGCCTCATCGAATGTTTTTTTTTTTTTTTTGCATATCTGGGGTTAAGCAAACTTGAAAACCCTTTAAAATGCATTATAAAAGACAGACATTTTTATTCATACCAGTCCTGGCGGTAGCGGATCGTGCTCCCAAGGAAGTTAATACACAATATTAGTTATTTTCGTCCATTTGCTCAATAGCCTAATTGCGGTAGCTAGCAGCGCAGTAAGAAAATGCAGTGATGATTTGCAAACATCTGGAACACGGAAACAGGTACTGCAACTGGGCCTTCAGCGGTGAACACCAATGTTAGCTTCCTAAGAGAGAGAGAAACAGGACGGAAAGGCAGGGAGGTTAACCAGACGATTCCCGGTAGCTACCCTACACGTGGGGAGGGGAACAAACTAAAGAAAAGAAAAGAAACAGCGGCAAAGAAATGAGTTATTGACGAGTCCATCGACAACTATGACGAGGCGACAGAGGGTGCAGACTTAAAGCTCGAAGTTTATAGTCGGGAACTCAACTCCGCGTTCTTTCATAACTTCAGGAGCGCCTTGGCCGTGGTCCTTTGTGAATAAGGTTTTGTCCAAGGCACCTGAATCTTGGTTTCTGTAAGAGGACGAGAGTCCAAGCGGCGGAGTGTAGCAGCCAGGAAGGCACGCTCTCGCCCTAAACGAGGGCAGTCACAAAGTAACATCCTAAAGGCTGCATAATACTAGCAAAATGCTTTACATAGCTTTCCAAACGATAACACCATTTCCTATCATCGCGCAAAATGAGATGGCGCAGGAGTTTTAGAGCAAATTCTTGCGTCTTCTAATAAGTCCGACTCACTTGACCTTTCTCTTGGTCGGTTTCTAATCCTTTTTAGGCTTCCATTCTTCGGGATGTATTCACTTTGAAGCTGTTTGATAATATCTCAAGCGTCCTCGTTTGACTGTCAGTCCTCTGATTTTTTCGAACGAGTGACCTCCTTAGACGGTGGGTATATTTTATCTTCTGTTGTGAAAAGAATGAGGCGTCTGTAGCTGTTGTTCGTGCAGGAAAAAGACTGTTTCCATATGCGCTTGAGCATATCTAATATTCACAACGAGAATACGTTTTATCCCTTGTCTAGTGCATTTCTAGTAAGCTACGTTTGATCGAAGAATTCTCACTGAAAATACCGACACCAATTACGAAACATGCGCCCCTGCTGGGCTGGGAACATGAAAGAAAGCTTGCACCATAGTCATATGTTTTCTGAGATTGGAACCAAACTTTGCTGTTATTTTTATTTATTTTGCAGAGACCATCTCAAAACTCTTTATTGAGCAGCCATGCGTAGTTCAGAATGTCACATTAGGCTGCCTTTCACTCGCCTTTCTATGAAGGGCCGCCGCTTGACTATTTAGAACAGTATATCTATTGTATTTTGGGCCATTTTCGAGCGCCTGAGCGGCCAGCTCTACACAGTTTGGTGGAACTGGTGTTGCTAAGACCTGGTAAAGAGAGCCCTTTGAAAATTTTGTCTAAGGTATATATGAATGAGTGCGTTACATTTTGATCTTTAATATTGATGCAGAACGTTTAAGCGCCTCTCGACGACACTGAATATGTACGTTTAGGCAAGCATTTATTTCTAGAAATTTAGCCCTTGCAAAAGTCCGCCACAGGCCTTACAACCTGGTTGTTTTAACGCTCATGGAATTATTCAAGCAAATATGTGCATATCACCAGACACATTAAATCCTCAACGCATTCTGAACACTAGAAAGATTTCATCAGTTATATGCTCTGCAAAATATTTTTGGCCACACCAAAATCCAAGGCATACAATGCATGGAACAATGACATCATGTATAGTACAATATAACCGTAAACGGGGTGAGTTGTTGAAGGCGTCAGCATAATGAACAGCACAAAGAGACAAGAGCGAACAGAAGCACAGACACGCGAAGCGCACTGGCAGGCGGCTGTTCGAAACAGAGCCAACCGTAGGCTTGTGTGACCCAGGTTGACCTTGATGTAAGGTGAGTGCGTTAATGACCGTAGGGTGGATGTCATTAACGCATCCACCTGTTACGCCGAAAGCGACGACGACGACGCGCAAGCCACGTACGGGCGCCTAACAGCTGTCGCTGCAAACAAAACAAATATGAGCTATCGCCGCGGCCCAACAGGTGTTGTGTTAACCTGCAACTCACTCTCACGCTGTGAATTGCTAACCGCCGTCTTTGTTCACTAATGCTGCTTCGTGCCATCGGGTTCAACAAAGTAAACCCCCTGACAATTTTTGTCCAATGTTTCAGTGCGACAATGACGAACTCATTACATCACAAATGAAAGTTCAGAAGCGCAAAACAATAGAGAACCATGTTTTCATTACGCATTTAAGATGAAGGAAATATAGACGTTCATTTTTATCCTAAAAAAATAAATTCTTCAACCCGTTAGTGCCAATGCTGCCGGAGTGCATGGTCTCATGCATACACTGGCACCACCTCCAACGCGAGCATACAATTACTTACCCGTTGGTGCGAAAACCTTTTAGTGGGCGGTTTCTGCGTGAGATTTATTTCCGACGTCGACCAGAATCATTTATCCTTAAACCTCACTGCTGAGTTCCGCCTGTCTGCCACGTACTAGCACCCTGGATAACAGTGTTTGATGATACGTTGCTCCTAGGTCCTTACCGCTCAAATGGATGAGACACGTTGTGAATAACTGTCGTGCTTGACGGCGGCTATTCCATCCATCATAATTGTGTGAGTGCATTTTGAAATCTCTTAGCTAAACAACATTTTAGGCCAACCTTCTTGCTGGGATGTTTTCTCTTTTGTATCCACCCAGCTTTTATTGCTTTTAACATGCAAAATTGCACTTACCTCGCAAAGAGAATAAAATATTTCACAAAACCACCTGTAAGAGTAACAGGTTTCCGTCGAAGCTTGTCTCGAAACATTTTGAACGCAAGACTGCTGGTCATCTGAGCAAAATCCCAACTCAAGAAACTTTAAAGGGAAAATGCAGGAAAACCCCATTTAGAAACCAATAAGTACGCGTGAAGTGCAGTTTATTAGAACATACATTAGTCAGGAAACCAGACAGTGATGAGAGATGCACGGAAAGTGGCAGTTACGTCGCTATCTCATGAAACCAGACCCCCACGACATCACAGGATTCTTAAACGAAGAACTAAAATCTTGATGGAGTGGCCTGATAAATAGCAGAGGTAGTTAGGAAAAACAAGCTGCAGCAGTCAGGAGTGCTTTAGCACCAGATTTGTGCGAGTCGTTTCAGGAGCCTAGTGCCCTGCGCTCCAAAGCCGCTCAGCTTCCAACTCCAGGCTTGAATAAAGCTATGACAGAAGCAACATAAAGCGCTCAACGAGGTAATGTCATCCGGCTTGTGTTTACGCTACATTTGGGTTTTCTTTCGTGTTGTCGCTGTATTGGTTTAAATTTTGTTCAAATGCACGAATGACGCAGGTGAAAAGACATCAAAAATAAGGTAGGTGTTTGAAAGAAACTTTCTGTTCTTCACACAGGAAAAAATCGGATTCATGAAAAACATGTTACTATTATGTCTCCTTACCGTGCAGTAGATTTGATAAGACCAGCAATACTTAACCACAAATTGTGCGAGCCTGATGAATTTGCGTCACATAAATGTCGCGTCACATAAAAGCGCCTATTGGCCGTTTAATTCCTTTATTGTTTGTCTGAATCAGACAAATTTGTTGATCGTCCAAATTTAGAGTGGTTTTTTGTTTTCAGAGCTGCTCAACAAGCCCTTTTGATGAATCCTGCCCGTGCTTTTTGTTTTGCCTAAATTAATACAAATAATTCAGCGAAAATTTTCGATTGTGGAATTTAGTGTATTCACTAAGCTTATAATTAGCTTCATGTAATTTTCCGGCCTGCATAACAGGATCGCTGAATCATCTGTGTTGATTTAAGGGATGAACTGTGCAACATATACTGCAGCTCTAGATTATGTTTACCAGATGTTCACACTCAAGAATGTGTTGGTATTCAGCTGTTTTAAATTCTCCAGTACCAATAAGCTTTCGCATCACGATCCGGTAGTGTTCACTGCCATGCCTAACTTGCTAATGAACCACTAGGCGCCGTCTAAACTGAAAAGAACAATAATAAAAAGTATAGGCGAGCACCTGTCATCCACACTGCATTTCTATACCGAGTTATCCAGCGCAAGCATACATACAGGTGGCCGACCTTATATCCGAAAATGTGCAGAATAAACGAGCTACTATGTTTAGCCTTCATAGATTACGAGAATGGATTTGACTCTCCACGACACCACAGCATTGATGCAGGCATAACAAAATCAGGACGTAGAAGACTTAGTAGTACTAGAAACCTATAACGGTAAACAGCTGCCATAGTCCAACATAAACGAGAAATAAAATTCCAATAAGGAAGGGTGTCAGGCAGGGAGACATGATCTCGGCAATGATTTCACCGCCTGTTTACCGGAGGTGTTCAGCAGGCCTGGATTGGCAACAATTGGGGATAATAGTTAGTGGACAATACGTTAGTAATCTCTGACTCGCTGATGACATTGACTTGATAAGTTACTCAGGAGATGAGCTGCAAAGCATAATTAATGAGTTAGATAAACGCAGCAGAACGGGGGGGGGGGGGTCTAATACTTGGTATGCAGAAAACCAAAGCCATGTTCAACGCAGACGAATGAGATCGCAGCGCGGATCGCAGATCGGATGGCACGTTTCCGCCAGACCGACGGCACCTAACGTCAAAGCAGTATAGCTTCACCACATGGCGGCACACTCAGCGGGCCCTCGGCGGGTCTATACCTCCCTCTCTTTCCCCGAAAAGTGATGCCTGAATCACGCCTTACACATTGATACGGGATGAATACACATGCTTCAAACCGTTCAGGCACAATCGTATCGAATCGAATCGTATCGATTCGTATTGAATTATCTGAATTAATGGGTTTGAGTTACCTAATCCCTAATCAGCGTGGTCATCAGTAACTATGCGTGCCTTAGTAGATGTTCTTCAGACACCACAGCAAACCAAAAAGCACAGCACATTCATCAGGTCTACCTCTATCCCGCTTAAACCATCGAGTGCTTCTGACCGATGGTTAGCGTGCTCGTCTCGCAATCCAAGGGTCGCGAGGTCGAGTGCCATCCAGTTGACTCCGATTTAATGTTCATCAAAATTACTTTACATTGCACATATAAACGTCCTGAAGACGTTCGCGACCAATTCGAGCACGCTCGCACCAATTTCAGCCTTTCACTGTGCCGGTTCAGTGCTTTGACCGAGCAGCACGCAAAGGGCGTTTTTAAAAATAGGCTTTTTGAGTTAGAAGTGCGCTTTTTGTGCACAACTTTCCAAGCGGTGTAGTAGATCAGAATAGAGCCATGACATGGTAACTAGTAGGATGGTTAACTAGTATTGAATAGGTAACTTTTTAACCATCACTGTTAGGCTTTCTAATTATTGAGAGGCGTGTAGCCCACCATGAGTAATATTGATATCGGTTGTTAGAATTTCGAGAACGCGGTTACCCTAAGCGCTGCGCACCAGGAAAGTTCGGCTACATCCCGCAAAAAAACATTCGCTTTCAGGAAGCTTGCTGGCAAAGCAATCTCTCCAGTGCATGTAACTCTTCGAAATAGCCAGAATTTATTCTACCACATCGCCGTTGGTAACCGCGCTTTCGGAATTCCAAAAACTCGTATGGATAATACTTTTGGGTGGTATACGCGTCACTAAATAATTTAGAAGCCTGATGGTAATAATTAAAAAGCCAGCTATTTAGTATTAGTTGATCAGTCTACTAGTTAGCAAGTCTTAGCCCTTTTGAGATGTACTACACCGCTGACAATGCTATGCCGAAAAAAAACCGGAGTTTTAACTCAAACATTCAAAAATTCTAAAAATTTTAGGCGAAACACATTATATATACGGGCAGCGAGAGGGTGATCACACGGGCGTGTTGGAAATACCCGCGTGAGGTCATGTGGTTTTCACATTACGAACCGGTCAGTTAGTCCCAAGTTTTCGTCCACGCCGCCGGTCAAAGACGACACCTGTTTTTCGGTGGCATGGGGCCTTTGACGTTGGCGTGTTACAATTGATTACAGCTAATCTCGTAACAAGTCTGGACCCTGCCTCGAAGAAAACCACAACAGTTGCCGGAATTCGTACACCGGGCTCTTTTGGTTTTTTGCACCCTCTTCATAGCAGGATTTTCGCATAAATACCTAAGGGACACTAGCTGAGAAAACTGAGAAATTTTTGAAAAATAATCTCTCAAAATATTTTTTCGTTGCTGGGCAACGGGCGCAGAACTAAAAGCAGCCCGAAACCGGAGCTCATTATGAAAAAAAAGTGAAATGTGTGACGTTATCGATCCTCGTGTGATAGTATCTATCGTAGCAAGTGCACGCGTACTCTTGTGATGCTCGGCGCATGGGTGACGTACTCGGTGTCTGTATATATACTTGTCAGGTTGCAATAAACGGGGGCTCTTTTCCTTTGGCCATGGGCCTGGGGGCCACGCATTAGTCTTCGTCGATGTGTAGTCCTGCGAAACAACACATGGTGTCAGAAGTGGTTGTCCAGATTATACGGAACCCACGGCAGACGTAAGGTTACCGCCTGTGGCCGGCCGCCAGCAGCATCGTTTACCAGCCTGATAACAGCCCAGAAAATGTCGGAAGAAACGAAGGTTTCGTCTCAGCCTTTTTTGGTGCAGCAGCCAGCGAGCTTCAGCTTCGACAAGACGTCCGAGTGGCCTGGGTGGATACAAGAATTCGATGACTACCGATTCGCCTCAGGACTTAATGAGCGAACTCAAGAGGCTCAGGTGCGTACGTTGCTGTACACGATGGGACGACAGGCAGGCAATATTTTCAAGACTTTCAACTTGTCCGAGGAAGATTCGAAGAAATACGACGTGGTGAAGACACAGTTCGACACCCATTTTGTCGCCACAAGGAACTTAGTCTACGAAAGTGCGTGCTTCCATCGCCGCCACCAAGAACCAGGCGAGTCTGTAGATCAGTACGTTACAGAGTTACATACGCTGGCCGATAGATGCGACTACGGGAAGATGAAAGAGCGGATAATTCTCGACCGGTTTGTAGTTGGACTACGGGACGCAAAGTTGTCGGAAGCTCTTTGAATGGATGCGGCGCTGACTCTAAAAAGTGCTCTCACAAAGGCACGCTTGAAAGAAGCTGTGCAGCAACAGCAGCAGGATTTTCGGAGCGTGGTGGACCGCGAAGAGCATGAATCCCTGACGAGGGCCGAAGTCGACATTGTTCATAGGCGGACATCGAACCAGAGACGTCTGGATCACCAGACGTGGGCCGTTTGCGGTAGGGGCCCTCATTCGAGGTCGTCGTGCCCGGCGAGAGGAGCACTGTGCTACGTGTGCCAGCGCCGGGGACATTTCGCAGCTGTCTGCTCACGGACACACAGGACCACGGAACCAGAAGCACGGCCTTCAGAGTTAAGCATCCGCAGTCCTCGGGGTGAGCAACCGAACATGAACTGTGTGACATTTTCCGTGGGAGATTTGGCTGTGTCATCTGCATAGGCTCGCTTTGTTCAGATTGCTATTAATGGTGCAGTTGTTTCGGCGAAAGTTGACACGGGAGCCGAGGTAAATGTTGTCCCAGGGTAGTTTCCAGCGCTGCCAAAGGTACTACAGCCTACTGATGTTATTCTGATGGGACCAGGCGGTGACAGGTTGAACTTGAAGGGAAAATTTACTGCCAACATTCTGTGGAAGCGTGCTTCCGTTAGACAGGATGTTTTCGTTGTCGATTCGGTGAGTAATGTGATTCTTGGCTTACCCGCAATACAAGCCTTGGGAAAAGTTAAATTTGTGGACGAAGCATCAGTTCATCATGTAGTGCAGACGCGTTTTGGTTCCTTGTTCCGTGGTCTGGGGACCATGAAAGGCGAATACTCTATTCGTCTTAAACCAGATGTTGTACCCTATGCCATTCACACTGCTCGTCGCATACCCATCCCGCTGCGAGATGGCGTAAAACAAGAGCTGGAAGAGATGGAAAGGAATGGGGTCATTCGTAAAGTTCAAGGGCCTACGGAGTGGTGTGCTGGCATAGTGCCCGTCTTGAAGCCGTCAGGAAAAGTGCGAATATGCGTGGACCTGACTCAACTGAACAAATCGGTGCAACGCGAACGGTTTGTGCTCCCCACTGTTGACGAGACACTCGGATTGCTCAGCGGTGCCGTCAAGTTTTCCAAACTCGACGCAAACTCGGGTTTCCATCAAGTGAGGTTAGAAAAGGAATGCCAGCCGCTCACATCCTTCATTACTCCGTTTGGCCGTTATTGCTTTGAGCGGCTACCCTTTGGCATAACTTCGGCTCCGGAGAATTTCCAAAACCAAATGTGCAAGATTCTTGAGGGAATTCTGGGCGTCATGAACTTAATGGACGATGTCCTTGTCTTTGGCTCTACTCAGAAGGAACACGACGAAAGGTTGTTTCGCACCTTGGAACGCTTGGCCGAAAACGGTGTGACCCTAAACAAAGAAAAGTGCCAGTTCAGTGTAAAAGAGCTTTGTTTTCTGGGGTGCCGCGTGAGCCAAGGTGGCATACGCCCGGATCCAGCGAAGGTTCGCGCAATTGCAGATCTAAAGCCGCCATCGAACGTTGCAGAAATGCGCAGATTTTTAGATCTTGCCAATCATTGTTCACGATTCATTCCAGACTTGGCTGAGCAAACGCCGCCTTTGCGTCAACTGCTGCAAAAGAACACAGAGTGGGTCTGGGCAGCGCCTCATCAGATAGCTTTTGATAGAGTGAAGAGTTCTATCTGCTCAGATAGGTGTATGGCTAAGTTTGATGCACAACGTCCAACGATTATTTCTGCAGATGCTTCGTCGTATGGCCTAGGAGCAGTTTTACTGCAAGTACAACCGAATAAAGAAAAGCGGTCAGTGGTTTTCGTCTCAAGTTCATTGACACCAAATGAGATGCGCTATGCGCAAATTGAAAAGGAGTCTTTAGCTATAACATGGGCCGCGGAACATCGCGAAAGCTATGTGCGTGGACTGCACATCACTGTGGAAACAGACCACAAATCATTGGTTGCTTTGCTAGGAAAGACTCCGCTTGATCTAATTCCGCTTCGCATTCAAAGGTTCAGAATGCGGCTAATGCGGTTCAGCTTTGAGGTGCAGTATGTCCCGGGCAAAAATCTCGAAATAGCTGATGCACTCTCCAGAGCACCAGTGGCAAGCCAAAATACGAAGAACTTTCTTTCGGTCCATGAAGTCAACTGTTACGTTGCCGGTGTGTTATCTGAGTTGAGCGAGTCGCAGCACTTCGGGCTAGTAGCCGAAGGACGAGACTTGTCGTACGTTGTGTCGCTACGTCCGTGAGGGGTGGCCTAGTCTACATTCGTTATCTGCCGTTTTGAGGCCCTATTGGCAGGATCGCGCCGTTTTGAGCGTATGTAAAGGTGTCCTCATACACGGCACTCGCATTGTTGTGCCACACTGCCTTAGAAGCAGAATGTTAAAACTGCTTCATGAGGGCCACCAGGGTGTTGTAAGGTGTAGAGGAAGGGCAAGGGAGTCCGTGTGGTGGCCAGGTTTAAGCGCTCAGCTTGCGGTATTCATTGCCGACTGCCGCACATGTTCCCAATTTCGCTTCCAGCCGTGCGATCCAATGATCCCGACCGAGACACCTTTTCTGCCATGGCAAAGGGTTGCCGCGGATGTCTGCCATGTGAAAGGCTGTGACTACTTGCTCATAGTTGATTACTTATCTCGATTTCCAGAATTGTGCCCGCTTACCTCTCTTAGCAGCACAGAAGTTATTTATCATTTTCAGGTGTTTTCTACTCACGGTATACCGAAAACGCTGGTAACCGATAACGGTGCTCAATTTGTCAGCCAAGAGTTCAGCCAGTTCGCGAACTGTTATGGATTCAAACGTGTGACGTGCAGCCCTAGGTACCCGCAGGCAAATGGGGAGGTAGAAAGAATAGTAAAAACTGTGAAAGAGCTGTTGTTAAAATCTGGTGACCTACATCTGGCTTTGTTAGCATACAGGGACACGCCGGGACCCCTAGGAAAAACGCCAGCAGAGCTACTCATGGGGTGGCGCCTTCGCACTACCTTGCCGCTCCACCCAAAGAAGCTGGCACCCAAGACCCCCAATCTCAAAGAAGCACGGGAAAAAGACGCGGCATTCAGGGAGACTGAGCGGCAAAATTATGATCGCCGGCATGCTGCCCGACATATGTTCCTGTTGGTGCCAGGTGATTCTGTTTGGGTCAAGGACTACAGGCGAAAAGGTGTGGTGCTCAAGCGCGCAAAGCGGCCACGCTCGTATATTGTGTTTTTGGAGAGCGGGGGACCAGATTGAACGAAACCGGCGAGCGCTAATCAAGCAGGCGCCAAACAGAGGCTCGGATTCCAAGGACGGAGAGTATGAATTTCTCTCTAGCCTAGACTGTACAGAAGAGGACGGAAACTCTGTTTCTATTGAACAAACTGTCCCAGACGGTCCCGAGGAGAACGGAACCGAAGCTCTCCCACGTGATCCGTTGCAGCCGCCGCCGGAAACCTCTTCGCCTGCGGCGCAGGGTGAACATGTCACACGCTTTGGTCGAAAAGTAAGAAAGCCGGAACGGTACGGTATTTGTGAATGCCACTCATGGAACCGCTTCCAGTGAATAGTTGTTGTATTTTGTTTTGCAAGTTGCTGCTTTAGTTTTCTCCAAGAAAAAGGGAAGATGTGGCGTCGATCCTCGTGTGATAGTATCTATCGTAGCAAGTGCACGTGTACTCTTGTGATGCTCGGCGCATGCGTGACGTACTCAATGCCTGTATATATACTTGTCAGGTTGCAATAAACGGCGGCTCTTTTCCTTTGGCCATGGGCCTGGGGGCCACGCATTAGTCTTCGTCGATCTGTCGTCCTGCGAAACACCACAAAATGCATGAACAGTTAGCGCAGTTAAACCAGCGGCTGGTAAGAACCTTGACGTCAGGAGAAGTGTTTTCGCGTGAAAAATTTACCGGTCCGCTCTCGCAGAATTGCTAAATAAGAGGCGTCCTGCTGCTGACATGAGGTGACCTGAAACTGGACTCAGCTTCTACGGCAGATTTGGCGCGTAAAATATGCCTAGAACTCCTTCTATGCCTCGCGGATACTTAAGAGGTTTCAGGGCCAACGGCCAGGAGATAAGGTGAGAAATAATCACGTTGACCAAATGTTAAGTGCGCGTCGCGTAACGTAGCATTAAGAGAAAGAACGAATGGCTGGTAATGCATTAGCCCAACTAACATTCTAGGCTATCCAACAACATAACATCGTACGCAATCTGTAATGCACTTTTACCGCCGTATTCAAGAACGACACTTAAGCTGTAAGTACGACTGAAGTGACTCTCCGGTGCTTAGAGCATTTCATAAACAGCACTTTCACTTAAGTCACGATCAAAGGCGCACTTATCGACCCGACAACTTAAGCTGGGCTCTCTGCTAGCTTAAGTACAAAATAAGTGACACTTTCCGCATTTCGACATGGCCGAGTCCTACCGCAGTTTTTCCGACTTCGTCAACTTCTGTGCTCGTGCCGCCGAAATCGCCGAGGACAGAGCGTACAGGTACGCGCGCGCTCCGCGGCCAGTGCTCAGGGATCGGCAAAACCCCATGGACATATACAACGATGCCGAATTCTTGAGCAGGTACCGCTTCTCGAAGCAAGCGGTGCTGGAGCTGCTTGGGAGGCTTCCGTTGCGCGCCAACACCGACGAACGCGGTCTCCCGGTGCCGCCGCTGCTTCAGCTGCTCGTGGCCTTGCGGTTCTACGGCGCGGGGACCTTCCAGATCGTCACCGGTGATCTTGTGAACGTGTCTCAACCGACAGTGTCGCGGATCATCGCGCGCATATCGCACATGATAGCCGAGACATTGTTCGCGGAGCTCGTGAAGTTCCCGAGCGCCGCCGAAGCCCCGGGAGTTATGGAGGAATTTTACGCAGTGGCGAAGTTCCCTGGCGTGACCGGCTGCATCGACTGCACCCACATCCCCATAAAGAGTCCGGGAGGAAATGATGCAGAAGTCTTCCGCAACAGGAAAGGATACTTCTCCATCAATGTTCAGGTAAGTTCTGCGACAAAAAAAAAATTATGTTCGGCGAACTGAGAAAAAATAATGTTCAGTATTCGGCGGGAGGCACCATTTAATGCTTCGGAATGCCCTTCGCACTATAATTGGTTCCAAGGTATTGAAGTATTGAGCTAATGACTGCATGTCAGCCACCCTTCGATACCATACTTGGAGAAGCCAGCATTTCAGTTGCCCTGGCGCAAACAGGGGTCGAGGCTGCCTTACTACCGTAATTGTATTTTTAATTTTCTCTTCTCCTCGCGTTATATTAGTATTGATAACATAAATTCGTAATTTCACCATCGTTACGTTGTTGCTGCTGATAATCACAACAATAACAGCATAACAAAAGAATATGTTGCTACTAACAAACAGTTCTGTGAAAAATGTTTAAATCGGCGATTTTTCCTGGATTTGCAGCTGAGTACAGGCCGTAGGAATATTGTGTTGTATGCAAACTTTAATTCTTATTTTTGAGTAGAGTAAGCTTTGACAATAATTACCTGGTCCTATTTCATCACAAATAAGCCTTCGTTTTAACTGTTTTCAATGCAGAGGTAACCTATTACAGTAGCGAGTTGTTTTGCATATGTAGCACATGCCTTCAGTAATGACAGGCATGAGAATAACATAACAGTACGAGACAAGTGTGCATTGTTGCTGCAACTTTTTTATGCAGTGTCGAGGAATATAAATTGCTCAAAACAAGCAGTGTTGATGTTATATGCAAGTGGTTTACACAAGCACACATTTTTATTCAGCTGCCCTACACTATTTCCTTCCATATTCCAGATAAACATTCTCGCCGCAGTGCAGGTCAAGTCGATCTTACTCGTGCTAATTTATTTATTTTGCAGGCAATCACAGGTCCCAAACTTCAGTTTCTGGACCTCGTTGCCAGCTGGCCCGGTTCGGCTCATGACAGCCGCATTTTTTGATAACAGTCGGGCCAGGGTGCAGTACGAACAGGGGGACATTCCCGGCATCCTTCTTGGTGACATGGGCTATGCATGCAGGCCATACCTGATGACTCCTTTGAGAGATGATGTTCTACCAGGAAGTCCACAGTACAAGTAAGTTCAAGCTGTAGTTTTAACAAAGGTAAAGGCAGCTCTCAATAAAGAAAACGTTTATTTTCTACAGGTATAACAAGTCACAAATAAGAACGCGATGCAGCATCGAGCGAACCTTCGGGGTGTGGAAGAGAAGGTTTCCATGCCTCGACATGACACTACAAATCAAGACGGCCACGGTGCCTATCGTGATTACGGCATGTGCGGCGCTGCACAACTTGGGCCGGCTGCTCAAGGACCCCGTCCCACCCGCTCTACTGTACGATGCCACTCGTGATTGTACTGCGCCTGTTCCTGTCTCTAGAGCAGCCCAGCCGCCAGCCACAGTGCCACTAGTGGATTCGGCAAGTGGTTTTAGAACTACAGACAGGATCATTGCCCAGTACTTTCACTGAGGGGCATCATCATGCTGGACATACAACTTGCAGAAGTAATGTGTGAAGGACAACTATCTTTTTCCTTGCCTTGTTTCTACATAAAAATCTACATCCTAGCCTTCCCTTCAAGAGTTCACTATTACCCATGAAATATTGTTTCTTGTTGCATTGCACATGTTTCAAATATTTCTTACAATTGGTATAAAAATTTTAAATTGTGGTGTTTAATGCCCTGATATGACATGAGTTATAAAAGAGGATCTAATGGAAGGCTTGGGAATAATTTAGAACAACTGGAGTCGTTTAACATGCGCCGACATGGAATAGCACGACATAACATTGTGCACTTCTCTGGTTCTTGCATTTTCGCCCTTATTACCTGCGAAAAAACTGTTTCTCTTGCACCTGTGTATCTCTGCTTTCACAATATTAGTAGTGTTGTACTGAGACTGTACTGTATCATTTTCTGTATCATAATGTATCATATTGTACTGTATCATATTTCACTGATTTTTTCATGCACTGTTGCACTACACCAGTTTTTATTTCTTTATTTGTTGTTGTGTCCGCCAGGTCGTTACGCGCAGTGACCGAATGCTCAGCGAGTGCTACCTTGGCCGACTAACAGCTGGGCGCCCCCTGCAGCTGTAGTGAACATTGTGCTGTGCGCGTTTTTATTGCTTCACCATGAACTAATCACGTGCGCAACCTGTACATATTTATTATTGTGTAAATAGTTTTTGTGTACATTACCTCTCCCCCCCTATCCTCTCTTCCTGTCCCCTCACCTCTTTCATTTCATTTCTCCATTCTGCCTGCTATCGTTCATTTCTGCTGGCCCAACTCAGGTGCTTCAGTATCGATGGTAGGCTAGCAAAAATATTTTCCTTTCTTTTTTTATTATTTTAATAAACCACTTAATTACTTACTTGCTTGTTGTACATTTGTAAATGATCCACCGAGCGTCCGGTTCAAGCCTTCAGACTTTTACAGCCTCGGCGGCATATGATTACGTATGCACCATAATTCTTCCTGCTTCTAATAAATGCCAATTTCATCCAAATTGCTCAGCGAAACCCTCTAAGGACATATAGATTTCAAGCAAGGCAGGAATCGCTGATTAGCATGCACCTACACCCTGCCACACAGCTACAAAAAATTATGGTCAGTGACTACATTCCTTCACTTCGATTGCAATACCTGACCACAGAAAGCTTTGTTGAACTCTTGAGTATGTAAATTGTTGAACAAAGCACGGATAAGTTATGACGAAGATATGGCGAATCATGCAACTCACTGTGCACACAGCTGCCTCCAAGAAACCTTCAAGTTTCAATGTCACTTGGAAGAACGGGCAGTTGGAGCCTAGATTTTGTTGTTTAAAAACGCCTGTGCCAGCACTTAGAAAAACCTACTCACTGTGCACATCCATGAGTGGTGCCGGAAAATTAGGAGGTTAGACACAAGCGGTTTTTGCAAGCCACTAGCTCAAGCCCCTAATTTCAAGTGACCTCCCGGACATACAGCTTCTATGTTATGGATATGAGAAAATGCCAGTGCAAAGCTTTGTATCACACAAAATTGCATTCGTTGCGGCCAAAGGTACCAAAGTGTGAAAAGGAAATTGTTCTATCTTTCTAACAGCCAACTGAAACATAAATTCATCCCGGTACAAGGACCAAGCCTATGACTACTGCCCTTTGGGGCAGTTGCTCTAGAAACCAAGCTAATCAGGATGGCTAGCAGATGCCAGTGCAAGACTGAACTGGTCAACTTGGAAATAAGAATGGGGAAATGACGCGGTTGTCCTCGGTGAAGGCTGGCAATATGGGTCCAGTAATGTTGGCAATGGTAATCAATGAACCTCTCAAGTGGCATATCAGTGAAGAAACAGCCCAGCAATGGTCTGTTTTCACTGATTCAAAAGCAGCCCTCCAAGCGCTACAATCTGCTCGTCATGGGTTCCATGAACAACTTGTTGCCGAAATCCGAGAGCTCCACCACACAGCCACCAACAAAGGGCACGATATTGTTTACCATTGGCTGCAAGGACACAGCGGCATCACAGGCAACCACCATGCGGACGAGACCGCGCGAACAGCTCTCCACGAGGGTGATTGTGTGTCCATCCCCATCACGAGACCCGACGCAGCACTGTTGCGGGACATCCCGCTTGCCGCGTGGAATTCAGGCTAATTCTCGCATTTGCCTTTAAAAACCTTAGACCCAGATCTAAAGCTTTGGCTTCCATCTGGCCTACCGCGATGTGAAGCAACTTTGTTGCGTCGCCTGTGGCTTGGTGTAGCTTTCACCAAGCACTACTCCTTCTTAATAGGTATGTGTGACAGCCCTGCTGTGCCATCTGCGGGTGTGATGAGACTATAGCCCACATTCTTTGTGAATGCCCTGCCTACAGCGCTGAAAGACAGTCTCGCTGCCGTGCACTGGAGAATCTAGACCTGCACCCACTGACGGGTGCAGGTCTAGATTCTCCTCACTACTTTCCCCCCGTGCAGGGTAGCAAACCGATTATTCACTGGTTAACCTCCCTGCCTTTCCTCCTAATCCTCCTGAGAAAACCATCCCACCCATTTCTCTCATGTGTAGTTTGAGAGTTTATAGGTTCTCTTAAAATTTGTTCAGCATATGCCATGGTTTGGTGAACAGTGTTTTCCACAACTCAAGGAAGTTTTGTAAACCGCACTGTTACAAAATGAAGAAAAAACCCTGAGTGCACTTGGTGCTGCATTTTATTTGCTTATTTATGCAATACCCACATTGGCCAACACTGGGGCAGGAACATCACACACAAGCAAAAAACTTGACAGTGTTCCCCACCAAAAGTGCCCATAAAGTGAGTTGGCCGTAATATAGAATTGTGAAGAAAAAGAAGCAAATATTCTTTAAATAAAGCTTTATGGCTGCAGCCTGCTATAGTGGCACGTGGAAATGGGGAAACACGGGAGCGTTATTGTAATCGCGAGGAGCTTTAAAACAATCAATATCAATATACAAGGGGTACAACATCTGGTAGAGGCACTTGGGATTTGGTTGTCATCGCTGTCCATAATAACAAGACAAAAATACATATGTCCCAATAGGCTATATGCATTTTCACCCTGTCCATTGTCTCGACATAGACATTGGATTTGAATGAGGCATAAATACAATCCGAAAGTTTGGTCCCAGAAAACCTGCCCCTTTCAATAGGGGTAAAATTAACATGGCATGACTGTACATTAGATTCAGCAGATGATCATACATGGTACAAAGCTGGAAAACGACTGTACCAAACAAAGGAAGAAAAGTAGATTTCAAAACAGCATTCACTTACATATGCAGGAAACCTGGGAATTAGCAAAAAATAGCACTACGCACACTTCAAAACATCAAACAGGAAATGTAGCAGAGGCGCTTTTTAAACCAGCTTTTAGTCTACTGCCGTGGTTCCGGGAAAGAAGTGGCTGGACCACAAGAATCTCTAAAAAGTGCAGTCAACCAACCCCGTAGAAAGTGCCAAGTCGGCCTCAAAGTGGCAGTTACGTCCTCATGAAATAACTCACGGCAGGAGTGCCGCGCTCTTTTCCTCTACTGATTAATAAGAACGACAAAACATTTGGTTCAAACAGAACACATTACTAAAACCATACTGCACAACCATGTGTCAATGCGTCAACGACCGTATGAGGCAGCACCGCCCTTCGCTGCAGCCAGGCAACACAGCAAATCTTCCAAGACATTGCAACCACTGCAAAGACTGCACCCCTCTGTTCCATAATGTCAACATCATCGGCCGCGGCAAAACACCGATAGAACGAGAAATCTTAGAAGCTTTTAAAATCAAGCAGTTAGGAACTGAATGCGTCAGCGACAGCTCTGTCAGGTTCACGGCAAAAGAATACACTTTCATGAATGGGACATAGGTTGCCACATGTTTCTTCGCTCGCTTAATCAGTTTGTGTTTGCTGTTTTGATAGTGTTCGTGGTGCTCACGTGCATGTGCGCCCTGTTCTGATGTTGGCGAAGTAAAGAATTTTCAGTTGTGTTTCCAGCGTTGTCCTGTGTACTTCTCCTCCTTGTGGTTGCGTCCTTTTCGCTGGTTTTCCTCATACCATGCACCAACTGGCCCAACAAGCTACGCTTCTTCAACGCCCGACAAGGGTGTTCGCCGGTTAAATTTCGCGGTTTTTCTCACCACGAATCGTGCGCATTTTTGTGTACATAATGCATTATCTCTTGAGGGTGAAGTAAGCTTTGTTTCTTGAAGTTTACTTTTTTTGGCACTAGGGCGCAGCACAATGTTCTCAATACTAGAGCCGCCAGAGCGTTCTCACTTGAGCACGGAACGCACGTTGGCGCGGTTCGTTGACAAGCATGGCAACGTTTTCACCGCGTGCGTTTTTCGGTGGTGCATTTAGCGAAAGCGAAGACGACTTCAGTGAGGAAGAGAATTACGTGCCTCCATCAGACAGTGATGACAGTTCTTCCACTGAAGCGAGTGACGATGACGACGGCGGCGGTGGAGACAGCACCTCTGTTGACACACAAAACAGTGCGCGACCACGTGCTGCGGACTGGAAGGTGTACGCGGATAATATGCCCGATTTCACACAATTTCCCTTCACTGTCACGAACCCAGGATCACAAGTAAGCACTTGTAATCTCAACTCTGAGCTGGAATATTTTCAGCTGTTTTTTACAGACGACCTGATGGACAATATTGTGCGCGAAACAAACCGCTATGCGCGTGAAAAGATTTCGAGTGCCGGTGAGCTTCCAAAGGACTCAATTTGGAAGGACTGGGAAGACGTGACCTTGACAGAATTCAAGGCTTTTCTTGGTGTAATCATAGACATGGCCTTGAATCCAAAACCAGAACTGAAGGAGTATTTTAGCCAAGATATTGTCAACAAGATGCCTTTCTTCCCGCACGTTTTCTGCCGGAAAAGATTTCTGCAAATGTTTTGGATGTTGCACGTTGCCCCGTGCCATGATGCCTCTTCAGGTCGGCCGGCAACACGTGGAAGCAAGATCAGGGACGTCGTGCATTACATCGACGCGAAATGCAGAGAGCATTTCAGAGCCGGCCCCAAAATTTGCATCGATGAGAGCACTGTTGGCTTCAAGGGCCGTGTCTCGTTCAAATGCTACAATCCACAGAAGCCAACCAAATGGGGCATGCGTGTTTACGCACTTGCTGACTGCCAAACGGGGTACATTTCGGCAATCGAGCCCTACTACGGCAGCACAACTGACAGTCTCGGCCGTCCCGAGCTGCCCTTCACCTGCAGGATTGTTCTTCACTTGCTCCAGAAAGTGCAGCAAGCTACGCCGGGGAGTGGCTACCACCTCTACACAGACAGATTTTACACTTCTCCAATGCTTGCCGAGGAGTTACTTCTACAGAGAGTACAATTGACTGGTACCGTGATGCCAAATCGCAAGCAAATGCCACAGCAGGTCAAGAAAAAACTGAAAAAGGGCGAAGTGGCAGCTTTCAGAAAAGGACGCTCCTACATGGTGCTTTAGTGGCGAGACAAGCGTCAAGTGACGATGCTCAGTTCTGCCCACAATGTATCTCTCAAAGAAATGACGAGGACACAAGCAGGTGGAAAGAAAGTGACGTTGAAGAAACCAGTGGTCATATGTGACTACACAGAACACATGGGTGCAGTTGACCGTGCGGACCATTACTGCGCCAGCTATGCATTTTGTCGAAAGACAATGAAATGGTGGCGAAAGCTTTTTTTTTTGGCTTTTGGAAGTTTCCACCGTAAATAGCTTTATTTTGAGGCGCACACAGCTGCAGAATCGTGGTGAGAAAGAACAGCGACACCTGCAGTACCGCCGCAACCTCATCCAACAGCTGGTGGGTGACGTGAGGGCTAGAGCCAAAAAGCGCGGCCCGTCTGCGCGGAAGGAGTGCGAGGAAAGGCTAGATGGGACGAGCCATTTCATATACAAGCTGCCAGGCCGAAGCAGCAGGGCCTGTGCAGTTTGTAGCGATAGAAAAACAAGCGGAGGCCGGAGGGAAACTGTGTTTTTCTGTAAAACCTGCAGTAACAACCCTGGCCTGCACCCAGGAGAATGTTTCGAGCGCTATGACACGCTTCCGAAATATCGGTAGAGAAGTTGCCAGCAAAATGCAATAGAAAAAATAAATATCCTTTGAGTTTTTCTTCCACAGTTTGTGTTTTTCTTCGCGGCGCCACAAACTGGCAAAATAGTTTCGGACCAGGACAGCCGGAAAGTGGGTAAAAGATTCGGAAAGTGGGTAAAAGTTTCGGAGTGAGTTGGCCGTAATAATGAATTGTGAAGAAAAAGAAGCAAATATTCTTTAAATAAAGCTTTATGGCTGCAGCCTGCTATAGTGGCACGTGGAAATGGGGAAACACGGGAGCGTTATTGTAATCGCGAGGAGCTTTAAAACAATCAATATCAATATACAAGGGGTACAACATCTGGTAGAGGCACTTGGGATTTGGTTGTCATCGCTGTCCATAATAACAAGACAAAAATACATATGTCCCAATAGGCTATATGCATTTTCACCCTGCCCATTGTCTCGACATAGACATTGGATTTGAATGAGGCATAAATACAATCCAAAAGTTTGGTCCCAGAAAAACTGCCCCTTTCAATGGGGGTAAAATTAACATGGCATGACTGTACATTAGATTCAACAGATGATCATACATGGTACAAAGCTGTTAAGAAACCTATGCGCTATGCAAAAGAAATAATGAGAAAAAAAACATTGCTGGAAAACGACTGTACCAAACAAAGGAAGAAAAGTAGATTTCAAAACAGCATTCACTTACATATGCAGGAAACCTGGGAATTAGCAAAAAATAGCACTACGTACACTTCAAAACATCAAACAGGAAATGTAGCAGAGGCGCTTTTTAAACCAGCTTTTAGTCTACTGCCGTGGTTCCGGGAAAGAAGTGGATGGACCACAAGAATGTCTAAAAAGTGCAGTCAACCAACCCCGTAGAAAGTGCCAAGTCGGCCTCAAAGTGGCAGTTACGTCCTCATGAAATAACTCATGGCAGGAGGTCCGCGCTCTTTTTCTCTACTGATTAATAAGAACGACAAAACATTTGGTTCAAACAGAACACATTACTAAAACCATACTGCACAACCATGTGGCAGCTAAAAACAGAATCTGCATGCTTTTACCCTGCATAAAACCATACTACAAACTGGATATAGCAACTGGCTATCTTTAAGGGGGTTTAATGTCCCAAACTGAGTCGGGTTACGAGGAACGCAGTAGTGAATGGCTCCGTAAATATAAACTCCTTGGGGTTCGTTAACGTGCACTGACATCACACGGTACACAAACCTCTAGAATTTCGCCTCCACCAAAATTCAACCGCAGCAGCTGGGATCGACCCTACGGCTTTTGCG
The DNA here is from genome assembly GCF_052857255.1 of Amblyomma americanum. Taxonomy (NCBI): domain Eukaryota; kingdom Metazoa; phylum Arthropoda; class Arachnida; order Ixodida; family Ixodidae; genus Amblyomma; species Amblyomma americanum. The sequence goes on from NC_135504.1 coordinate 116,176,604, forward strand.
TCAGCAGCCGAGCGCCATAACCACTGAGGCAATGCGGCAGCTTGACTATCCTAAACACTACAGACATTCTGTAGTAAAAAGCAACTAAGAGAAGCTGGATGAGGTTGAAATTCAAGCAAGACTTAAATGCGCTGTGAAACACCTTCCGAGGAGAGCACATCAACTCTCTCAATCACTGCATTTGCTTGTCATGAACATCCGAGCCAAATAATACACCTCTACACCTGCAGAGAACCCACAATCACGCGCCAAAGTTGGCCAGCACTTCCCGGAGACTTACATGCTCGCGCCCTTCTCCATCGCTCACAAATGCGTATATAAGTTGAGAGATGGCTACTGGTTGCATTCTTTCAGACGTCGGGCAGCTACTATGGCCACGGCCAGTAAGCCGCGTAGCTCTGGTGGGTCAGGAAGCTTTGCACCCCGGAGGTGGGGCCGGCAGAGGAGCGCCGACCTTCCAGCGTGCAAAGTGTGATGAGAGGAGAGAATTCAAATTTTGACTGCAGAGAGCTCAGCCGCTACAAAGCGCGTTAAAAAAATTCTTGCTACACAATATTCGTGAACTGGCATGCTTTAACGTCCCAGGCATATTGTAACTTTACTAGAGCCCCTTTCAGAGCTCATATAAGAGGTTACAAATTTTTCACCTGCTGCGATGGCTCAGGGGCTATGGTACTAGCCTCTTGGCTGTGGCAGCTGCATTCGTTAGGGGGCAAATAGCAGACTCCTGTGTTCTATGCGATGTCAGTGCACATTAAAGAACACCGTCTGGCATTATATCGACTTCATCTGGCTCCTTATTTGTATACCCCCCCACTTCATCCCTTCTCTCAGGCGACTTGGCCATAGTTGCAGTGCTTTCATTTTTCAGATTATGTCCCCCTGCCCCAACTCCAACATCACCCTCCTCACAGTTCCCCCTTTACTGCTTTTATCTGCAGCTCCAAAAGGATCTTTTTCGACCGTTTCAAGTCATTCTTAAGCTTAAGATTTTCCATCTCGAGCTGATGGACTGCCGCTCGCTTTGCGAGCTTGTCGCGGTGGTCTGCTCGTAAGAGTCTCATCCGCAGCCTGTGCTCTTTACACTTTTGTGCCCTCTCGGCAGAAATATCGTTAAGGCGAGCTGCTAGCTCTTGCTCGACCAGCGACTGCCTATGCATGCCCGCAGTGCGGCTGGTACCTGCTGCGCTTTCTGCAGAGGCAGCAGGAAGCACTGAGGGTGAGGGTGCTGCGGCTGCCGGTGTTGCCGGAACAAAAAAACCGCTTGGCGCAGAGGGCACAGCAGGCGACTGCCTCTGTGAGCTCATGCGGCTGGTACCTGCTGCCCTTGCTGTAGAGGCAGCAGGAAGCACCGAGGGTGCTGCGGTTGCCGTTGTGGCTGATGTTAAGGAGGCTGCCATGGCCACTGGCTCCTCTTCCATTTGCTCATCTTGCTGCGGGCTACCCTCTTCATAGTGCCAGGACCACAGCGGGTCCTCTGCATCACCTAATGCGGAGGAAGTGCTTACTATTAGACCTTGAAATGAGGGCAAATCCAATGCAATGTCGCTTTAGATCAAAAAACACTTCAATCTTTGCTAGTACTGAGGCTACCTTAGCCTTTGAATGGTTTACAATGAAGTGGGTACTTTAAACGCATTCTGCGCTATTTTGTACGCTTGTATTCGTTGCTTTCAATGTCCTTCAGGTGACATTTTACCATTTTTGGTCGTGCAGTAACTCAATCAATGCTTCCGTTAGAGTTCGTTTATGTAACAAAACAGGAGGCATAAAACATGCACTTAGCCTGCTTCGAAGGGAAACATTTCCGGAATACATTCGTCACATACACTGCCAATCATGCTCCTTGGATGACCACCTTAGAAAATATGTTCGGCCAGTGCATTCGCACCTCTTAGCTGTAGCTTTGATAACACTGGTCACACAGGCCAATATTTTTATGACAGGTCAAGACAACACAGATGGCACAGAAAATTGGACATGGCTACAGCTGTTATGCACACTTTTAATGACAGAAGAGCTCATATGCTCAGAAAAAAAAACAAAATAATAAGCACAGAAGCAGCCTACAACAGCAAAAATGGTCAGACACAAGCGCCAGGCAGGGATGCTGCAATTCATTTTGCTGGAGTGTTTCATCTAATCCTCTAGGCATAAAAACAGAAAAGCAGTACATACACAGAATATGTATTCCAAGAAAAATAATCTCATATATATTTTTTGGAGCTTGCAGTACAATATATATATATATATATATATATATATATATATATATATATATATATATATATATATATATATATATATATATATATATATATATATATATACATATAAAATAAGTCATACCACTGGCTCCTGGAATAGAACCATCTTGAGTGCGCGAAAGCAGGGCGGCCACCGATGGTGTGGGTTGGGACTCGCCGCCTGGGTCTGCTTGGTGGCGATCACTGTCGAAGGGGTTCGCCAAGCGAACCCCCATGCGGGATGCGACACTGCCAACTCTTTGCAGGTCTTCAGTGAGCTGGCTGGGGGCCGCTGAGCCGCCGCCTAGGTATTCACAGAAAGCGCTGTTACAACCACTGGAAAAATCCCTCGATGAATATTCACAAACACTAAGCACATTCGACATGAACGCCAAAGTATCTTTCAGAATTTAAGCGCTACGAAGCAACGAAAACATGCATGTTTATCCGCGCAAGCTGGAGCCTTTTTCTCTGACAGAAGCACGATATTTGCATTTATTTAGTAATACTCTCCGGGTGAAACAACCTTAAACATGCTGACTCCAAACTGCGGGTGCGTGAAAGCTAGATACTAACTGTGGCGGTGAAAACGCACAGCAAGAAAATTGGCAGCACAAGTTCCAGCACCTCACAGTTCACAATTGGTAGCGAGGTGCTGGAAGTGGCAGAGGAACAGGTCACTTAGGGCAACTAGTGACAGCTGATCCGAATCATCAACGGAAATAATAGAAGGATAAGAATGGAATGGAGTGCATATGGCAGGTTTTCTTAGATCATGAATGTCAGTGTACCACTGTTCCTCAAGAGAAAAGTGGAGGCTAACGAAAAGGGTTCAGCTTAAGTTAAGGACAACACAGCGAGCGACGGAAAGCAAAATGGTAGGTGTAACGTCAAAAGACCAGAAGCAGGCAGAGTGGGCAACTTCTTTTCAATTTTAGGGCGTTATTAATGTACAGCACAGTGGAGCTGGGCTCACTGGCTTCATAGACAGTCTTTAAAATGCTTAATTTAAGTAACCAAAATCCATCATGTCCCAACAGAAACTGAGCTTTGTTCATGACCATGATTACTAGCATTGAAATAGTATGGATAAACTTTTTTTAAATGCAGTCGATCACTCCTTATGTGCTGAGATATATATATAGCTGAGGTCAAATTATGAAAAAGGAAATTCGATCAATACCAACGAACGGGAATCGAACCCGCGGCTGCGCGAACAGATCTTTAACGGCTGTTGGGCGAGACCACTACGCTACCGTCGGAGCGAACACACCTCTTGTTAAACTGCTCCACATTCTCGCGCCGTGAATTAGCGTCGTCTTCGACTTTTATTTGCTCCGTCCCGCGGCACTGCCTGCTCACCGTCGTCTTCTACGTAGCACAAATTCATGCTTTCGCTCAGATTCGAATGTCGTTAACATTCTCTGTATTTTTTTATTTATTTTTTTTTTGAGGGGCGGAGGGGGAATCTAGTCATAAAATGCAGGCAGCAAGCAATCGGAACAGTTCTGTAATCTGGGAGAGAACCTCTGAATTCGTCAGCAAAAAAGAATCAAAGATGAAAGAAAACATGACTTACCGGTCTTAAATATCTCCCGGTTGTCGTCCGCTTTCGCCTTTCGCCACTTATTTTTCCAGTTCTCCCAGCATTTCTTCAGCTGGAGCCATGTCCGTGGCCTCACGTTGTGACTGGAGTTGAACTGGGTTTCTATAAGCTCCCACTCTTTCCTTTTCCGTGCAACTGACACTGCATCAGTTCTCTTGTTCCCTAGTACGGCCTTGTGCTTGTCGACGAGGTCGAGGAGAAGATCTCGCTCTACTCTGGAGAAGTTAATTTTGCCCTTCTCCGTTTTCTCCATCACGCGCGCGTCGCAACACAGCACCAAAGAATAACGCAGTACAGAAAACAAAACACACTACAAGTGACTACACACTATCAATAAATATAATACCAAAAATATATACGATACAAGCAGTGAATTTACAATTAAAATGCGCGATAACAATATAAAGCAGAGACAAAGAGCTGGCGATGCTGGCGATGATGCAACCGATGGACGCGCGCGAGCGGAAAGACTACGACGTCGACAGGAGCAGTACTACGCGCGCTACTATAGTGACGTCTTTGTTTGTGGCCAGACAAGTAATATTAGTTCTCCAAAGCTAGGCGAAAAAAACTTTTTGTTGTTGTTAAAACGTTAGTTGAGACTTGTACTATGTATTAGCAGCGCTGTTTTGGCGCTTCTGTTCTTTATTTGTTCATGAATTTATTAGATATACAGAAATGTTTGCTTAGCCTCGTTCCCATGGCGCCTACTTACATCTAAAAGCGCTACTTTCATAAGTGCTGCTTAAGTGCCGTTTTTGAAACTTCCTTCGCCACTCATACTTTACTCAGAACTTAAGTCACGAACTTAAGTCACACCTTAAGTGTCGTTCTTGAATACGGCGGTTAATGCGGTGAAGTTTCAAAGCAGTGTGCAGAAGCCGGTAACTATTGAGTTCATTTGTGTTACTTACTATTGTCGACAAGGTTCACCATTTGCATTTTTTTTTGCGCCAATGCTTCTAGTTTCCTGCATTCCGCTTCCACTAACAGGCAGAGTATATAGCACCGAAGTAGTCTCGCTTTGTTGCTTGAAAAAAAAAAGTTTGAAAGAGTCTAAACGAACGTAATGGTCGCTGGCTTTAACAGCCTCTGAGCTCAACGAAAATTCATCATCATCATCAGCCTTAATACACCCACTGCAGGGCAAAGGCCTCTCCCATGTCTCTCCAATTAACCCTATCCTTTGCCAGCTGCATCCACCCTTTGCTTGCAAACTTCTTAATCTCATCCGCTCACCTAACCTTCTGCCGCCCCCTGCTACGCTTACTTTCTCTTGGAATCTACTCCGTTACCCTTAAGGACCAGCGGTTATCTTGCCTTCGCATTACATGCCCTGCCCAAGCCCATTCCTTTCTCTTGATTTCGACTAGGATGTCATTAACCCGTGTTTGTTCCCTCACCCACTCTGCCCGCTTCCGATCTCTTAACGTTACACCTATCATTTTTCTTTCCATGGCTCGCTGCGTTGTCCTTAACTTAAGCTGAACTCTTCGTTAGCCTCCACGTTTCTGCCCCGTAGGTGAGTACGGGTAAGATTATGCTGTTGTACACTTTCCTCTTGAGGGATATTGGTAAACTGCCACTCATGATCTGCGAGCATTTGCCATATGAGCTCCACCCCATTCTTATCTTAGTTATCTCCCTCTCATGATCCGGATCAGCTGTCACTACCTGCCCTAAGTAGACGTATTCCGTGACAATTTCTAGGCTCTCGCTACCAATTGTGAACTGTTGTTTCCTTGCTAGGCTGTTGAACATTACCTTGGTTTTCTGCATGTTAATTTTTAGACCCATCGATCTGCTCTGCCTGTCTAACTCATTGATCATGATTTGCATTTCACCTCCTGAGTGACTCAGCAAGGCAATGTCATCAGCAAATCGCAGATTATTTAGGTATTCTCCATTTATTCTTATTCCCAATTGTTCCCAATTCAGGCCTCGAAATACCTCCTGTAAACATGCGGTGAACAGCATTGGCGTGATCGTGTCTCCTTGCCTGACGCCATTCCTTATTAGAATTTTATTGCTCACTTCATGGAGGACTATAGTAGCTGTGCAGTTGCATATATATCTTCCAGTATTTTGACATAAGGCTCTTCTACCCCCTGATTATGCAATCTCTGTATGACTGCTGAGGTTTCCACTGAGTCGAATGCTTTCTCGTAATCAATGAAAGCTATATATACAGGTTGGTTATATTCTGCGCATTTCTCTATCATCTGATTGATAGTGTGAATATGATCTATTGTGGAATATTTATTTATTTATTTCCTCAAAGGTCTCGGTTGGGACATTACATGAGGGATGATGCCTGCCTGCCTGATCATTTGGTTGATTAAAGTCTAACGTTGCCCTGACTCTATTAGCGATTACCTTAGTAAATGCTTTGTAGGCAACGGATGGTAAGCTGATCGGCCTGTAATTTTTCAAATCCTTGGCGTCTCCTTTCTTGTGAATTAAGATAATGTTTGCATTATTCCAAGGTTCTGGTACAGTCGAGGTCATAAGGCATTGCGTATACAGGGTGGCTAGTTTTTCTAGCACGATGTCCCCTCCATCCTTCAACAGATCTGCTGTTACCTGATCCTCCCTAGCTGCTTTTACCCTTTTCATTGCTTCTAAGGCTTTCTTTACTTCATCTTTCGTTACTGGCGGGATGACGCATTCCTGTGCACTGCTGTCTTTCTCATTAACACTCTGATTACATTGGATACTGTACAGGTCTCTGTAGAACTCTTCGGCTACGTTAACTATCTTATCCATATTGCTAATGGCATTGTCCTGCTTGTCTCTTAATGCATACATCTGGTTTTTACCTATGCCTAGTTTCCTCTTCACTGTTTTTAGGCTACCTCCGTTCTTTATAGCTTGCTCGATTCTCTCCATATTAAACTTCCTTATGTCGGCTACCTTGCGCTTGTTTATTAACTTTTCTAGCTCCGTTAGTTCTATTCTATCGGTAGGGTCAGATGCCCTCATGTTTTGGCGCTTCTTAATCAGATCTTTCGTCGCCTGAGATAGCTTCCCGGTATCTTTTCGAACTGTCCTACCGCCTACTTCTACTGCGCACTCTGTAATTATTGATGTCAGATTATCGTGCATTGAATGAACATCAAGATCATCTTCCTCAGTTAAAGCCGAATATCTGTTTTGCAGCGCTATCCTAAACTCCTGTGCTTTCCCTCTTACGGCTAACTCGTTATTGGTCTTCTTCTTCACTAGCTTCTTCCGTTCCATCTTCAAGTCTAAGCTAATTCGAGACCTTACCATTCTGTGCTCACTAGAACGCACCTTTCCGAGGACGGCCACATCCTGAATGATGCCAGGTTTAGCGCATAGAATGAAGTCGATTTCATTTTTAATCTCACCATTTGGGCTCTTCCAGGTCCACTTCCTGTTCTCTCGTTTGCGGAAGAAGGGATTCATGATCCGTAAATTATTTCTATCCGCGAATTCGACTAATAACTCTCCCCTGCTATTTATAGAGCCTATCCCATAGTCACCTACCGCGTGGGCGTCAGCCTGCTTCTTGCCCACCTTCGCATCGAAGTCGCCCATCAGTACAGTGTACTGCGATTTTACTTTATTCATTGCCGACTCTACGTCCTCATAGAAACTTTCAGCGGTCTGGTCATCATGGCTAGATTTGGGTGCGTAGGCCTGCTCCTATTCAGCCTAATTACTATAGCTGCTACCCTCTCGTTGTTGCCAGCTATATCCTTATTAATGAGGAATCCCACACCTAGTTCTCGTCTATCCTCTAACCCGCGATAGCACAGTATGTGTCCGTCCTTTAGTGCTGTATGCGCCTCACCTGTCCTCCGAACTTTGCTAAGCCCTATCACATCCCATTTAATTCCCGCTAGTTCTTCAAACAGCACTGCTAGGCTAGCCTCACTAGCTAAACTTCTAGCGTTAAGCGCTGCCAGGTTCAGATTCCAATGGCGTCCTGTCCGGAGCCAGAGATTCTTAGCACCCTCCGCTGCGTCACAGGTCTGACCGCCGGCGTGGTCAGTTGCTCTGCAGCCGCTGGGGACTGAGGGCCGAGGGTTAATTGGTTTGATCATAGAAAGTTGTGGCCAAGTACTACACCAGGGTGGCCAAATCCTGCTCTGGTGAGAGAGTGCGTTGTCGGTTCTGGTCACCGAGATCAGGCCGCACTCAAGGTCTGGTTGTGCAATTCCATCGACACGCGGATTTTTTTTTTTTAAACCCGGTGGAGAATTGCGCCGCACCAGGATTTGAACCCTGGTCCTCTTGCACGCGAGGCGGATGTTCTACCTCTACGCCATCGCTGCACTGAAACACCTGGTATGCATGGCATAAGAAGTACACCATGGAAGCCCGCGTTGCAATGCCCATTTTTATTAGTCCATTTACTGCAAACTTCCGGACAAAAGGAAAGGATGACGAATAACAGTCAGACTCTTTACAAGTGGGCTTCAAGACACCTTAACATTTTGAAATGGCGGCGAAAACTACGGTTATGTCCACCTGGATAGCCGGTGCACGGCACTGCCAAATTCAAGAGAAGCGAGTTTGAAGCAGTTTGGCGTAATTTGCCCCGTTTTTATAAGGATGGAGCAGTTAATTTGGTTGGCACAGTTGGTCACTGAATGTAGAGAATGACGAATCCCGCATAATATGAGCATATAGGCAGAACCTAGGCAAAAGACAAAGTGCAGGGATCTCTAATGCTATTGCATTGTACTACGTACCCTTAAGCGTATGTCGAACATTATGTGATGGAATACAGACGTGGTGACCACACATCCGGGTCACAAGAGTGATATAACTAGAAGAATGAGAATGGGGTGGAGCGCATTTGGCAGATTCTCTCAGGTCACAAGAGGCAGCTTACCGGTGTCCCTCAAGAGAAATGTATACAACAGCTGCATTTTATCGGTACTCCACTAATGGGCAGAGACGTGGAGGCTAGGGTTCGACTTAAATTGAGGGCAACAAAGGAAGCTTTCGCTGGGTTGCTTTCACTATTGGCGAATTTCAGTTTTCTACCTTAATGGTCGTGCAACCTCCATGACTCGCAAATTCACACTTGGGAGTTGCAGAGGTTACGCTATCATTTTGGCCGAAAAGCAACAATCACAGGTCAGTCTCACGCTCTTCGGTAATCTAGCCTTGCGACCATGTTCAGGTGGATGCATGCCCTTCGCGACTCCGGTGCAGCCCTCAGCTTCACAAGTTCGGATGCACATGCACTGAACGCTGCCCGCCTCTTTAGTTTTGAAGACAGATAAGGCCTTCCGATAAGTTAAGGCTGTAGTGCCACCATTTAAGCTCGCGCAAGGAAGAAAAAGCGATGGGGCTCGCGCAGGGAAGAATGATTGCGACTTTTGAGCCAGACACTGCTGCTGCCGCTCCGCTGATCGCTGCATTGGCAAGTCCTCTAATAAATGTGGCCGAACAGAATTAAGCTGTTGGCTGTTGCCTTCCGAAAAAAAAGCAAAACATGATGACTGGTTTGGTTTAGTTTATGGGGTTTAACATCCCAAAGGGCTATGAGGGACTTCCTAGTGGAGGGCTCTGGAAAATTTCAACCGCTTGGTGTTTTTTAACGTGTACTGACATTGCACAGTACATGGGCCTCTAGCATTTCACCTCCATTGAAACGCAACCGCTGCAGCTGGGATCAAACCCAGGTCTTTCTTGTCAGTAGCCAAGCACTATATCTACTGAGCCAACGCAGCGGCTCAAAACATAACTGAATATTTTAGAACAATAAAATAGGGTAATCTCACTACCCAACTGCTTCCTGATTTTAGTATACTGCGTATTGTGATCACGTTCATTAGTTTGAACTTTGGTTAATTCGAACTGTGTCGGCACCCTTTGGAATTCAAATTAACAAGCTTTTAGTGTAATCGTATCAAAGTTTAATCACCAAGTTTCTTTGCTGAGTAGTAAACATTTTCTGTTTTTCTCCCTGATGTCTATGAGCATTTGGTAAGAACCAAAGTGTCACATTTAAGGGACACTGAGAACACCTCCATCCAAATTTTCTCGGCAGTAAAAATCAATTATACGCCACTTTCTCACCACGCTGATATTTGTCTGGCAGCAAAGATTGCATTTAGTGCCGAGAACGTTTAGTGACGAAAATTACATCACCTCTTTTCTCACGATTCGACTCTAGAAACTTTGAATAAGGGAGCTCAATTTGCACTCCTAACTCATTTCCCAGGATAATGGTAGACAGCGGCCACAGCTGGGAAAACTTCAAGAGGTGTGTTAAACCACCTCGGAGACTCAAAGTGCGTCTTGGAAAACTTCTCAGCGGCACAAAGAAGTATTTACGCGAGAAGGGCGTTAAGATCAGAAACGTGTTTAGCGGTCGTGCTAACAGGTCTTTTCCTGCGTTAATTTAGCATGTCAATATTACGGTTCACAATGCGTTTCTTACTGGTCGTGCTCAGCGAGACAGTATCACCTGACAGGTTAAGCAGCATTTCCGGTCTTGACTATTAGGAGTTTAGGAGTGGCAATGAACTGAATTCTAATGATCAAATTTGAAAACTGGTGGTTTGCCGTCTATTAAGATAAATTTCGAACTGAAGCGCTAAAAAATAGCCTTCTAAAAATTTGCTACTGCCATTCTCAGTACGACATTGAGGATCCGCTGTGCAACGTTAGGACTGCCGATGATGGACACTCTCTCTCTCGCCCCGCCAACACCACCGCAATATTTCGGGTACACAAACTACACGCCTTCGCTGCGTGCCTGAATAGGACAACTTTTTTCTCTCAAGTGCCGAGCTACGCTTAGGAGGGCGTCCCGAAACGCCCTGGCACTTTGCTGACAAAAACACGTGCTCGAACACACGTGACGTCTCTGCTGCCCAAGGATGATCGCACTAGTGAGGCGTTCTTTAGGAGCACGTGTCAGTCATTATCCTAACGAGGTAGATCGCGCTTTCCTTTTTAGGGAACGGTTGTGGCGTGTTCAAGACGAGATGGCGGGCATATTTCTTTGGAAAAGAGCCGACGCACTCAAGCCTCCGTCCGCGGAGTCAGACAAGTGCCCTCCTGAATAACGTGGCTCTCGAGAGCTCGCAGCGTTGAAGGAATTCCAAGAGCGGGAGGCTCGGTCTAGAGTTGAAGTGCTAGCGTATTGCTGGTGGCAAAGATGATTTTGATGTCGGGTTCAGCATGTATGCTTTTACTCCCAAGAAACGCTTTCCATTTTATACGGCAATGGGCATAAATCTAAGTAAAAATGTAATGAACACAACCGCGCATAATTCATATGAAAATCTTCCTCTTTTTTACAATGTTGCCTCGTACTCTAGAGAAAATGCGCATGTTCCAGATGTTTCAGAGAAGATTTCAAGCAATTTTAAAAAACAAGCTTTTGAGGGTAAAAATACGGCTATTGATCCGGAGTTCCCGGGTTCGAACCCGACCGCGGCGGCTGCATTTTTAAGGAGGCAAAACGCTAAGGCGCCCGTGTGCTGTGCGATGTCAGTGCAAGTTGAAGATCAGATCCCCAGGTGGTCGAATTTATTATGGCGCCCTCCACAACGGCACCTCTTTCTTCCTTTCTTCTTTCACTTCCTCCTTTACCCCTTCACTTACGGCGCGGTTTAGGGGTCTAACGATATATGAGACAGGTACTGCGTCATTTCCTTTCGCCAAAAACCAATTGTTGTTATTATTCTTATTATAAAAATATGGAATTTTGCGGTATAGTATTGTCACTGTTGGCAGACAGAATTTTTTTAGGTAGTAAGCTGGTTAAATATATTCTGATAATTAACTTTCTAGCTATCACAGCTAGGCAACTAGTTGCAATTAGAGATTTGTAGCCAGTCGTGAACAATAGTCATATCAGTTTTAGAATTTCAAAAACACGACTATCCTCGGCGCTGTGGTTTGACAAAATTTCGCTGCATCATGCCAAAATACAAGCGGTTTCGAAAATTATGCAGCAAAGCAAACTCTGCAAGACACGTAACTGGAAAAATGAGCTAAAATTTGTCGAGCCACAATGGCAAGAGCAATCGCGGTTTTTAAATTGTAAAAACCTGATCTGGCTATTATTAACGAGCGGCTACAATTCTCTAAACGGACATAGGCACCTAACTCTAACAGCTAAAAAGCTAATCATTGAAAATTAGTTAACCTGCTCCCTACTAAACGATGCACAGGTTTTCTGGTGTGTGCTAACTCTTTTAGTACCATGCAAAAAAATCCGTATTTTTACCTCAAAAACCCCAGTTTTTGAGAATTACTAGTCTTTCCTGAAACACCTGGTGTTATTTTCAGTGTAACTGCAATGCTACCTAAAGGTTAATAAAAATGTAACTCTCGTAACAGCTGCTTAGAAAAACTTGTATTTACTTCAACTAGCCTTATGCTGCGGTTTTCCAGTGCGGACATACAAGGATTCCTGCTGCACGTTACAGTCCTGAGCGCCCCCGTGACTCAAACTTTCATCCGGGGAACTGCTTTGTATGGCCGCACTAGCGTGGGTGCCTGCCTGCTTTTTTTCCTCCTTCAATTTTGAGTCCCCGTCGTGCACAAAAGCAGAATTTGTGAATGCCTTTTGTGGCGCGTATTGTTTAAATTTTCAGTTCAGGTGATAGCCCTCAGAGTATAATATGCGCTAGCCCTCAGAGTATAATATGCGCAATTATAATTTTTTTTTTCTCACAATTGAGGGAAGTGATGAAAAAGCTGCGAATAAAAATTTAAAGTAATCTTTTCTCAAGTCATACGAAGGCCCTCAGGTCGCCATGTGGTATAGTCCGATATCATCACCGCGATGTACCCATCCGCAATACACAAGTAAAAATTTTCGAGCTGTGATCTACACGTGAGCGGAAGTGGTGACAGTGTACTCGACGTTTGTAGCCTAAAGATACGATACGTCATTTCGTTTCTTCTACACAATGACCCGTCACATACATACGATAGTACTTATTAGACCACGAAGCGTTTTTTGTATGGCGCACTGAAAAAGTAGTTCAGCAGCGCTGTCCTAATGTACAAAGCTGTTAAGTGACTTGCGCTGCAACACGACGGCCGTTATTTTAAAATCTTGAAAAAAACTTTTTTTGCGCTCCTAATCACTCTTCATTAATAAAAATGGCAGTGGCCTAATTTGGCTAACCCTTGAATTCAGGTAAATGGAAGGACGCTTGCTAAGCGTCTGAGGCTCGTCTATGGCAGCTCCGCTACAAGCTCGCGACAACTGTTCTATATATACCCACAAGACCACGTGGCTATGAAGTGGTATCACATGGTCTTAGGACACCCCCATCGGATGTCATCACCTGGCTTCACATCACCCCCATTGGATGTTATTAAAGTCAAAGGTCAACCCAAAGGTCACCCAATGTTAAAGACAATTAAGAAGTCAACTCAAGGTCAAAGGTCAAAGATCAACTAAATATCATGGCTCCAGGTCAACGGTATAGGGTTCAGTACTATAAGTGCGCCATATATGGTCGTACGCGGCTAACGTGGTTGGGCTGTAGGTCGTTCATGGTCATTAGAGAGTTTTAGTTTCACGTACGTACAGAGTTCACGTACGCAAACGTGAGAAGTCTACGTAGCATACGCGCATGTCGTTTCAAAGCCTTTTAGTTGCACGTACGCGACCGACGACGCGCGTTCTTCCTAGCGCCATCTACTGACAGATGAAGACACTGCTTTAGCTACTCTAAGACAATACGAGTCAAAGCCAAGCCAGTCGAACTGTGTCGGAGCTATGATTCATAGCGCAGCAACAAAACAGGGGACAAACACAAGCGCTTAACTTCCACTACAGCTTTATTTAGTGCACACTGAATTTATACATGAAGAAAAGAATGATACCAGTCAGATTAGACAAGGTACTTTGTGAGCAAAGCTTAAAAATCACATGCAATACATTTCACCGGTTGGCATACTGCTCCGTGGCTAAAAATGCCGTATCTTTCTTTGTCAGCGACAATGACGGACTGCTGACGCAGCTTTCAGGTCCGTCAGCAGTCCGTTGTAGCCTTCTGGAGTGATGTCTCAATGCCCAGCGAAGGGCTGGACACTTTTGTTTTCTTAAATTTCAGGCGACTCCTTGGCGAAAAAACAAACAGGACACCAAGAAACGCGGTTCATTTCTTCTTCAAAACGCTTTCATTTGTTACATTAAGGACGGGCTTCAATAAACAAAAATAGAATAGTAAGAAACATCTTTTCCACCAAAAAAAGCATTTCGAAAATTTTCTAAATGCAGTCCGCCTCGAAATCGCTGGTCGGGTAATAAGAAACCAGTTTATTGAAGCAACACATAATCTACGGCGTCTCCTATGAGCATCCTACGAGCGTGTATGGAAAAAGCTATGTTCGTCTACCGCCTTTTACGATCGTCTATACACGCGAAAAGCGGTTATTATTTCCGGGTATTGAAAAATCTTTTCCATTAGAGCTATTGCTGCGGAACCATGGAAATGTTTTTAGCTGTCTATTAAAAACTACATCCGCCTGAATATACAGCTATGGATTGCCATAGGAAAGGTTTACAGCTATTTGGGCCAGTTACCTGTAGCCGACCATTAAAATGATACACAGCCTTTACCGCACTGCGAACTCGCCTTTCTACGAAAGAAATCCAATGTGAAGCGTAACCACAAATATAAAAATGGCCTGCTAGAAGGCATTTTGTAAGAGTTTGCCGAATAGTGGAGACCATGCCTCAGTCTTCAATCACAGCTGCAAATGAAAGGTTGTATAATTTTTGCGTCGAATAAATGCGCATACTGGTTCGCAATGTTAAAATTCTGGCTGTACGATATCCTTATGTTGCCTATCTTATCTACTTGATCACACAGACCCATCCTGCTTTCTCAGCTAACTCCCTTCATTCCATCCACATTTTTAACATTCACTATTCTAATATGATTTACGCACTGTCCGAATGTTTTAATTTATTACGGAGTTCAAAATGTACTCTTCCGAGTTCCTGTCAGCTCCACCTTTTCTAAGCGTGTTTTCGTGAATAAAGGCCGTTTAGTCTGTGCGCGGTATTTATGTGTGTAGGCAGTCACGTTTTCAGAACAAGACACTTGGAACAACACAGAAGTCGGAATGGTTCACCTTGAAGGCAACGCAACCTATGGAGCTGTCATGAACGATGACAGCCGCAACCGGGGCTATATTTTTTGATTTTTCGGTAAGTGTCTTGGTTTTTAGTTTCTCTTTGATGGGTCACGACTTTCCGTTGACGTGGGAAGCACCGATCGGCGCTGACGCATGGTTTCTGATTACTGATTCATGCTATTTACGTGCTCCTGTGTAGTTTTGTTTTGGACTTTATTTATTGGTGACTTTGGTTGATATTCAGCGAAAATTTTCACAAATCTGGTTTTGCAGCTTGAAACGCTTTATTACAAGCACTTGTTGTTTTTTTGTCTTTCTTGAAATGCCCTTTATGTTCGTCACTATTTTCGTAAACACTATGAAAAGTGAACGGGTAGTCGAAAACACTTTGTATGAAACAAAGTATTTTTTCGTTTACTTCCACTATTTTGTCATGTGTATTGCCACCCCTTGTGCAGTACTTACGTGTTCTGGCAAATGAAAATGGAAATTAGCTTTGGGGCAGATATTGCTGAGTAACTGTGTCCTTCTGGTGGCCACCTGAACCGTGCCGCCAAGAAAAGAGCGAAGGAGGCTGTAAAAGAAGTAAAAAATTCGTTGGAGGCAATTAGATATCTTTTAACTGCGGGAAGGCGGAAACCGCTTGCAATTTTGCGCAAATTATAGATCTTTCGGTTATCTTAAGGTCATCCCGTGACATCAAAATGTCACCTGACATAGGTGGCGATGTAACGGACGGACGGTCACCGCGAGTATGAGCCATTACAGTCTATCGCCTTTATAAAGACGCTGTATACTGGCGGGCGCCGGCATAATTTCTAGTACTGGAGTCTAAAGTGCACCATGCGGTCGTATTTTGTGTCTGGCCTCCGTCGAAAAAAGGCCTGATCACTGAACCGCCACGGCACGTGTCTGTGGAAGAGCAGCCTGCCTTTGTGTGCTGCGTAAACATTCATTCAAAAGTAAAGCCACCATTCTAAACATCCGAAAGTCTTCGATCAGGGTGTCATTGGTGAGGATGGCACTTTTTACACTGACGCCAATAAGACGTGTGTTCGGTAGCCGAGTTATGACGTCTCTCGTCTAAACATAATGTTCGTTACTAACTGAAATTAAGCCGTATGAGGCGTGATAAGCGTTAAAACATGTTTGTAGTCAGCTAATTGAAAAGAACCTACTTTATTCCGCATAGATTATCCCCTAAGTTTTTTGTGCTGACGTCAGCTTTGTGCGCTTAAAAACGAGGTTCTCTTAAAGAAAACATTTACGGTGAATATAGGGACAAGACGATTTTTAAGAAATTTCTTCGAGAACAAAACACGGAAATACTCGGAAGCAAAGGGTACTGAAAAGTGTGTTGCACTGGACCGCTTACTAGCCACAATGAAATCAGTAGTAATATTTAGTGCGTCTTCACTTCTCCTTAAAATAATGTTGCCTTTGCTTCACCTCTATGCTTTTAGAGGGAAGGCAAGAAAAGCTTACGAAAGGTAACTTTTCAAAATGCGGCCCCTGAGATCCTCTTACGGCTGACAAAATCAATTCGACTTTTAAGCACTTCTGCCGAAGTTTCCTGCTGACTTCGCATCGAGTCTCGCTTTTTAACCCCGGCCTTTCTTTCCTTGCAGTCCTTGCAGCCTTCGCTGAAGATGACCCCAGGTTTGCAAATATCTATGTTACAGCTCCTTCTCCCTCCATACCTCGCTCCACAGGAAGTGTGAAAAAGTAGCCAGGCTACTAAACAGTCGCTGTCACAGGACGAACTTAAAGGAGTAAAAGAAATTTAAATAAGCATGAGAAGATAGAACGAGCTGAACGCATAAAAAAAGAAGAAAGAAAAAACAGCGCCATTCTAACGAAATACATACAGGCCTTGTCAGAAAGCTTCACTGCCACCGAGGCACCGTATTTGTGCTGACGCGCCCTTCAATTAGAACGACGAGATATTCTTGGCAGAATGATGACAGCGCAGATATACGGGAAGACAGAGATATTCTGCGAGTATATCCGTCATAAAAGCACACATATAGGCGCAAAAGATCGCACTCTCTACAAGGAGGTATATATGGGGTTATAGAGCGGGCTGACTCCTACTGTATGCTTGTGCAAAGATAAAATATTCCATGACTGGGGGTGACGTATCACCCGCTTATCTGCTTTCTGATGACTTAGCGCTAACGGTACCAGAAATATAAATATAGGCGAGATATTTTTCCGTCAAACAGCTTGTCCGGAACTTTCGAGATGAAAAACTGCGCTGTCATGATGCCGCTTCGCACCGTAGAGAACGCTTGTCTCGCACATTTCCCGATGTAAAAAAAAACTAATTAATAGCTTAGTTCTCAAACCACATAATGCGCCTGAGAGTGATTTGTCGTAGATACCACTTAGATGTCTTAGATATCACTCCAGGCCCCGTGTTTTTTTTTATAAAAACTGCCTCCGTTTCTTCGTTTCAATGTACTTAAGGCGTGGCTAAGCAGTTAAATAACAGTGCATGCAGCTTTAACATGGGGAAAAGTTTTATAACGTGCGCACAATGCTTTATTTTTGCACTGCTTGCAAGGAACACGCACTAACCTTCTGAAGCGTGTACTGAATACCTCCAACCACAATTAGTTGTACACCGCACAGTTTAAATTTAAAAAGTTCGGCACACCTGTGTTCATTACCTCTCCTCTGTCCAGATGTTCAGAACTTTCATATTTCTCCTGAACATGCAAATTTATTATAAGTGTTTCGCACCATTGACTATACAATGCTGTGCAAACAATTCTACGAGCGTGTCCGGTGCACCATCGTCACAGTTGTTAATGAAGTTTTTTTTTTTGGAACTCGCCAGCAAGTCGATCTACACCAAACAATTTAAACATCGCGCTCAGCGCGATCAGCTAGAAAGAAGAGGCTGACTCTTCAAACCGACAAGGATTTATGACATGTGGCGTATCTGCGTCGGCTCGTGCACAAATGACGATGAATCAAAAAGCGACTAGAACTTTTGGTTTCGCAAGAAACAAAGCACGACTTGGTTAAGGGCCATAAAACCTCGTTGAGGCACGTGTAAAGAAGGTGATGGCTGTCACGAAGGAAGGTGGTAAAGGAAAGGTCAGCCAAAAATACAATCCTTTCTGTCCCAACGAAGGGAGCGGCTGGCGCTGTGATCATAATTTATCCTGAGTTGTGGACGTTTTCCGCTTTTTTATCCTTTCTTGAATATTATTTTATTAAAACGTGATAGCACGTACCGCTAAAACTATCTCGATGGCCTAGCTTGGCTGAAAAAAAAAAAACTGGTTGTGATCTAGTTGCTGAAATACCGTAATTATTCAGGGCTTGCGATTCAAGAGACGTCTTCTTGCCAACGAAGTGGCTAGCAGAGTGGGGCTCCTCCCTGAATTCTTCACTTTTTTGTGTCACTGAATTTATGTTGTTTCAACTTAAGCCAGCAATACCAGGCGATATTTCGGAATATTAAATGCAGCAACAATTCAACTTTTTCAGGCAACAGCTGAAGAAACACAGCAGAGACATAACCGTGTACATCGAGCCATCTTGATGAACAGCCGGCGAGGTCACTGTGATGAGTTCTTAGCTAATGTGGCGCCTCAGAGCGTCCACGCATTTCTCAAGTCGCCATCGTTGAAGAGACATCGATCGGGGCTGGGATTTCATTTTGTGCTTGCGCGTTCTAGCGCTTCCCTCTCTCCACGCATTTATGGTGTCATGTCACAGTTTACCAGTGAGGTTACAAAAGCCTTTTAATAATAAAGAAAATCTAACACGGCAGACAGACAGAGTTTTTCTGTGTCTTCCCGTAAACTTAGCAGGTTCCAAGCGAATGTTCCTTTGCTGAGCGGCGGCACAGTATTTCACGCAGAATACATGCACCCATGCCGCGTTTGTATGGGCATGCACTAAGAACAACAAAATCAGTAGCGTCTCTTAGACGTCGGACTCGTTTCTGAAATTTTAATATGACGCTTTGCCAGGCGTGACACTTCAAACGAACACACTCTGGGGTTTTCACTCCCGAATGTTGTGTTTGCGTCTGCTTAACACTCTCGCTACTCCGCAACATAATTCAAGAGTGTGAGAAATGAACACTGATACTTATTCTCCTTCAGTGCCGTAAAGTAGGCGTGCGCAAGAAATGGGAACTAAAGGCAAGGCCCGTCTACGGTGATAATCAGTATACGAAATGAAACCAGGGCAAGTGTATCAGTTTTATTGCGGTGCACTCGCTAAAACAAAACAGCCAGCCAGGAAAGAACACTACTGAAAATGGCCTGGTTGAGAACCACATTATTTCATCACAATGACAAGGTTCTCTTCAATCAAGAAAACTAGAGGAATACCAAGAAATTACCTTTAGGACAGGACATTTCCGCTATGTAAAAAATTCTAATGATCTCGAAGATGACTTCGGCACAATAGTTACCCGCTGGTCGCATTCTTCTGAGAAGAAAAAACTTAAACCACCGCTTTCTTTTCTAGAGGCACTCACAGCATTGACTTTAACGCCGGTCTATAGCCGAGCTTCTGAGATGGAGCATCATCGAGCTACGGAATCTCACTTTTAATTTAGGATACGACCTACGACTGAAGAGTTTCGTGTCTACATAGGGACACAAAACTCTGGGTGTAGTTTCATGTCTACTTCCACTTTTTCCGCAGGGCGACAATTTTCACACCAAGGAGAGAACATATATAGTATACGAGGTTTTCTCTCAGACCGGAACGTCTTTTTAACCTCCAGTAACGAGGCAGCAGTCTCATATTCAAAGGCCGGTAGAATTTAGACCAGTGCTTCGAGCTAGAGCTCTTCTCTCTGACAACCTAATCGCGCGCGAAAAACTACAAAATTTGCCGCTAATACTTGAAACCATCGGCAAGCGCTTCATATTGGTCTATCACAGCTCACTGGAAATTCTCCTTCGTTCAAGACCTAAAATTCAGGGCGTTGCTATTAAAGCCCTGTATACTGGCAGCACTTCCAGAGAGACGTCATCCAGTACTCTTCTCCGAGGCAAAGATTGCTTCTGCCCAAGAGCTACGTTGATTTTGTGCTTTCCGCTCGGGGGATAAGCAAAGTTGGTTCTATTCGTCAACAAGTAAAATTCACTGCTGAGCACAAACATCTTTCCTAGAATCGAGTTAGCTGCTTGCGCTTGTCGGCCATGTTCAATGCCTTGTGTGGAATAGCAAAAGAAGCTTTGAGGGCGGCTTTGACCTCAACGCGGGTGTAAAATATTAGAAATATAGGTGTGAATGCGTGCACAAAATTTCTTTGCTTGCAAATGAAAACGAGTACGTTATCGACTAGCCTTGACAAGGCCAGCAGCCGGTGGTTTTAGGTTTAGCTAATTTCGTGTATATTTTTAATCGACAGATGTTTATTACTGTTGTTTGGTTAAAGCCGGAGAGTACATGGCGTAGGAAAAATCTACTGTTTCGAGTACACAAGCGTGCGCTAAAGAACAGCGCTTCGCCTCTGCTAAAATAAGGACGCTTACCTTAAACCGGACCTTGTTGTAGCAATACTGCTCGGTATTGCATTTTGCCCGGCTGTCTTGTGTGATCTAACGTGTGCTGCCTGATTTCAGCTCCGCTTGAGTTCTACCTGAATTAATAATTTACCAATGTCGTTTTTATCTTCTTTAGGAATATTTCGTTATGAGCGGGGTAACTTGCTTCAAAACGCAGTTCGTGTTAAGGATCACACATACACGGAGCCTATATTTTTGTTTTAACCCACTCTTTATTTCTGCGGCTTTCTTTCGCAACATGGTCTCAGGACATGGGCTAGAACAACGGCAGCGGCGCCCACATTCGGTGGACTTGAAAGTCACTAACGCCCATTCGCTTAACTATTTCATTGCAAGTGGCCTAAATATAACCAGAGTCCACCACTCCAGGGTTTCTCATAGCATAAGTGGCACTTCGAAACTTTAAACTCAATTAAAATGTCATACCATACCATACCACACCCTACCATACAATACCATATGATACAACACCTTGTCATATCACACCATACCATACCACACCCTGCCTTACAATAATATATAATACCAAATCATACCAATACTTAATCACACCATACCATACCACACCCTACCATACAATACCATATTATACCACACCATACCAAACCATCCATACCATGCCATGCCATACCATGCCATACCATACCATACCATACCATACCATACCGTACGATACCATACCATACCATACCATATCATACCAAACCATACCATACCATCAGCCCTGCGCAGAGAGAAACGGTGCCGTCTGTAAAATCGGGCTCAAATTTTCATCTTGCTGTCGCGACCATTACGAAAAAAAAAGCTAATGCGACATGCGATCGATTGTCCACAACCAACATTTCAAAGCCATGTGTAAAATTCGATAGCTTCAGTGACAGAAAAAGCATTCTCCCTGTCAGCGCTTTCCAAAAGCACAGCGAATACCTACGCAGATGTCACGTAGGCGAGGATAAGAAGAGCTGCCCTGAGCTGGACAAAATTGAACCCAGGCACGGCTTTGGAACTTGATGCGAATTCGATTTTTAAAGCGAAGTGCTAAAACTGAAATAGTGACACGTCAAATGTCGCCTGGAATTGTTTCCTTTTTTCTTTTTACCTTTGAAACTTTCTTCATGGCCGCGAACGAGATTAAGCATCGACGTTTCCACATCCAATTCCGTGACATTTCTTTGTTCAGCCCATTCAATATGAGACCACCTAATGCACTGAATCTACCGTCTTTTATATCTTCACGACAGGCTGGATTTCGTCTACTTCAAAGCAAATGGAATGGAAAACCTTCTTGACAGGTGGCTTAGATTATGAGAAAGAGATTTAGGTGTATCCCATTAAAATTGCACTGGAAAATTTGCTAGGTAACCAAGCAAGGACGATTTTTCAGTGTGCAATCCCTAATCCTTTATAGTGTACAGCCCGGTGGTGTTGGGAGCAACTGAGCTTTACGTAGAAGAAAAAGACGCGAACGTTATCTCGACGGATGAGTTGTGCATTTCCCGTAATGTGACTTCGGTGAGAATCATAAACTGCGAGGAACAGGATTAGACTTCAATACAAATTGACGAAAACCAAAGAAAGTGAAGACCTGCGCTAGCACTGTCTCGCAGCCGCTTCTTTATTCCGGAGGCCACAAATATCAGTCACAAAAGAACACACAAAAGGACATAAAAAACAAGGGCACAAAATAGTGCGTCACACAGGTTTGAACGCAAAAGCGAGAGATGAATTATAGATGCCACTAGATACACATGATACTTGACTGCTGCTGGAAGCTACGGAGGCTCCTTTTCTGTGAAAGAGATTGAATCATCGCTAAGAGCCGGCTGCCTAATAAGCGTCTATAGCTTGCTTCATGCGCTTGTCGTATTTCTTACCATGCACCATGGTTGGCGGAACGTGAGTGTCACTGTCCACAACGAAGAATTTTAACGCTCAGATAAACTAACATTACGGATGCGGCACTCTGAATGACATAGATATCGTCAAAAGAAAATGGTATCGTGTACACAACATCTGTTCGACATAGAAGATGCTTTTACTTGTATTTACTGTTACAACGTTTTGCAATTGTAAAGCCTCCGCTTCGTTCCGCACCAACCCGCACTGACTTGAGATTTGAGGAGAGCCAAGGAGTTTCTTTGCATTGCAGCGCTTCACGCAGCGCAAAATTTTTTGTAATTTGCTACAGAACGCGGTAGCCATACAGTCTTCATTTATTATATAGCCACTAGAGACACACGCCGGCGTTTGCTCCTAATGGCACCCACACTTCTAGGGCTGTAAAACGAAGTTTGCGTACCTTGCATCAACAGTCAAGTGGCCTCTCCTTCATGGTTGAATTTCTGTGCTTTTTTTTATGTATTTTTGTCCTAATTTAAGACGCGTGTTTTGTACATATGTTTCTACAATGATTTTTTTTTCTTGGCCTTTTTGCCTGCATATTTGTTGCCCACGTCAAAATGCACTAGTGAGACAGAACAGCGCTCACCTGTGCAGCCATCTTTCTTTCGTTCTTGTCTGCAACGCATAACTACGGCAGCACTTCAGCACACCCAACTGTTCGGTATCCTCTTGTTCAAAGAAGTACTCGAGTCGCGGGCAGAGACAGTGTCACTAGGATTAGACTCGGTATGATTTTTAAGGTGCGCTACAACCGAAGCCGTTCTTTAGGTGGACTCTGCGAGTTCCCTGGCTACTCGATATCCTTTTAATTTCCTGCATTCTTCTCAAATGTTTCCTCTTTAGTGCAACATTTTTTGCTCTATAGTTATCTCTTTTCATGGAACATATAGTTTGGTTCATTGAAAACAAGGTTCCAAATGTCTGTTGGCCACAATGAACAGAGCTTGCTTCATTATCATAATGGGTGGTAGAAACAGCTGTTGTCGCCCTGCAGACCGGGTAGGACGCCCAGATTCGCACGAATTTTACCGAAATCCCGCCTTTCATGTTATCTTTGATTATTTGTGGTCGCGTCTGTTGCACATTGCGATTTTGGTGTGTACAATCTTCAGGCAAGAACCTAGAAGGAGCCCAAAAACACATTTAGAGATCAAATTAGAAGAGAAAACGCCACCGCAAAAAGTAAA
Organism: Amblyomma americanum; assembly: GCF_052857255.1. NCBI lineage: Eukaryota > Metazoa > Arthropoda > Arachnida > Ixodida > Ixodidae > Amblyomma > Amblyomma americanum. The sequence goes on from NC_135504.1 coordinate 116,200,191, forward strand.
TGACGTCGAGAAAGCTGCAGGACAGAAGTGCCGCGAATAGATTTGAACACTGAAAATGATGCTTTCCGATTTCGAACGACAGAAAATCAAAGGAAAGCTCGCCTTCTGAGATGATGAGGGCCGTCCGATGAACCAGGGAGCCAATTACACATTGGGCGCATACGAAAACCAAGCTGCAAATACGCCAAGCTAGAAGTCCATACTTCACAAGAAAAGTCAATGATCTCACTGCACCTGGACTTCACATACGTTCTCCATAGCTGTTCTCCGGCTTGCAGAAGCATGCAGTGCAAATAACCAAGTTTTATGATCGCACTTACAAGGCTTTACAGGACTCGTCTTCTGTAGGATAAATCGTATCACTCATAATTCTGACCATAGCACATCAAATAAAAGATGTTTAAACAGTAGATGCAATAAACCAAATATATAATTTTGCTGAAATACAATTAAAATATTCAAACAACACTCAAGCAAAACCTTACGCTGTTTTTAAGGTTTACAATAAATATTTTATGATGCTGAGCATTGTAATTTATTTATTCAAGCATTGTTTCACATTGTGTACAACGCCAGAAACAATGCGTAAAATTAACATTTCCAAATTTGAAGCGCGTAGAAAGATTGCGTTGTTGCTTTGTGGTGTTTGTCGCTCTCCCGCACACGAAACGACGCCTTATGAATAATCTTCCGTGAGCCATATGCCAGTTAATTGCCAAGAAAGCCACAGTGTTCGCCCTGTGCACTCTGGAAACTCTTGTGTGTGGCCTGATTTTTGTAGCACTTATTATATTCAAGGAAACCTCGAGGTTGAATATCGAGCCTTATGGAACATGCCCTGAAAAGAAAATGATTTGGAAACTCTCTTTGTTTGTACTGTCCTTGGTTTATCCGGGATGTTCAGGGTGCATTCTCCTTGCAACAAATGGTGCCGTAAGCGTAACAATGTTATTCTTAGCTCTCAGTGAAACACCGCAGCAGCTTGATGCCAACAGAATAAGGTGGTACAAAACAAAGTGGTACATAAATCACTTTTCCCTAAAGAAAATTAAGCTTTTTGATGTCTCCGTAGCGAGAAACCTTTAAGATTCAGGTGCCGAAAAGGCATGAAGGATGAAAGTGCCCGTTCGCTAGCGGCCAGGAATGCAGAATATAAAGAACATCACGATATATTCAGAGGTCTGTCATTGTCTCACTGTCAATGACTTCTCCCTGTACAGCCCTCAATGAGCTAGCACCTGTCTGCGATTATTTATTTTTTTTAGCTAGCTCTCTCAGCGACATTCTCTTCGGCGTGTCAGCGTTCCGGTGGCAAGCGTTCTGAATCCCTATCCTCTGCAGTTTCACTGTCGGGTTGTGCTTCTCTACGTTTCGCTTTTCTGCACTTCGCACTTTATTTTATGCGTGTCTGGACTTCGGAGCTCCTGAAGCGCTTTATTTTTTCTGAAATTGAACGTTGGTGGTAATCCCTGCAAGTTGCCCACGCACACAAATGGAAGCATCATCTCATACCTACGCAGACTTTATACACAGTCTTTCTGCACTTGAAACAGCAAGAAATTGTTATTTATTTGAGATTACAAGCGTGAGCTGTTGCTATAGTGGCCCAGCATGGTAACGCCTATCTAAACGACCTGCTTAATTGCAAACATGGAAAATTTGGGGGTGATTGATGAGCGCACAGAAAGTTCCGATGTTCTGCGTAAGGACCAAGATAAATATTAATGTTTTTTTCATTACGAAATGCAAGCCAGAGCACAGATTTCTTGAAAGCCGCATTTTATATCCGCTAACTTTATTTTTCCTCTGCCTATTTAAAGAGACGGTGCCCACACGTTCTTGTAGTAAGTCTGGTCAAAGGAAGCCATGCGGTCCGTTGACATGTTTCTCAGGTTTCCTTTTGGCTGTCAGCTTGCGGCCTACGGAAATGGCACAAAAATAAAAGCCGAACACTGAGATTATATGAAAGAGTATGGTACTGCTCTTTTCGAAAGAATTATATAGAAGAGTATGGTACTGATCTTTTAAAAATATTATTACGCGTCTAAATTAAGTTGTCTGAAGTTTAGGCAAGGTAAAAAAAGTAAACTAAAAAGGAAACCATAAATGAGTGCCATGATTGAAAGGAAGCCGCAAGAAACGTCTGGAAAATATATAACCTATTACCGGAGCGCGTCGCGCCGAGAGCAAAGCTCTACAACAAGCTCAGCTCTCTCAACCCGATTTTCTGAGCTTAAAGGCAAGCCCATAATGGAAGCCAATCCACATCCGAAAGCTTTTCAGTTTTTCATTAGAAGTAGGTGAGCATCTTCATGCTGCGTTGGAAAAGGATGTTTCGGGCCCCAGTCAAAACGAATCCGAATGTAAGGACGTTTTTGCGTGTTCAGCCTGCGCTGACAGCGTTCAAAGTCAACACACTGACAAAAACACTCCCATTCCCATTACCTGTTAACTGTTTGCGAAGATCAGTTCCCGTCACGTGAATATGCAATTTCCAAGGTTTTTTTTTTTTTTACGGAAGGTCCCGACAAGAAACCCGAGCACCACGTTTTTCAGGGGTGTTTAAATCTTCACTGATATAATTCTTTTAAAAAAGAGCAGAAGTTTATATTTTTCAAGTGATGGAGAATAAACACGTGCACAGCTAAGCGCCTAATTATTGCAACCGCTCTTGTGTAGGTTGATCAGATAATCATGCATTTAGGGGATGGTAAAGAAGAATATATCAACAAAAAACAGTGCCTAGATCCTGTGCATAATAAAAGAAAGTAACCAGATGTGAACCTTTCGGGAGAGCGTTCAGTAAACAAGAAGATTCTTGTTTCTCTCTCATGTTTACCCATAACGCTGTGCGGAAGTCCTTGTTCTTCCTGACGATTACATTGGATTCAGGGTTGCGCGTCATGAGCTTAGCATAAAAAATACAATCACAGAGTGATATAATGCGATTCAAGCGCTTCTAACTGCTCAGATATGACTACCAGCTTCTTAGATTCGGGTGATCTTTCCTACATATCGATCACGTGGCTTCCCGTAGAGTCTTACCGATGTGCCATTGGCAACAGGCACACACAGCTGCGTAAATTGGCGGTGACTAGAGAGCACAGTGTGTTCAGATGGAAACCAGACGCACCTGTTCTTCTCTGTGATCACGAAACATGGTGAGAGATTATGAAGAAAATGAACTTCGATGTTCAACAACAGCGTCACTTTCAGGTGTTCAGCACAGAAGAGAAGACAATGGGTGCATGAAAAAGGAAAAAGGAACGTCTATTTTCTATACTAATCAGCTGAAAGAAATACACTGATCGGCTGGCTATACATCGGATAGAAAGGAAAGAAGCTGACATGCGACACCATGCAAACAATGATAGAAATGTGTTTTTTTGCTTCATACCTTTTCTGTGTTTGCCATGTTACATTTGTTATTTTGCGCAAATATTTTGTTATATTTTAGCACGAATCTTGACTGCTCTGTTGGGTGTCATGCCAAAAAAATTTATTTTCGTTAAATGATGATAAAAATGATGTTATTTTCGTAATGTTATAGATCAGCAAGGTATCAGGTTTTTCAGGTCCCTCAGTTAGGTGGGAAATTTTGGGCTGTCCCCTACCTTGAGAAATTATAATACGCCTTCACGTAACAAGAATGAAAGCGCGGGTAAAGAAACTAATTTTTAGTGAAAAAAAACACATACAAACCAGGAAGCGCCTTTTGGGACAGATGGCGGCTAGAATGCTTAGGTTTCGTGTTGTTCCTGTCTTATATCATGTGGCAACTTACAGATTGTACCCCTTGTGCACAGAGCGTAGTAGGTAGCATGAGCAGAGCGCATGTATTCCGATGGAACTATGTACACCCACACTATGACAGAAAAGGTACACTTGAGACTTGCTTATACCTGGTTTCCAGCATCCGCTTATCCAAGCACCAGAGTGTCCTTGTTAGGAGCTGCCACTATGGACACAGCCTAATAATTTTCGACAAAGATAAGTCGATGAAAATATGCTTTTGTTGTAAGACTTATTGCGTTTGCTTTCACGTGACATTTTGGGATAGTTTTGTTTACATAGAACCGAGTGCAGTTATGAAATCTCTGGTTACCGCATTACACTGGAAGAGGATAACGATTGTATTTACAGCTATTGGCTCAAAAATAAAGAACTCGCGTTACAGGAAGGCCGAAACAATCATTCTGTCGAAGCTGAGAAGGCACTGTGCTTTCTTTCCTCATGTAAGTTATTTTCGCCTGTGGCTTCCTGAGCTTTTAAGCGTAGTCACCAAAAGTTCGTCAGGCCCGTTGAGTAACTTTCCTTATTTTCATCTCCACTACACCCTTAAAGTGAAGTATCGAATGAGGCTTTGTGGGATAAGAACGTTACCGCTGAACAAAAATCTTCCGTTTTTCCTGTGCATCACCTAGAACAGATCTTGCATCACAGTTCTCCTTTATTCGTAGCTTTGATCTGAATTTGGTAGTCTAAGAATTTCTATAGTGGCACACTTCTTCACGTCCTGTGTTGGTTCTCTTTCAAACGGTACACGCCCAGAACATGTCAAGGAACCAGAAAAGTGTTGTTGTAGACTGTGTTATTTTTGATTCGTCGGTTCACCCCGCGAACACTTCTGCAAATATGTGCTGTTCGCCACGCTGTTATAGAAGCAGTACGATCGGCTTTCTCCTCTTTGCTATGTTTTCTCTTCGTTCTTTTTTCGCTCTTACTTTTAGCTATCGGGTAAGCAGATATTCGACTAATCTGTAAACGACCCTTGTTGTCCTCTTGGTCATAGGCCATTGCCTCGTGATAATGATATTTCGCCACTCGAAAGCTCCCCACTCTTGAAAGGTACACGCCTGTAAAAGAGCTTCCGGAAGAACAATACAAATGTCCGGTGGTGAAGGTGAGCAGCCTTGGCCCAGACTTTCATTTAGATACAGTTCAGTGCGCTGTCTCATTGCTTATTTTAGTTTTAAGCTTCTTTATTTTATCTTTAATACCACCAGATGTAAACACTTATTCATGTATGACGGAAACTGAAGTACGCTAGACACATCAATGGTTTTTGTACACTTTTGCGTTCATGATTTCAATTATGCTGTTCACTGAAATGCTCTGAACTGTGGCCACCTCAACGTTGTGGTGTTTAGCAGCGAAATTGCTTTATACTCTATGCGTCCTACAAGAGTAAACTCTAATGTCACCAAATGAAATGTAAGTTAAATGCCAGTAGAAAACATGCAATCCCTTTGACCGAGTTCTCGCCTCAGCGGCAGTATTTTGCTGCAGTCTAAATGCAAAACCAGGCAGTGGGCTGTGTGCAGTCAGTGCACGGTAAATAGCGTTATGTTGCCAAAGTAAATCCGAAGTCCCTCACTACGGCGTCCCTCATAGGGAATGTGACGTTTCGGGACATTAATCCGAACAATTTACAGTTTTAGAATATTGTAACTAAGAAAAACGTCAGACACACAAACAGCTCATATTTTACCACCTGAAACAGCGATCACGACAAGTCTATAAAAGCTTTATACGGTTGCCTGTGTCCTGTTTTGTTTTTTCTTGCTTAGGTGTTCTGAGCGGCTCCTTGCCAATGTTATTTTCTAATACGTGAAAAAAGATTTCACGCATTAAACCTGCGCTGTTCTCTTCATAGTTTCGCACTAAATAACGCATTCGGAATCTATACGCGTTAAATAACTGCTGACATATTACTCCTCCTCATATGAGCTGTAGAACGTAATCCATGGGAATCTGCCTGCATGACAAGGTCAGGCCTAAAGCCCTTGGACACTCGTACATGACAGAAGTTTACTCCTGGGTGCGCCGTTCGAGCACTCTATACAAATGTGTGGACGAATGTAGAGCCTCTAAAGAAAATAAATTTTCCTAAAGACTAAGCTGATGGTAACGAAAGGGTGCTTCATTGTGATCAAAACTACCAACTTTCAGAACCCAATGGCCCCCCATATCTCAATGCAACTGCCGGATGTTTTTATTATCTTCCGTGGAACCCCTCTCCCTTCCCACAGCATAAGTTCGCCGTTGAGAGACGAAAACCGCTGAATTCGAAGGTATCACCTCAAGGCGCCGTAATCTGAACAATTTTCGAAAACTTATGCCTAGCGCAAGCAATAGAGAATAATGTGATGTATCCCCGCAAAAATTGCCTGGATTGGTGACAAGTCATGGTAGTTATAAATCTTGCCATATGGAAACATGTCACCAAAAAACACAGTTTATTGTTATTTCTGTGCTCTAAAGACACGTCTTCTCAAGGGACACAATTCATTCTTTGTCTTATTGGTCTCTGACCACAGGCAGTCTTCGAAGCCGTGGACATAAGCACAGCGATAGCACGCAGTAGCGAGGGAGCAAAAAGATGTGGAGAGCCTGTTTCCCACCTCCAATTTGACCCGGCCCATCTTCACCAACGTGCGTCGGGACAACACCCGTTGGTCGAGGAGGGAAGTCTCCCTCATGGGGGAAAGAGAACGGCGACGGGAGCGCCACCTCGTAGGTTACGCGTAATTCTGCGGGACCGGAGAGAATCTCTTCGCGATCCGGCCAGCGTCGTGACCGGTTGCAGCGACGCTCTCGTCACCTTCCGCGGCAGGCGCACGGGGATCCGTTGTGCCTTGCCGCTGGGCTTCTGGTTCCAGGCAGCGAAGCGAGTGCAGCAAACGCGCGCTCTGGTCGCCTTCCCCAGCAAATGCTAGGGAATGGCTTTGCCCCAGGAACCCCCGGCCGCCATTATCGGCGCATACAAACGTTCGCCGCCGATACCTCCAATGTCGCGCCCCTGCCCCAGCCGATAAGTCGGAAGTCCTTCTTACGTAGCCTCTATTTCCGATGAATTCCTCGTTGATGTTTTGTAGCTAGCTGGCCCGCTCTGTGTATTGAATGCAAGTGTAATAAATAGCATACGAGTGTTAACGCTGTGTCGTCCCTTCCCTTTGTCCCTCGAGCACGAAATCAATCCGCGGTTAGCGAGCGGGAACGCTGCATCCGCGGAGTGGGAGTGCGGGCGGGGCGGAAGGCTGTCCCCCCGTATTCCCACAATGAAGACGCCTTTTTTTTCACGGTGCACATCTCACATTCGAGCCAATTTGTGTGTTTTATTACGAAAATCCCCGTGTGAACTCATTAATGTCAATTTAAGCGCGAGGTAGCAATATTCCTGCTAGAGAAACACTACCACTTAATTAAGACATATAGTGCCAAAATGTTGGCCTCATAATAAATTCAGAATAAATTAGGCATATTTTACTATCAGGTTAGAATTTGACGGTTGATTTGTAATAATCGACTTCAAGCAGAGCATAACATGCCCTGCCATTTCGTCAGCAGCTAATGTTTTCGTCACTACTCACATGATAACTTTGAACATTTGGTAAGCGCCCGACTTTTTTGACATTGTGATAGATTTATGCTAATAGTATTTGAGAAAAAAATTTTTTGCTACACTATAAGTGGGCGTTGTTAGTTTTCTACCAATAAAAACGACGACTGGCGGTTGCAGCGATGAGATAACAGTTTTAGCCGTGTTCGTACTTTTTATTTGGAAAAAAAAATCAAAGATCAAGAATATGCAATGCGCCAGCTGCGTAAGTTTTGTCCCTACAATGCAAATAGGTGCTACCAACGCCCGATACCCTCTGACATACAGAGTGTAAAAGCTTTCGTCTAGAGGGAAACTATTGGTTTTTGGCAACTACGCCGTCATGTCTTTGTTATGTCACATATTATTAGGTCAGCAGAGGACTTCAGTAAACATTTCTGCTGCAGCTAATACCGCAAAATATTTGTCAGCCTCGACGCCACCAAGCCCAATAACAATTTTGATTGACATGATACTATTTCACATTCGCGCTCTGTGTGAAGTCATCAAGTTTCTTCCTGCGTAAAAGTTGATGTTCCAACGATATTCACAGTCCGCGTAGTTCGGATAACTATCACCGATTTCAGTTTTATTTCTTGACACAAAAAACAACCAGCAGAACCTGATGCAAGCATTTATGTCTTACCGCAAATGCTTCAAATCTGACTATTAATACAGCTACAAGCTAGGGTCAGCTGGCCAACAAAGTTTTTTTTTATGTAACCTCTTTACCATGATGCGGCAAGGCAACAAGCTGGAAGCGGCTGGATCGAAAAAGAAGCATTCATTTAGAAATAGTGTCTTGGAGCCATTGGTCTGAAAATTATCCATGCTTTCGGGGGCCATACCATTAGCGCCTTACTGGCCGCAGATGCGTTTCCAGTGCCGCCAGGAAACGAGAAATACTCTTTTATTTTGCATGCACCGTCAAAGTTAACTGTGTGGGCCGGGTAAGATGGGATTAATGGTTTTGCGTAATGGAGCTTAAGGTCATGCGAGAAACGCCCGTGAATACTGCCATTCGCGGTGCTCCAAGGTTCGTTGAGCAGTTCCGGCATGATGCGAAAGGGGGCACAAATGACGCAAAGCACAGCGTGGTACATAATGGCTTGCGACCCGCATAAGCACCACTTTATGATTAGCTGAGAAAATGACTGCGTTTGGTCCATCACTGAGGGCGCAAGGGAACGGTTCCCCTCTCAGAACCGCAAGAATGAACCGAACTAGAAAAAAGAGTGGCTACTGTAGGCTACGGCCTTGGTTAAACATTTGGCGAGAGCCTTCATTTAGTTTATTTCCCTTTTCTGTCCTTTCTCCTACTTCTCCTTACAACCCCAGCTAGTCAACCGACAGTCTAGCCCAACTTCCAACCCTTACGCAGCGTATAAGTGAGCGCTTTACGGGCTGGCATATTACTTCTAAAAATATTGCTGCATACGTTTGGTTTTATACTTGTGTCTGTCCTAACTTAGCCATTCCGAAAACCATTTTTTTTAATACAATTTAATCAGACAGTACTGCCCTGCGTTGAGCACAGGAAGGTCAACATAAAATTTATGAAGAAGCTTCCTTGGACTACTGTTCTAGTTGTTAAATTTCAATCAATCTGTTCTCACGAGAAGAACCTCTTTAGGAAGAATCGACAATTGTGGTGACTTCAGGTTAAAAATATACGGCGCAATTTGTGGCTCACTTTGATTTGACTGCGCAAACGTAATGAAGGCGCCGTGGTTATACGTCATACCTTTCATTTCTTGCTGTGCCAGTCTTTGGTATTGAAGGTAGGGTGATGTACTGTTGACTGCATTCCATAGACGTACACCTATAAGCAAACAAAGTGAATACTATAGGAATGCCGTGGTCGCAATCGGAGATATAACACTGTCAATAGATTTGGGCAACAATCATTCCAGGGCGGTGGCACTTCGCTCGACATGGCAGCAAACTCTTTTCTCTCAACTGCATCTTCTTACGGTGAACCTCCGCTTTTATCGATCTTTTCCATGCATGCAGTCGTCATATACGGGAGAAAGCCGATGTCCACCAATCAATGGCACGAGTTACCCGGGGCTCAATGAGCATTCCCCTGAGGGCCCTGTTTATGTCGGGGATCTCTTCCGGTTCTTAGTGGGAGGCAGGTAAGGCATCCGCGGTGGCTTCGTGGTTGTTCCGTAATGCGAGACAGTGCTCAAAGCGGTTTAGCGAGCCTTACATCTAGCAAGGGAATGCAGGTACGATGGGTAAGAGGCCAATACGAATGGTCCTCCAGCAGGAGAAAAGAAGGAATGCGTCCTTTTCTTCCCCACTGCACAAGTTATTTGGTGCGAATGCCGTGGCATCGGTCACAAAGCCAGGCAATTACTTGGAAACTCTCTTTATATGGAGTATTGAAAGGAGGAAAGAGTTGGTCCTTTGGCTCTTGAATTCTTAGTAGTTGCCGTATTAGTGTAGGAGGCCCGCTCTGGAAACGCTTCCTTGAGAAAGACATTGCCAGAATCACAAAATCGAAGAGAATAAGAATGAGTTATGTGCTTAAAATACAATTCAATTATATATAAATTAACGGTGCAGGGCCTCGATAACGTCAGAAACACCACGCGCCATATCTGCTCAATGATGTATTGCTAGGTTCTTTTCGACATGTTCCGAGTCCTCGTAGAAAGGGGGCCCTAAATTCGACACTCTCTGTCCCGCAACATGTGTTGATATATAATACTAGCCATGCATAACAACACAAATCTATTTATACCTTATAATTCACAAATAAAAGGAGCGGCTCACAAGAGGTAAAGAGGATCGAGTGACAATGACCGTTCTTGGTCAATGCGTTTTTGTGTGGAAATAGTGTTGGTCAAAAGGTTGAGCTGGTCAACCAAAATAATTTATGTCGCAGTTTCTCGGCAAAAAAATTGAAAATTGTAAAATTGTAAGGCACTACTATATAAATATTGAATGCAATGGTCCAACATTCTGATATTCAGAAAAATATCTCTTTTAAAGTGTTTCCAGCAATCGCATCGAAGAGTTTAGCCTGCCATGAAAAACCAGTAGGGTATGATTTGGACGGTAGCAGAAAGATTAATATGAAAAAAATACAAGGCTGCCACAGGTTGATCTGCGGAAATTTCGATTGTTATAGTGAATTTTTACGTTATATGAAAATGTTGTGTTCATAAACGGTTTCGCGCTGAAAAATGCTTTTGTCCTGAATTGTTGGGTATGTACCTATCATCTTAACTTGCGAAGGTTTACTGCGTCGTTCAAGCTCCTATTTTTTTTGTATGTGTTGCACACCTACACGTGTGCAAATTGCGATTTTCATCCAAATTTCTGATTTAACATGAGAAAATGAACTTTTTCTAGTGCCCAATAGAAACCAACTGCTAGCGTCTTGATTTCGTTTTGACCATCCCTCAGCTTTTCTATGCTAAATTATAACCAAGAAGTTGAAATTCACTTCTCACTGTGGTACCAAAAATGTCCATCTTTTCGGAAAACTCGTAAGGGCTTATTTTAGCAGATGTGCAAAATTCCAAGTTCTGGAGATACAAAATGGCTAGATCAGCCTCTTATATGCGTTCATGAAAACCATAAATACATACTCCTAGCGTTCTACGCAAGATAGATAAGCCGATATACGCGCGCGGCGCATCCCGCAGGGCTACCTAGCGCCATAGCGCTAATTTAGGCAGCTTCAGAAGCAGGCTCCGCTCCAGGGTGTTTCTGGGGAGAGCAGATTTGAGTGAATGGCCAGAGGAATTAAGCTGATGCGAGGGTGAATGACACTTAGAAATGACACTTAGGCAACCGCAGCTATCCATCAACGCCCACGACGGTCGTATTGTTATATCACAAGGAATTCAGTTAACATCTCTCTAAAATCCCAGAGGACGCATATCACTATGCATTCTTCTTAACTGCTGGAAAGCTTGGCGACAGGTGTGCAGGGCCTTTTCACTGCCCTTATGAGGTGATAAGTTTGATCTTTTATAAACAACAACGAGTATAACCTCCATGCGAACTCAAATAAAAAAGACCCAGCTGCCGGAAATGGCCAGCCAAAAATGATAGGACAGAAAATGATTTTGCTGATACCCTCGGTTGTAACCAACATGATCATCTTCGGCGTCGAATTTCAACCCTTAGTATATTTTCTTCCTTCATCCCATATTGCGCGTTCCAGCCCACTTCGAACGCGCAAACAGTTTTAGTGGTTATCCTCTAGTTCACGCGGACGCGAACAAATCGAAAAAGTTTCGAAGTTGTGGCCTCATGCCCGCAGCTACTAAATTAAAGCATTTTTCTTCCATTGTCTGTCTCGGTCGTCAGTATAAACCGTGCCCTTATTTCGAAGCGAGGGCATGACAGTGCTACATACAGCGCGATTTGTCGCCAAAACAAAGCTCTCAGTAATTTTCGAAAAACCGAGCATGCATATATTTTCTTTCTACAACCAAAAACACTAAAAAAAGTTTAAACAGCTTTTGCATTCAGTGTTCAATAAAAGGCATGGTCGTCTACCTCTCGCCGTTCGCGGCAGCTAAATCTGTAGGTCATCCTCCAACTCTCTCTTTGGCAGCCAACCAGATCTTATTCACTTGATTGGCTCGTCCCTGCTGCAACAGCATCAAAGCCAGAAACACAACCACGAAGTCCTGCCGCTCGTTCGTAAGGATATGATAATCTTTACCAAGTCTACTGGCAACATTCCTACAAAACTTGCTCACACACCTCTTCCTTTTAACCTTTCCTCACATGTAAGCACGTTGACTGATAATTCAGGTAACGCCGCCCAACGAGCGTGCTTTCGGTTATGATCTTCTAACGCATTGGGCACTGCTCTAATAAGGCACTACTTTTCTCTTTAGTTAGACCAAGCTGCACTTGGAAACCTGCATCATTTTCAGATGACTGCTCTGGCGGTTTTTTAACTATTTTATCGTTAGTTGTACGGACTATTTATCACACTGTGGGCTTAAGCCTCTGGAGGAGTCTGATACGCTTCGCTGCTTCAAGCAGGAAGTTATGACGCCCGTCCCAATGTCACCGTTGGATGCCCGCCGGTAGGGAGCGCTTTAGCCCGAAAGCCGGGACACAGAACACGGTAGCCTGAGATGTTGTGGAGCCGAAATTTGCATAAAGTTGTGTGCGTGATGTTTTACCGGCGATCTTTCTGCGCGGTAGATTAAACAGCAAATGCAGCTTTGTCAACCCGTGCGTAGTAGCATTATATGCTCATATACAGTATATGTATCAAATTTATATTTTTAGTTTTTGTAGAGCGACTTAGCCTTTAATTAGTAGAGACCTGTTAGACAGCCTAAAATTTAGGTATTTAGAATTTAGAAATTTGGGAATTTCTTGTAGGCGTTTCTCTTTGTTATTTTATGAAGAAAAGTTGCCAACTGGTTACTTTTATATCCCGCCAGGTGCTACTATATGAACCTGGCTACGACGACTAAATGTGGGCTCATGCTCCGTATTCAGGTGTCTTCTGAAAGGCTAATCAATCAATCAATCAATCAATCAATCTTTATTTTCGGTGCCCAGGAACAACCCAAAGGTCTTGGTGCTGGTACACCATTCACACGCACAAAATGTAAATTTATTTCACTACAAAGGAAGACACTCAGGGGAGGTAATGCAGCAGTCAAGGCGATAGAAAAAAAAAGACATATAAACTAGGCGTGACAGCAAGCATGAAGCAAAAAAGCGAAAACAAGAAAACAGCGAGAACAGCGGTAAATGAAAACAGCTAGAACAGGCAACAGACATATAAATAACTAATGAAACAATAAACAAAGAGAATGAACGACCGATAACAGCCAAGTACAGCATATAGCAAAATACAAACAAGAATAAAGCCAATACTAATATGAACGAATATGAAACCTCTGAAATACAAGCTAGAAATACAATCATACACAATAAGAAACGTAATTAGTGAACGCGTTACAGACAATCAGGCGTGAGTATACAGTATTAAAGAAATATTGTTAATGAAAACAAGTACACGTGATGAACAATTAAGGAGAGAAAAAACAATATAATACCGGTGCAAACGCACAAGTGTAGTAAAGACAAAATGCATGAAAGGGGAAGTTATGTATGAGAGAAAGAGTGCTCAAAGTGGAACGTCACGGACATCCAATATAAAGGAAGGGAGAGAATTTTCGAATATGTCTAGGTGAGGACAAAGAGAATTAAACAACTTTTGCATTCTGTCCAGAGGGGAGATGGAGTGCAGGAGCGCAGAAACTTGGAATGGTCTGAATTCCCTTATGCTCTTTCGCGGTACACGCAAAAGGATACGCGCTAGGAGCTGAGGGCATAGAATGTGACCATGAAGAAGTTTATACAAGAAAATTATATCTGCCCTCACGCGGCGGCAGCTAAGAGAAGGAAGCTGCAGTGAGTTACTCCGTCTGGGACGAGAGCTGGAAGTTTTGCAAGAAAACCGATGTTGAATAATAATAATTATAATAATAATAATAATAATAATAATAATAATAATAATAATAATAATAATAATAATAATAATAATAATAATAATAATAATAATAATAATAATAATAATAATAATAATAATAATAATAATATTAATAATTTCATTGCTCAAAAGAATTCAAAGTACAAGAAACGGGCCTGTCAAAGCCAACAATGGCTTGAAGGAGTTGGCCCGGCAAAATCAGCGGACGAGTGTGCAATATTCACTCGACGCATAACAGGGTGAATGCAGGGGTATTAACAGTTAAGAGGCTAAACACAAACAAGGAGCAAATCACGAGACAAGAATCAATACCCATAAGATAAGATGAACATATTTCAGAAGTGATGACCAATACTTTTTAGAAGTATTGAAACAACCGCGTTACAGTGAACAAATAATCTTTTTCAATGCCTTTTTTGACTGAATCGAGAATGCCTCATTTGGCAAATCGTTCAGAATTTTCGGCACGTAAACACAGCGTCTAGCTTCACCATATCTTGTTGAGGATCGCGGCACTACATATCGAACACTATTACGAAGGCCTCGGGGGGCTGTATAGCACGTTTTAAAATCACTGTACCAAAAATGCCGTAGCACCACAGTTTGTACAAACAAAGACCAGAAGCAAGGCAAGCCAAGCGCCGAGAAGATGTTATGATTTTTGAGTGACGGATTATTGTAGGCTACATTTCTCAGTATGTTCGTTAACAAAGAATCCACGCGGATTTGCCATCGGGTAGGGCAAAAAGCAAAGACGGTAATCCCATATCGAAGGTCATAGAAGCATGTGCTATCATTTTTAAATAATAATAATAATAATAATAATAATAATAATAATAATAATAATAATAATAATAATAATAATAATAATAATAATAATAATAATAATAATAATAATATTAATAATAGTCAGGTGTGTTGAAAAGGCGATTTCGAGGGTACGGACTCCTGAACGTAGCTGAAAGATACCCGATATAAATGTGCATTGCACTTTTCCTTTCACTGCAACACAATTGATATTTGTCGCCAGCGGCTAAGATTGACCCTTGTCGGTATATAACACTTACCTCTCGTATACGACGAGTGGCGAGCACTCCCATCTCGTCTCCCATGGAGAGAAACTACAAATTAAAAAAAGGCATCCCCTACGCTCCTTGGATTCAGTGACTGCTAGCTTACGTCATGTATGTCATAACAATCCCCTCTTTCCATTGCTTTGTCTTCTGCTGAATAATTTGTCGATGGCCTCGAATCTGGCAGCCTTGATGGCGTAGGTAGTATAGGTGGGTTCTCGCACAGCTTCCGCGCTTACCGATCGACCACGTTCCTCCATGGCACTCGCAGTAATACAGGACGTACTACGTCTGCCGCTATGGACGAGAGTGGCGCTGGTGAACACCCTCAAGGTTAGGTTACACTGCATATAAATGCCACGAAAGCAGAAGATTGGACAGTAGTTACGTTGGTAGAGCACCGGACGCCAAATTCAGAGGTCGTGGGTTCGGATCCCAACGGCAGCATGTGGTTGTTTTTCTTCTGCTTTTATTAATCTCCCCTTGATCGATACTACAAATTAAAAAAAGACATCCCCTTTGCTCCTTGGTTTGAGTGACAGTTAGCTTCCGTCATGTATGTCATAACAAGCACCACTTTGCACTCCCTGGCGGGCTGAATACATTTCAACATATGTAACATAATGATACGTTCTCCTTGGCGCCTTCTCCGCGATGTCTCTTGGGAAGTAAACATATAAAACAGGAAGCAGAGCACACAGAGTAACACAAACAGGAGAAACCACGAATATTCTCCAGCCGCTTTCGAGACAAACCGCTGACAAATGCGAAATGCGAGAATCAAATTTTGAAGCGTGCGTTGCTACACCAAAGATTTTCCGGACACAAAAGACGCGCTTCGCCCGGCGTTTAGTGGCAATTCAGGCAGGTCAGGTGCACGATGTGATTTAAGGCTCAATGTTCACATTGTCTGGTATTGGTCTTGATACACACAACATACACATTCCCACGCAAGCATGCTTCGAAAATTGCGATGACCAACCAACCTTCAAATAGGAGCTATGCGCTTGTATTCGATGGGATGCGCGCGTCGCTATGAGTGATGAATGGAGGTTAGACGCTGAGTGAAAACGGAAACGGGCCGTAGCTGAGGTCGGCTTTAAAATAGGTGGATGGATTTGCTTGTTCACACATAAAATTTCCTCATATGTGCAGTTGCAGAAACTTTGTTTTGAGGGCTGATATGAAAACTGAGAGCTGCATGTTTCTGTAAACATTGGAAAGCAGCAGGTGAATGGAAGTTTAGAACCTCAAATTTTTTCCTGCAAAAGCAAAGTTAGTCAAAGAAATCGTAAAATGCATAATTCGCGTGCGCTCAATGCTGAAATATTAATTTATATCGGCTCGTTTGCACTACAAAATATTGTTTCATCACAATGTTCTTGCTTACTTCGTACTTATTAACCGACATCGTCAAGGATGTACGCGGATCTAGAAAACGTTTTATATGCTCACTTTGCAAGAATCATAATCAAATTATGGATTCAAAATTCGTAATTGTAATGCGTTTGCCTTCGAATAGAACTAGCGCAGATATTGATTATTAACTTTTCGCAAGGTAGCCTATGCATAAAAAAGAAGATTTAATGATCCAAAATAACATAATATTTATTTAAACACGGCTTATAACCATTAACTTCAAGGTCAAGTTAACCATACCTGTATTTTCCGGTAATCGTGTAAACTTCCCGTTACTATGCATACCGTCTCTCGCGTTTCTGACGCAGCAAATGAAGAAGCCGTTTGTGTATTTTATGAAGTAACAACAGTTCAGGTGATTTCCGCGACAAGACCACTCGCAGCGACGACATTTTATAAATATATAATGCTTTAAAATGCGTTTATTTTGAAGTTCGATATTTCGAAGCACATAGCCAATTCAGAATATTTAAAAATTATAATCAACTTCAATCTTGCCGGCCTTCAATTTCTCCATACAATCTTGTCTCCAAAAAGCAACACTAAGACGTTTATTGGATCAATTTCGTTAAATAATAGTATAATTATAAAGCTGTATCAGGTAAAAACCGTCCGCTTGGCTGTACAATTAACTTGCACAAACAGCATTGTTTTCTCCCTCACGCTTTGTGAAAAAAAAATTGCATTGAATAATTTGAAACACCCGATATGAAACAACCTGTTTTCCTTATCACAAGTCTATTTTCCTTAATGTGGCAAAACATTGACTACTAGGAGATTTAAATTTCTCTTTCCACTGACTATGTACAGCCAAAAGTAAAATCATCACGAAAGTGGAACCGGGTAATGCTTCAAGAGCTCCTAGCGCCTCAACTGCCTGACATTGCTACCTGGAGATGAAGCATGCACATCCTCTTACAGTTGAAGGCGATCAGGGGATTAGTGATATTCGGTGGGTTTAAATAATTTTATTCAGCGCACCGACATACGACACACTTTTGCTAGGCAGGGCTCCATTAAAGCCACGCTGTGCGTTTACCTTTAGTCTAGTAGTTCGAAATTTTTAGCCCTGGATCTAAGGTAGAACAATACAAATTTGCTTGAAATATTTCTTAGATGTCGATTCCTGCCCCTCGAGAGAAATTTTAGCTTTTATATTTAACGGCGGTCACTCTTCTCGTCGGGCGTGCTTAATAGCGTCTGCTGTTCAAAGCAACGGCGTGTGGAAGCTGACATTGTGGTGCAAGTTAAAAACTCACCCACTTATTCGTTCATTTAAACTCTGACAACAAATTTTCGCGACTTGCTTTGCACATTTCAATACGATAGTATCATAGGCCCTGTTCTTCAGAAAAGCCGGCCTCCGTCAATCCCTGTCACTAAAAAGAAGGGATGAGCTCATAATGGTCGGGAGATTGACCGCCTTGTCGACGAGTTATCTGGGCTAAAGTGAGGCATGTGCGGGCGCTTGGGAAGAGCAACCTGTGTGTCTCGCAAACCCGCCGCGGTGGCTCAGTGTTTAGGGCGCTCGACTACTGATCCGGAGTTCCCGGGTTCGAACCATACTGAGGCAGCTGCGTTTTTATGGAGGCAAAACGCTAAAGGCGCCCGTGTGCTGTGCGATGTCAGCGCGCGTTAAAATCCCCAGGTGGTCGAAATGTTTCCGCAGCCCTCCACTGCGGCACCTCTTTCTTCTTTCATCCTTCATTTATTCCTTTCCTTACGGCGTGGTTAAGGTGTCCAACAGTATATGAGACAGATACTGCGCCATTTCCTCTCCCCCAAAACCAGTTATTATTATTATTATTATTATTATTATTATTATTATTATTATTATTATTATTATTATTATTATTATTATTATTATTATTATTATTGTCTCGCAAGTCACACCGATGGCTGTCTTTGAAACAGCCACTTTTTGTGTTGTGACGAATCGCTAACTGCTTCGCCAGTAGTCCCATGTCGTGGAATTTATGAAAGACAGCGAAATCTTGCGGGGGGGCGCTAGGCATCTCAAATGCTTTCGCGCTGTACACTCGTGAGCAGCTTATGAGTCGTCTAAGGTTCTTTCACGCATTTTCTTCCTTTTAGAACTCGCTGCGCGGAACAACGCCCACCTCTAGCTTGGTTACGTGTGTCCACGCTTTTAAAGGCGAGAACTGATGCACGAGTTGGTGTAACAAGAGTGTGACACAGCGTAACATCAAAAGGCCAAAGAAAATAACTCAGAAGACTTTACACCACCATGTTTTCAATTTCGTTTCTTTCTCTTTTTGTCGTTGTGCTGTTTCACCATCAATTTTAATGAGAGGCTGCTACATTATAGACGTTTTCAGAAAGGGGCGTCATCATCAATGTGGATTAGAATAATTCGCCAATCTCTAGGAACGCATTTTGAGCTGCTATGTTTCGTTCTGCGTGCTCGTTAGGCTCTGCGATCATACCCGCCATCAGGGCCAGTGAGAGCAAGCCGAAGGTCTTAAGTGCGACAGTTAAGCATGGTTTCAGCCATCTCTGTCTTAGGTATGATAACGAACAGCCGAAGCCTTGGTTCCTGTTGAAGACAGTTAAGCTGGCAGCTAAGGACCTCTGGTTCTTTTGCCCACCGAAACACGAGCTGGGACAGAGTCCACATTGGCAGTTCTAATCCCTTGATCCTCCGATGATGAAGCGCCTGACTACTTACAAGGTGTTTACGACATCCAGATGTGCCGTGGAAAGGGCGGACAGACAAAACGGGAAATTGCCTTCGAAGCGAACTATGCCATATCCGCTCACAGTTCGTGAGCCACGAAGCCTTCATATATTTGTTTAAATTGTTTCTTTTTGATTTCTTTTTTATTTTACGGAAAAACAGCGTCGCGCCTGATGAAACATTTTACTCGGCCTTCAAGTTTTTATTAACCAATCTACATCAAGTTTTCATTAACCAATCTGCCGAAGATTGCCCTCATCTCTAAATGCGAGTGCGACACCCAAAGTGGTCAGCGATGTGGACTGCTGCAGTTCACATGCGTGGAAATGCATTTAAACAAAAGAAATATAAATATTCCAAGCGCATACTTTATGCCCATGCTAATCATTCTGTTCGCGCTTTCTTCACTCTTATAGTCGTCAACGCAATAAGAAATTGTAGGCATTAAAAGATATAGCTGGCGACTGCATTCTTGCTTCTAGCGAAGATGTCAGGTTGGTATTGCGGCATCAAATGATTTTGAGGACAAGCTCAATCACGGATGCAAATACGGTAGTCTTTGTAAAAGCATATTAAGTTGTCCTATTCACATCTTAGTGTAGCTACGACCACACATATATCACTTACTTTCTAGCTGCGGCATTCATCGCGGCTGCCTTTCTTGAATAAAGCACTTTAATTCAGAGTACGCTTCGCCATGCGCCGATCTTGCCTTCCCTGCCGAGCCAGGAGAGAAGAAGCCAATCGAAGCGAAGGCTTTTAATCAGTTTATTGGACTTACGAGAGCTTCATGCATGCTTTAAAGGGAGCCTGAAATGATTTCAGTGGGCATATTCTAGTGCAACAGGAGAAGGAAGGGGAGTGACTTTAATGAAACAGGAGTGGTCTGTCTGGTTTCCTGCCTGGCATGCTACTCCAGTAGTGCAAAAGATCAGTAGAGGAGGTCCTTGTGAGTATTCGACTCAGATTTGAAAGCTCTCTGTGGACCTATAATTTACAATTAATTTAAAAAATCACTGCTCGAAGTAGCTCGCAACCGATTACGACGACCACCTCACCGCGCGTTCCCTACCGTGATGACGTCAGTGGGCAGACGAGGCCAGCTTGAAGGATGGCCCTCCTGTCCACTGACGTCATCGACGTGTCGCCCTAATCGGTTGTGAGCTACGGCAAGCAGCGATTTTTAAAAATATATTTCTTAATTAAAGGCTATGCGCAGAGCTTTCAAATTTGACTCGAATACTCACAAGGACCACCTCTACAGGTCTGTTGCACTAGAATGTGCCCATCAATATAATTTCAGGGTCTATGTAAGCTTGAGAGTAATATCAGTTTTCGGCTGTAGCAAAAGTACTGAAATTAATTTTTTCCAATTGATACAATGCATTCCTTTAGCTCGTCTTGATCCCGGTTTTTAAACACATGCAGTCTACACTGACGAGGCGCAGCAAAGAAGGCAAAGAGTGCAGTATGAACGAAAACCAACTAGCCCGTTTGTAGCGTTATTAGGCTGATAGTTTAACTAAGCAGTTGTAAACTGTTTTACGAGGTGTATTCCTGGGAGAACGAGGGACGACCAAATGTATACAGTCTAAAAGGGCTGTACATCATGCAAGTATCAGTTATGTGTAATTGAAAGTGAAAATTTCGCGTGCGTTACTATAAACTGAGGAGAATGCAATGCCGCCGTTTTTGAGGCTAACAACGAATGTTACGTCTAAATATATGGCGGTGAAAATGAAGATAAAATGTAGGAGAATCTTGAATGATATGAGTTATTTACATTTCCCATGTTTGTCTATTAGAAACCGTTTATTGCTCTCTTTCACCGCCTCCACTTTATTTAATAAACGTCCAGAGGAAAGGAATGCAAAACGGCGTGGGGATGCCGATGCCGATGCCTTCTCGTAGAATTGTGAACCATGTGCAGAGGAATTATTTTTTCGGCTTGTATAATGCGTAGTTCAACCGCTTCAGTAAAAATGCATTTTTTTAAAGGAGTAAATGCCGAACGTTTAGCACGCAAACAAGAAATATTTGTTTTATGGGCGTGAGGAGGTCCCTTCTGTTAAGGTTTCGTCACAGTGTTGAGTCGAATGTCGATTAGTATTACTTTCAACGTTGCCCGAAGAGCCACTCTGCCTTTCGTCCCGGATCGACTGCGTCCGCGAGCACTTCCCCCAAAATGTAACGTCACCGTTCACAAGCAGTGCTTGCTAGCAATGCCAACGTCATCAGGAATGGGGTAGTCTAAGCTGGCCGGTCAACTGTGACGTCAAGGTGCACTTAAGCGGAGGCGCCGACTTAGATCAAAAATGCCGATTAAGAGTCATTTGTAAATAATTATACACGCCGCGAGCTGTCATCTTGAGGTCATCTCCGCTTGCACCTGTCACAATTAAAATGTAAAGAAGTAAAGTATGCCCCGCGTACTGGTTTTACATGGTTCGTGCCGAAAACTTGGTCGAATTATGGTCGCCAATTGCTTTCTTACACTCATCCGCGCTCATTAAATAAGGCATCTAAATTGATGTATACTTAGGTACCATCGGCACTTCATCCAAATGAGATTTGTACTTATGTGATGTATTTTTTTCTCTGTGTGTTTACATGCTGTTTTATTTCCATATTCACGTATCACAGTGATCCTGTTTTGAATGTATGCCACAAGCTGTATGCCATTCTGGTGCTCCTGTCAAGTCATTGTAGGGTGCGTCAACCTCTGTCAAGTCTTTTCTCTGGATTTTGTCGGCGCACCCAATATCCTCAAGATGTTGAATAAACATGAATTGAATTCAATTACTAGGCCCGTAGGCTTGTCTCAGGACAAAATATAGGACACCTGAAAATTTTGTGTCGGTTCGTGATGAAGCTATTCAAAGCCATGTGTCTTTTACACGTGCGTTTGTCATGAGTCACGTTTTCCCTCACGTCAATGACAATGGTAGTTATAACACGTTTGTACACGTCTTCAGTCGCTAAATTTCTCATTGCGTTGGCAACTATGGCCGTGTTTATATTTTCGCGCTTTAGAAGTTTCTGTTAAGGGACATAGTAAACGAGGATTCTAAATAGTGCGATACCATTATAAGACACACCATGGGGAAAACCCGGTGTTGCGGTCAGTCACAAATATAGCTGATCGGTCGACACAGTTTTGACGTCACCAGGTTACGTGACATGCTACCTGTCACTTTTTCCCTTGTCTGTCTCACTTCTGCCAATTTCAACCCCATCCTCCTCTCCGACTGCATCACTGCAAACAGAAGCCTCATCATGAAAAAAAAGCCCGGCGTTAAGGTTTCTCATAAAATCGGAGGGGAAAAAAGGTTGACTCGGCGGTCGGAAATGTGTCACCTCGGCTCCGCAGATTCATGTGGAAATCGGAAGGTTTCTCTGCCATCGAGAAGAAACATATTCGTGCGGCAGAAGGTACCCGGACCAAGTGGGTACCAACTTTGTGGAGGGGTGAGCCGAATTTGATTAATTATCAGCCTTTTTCTTAAAAGCGGCCGGCCGAGTTAAGCCTAACCGAGGCGCCGGAGCGAGCATGAAGCGAGACGCCCGCCAGGTGCGACGACGAGGCGGCAGCGGACGTAAAGGAAGGAAGAGACGACGTAGTAATCCCGAATACTAAGCAACATACCATTATGGTTGCTACGACAAGCGTCCAGAGAAAAATGAAGTATGCAAGTCTCAAGACTTTGAAAAGTGAAGGGAAGAAAGTCCCTGTTTTCGCATACGTAGCCACACCGGAGGACTGTGGCAAGGGCGTCATACATGACACTGACGGATCCTTTTCGGAAGCGGATCTTATGGATATGCTGAACAATCAGATGAATCCTGAAGTTAACGGAGTTAGAAGACTCGGAAAGGAGTCGACGACAGTCTTGGTCCTTTTCAAGGATAACAAGGTGCCCTGGACGATTATAGTGGGAGGCTACCCAAGCAAGTGCTTTCCTTACAAGAAGAAGTACGAAGTTTGCGACGCTGCGGTAGACTTGGTCACAAAGCGGACGTCTGCCGGGATCTGAGCAGGGTCAAGTGCAGGGGCTGTGGCATGGAAACCCCACCTGATGGCCACACGTGTACACCGAGATGCCAACTTTGTGGAAAGGAGCATATTCTTGGGTACAAGAAATGCCAACAAATCCATAGGACTCCCTACGAGCTCAAGAAGCGGCAATGGGAGAGGAAACAGAGAGCAGAGGAGGAGGCTGCAGCGAGATCCAGGAATCTGCAATCTGTCTGTTCCAGAGACTCGAGGAGGTGCGCCAACGAAACCAGTCTAGGGGAAGGAGTACCTCGAGGGGAGGTGCGCCTGGAGCCAAGGCGGGTGCGAGAGGACTTGCTACCTGTTGCGACGTCGTCACAGGACAAGTCCAGAAAGGTGGGCAATCCAATGGCAAGGCTTCCCAGGCAGGGGTTCGAGATGATAAAGACAAAAAGATTGAAATCTTAGAGAAAGAGAATAGGGAACTTCGAGACCAAGTGGCGACCCTAAATAAGAAAATGGATGAGATGATCATGATGATGAAACATGGGAGATGGAGCAGGATCAGTAGCCTGCCCAGAAGTCCTAATAATCCTACAAGCCCGGCACCCTTAGTTAAGGAAGGAATGGGGGATATTAGGGTGACTACGGGGAGTACCCCTCTCCCGCAAAAGAGAAAAACTAGAGAGAAGAAGAATGGCGAGGAGGAGTCTCTTGAGAACAAAATAACCAGAATAGTTGGGACCATGGTGTCGTTGGAATCAAGGCTTGAAGGAGCCTTCGCTAAGATAAATTATAGACTTAATTGCATAGACGAGAGCACAAGACGAGATGAAGAGATGGCTGCTATGAAGAGAAGACTAGATGAAATCACCATTCACATTCAAAATGGATAGAAGACCCAATAAGAAGTGCGTGGCTGAAATCTGGCAGTGGAACTGTCGTGGCTTCCGGCGCAAGCGGGGAGTGATGCAAAAGGTTTTATCAAGACTAGAGGAGAAGCCTCTCGCTATAGCCTTGCAGGAGGCAGGGGGGAGGTGGAATTAATGGGGAACAAGGGCTACCATTGTGATAAAAGAGAGCACTCGATAGTTACTGCCTTTGTATTACGTAATGTTGCCACAGTAATGCATTGCCTGGGAGACAAATATGTGGAAAACGTCTTTGTTGAAATTCTTACTTGCAAGAAGGGGGACTCTAACACTTTCATTCTAAGCATATATAGCCCGCTTAGGCAACGAAAGACTAGGTTTAGGGCCATTATTGGAAAAACCTTGAAGATTGCGAGGAAACAACCCCTGATAATTGTGGGGGACATTAATGCATGCCACCCTGAGTGTGGGTATGACAGAGAACAAATTAAGGGGAGATTGTTATGGGAGGATTATCACAATTTGGGATTAACTCTCATGACAAATCTGGAGCTCCCAACGAGGGAGGGTAATAGTGTGCGCAAAGGCACATCCACAGATTTTACGTTCAGCAAGAACGTAGGGGAATAGGATTGGCGCAATACTGGGCAAAACCTTGGAAGTGATCACATTGTACTGATAGTAAGGGCGGATTTGAAAGGTAATTTTAGTCCCAGGAAGGAGACCACATTGTAGGTGACAAAGTGGGATAGCTTCGGGGAGATTAGGAGCAACAGAGATGATGAGTACGAAATTCTGGACTATGAGCTCTGGTGTAAAAACCTCAAGAATGATGTTAAGGGCGTCACTAAGAAAATTGAGGGGGATAGTGTCACATATATTAAGGAGCCTAAATTAAATTTTAAAGCAAAATGGTGCGAAGAAGACGACGTGAATTAACCGAAGAATAAAGAAGAGGAAGAAGCATTCGGTGAGGTGGAGAGAGAAGATTGGTGGAGAAGCATTCGGCGAGGTGGAGAAAGATGATTGGTGGAGAAGAGAGGAAGACGACGAGAAGGCTTACGTGGACTAACACCGAGGCTATAAAAGGGTGAGTGAGAGCGAGGCACGCGGAGAAGAGCAGAGAAGCGGAGGCTCCGGCGGGTCAGGGACACTACTGCTCCGGTGAGATCGCGTTCTACGTCATCGCATCGTGGACTTCCTGCCGTGCCTGAGCCCGATCCAGGGAGTCAGCGGAGGACGCTACCACCTGCTACGGCCAGCCCGGGTATCTCCAGCGCTGTTGCCATCCACCCGGGTGGCGCCCCCAACGACAGCAACACCGGCATCACCTCCACGGGCGCTTGGACCTGGAGCTTATACGACGCAGCCAGCGACGCCGCCACCAAAGCCAACAACACCGGCATCAACTCCACGGGCGCTTGGACCGGGAGCTTGTACGACGCAGCCAGCGACGCCAGCCCGAGCACGTCGAACACTGCCAGCAACGCCAGCTCAAGCACGGCGAACGCCGCCTCGACGCCGCCTACTGGATCCATACAACGCCGCAGCCACACCGAACCAACCGTGAGAACGAACGCCGACTGCTAATAGAAGAACACTAGTAGTAGACGCTAGTAGCAGTGTGCCCTGGTCGTGTGTATTTATAGTCTGTGTTTTGTGTTAGTTTTGTTAGTTGTATTCTAGTGTGTGTGCCACGTAGGATATTAAATGTGCGTTAGTGTGGGTACACCCGTCGCCTAGTCCATTCTTTCGGTCCGAGTGTTCTCTGGAGAGATCCGTGACAAAGATAAGTGGTGAGCCTGTGCCAGGATACATTTCCTTTTTATTGTTTGCTTTGTCTCGAATTTTTCCGATCTCTCGACGGCAGAAAGTATGGACTTGACAAAAACGTTAGAGCTGGAACTCAAGCTATGGTTAAGCAAGGAAGAGGCGATGCGTCTCTGTGGCGAGAAGAAAGAAGAGGCAAAAAGGCAGAGAGAGGAAAGGGCGCAAGCACGCGCAGACGCTCGTGATGCAGAAGAGCGTGAGGCGAAAAGAGCTCGCGAGGCAGAAGAGCGAGAAGCTAGAAGAGCCCGCGAGGCAGAACAGGAGAAAAGAAGAATAGAACGGGAGAAGGAGTTTATTTTGTGGAAACAGGCGCATGTTGCTGGAGGATATGAGGAGATCACGGACAATGATCAGCGTTCCTTAGCGGGTAAAGAATCTCCTAGACCAACCAGAGTTTGCCCACGGAAGCTGATGGCTCCTTTTGATGACAAGAGAGATGATTTGGATGCATATCTGCAATGATTCGAGCGGAGAGCTTTGGGGCAAGGCTGAGAGCGCTGTGCATGGGCCACGGCATTGAGCATGTGTTTAGTCGGAGAGGCGCTGAATGTTTTTGGAAGGATGCCTGCTGCTGATTCCATGGACTACGAGAAAGTCAAAAAAGCACTCCTCCAAAGATTCAGGCTTACGGCAGAGGGTTTTCGTGAGACATTTCGCACCGCGAAACCTGAGGATTCGGAAACCGCTAAGCAATTTTCCTGCAGGCTATCCAATTATTTTGATAGGTGGCTTGATATGTCGAACACAGAAAAGAGTTTTGAAGGGTTGCGTGACAAGCTGGTCACAGGGCAATTTTTAGCGTGTTGCAGCTCAATGCTGGCGCTATTCCTGAAGGAAAGAAAGTTGTGTTCATTAGAATAGTTCGCCGACACTGCAGACTAATTCCTCGCGGCTCAAGGGCTAAGAAATTTGAGTAAGGCAAAGGAGGAAACCCAAAAGGCCCTAGAGACAGATGCGGCAAAACCAAGAGATTATGGCGGTGCGTCTAAGGCGCCAGTAAGGCGTTTTCTCTGCGGCAAGGTGGGACACCGTGCAGCTGGCTGTCGGTCTAGTAGCGCTGCCCAGAAAACACAGGATGTGTGTGAAGGTTGTCAGAGGAGGGGCCATACTCTGGATGAGTGCCGATACAGAACGCAGGACCGAGCTGCATGCGTTGTCGACTCAAGGGTTGAACTTGTCACGCCACCCGACGTTCCACAGCTGAAAGGAGAGCAAACGCCGCTAGAAAATGAGGCAGTGAGTGGAACACCCAAGTCGAAAGCAGCAATGCCAGTGATGGTTGGGCAAATAGGGGACCATCCTATACTGGTGCTTAGAGACAGCGGAGCTAACACAGCCTTCGTTCGTAGAAGCCTGGTGAAGGACGAGGATCTTACAGGGGAAGCGTCTGCTGTCACTCTTGTAGATAGCACAGTGAGGTACCTTCCTGAAGCCAGGATCCTAGTGTCCACGCCATATTATACTCTGCAGGTAGTGGCAAAATGCGTAGATCAACCCATCTACGATCTCATCTTGGGGAACATTACGGGTGCAAGAGGTGTCGAAGACCCCGATCCCGAGTGGAGCATGCTCCACGTTGAAGAACATCAAATGAGGAAAGGCCCGTGCTAGCTCAGACGGGTGCAGTCAGTTTCTCGTCGGCAGTGGAGACAAGTGCTCAAGCGACAGCCCGAGCAACGCAGCGTCCGCTCTCTGCTCCTCTTACGATGTGCCTGAGCGTAACACCAGGCGAAATTGCAATTATGCGTAGTGGCGGTCTCTGCAGCGATTTCGACCAACAGGGGATCTTTGGAGTGCACTGGCGTCACACAGTAGAGGGGCGCTTTTTTGCACTTAGGCCTCTAGGAGCACTGCCGATGGACCCAGGCGCTGTGGTGTTTCACTCTTAGGGCGGAGATTAAGAATATATAAAGCTTCTTTTTCTGATGGAGAATGACAGCAAGTGTGAAAGATTTTTTGTCGGCACTTTTTCTCTCTCTGCCTGCTTTCTATACTCCTTGAGCATGGTTGCCTTCCATGGCCATTTCTATTCAGTGTTTCATCATCATCATCATCATCATCAGCCTTACTACACTTACTGCAGGGCAAAGGCCTCTCCCATGTCTCTCCAATTAACCCTATCCTTTGCCAGCTGCATCCACCCTTTGCCTGCAAACTTCTTAATCTCATCCGCCCACCTAACCTTCTGCCGCCCCCTGCTACGCTTACTTTCTCTTGGAACCCACTCCGTTACCCTTAAAGACCAGCGGTTATCCTGCCTTCTCATTACATGCCCTGCCCAAGCCCATTTCTTTCTCTTGATTTCGACCAGGATGTCATTAACCCGTGTTTGTTCCCTCACCCACTCTGCCCGCTTCCGATCTCTTAACGTTACACCTATCATTTTTCTTTCCATGGCTCGCTGCGTTGTCCTTAACTTAAGCTGAACTCTTTTCGTTAGCTTCCACGTTTCTGCCCCGTAGGTGAGTACCGGTAAGATTATGCTGTTGTACACTTTCCTCTTGAGGGAAATTGGTAAACTGCCACTCATGATCTGCGAGAATTTGCCATATGCGCTCCACCCCATTCTTATCCTTCTAGTTATCTCCCTCTCATGATCCGGATCAGCTGTCACTACCTGCCCTAAGTAGACGTATTCTGGCGCAATTTCTAGGCTCTCGCTGCCAATTGTGAACTGTTGTTCCCTTGCTAGGCTGTTGAACATTACCTTGGTTTTCTGCATGTTAATTTTTAGACCCATCGATCTGCTCTGCCTGTCTAACTCGTTGATCATGATTTGCAGTTCACCTCCTGAGTGACTCAGCAAGGCAATGTCATCAGCAAATCGCAGATTATTTAGGTATTCTCCATTTATTCTTATTCCCAACTGTTCCCAATTCAGGCCTCGAAAAACCTCCTGCAAACATGCGGTGAACAGCATTGGCGAGATCGTGTCTCCTTGCCTGACGCCCTTTCTTATTGGAATTTTATTGCTGACTTTATGGAGGACTATAGTAGCTGTGCAGTTGCTATATATATCTTCCAGTATTTTGACATAAGGCTCTTCTACCCCCTGATTACGCAATGCCTGTATGACTGCTGAGGTTTCCACTGAGTCGAATGCTTTCTCGTAATCAATGAAAGCTATATAGAGAGCTTGGTTATATTCTGCGCATTTCTCTATCACCTGATTGATAGTGTGAATATGATCGATTGTGGAATATCCTTTACGAAAGCCTGCCTGATTTTTTGGTTGATTAAAGTCTAACGTTGCCCTGAGTCTATTAGCGATTACCTTAGTAAATACTTTGTAGGCAACGGATAGTAAGCTGATCGGCCTGTAATTTTTCAAGTCCTTGGCGTCTCCCTTCTTATGAATTAAGATAATGTTTGCATTCTTCCAAGCTTCTGGTACAGTCGAGGTCATAAGGCATTGCGTATACAGGGTGGCTAGTTTTTCTAGCACGATGTCCCCTCCATCCTTCAACAGATCTGCTGTTACCTGATTCTCCCCAGCTGCTTTTCCCCTTTTCATTGCTTCTAAGGCTTTCTTTACTTCATCTTTCGTTACTGGCGGGATGACGCATTGCTGTGCACTGCTGTCTTTCTCATTAGCGCTCTGATTACATTGGCTACTGTACAGGTCTGTGTAGAACTCTTCGGCTACGTTAACTATCTTATCCATATTGCTAATGACATTGCCCTGCTTGTCTCTTAATGCATACATCTGGTTTTTACCTATGCCTAGTTTCCTCTTCACTGTTTTTAGGCTACCTCCGTTCTTTATAGCATGCTCGATTCTCTCCATATTAAACTTCCTTATGTCGGCTACCTTGCGCTTATTTATTAACTTTGATAGCTCCGTTAGCTCTATTCTATCGGTAGTGTTAGATGCCTTCATGTTTTGGCGCTTCTTAATCAGATCTTTCGTCACCTGAGATAGCTTCCCGGTATCTTTTCGAACTGTCCTACCGCCTACTTCTACTGCGCACTCCGTAATTATTGATGTCAGGTTATCGCGCATTGAATGAACATTAAGATCATCTTCCTCAGTTAAAGCCGAATATCTGTTTTGCAGCGCTATCCTAAACTCCTGTGCTTTCCCTCTTACGGCTAGCTCGTTAATGGTCTTCTTCACTAGCTTCTTCCGTTCCCTCTTCAAGTCTAAGCTAATTCTAGACCTTACCATTCTATGGTCGCTGCAACGCACCCATCCGAGGACGGCCACATCCTGAATGATGCCAGGTTTAGCGCATAGTATGAAGTCGATTTCATTTTTAATCTCACCATTGGGGCTCTTCCAGGTCCACTTCCTGTTTTCTCGTTTGCGGAAGAAGGTATTCATGATCCGTAAATTATTTCTATCCGCGAATTCGACTAATAACTCTCCCCTGCTATTTCTAGAGCCTATCCCATAGTCACCTACCGCGTGGTCGTCAGCCTGCTTCTTGCCCACCTTCGCATTGAAGTCACCCATCAGTACAGTGTACTGCGATTTTACTCTATTCATTGCTGATTCTACGTCCTCATAGAAGCTTTCAACG
This sequence comes from Amblyomma americanum, assembly GCF_052857255.1. Lineage (NCBI taxonomy): Eukaryota > Metazoa > Arthropoda > Arachnida > Ixodida > Ixodidae > Amblyomma > Amblyomma americanum. The sequence continues at coordinate 116,230,471 of NC_135504.1, forward strand.
GTCTGGTCATCATGGTTGGATGTGGGTGCGTAGGCCTGCACCACTTTCAGCTTGTACCTCCTATTCAGCCTAATTATATAGCTGCTACCCTCTCGTTAATACTGTGGAACTCCTCTACGTTGCCAGCTATATCCTTATTAATGAGGAATCCCACACCTAGTTCTCGTCTATCCTCTAACCCGCGATAGCACAGTATGTGTCCGTCCTTTAGTACTGTATACGCCTCACCTGTCCTCCTAACTTCGCTAAGCCATATCACATCCCATTTAATTGCCGCTAGTTCCTCAAACAGCACTGCTAGGCTAGCCTCACTGGCTAAAGTTCTAGCGTTAAACGTTGCCAGGTTCAGATTCCAATGGCGGCCTGTCAGTGTTTCATGTCAGGTTTATTTCCCAGTTTGCTACATGCACTGCTTGTTTGCCGGTTGCTTGATCTCTTGATCTCCTGCTTGCTATGTTGCTCTCATTTTCCTATGCATTTTCTTATGTTTTCATTCTTACTCATACCTGGACACATTTCTTATTGTGTAGATAGTTTGTACATATTACTTCTCCCCCTATCCTCTCTTCCTCTCTCCTCACCTCTTTCATTTCATTTCTCCATTCTGCCTGCTATCCTTTATTTCCGCTGCCCCAGCTCAGGTGCTTCAGTATCGATGGCAGATGCCGGGGCTAGCAAAAATCTTTTCCTTCCTTTTTACTATTATTTTTAATAAAACCACTACCACCACCAAAAGGAAGACCCGAGCCTGAAGACCTGCTTCGAAAGAGTCGGGGAAAAAGAAAAAAAGAAACAAGAGTCGCACGTCCTTCGAATAACAATTGGTAAATGTTCTTCTGCACAGGGAATGCATATTTAGTTCAGGAAGGCGTGTCCAACAGCTGGTGTTACCGAGAGATATGGGAGAGACCATGCTACGCTTAGGACATGACGCCATTATGGCCGGACACCAAGGTGTTCAAAAAACGGTGTCTAGGATCACCGACTTCTTTTGGCCGGGTGTTCAGAGTGACGTTAAGCGCTTTGTGCGTTCATGTGATTTGTGCCAGCGCACAGTTCTGAAGGGACGAGTTGGTCCCGTACCTCTGGGCAAGATGCCAGCCATCGACCTACCGTTTCAGCGAGTTGCAATTGACATTGTGGGACCAATCTCTCCAGTATCCGCCAAAGGCAATAGATATGTGCTTACTCTAGTTGACGTGGCAACTCGTTATCGTGACGCTATTCCGCTGAGAACTATTGAAAGTATCCATGTGGCGGAGGGTCTTGTGGAAATGTTTTCGCGTTATAGGTTCCCGAGGGACATTTTGAGTGACCGGGGCTCGAACTTCACATCGGAGTTAATGAAGGGGGTTAACCGCCTTTTGTGAGTGAGGCAGTTACTGACGGCGCCTTACCATCCCATGTGTAATGGGCTTGTAGAGCGGTTCAACGTCACTCTAAATAATACGATAAAGAAAATGTTCCAAGAGAGACCTACTGATTGGGATAGATATCTCCCCGATCTTTTGTTCGCTTACCGCGCAGTACCACAAACGAGTCTTGGTTTCTCGCCCTTTGAGATGTTGTATGGGAGAACCGTTAGAGGTCCACTTACAATACTCAAGGAGCTGTGGGCTAATAAGGAGATTGCATCAGATCTCAAGACAACTTACACATACGTTCTTGAGTTGCGCGACAAGTTGGAAGAAACATGCAGGCTTGCCCATCAAGGCCTGGAAAGGGCGCGCGAACGCTATAAGGGCTACTATGACAAGAAAGCCACTCATAGGAGATTGAATCCGGGAGACAAGGTTCTCATCTTGCTACCCACGGATCATAATAAGTTACTGATGCAGTGGAAGGGCCCTTACCTTGTGACGCAGAATAAAAATGACATGGATTATGAGTTACTGATCAATAACACCAAGAAGGTGTTCCATGCAAACATGTTGAAAAATTACGAAGAAAGAGTTCCCGTTCAGTGTGCCCCCAAGGTAGCATGCTCGGTAGTAGCCGAGGAGACAGATGATGTTGTCGAGATGCCCACATGCAGTGGGAAGAAAACTGTAGGTTGGGATAAGGTGTCAGTAAACCCCAATTTGAATGAAGACCGAAGTTCACAGATAAAGACCCTACTCCAAAGCAAAGAGGACGTGTTTTCAGATGTGCCGGGCAAAACGGATGTCATGTGTTGCAGACTAGATCTCTCTACAGATAGACCAATCAGCGTGAAGTAATACCCACTACCTTTAGCAGTTAAAGAATCAATAGAAATGGAGGTGCAGGATATGTTGGAGCTTGGTGTGATTTAGAGGTCGTGGTCGGCATACAATACGCCTCTTGTGGTTGTCAATTGGATTGGAAAACATTTAATTCGTCAGAAAAGGGAGAATGCAGACGATCCGTGCTCGGTGGCTATCAGTCCACGGCTGACAGCGACATGGGTAGCCCAATCAATGACCCGGGTTTGAACTCCCAAGTCTGAGCTGACCAACACGGCCTCCCACTGCTCGAGAGTAGGAACCTGTATTAGAGATTTCGGGGGCGGCTCCTCTTTACAATTCCACAATAGGTGATCCTAACTGGCTAAATCACCACATAATGTACATGCAGGGTCGTATTCACCGGGGTAGAATTTTGACAACAGGTAAGGCGTCATGTAAGGCTGAGTCACTCAGGAGGTGAACTGCAAATCATGATCAATGAGTTAGAGAGGCAGAGCAGATCGATGGGTCTAAAAATTAACATGCAGAAAACCAAGGTAATGTTCAACAGCCTAGCAAGGGAACAACAGTTCAAAATTGGCATAGAGAGCCTAGAAATTGTGACGGAATACGTCTACTTAGGGCAGGTAGTGACAGCTGATCCGGATCATGAGAGGGAGATAACTAGAAGGATAAGAATGGGATGTAGCGCATATGGCAAATTCTCGCAGATCATGAGTGGCAGTTTACCAATTTCCCTCAAGAGGATAGTGTACAACATCATAATCTTACCGGTACTCACCTACGGGGCAGAAACGTGGAGCCTAACGAAAAGAGTTCAGCCTAAGTTAAAGACAACGCAGCGAGCCATGGAAAGAAAAATGATAGGTGTAACGTTAAGAGATCGGAAGCGGGCAGAGTAGGTGAGAGAACAAACACGGGTTAATGACATCCTAGTCGAAATCAAGAGAAAGAAATGGGCTTGGGCAGGGCATGTAATGCGAAGGCAAGATAACCGCTGGTCCTTAAGGGTAACGGAGTGGATTCCAAGAGAAAGTAAGCGTAGCAGGGGGCGGCAGAAGGTTAGGTGGGCGGATGAGATTAAGAAGTTTGCAGGCAAAGGGTGGATGCAGCTGGCAAAGGATAGGATTAATTGGAGAGACATGGGAGAGGCCTTTGCCCTGCAGTGGGTTTAGTAAGGCTGATGATGATGGTGATGATGATGATGATGAAGGCGTCATGAAAGATCGCGTCTGGAGTCGCCTCCAAGTGGTCTCCTGCTCCTTATTAAAGGCGTTGTCTGGAGGAGGGAATATCCTCCTTTCAAGTTTAAAATGATTAGTAATATCTTGAAAAGATTATATACCGTCCTTCGAAAAACTCAGCAACGACAGCGTCCACTGCTCGGCTGACGAATCTTCGAGCTGTTATGTGTGCCGCTTCGTTACCAGGGTTCTCCGAGTGAGCCGGGACCCATATCAATTCAATAATTCTGTCTAAGTCTTTGGTTTGACCCAATATGCTCATTGCTGCCTGAGAAATTCTGCCCCTCGCATAATTGCGTATGGCAAATTTAGAGTCGCTGAGTATGGCTGTAGCTTCTGTGTTAATGATAGCAAGGGCTATTGTCGCCTCTTCTGCCGAGGATTTCGTTATGGTAGTGGCGGAGACTATCAGTTTACCTTGCGTATAAACCGCCGTTAGTGCGAACGCTTGTTTCTGGGGATATTCTGCGGCATCTACATTTACTGCATGTTCACCTTGGTTGTATATGTTGTGTAGAGCTTCTGCCCTAGCCCTTCTCCCCTCGTGGTGAGCAGGATGCATATTCTTAGCTAGTGGCTTAATTCTTATTACCTTAGCGATGCGCTTAGGTATCTGTGTTTTGGTATCTTGGGGTGGCAACTGTATGCCTAGTCCTAAACGATCAATTATGGTTCTTCCTGCTTTGGTGCGGGAAAGCCGGTTCCTGCATTGTTAAGAGTGCCTCTGTAAGCTCGTCTAAGGTGTTGTGTACTCCCATGCCCCGAAACCTTTCGGTGGAGGTACAGTTCGGTAGCCCTAATGCTACCTTGTATGCTGTTATAATCTTAGACTCTACTTTGGCTTTTTCACTACTGTCTAATTTTACGTATGGGAGTGCGTAGACAAGCCTGCTTATTACAAATGCTTGTACTATTTTGCAAAGTTCTGTCTCCTTCACTCCTTTCCTTTTGCTTGCAATTCGTCTAATTAGTCTTACCGTCATATTGACGGTTGTCTGGACTTTTTCTAGTGTTTCCTTGTTCTTCCGGTTCGACTGAAGGAAGAGTCCTAGGATTCTTATAGTTTGAACTTCATTTACAGGGAGCCCTTCCACCCAAATTTTCAGTGGAGGCGGAGGTTTGTAATTTTTTGCTCGAGGGCCCCTTGGTTTGTATCTGATTAGAAATAATTCGGACTTGGAGGGCGAGCAGGTTAGCCCTGCTTTACCCGCCAGGTCTTGTATTATGTCTACAGCTTGTTGCAGGATATCCTCTATCTTACCATCGCTGCCAGTTGTGGTCAATAAAGTGATATCATCTGCGTAGAATGTGGGTTGCAGCCCCGGGATGGCAGCTAATTTAGAAGGAATTTTAATTAGTGAGAGAATAAAAAGGAAGGGTGACAGGACTGAGCCCTGTGGCGTTCCTTTACCTCCAAGTGAGAGTCTGATTTAATCTCTCCCACTGCTATCTCTGCCGTTCTGTTACTGAGAAATGACTTGATGGACTGGAAAGTTCTTTTCCCTGGGTTGATGTCCGGGAGATTCCTTAAGATAGCATCGTGCGTGACGTTATCAAACGCCTTGTTCAAATCCAAGCCTAATATGGCTTTAGTTCCTCTGCTGCGTTCCATGTCTATTATGTCTGCCTTGAGTTGCAGCATAACATCTTGGGTAGAAAGATTAGCCCTGAAGCCTAGCATGGAGTTAGGGAGTAAGTTATTGTCCTCATCGTATTCTTGTAGCCGATTGAGAATTATATGTTCCATTAACTTTCCTAAGCAGGATGTTAATGAGATTGGGCGTAGATTCTTTTTACACAATTTCTTGCCTGGCTTTGTAATGAATGTAATCTTTGCATGTTTCCATTCTTGTGGAATGTTTCCGTCTGTCCAGTATTTGTTCATGAGATCAGTGAGTGCTGTCACTGACCCTGCATCCAAGTTTCTAAGTGCTTTGTTAGTAACACCGTCAGGCCCGGCTGCAGACGTGGTGCGTAGTTGCCCCATGGCAAGCCATACTTCCGACTCCGTAATCTCAGCGTCCAAGTCCTCGTTTGGTGTTCCCTGATAGTTTGGCAGCGGTCCATCTGGGGTTGTTTTAAGTATCGATCTCGTAGTTCCGTTAAGAGCTCCTCTGTGGTGCCTTGATACTGATGCACTAATCTCATAAGTTGACCTCGTTTAGTTGATTTAGCCTCTGTGGGGTCAAGAAGGTGCCTTAGCAGATGCCAAGTTTTCCTGCACTCGAGCTTGCCATTCATGCGGTCGCAAATTTGCTCCCATTGTTTGTGTTGAAGCTCTAGAGTTTAATTTTCAATTATTCCCTGCAACTGTGCAATTCTCTTTTTAAGATTTTTGTTGTGTTTGTTCCTCTTCCAGCGGTTTTGCAAGCTGAAATGTGCTTCCCACATATGCAATAACCTAGAGTCAGTGAATTGTCCTTATTCCATGCCGATTTCGGCTGTGGTAGCCTTAATGTCAATTTTTAGTGATTCCACCAAGTCCCCGAGATGTTCAATTACTGGGTCTGTGCTTTCATCTTTTTGTCTTAGTTCTCTTATTACCCTGAACTTGTCCCAGTCCGTAATTTTCACTTTGTTGAAGACTGATTTATGCTTTGCGGTCTCAAAGGTGGTAGATACAATGTAATGGTCACTGCCTAGCGTGTGTCCTGTGTTAGTCCATGTTCGGTTTTGTATGTTCTTTGCCAGGGTTAGGTCTGGCGACGTGTCTTTACATATACTGTTGCCTGGTCTCGTGATTTCTTGGGGGTTCTTCAGGACAGTTAGGCCTAGATTTTGGACCACTTGCCATACCCTGTTGCCTTTGGAACCGGCTCTAGTGTATCCCCATTCCGGGTGTGGTGCGTTAAAGTCCCCTACTATTAATAGCTGGGCTTTAGTCGCTAGTTTCAGAGTCTTAATAAGTAATTCCAATATACCGGTACCCTTATCTTTGGGTGGGCTATATACATTAAGCAGAAACAAATTTGTATCTCCTCGTTTCTTGGGTAAAATCTTAAGGAGGGCGTAGTCTTCCTTTGAACTTTCTATGGAGTGCTGTAGAGCAGTAATATTGCGTTGCAATATTACGGCGGTGGACACGCCCGTAATTGAGCCGGCATCATATCCTGGCGGAAGAAACGCCTTAGAGCCCGGTAATTTGATCGCGCCACTAGCTTCTTGTAGAGCAATAATGTCTGGTGGACGTTGTTGTGCTTGAATGTGAAACTGCAGATTCCCCCGTTTGCGCCGGAAGCCTCTGCAATTCCACTGCCATACCTCAATTTGTTGCGACGGGGCCATATTGGTGATCCACTCTTTGCTGTAATGATGTTAAGCTGTTCTTCAATGCGGTCAGCTTCTCCATCACTTGTTGGAACATAGACAATACTTGAGTTTGGAACGGTCTGAATTCCACTGCTAAGGCATCTACCTTAGCCTCTAGGTTTCCTACTCTAACCTCTAGGCTGTCTACCTTGTTATGAATGCTATCCACTCTTGTAGTGATTGCATTAGGGTGAGCTCTTAATGGAGCGGGCGTAGCCGGCTGCGGTACATCGCCTGCAGAGGCTTCGGCAGCTCGTTTGTGTTGGGTATTCTCCGCGGGGGGAGGGGGTCTTTTAACTGCTGTGCGTTTGTCTGTTTCCATAGCCTCGCATGCGGGAATGGGTTCTTTAAGAGGGGCTTGCACAGGTGTTTGCTGTGACTGTGCGCTTTGCTCGCTCGAGGTCATGACAAGTCGACGAAGCTCCGCCACTTCTTTCTTTAGTCTGGCGTTTTCCTCGTCACGCTCCTTAAGCTCCTTGTGGAATTGTTCTATAAAGTCCTTCACCCGAGCGCTCATCTGTTGGGAGGCCGGATTTGGCCAGCTCACCTTTTTGTTGGTTCGGCTGCTGCTTCTGCCTCATTCTGAACTTGTGCTCGTCTCTCCATCAGCCACCCCACTCAGTGGCGGGAAGGAACTGCAGCTATCTCTGCCCTGGTTACATGTTTGGTTCCTCGCCCGGCTCGACGATCGGTGCCTGGAGCTCGGGTGATGCTCCACTGATGTTGGGCCGCACCTTCCACGTGATGCTGGGCCGCACCCTCGTTATGCCTATGTGGTTGTTGTCTCCGGACCACGAGGCGGTGCTTGCAATTCCGGCTCCCGGTGTGGTGTGCCCCATGGCACACGATGCAGTTGGGTTTACATGTGAGTGGCTCCCCATCAGGAGGTGCAGGATGGTTCTCGCCACATCGGTGGCACAGGTTGGCTTTGGGTCTGTAGCAGACGTCGGCTCTATGTCCGACTCTCCTGCAGTTGTAGCAGGTTTCGAATTGTTCCCAGTAAGAGTGCACATGGAATACGGATCCCCAATAGTAGATCTGGCTCGGAACTTTGTTCCCATGGAATGTTATCTGGATCGTTTTTGAACGACCCAGCTGACGAGCGTCGAGGATCACGACCCCCGGGTTGCGAGTAATGATGCCTTGTCGGACTTCCTCCGGCGAGCTTCCGTCGTAGGCTTGATAAATGACACCTCTGACTGAGTCGTCTGGCGCTGCTACATACGTCGCCACTTCATAGGTATGATCTCCAAGCTGGAACGCTTTGACTTCGGAGTACATTGCAGCTCGCTGGCGTGCCGGGGTGCTTAGTGTGAGCGTGTTGTTATTAGAATTAACACGCATGGTGTCTTCAGTTAGTGCGGCCTGAAGAGGAACCTTGGCTGCCGCGCATTGGCGAGTTCGAGTTGGCGTGGTGCAAAGTCGTTTAAGTTCCAGCCTCGCGGACGGCAGACTATTTTGTAGTCGCTCTTTTGGGAGCTGCGGTAGCGGCACTCGCCTTTTGATAGCGGGCGGCTTCCGTTTCTTCTTGGCAGGAGCGCCGGAGTCATCGTTGGCGGCGTCTTGCTGCAGGTGCCGGGCGCGGTCTTGTAGGCGAAGAACGGTTTCCCATTCTCCGGACGCCAGCTCCGCGGGCGAAATGTCATCCCCCAAGACGGTGTAGTTCATAGTTGAGGTCGTGTGAGCGGCCGGCCGGCTCGAACAAGCGAGCGCAGGGCCCAGGGCCCTGAGGGCACGGCAGCGTGTAGAGAAGTCCGCGAGGCACACAGAAAAGGGCGTTGACTTGCCAGAACTGCTGTTCGCGGTTACGGGGCAATGCTCCGAAGATTTCCCCAAAACGGCAGCTCAGAGAATGCAGTATTTGCTCCAAAAGTTGGCTGTGAGCAAGAGCCCATGTAGAATACGTCCACACAGCTCGGTGTCTTCGTCTTCTCGGTGTCTTCTTTGTGGTTGTCAAAAAACCCGATGGTACTAACCTACTGTGTGTAGATTTTCGGCAGCTAAATGACATCATAGTACTCGATGCAGAACCCATACCAAGAGCGGACGTGGTGTTCGCTAAGGTGGCTCACAAAAGGTTTTTTCAAAATTTGACTTAGCTAAAGGGTATTGCCAAATACCAATGGAAGATTCATATAAAGATAAGACTGCCTTTTCGTGCTCGGCGCGTTTATTCCAATTTAAATTCATGCCTTTTGGTTTGAAAACAGCATCTGAAATATTTACGAAGCTGATGAGGAAGGTTTTGGATGGGCTCCAAAATGTTGAACACTATATTGATGACATCCTGGTGGCAACAGATACGTGGGAAGAGCATGTAATTACATTGGAAAAACTATTTGATATAATTCTGCTAGCCAGGTTGACCATTAAACTGGCGAAATGTGAGGTGGGCTTTAAAGCCATTTCTTTTCTCGGTCGCAAGCTGGGGATGGGCCGATAATCTCTTGCTTGCAAAAATACCGGATGTAGCATGCGATTCTCTTCATGCAAGAGTACGGATCCTAAAGCTCGGTCGGATGCATCAGTGCGAAGCACAAACTCTTTATCCATATTCGGAGCAAGCAGAACGGGCGGTTTTAACATCACGAATGCATTTTCATGTTCAGCAGTCCAAGTCAGCTTATTGCTTGCCCCCTTCTTAGTGAGTTCGGCAAGCGGGTCGGCTATGTGGGCATAATGGGGAATAAAGTCCCTGTAGTATCCCGTTAACCCCAGGAACGACTGTACCTCCTTCTTGTTCGTCGGTGCAGGCCCAGACACCGACGAACAAGAAGGAGGTACAGTCGTTCCTGGGGTTAACGGGATACTACAGGGACTTTATTCCCCATTATGCCCACATAGCCGACCCGCTTGTCGAACTCACTAAGAAGGGGGCAAGCAATAAGCTGACTTGGACTGCTGAACATGAAAATGCATTCGTGATGTTAAAACCGCCCGTTCTGCTTGCTCCGAATATGGATAAAGAGTTCGTGCTTCGCACTGATGCATCCGACCGAGCTTTAGGATCCGTACTCTTGCATGAAGAGAATCGCATGCTACATCCGGTATTTTTTGCAAGCAAGAGATTATCGGCTAGTGAACGCAACTACTCCACCGTTGAAAAGGAATGTTTGGCGGTGGTGTGGGCGGTAAAGAAATTCCACATTTATCTGTATGGGAGACATTTCAGTATTCAGACAGATCATCAGCCGCTTGAATATTTAACCAAGGCCAAAATGAATAATAGTAAAGTTATGAGATGGAATTTGGCCTTGCAAGAATACTCATTTCAGGTTGAATATATTAAAGGCAGAGATAACGTTGGAGCGGACTTCATGAGTAGAGCCAACTGAACAGCTCTCGGTATCTCTGGCATGTATCTTGTTTTTGTGTTAATGTATCTCTAGGATTTATTTTGTTGTTGTTGCTGCTGCTGTTGGTGGTACGCGATTATACAAGAAAGTGTGTTGTGGACACGAACATGTTTATTAAGGACTCTGTGCGGACAGCGGCAGTGGTGTGTTCTGGAAACGCAATTTGGTGTGCTGTGTTAGTGGTGTGCGTTTGGTGTGTGGTGGACCTCTGCGGTGTGTTGTCTGCTGGGTCCAGAATCGTCACAGAATATAGTCGGTTGGATGGATGGCTTGAAGATGAGGATGACGTGAGCAGTTTTTCATGAAAAAACACTTGAGAGAGGGGGCCCTTGTCACATATATTAGGAGCTTGAATTAAATTTTAAAGGAAAAAAGGTGTGAAGAAGACGACGCGAATTAACCGAAGAATTAAGTAGAGGAAGAAGCATTCGTTGAGGTTGAGAGAGATGATTGGTGGTGAAGCATACAGTGACGTGGAGAGAGATCATTGGTGGAGAAGAGAAGAAGACGACGACAAGGCTTACGTGGACGAACACCGAGGCTATAAAAGGGCGAGTGAGAGCGAGGCACGCGGAGAAGAGCAGAGAAGCGGAGGCTCCGGCGGGTCAGGGACACTTTGGCTGGAAGAGAGCGACGCCGGCTACTGCTCCTGTGAGCTCGCGTTCTACGACATCGCATCGTGGACTCCCTGCCGTGCCTGAGCCCGTTCCGGGGAGTCGACGGAGTACGCTACCACCTGCTATGGCCAGCCCGGGTATCTCCAGCGCTGTTGCCATCCATCCGGGTGGCGCCCCCAACGACAGCAACACCGGCATCACCTCCACGGGCGCTTGGACCGGGGGCTTGTACGACGCAGCCAGCGACGCCAGCCCGAGCACGTCGAACACCGCCAGCGACGCCAGCTCAAGCACGGCGAACGCCGCCTCGACGCCGCCTACTGGATCCATACAACGCCACAGCCACACCGAACCAACCGTGAGCACGAACGCCGACCGCTAATAGTAGAACACTAGTAGTAGACGCTAGTAGCAGTGTGCCCGGGTCGTGTGTATTTATAGTCTTTGTGTTTTGTGTTTTGTTTTTAGTATTCTAGTGTGTGTGCCACGTAGGATGTATTAAATGTGCGTTTGTGTGGGTACACCCGTCGCCTAGTCCGTTCTTTCGGTCCGAGTGTTCTCCGGAGAGATCAGTGACAGATAGCTCCCCGGATGTTGCAGACAGTCAGCTGCTGCATATGTGGAAGGCCAAGCAGAGCATGGAGCGCCGTATGAAGAGGCAAGGCAGGCGGAATCGCAATCTGAAAAGGCGCTTCGCCAGACTGAACAAATGATTGAAGACTATGCATTCAAGCTGTGCGAACAGCATTGGTACAGTAATTGTGGAGAGATCGAGAGGGGCATGGATCTTCCTAGGACTTGGAACTTGTTAAGACACTTGCTTGACCCGGAGAAATCCAAAGGTAAGGCGAGGGTAATCCTGGCCAAAGTTAGACATGCGTGTAGGGATCTTAGTGATCAGGCATTCATAGAAAAATTGGTGGAGACATATAGAGGAGACACCAGCTCGGCACAGCTACAAGACTACGAGGGGGAGGAAAATTTAGCATTGGATTCGGATTTCACTGAGGCGGAGGCGAGGGCCGAAATAGTTATACTAAATGTTAGGTCGGCACCGGGGTCCGATGGCATTACTAACAAAATTTTAAGAAATCTAGATAATAGCTCTATTAGGGATATCGCTAGATTTATGATTTTATGCTGGATGGATGGGAGAATTCCGGATCAGTGGAAAATGGCGAAGGTGATACTAATTCTTAAGCCAGGAAAGAAACCTGCAATAGGTAATCTTCGGCCAATCTCATTGACCTCGTGCATCGGAAAATTGATGAAACATGTAGTGCAGACAAGGCTGTCTAGGTTTATGGAGAGGAAGGGGCTATGGCCGGACGAAATGTTCGGTTTTAGGCCGCATCTTATTACGCAGGATGTTATGCTGCTCCTGAAGCATGACATTGTGGATTCTAAGGCAAAGGATGCGAAGGTGACTTTAGGGCTGGATCTAAAGAAGGCCTTCGATCATGTTAAACACTCGGCGGTCCTAGAGGGGCAGAATGAGGTAGGAGTAGGTGTGAGAACCTACAACTACATGAGGGATTTCTTGCGAGAAAGGAGAGCCGAGGTAGTGTGTCAGGAGAACACTTCGGAGATGCTCCTGCTAGGAAGTAGGGGGACACCGCAGGAGGCGGTTCTGTCGCCACTGCTGTTTATTATGGCAATGAGGAAGTTGCCAGGGCAGCTAAAGGCGCTTGATAACCCGAGTCTTAAATTCAGCTTGTATGCAGTTGACATTAATTTGTGGATAGATAAGGGCAGGGATAGAGAGATTGAACACTCTCTCCAAGCGGCAGCCGACTGTATTGTAAGATACGCGGCGGAAAGGGGGCTGGAGTGCTCTCCGGAAAAGTCTGAATTATTCACATACAAGGACAGGGCACTTAGAAATAAGCCGCCTTCAAAAATTCAAATTCTGGTAGGTGGGGCGCAGGTTCTGGAGGTGGAGACGATTGGGATCCTGGGCTTACACCTGCAGGCGAATGGCCAGAATACTGTTACCACCAAAAAGTTGGAAGGCTACGCCATGCAGACTTTTTTTCTCCTTAGAAGAATCTCAAGTAAGAAAGCGGGTCTAAGAGAGAAAAATTTGACTAAATTGGTTCAGGCCTTCATTACAAGCAGGGTGAGCTGTGCGACGCCTTACTTGAACTTAAAGGCGGCAGAAAAGGGGAAAATTGATGCGCTTATGAGAAAGTGTATCAAGAGGGCTCTGGGGCTGCCTATGACGGCGTGTACGGAGATATTGTTGGCTATGGGAATGCAGAATACTTTGGTGGAACAGATTAAAGCGCTAAATGTCTCGCAGTTAGAAACGCTCAGCACCACAAGGTTGGGGAGGGCAATTCTGGAAAAAGCGGGGCTAAATCCGGAGAGAGGGAGGGGCAGCCAGGCCACCATAGGGCGGAAGCCACGAGAGTGCCTTAGAGTTAGTTCCCCCCTCTGCCGAGAAACATGCACCCTGAATATAATAAAGAAGGCAGAAAAGGGCGGAGGCGCTGGAACGCATATATTCAAAGAAGCCGAGGGATCAGGTCGCATTTGTGGATGCGGCGGGCGGAAAAAGAGGAGAAGGCATCTTAGCGGTAGTGGTGGACGGAGGAGGGGGCCCGATCTCGGCACTATCGGTTCAGAGTGGTGATATTGATGTGGCAGAGGAGGTTGCAATAGCTCTTGCTTGCGTCGGCACAAAGGCCACGTATGTGTTGAGTGACAGTAAAACTGCAATTCAGAATTCTGGTAGCGGGAGGATATCTCCCATGGCACTCAAAATTCTAAGACAAAGAGAATTGGATTGGAAAATCAATCTAATTTGGACCCTGGCGCACGAATCTGTAAGTGGCAACGAGGCTGCTCACAACCTAGCTCGAGACCTCTACTGCCGAGCAGGTCGGAATGAGCAAGCCGAGGAGGGCTACGACAGAGAAGGGCGTCTGCTGGCGTATTATGATGTGACGCAATATTATAAAAGGCAGCGTCTGAAACTCCCCCCTTCAGACAAGACTCTAGACGGAAAACAGATGACGGCATGGAGGTGTCTGCAAGCAGATAGTTATCCAAATCCGGTCTTGAATAAATATATATTCCCAGATTTTGAAGATGAGAGCTGCAGGGTTTGCGGGGAGAGGGGTACCCTGAACCATATAATATGTGAGTGTTTGCATTCCACAGGCAGGACAAACAAAATTAATAGTAGGGAAGCCTGAGGGGCCTTGCTGCAAAGCCCAACCCCGGAGCACCAGCTGCTAGCTGTTCGACTGGCTGAAGAGGCCGCCAAGATCCAAGGGATTTCGGCCAGCATCTGAAGCGGATTCCCACCTGGCTTAGGGTGCCTCTCCTCTAGGGGGAGGACCTGGGGCAGGGAAGAAGCCTTTTCTGTTGGACAATAAAGTTGATTCACTCACTCACTCTGTGTTGGCCGCGAAAGCACAGGTGGTGGTAGTGGTTATATTAAAAATAATATTAAAAAGGAAGGAAAAGATTTTTGCTAGCCCCAGCATCTGCCATCCATACTGAAGCACCTGAGCTGGGCCAGCGGAAATAAAGGATAGCAGGCAGAATGGAGAAATGAATTGAAAGAGGTGAGGGGACAGGAAGAGAGGATAGGGGGAGAAGTATTATGTACAAACTATTTGCAAAAGAAGAAATGTGTCCAGGTTGTGCCCGTGATAAGTTCATTTTAGAGGAATTAAATCACACACGCGCACAGCACTGTGTTGGTTACAACTGGAGTGGGGCGTCCAGTTATTAATCGCTCAAGGTAGAACTCGCGGAGCGTTCGGTCACTGCGTGTAACTACCTGACGGAGAACAGACGGGACGTCAAGCCCGTGTGTTCGAGGAATGCACAGAGGCTCCCCAAAGTTCGCTCACGAGTGCGCGCACTGCCCTGCGGCCACAATAGCGTCTTGATGGAGTCTGGTAGTATGCCCTGTGCCCTATAGGCCACTAGCAAATCGCGACGAGCATCGGCGAACGCGGCACAGCGAAGGAGCAGGTGTTCTAGTGTTTCCATTGCAACGCATCCGTCACACACATCACTCGTCGCGATTCCGTGACGCACCCGTCGTTCCCCGGGCCACACGCAGCCAATGCGCGCGCGGAGCACAGGGAAGTTTCTGTTAACGTAGAGCAGAGGAAAATTAACAATAATAATTGGTTTTTTGGGGAAAGGAAATGGCGCAGTATCTGTCTCATATATCATTGGACACCTGAACCGCGCCGTAAGGGAAGGGATAAGTAAAAGAGTGAAAGAAGAAAGGAAGAAGGAGGTGCTGTAGTGGAGGGCTCCGGAATAATTTCGACCATCTGGGGATCTTTAACGTGCCCTGACATCGCACAGCACATGGGGGCATTAGCGTTTTTCCTCCATAAAAACGCAGCCGCCGCGGTCGGGTTCGAACCCGGGAACTCCGGATAAGTAGTCGAGCGCCCTTACCACTGAGCATCCGCGGCGGGATTGGTTTTGAGGAAAGGAAATGACGCTGTAAATGTCTAAAATCTCTGTGGACACCCGAACATAATAATACTAATAATAGTTTTTTTGGGCGGAAAGGAAATAGCGCAGTATCTGTCTCATATATTGTTGAACACCTGAACCACGCCGTAAGGGAAGGGATAAAGGAAGGACTGCGAGAAGAATGGAAGAAAGACGTCCCATAGTGGAGGTCGGAGTAGCGACAACCGTCTGGCGAAATTTGACGAGGGAACCGACAACTCCCAGCACAAGGGAGCATTTTTCATTCGTTCACTTTGGCAGGCTTCCTTCGCTGCCACTTTACTCAGTACTTTACCTAACTGCGCGGTTTAGGTGTGCAACGACCTCAGTTTCTGCGCCTTTCAAATGCTCGAGCCCGCATTTTGCTATTCCGCAACGCCACTTTAAAGATACTATGTTCTTAATTTATAACGCTAGATCGGATTCAAGTGTCGAAACTTTCAATCGAAAGCTTAGCTGGCGTAGTCAAGCCAAGGTCATTGATGCGACAATATGACCGTGAAATAATAATAATAATTGGTTTTGGGGAAAAGACCGTGAAATCGAGAAACGGCGATGGTAGAATATCTGATACGGGTCCCCATGGGACTTATTTTGGAAATGTGGCGGAGATATTGAAAGTTGATTCACTTCCGCCATCGGTTGGCCCGGTATTGCACTGCCTCCGGGATCGGCCTGGGTCTTTATACCGCGCCTCTTTACTATCCTGTCTTTCTATCCCATCTTTCAACTCTCCTACTATCTGCACGTGGTAGCGACTGTGGCTCGGTCTGAGCTAGTGGGCAAGCCTGTGCACTTTCATTTTCTTTCTTCCTGGCAACAACAGACAGACAGCCAGAAGCGGCGGTGGTGTCGCAGCCACATGACATACCACGTCACTCCTTGCCAGGCCGGGAGCATTGCCTCTGGGTGACAATGCATCGCATCGAACACAACAGCGTTCCACTGAACACATCAAAGTGCACCGGCGTTTTATAATAATAATAACTGGTTTTGGGGGAAAGAAAATGGCGCAATATCTGCCTCATATTGTTGGACACCTGAAATACGCCGTAAGGGACCCTTAGGGATTTTAGGAGGGAGTGGAAGAAGATAGGAAGAGGTGCTGTTGTGGAGAATTCCGGAATAATTTCGATCACCTGGGGATTTTTAACGTGCACTAACATCGCATCTGTCTGTTGTTGCCAGAAGAAAGAAAAGTGCAGAGGCCTGCTCACTGGCTCTAGCCGAGCCACAATCGCTACCACGTGCAGATAGTAGGAGAGTTGAAAGATGGGATAGAATGACAGGATAGTAAAGACGCGCTAAAGACAAGGCCGATACCGGAGGTAGTGCAATACCGGGCACTCCGATCGCGGGAGTGAAGCATCCTTCAAACTCTCCGCCACATTTCCAAAAATAAGTCCAATTGGACCCGTCACGGATAATCTACGGGGCAGGACATTCGCTATTAAAAAGAAAAAAACTGACATCGCACTGACATCGCACAGCACACGGCCGCCTTAGCTGTTTTGCCTTCATAAAAACGCAGCCGCCGCGGTCAGGATCGAACCCAGGAGCTCCGGATCAGTAGCAGAGCGCCCTAACCATTGAGCCACCACGGTGGGGTGGTGGTGGTGAAAAACTTCATAAAGTAGAGCAAGCCTTAATTGTTACAACCTAGTGATGGGATTGCTCTTGGATGCGTGTCGTGGCCGGAAGGTGATGCTTCTCAGCCACTTCCAAAGCCCAGTCCACTAGCTGCCGTTGGGCAGCCGGGTCAGCACTGGACACCGCAGCCTCCCATCGCTCGAGGTCTGTGAGTTGCCAATCGGCTGGTGGAAGGAGCTCAGAGCAAGAATAAAGAATGTGTGCAAAATCCGCTTTCAGAGCGCCGCAGAGGGTGCATACTGGCGTGAACAGTCCCGGGTGAACCAGGGCAAAGTGGGCAGGGGAGAGGAAGGTGCGGGATTGTAGCTGTCGCCACGTCACCTGCTGCAATTTAGTGAGGGATGTGTGCGGAGGGGGATACGTTAGCCGTTGCTCACGGTAGTGTAGAGTGGTCTCGTGATACGCGACCATTCGATCTCGAGCGTCTCCCCAGGCGTCGGCGGCTCCTTCTCGGCTGTACGAAACCACGAGCTAAAGAATGAGCCGCCTTGTTACCTGGGTGGCCGACGTGGGCCGGGACCCAGAGAAGCTAAATAGGTCGGGTAGGGGCGGGAGACCGGCTTAGAAGCCGGAAAGCGGGTTTGGAGATGCGGCCTTTCGCTTAGTTACGGCCCGCTGTCTGAGTCGCTGAAAATGTGGGTCGCAGATCTAGTAGCGATGGCTAAGGCTACGACGGCCTACTCCGCTTCCGCAGGAGTGGAGGCAATGACAGTGCCTGCCGTAATAGGGGTGTATGAATTGGACACTACCGCCAGGGCAAAGGCGGAATAGGAGGTGTAAGAGGCTGCGCCGACATAGACGCTCTCCGGCTGTGCGCCATAGTGTTTGTGTAGGGCTGCAGCCCGAGCAGTACGACGAGCCGCGTGATGCTCGGGATGCATGTTCTTGGGGAGGGGGTGAATGGTGATGAGGTCCCGTGTGCGGTGTGGGAGGGAGAAGGTGTGGGCATAATAGCCAGGGGGGTGTGGGCCAATGGCGTCAAGAATGTGACAGCCGGCTAGGGTGGAGGAGAGCCGATCAAGTTGGGCAGATCGATGGGCCTCAGTGAGCTCGGCGAGGGTGTTGTGTACGCCCATCTTAAGAAGGCATTCATTCGACGTGTGCTGGGGGAGGTTGAGGGCCGTCTTGTACGCCTGACGGATGAGGCAGTAGACTTTGTTCTCTTCTACTCGGGAGAGGAAGAGATAGGGCAGAGGGTATACTACCCGGCTAAAGACGAAAGCCTGGATCAGGCGGCGGAGGTCGTGTTCCCGCATGCCTCGGTGTTTGTTAGCGATTCGTCTGATGAGGCGAACGGTTTGTTGAACGGTAGCAGTGAGCTTGGTGATTGTGGCAGTGTTCTTGCCATTGTTCTGAAGAACCATCCCCAGGATGCGAACTTTACCTCTGGTATGCCGGTGGCATCAATGGTGACATCGATGCCAGGTGGGGGAGTTTTGTCGTCTTCCCCGAACGGGGCGAAGGACCAGAAGTTCCGATTTTGTAGGAGAGCATGCAAGACCGACCTCATGGGCACAGAAGGTCACCACATATTCCCCCGCTTGTAGTGTATCTTCAATGGTGCCGACATTACCCGTGGAGGTCCACAGGGTGATGTCGTCGGCATATAAAGAGTGCTAGAGAGCGGGAATTGCTGAAAGTACCTTTGCCATGGGGATTAGAGTTATATTAAATAGAAGCGGGGAGAGTACCGATCCCTTAGGGGTACCTCGGCTACCGAGGGTGAAAACAGGGGAGGAGAGTGAGCCAAAAGTGATTTCAGCTGTGCGGTGGCAGAGGAAGGCTGAGATGTACTGATGGGTGCGAGTGCCGACGTGTAGGGACGACAGGGCGTCCAAGATGGCCGAATGATGTACATTGTCAAATGCCTGCTTTAGATCCAGGGCCAGGACCTCCGCCGGAGAGATGTCCGCGTCGAGTTCCGGATTTGGTCTCCCGTGTACGGGGGAGGGGGTGGGAGGAATGGTGGTGAGATATTGATCTTTGAGGGCTTGGAGAAGTGCATCGTCTGAGAGGGGGAGCTGGTGCAAGATGCGTGTGACATGCTTGCGTTGGGTGGCCTTGGTGTGACCCGGGTCTAGGAGATTTCTGAGGAGGGACCAGGTGTCTTTGAGGCCTAAATTTCCACTCATGGGATAGCAGACCTGTCCCCATTGTTGATTGGCCAGGTCGCGTGCATATGTTTCAATCTCGCATACGAGATGAGCGATACGGTGTTTGAGGGGCCGATTGTGGTTTTGATTGAGCCAGCGCCTTTGCAGGCTGGCATGTGCCTCCCACATGTGGAGGAGCCGGCTGTCAGCAACCGACGTGTCCTTAGGTTCGGGAATGGTGGAGGTTGCGCGGGCAACATCGCGGTTGAGACTGAAGGTCCATTCAGAGAGGTCCGTGATGGTGTTCCGGGTTAGGCGCCGAAGTTGGCGGAATTTGTCCCAATCCACCACCTGCGTCCCTCGTCGTTTTGGCGAGGTAATGGAAGAGATATTGACCTCTGTGGAAATGATATAATGGTCGCTGCCAAAAGAGTGTGTCGTGTTGATCCATCGGCTGTCGCGAATGTGTTTGCTAATTGTGAGGTATGGGCTGATGTTGTGCTGAACACTAGAACCAATACGGGTGGGGATCGTGGTGTCATTCAAAACGGAGAGGCCTTCGTCCTGAATGAATGACCACAGGGAGGTGCCTTTGCGACAGTTCTTGCGGTACCCCCAACTGATGTGATTGGCGTTAATGTCGCCCACTACCAACAGGAAGTTGTTCGAACTGAACGAGAGCGTCTTGCGGAAAGCCGCAAGAAGAGGGGCAGGAGGATCTTTTGGGGGGCTATAGAGATTGAGGATCAAGAGGCTAAGTTACTTGCGTGCGGGAGGGAGAAGCTCCAGAGGAGACCGTATCTGTCGTCTACCTCTAATGGGTGCTCTATCGCAGTGAGATTGCGATGTACGAGCGTGGGGACCCTGGTCTGTGGCTGGGTAGAAGGTTTTTATGCGGTTTAGTTTCGGAGCTTGACTGACGTCAGAGTTTCCTGAAGCGCAATGACTGCGGGGGCGTCGCGGCTTGAGAAGGTTTGTAAGTAAAGCTGTAGGTTGTCTCGCTTTGAGCGAAAACTCCTGCAGTTCCACTGCCACACCTTAATGCGTTGGGGTGTCGCAGCCATGTTGGGCAATGACGGAGAGAGCGAAAGATGCAGGGGGTGGCGTATGACCTCTGGGGAGAGGCTCGTGAATCTTAGTTTGGAACTGCGCGACATTGGCCTCCAGATTGCTCTGGCGGGTTTCGAGCGCCGCCACGCGGTCAGAAATGTTCTTCATCCACGTTTGAGTTTCGGAGCGGAACGTGTTTAATGTCGCCATCTTGCGTTTCTCAAAATCTTGCATGAAAGACGTCACCTGGTGTACAAGGTTGTCAGTGACTGGTTGGGAGGGAGAATTGGCGTCATCGGCAGAATTGCGTTTAGCGGAGAGCCCACGTGCCGCTGACGTGGCGCGCGAGGAGGAGCCAGAGAGGGAAGAAACGGAGGAGGAACGGGACACGTTAGGATGTGTCGGGGTTTGCACCACTGGGGGCAATGTCGGTGGGGAGTGTTCACGCCTTAAAAGGTTTTGCAGTTGCTCTTTTAGAGCAGCAATTTCGCGACCCTGGGAGGACAATTGTGCTTTTAGCTCCGCGTTTTCCTTCTCGAGCGAGGAAGACTGCGGCCCCCAGCTCACCTGTTTCAAAGAGTCCTGGCCCCTTTGGCCTGGAAGTAGTGGGAAGGACACGGAACGGCTGCGACTGCGACCAGTTCTTGGGCGGGAGGTGAAGCGTTGGCGGCTTCGCGACGCCCTGGGACTATTGGGTGGCGAAGACGGTGGTGGACTCGCCGGGGGCGTTGTCCGTAGAGTGGAGATCGGCGTGGTGTTGCCGGAGCGCTCGAAGCGTACTTTGCACTTGCGCGTCCCTGTGAAGTAGGTTCCATTACACAGGATACATTTGGGAGTGCAATCCGGCGTTCCTTTGATGGGATGAGACGCACCGCAGCGAGGACAAAGGTCGGTGCGTTCTTTCGGACACACATCAGCACGATGGCCTGGCTTGCGGCAGTTGAAGCATGCTTCAACTTTCGCCTTGAAGGGATGACACGTTTAGAGGGTGCCGTAGAAGACGAGCTGTCTTGGAACTTCCGTGGTGTCAATAAATGTGACCAAGATGGACTTGGTGCGGCCTAGTTGGCGGGCGTCGGCGATCGTGAAGTGGCGGCTGGGGTTCAGTGCCACGAGGTCGGAGAAATTATCTTCTGGAGTCTGGTTATATACCGTGTTGTAGAGTATCCCTTTGACGGCGTTATCGGGGGACGCGACGTATGTCCTCATCGGATACTGTTGGTCGTGGAGCCTGAGTTCTTGAAGTTAGATATATCGTTTCATTCGGGCTTCCGAAGGCGTACTCACGGTGAACGAGTTATTGTAAGGGTTGATTCGGAGCTTGTCCTGGCTCCGCGCTTGCGCGTAGTCGATCTCTGCGCCAGAGCAGAGAAGCTGGAGAAGAGCTCCGCCGTTCACGGGCCGCCGGTCGAGACCACCGCTCGGGCGGAACACAATCTTGAGGTCTGAAGCTGGTAGACGATAAAGTGGAGCGTGTTTCTTGATTTTCGGTGGAATAGACTTGCCTTGCGGCGCTTGAGCGGGATTGCCTTGACCTGCCCGGGAACTAGACGCTGCTGACGCGCCATTGGACGATAACGGCTTCGTGGTGGGGTAGAGCTTGTTGTGGGCCCGGACGGCGCGGGACCACCGTGGATCAATTTCGAATTCTTCTGGGGAAATCACTTCGCCATCGACGCGGTACTCCATCTGTGACGATGTAGACCCGGAGACGAACAGGGCAATGAGCAGCAGGCGGCGTTAGGCCTAAACGGTGACGGCTTTCCACGCCTGGCGCGACAGGAAAATCTTCCAAAATCGGTTCCACTGGGTGAAAAGGGCCGAAAAATGGTGCGTACAGGTGCCCAACACCTTCACTGACTGTGTCCGATGGAAAGCAGGTCACTTCAGGTCGATATTCCGCCACCACGAGCAGACACTGACGGAGCGTATGTGATGCACGTCCTCATCAACTCGCTGCCCGTTGACCTCTCCCTGCGGTGGGGCGCGCCGTATGGGAAGGGGTAAATGAGGGAGCGGAAGTAGAAAGGAAGAAAGAGGTGCCAAAGTGGAGGGCTCCATAATAATTTCGACGACGTGGGGATCTTTAACGTGCACTGACATCGCACCGCACACAGGGACATTAGAAGCGAGCTTAGCACCGATGAGCTAGCTCGATTCGGCGAAATTCTGCAAGATTCTTAAATGCAAAATAAGTCAGCAAAATTTCGCAAGGACGAAGTATGGATTGCAGAAAGAAAGATAATGAAGCTCTAACAGACGAGGCAATGTACTTGAGGATGAGTGATGCGAAGAAAAAAATATGTGGTTTGTGAAGTTTCAATAGTAATAGTTGTTTTGGGGGGAAAGTAAATGGCGCAGTATCTGTCTCATGTATCGGCAGACACCTGAACCGCGCCGTAAGGGAAGAGATAAAGGAGGGAGTGAAAGAAGAAAGGAAGAAAGAGGTGCCGTAGTGGAGGGCTCTGGAGTAATTTCGACCAAATGGGCATCTTTAACGTGCACTGGTATCGCACAGCACAGGGGCGCCTTAGCGTTTTTCCTCCATAAAAACGCAGCCGCCGCGGTCGGGTTGGAGCCCGGGAACTCCGGATCAGTAGTCGAGCGCCCTAACCACTGAGCCACCGCGGCGGGGCGGAACGACAGATTTCTCTAACACAAAAAAAATATTCCATATGCAAAAACGGCATCTATGCCACGTGTACAATGCTGCCTATAATGCAACCACTGAAGAATTCATTCACAGTGTAGACGTTATAAGAGCTCACAAGCTATACCGCTACTGCTTGAGTGCTCGGTTGAAATATGAATGAAAAAAATATTCATAGCCTCGATCCTTTGGCATATTTAGAAAGAAATGAGAAATGTTAATATACTAGACGTGGAACAAACTGGAAGGTTACTTTACCACGCATGAATTCTGGTATGGAACGTCTGTGTTATTCTCTGCCATCTCTGTTAAAGTATTATCAGTCACTGAATTTTGATTTATTTAGTTGTTCCATCGTAAAACTTAGAGACCTGTTTGCTGTTTGACTAATGTGATTTCGTCTATTCTGGTGTTTGTTTTATTAACCTCAGGACTTTTTCTTTTCTTCTGCACTGATCAAGTGTCTTGCAATGCTTATCACTTGTAATCTCTTTGATGCTGACGGTGTTTGTTTTATCTGGCTTAGGACGTTTTCTTTTGTTGTGCCTTGATCGAGTGTTAGATTTGTTTATTGATTGTTTATTGACTGGTGCTGTCTAGACGCTGCCTTATATATGGGGCTGCGGACTCGTCAAGCCACCAAGTGGCCGCTTTTTTTCCGTAGCCCCTCCATCTGTAGCACCTGATGGAAAATAAATATTTGATTTGATTTGATTTGTTTTCTCTAAACCCCAGGAATTCAGGGAGAGTGACTGCGCCTGCATCGACATCCACATGGATGCCGTCACATTCTAGTATAAAATGTCCCATTTTGTTCTCACAATTACTACATGCTTCACATGTGTCAACTTCTTGCTTAAATTTCGTCCTGTTGCTTTACGTTCCAGACACCGTCATCTATTATCAAATAGTTGGGCGCTGGCTCTTCGGTTATCATAGGAAGATTCCATCCTAATTTGCCTTTTCTGTTTTCTGTACAGTTCTATAGTCTGTTTCATTTCCATTGAACCAATGCAGTTCTTTCCTTATTCATTTTTAACAGGCTCAGTGACAACACCAGGTCCCAGGGATATCCAAATCATAGCCATATATCATAATACCTTTGAGTAATTGCGAGAGAGGTCCATGGCAACTCCTTGTTTTAGACGTCCTGATACGTTATCCGGTGGATATACTGTTTGAGTGATAGTACGAACTCTACCTTGGTATGCATATTCTTTCTCTAGAGGTGTCCGGCATATCTTGGATATTACGTTTGGATGATATCACGAGCATTTAGTTCAATCACGTCTCATTGCGTCTACATAATGTTCGCGACGAAGATTTCGAAGTGGACTCTTTATCTGCAATATGGTCCGCTCATTTTCATTTTGTTTGTTTCTTCACAGATTCACAATTGAATGAAATAATATTGCTTAAAGTGAAAGAGACACGGTTTTCAAAAGGAGGGTCTTAGATTTGCAGTATATAAGCATATGGAAATCCTTCGTTCTGTGAATGTATGTTGAATAGGTTGGTGCTGCATGACTTGTTTTTAGCGTTTGTGTTGCCAGATCTGTGATTCGCCTGTCATTGTTGTTAGACATGTTCGCGGTAGCAATACGTGATACTAAGCAGAGTTTACCTGTAAGAATATCAGCACTCGGAGAAGGAACTATACCACTGTAATCAGCTGTATTCATTTCTTCACGGCGAAATCGCACATGATGTAAATCGGAGATTGCAAATATTTGTCACGTGGGCCGAGCAAGATTTTTGGGCCAATCAGAATATCGTGCAACAGAAAAAATGCAGATCTGAAAAGGGCGACGTTGTAGGCATAGGTAAAAATACTAAATTCCGACTGATCACGTGAGAATCCTGGAATAACTTCGGATGTGATGATATTAAGGCACAAAGCTTCGAGGCACAAAGCAAAAAAATTGCAAGTTCGCACTTGTATGCTTATCATCAGTCCTCTGTTGTCTGCTTATCAGTCCTCTGTTCCTGCACCCATTTCTGAAAAAATTCTTTGCGTTTGTTGTTTTAGTTGTAATTTTGTTTTATTTTTATTTTATTTTATTTGTTTAATTTCCTAATTTTTATTTCTTTTGTTCGTTTTTCTTTTTAATTTTCTATTTTTCAGTGATTTTGTTTTTGTTTCATACATGGTTTCATACAGTATTCTTGCTCCGTGACTACTACCCTCCGTAGCTTCTTCGCCGTGTGAACGTTTGACCTTGAACCGAGGAGAAACCACGTGACCCATCTAACACGTCTCTCGGCGGCTGCCGAAACTGAGCGCTCGCCCCTCTTCCTACAGGTCGTCGGCGTTCATTGTGTTTATTGCCGTTGGCACCGACAATGTTCCAGACTCGGATGATTTTGAGGAAAGGAAGGGAACATGTCTGGTCTTCTAAGTGGACGCCACAATCGCATTTTGAGGTACATGGCGGTGATGAAAGGGATGTGTGCTGCATGCATTAGCGCTGACAATGTTGTGGCGAAGATGCGACACTGCAGCAGCACGCTGCAGTTTCACCAGGTGACAAACCTCTCGCGATCAACCATTAACTACCACCTGAGTGTGGCACGGTGGATGCGCCGACTATCCAGTGTGCGGAACGCACTCAAACGCGTCTACTTGCCCGATTCACCACAGTATTCGCTCTCTAATGCGGTTCAGCATAATACCAATAAAAACAATAAATGGCGCAGTATATGTCTCAGATATCGGCGTACACCTGAACCGCGCTGTAAGGCAAGGGATAAAGGAGGGAGTAAAAGAAGAAAGGAAGGAAGAGGTGCCGTATTGGAGGGCTCTGTAATAATTGCTACCGCCTGGGGATCTTTGACGGGCACTGACATCGCAAAGTACACGGGCGCCTTAGCGTTTTTCCTCCATAAAAACGCAGCCGCCGCATCGGGTTTGAAAAAGGGAACTCCTTATCAGTACCCCAGCTATCTAATCAATGAGCTACCGCGGCGGGGCAGCTTCAGTAGTAGTATAATGGCTTTTGGAGTAAGGCAATGCCCCAGTATCTTCCTCATATATCGGCCGACACCTGAACCGCGCCGTAAGGGAAGGGATAAAGGAGGGAATTAAAGAAGAAAGGAAGGAAGAGTTGCCGTAGTTCAGTAGTTGAGGGCTCCGGAAAAATTTCTACCACCTGGCAATATTTATCGTGCACTGACGCTAAGGCGCACACGGGCGTCTTAGCGTTTCGCCTTCATCGAAACGCAGCCGCCGCGGTGGGGTTCGAACCCGGGCAGTAGTAAACCGGGCGGTCGTAACATATACTTGCAGTAGTGAACCGCAGATCATTTTTGATGAAAGGAAACGGCGCAATAATTCTCTCACATATCGGTGGACACCCTACTCACGCCGTAAGGAAAGGGAGGATAGTAGGAAAGCAAGAAAGAAAGAGCGGAGGGGGTGCCGTAGAGGCGATGCATTGCACAGCACATGGGTGCCTTTGCGTTTAGTAGGCGAGCATCCAAACCACTGAGCCACCGCGGCGGGCACATTTACTGACAACCAATCGTTTTTTTGACCGCATAGAAGGGAGTACTGCGCCTTGCCTCGTCATTTATTTCACGTTGCGTAGCGGGTATTTATTTCTTTTTTCTGAGTACCAATTTCTCTGTATGTGCAATTCTATCTTCTCTGCTCGTTAGACACGACCGCGTTGAGGCGTTATCCAGGCGTTTATCCAGAGTGTGCATATCCGCCGCGATGAATGACTGGTTAGAGTGCTCGGCTACTGATCCGGAGCTCCCGGGTTCGAACCCGACCGCGGCAGCTGTGTTTCAATGGAGGCGAAACACTAAGGCGTCCGTGTGCTGTGTGATGTCAGTGCACGGTAAATATCATCAGGTTGTCGAAATTATTCCAGAGCCCTGCACTACGACGCCTGTTTCTTCCTTTCTTCTTTCACTCCCTTCTTCATTCGTTCCCTCACGGCGCGGTTCAGTAGCCCACCGGTATGTGAGATAAATACTGCACCATTTCTTTTCCCCCAAGACCAATTTTCATTTTTTCCAGTGTGTGCAAGATAAGTGGGCTTTGTTTATCCATGTGTTTTTTGCTATGTTTTTCGGTTTTTGTGCAATGCTGATTAACGAAACATGTGCGCTGGAAGAATAACAGGCCAGCAATTAGTTAAGGGTATAGTATATAAAGTGCTTGTGAATGTAGCAGTAAGGAGCTCTCGTAGTTACCGGTACACAAAAGGAGGTTTCTTATCAGGCAATGAGGCCCCTGTGCAGTATGGAGGTGACGCCTGTTACCCTTACTTCAACGTGAACCTGCCTACCTGAGAATATCGCGAATTTTTTGCTCATGCCTTTCGTAAAAGGAAATTAAGTGTGCCGAAGTCGCGCGCAAATGTACGTGCTGTGAAAGGCCTTAAACTGCTATATTTCCTTTTGTCTTTGTCCGCAAATTCTTACCGGTTTCTGTCCGTCGAACAACGTACCCTCTATTCGGGACCTGGATATTGAAAAAAAAAATATGCAGCCACCGTAGAGAAGATGTTGAAGTAACGAGCATTAACAAGTATCTGCCTCTTATCTCGGTGGACTCCAGATCCGCGTCGTAAGGGAAGGTATAAAGGAGGGACTAGGAGGTGAAAGGAAGGAAGAGGTGTCGTAGTGGAGAGCCACGGAATCATTTCGACCACTGCGGAATAATTACGACACCCTGGGTATCTTTAACGAGCAGTTACATCGCACAGCACGCTATTTTAGACGCAAAAGTTTTTCGACAATTTTGACGGCCATTTTTCCTTACCTCGAGGCGGTAGGTGTCCGATCACCATGAGGTATGTAATTGTGAGCTGCCTAGTGCAGACGTCACGATCGCCATGCTAAGCCTAACCATCGCTAAATATTAACCTAATTAGGCAATATTGGTGTTTAGCATGTTCTACCCATCGAGCGCATTACGAATATGCCATTAGTTAGGCCATGACGTCATCTGTAATTAAGTATAAGCAAATAAATTCGAGCCTAACTTGTTCTACTCATCTGGAGAATTATAAATATCTAATTCCTTTAATGATAACCTCATTATTGCTGAGTTATAACTGATTAAACACAGTCACGTGACTAGTTAATTATGACGTCAAAAAATCAGTGACGTCGCCAGTCGAAGACCAATTGTGTTGCTATATCCATTTACTAAGGGTGCTGCCGTCTCGAATTCCTCGGATAGAAAATTTCATGCCGAAAGGAGGTAGTAGCAGGCCCCATGAAATCGAGAAACGTGATGAATAAAAGCTAACAACGGTCTTAAAACTTCTAGGGCTGCAGTGATAAATGAAATTTCTACAGATACGGTCTCAACTGCGGCTGGTTTTCCTAAATTTGTAAGGCATGCTAAAAAGCTAAAAAACTCGTTAGATGTGCAATTCATTTGTAAATAATGGTCTCGTATTGTTTAACGAAGAAGGTAGCGTTGAGATAGCACACTGAGAAAGCGAGGACAGGACTTGCGCCTTTCTCTGCGCTGTCTCACAGCTACTACTTCTTTCAGATATACATGACCAACTGACCCACGGAACAGACCCCACTGACCCCACGGAATTTGTTAACAGACCAGTAATTATGGCCAAAGGCAAACGAGGAGACAAGAGCGAGAGGATATCATATGAGTTTGCAAAACGAAAGAATTTTTTTGGGCGCAATACCTAGCAAGGCGAGTAAATCTGGATGTTTTCGCTCAAAAATCGAAACAGATCGTGTGAGGTGCGATATGTAGCCCAAAACACTGGACAGCTACCAATTTCATTAACCCTTGTTCATTCTTCGCCATTCCACGACCACAAAGTACACGTTTTTGGTCTTGGAGCAGTAAAATGGTTCATGTGTAATTCACGGGCCATGTCTCTATTGCCGCCCTCACGCGGCCCTCGATACACAGCAATGTGCGGCTTAAGATTGATGCAAATGTTACGCCAAGGGTGGCGTGTCTCAATGCTTAAAGGACCTTTCTCGAACTTCGAGCTCTTTTTGTATCGTCGTATACACTTTCATTAACCCAGTCGCGTTGTACAGTTTTGAACGCCATCATGTGTATGAGCTATATAAACGTCACCACACGACTGAACCATGTCAGTGCGCTTAACCCTCCTTTTTGCACAGTCCGAACACAGCAGCACGATGCGACGAGTTGGATTGGAGCCTGTTTTAGAAACGCTTGTCGGAAAGAACTACGGCGCACCCCCTTCGAACTTCATGCGAGATAACTGAAATCGGGCACGGCTATTCTCCCGGCCGCCTTGAGAATTCCGCTCCCTCAATTCTCACGGCACTCACCTCTCATTGTGTGTACATGATCACATGCGCGGCAAATTATCGTCACACGCGGGTAGTGCTTGTCGTTTACTAATAATGCCTTTATTACATTGTTATTGTCATTATTTGTTATTATTATTGTCCATATTGTTATTCATCTATAACTTTTTATTTACAGCTTTAGCAAAGCCAATGAGAGGCGAGTGCTGTGACATTTGCAGAAACGCAATTCTCACTTCTGCCGGGAGAATAGCCACTTTTATTAAAAAATATTGCAGAAGAATTCGCATTCGAATCGTTTCGAGCAAAACTGAATGGGGAGTATTTTATTCGTGCAGTGAATCGAATAGGACGGTAGTTGATTCGCTATTGGAATATTTTGAATATTCGCAAGTCGGTATTTCTTTACCGTGTAAACACACTAACAGCACACTTGATGTTATCACGCATCGATCGCAACCTCCATCCAATTCATACTGAGCAGACGAATGAAAATCAGGAAAAACTCGCCCAAAGCAGCAACACGAAGGCGTTTCACGAATTCCGTTCGCCTCCATGAAGAGCAGACAAGTTGAGACTCTTTCGGCTGAGCTGGTCTTCTTCATCGATATCATTGAGAATAAAACTGCACCTTGCAGGGACGATCTGTCACCCATGTTGACGGGCATTACTATGGTCTTGTCTACATTGAGAGTGAGTGTGCATTTGGCAGGGAAGTATTTGATATATCGGTACGCCCTTTCATCACGGTTCGCATTCTGCGCTGGACAAGTGTCCCGTGCTTAAAGCGGTCGTTTGTTCACAAACCGCTCCTGATAACAGCGAGAAATGCAGCTGTTTTTGAAGGAAAAGAAAGGCAAAGTAATTACCCTACTCTCCTTGGATGACGCCTGAACTCCGCCGATAGAGAAGGGTGTAGAAGGCATGGTAAGGACGAAGTGCTGCCCAAAGAGTGGCCATATCTCTTTTTTTTGGTAGACAAGTTTTTTATTCATTCATGTGAGAGAAGGATGTACCTAGAGGTACTTCTTTCGAGGTCATGACTCCCTGTGTTTCTTCCTGTTCTTCCTCGTTCGGTGCAAGCGCCAAGGGATTCGCGCTAAGTTGGGTTTGCGGATAGCTTCACTAATGCATTCTTGCCACTGGTGGGTTACCTTACTAACTGTACAAAAAACCTTCGGCATGTCCAAAAATGTATTTTTTTTATTCCGATCACTAGAAGTTTGAATAATTTATTTGAATTTTTTACCAGGTATTATTCTTTCTTCTTGTCTAACTCATTCCATTATTCTACTTGCCGCCTCTCTTTATCCAGTACAAATACTGTATGATTTTCCTTGGCATAAATCACTATACATTAGCCAATCCCACTCGTGGGTATGTGCCATGTTTACAACAACAAAGTGCCCTACCTTGTTAAAATCTATCCAGAGCACACTACTACAGCAATGGCTACTCTCTTCCTGTACATTCACTTGCTGCACCGCTGCGCTTAGACGTGGCCGCGGAGAATTCATTTACGTCGGCTTTCGTTTTGCTCATAACCAATTTTTTTGCCTTCCCTCCCACTGCCTCCCGCCTTACCAAGCTCTCAGATTCTGGCACTCGATCGCACAAACGTCCCGTTAGGTTTCCATGCCATTGACAACGATGAGCGTGAAAAGTATGTGCTGTAAGGGAATGAACATATGAATGTCTTACAGCTGGAAGCGATTACAGTAGCATTCATAGAGATTGGAGGTAGTTCTTGACCTGATTTGACAACAGAGTCTCGTCAATATGTAAGCGACCCGTCTTGCACGAACGAAGCACCATTCACAACCGTTTTGCGATTCTTACAGTATACACAATCATTCAATAATGATCATCTCGCTAAGGGACACGATTTTTTCCAGAAATCTTGTGCATCATATTCTCTTCTGATTTCAATATTAGTGTAATTAAAATATCAAGAAGTTAAGATTATCTCACTATTGATTGTGAATCGCGTCTCTAACATAGCCCCGCTATCGTTGAAAAGTACAACCGTTACATTCCTGAGTACGCATAGCGCTTATTAGCTCAGCTCTTCTGAGACGTGCTGTATAGCATGTGCGGAAAGACAAATTAAAGGAACTCTTTTTGTCACAGTGCACTGGGAATTTTAGGCGGCCTGATTTTGTGCTTCGTCTCATTTACAACGTAGTTAGTCGCCTGCGTCCAGATATGCATTTACCCAGTCTGAGACACAATTTATTGCATTCCTCTGGACCACCAAATTTCTGGTCATGCGAAAGGGTGGAGCTCTATGAAAATTTTTTTCGCTGGCTTTACAATTTCTCTCTCTCAAACCTGCGATCGCTCGTACTAGGCCAACACTACATTAGGCTTAGCTTTGTGTCCAACGTGGCAGATCAGTGGTATTTCTGGCTCCATAACTGAAACTTCCGTGCACTGGATAGAATACGGTATATGAATTTGCAAGAAAAACAGTTTTGTTGACAGGCGCAAAAAAGATGAGAGCAGCTACCAGAGTTCATTTGCATCATGTCGAGGTAGCGAATCAGCGCCTAGCATATCACGAAGCCGCACTTACTTCACTCTGTTCCTGAACACCACCTTCCGCTACATTGAAGGTTGCAACCTTTGTCTGCGATAAACCATTCCTAGGCTACGAAATAAAGTCATGTAGGTTGTCTCGCTAAGTCTAGTTCTCACTGCAAGCAACTAACTTTGTCATTACCATGAAATAAGACCTGTGTTATGTAGCGGCGGAACACCACCACACGTTAGAGCTTAGCACCCGAGGAAACAGTCTAACAGATAGGGTGTTCTCTCCTAGTGTTCGCGCATCATGCCTCGAGCACCGCTCCCTCAAACTAAAAAAAAAAAACAACGTAAAGCCTCGTGTAGGCAAAAAAAACAATTTTCGCCTTGGAAGAAAATGTCAAAAATGGCGAAGGAACAGCGCTAAGTACGCGACATGAGACATACATGGAAGCACAAACACAGGCGCTGACTATCACTTGAATATTTCAGAGCACAAACATATATCAGGTGGCAGAAAGGGGGGAGGGGCGCGGCACATTGAGGCATGCGCGGTGACAGGGAAGCAGTGGATAGTCACGTCAAAAAATTAATAAAAGCCTGAAGCTGAGAATGACGGATGGGTGAAGCAGAAAGAACCGATAAAAGCTGCACGGTGTAGTGGTCGTCACGCAAACTACGAAGAAACCGATGAAGGATTCAACAGGATGCGAAAGTATGGCGCAAAAGGGGGTTTTGGGTGTTTTAAACTGATGGAGATGCATAAATATCAGGCTGCAAGAACACAAAAATAAAGTGAGCAGTATTGCTATCTCCGGGAACCTTGCCAAACTCTACAAGAAATGTAAAAGCGACACCTGCACCCCAGTGTTCGATGGATCCGCGATTGTCGGCAAAGGAAGATATCGTTTATCTAGGTGATAATTGATGCCATTGAAATCCGTCGTGCCAAGGACTACGGTGTTAGCACTCCGTCCATCTGCCTATCTGCAGCTGGGCATGCGTTTTGAGCGGTGACTTGACCCTTGGTTTTTCTGTGTTTTAGCAGCCAACTTTCTTTGTTTTTGGTTTTAACCGACTTTTTAACCCCTTTGGCCACTTTTAACCTTCAGATTAGTTGAATGTCTTTTCCCTTTTATGTGTTTGGCCCTGTAAACAAACATTTTTATCGTTCTTTTACTATCGTTTCCATCATTTTTAAACACTCAAAACCCTCTTTTGAGACATACTATCACATCCTGTTGAATCCTTTATCTATTCTGAGTTTGCGTGACGGCCTCTACACCTTGCAGCTTTTATCGGTTTTATCGCCTTAACCCATCCGTAATTCTCAGCTCCAGCTTTTAATTAGTTCTTTGACGTGACTATCCACTGTTTCCCTGTCACCGCGTATGCCTCACCGCGTATGCCCCCCCCCCTTCTGCCACCTGATATATGGTTGTGCTCCGAAATAAAGATTCAGTTGATAGTCAGTTCCCGTGTTCGTGTTTCCATGTTTGTCTCCTGTCTAGTACTTAGCGCTGTTCCTTCACTATGCAATACCAACTAGCCCGTCAACTCGCTCTTCTAAACGTCAAAAATAAGTCAAGGTCGCGCAAAATTCCATGCCATGAAGAGCTAAGAAGCATGTGCTTTAAAATGCATGGGCGTAAAGTAATATATTTTGGCGTGGCCAGCTATGAATACATTCCCGAATTTTTTCCTTGAACGAAAATTAAATAATGACGACATCAGCTGCTATTCGGTTCCAATGCAGTCCTGCAGTTCACCATCGTTGTCTAAACCACGAAGTAAGTAAGACCTGTGTCATGCAGTGACGGAGACCCACCGCACGTCAGAATGCATTGCCCGAGGAAACAGTCTACTAGACTGGGTGTTCGCTCCTAGTGTCCGCTCCCTCACACTAGAAAAGAAAAAAACGTATAGCCTCATGTAGGTAAAAAAAAAATACAATTGTCGCCTTGCAATAAAATGTCAAAAACAATTCAAGGTCGCGCAAAACCTTAAGCCATGAAGAGTAGCACATGAGCTAGGAAGCATGAGCATAAAAGTGCATGTGCGTAAAATAAATAATTTTGGCCTCAGCACCTATGTATACATTCCACAGTTTTCTCCTCCAACGCAAATGAAATATTGACATCAGCTTTCATTCGGTTCTACTGTAGTAATGCAGTACACAAAAGTTTTGCGCTGTATGCGGGTTGCGCTTACTGCGCGCCAAATAAGCCCTCGCCGGTGCTGACGGCGATATCGACGGTCTTGTTTTGCAGCAAGATATGTTGTTTGATAAGTTGGTTCATGGAATGGAAAGGTCGGTTGCGCAGAAGAACACATTCACAAATGACGAGTTCGCTCAGTCCTGTCGCAACTTGTGAATGTCTTTCATTGCGAGACTTCCCTTTCCATCATCCTACTTCCAAAGCAGTTACAGATCAAACAGATCACAGGTCAGAAGGTATTGGCAGCAATGTAATTTATTATAGAGATATAAGATTTCGAACGGAGATCCACTACAGCACAGATTGGCATCAAAGTTTTCAAGCGAAAGCTTCACTACGCTAGTTAAAGCCTATTTCGCCGTGCAATGCCGGTTGACCTTCAAGTGAGCCAGAGGTCAAGTGTTGCTATAGGCCTTGCCTTATGTGGTCCACCATTGTGCCGCACCGCTTGATCTTTTAGCTTGACATTGAACTTTGATCTTTCGATTCGCCGCTAGACGGCGTCACGTAATGTCGGGCGATGAAAACTGCCGTTATGTCTTTCGGGGGAGAGGGGGGAGGGGAGGATATAGCAGGAGACATGCGTCCAGTAGTGGAAAATTACTCGTGATCAACCATTAATTTAACTGCCACCTGCCAGGGTGGGGTGCGGTGTTCTCCAGTGTGCATAGCGCACTCAACGTTGGAGACACCAAGCCGCGTCTAGTTTTGTTGCCCGATACACCAAAGCTTTCGCTCTTCAACCAGGTTCAGTAGCATCTAAATAATAATAATAATAATAATAATAATAATAATAATAATAATAATAATAATAATAATAATAATAATAATAATAACAATAATAATAATAATAATATGATTAATAATAATAATAATAATAATAATAATAATAATAATAATAATTGATTTTTGTGGAAAGGAAATGGCGCAGTATCTCATAAATCGTTGGACACCTGAACCACGCCGTAAGGGAAGGAATAAAGGAGGGAGTGAAAGAAGAAAGGAAGATAGAGGTGTGGTAGTGGAGGGCTGCGGAATAACTTCGACCGCCTGGGAATCTTAAAAGTGCACTGACATCGCACAGCACACGGACGACTTTTGAGTTTTGCCTCCCCGTCAGGTAGTTACACGCAGTGACCGAACGCTCCGCGAGTTCTACCTTGAACGATTAATAACTGGACGCCCCACTCCAGTTGTAACCTACTCAGTGCTGTGCGCGTGTGTGATTTAATTCCTCTTAAATGAACTAATCACGCGCACAACCTGGACACATTACTTATTGTGTAAATAGTTTGTACATATTACTTCTCCCCCTGTCCTCTATTCCTGTCCCCTCACCTCTTTTATTTCATTTCTCCATTCTGCCTGCTGTCCTTTATTTCCGCTGCCCCAGATCAGGTGCTTCAGTATCGATGGCAGATGCCGGGGATAGCAAAAATCTTTTCCTTCCTTTTTACTATTATTTTTAATAAAACCACTACCACCACTAGTTTTGCCTCCATAAAAACGCAGCCCCCGTGGTTGGGTTCGAACCCGGGAACAGTAGCCGAGCGCCCTAACAACTGACCCACAGCGGCGGGTTGTAGCTAAATTTCAGCTAATGTTTTCGATCAAACACTCGCGGTATCGCCTTCATTGTTAAAAAACAGACACAGCATAGTGTGTTCGTGCTAATACGGTCGAAATACGAATTGTGGGATTCCTTTCTTTTATTTGCATAATGGCAATGTATCAAAACTGGTCGTTATTTTCACGTCTCAAGTTGTCCTCACTGCTGCTTTTAGTCGTCTCTCATCGATTGTCTTTTATTTTGGAGAAGGCAGCGGGAAGGTAGAGGAAAAGGCACTCGTGCACGACGCCTGGATGAACATTTGGCTGCCCAGATTCTTGTAGAAGTCGACGATCTTTCTCAGCGCCTTCAAGCGGCTGTTCTCGCCGAACTTGTTTATCGAGCCACACTCGTTGGCGTAGTCGTCATAGTCGACGTCGTAGGCAGCGATGCCGAATGTGACGTCCCGTTCCTGATACTTCAACTTGCACAGCTGCAATCAGGGAGTAAGGAAGACGAAAGTGTCACTCGCCATTATTCAAATCGGATTCCACACTCCTCAGAGAAATACGGGGAATTTTTTTTGCGACTATGAAAAAAATTTTAAAATTTGTAATAAGCAAACATGACATAGTATTTGCATGCAATGCATCTGATCTGCGAAGGCTTGTTAAAAATTAACCTATCGAGGTTAACAAAGTGAACAAGAGAGAAAAAACCTCAGGGCACCCGCCAACGTCTCGTTTCGCAGGTCAAATCAGTTTTGCAGTTTTGCAGTTCGCAGTTCTCTTGGTTGCAGGTCGCAGTTTTTCAGGTCAACTGGTTAATCAACTTTAGCAACCATAATACCTGGACAAGATATGACCTCCCCGCCCTAACACCATTCCCACATCGCACCCTCCTTCCTCTCACCTGGCCTTCCTCCTCGGAGGGATGATCTTATTTAAATCCCGCCAATGAATGCTTTGTCCAGGCGAAGACAAGTATACTGGTCGAAACGTTGGTAAGCGCTCCGTGGTTTTCCCTCCGTTGTTCACTTTGTGATTATCAAGAACACTCTGACCAAGCTCTCTCTACCATGGACTATTGACGTTCAGATGGAAACTTTTCTTTGATAACCTACGAGAAGGACCACTGGCCAAAACATTCTCGGCCAGCACATTAACACAGGTTGTAAAGACTCTCTGGAGGTGGCATAAAGTAGCGATGTGGACAGAGTATACTAAATTGGTCCATCTCGTTGTCCGGAGTAGGTGCGAGTATGGAATGCGTCGCTCAATAGGCATAGCACATTTTAGAACAGATCACTCGATAGTGGCAACCTCACACTACTATAGTCGAGGAGATTTCTCTTTCCAACGAGCCCCTATGTTAGCGCGCTGTCTGTGGCGGCTCTCCCTGCTTGAGGCGCCTTCACCGTTAACTGCTTAAGCATAACAATGCTGGGCAACCAACGCCGCTTTTGTTGTTTTATGTGCTGCCACGCTCAACCGCTTTTGCTTTTTGAGATTATTAATGCCCTCAGTGTCCCCCGTTGTCTTCGATATTTATGCGCCGCAGTGGTTGATCGCATTTCGCCCACCATAGCTGCCCGTTGGGCTACCGAGGCCGCCCTGTAACCTTGGTGTGAGGCTAAAAAAATCCGCCCCTGGCCACGCGTAGAGGACTCCATGGTTTTACTCAAACGACTACGCCGGAGGAGGACGGCAGCAGCTGAACTGTCTCCGTGCACTTAGAAGCGCCGAACAAGCAGACGAAAGACGACGAAGATGACATGTTTAGCGCGAGACGCTGTTAATTATAAACATCGTGCGAGAGGCAGTGACGATGGACGACTGGTACCAGTCTCTAGATAAATAGTTAGCGCCGCCGTTGGTTTGAATCCTGTTCGCGGATAAGCTTGTTTTTCTACTGGTTACTATTCTAGATAAAAGTCCCGAAATTTCCGGTTAAGTTCGCCTTTATGTACGTATTCAAGTGGGCTAAGGTTCCTGCATGATATTCCAGTGCATTTGTCGATAACTGACCGTAAAAACTTTTAATGCCCAATGCTGAATAAGAATTTCGAATTATGCAACTGGGCTCACATAAATATGTATTAATTATTTCATAGCATTGATATTTCCTACAGTAGTGCATAATAAATGTGCGGCGAATAAGAAAGCAAAATGCAACACTAGCGAGCCGAAGTAAATTGCTGTATAAAGTAACAGCATCAGTACTATGTCACGTCTACCTTAAAAGATCGGGCCTCTGCAATCCGACAAATAAAATTGCATGTACTGCTAGCCATTCCTTAAGAATTCAATGTATTTCGCTCGGACTTAGGTTTCTATTAAGACAGAAGGGGCCAAGCACTTCCAGCAACACCTGATTTATACTAGTTATCAAAGAAAGGACACTTAAACAATTTCTGGCCTGTAAATACTGTCATTTCGAACGCTAAATTAGATAAGGAGGAGTTCATTCCTGGACATCAAACTTAAATAGTATATATTATTCGATGGTATTATTAAGCAATTGTTAAAGATAATTTGATAAGGATAATTTTCAAGGATAATTTGAGAGTACCCGGGCTCGAACCCGATCGCAGCGGCAGCGATTCGATGCTGGCGAAACGCAAAGACGCCCGTGTGGTGTGCGATGTCAGTGCACGTTAAAGATCCCCAGGTCACCGAAATTATTCCGGAGCCCTCTACTACGGCAACTTTTTCTGCCTTTCTTCTTTCCCTCCCTCCTTTTTCTCTTCCCTTACGGCGCGGTTCAGGTGTCCGCCGAGATTTGAGATAGATACGGCGCCATTTCGTTCCCCAACAACCAATTTAAAAATTGATATAATTTGAGAAAAATTTCCGCCAGAGGCATCCTTGTTAATGCCGCAAAAAATGCCTATGCAGCCCTGCAAAACATGAATAAATTCAGAAAGGTCCTCAAACAGGAAAAGGCTTTTACATTTCGCCGTATCACTTTTCTCTGAACACGAATATGTTGTTTACTGCTAAATGCGTCAGTCGTAAACCACACTATAGCTACTTTGAACATCCCAAAACTCCAGAAGAAAATCATTAACCATTTTGTGATTTATTTATTCATTTGTTGAATGACTGTTTGGGTACTTGGTTGGCTGATTGACTTTTTATCGATAGAGCAAATGTTCGATTGATCAGTTTAATAAATTGAATAATTGTTTGACTTAGCGTGTGAGTGAGGGAGTGAGCAAAGGAACGTGTGAGCAAGCGAGCGCCTCAATCCGGAAGTATTAAAAACGGTGCTGGATGCCTGATGTTACAATTTTTAAACGTCAGTTTCGATGAAGTGCAGCCGAGATGCCTGGACAATATTTCTATTCATTGTGGGCTTGCAATTGAAGCATACTATGAACGATCTCTACAAAAAACAATATTTTTCCCAAAAAATGTAACTAAATCTTAACTAATGAAGTTACGGTATGCCTGGGATGTTAAAGCACGCCGCTTCACGAATATTGTCCAGGAAGAATTTTTCTAATGCGCTTTGTAGAAACCGTCATCTGTAGTCAAAATTTGAATTTTAGCGTCTTCGCGCCTTTCCTTCTCCTCTCGTCTCTTTTTGCATGCTGGAAGGTCGGCTCTCCTCCGCCGGCCCCTCCTCCGGGGAGAGTTTCCTGACCCGCCGGAGCTACGCGGCTTATGGACCGCGGCCATGGTAAGTGCCTGACGTCTGAAAGAATCTAACCAATGGCCACCTCTCAACATCTATACGTAGATGAGAGCGACGGAGAGTGTGCGAGCATGAAATAGTCTCCGGGAAGGGCTTACCAACTTTCGCGCATGATTGTTGGTTCTCTGGTGCTTATAGAAATGTATTATTTGGCTCTGGTGTTCATGACAACACAATGCAGTGATTGAGCAAGTTGATGTCCTCTCCCCAGAAGGTGTTTCAGAGCCCCTTTAAGGAAGATATCCGGGAAGCCACTTACTTTGACGGCCAGTCCATCTTCGTTGTCGTACGTGAACGCGGTCCGGTTTGTGCTTTCGTAAGCAATCACGGCAGAGTGCTGGGGTTTGTACCTGAGGTTGCACTGGTAATTTCGGTCTTTGCACACCTGGTAGAGAAACGTATGAAAGTTTCATTCATCAGTGAAGACGATGTTACCACTGGATGAACTGTGGAGGGACTTGAACAAAGCAATTTTTTAATAAAAATTCTTTAGTAAACTCTGTACACGAACGTTCACCTTGCACAAAGGGCTGACGAACGCAGCTTTTCTTACGCGCCCTGCATTTGCTATTTGCAAATGGCATGACGTTCGCTATAACGCAGTATTGGTGTCATTCAGGGAGGAGATGAGAAAACAGCTTTCCTCGTATTGCAGGAGCAGTGAAATGGAAGACCGATTCCTTCAAGCTCTTCGGCTTTCCAGTTTCGCGAAAGAAGAGCGCACACTTAAGGCGATGCTTTTTACACGAGTGTTGCGTAGTTGAGGCCAGTACATATGAAAGTGCCATTGTCTTGAGTGTGGTGTTTTAATTATTTTTCTTCTATCCGAAAAACTTTTTTTTTACTGCCAGTTTCTGTTCATTTACACTATATCTACGTATTGGTAATAGTGTAGAGCAAGGGGACTGGGAATACAAGTTGAGAGGGAGGAGGCACAAATTAGAGAGCAGGTTCTTTTCTAGTTGAAAACTGCAATGTTGTTTATTTTCTTCAAATATTGGTGTCGTCTATATGAATGCCCTTCAGTCCTATTGTGAATATAAATCACATCGCTGTCCTCGAAGATCATAAGTATGTTAAACAATAACTTAAGTCTCTCACAGCAAGACTCCCTCGAATTTGCTTCCCGTAAGCGTTACAAAAATAGTGCGGCCACACTTAAAGAAACTTGAGCTCCATTTTTCATGATTGCATGCCCTGCCGAAGTCACTAAAACCTCTTTAGTGCGCTTAGTACACATCGTCGATAGCACAGCCATCTTAATATAGAGGCCATTTTTAGTAAAAACGCACGTAAATAAAAAAAAGTTCCTTGTAGGGATACCATGTGCCTATAGTATAATATTTTATGGTATACTATGACGCTAACGACCGCGCTGTTTCCTTTTGAGGACGCCTTTTAAATGCCTCTCGCAGGAATGGAAAGTGGTTTCCATACAACGACTTCACAGACAAGTGCGCACACCTGAACACACGCAGACACTTTCATCATCATCATCATCATGTACAACAACAACGTCCTTACTACCCCTACTGCAGGGCGAAAGCCTCTCCTATGTCTCTCCAGTTAACCCTGGCCTTTTTTGCCAGCTGCACCCACTCTATGCCTGCGAACCTCTTAATCTCATCCGTCCACCTAACTTTCTGCGCCCCCTGCTAAGCTTGCCTTCTCTTGGAATTCACTCCGTCACCCTTAAGGACAACTGTGCACCCTTAAAGTGCGGTCGTTCACACATGCAGACACTTCCAGAGGGCGAACAAACCGTAGCAATGTCGACATCCCCATACGATGTCCACATCAGGGGGTAGACCTGTAGACCACGCAGTTGCGCTCCCTAACCTCGGCGTAGCTACCGAACGACGTCGCTGAGGTGTTCAGCTCACACCGGGAGAAGAAATCTAGTGGCTGTCCCGGATAGACCGTCGTCCAGCGCCCCTTCATGGTGACGGAAAGCAGCGTGTGGGTGGGCACCTGTCGCCTCTGCAGCTCTCGTAGTGCCTGACGGTCAGCCCTCTGGGAGAAAAAAGATGCTCAGGAGATTACATCTCGGGGGTGCCAATAGAGTTTGCAGCGTATCAGGGCAGTAATCTTAGAAATCGGCTTTGGAAGCGCACAAATGGCTTTATCTGCATAGTTATAGTAACGAGAACTTACTGATATAAAAAGGGGGTAGTACTTGCTAATTCTACGGCTAAATATACGGACCGACAACAGACTAAAACGTCTCACGACACTGTGATACAAATGACAAATGTTGCCTATTATTTTAGGAATTGACTGCATCGAAGAACGAAGAAGTTGCCACACTATTTTGGCACTGGAAATGGCATGAAACAATCTGAAGCGAAATCATGTGGTTGAACCTTGTCATTATTGATGTATCCTACATTTTGATCAGTGCTGAGACAAACACTACTGATGTGTTATTACAAAATTGTGTTTTTAGTTTTCGGTCCTATTTGACAAAATATTATACTTTACGCTGTCTGCAGTGCGCTCTTTATCGTAAAGTAAGGCTTCCTTAGAATTGCGCAGTAAGTGCTCTGGGGTTTGGTTTAGCGGTAACCGAAAAGCGTTTTGCATCTGTTGATTGAGGCGGAGACCACGGCCCATTAAATATATGGTCAGCAAAATATATGCCTCTGCGCTGCAACAGCTTTTGTTGTGAAAAGTTTAATGGATGCAGTACTAGGTGTTTCAGCGAGCATTTCAAATATTCCTGAAAATAAGGAGTTCAAAAAAGAAAAAAAAATCATATATTTGCATCTGCTCTTGTTGCCTGCTTTTCGCCTCGGCACAGTGGCAACGCTGCTGCAGTGTGATCGAAAGCTTGGTAAACTTTAGGTCGAACATATCCGATCTTGGTGGCCCTCCATTTGTCTGTGCTCTTCGGGGCAACCCTCACACGCTCACAGTGGGAAGATCACGTCCGTAACAATGAGACGCAAGCTGAATTTTAGCTGGAAGTTTGTTACGTTTGATTTCTTGCTTGCCTCATTTAATTACAACAACAGTAGGGACTTTGCCAAACTGCTGTATTATTTCAGCGACCAATTCTGAAAATCACGCCCTATAACGTACGGTACCTGCTATGCACAGAAGGCGCCGAAAGTTTCCAGCATAAAAGGTCTGCTTTTCTGCACCTTATGTTGACACTTGAAAGGCTAAGAACTCGTAACTGTTTTGAAGTGCGAGGATAATAGTTCACTGGTCTATAACATATGCGGATTTTGTGGTTCGAGATGGTCTATTTTATTAGGCTTCTCATGTGCAGTAATGGTACGTCTCCTATCTGTATAGTACGAAGCATTTGTGGTTCTAAGTTAGCGTAAATCCCCTCTACATGGTTCAAAAGAAACCCTTATCTCATTAAATTTCTTGCCACCCCCTTTTATCCTTTTCTCTTCAGCTCCTGTGTTTATCCTACTTGGGGCATTCCGTCCAAGATGGCTTAGGTGTCTACCAATTTGATGAAGTGAGCTTACGATACTTTACTGTGTTAATATTCTACTGCGTACAGATTTGCAATGACAGTAGTTTGCCTTAACGACGGCATTTGGTGTGGTCTTGCACAAGCTACTGTTGTGACAATAGAGCTGATCCTGTAATAACCACTCTGTAGTTGAAACAGTCCTGTAGAGATACCGTTCCGACAATAACGCAAGCACTATGCAGCAATCGGACAAACCTCCAAAGAAGCTGCTCTACCTACTGCCTTCTGAATGCAAGACTAAATGTTCGTCTTATCTAAAGGCGATTATTGTTTGTCCTCGTTCAGGTGCGCCTACTCACCAATTCGTAAAGGTAGGTCGTGCGGAGCTGAGGTGGCAAGGCGACCGCTGATAAAGAGGTGGGGGGGCATGACAGCGCAGTTGTCAACCATGTTGTCGCCAAATTGGTAGTGGCCGTACACAACTATGTAGTTCGGAATAAACTGGAGCCGCCTGCAGATAAACACAACTAGTCAGTCCTGACGAAAATACTTTGTCGAGATATTTTGTACCCACATTAAATTGACTTTATTGAGTGCAACAAATGCGGCTCTGTGGAATATCTGTATCTGTGGCGGCTAGCTATTAAAATGTTTTGAAATGATCTGTTTACATGCAATGATCAACGGTTAACTACTGCATTTCAATCACCCAGGTAATAATCACGCAGGAGTAGCTTTCTCATGTTCGCCACCGCTGCGAATATTGTGATCAAAAACGCAATGCATGAGCTGCAAAAATCAAATTTTTACTTTAACTCAGTAATATCTGAGACACCGTACTTAACTTCTTGCATGGGCTAGGTTTATGAATTGGGAGTCCCTATGAAGTGTGCCCCAAATCTTTGTGCCTTTTAATTTTTTTTCTTTTTCTGGATTACCTTTAAACTACCTTGTGTGTTATTATTATTTGAGCTCCCTACCTTTTTCTGGTAACTTAAGCCGGAGTTCCTTGCTGTATTTCAAGTACTTTGATAGGTGCAAGCACTTCATAGTTTGTAACCAATGAAAAATGACGTGTTTGTAATTTTTTACATGCGTCCATATTTAGTACATTCGAGCTCATAACACAGCTTAGGCCGACGATAATGTAATCGCGCATGCAATCAGCAAATTTCTCTGTTTTTTTAAGGTAGTGTAATTTAACGTGGAAATTCACTTTTTTTAATGTCATACGAAACGCCAGCCACAACTAAATAATTAACGACAGAGAATTCGTGTCGCCCTTCCTTAAAGCCTTTTAGAGCACTATTATGCAGGCTGCTCTTTTTATAAAAGATTAGAGACTACTATTTAGCCGCCGCGATGGCTAAGTAGTTATGGTCCTCGCCCTGGTAATACGTTTGTTCGATACCGGCCGTGGGGACGCATTTCGATGGAATCTAATTGCTAGAGGCTCGTGTACTATGCAATGTTAGTGCACGTTAAAAAAACCCAAGTGGCAGAAATTATCCGGAGCCCCCCCCCCCACTACGGTGTCCGTTATGGCATGAGTCTCTTTGGGACGTTAAACCCCATAAAAGGATACCAAACCAAATGAAACTTGGCCAAGATAATATTATTTAGAAAACGGTGAGAGGTCAGCCAAGTCGGTGCCTGGGCATTATAAAGCAAAGTGTGCGCAACGTACGTGATAGAGCTCAACTAAACGACGCTTAATTAGCAAAAACTAAAGAGCTTTCTAATTTTTGGTTCTTAGGAAGCATATTTATAGCAAAATTGAAGGTCAGTAACATGAAAGTCAAGCCCAATTAGTAAATTTGCTGAATCAGCGCTGTGGTTGCAAAAAAGAGATACATCGTTGAACTCGCTTATTCACAGTCTTGACAGATTAAATGGCGTCGCCGCGCGTGGTATTATCGCCAAACTTCATTTAACTTCTATCCTATAAGAAATGCACACACTGTGTCTACCTACGGCATGAGAACTGAGAGAGGCGCAAGTTTATAAATGCGAAACGAGAGAAAGCCAACTCACTGAGCTTTCAATTAAAGGCGCATTTTCAATACGGTATTCCCACTCGCAATGCCGATTCAGAAAATTTAGAAACTGGACTTTATTTCGATGTTGACCACCCGTAATCTCTCAATATCACCTGTGAGCCTAAAAAAAATAACTACGCACGTAATATTAGTTTGTCAATAATATGTAAAGGGAGGTGTATCTTTTAAATAATGCCCCCTTAATACACAATCTATATGCGGCGATGGCACAGACTTCTAGTATCCCTCATTGTGTCGAAATAACAATCTGTTTCAATGTTAAAAATAGGTAAGAACCATACTTGACAAAACCTCTTGTCTGTGGTCTTCACTCCTACGTGTTTTTTTCCGCGCGTCTGTGAAAAAAAAAAAGAAGACGCTCTCCATGCAAACTGTATGCCGCATAACTGTTAGCGCACCTTATAG
Source organism: Amblyomma americanum (assembly GCF_052857255.1). Lineage (NCBI taxonomy): Eukaryota > Metazoa > Arthropoda > Arachnida > Ixodida > Ixodidae > Amblyomma > Amblyomma americanum. The sequence goes on from NC_135504.1 coordinate 116,275,305, forward strand.
GGCCCAAAGACGTTATTTTATCCTACATCCGCTTTCTGCGCGCCATGTTAACAAAAATTTCCAGATGGTAGTCAATGCCTACATTAAAAAAAAATGCTTCTAAATGGAAGCCAAATGCCGTCGCTCGTTCCATTAATGAAATGGCGCCTTTTGCGCAGAAGCCCAATGTTGGCGCGGGATCGAAATTTATGGATAACGGTTGCCTATTGTCCAGCATCGCTGCTGAGAACCGTGCTGCGAGTCTTTAGGCGATTCCGATATTGCCTCGTAAGAAACACAAAACTACTGATCCGTCTTTCAGCTTTGAAGTGAATGGCGCTGTCATTATTGTAAACTTTGTTAACGCTAGCATTCATCGGTATCTCTGGTGACAATGAGGTTATGTCTGAATGCATGACCGGGTCGGAACCTTTCCAAAGAAAGATTAATCGCTGTGTTCAGGCATCTGTTCAGTTTCCTGTGTTTCTTTTACTAATCCTAGTACTCTCATTTCGCATTTTTACCAAGCCTATATCTCCATCTACATTACAGGAGAGGCTGATTTTCAATTTCTTCAAATGTGTACGTTTATAACATTAACTCTACAACTGCTTTTCTTGCGGTACAAATGTGGGCAATAATGTTTGTTTTTGCTACCTTATTCCAATAACTGATAACCATACTTTCTGTGTCCACACCGCGTGAAAGGTATTTCTACCGATCCCAACAGTTTTCTTCGAAGCACTTTACAGCTTTGAGTTTGTGTTTTAGGGTCCGCCCCGCCGCGGTGGCTCAGTGGTTAGGGCGCTCGACTACTGATACGGAGTTCCCGGATTCGAACCCGACCGCGGCGGCTGCATTTTTATGGAGGAAAAACGCTAAGGCGCCCGTGTGCTGTGCGATATCAGTGCACGTTAAAGATCCCCAGGTGGTCGAAATTATGCTGGAGCCCTCCACTACGGCACCTCTTCTTCCTTTCTTCTTTCACTCCCTCCTTTATTCCTTCCCTTACGACGCGGTTCACGTGTCCAACGATATATGAGACAGATACTGCGCAATTTCCTTTCCCCAAAAACCAATTATTAATTATTATTATTTTACGGTCCTTTTCAACTTTCGTGAAATGTACTTCGCCTCGTGGCTTACGCTGATCAAGCTAATCTTACTAAGTGCATCTCATCATCGAAAACAGGTTTTAGGGAAAGAAAATGGCGCAGTATCTGTCTCACATCTCGGCAGACACATGAACCACACCGTAAGGGAATGGAATAGGGAGGGACAGAGAAGAAAGGAAGAAAGAGGTGCTGTAGTGGAGGGCTTCCGGAATACTTTCGACCACCTGGGGATCTGCAACGTGCACTGACATATCGCAAAGCACACGGGCGCATTTGCGTTTCGCCTCCATCAAAACACGGCCGCCACGGTCGGGTCCGAACACGGGTACTCCACATCAGTAGCCGAGCACCCCAACCACTGAGCCACCACTGCGGGTTCTGATCATTTGATCGCGCGGTTTCTCTGGTCTGGCGGCTCGTAATTAAATCATTAGCTTGCAGAGAATTCCTAAGAGGACATTTCCTTGCTGCAGCACATTGTGCACCGTGTGAGCGCTGTGATGTTATGCAAATATGAAAAAACCTTTCCTTACTCGTTCTAGCTGGCAGTGGTGAAATAAAGCGCAATGGGGTCACGTAAAATGTTCACGTTTTAAGTCACACGCAGATCTTAAGTGCGACAGTTTTGGTGGTTATCTGCCAATGAAAGTTGCAGGTTCCACTATGTTGCTGCATCTAGAAGGAAGTAAATCTTTGTCGGGAAAATATTTTGAAAATTTGTAAATTGTACGACACTGTTATAAAGATATTGAAAGCAATGGTTCATTATTCTTACATTTAGCAAAATTTTTCCTTTAAGGTGTTTCCTGCGATCCCATCGATCAGTTAAGACTACCATAGAAAACCGATGGGGAAAGTTTATGGCGATAGCAAAAATGTCAATTAAAAAAATACAGGTATGCCGTAAGGTGGATTGCTGATATATTCATTGTTAAATTGAAAACTTACATCGTATGAAACAATTGCGTTCAAAAACAACTTTCCGCTCAAAAACGCTCTTGTTCAGAATTACTGGTTATGTACGAACCCACCTGTGAACAGCAAGTGTGCCAGAAATATGAGACGTGAAACAGAATGTTCTCTGGAGCGCTGCTAACATGATATCTTGCTTGTTCTCCATACTTCTCCTACCTCAAATCTCAGGCTTTAAACTATGCCTGCAATAACTTGTTCGCAACACACCGAACGGAGCTCACTTAAACTCTTCGTCCAAGAAGTACATCCACTGCCTGCCAGGAGCTGGCACGGCGAGAACTGTGAGTGGCTGGTGGCCTAGCGCCCTCTGGGAGTGTCCAAGGTTATCCAGCTCCTGTAAGAGAGAAAAGCGCAGAGAAGCCAGCTGCTTCCTAATTTTAACTCATTTAATTTCACCGCGTGCCCATACAGCTGCCTTGTTTTTAAAGAACTACAGTCCAGAAGTGTAAAATTACATTGATCGGAGTAAACTTTCAGCAAGTATGACGCTTTAACATAGCCTCATAACATCTCCTCCATGGGTTTTAATTACTTCTCTCTACAAATATTTGAAGCATATTCAGTGGAAGATTACTGCTGTCCAGTTGCTTCTTGAGTTCTTGTTAATGTCACTAATGCAGTTCAGATACTTTGCCCTCCCAGTGATTAAAGGATAGACAAGAAACAGCTTTTCTACTCCCAATCCCCGATAGACAGAATCATCTGCTGCTGGCACAACAACGAATATGACACCAGTTGTCAGAATGTAGAGGGCACCTGACTGCAGATGGTTCGATATTTATATGCACATGTAGGGATGGGCGGAATGTTTTTTTTTTCAAATATAGAATAGAAAATGGTTCGAGCTCTACTTCTCATGCAGAGCACCGGCAAGTGATGGACTGTTGTGGTCACAACGTGGATTCCAATGGAAGAGAGAGATGATGGGTAGAGTTGCGCTATCAGGAAGATTAAGTGGGCAACATTGGCGCCGGCAAGAGAGCATTGGACAGAATCCGGTATTATAGTTGTTATAGGACGGTCAGGAAGCCATGCGACAGTGAACGGTACCCTGAGCCGGTACATGGCCGTCGTCATTTGATTTCTGGACGCGTATGCGGGCGTGTTCAGTATTCCGGTGTGGTAGATGCCGCTGTGCCAGAACAGCTCCAGTGGACCCGGGTTGGTTCTCCTGAGATCGTTTCCCAGCCGATCCATGTGCCTGCATAGATGTGACGTGGTGCAACTGGTCCATAATTGGAATACGGTGGTAAAAAATTGGCAGTGGTTCAACTTGGCTAACCCTGCAATTCAGCGAAAACAAGCACGTTTGCAAGCGTCTGAGGCTCGTCCATGGCAGCTCCGCTTTTCGCTGGCGACAGCTGTTCTATATATACTCACCCGATAACCTGGCTATGGCGTGGTATCACATGGTTTTACGACACCCCCAATCGGATATCATCACGTGGCTTCACATTGCTCCATCGAATGTTCTTAAGCTTGAAGGTCAACCCAAAGCTGACCCAATGTCAAAGGTCAGCGGTCATAGATCAAAGGGTCGAAGCTCAGCTGAATTTTATGGGTCAAGGGGTCGACACCATAACTGTACCACTTATGGTCATGCATGGCTAACGTGGTTGGGCTGAATGTTGCTCAATGTCATTCTCCGGCCTACGCGACGACTGCTTTGCTTAATGTAGTGAAGCTTTTCGCTTCAAAGTGATATAATACGCAGCAACAAGACACTCGTATAAGTAAATAATTGTATAAAAATAACAAATTATGTTTTAGTGTTAACTACAAGGACACATCTGTGATTAAAAAATTGCGGTGGTTTAGCTCCGGTTAAACCTGGAGTGACGCGATAGCTACAGCTGAACGAGTGGAACTTGGCCACGTGACCAACCTCAAAGGTAAATCCAAAGTTCACCCAAGTTCAAAGGTCAAAGGTCAGTGGTCAAAGATGAAAGGTTAGAGCTCGAAGATCTACTAAATGTCATGGGTCAACGAGTCGACACCATAACTGTACCACATATGGTCAGGCATGGCTAACGTGTTTGGGCTGAAGGTCGTGCAAGGTCATTCTCTGGCCTACGCGACGACTGCTTTACCTAATGTTGTGAAGCTTTTCGCTTCAAAGAGAAATAAGAGGCGGCAACAAGTCAACGCAATAAACAATTCATTAGAATAAAAATAACAAAATTATATTTTGGTGTTAACTACAAGGATATATCTGTGATGAAAATAACTGGCGGTGGTTTAGCTCTGGTTAAACCTGTAGTCACGCGGTAGCTACAGCGGGCAGAGTGTAACATGGTCACGTGAACAACCACGTGACGAATCACGTGATCAGCCACGGCGCCGCACCGCCAGCAGCTGCTCCGCATCACGTGACCAACCACGTGACAGCGTGACGGCGCAGGCACAGGGTTGCAGTGCCGCCACAGGGTTGCAGCGCCGCGACACGGTGGCAGCGCCGCCATCGCCACCGCGCAGCCACGCCGAAGGCCCGGAATGCTACTTTATTGTCGCTATCGCTAGAAAACATTGCTCTCGGAGCTCGTGTCGTACTAAATCGAGAAGCTCAGAACGCCCTAACAACTCACAAAATCGTGGGTGCACTCACTGAAACGCAAACGCCACACCCAGAGTTGTCCGAGTGTATCTTGTGGCAGCCCGCATGAATGTGACGAGATCCGACTCAAAAGGACTACCACTGTAGAGAAAGTTTGTGTTGATCGCATAGATGGAGTCGTAGAAGGCGACGTCGCAGAGGCCGTCGCTCGCCATCACTGCATCTGACGTTGTTCTTCGGCCGTACGTGCAGAACAGCTTCTCGGGCCCGACACCTGCACACGTACGGGCCAATACCTAAGGCCAAGCGCGTACACCGTGCTACGAGGTGAAGAAAACGCTAGAATGCTAAGGATCATCATAATAATCAGCCTGGCTACACCCACTGCAAGGAAAAAGCTTCTCCCATGTCTCTCCAATTAACCCTGTCCTTTGCCAGCTGGGCCTACCCTATGCATGCCAACTCCTTAATCTCATCCGCCCACCTGACCTTCTGCCGCCCCCTGCTACGCTTGCATTCTCTCGGAATCTACTCCGTTACCCTTAGTGACCAGCTTTTGTCTTGCCTTCTTATTCTAATGATGCTAATGATAGGCAGTTTAAATTTATTAGTTCCCGGGCAGGTTGTCCAAAGCGTGCCGTGGCAAACGTGTCTGCAAGCTTGATGATGATGATGAATTTTTATGGTCCAAGGGCACCTGTGGCCTAAGAGCGTCATGGCACAAGGTTGTTTCTTCTACTCAAGTTGGGGTCAGCGGCCCAGTTCCCAAGTATTTCACCCTAAAGAAGGCGAGCACCAGGTAGGGCAAAGCCTGTCCACATTGTATCACCGGTGGGTATCTGGTGGCACTGGGGATCGAACCCCGTACCTGAGCACGCGAGGCGGATGCTCGAACGAGTGGAGCAGCGTTGCGGTCAGTGTCTGATACTTCCTTCGAAGCATTTCATCCCACTCTTGTGCAACATTCTAAGACAAAGACTTTGAAAATCGAGAAATTGTCAGATACTGCTATGGAAATATTGAAGATAATGGCCTATTTTTCTGATATGTAGCAAAATGTTTGTCAGAGTGTTTCCATCGATCGTATCGAGTAGTTAAGATTGCCATAGAATCCAAAGGGGAACACTTTTGACGATAGCAAACACGTTAACCAGAAAATCCAAGACTACCGTCAGGTGATCTGAGGATATATTGATTGTTTTAGTGAAATCTTACATATGAAAAAAATAGCGCTCATAAACGATTTCCAATCACAAATGCTTCTGTACAGAATTGTTTGGTATGGATATCGAGTTTCTCAAACAGAACTATGGGCAACATATAAAGTAAAAGGCAGATAGCGAGTAGAGAGAAGTAAGTGTCGTAAGGTCTCGAGGTCAATTTTGAGAAATTGATTATTCTTAACCTGCGCTTGCATCCTTCTTCATAAGTGCGCCTTTTTTAAATTCACGTCGGTCGATCGGGGTCACAGTTCTGACCTGCCGAACGACTTTTACAAACAGCAACTGTGCCGCATCGCTGACCGAAAGGTGGAAGACGCCGTAGGCTAGAGAATTTCGCCGTTGCACTCACTTATCGAAGGCGTAACACCTGTTGTTTCAGTTGCGGGATTGGCGGCTACGCGGATCTCGACGTTTCCGCGGTAGATGACCTGCGGATGCCTGTTGTACCCCATGCTGTCGTCCTCTGTCGTGGTCGAAAGGGTCGGAGAAGCTGCGTGTCCGTGCGGAGAAGTTTTCTTCGAGTTCGTATGAAACGATGCGTTGAAAAACACCTCGTGTGCCTCGAACTGTGGGTGCTCTAAATAACCGTGAAATAAATTGGCAAATGAGGCAAATGCTAATTACCATAATCAGCCGAATTATGTCCACTGCAGAGGAAATGCCCTCTGAAATCTCTTCTATTCGTGCTGTGACAGCTGCGTCAATTTATCCAACAAACTTTCTAATATGTTATAATATATTATTATAACGGAACATCGATTATTTTTTTACCCCTCCTTACATGTCATGCCCATGCCCATTGCTTCTTATAAAAAAGTATGCCAAGTTCTAATAACCTTGACAAATGCTTCTAGTTTGGGCGGCTGCTTACAATTAAAGTGCTGGATTGCAGTGAACATCAAAAATCCTATGGTTTTTAATCTCCGGCACACCCTAATGATTTCTGATGGTCGCCTAACAAGTTGGTGCAAGAAGATGAAAAATTATATCAGTGAGATTCTTCAGCCCGCAGGAAGAGTAGTTCACCAACCTGAACGTCATTTGCCCGTTACATAACCGTACTTTTGTAGCTCTCTCTCAATTGCAAATTAAAATATATCCATCGATAACGCAGTCTTTCGTACTAAGAGCCGACCAATGGTGCGATTTTGGAATGTCCACGAAAGCTGGGTATAGTTGAAGTCCACGTATATCGGTCATAAGAATTCCCCTTATGGGAGTGACACAATCCCGCATGATGTTATAAGTGTTATGCACAGTGCAACATCAGTAGCTGTTTGGCGCCTGTTATTTATGAATCAAGAAATAAATGGCTAAATGCGCTATCTATAGAATAGTGTCTCTAACGTAGAATCAGACAAAGGCTGCCCTGGGCAAACGGTGGCACAGCCGGCGTTGTAGGAGTCAGCGCGAAGTTGTAAGGGCTTTTATGGCTTTCGTAGAAAATGAAAACGTAGTGACACCCGTGCATGCAACGGCTTGTCTCTCATGTAGCAGCACCGTTTTCACGAAGTTGCCGATTAGGTGCTACTGATTGTCCGGCGCCTCCTTGTGCATCTTAAAGGCTAAGAAAAGAAGCAAAGATATAGCGAAATGTCATTTAATGGGTGTCAGGTGACTCCATTATCGGCGTGCCCTTTTCAATCAAACAGTACTCGAGAAAGTACCAGGAGATTCCTCTCGCCTCAATACAGCGCTTTAGTTGGCTCCTGGTGAGAGTCCATCTAGGCTCTCAAGTGGCTTACCTCCCCACAGAACGAAGGCCGTGATGGCCATGGAGGCGACCAAGAATGAGAGCATCGCGCACATCAACAGCACGACGGGCTTGCCGCTGCTCTCACTGCACCAATGAATTAAAAGCGTCATAGCAGGTCGCAAACAGCACCTTCTCCTCCCGGGGTGGTTTAATGCGACATCATTATGCGGCTCGTCGACAAAGAAAACAGGCACAGGTAGCAGCTGCTCCAAAAAGCGCAGATGACGAAACCATGTTTTCGAAGAAACTGAATGTGTTCGCAAAGTGTGGGGAATAGCGAGGCGAGCACGCAAGCTATAGGCCACAAAACCACTTTACTTTTTTGACGAACAAAAGTGAACCTAGTATATACGTTGCCTGATGCCTATGCTAATGAGTAGGTGTGTCATCACAAAGGAAGAGAAACCAATAAAAATAAAAAGGAAACAAAAATGTAAAACAAAAAAATGCTTTCACATTCAAAGTGCCTAGAGGCCCGTGTACTGTGCTATGTCAGTGCACGTTAAAGAACCCCAGGTGGTCGAAATTTCCGGAGCCCTTCACTACGGCGTCTCTCATAGCCTGAGCCGCTTTGGGATGTTAAACCCTCATAAGCCAAACCATTAAAAGCGCGTAAGTAATTTTTAGTGGCCTCTGTAATTTTCTTTTAAAACTTCTATGCCCACACTGAATCATGTTTCATGGTCAGCGTAGATCAATTATGCTACGTCACAGGTTAAAAACAGTCTAACAATGCCTCATGTCTGAAATGAGTCGTATTGATTTTGAATGTTTTTATTCCTGTGCTGGATGTGATAAGCAGAGCACTGCGTAATCATGGAACTCCAAATGATCTTGTCGGTACAGTCAGAAATTCTTCGCATTGCACGTATCCAAATAACGCTGAGGCATTGTGCACAGTTCCATCCCTTAAATTGCTAATTACACGGTTATAGTCGAAGCAAAGGAATCGGATAATAATTTGTAGGAAGATCCGAAGGCATGCTGCGTGTCTTATTTCTTTTATATTCTTTTCATGTTCCGAAATAGCAACGCATGTGATAGCCCAAAGGACAGGAGTGCTTCCACTGCGATAGGCATCTTCCTTTTACGTGTAGGTAACAATTCTGCCCATTAGTTTTATCCGTGACTCAGCTCTGATTACGGACAGCCACTGCGTGCCAACTCTCCTTGGTAATGAATCACACTTGACACCTTAGATTTTTTTTCCTATGTACATCTGCAGTCCGTGAAACTTCTAACGGCGTCTACCACAGCGCCTATTAAGCGAAACGTTGCACATTCTACTGATTTGTAGCTTTCAGCACTAGACTGACTGCACTATTAGATGCTTGCCTGCATAGAAGACATAATAAATCTACGCAACTGTTCTTGCAGAAAAAAATAAATAGCAAACTTTTATGCTTTCTGCTGTGTATTTGAGCATGATTTACTTAGAGAACTGCTGTTCTTGATTTTACTTACCCTTTGTTCTTCGGTACTGGAAAAATCAAAAAGAAGAACTCACTGTTTAGGCGCGTCGAAATGCGGAGCAGAAACTCTACCGAACATGAACAAATAAAAGGTTATCATGAGAACGAGAAAATGGCACTCTGGCTTCGAATGAACCGGTAGTAACTATCGTAAGGCATTTGTGCAGGTGAGGTTAAGGCCTTTGAGGAAGAAGAAATATTGAAATCTGGTTACATAAGAATGATATTTTAGTCCAGTGATGAAGTAACAAAACTCCAATATCTTTATTTCATTCAGATAAAGAACTCTTTCTATTTGCGTGCCTTTCCAAAACATGAAAGTAACCCTCACTTACGGTCAAGAAGTAAAGACAAAGGTCAAGAAAATCAAACGTCGTCCTAATGCTAGATGCATAAGCCAGTGCAACATGCAGCTTTTTTCGCTAGGGTGGCATTTATAGTGTAGTGCTCGATCGGCCTCATTGAAGATTTTTTCCCCTTTGCACCTAATTTTACTCTGGTGACATAAAAAAGAATCTCCGTTCCAGTCAAAGTCTCGGCAAAACCAAAGTGTGATCAAGGCTTTGCAGGAACGTAGGCAACTTCGCCAGCATCTTCAGTCACTCAACTCATGCGCACAGCAAATGTTCATCTACAATGAATATCGCTCACTTACTATAGGAGTACTTTTACGCCACAAGTTAAAGAGCGGTAAAAACGGTGCAATTATTTAAGCGCATACGAGCAACTATCCGCAAAGTGGCGGCTGCATATGTTGCATGGTTGGGAAGGTTGGGATTTTCGTTTTAACGGCGCACATTCATTTGTAAGATGGCGGACCAACCAGCCACCCTCCTTCACGAAAACAACATCTGCTATCGCCATAAAAAGTATTCGGGACGCTACCGCGCATAAAAAATTAATTTAATGCTTTCACATAATCAAGTCCCCTGAACTGTCTCAAGGTATAAGGAGACGTGCATGCTCTCTCAGCTTGGAAATATCCGGGATCAAGCGACTGAGTTGCAGGAAGGAGCTGCAATCGTTTTTCTGTGGACACGCATTCAATGAACGTTTGCGGCTGATAGTAAATGAAGCAAGATATTAGCTGCAATGTGGATCATCTGTGAGGCACTTAATGAACGAAGGTGGCGAAGCGTAGGAGACCTGCAGTTTGAAAGCACAAGGAGAATACATGCAGTGGGATACCTCAGTCGTTGCAGTTCCCTACCTGCCGATGTTGTGGACTGGAAAGCCGTGGTCGCCTGTTCGGACGGCGCATTTCCATATGACGTCTGGCCGAAGTGCGTCTGTCCATACGACGCTTCTGTTTGCGAAGCAGGGTCGTAGCCATTCTGACCGTATGTCTGGGCCTGAATGGCCGGGTCGTTGTACGCAGTGCTGTACATGACGCTGACTAGGAAGCAGATGACCTGCATATGAAACATGTCACTTCTGCACATAAGCCGCACGTATGACAGGGAGGTGTATCTCGGTTGTCTCTGTGGAAATGTTAAAGCTACCTCAGTGATAGTTCTCTGCACCTAAGCTGGACGTGTTCCCGTTAAGTGCATGGTTCATTCAAGGATGCTCTTGAATATAATAGAATTGGCTACGGATTGCAGAATCACTGGCAAGGTGTTTTCGGTGTTTTGATGTTTGCACAGGAGTAAAAAATAATTTTTTTTTTCAGGAAAAGAATTGGCGCAGTAACTGCCTCGCATATCTCGGTGGACACCCGAGCCGCACAGTAAGGGAAGGGATAAAGGAGGCAGTGAAAGAACAAAGGAAGTAAGAGGTGCCGCAGTGCAGGTCTCTGGAGTAACTTCGACCTCTTGGGGAGCTTTAACGTGCACTGACATCGCACAGCACACGGGCGCCTTTTGCGTTTTGCCTCCATCGAAACGCGGCCGCCGCGGTCGGGAACGCACCCGGGTACTCCGAATCAGTAGACGACGCCTTAACCACTCAGCCACCACGGCAGATGGACAGAAGTCTAAAAATTCAATGCGGACATCTTGGCAGGAGTTTGGAAACTTGTTCTCAACGATGGTTAACCGATAAATGCCGTCTACAGGTACTGCTAATAGAAATTCAACTACAAAATCCGTTTCAGTGAAAAAAACACAACTACAGAAATTGTGTATATAAACTCCTCAGTCATTGCGGTTCTGACACTGCACTATCGAGTACATCAAATCGAGTACGTCACCGGAAACGGAAATAGCTTAGAAATGGAGAAATCGCCCCGTGGCTCTCCACTAAGGATCACTTCGGGCTCAGATTGTAAACCAGGCTGACGGTGCGCAATTCAAAGGATAATAAAAAACATTCCTGGATAGACGTCTTAGTGTTCTTGAGAGGTATCGATTTTGCGAGTAATTGGCAGCTTTCCCTGCTCTACACTCGCTTTCGTGTCCATACGTATGTAGCTTCTTGGTTCGGTGTCATAGGAATTTTCGCGGCACAATGATTGCTGCAATTGGCCTAGGCGTTCTCATAGAATTGCGGGAAAAGGTTGAGTAGCACTCTGCTTTTAAAGTTCAATGAGGGCGAAAAAACTGCATATTTTTAACCCAGCGGCAGGGCTTTCTTAAAAGCACCTGAATCACTGCTGCTCAGTCTCATTTCACATCAGTGTTTTGTGATTAAATAATTCTAATTTCGGTGTCGTTCAGTTGGTTACTGCATGTGGGCCTTCGCACCATATGGAGCGCTAGCTAAGCTAACCAAATCAAACCGTACATGCCGTCTGTCATCGCGATGTATGATAGGTTCGCGAATGTAACTAAAACAGCATATGCCAATCCATAGTAGAAACCAGGAACTGCAAGAATTCAAGCTTACAGCGCCATTCTCGTGGAGACAACGGGTACAGTTGTTCAGGGACAGCAATGACGTACGGTCTCTTGAGATTATGTCGGCTTATAAAGCACACAACGCGTTTAGGACCGACTTTGAAGGGCATTCTAATACGCAATGTTCAGCGACAGCGTAATGTGATGTGAAGAATTAAGCTTGGTAGGAACTAAACCTTAACATGAGAAATTTGCGCATTCTGTTACAGAGATATTTATAGAAGAACCTTCCTGAATTGCCTTTTATGAACGCGAAGCTATTGTGGCCTTCAATCGGCTAAGCGATCAAGAGCCCGATCTTTGAACATATCTTGACCACAGAAATTGTCATCTGAAGAGGAGGTCGTATTACCGAGAAAATCTCTGTAATATGCCGAAAAACCAGCTATCTCATCAGATAACTCTACTGAAGAGGAGGTCCAATTCATACTGGTCGCTTTTTTGCAGAAGCCATGCAAGAAAGAACCTACGGTGTGCGGTACGGCGCCGACCCTCCATGAGTAACGCGTAACCTCTGAAAAACGCCGTAGAATATTGCTTCATCATCTAAGGTTTGTTACCGTGCGCTGACTGCGCACGCATCCAAGGAGCCGCTTCTTCTGCCGGGATTAGACACAGCAATATTGCGCCAAAAGCATGGAACGGCAAACTCACTCACCGAGACGACGAGTCGATGGACAGACGAGCTCGCAGCACAGAAGCAATCACTCGAAGTAGGAGCACGACCGAGTATCGCGAAGTACGTAGGCCTCGTTGAAGAACAGAGCGCGCACAGCTGTTGTTGTTGTTGTTGTTAGCCTATCAAAAAATGGCACCTACCCACACTGGGGGATCGGCCAAGAATCGGGTGGCTATTCATCTGAACGCAGCAATTAAAAAGGAAAAGCGCGTGGAAGGGCAACACACACACACACAGTGCGCACAGCTCGAAGCTCGTGGTGCTTAGCTGCACTTCTTCTTTGAAGAATTCACGCGATAGGAAATATTGTGCTGACTAACAGCGCAGCATAAGGACACAAAAGATACACGTTTATTCAGGAAAAAAAATGACCATTAACTGTCTGACTCTCAGTAACACTTCAACCGTGCCGCGAGGGAACAGTGAAGGCAAAAGAGTTTCGATAGAGGCCAAATGCAGAACACGCCCGTGTGACGAACTGTGCGTGTCAGTATTTAGATAGTGTAATTTATTGAAAGGATCGAAAAGTAGAGAGGTCGGCCGGCTGTAAGATAACCGTGGCCTGCTACTCCACACTGGAGATTGGGGAAAGGGAAAGTAAAAGGAGAGTTTTGTGCGAATGGAGGATTATGATGCCTTAATACAATGAGTTGATTGGGGTTGTCTCGGTTACAGAGGAGGCCATGCACACCCCGGGTACACTGATCTCGCGTAGATGACGTGAAGAATATTCGCCACATGTCTTGCACATGCGGAACATGTCTTGCGCACACATCAGTCCTCATTGCGGATACACCAGGCAAGGATGCAGAGGTCAGCTCCGCACACTCTCATGTCCCGGCACAAACACGTGTGCAATCGCAACACGCACTGCTGCAGAAAAACCTAAATGTACACAAACACACGTCCCAGCAAAAATGCGTATGCAGATGTGTAGTCCGCACTGTACACCGTGTAGGCGCGCACGGCCCAGCACGAGCAAGTGTCACAGCTGGGAATCTAGGTCTGTTTCACAAAAAAACCTGGAAACAACCTTCATCGCATGCCAGCCGTCGGCATTGCCCTGGCGCCTACGGTAGTTTCCTTGGAGATAGGGCACAGTCCAACTCCATGAAAGTATTTTTCAAAGGTTTTTCCAAGACAAGGTATTTTCCAATTGACAAAGCTTGGATAGTGCTTTCCTGAGAGGTAGTCTGGCCCGTCCCCAATGTGGGCTATGCCTAAATATGAGATGGACCTCCAAAAATGTTTCCTTGAAAAGACCTTGACCGAATTTGGCTGCCAATGAATCAGGGTGTGCTCAGGTGGAATACAGGCTAGGCCTAGTGTCAAAATGAAAGTGGCCAACCTCCAATAATAGGGCTTGCCTACCCCTGAAATTTGGAGGCCCACCCCAGAAAAAATTTAAAACTGGGTTGAATCACGTTTGGCATCAATCTGGGACACACAAAAATTGGCTTCGCCCCTCTCCGACAGTTCTAAAATTGAGTTGAACCATATTCGGAACTGACCTGAGACACACCCAGAACGGTCTTGGCCCACACCGTAAATTTGGGCGCACCACTCCAGAAAATTGGAATATTGAGGTGACCGAGGTTCGAAACCGGCCCGGGACACTTCCAGAATGGGTTCGGCCCACCCGCAGAATTTGGGTGCCCCACCAAGCCTTCGCAAGGTATTTCGGGCTTAGCAATGGTAAACCACCAGCCATTTTTTTCCTGCCAGCTGCAAGAAGACACACGCTGTCTTCCTAGCAAGGTATCTAATTACTCACGCAAATAACCAACAGATAAATAATTTTTATCCACCTTTAACGCAGACGTAATTACTTAGGGCCGGGTGGGGACGAAACGATAGTACTTTGCACAGTTCGCATTCACCGCTCGTAGTTGACTAGGTTTCACTCTTCTTTCTTCTCTTCATCTAGTAATCCAAACAGCTAACGCTCGTTACGTCAACGTTTTCCAGACGGTGGCGACATTTTTTTTATAGCGTCCGCTTTTAAAGGCTCGCTCCTGGCTGTAGGGCCATCGTAGGATTAGTATTAGTAGTATCAGTCGGTGTAACCGAAAGGTGGTTTTAATGGGAAAGAGGACTGAGGTTTACGGTAGGAGGTGGAGGGTACGTTCGAGAGCGGAGTAATGCGGGGGCGTGATGTGGTTGCCATGGCAACCACCCGCCCGGTGCTAACTAGTATGTGCCGAAAAACAAAAAGAGTGGTCTATAACTTCCGATTCATATGTGTCGCTCTCAAATTCCTTACCGCAATATAGCACCAAAGGAAATACCTGATCAGGTGTTCCTGAATCTCGATATACACAGCGTTAACCATTCCGTGAGTTTATATTAATCACAAATATAAAAAACAAATATCACATTTTATTGCTACCGTCCGATCATCGCGCTGAGTGGATGCAAACAGAAGAGCTGAAGGGAAACCGTAAATATCTATAATGTAAAAATTCACGGAGCTGTATTTTGGCCCAAACGGCACAGCAAATGATGTAGTGAAGGCGGCTGAAAGAGATGCCCGTCCAGAAAAAAATTGTCACTAATCTTTGCAGCAAATTCACACGAACTTTTATCTATGCTCATTAACGCTATCCTTGTGAGGCTCTTTCTCTGATAAATACTGCATCCAAACATAACGCGGCACAGTTTATTTCATGCCCCGCTTCAACCTTGGCATTCGCTCCACTAGACTTTTAATGTCACCCGGATTCGCGGTAGTTTTCATTTTTTTGCCCTCTTCGTAACTTTTTCTCTTGTATTTTCTCTGCTGCAGGTGTTGCATTTCGTTCCTATCGAATGGACATCTGAGACTGCTCCAGCGGCAGTACATGAACAAGCGATATTGGACCTTACAGTAGCTGTCCTTCGTAGCAGGAGACAGTGCGCCACTTATAACCCAGAAAACCTTCGTGCAGCTCCCGCCCTACGCACTATTTAAATTCATCAGTGTTTGACGGGCGTCTTCCGGGACATCATAAAGCCTGGCGGCAAGGGTGGTGCTGGAGGCTCTGCAAAACCTTCTCTGTGCCTTCTTCGCATCTGTTGTCGATAAGAATTTTCCTTTTTATTTTACAACCAACATTTCGAGCGCTAAATCAAAATACAGAGCTTTGGAACAACATCTAAGGTCTTTATCATAATTTTAGAATCTAGAGCAGACCACAGTTTTGCTCCAGTATCGCATGTAGCCTTCTCCTGGATAATATTGCCGTAAGTACGCGACTACCAGCCCTTCCTGACTTTGTGTCAGTTAATTATAAATACAAATTGTAATAAATAAGTGCTAAATTTTATCCAGGATATTTTCCATTGACTTTCAAGAGTGCTTTAAAAAGCGGTCTGCAGAGTTCTGCGGGTGAGATGTGTTATCTTCATTCTATTGCTTGTACGGAAATATTCACGCACACCACTCCTGTTAGGGCCGAAATTGAGGCCTGCAGTATTCTGAAATAAATAAATAAATTTGCAGTTTTTTTAATATTTCCGGCTCGCGAATGCTGAATTGCGAATTTTCGTCTGGTTGAGGAAAACTTGTCTTGTCAGACAAGCCTTCAGGGGAGTTGCACTGTACAATTAACAGATTGTTTCAAGTTAATGTCCTGTTAATTTGACCGTGACTGGGAAACTTAGGTGCGGCTGGGTAAAAAAAAAATTGCGTTTTGACCCCCCATATCGCGTTGTCCCCGCTCTCCCAAAAGCAGTCAGCCTCATCTTCCGAAGTATAAACAGAGAGTTGTGCAGATGCTTACTGTTTTGAATTTTAAATTTAAATTTCGTTTTTTTTATCTTTTAAGCACACTAGAATCTCTGTCCAGTCGTCTACTGAAACGAATTACGGGCGGCAGAGTGCTTGCAGCAGAGAATCCAGCCAAGCGGCCGCTGGGCGCGTGCAAGGGGGTGGGCTGGTGTAAAAGAAGTGGCGAACGTGTCGTATTCTCCGTCCAGGGGCGACAACAGCGCCATTATCGCAGTTGAAATGTTTTTCTTGCAAAATGACTTGGAAAATGTAGTCGTACGACGACTATATTTTCCAAGTCATTTTTCCTCCGAACAGGAAGCGACTGGAACGACCTTCCCCATGAAATTGCAGCCATCACCTGTCCATCGACCTTCCTAGAATAAATTACATCCCACCTGTCATCATGAAAAAATGTTTTTCTTCCTCATGTTATCCCCACCGCTTATGTAAAACACCCTACAGGGTGTCTTTAAGGAAATAAAAATGAAAAAAAAATACAGTTGGTATTAAAACGGTGCTATTAGTATGTTTGACGAGGGTCCGCCGCATGAACAAGGAGCCACTGTTTAAGTCACAGATGCTTTAGTCTGCCCTTACGGCTGTCATGATGCTCGAAGCTGCATATGGTATTGAAGGCTGTGGGTTCTAACTCTCGAGAAGCCAGTCACATTGACAATATCCTGTGCTCTATACGGGGCAACGTTCCCAGCAGCGCTTGATGGGCCACCTCAAATTTTGCCGCATGCTGTGCGTGCTATTTTGCGCATCCGCTCATTTATATTCGCCCGTTCACATAGTGGTATGGGTACACACCAGTGCAGTTGTCGATGGTTTCTTGCGAAACGACCATGCTTATTTCACGGAGTAATTAAAAAAGATGGTATCCTTAAACATATACCACCTCTCATAATGGCTCAGTAAAATTCGCATCAGTGTACGTAAGGACTACAATACTGCAATCTTAAATAATCCGTACATAGGAATTTAGGGTGCAGCAGAGGGTGGCGAAAGTCTGCTGGGCGAGAGAAGAAAGAGAATAGGAAGTTCTCGGAGAAAGGGGGGGGGGGGAGGGAGTTGGGACTCCATCTGGCACAGATCCCGAAGTGGGCGTAGTTTGGGTAATGGTAACGATTATGACAATGATTACGAGGGTTCAGAGTGTTTGCATATTTTGCAACATTTCACATTTTTTCCTGAAAGCCATCAAACAGTATAGCTCAGGAACCGGGCCTTGTATGAATTGTGCTTAAAAAAGCCTATATTGTATCGTACGGACACCGCTTACATGCGCTCGCTTGACCTAGTCCACGTGCTGTGCGATGTCAGAGCACGTTAAAAAATCCAGCGGGGGAATTACAATCCCCAGCCCGCCACAACGCTCCTGTGATAGCCCGTGTGCAGCTTTCGCAAAGTTATCCACCGTACCGTACCATACCATACGATACCATACCATACCATAGCATACCTACCATACTAAACTACATCATACCACACTGCACCATGCAATACAATACCATATCATACCGTACCCTACCACACCACACCGCTCATTACCACACCACACCGTACCGTACCATACCATACCATAAACGTCCATACCGTAATATACCTACAATACCAAACCAAAAGACAGCATACCACACTTTACCATGCAGTAACATGCCATACCATACCACACCGTACCATACTCTACTGTACCATCACCTTGTTTGGTGCCATGTGCCAGCCGATTCATCTAGCTCTAATGGTGAAATATTTTAGAGGAATTCCCCAAGGTTGTGCAGATTTGTAATAAGGCAGTAATTATTCATGCCAATGAGTAATTAATCCCATATTACATCTACCTCTAAGTCTTTTCATCCCATACTGTAATTTTGGTTCACCCAGTGCTCCGCAGAGCAAAATCTACCAGCCGAAGAACCTACAGCAGCCCAACCCGACTATGCAGTACCGTCAGAAAATCTTCTCGGCCTTCGTCCTCCTCGGCTTCATCATCTTGGCCTTGGTGGTGTTCGCCCTAATGAGAACCATGGTACGACATGTATTCCTACCTTCTGAAATTTTTAAATGGCACTCTAATTTTCGCACAAACAGGGTATCGAAAAGTTAGTCGTGCACTTTACTTAAGAGAACAAGCGGACACAGAATGATTGATTAAATGCCTTCGTAGTTATCTAATTATCTGGAATAAACTATTAAACGCTTTGGCCGCTAGAATTTTCTTTCATAGTTACATAGAAAACTCAGTGGCGATCCTAATCATATGAACCTTAGATTCGATAGATTCTCGTTGTATTCTCGTGTTCGCGGATAGTAGCTTGTGAATTTTCAACTACAACCACGTCACAGCGCATGAGAATAAGTTGTTATTGGAGTAAAGCTCTTCGTGATTTCAAGCAGTTCCTGCTTATGGCGTTTCATTTTCTGCCACCAACGTAGAGAAATGGCTGAAACTGGTAGCAGCTCTCTCGGCCCGAGCACTCATTCACCGGGCGTTACCATTGGCTCCTGAGCACTTGGAACCTGAAGGTAACTACTTACTCTCCTTCAAAGCTATCACATCCTATTATAAGGATAGGCATCGCCTCTAACCGGCCCCTGCAAAGGGACTGGGGAAAGCAAACGAACGCGTTCAACTCCGATTATTCACGAACACAATGCTGTGCCCGGCATTACTAAAACACTTCGATCCCGCGTTCACTGGCAGGTGCAAACACTGTGGGGAGGTGGCTGACACCTACCACATGGTTTGGGCTTGCCAGCGCAACTCAGCTCTCTCCCCCTACCCCAACCCTACCAGAGAGGAATGGGAGGCGGCCCTGCTTGGCTGTTCGGACCTTCAGTCCCAAGAGGCTTTGGTCAAGAGGGCTAAGCTGGCGGCTTCGACCAATGGAGTTCCGCAATAAGGACTCCACCCATTGCGGGGCTCTTTAAAGACCCTCACCTCTTTTATTAAATAAAGGCTTTTCACCACCACCACCTCTTCACTTGACCGCGGCGGCTGCGTTTTTATGGAGGAAAAACGCTAAGGCGCCCGTGTGCTGTGCGATGTCATTGCACGTTAAATATCCCCAGGTGGTCGAAATTATTCCGGACCCCTCCACCACGGCACCTCTCTCTTCCATTTCTTATTTCACTCCCTCCTTTATCCCTTCCCTTACGGCGCGGTCCAGGTGTCCAACGACATATGAGACAGATACTGCGCCATTTCCTTTCCCCAAAAGCCAATTATTATTATTATTACTCCTCACTTTCGGCCAGCGAATTCGAAAAGACGACTCTATAGTCGAAAGCTGCGAGTAATCACGGCGAACCTTTGCGCTGATCGTCACTTTCTTGCGTGAACTGTGATCAGTGAACTGTGAACGAATGTGATTTGTGCACTTTGCTTATGGGAACAAGCAGGCACAAACTGATGGATGTCTTCGTAAATATCTTATTAGCTGAAACGAATTACTAAACGTTTTGGCAGCAGGAGTTTATATGGAAATTTATATGTTTATATGGGAATATAGCTGCGATCCTAACCTTATTATCTTGGATTCGATAGTATTGTCATCGTGTTGTGTAATCACAGATATTTTTTTTTTGCAGTCATCGTCACTTTCTTGCGTCTTGAATTCGAAGGAAAGAAAGAAACATATATGAGCAGGAGAAGAGAATTGTATCTGATGCTTTAGTCTAGAGACACGATCGCCTCTAATTTGTTAATATAAAAATACAAGTTAGATACAGTGCACAAAAAAATGTCAGCTGAATTTAACTAGTTTATTATTGACAACGAAATTTTCCTTTGAATATGTGCCCACCCGGTTATCTTAACTATATTACAAAGCTCCTTCAGTGCAGTGCTCATTGCTTGTAACCACAGTGCTCGAAGTGTAATCCTGAACGCTCCCTGCAGCACAAAAACCACTCTTTGCCATCTACTTGACCATAGCCTTATGACTGCAAAAAAAAATGACCTTCATTGCTCATCTTGGTCGCTACCGTACCTGCCAGACAAAGTCGCTGAACGCTGACACGAAAATCCTCTCAAGTCGTTTCTTGGTGTTTAAGAACTTTTACTAGCGTGTAGTGTCTAGGCTTAGCGACACACTTTTTTTCGTTCTGTACTAACTGTAAAAAAATGTTGTACTCAAGCAGACTTTTTACGCACTGTGATTTTGCTCAGTGATCAAGCAGTGCAGCGATTAAGCGCACGGAGCGGAGCTGGCATAGAAGCAAAACGTCCGATACAACGAGAGCTTTACATACAGGCTGATGTGCCAGGAGTTTTGAAAGGAATAAATTCTTTGTAGCTAGCACTGTCAGCAAAATCTGGACATCATCATCGGCCAACTACCGCAAAGCTGAGGCTCAATATCAATCCCGACCTAAGGGTGGACTCTGTGCCAACCTTGAGACTTAACATGAAATCTGACATGTCAGAAAAATGCCGAAAATTCTGTCCGAATGGTATACGTGCGAAAAAAGCTTATGCACCGAGAGACATTCAAAACTGTGCTGACGCCATGAGGGCAGCTCTATTTTTCAATGACTTAGATTTTTGGCCGTTGCCACTCTCTTTCGGGGTATGGACGTCTCCAGCGCTACTGCTTCAAATCGTAGGCTTCTTCAATTTTCACCAGTGACCTGTGTGGTTCTTAACTCTACTTGACAGTATTGGTGCTACGCTTGCACTGCAATGAAATAGAGAGGCTGACCTATTACGCTTACAACAGGTTTATGTAGCTGCACGCACAAGGGTGAGAAGGCAGCCCAGGTGGCCTAACACGTCTCGAAGTTGGAAGAGGCATAGTCGAGCGTCACAGGGCGCAAAAAAGAAATAAGCAGCGATGAACACTGAGAGCGCAGTTCCTCTCGAAAATAAGGGGCTAAAAGTAACGGTTATTCACGATGCGAACGCATCCAGGAAGGCCACTTGTGCTGCCCACGTCAAAGAATGCAAGCATGCCAAGGCAGTGGCTTGAACGGATGCCAATGACATGGCCAACACTCGGATGGGCCTGCCACCATTTATGGGGCGCCTTAGAACGCTCTGTGTGTTTCCAAAATTTTCCAGCCGCGCATTTAGTGCTTACGCCTATACTCTCGACCATCATGTAGACTATAAAGTTGTGTTTTGTATTTTCCAGCAATTGTTGCGGACTGGGAACGACGCGTTCCCTTCAATGTCAGCGTGAGTCAACGTCGAGGTCTACAGCACTTAAAACTTGTGTAAATCAACGGAACAGCATCTTCTTCACGAAGCCATCTGTAATGCCAATCTCTTGCGGACATTGCTGCTCAAGAGCCTGTACTGCACTGCGTAAAATCAGTTCACTGTATAGGATAAAATTTTTACAGCTTGTGCGCTTTACAACAAGTACAAGAATAACGGTGAGCAAACACGTTTTGTTACGTGTTACGTTGATCGTTTCATTAAGGAATCGCAGAATTGAGATGTCTAGGTAATGCGCCTATTACAAAGCACGCAGGTTGTAAATTGAAGGCTTTGCCACAGCCACGTTTTGGGCGTCTCACGGTGTTCTTGCTTGTTTCCGAGAAAGGCTTCCTTAGACGTTTACCACACAAGTGACGTGGCGCCGATTCTAAAGCTGTGCACTGAGCTTGACAGAGAGACAAAAAGTATACGTCGCGTCTCCATGCCCAGTAATTTCGAAAAAAAATTGAACATTCAAAAATTGTAAGGTCCTTTTACGGTAATATTGAAAGTAGTCGTACATTCTTCTTATGTGTAGCAAATATTTTTTTTAAAGTGCTTCCATCGGTCGCATCGAACAGTTAAAACTCCTATTGAGAACCAATGGGGAAAGCCTTTGACGTTAGCAATAACGTTAATTTAAAAAATTGCCGGTGCCTTGACTTGGCTAACCCTGGAACTCAGCGAAAAGCAAGCACACTTGCTATGCGTCTGAGGCTCGCTCATCGCAGCTCCGCTACACGCTCGCGACAGCTGTTCTATATATAGCCACAAAAGCACGTGGCTATGACGTGTACCACACGGTCTTACGACACCACCCATCGAATGTCATCACGTGGCTTCACATCACCCATCAGATGTTCATAAGGTCAAAGGTAAACCCAAAGGCCACCCAATGTCAAAGGTCAAAGATCAGAGGTCAACTCAATGTCAAAGATTAACTAAAAGTCATGTGTCATGGTCAAGGGTCAGGCGCGTGACACCATAACTGTATCGCATATGGTCATACAGGGCTAACGTGGTTGGGCTGAAGGTCATTCAGAGTCATTCTCCGGCCTATGCGACGACTGCTTTGCCTAGCGTAGTGAAGCTGTCAGTTTCTTTACAAGAAATTGAAGACTGCCATCGGATGATCTGCAGATATGTTGATTGTTATAATGAAATCTTACATTGCTGTGTATGTCTGCAGTACTCTGTATGAAACCACTGAATGGGTGTCACGAGTTGGCAGGGACAGGTAAGCCGTAGTAAGTATCAATATTCCACACCCGGAACCTCCCGTAATGTTTTTGTAAAAACATTCCTTAGATAATAGTGCGCTTTATGAGTGTCTCATGCCTTGTACGTTCTGCAGCCTTTTTTGGGAAGCTGTTTGACCTGTCGTTTTTCTCCCCAGCCAAGTGGAGAGGACGTGAAGGGCAGTACAGAGAAAGAAGTTGTCGGTCTTCCTGAGGCGCCAACACCCGACACTGTTGTAGCGGTAAGCCACCTTAAACTAAAAAGTGTGTGCTTTGGATACAGAAATAATTTGGCCAGTTTATAACTATAAAAAAGCTTTACAGCAAGCAATCAGTTGCCAGATCTCGGTTTTAGGCATATTACAGACACTAACGCTGCTAATAAAGGCTGTAGAGCCAAAGAATTTTATTTGCATGAGTTAGGTTTTAGGGCATTTAACGTCCAAAAGTGACTCGAAACTCTTTGATAATCGGCATTCATTAAATTTATAAAGTTGCATCATTTGGAGAAATGTGGGGACCTCTTATTCAGATTACGTGTCTTGTTTTTTAATCACTTTCATTCCAAAGGTCCCCGTGTGAAGTAAGCTTAACTAGAGAACACTGGTGACAGGACGCCGCTGCTTTTTCCGTACTGAAGGGGAACATTGACGCAATTGATAGAAACTTTTTGGCTATTTACATTTTCTTTCTGTCTGAGTGCCTAGAAGAGTGCAATATGTCTGTCGATGCCTGCATTATTAGCAGGGTGCATTTTTTTGAAAACGGCATATTACTAAAACGAAGGTCATCTGGGGTAGTACTAGCATTATTCTTTACCATATGGTCATCATCTTTCGTGAGGCTATGTTCGGCACAGAAGAGAGGCCTGTCTTTATTGATAATCAGCTACATGAATATTTAGGCACGCTGGAAAAATCTCCGTGTTCAGCGTAGCCTATGTGGTGTTCACATAGTTTGATGCACAGCAGCAAAAAAAAAAATTGGCAGTCGCTTAACTTAGCTAACCCTGGAATGCAGCGAATGCCTTCTGCACACATGGTTACTCATCACGTGGCTTCACATCACCCCATCAGATGTTCTTATGGTCAAGGACCAACCCAAAAGTCACCCGGTGTCGAAAGTGAAAGGTCAACTAAAGATCGTGTGTCAAGGTCAAGGGTTCGACACCATAACTGTACCACATATGGTCATATCTGGCTATCCTTGGTTGGGCTGAAAGTCATTCAAGGTCGTTGTGCTGCATACCGAAATAATGATTTATCTAGCGCAGTTAAGATTTTCGCTTCAAAAAGTACGATACTCTGCCTCTGTGATGTCAACGGGAGATTTCAAATGCCCAGTCAAAAAGCCGATTTATTCAGCACAAATTATTTGACATCAAACGGAATTCAACAATGTAAGATGCTTAGATAAGCGAATATTTTGAAGAGCATTTCGGTACTGCTCAAAGGCCAGAATGCATCGTTTCTACATAGTTACCTCAATTTGCGCGCACTAAGCAACTCTTGTTGCAGTTCGGAAATTGCGCCGCTTCCAAACTTTCGCAGCGGGATGCGTTCTCATTAAATGTGCGGTGTGCATTCGACTTCTGTTGGGCGTAGTTTCAGCTTCACGCACTAAGCAGTCCCATTAAGCACAGCTAAGAAGAAGTGACAGCTCAATTCACAGATGAATTGAACTGCAACCTGCCAGTGTGTTTAGTTTCTTTCACAATCCGGTGAGTAGCTTATGAAGACCCCACAAGGACACGTGACCTAGATTGCCCACCTAGGTTGATTCTCCCGGGGTGGCTGCCTAGGTAACCCTACGCCACCCCATTTATGGCTCACAACGCCGAAGCCGGACCGTCTGCGTAACAGGGTCTTTAACGCTGTCGCGTTAAAGTACACCGTTAAAGACCCATTTCAAATTCAAACATTTATTGCTTGTGACGTCATCCGGAAAGACTTCAAAAGCCCGGGCAGCCAATGGACGTTCCCCGACGGCCAGAAAACTAACTGACATGGATACAACGGAAGAGCTGCCTGTGACAACGGAGGAAGAGATGAAGGTGCCAACAAGGCAGATGCGCAAGTCTTCGAAGGGCAACCATGCACGGCGGAGAGATGGATGGAGAAATGCCCGTAGCTCTGTTTTCTATCCAAATA
This sequence comes from Amblyomma americanum, assembly GCF_052857255.1. Lineage (NCBI taxonomy): Eukaryota > Metazoa > Arthropoda > Arachnida > Ixodida > Ixodidae > Amblyomma > Amblyomma americanum. The sequence continues at coordinate 116,300,240 of NC_135504.1, forward strand.
CAAGAGCTTACTCTGCTAACAACGAAAAATACCTAAAAGTCTATGTAATCCTGTGTAAAAAATGTGTATAGTACGTACCTAAAATAGTTCTGAGGGCGACTTGGCTGACAGCAAAACTTGAAAACAGCGCAAATAGACGCAGACGATGCGGAGGCAGCGCCCGAATTTACCCAAATGCCTTTTTCGTCTCCTGTAATTACACTATTTTTATTTGAGTTTCTATTAGCCATGAAAGGCAAATAAAGGAGGACAAATCCTTTCACAATGGTCTTCAAGCAGCCGTATTCTTCTCAAGCAGCGGCCGGCATAGCCTCTTTATGTACCAGATCTTTTTCGCTCACTTTAATTTTAGGTCCCTGCTGCGTTCGCTTTCTGTTGATTAAAATGCTCTCCGGTACCCGATACAGCCTTCGGTTATCGTTCAATCTCATTACTTGTAGATCACATGCCTCTTATTCCTTTTCTATTTCGGGTAGGATAGCACCAAGTCGTGTTTGCTTCCTGGCCCTCCTTGCCCAACTCGTGTCTCTCAAATTTACACTAGCCCTTTTCCTTTTGAAACCACGCTTCCAACGTCCGTTTGGTTGACTCCAACTGGACCGCAGCTCCAACCGAGCTGCAGGACAGATGAGCTCCAAGAGCACCTGGCAGCTCTTTCGCGCTCCCCTCGACCGATCCAACCCTGAGTTGAAACACTGCGCAACCTAATGCGGGCTCTACACAGCTACTCGTTCACCAATGCACAGCTATCTGAAGCTCTGTGTGAGCGCTACCTATGCCGCACAGAGGATCCACAACTGGTCCCGAGTTCTACTACGCAGGACAACTCAACACGGGCCTGGACGCTCCTTTTGCGCTCTATGACTTGAAAGCACCCATAGCCAAAATGAGAAGGGGTACGGCTCCCGGTCGCGATCGTATTGCAGTTATGCTGCTTGCGAACCTGCCCGACCAGACGTATCTTCAACTCCCCGATTACATCAGTCGGATTTGGGACGGGTCCCCCTCCCTAACGAATGGAAAATCTCTCTCGTAATTTTCATTCCTACGCCCGGAAAAACAATACACTTTGACAACCTGAGCCCCATTGCGCAAACCTCATGCGTTGGGAAACTCATGAAGACGATGGTTCGAGACCGGTTGGCTTTCTGTTTCCAATCCAGGAGTCTGTTTGCATACACCATGCGCGGGTTCCGTCCGCTCATGTCGGCCCAAGACGTACTCCTACAACTCCGCGAGGACATCATCGCTCCTTGGACGTCCACACGCAGAGACCGTGTTATTATGCAATTAGACCTTAATGGCGCTTTCGATAACGTCCAACACGGCGTCATACTGTCCAACCTAAGCGGCACAAATTGCGGTACAAAGGCGTTCAGCGATGTCCGAGACTTCCTCTCCCAACGGCAGGCCCTGCTCCGGATCGATGATCAGGACTACGGACCTTGCCGCGTGGGAACCACATACACCCCTCAGGCCGCTCTGCTCTCGCCTCTGCTGTTCAACATCGCAATGATGGAGCTATCTTGACTCCTGCAGCGGATGTGGGGGGGGGGGGGGGGGGGTGCACCACGCGAGATATTCCGACGACGTAACACTATGGGCTAATCAAGGCAGCATCGCTGAAATGGAGGAGAACCTCCAGTAAGCCGCGACCATGGTTGAGAATCCCACCAACTCATGCGGGCTGGCTCTTGCCCCAGCCAAGTCCGAGGTAGTGGCCATTCGTGCACGCAAGACCAGTTCCAACCAAAATGTGCATTACCCCTCTGCGGGGTCCTGTCTACGAAGTTGACAAGATCAAAGATTTGGGCTTATACATTCATCGCCTGCTGAAAGCCGACACCACCATTGCCAAAATCAAGCGCGTGGTGGAAATGGTAGGTCGAATGCTACGACGCGTGTCTAATCGGCGCCGTGGCTTGAGCGCACGCAATGCGCTCAGTCTCGTTCAAGTTTACGTCACTAATATTATCCTGTACATGGCACTGTACCTCCGGTTGAACGCAGCTAACATAATGCAGTTGGACCTCATCATGGGCAAAGTCGTGAAACGAGCTCTGGATCTCCCGACTGTCACTTCCAAGGTCCGCCTCACAGACCCGCGGTTGCTCAGCGCCTTTTCTGAGTTGGGACAGGCTCATCTCATGAGTCAATACACGAGATTTCACCAGACGGGACACAGACGCCGTATACTGAGTTGCCTCAAAATACGCATACCGTGTGTCCAGGAAGAACCACTCCGTATCCCGTAGCTGTGGCGTCACAGGCTGTGGATCGAACCCATGCCACACAACACGACTCCACACACACACGAAGGCTCGAGAACAGCGCTTGATCGGGCGCTGGAGGCACAACATGATTCCAAACACTGCGTGTTCTCCGTTGACGTCGCAAGTCCGACTCCATCGGACCACTACGCGGCAGCCGTAGTCCACCAGAACTTGCAAACCAATGGGCTCTACTCCCGCGCCGAAAATTCTCACCGGGCTGAAGAAGTCGCTGTCGTCATCGTGTTCGCAGACCCCCACTACAAGGGTGTCATCTCAGACTCGCGTTTCGCTTGCGAGAGCTATATGTATCAAGGGCGAGGTATGTCCTTTAGCCTATGACATACTGTACAACCCCGTTAAAGAATCCGAACCAACACCTAGACGCATTGTGTGGGCGCCGGCCCACCAGGGACTCCGTAGTAACGAAGCTGCGAATGCGGATTTGCGAGCACCGATTCTCCTGGCACCTGCTTCCGCGTCCTCCCAAGCCGATGAGCCTGGCCGACCGCTTCTGCGGTTTCTAAAATCGTCGACTACTACAAAGTAAGGCATCGCCTGCTTTTATCTCCGGCAAAGGGGCTGTCGAAGGCAGACGAACGCAATCTGCGATGGCAGGACTTACCACATGGCGGGATACCAGTAGTTGTTCGTCTGTAGTTGTCGCAGAATGCGTTCGTCACAGACGAACACCTACTGTGTCCCGCCATGGCTGCTCGCTATGACCTGAAAGTGCATCCTTTGTGCCCACACTATAAAGTGCTTTGTCCTCTATCCCACATGGTGTGGGCCTCTCAGCACAGTCCCTACTTTCCTCCCCACCCCACCGCCACTAAAGAGGCTTGGGAGACCTTCCTCCTCGAGTGCTCGAGTGTGACAGCACAAGCTGCCCTCGCACGCCGGGCTCGCGAAGCGGCGGGGTCATGCGGCACACCGGACTAGGGAGGCGCACAAAGATGATGTCTGCATTCAAGAACTGCACCGGCTAGCCTTCTCTATTTCCTTAATAAAGGTTTGCTCTGTCTCTTCCGTCCGTAACCTTTAAGGTAACATTTTATTGACGATAACGTTAGAGCTGTAGAGATACTTTTTCACTAAGCGGGCAATAGCAAACGCATGCACGTGTTTCAAACCGAGTCGAAAAACGGTAGCTGATTTTAGCGGAGAGCTTTGCAGCAGCACCGTGTGGGACTAGGTTCCAATAGCTTTCGCTATGAGCTTGTGCGATGCAATAAATAGTGCTTTATTTCACTTTGTGCTAGGTCTTGCTTGTGATAAGTATGTGGAAATGATGGTGGTTGAGGAAGCTGTAACAGTGGGAAGAAAAAGTTTCTCGGGAAAGGAAGTATCTGTCTCGATTATCTAGGCGGAATCCGCTCGCTATAAGGGAAGGGATAGAGGAGGTGTTGAAAGGAAGAGGTGCCGTAGTAGAGGGCTCCGGAATAATTGCGACCTGCTGGGAATTTTTAACGTGCACCAGACATCACAGAGCACTCGGGCGGCTTTGCGTTTCGACTCCATCGAAGCGTGGCCGCGGAGGTCGGATTCGAGCCCGGGTACTCCGGCACAGTAGACGAGCGCCTTAACCACTGCGGCACTGCAGCGGGTATAAGCATGAAGGGCACTTGGCGTTTCTGCGGCGGACAAGGAATGCTTAAAGAGGGACCGTTTCTTCACAAATTTAGCTGTTTTAGTGCAGTCAGTTTTAGCGTAGTTCGTGAAATATCTTGTCGCCGTTCAGTTCAGCGAAATCATCGGTGGAACTAGGTCTTCGACGGATGTAGGCGACGGAACTAGATAATAAACGGTAGCGAAGAACACTTCTGAAAGATTCAATCACCGAACTAACGTTAAGGCTGTTGTAGTTTCAATAGCTTGTTTTTATTCAAATAAAGCGCACAAAACGTCAATTCCACATTAAATTTTGCTTCGGCATCCGAAAAGAAAGCATGTACCAAAGAAAGCAAAGTAATTAAGTGCATAAAGTAGTTAGATTCAGAAAGGAGCTAAACTGCAAGCAACATTCTGCGTTGCTTTGAGAACACATTGTCATGTGCGACGAAGCAAACAAAATTAAAATTTAGCTATATAATATATAGTTGAAGGGAAAGAAAGTCACTCGAGGGAAAGCATCTGCAAACAGCGTTCCTAGTTCCTTTCAAAACTTTGGAGCATGTTTTATTATGCAGGGTATATTGTTCCATATTTTTCGGAACGCCGGTGGCGCTGCGCCTCAGAGATGCCACAGCGCCGCAGCATCCCGGCGCACGGCAGTTGACCTCCGCCGCCCCATGGTGTGCAGCCACTTGAGCTTCCTTCCAACAGGTCCATCCGCTGGCCGACATGGTTTGCGATGCGGTGGAAGACAGCGTCCACCGTCCGGGAGAGGTCGCAGCCGTAAGAATTGCCGGTGCCATTGCTGCATCAGCGAATGGTTGGAACTCTTGGAACTAGGGTTGAATCTGGGCACGAGTGAGTGGCATATTGCACCGCTTCCACCAAAATGTAAAGGAGAAAAACACTGGGTAAAAGGTCCGGCAGGCAGCCATTCTTTCTGTTCCTTCTGGCTCGGGCTCTCCCGCGCCTCTTGGCATTTTGTGCGGCGCGCTCCAGCGTCGTCTTCACCCTTCCAACATAAAAGCAGAACAAAAAGGAAACCAACTGCGGGCCTATCTCCCTCACATGTGTCTTACGAAAATCTTTCTAACACATCAATTTTTTTAACCTTCTCCAAGAAAACTTTTGCCAAATGCAACATACCTTCAGAAGGGGATCTTCCTGCGATGCGAAACTGAGAGGACTTGCGTTCAAATTCGCCCTCTCAATTAAAAATGGTAACCCAGCTGACTGTACATTTTTTGGCTTCCAAAAGGTTTTGCTTTGGCCGCGCACAATTTTTCGATAGTGAAGCTGCCCGCCCTCGAAATTCTACATGCCCTATTGAAACGGCTCGAAGCGTAACTTGTCGGTAGAAACTACTGTGTTATTCTGTAAGGAGTAAACTCATTTTGTCCCGGCGAACCGTTTTGTGGCCTCTTCTTTTATTAATATTTGTGACTTATATAGCCTACCAAGTTTCGAGTCCGGTAAAATTGTTCGCTGAAGACTGTTGCATTTACAGTGTCTTTACATGTCTAAGCGACAGGTTGCAAAGTGGCCTAAAGCAGCCTGAACTGTGTCTTTAACAAGGTGCAGTACATGGCACACGACATTAAAATTGTGCAAATCTGATATTATCTAATTATCCAATATATTCTCCAATAAACAAATGTCAACAATATTGACACCACAGGGCCTGTTGAGGGCTGAAGAAAATAATTTCGAAATTCGGAATCCCGGTGCCATAATTTCCTTAAGGCATACCCCCAAGGATAAGTAAAATACCCACTATTTTTCTCCGTGACATGAGCTCTCTGCTTAGCACCGAAGGAAATTACATCTCGAACAGGACACATGGCGCCCGATTCTCAAGAATCGCTCACCAGGCATCGAAGTGTGCTGAAGGCTGTGGTGCTGTCTCGGCAGACTTCCTCAAGAATTGTGGCAAGACTGGCCGCTATAAAGAAAAATATAATACTTCATTGTAAATTGTGTGGCTTAACGCTCTGAAGCGACATATGTGCTATGAAAGACACTGCAATGGTAGGCTACAGAGTAATTTAGGCGATCTCTACTCAGGAACATGCGCAGACATCGCACAGTGGAAAAATTGAAGAGCGCATGCCGCAAATGTACGCATGGCCAAAATTTTAAGACTAATGCGCTGTGGCGAGATAAGGCGCCATTTTTTCGCCAAACCGTGCCATGATAAGGCGCTGGCAAGGTGGCCGGAGTACAGTTGCCTCATACCGCTAAAAACTCTGCCGCGTTTTCGAAAGAGTACTGCCCTCGGTAACTGGTTTGCGATATGCGTAACCCAATAATGACGCCAGGAAATAAGGTCACGGCGGTCGCTTCCATGTTAAGGAAGGGTTAGAATTTGTGGGCTATGGTTTGCACCATCTGCAAGTATAAACAAACCTTGTCTGTGAGAGCGCTTGCGGGAAGCATGCCGAGCACGTTCATCCTGCATTTTATTCGCAGCATGCTTGCGTGGTGCTTTAGCTGTGCGGCGGAATATATAGTGCGTTCATAGGAATGATTGATTGTCAACTCACCGCTAAAAAAAAGCACAACACAGCGGCTAAGCGGTTACGCTTATATAAATGGTCTAAAGACAACCTATAGACTCGTTATAGAATGTATTGCCCTTCTATAGACATTTAATTTTGTCTACTCATAGTCAGTGGTGCAGGCCAGGGCTGATTATTTTTCAATGTTTTCAGGTTGCCCCAACCTAATATATGTCTACTCGCAGACGATAGACCTTCTATAAACTAAGACTACTAAAAGTGTACGACCGTAAATCTGTAATTGTCTATACACTGTCTATCAGATTTGTATTGCCTATTGAATGCTCTCTAGGTATGGTCTATAGAGAGTATATAGACATTATAGAGAGAAGTTTATGGAAGTCTATAGACTGTCTAAAGAAGTTTTTTAAGGGTAACTAAAAAGCTCATGTCGACTCGCTCCTGGTCTCCTTCCCTTCTCTCTCTGGACGCCACACTACAAAGGTAACGAACAAAGTGAATTTGCATTAAGAGCTTTCGATGCAAAAGTACGTAGTGCTCGAAAGGAAATAGTTATTTTTGCGAGGTGACTACTTGAAATGTGACGAATGAGTTGGCTTTCATAAGGCTCGGAAAAAAAAGTCACAGAGCTGGAGAAACAGTAGTCGACATGCAAGCGCACTACGGGAAAATATTATCTATTCGACGATACAAAAATCAGGATAACCACTTCGCAGTTATTGCTTTTCAAAGTTCGAACCCAGGTAAATTTATTTTCATTAAATTTCATGATAGGCAGGAATGACAAACACGTTCAGATACCTTTGAATGAAGGAGAACAGAAAAGCTGGAAATTGGCTATACATAAGGAGCCCTTGAAATACTCAAAATGGGCAATAGATGCAAGTGGATTTCTGCGTGAGAGTTGGTCCGACACAGCAGAAAAGAATGGCGTGGAGGCAGGACGATGAAGGTCTTAGAACTTCAGCTGTTAGTCAGTGCCTGTGTTGTTCACCTTTATCGTCCTGTCTGGCATTGATGCTCTTAGAAAAAAAACAACGGAGAAAAAATTTCCTGCTCGGTGCCGGGTTTCGTCGATAAGCAAAAGCTCTTGCTGTCATGTAAATCTAGACACATCTGTGCAGCAAGGTAACTGAACAAGGTCAATGTAGTTTTACCATTGCTAGCGCCAGTTATTTCTTTCATAATTTTTACTTTTTGGCTAAAACACCTCTCTAGTGGTCCTGCTCTCGGCATACAGGCACAAATTCCACTTTCCTATGCCTTTCAGGTAGTACTTCCATGCAGAAAGTTCCTTTTAGCCATGACGCTAATGAATGTCCCTGCCGCACGCAAATTCCTGAAGCAGTCCGTACGACAATGTCCATAAGAAATAATAACTAAACGTGACTCTCTTTTCCTAAGATCCGAACAGCACTCTCCAGGTAGTTTAGACGCAATTTTTCTTTTACTAACCGGTTGTTCGAAGTAATCTTGAAATGTTGGGATGAGGGATTTTTGATCCTGGGGAGTACTGCGCTGAATGCCTCCTCAACATTCTTGAAGCAACAGAATACCGTTAGGACCGACATTGAGCAGCATATGGAGATGGCATTTCTAGTGTCCTTAAGTTATTGAGGTTGTACTTAAGTTGAGACCTGAGAGCCCCCGCCAACCTTGCGTATGTAACTTTCAAAACGCAATAGTTGGGTTTTTACGACGAGCAACTTATTCAGCGCCACTTCAACACGGTATTATGGCAGCCGGTGAAACTCGGGCGACGCATTCTATCTAAATGCAGTGGTCACTTCTCACTATCACTGAAATAAACAAACCATTCTCAACTGCCTCTCATGTTGCTGCCTGAAGGAGAAGCTTCAAATTTAGTTGGAGATGTCTCCCCTTTCTCTCACGCCATGCCGACTCAAAGATGAAGCAATAGAGCAGCCCAGCCAAGCTCAGGGCAGACACGGCGACATCCACAGCCCTCAGAAGGAGGCACATCCCAGACGCAAGAGGTATCCTTCAAAAGTGAAGGAACGCTCATTTGCATGATGCAGCACAAAAAGAAACGCTAGGAATAGCCCCAATCGTCCAACTCTAAACATTGTAGACGGGTTGCCTTGCGGCCACTGTGTTTGTTTCCAAAATATTCTCAGAAGGAGGAAGAGGAGCAGGAGGAAGAGAAGAGACGGTAATGAAACAAGAGAGGTCTGTCTGTTTGTTGGCCTTGCGTGCTACTCCAGTAAAACAATTTGAGGATGAAAACACAAACATCTAGTGATCCCACAAATCCCCATGTCTTGAAAAAATGTATGATTGAAGCTTGACACCTAAATGCAGGCGACACACAAAATGTGTCCAGCGAGCAGCACATAAGAGTTACACATGGAAAGTGACGTCTGTACAATGTGTGCACAGAATCCTAGAAAACCTCAAGAACATTTAATTTCAGCCGCTGCCACCACGTCCTATCGAAATTCGTATGGTTATTTTGAAAGCTTGGTACGCTCCTGTGAATTTATTTGGCGGAAGGGCGGAGCCGCTGCGGTTGCAGCAGGAACTATCTCAATCTGCGCCGCGGATGAAAAATCATCCTTCGCTGTTGAATTAAACGGTTTTTGCTGCTGACGTAGACAAGTGTCACAAGTGAGCGTTTTGCAGGAAAGCTGAACTTTTTCTTGATTATGGTGATGATGAATTGCAATGTCACAAGGGTATCCGTAGCCAAAGAGCAACTTGGCACAGGGTTTTTCTTTTCTCAAGAATTTTATGCTAAAGAAGCCGACCACCAAGAAGGACAAAGCTTGTGTCCATTGTATCTCCGGTTGGCTACCCAGCGGCACTGGTATCGAACCACGCACCTCCCGCATTCGAGGCGGATGCACAAACCACTAGTCCGCCGTTGCAGTCCTGAAATTTGTCTTCGGCATGGCTTATAAGCACAGCGGCTCACGCAAATGATGATTGAAAGCGGTATGTAAAAAAGTGTAAGATATGGGTGCGGGAAATTCGTGCCTCGCTTTGCCTGAGTAAGCAACGAAATAGTGTATGTGCGTGTCCGCATTACGCACCTAGTGGGTGAGGCGACAGCCATTTTGTTTGCATAAGCTGACTGCCTGCTACGCAGACCTGAAATTCCTAGCTAATTTCACTAACCATTCATGCGGCATTGAAAGCACAAATGCCAATGCGAGTGCCGTGGTGGTGGTAAGTGCAAATATTTTATAAGTTTATACAGTTGAACGAAGAAAGGTCGCGCATATCAGGGGTTACATTTTCACAGCGATTGGTGTTTCGATAAATGTGGCAAAACTGCATTATGAGAAAGACTATGGTTTGTGTATCCCCCTGCTGGAAATATGAAATTAATTTGCTCTGTTTCCCTCAGAATACGCCGGGAAAGCATTCGCGAAAACGAGCCGGGAAGGTAGGTATCGAAAGGCCGAAGTCATGCTGGAACCTTCACTGCACTGCACTTAAAAGCACGAAACTTCTAGCGCTTCAGAACTAGTGAACAGGAGAAAAACCGTGCAAATCTGTAGAAATAATGTCATTCCTCCTCACGCCCTGCCTGAAAATATCGATCAGAAGGAACAGCGCCGTGCTGAGCATGAAGCGTGCTGATGGAACAAGTGAGGCTCGCCGGAACTGAGCAAGAACGGAGCCTTCACATTTCAAAAACTTTTATATCAGCCACTAATTCGGAGATACAGAGATGTGATTCTGGCCTCTCGCTGCAGCCAATATAAGGCTGCTGCTTAAAACTACTCACCCGCTGACTGGACTGTGGAACTTGTCTTCATCTGAAATCGCGGCCACAATCAACAGCGTAAAAGCCATCAAAGCGCCTGCGACGAGGGTGCTGCCTGCGAAAAGACAAGATGCAGTTTTAGAATTACAGGCACTTCATCTGTGTTCCCAAGAAGTGACGGCTAGTACAAGGCACTGTTCCTTATTGTTGGCACCAGCACAATTTAGCTGGCCGTATTAAAAGGCAAATTCACAACTGCTATTCTGAATTCGCTTAACCACTTAGCCAACACTGCAGCTAAGGTGTTAAGTAAAAAGCTCATGCCGACTCACTCCACGTGCCTCTTGGTCCTCTCTAACGACGCCATACTACAACGTTACCAAGACAAGCGATTTCGCAAAAGAGCTTTCGGTGCAAAACTACATTGTGGTCGGAAACAGTTATTTTTGCCCAGTGCCTTTTCTTGAAATCTGAAGAATGAGTCGGCTTACATACGGACTGGGAAAAAAGTGATAAAGCTGAGGAACCAGCAGTTGAAATACAACCGCACTAGCAGAAAATATTTACTTGACGATAAGAAAATCAGGAGGAGCACTTGTCAGCAAATGCATTTATTAAATACGTACCCCGGAAAATTTCTTCTTTCATTTCATCGCAGTAAGAGATCGTGTCCTTCTGAGAACTTTCAATGAAGAAGAACAGAACAGCGGGAAATTGAAGCGACAAAGAAAGCATTGAAACACTAAAAATTGGCAGCGGCTTAACTTGACTAATCCTGGAATTAAGCGAAAAGCAAGCACGTGGTTATGGCGTATTACCACAGGGCCTTACGGCACCCCCGTCGGATGTCATCTCGGGGCTTCACCTCACCCCAACGGATGCTCATAAGATCAGTGGTCACCAAATGTCAAAGGTTAAAGATCTAAGGTACGAGGTACACTCAAGGTCAGCGGTCAAGGTCAACTAAAGGTCATGGGTCAAGGTCAGTTGTCACGGTCCTACACTGCTATCGTGGTTAGACTGAAGGACGTTCAAGGATCATTTTCAGGCCAACGCGATGACTGCTTTACCTAGCGTAGTGAAGCTTTTCGATTGAAAATGGGCAATAGATGGAAGAGGACTGTCGCGGCATAGTTAGTTTGACAGGACATAAAGTAATACCGTGGAGGCAGGATGCAGCAGGTCCAACTACTTCAGTTGTTAATGCCTGTGTCGGTCACCGTTATCGTCCTTTCTAGCATTGATACTGTCGGTAAAAAACAACGAAGAAAAAATTGCCTGCTCGGTGCCGGGTATTGTTGAGCAGCAAACGCTCTATAGCTGCCCCATAAATCAAAACGCATTGGTGCAGGAAACTAACAGACCAAATGCAAAGCAGTTAGAATACTGCTGTTTGTTTACTTTTTTTGTTTTTTTCTAAAAGGCCACTCAAGTTAAGCCCGGTATGAGAGTACGAGCACAAAATTCAGTTTTCTCTGCCTTTCAGGTAGTACTTCCCGGCAAAAACCTACCTTTAGCACTTACGCTAGTATCCGTGCAGCCGGTAAATATATATTAATAAATGAACGTGAATTTTTCATAACATCTAATCATTGATGTCCAGGCGGTTTAAATGCAATTTGTTTTTCTTTGGATGCTGCAAGGAAGTGGGCTTTTGTCCGAGGGAGTACTGCAGCGAATTTTTCCTCAAATTTCTGAAAACAAAACTCCGTAAGGACCGACATTGGACAGCGTTTGGCAAATTTATGTATTTATTAATTAACTAACGTTACCCTTAAAGGCCCTCCAGAAGAGGGTATTACATAGGGGGAGGGTGTCTATTTAAGCTGAGGCTTGAGAACCCCCACCCACCTTTCATTTCCAATTTTGAAATCAAAACATTTCAGCTTCAGCTTCACCAGCCCGCGAAGCTCAGGACAGGCAAGACGACATTCACAGCCCGCAGCGGGTTGGCACATCCGAGAGACCAGAGGTACTCTGCGAAGGTCAAGCAACACTCATTGGCATGATGCAGCACAAATAACATTGTAATAGCACAATTCGCTCACGTTCAAACATTGTAGACTGGTCGTCTAGCAGCCACTGGTTGGTTGTTTTCCCAAAACGTCCTCAAGATAAAAAAAAAACATATAGTAATCCCACGAATCCCGAGGTATCGAAACTAATGCATGATTGATTATTGACGCCTCAATGCTCGTGACACACAAGATGTGTGCAAGAGTGGTACATTTATGCAGGAAAATTATGTTTGTGCAATCTCCGCACACAAGCCTCTAAAATATCTGAAAACATCTGTCCGACATCTGAAATCTGTCCGGGGTCGAGAAATGTGCAGCGACAGAAGACCGCAACAAAGATGATGCTGATAGCTTTTTTTCGATGCCATAGGTATCACACGCCACGAGTTCGTCCCAAAAGGACAGACGATGAATAAGGAGTTTTATATCCGCGTGCTTCAACACATGAGTGATGCAATGCGACGCCGTCGCCCTGACTTATTGGCATCTGGACAATGGAACCTTTTCCAAGATAACGCAAGGGCGCACTGCGTGTCAAAATTTCTCGCCAAGCACAGCATTACTGTACTTCGACAACCGCCATACTCGCCTGACCTCTCCCCATGCGATTTTTTTCCTTTTTCCTCGTGTGAAGAGAGCCCCAAAATCGCTGGATGGGGAGCGCGGAGGCCATTCATGACGCCACGACAAAGGAGCTGACAGACCTGCCAAAAGGCGCGTTGTGCAACTGTTTCCAAGACCACAAGAAGCGTTGGAAGCTGTGTATAGAGTGCAAGGAAGCCGTCGCGGTTCCTTGCTTACAATGAAACAGTTTTGTCATTATAAGAACACAGATCGAGCGAGGAGGTATAATTTCCGCCCTCAAAGCAGTTTTGAGAATGAGGGAAAGGGACCGTATAATAGACTGTGCAACAGCTCTCACAGGGGCCGCGGCTAAATAAAACAAACACAGAAAACGCAAAGAAAACGGGGAGGTGGAAATAGTAAAGGAGTAGAAAAGACAATGAATTTGGAGCGCGATAGAAAAGGGAAAGGAGCGTTAAGCACGGCTCTCGGCGCACCGGGATGTTCGAATGGGGTTTTATGCTAATTTTGCAAATCTTGTCACAAGGTCATATTCCACCTTTTGTATCAGTCTGAGAACTGCCAAACAATCATCTGCATTCACAGGAAGTGCTGTCATTCTATTTTAGTCTACTCATTTTTTTTATATCATTCAAGGCTTCGATGTACCACTGGTCATTTAAAGTGTCTCATGTTGGAATCAACACAATCAACACGAAAAGATTATCCGGTTGTTCCGGGAAAATAGAGATGTAGTTATTGTAGTGTTTCGAATAGACAGGAGAGTAGTTTTTACGAGCTTCTTTTGGCAGCATCCAAGCACACGGTTCCAATCCTCTTCCCAGAGTGAAATTAAGCCTGACCAGTGCAGAAAATTGGCCAGACCGCAAATTTTGCCTGTCGAATCCGCCCTTCGGTATATGGTTCAAAGTTGAATTAGGAGGAAGACTTTGGCTTAGTGCCTTGCCAACAGAGCGGCTAAGGGGTTAAGTAAAAGGCTTATACCGGTTCTCTCCTGGTCTTCTTTCCTGGTATGCATTTATTCGCCTCTTCCCCCTCCCTATGGACACCATACTTTTACGTTACCAAACCAAATTATTTCGCATTAGGAGCTTTCACTGCAAGACTACATCGTGATCGAGCGCAAATAGTTAATTTTGCAACGTGACTTTCTCTGAAATGTGACGAATGAGTCGGATTTCGTGCGGTGCAGGAAAAAAGTCACAAAGCTGGAAAATCAGGAGCTCACATGCAACCGCGCTACCGGAAAATTTCTATTCGACGATACAAAATCAGGAAAAGCACTTGTGAAGATTTATTTTCATTACATTTCATCGTAGTGAGGGATGAGAAACGCGTTAAGACAATTTTCAGTTGGAGGACTACAGAACAACGGGAAATTGACTATACTAAAGACACCATTGAAACACTCAAAACGGTCATTAGATGCAAGTGGACATTTGTGGGACAGTTGGTTTAACAGAATAGAATGGAATAAAGTGGACTTAGGACGACGAAGGTCTAAGCACTTCATTTTTTAGACAGTGCATCTGTCATTCTCCTTTATCGTCCTTTCTGGTATTGATACTCCAAAAAAAAACGAAGAAAAAATTGCCTGCTCGGTGCCGGGTTTCGTTGATCAGCAAACGCTGTGGTTGCCACATAAATCAAAACGCATCGGTGGAGCAAAGTAACAGACCAAGGACAAAGCAGTTAGACAATTTCTAACGCCAGTTATTTCTTTTATTATTATGTTTCGTTGTTGGCTAAAAGACCGCTCTAGAAGACCCCGCTATGGACATACAGGCACAAATTCCACTTTCCCGCGCCCTTCAGATATTACTTCCGGGCAAAATCTTAATTTAGCACTGACTTCTACATCCATGCAGCACGTATGTGCTTCTTCCTGACGTAGTCTGATAGACAATGTCCCTAAGAAATAATAATTAAGGGAACTTTTTCAAATATCCGATCAGTACTGTCCAGGCGGCTTAGAGGTAATATTTCTTCTACTTCTGGTGATGTTGTAGGGAAGTGGGCTTCTTGGTCCTGGGGAGTACGGCCTAGAATTTCTCCTCAACTATCTGGCGTCAACACAATCCTGTAAAGAGCGACATTCAACAGCACATGGCGATGGTATTTGTGGTGCCCTTCAGTGACTCACATCGTACTCAAGGTGAGACTTGAGAGCCCCGATTCGCCCAGGATTTCCTGCTTTTCAAACCACAATACTCCACTTTTTACTTTTCTGTATGAGCAACTAAACTAGTTTCAGCATGATACAACGGCAGTCGGTGAAGCGTGGCGACACTCTTCTGAATGAAGTGGTCACTTCTCACGAGCACTGAATCGCACCATTCTCAACTGCCTCTCATATAGCTGCCCGAAAGCCAAAAATTCAACTATATTCGGAGATAAGTCTCCCCTTTCACTTAGGCACTCTGACTCAAAGATGAACCGATAAAGCGGCCCGCCAAGCTCCGGGCAGACAAGGCGACATCCAGAACCCGAAGCGGGTTTGCCCTTCCGAGACGCCAGAGGCTTCCTGCGAAAGCGAAGGGATACTCACTTGCAAGACGAAGCGCAAGTAACTTTACGAATAGCACAATTCATCCACGTTAAACATTGTAGGCGAATTGCTTAGCGGCAACTGGTTATTTTTTCCCAAATTATCCACAGGATACACACGGGTACTTTGCCCGGCGTCTTCCCTTTTGGTTTGCTTTTCCACAATGCACTCTCCCAGGACCGGTCCCGAGAGGCGGTGGGAGGGGGGGGGGGGGGGGGAACCGTCATCCTCCCTAGTTATTTGCCTTAACAAGAGTGGGCGCCTGCGTCGCAGGGACATGAGCGCTATGACTACATGACTGCGAAACGCGCGCGGGAGAGCACTCTCTTTACGGACGGGGAGAGCTCGTCGCGTATGGACGTGTCGGCGGAGTTCTCCGTTCTTCGCCAGAGGGGCGAAGCCTCGTGGGAGATTACGGTCTCCCACATCTCGTCCCGTCCGGCCGCGGAGTGTCTCCCCAGCCCTAGCGTGGGCGAACGTTCGCTTGTAACCGAGAGGGTCAGTCGGACGACCTCGATTCCTTAACGCATTTTGTTGCTGAGCTGGCATTGTTGTTGTCTTATTAAATGCCTTCTCTGTGCCAGTCAGTGATGTTTCTTTGTTTCCATCAGAGCAAGGCCCGCAGTGGTCAGCGTAAGCTCGATAGCATACGCGATCACGGGGTGGGGTCCGGGTGGTTTTAACGGTGTGAGCCGCCACTAAACGGGGAGAAAGTACTTATACGCCTATTAAAACCCCACACTCTAGCTGGAACATACCCGCTCCCCACGGCCTTTCTTCTTGCCTTGCTTGTGTAGTATCTGCCTGATGAAAACCGGTCGACGCCATTGGCTGGAGGGCCTTCTTTGAGGGGCATTCTCCAAGGCATTCTTGAATTGTAATGGACTGTTGTGCTAAGGCTAAAAATGCTGACACAGTCAACGAAGGGCCGTGTGCATTTTTGAATAGCCTAAAACCTGTTCGTGGCTTTAATATGTGTAAGAGGAGGAGTATCAAAAAAAGGAAGGGGTGTCTGAGAGCACACTGGCGTTCTGCCTTGTGCGTGTGCTCACCTCAATATGGAGAGGCGCCAGCGACATGGGCACCAAGCCCTGGTTCTCGCGCAGTCGAGGCCGCATCGAGCACATTAAACATCCATGACGTCCTTGCGGAAGGAGAAGGAAGTTGTGGGTGTTATGCGCATGCCGGCGCTTGTCAAATCAAACACTTTATTTGCAAGCCACAAGGATGTTGTGGCAGCAAAAGGCTGCTGCTAACAGTGGCGATGTGACTGTCCTGCTCACAGTTCTGAATGTCACTCGCGTTTTTCAGGCGCGGCTGAAATCTCTCCCGTCTGCGGTAATTAAGGTACGCGTTTTGGATGACTGTCGCCGCCCTCTCACGAACCTCTGGCGTCGCATTTTTTCCCGGCTGCGAACCGCGTTAAAATGAAAAGTAGAAAAAAATAAGGCTAGTTTGTTGCAGGCAAACAAGGCGACAGAGAGCAGATTCTGATGCTGCGGATGGTGTTCATGTTATAAAAAGAAAGCAATCTATGAAGGCCACGAAATTGTACTTGCTGCTCATGCGGCAGGACTGGACAGCTCTAAGATGTCGGCCATCGGACGGCTCTAAGATGAGGAATAAACGGCAGCGTCCAAAAAGACTGAACATAGAGAGCGCCAGGGACCATTATTTCAGGCAATCCGATCGTTTCTTCCACTCTGTGCAGGGCGGGGCAAGAATTTGCACAAAAAAAGCAATACATTTTCGCAGTTCAGAATATCAGGTGTGTCGCCCAAATTGTTTTGGAACTTGCTTATTTAAATATAAGAGCCTACAATATGTCTCGTTCTTGATAACGAGAAAGTTCTTGGAATCGCCAGGGTCAATTCCGAGTAACTCATCCCGAACAAATTTTTGTTTTTTTGGGCCATTAAGCTTAGCTTCCGCTCTTTACTGCAACACGCATCGCTGCTCCCTTTTGCTTCGGCTTGCCCATCTGAGACGATTAGCTGACACTTCCCAGCACTCCCGTAGACGATGTGGCGTAAGCCAGCGTCGCCGTTGTCCTAACGTGACCAGGTACTCTCTCCGTTGGGTGTGCATACTCCTTGCAGTCACAGGGTAGTTCAGGTTCATATCATTCATTACGTGATAATAATTATTCGTTTAACTACAAGCAAAAACACTGCTGAAGCAGAACAGCCTGCGACAGCTCTACTCCAATTTTATCCTAGGACAACATGGCAGTCTTATTTTCGTCTCTGTGTTTGCTTGTTTGTTTTTTGCCAGTAGCATTTAGCTTTGCTGGGACGACCTGTAGTGCATGTCGACGTCACATGTTTTGTTATTTTTTCATTCTGCCGTTATGACCCGTGGCTACTGCAGCTTTCTGTCTGGCGTTTATCCGATGAACCGCTAATGGGAAATGCACGATCGCACTCTCGTCTGGGACATGCCACATTGGAGAAAAAAATTCCACTATGTCAGTAAGAAAATGAAGGCGCGAGTGACCACCGATAATAATGGACGCTTGTTTCAATGGATCGTTGCAGTAGAAGCCGCGTGGAGCAAGACGTGACGCCGATGAGGCGCCCTGTGGCCGGACTCACCCATCTGCTACGAAGGCGTAGCCAATTCAAACGATCCGCGGGCGTCACGGCAGTGGCTGCGCCCGCCAAGACCCTCGGCTGCGGTCCACACTGCATGCAACTGCGACGGACGCGGTCGAACACGCTCACGTCGTCGAGTGGGCGGTTGTTCTCATCTTGGCCTTCAACCAGGTACACTTCGTATCCTGCGCATGCTGGCGAGCGTTTTCGTTCGCGCTCTCAACCTTGAAGATAAGCAGCTCACGACTATGAATAAGAACAACAATAAGAATACACAGGAAGAAAAATGAAGTTGAGTATACCTAAGAGGCTGCTCTGACGCCCAGTATCTGTGTAAGCGATGCCTTCGACAGCTGTAACGAATGGAACAGTGTTGATCTCGATGACCTTAAAGATGTTGTGCTCAGTTTAATGCGACGAGAAAACTCGCCACACAAGGCGATGTTCATCAGCTTCTTTGGAGCGGCTCCACCCGATAACTGAAATTCGTGGGAAGACTCCGAAATGACAGTCAGTAAGAGCAAGTACTCACTAAAATTAGCGGTAGAGTGTTGCTTCTTTCGCGGAGTTATTGCGAGGGGATTTAACCTTAGAGGCCTTAATTCTCCCGGTGCAATAGCTCACGGTGTAGTTGCCATGTTTGCTATCAGATGTTAAGCTTAGTTTATCTCTTTTTAATTTCGACGCCGCGTAGATAAGGCGTCGTGCTGGCGCACCTCTTTCCAAATCACACAAATGAGTAGGGGTGTGCGAATATTCGGAAATTTCGAAAATCCAGTAGAATATCCTTCGATTCGATTGTTAAAACGAATGAAACTGTATTTTCAAAATTAGTCAGAACAATTCGAATATGTTCTGAACTCTTCGAATAATTTTGAAATAATGGCAGGAGGTTCACATGAGGCCCGCCGTATGTGTTTTCGACGAAATTGCCTACACCGACTCCGAGGGACATCCTTCCGCGAGAACTGTGACAGAGCGCCAGGACGCGGTCCATTTGTTTAGTGGAATTCATAATGCTTGTATATGACCTCTAAGATTCAGGCCAATTCTTGAAACTCGATCTCGGAGGCTGGTTGCAGTCTCATTTCCTGCGGTGCAGATCTGGTGAAACCGGGCAACCACCGGCTTTCAAATGCGTACCAGGTTTCCTGCGGCCTGGTGCTCAGCTTTTCTGCGGTGAAAGGCTTAAGTGTATTTGACCAAACCAAGCAAATGGCAGTTTTCCTATTTATAACTTTATGGCCTTAGAGTTAATATTGTAGTGACTTCGTGTTCCGACCAATTATTTGAGATGAGTGTTGCGTCTTTTAGCAGCTACAGATGTAACTTCGTAGCTTTTAAACTAATGGCACCGTACAAGAGCAGTGCGACAAGTGCCGCTTTAATGTTTCGAATGATTGCTTCTTCTGTGCGAATATTCGCACAAGCAGCGAGTATTAGCACTAATATGTGATTCGTATTCGATTCAGTTTTTAGCTACAATATTCGCGTTCGATTCAGAAGCGAAGCTACGCTTTTTGTATTGGACTCGTTTTGGAAAAAAATACTATTCTCCCATCCCGACGAAATGAGCCGAGGTAGTCGATGAAAGCTATTTATGCCCTGGCTTTTCTCTTTCCATATCAACATTCTGTCTGCTTGCGTTGCATCTTGCAAAGCGTGCACCACCTTATTTTATTAAGGAGATTAATGCGGCTAAGTGTAACCGGCGAGCGGTCTATTTTTCTCGTCTTGCGTAATTTTGACTTCACATTTAGGTATCTGGTAATATAAATTGATTAGGTTGCATCCCCATGCCTGTTTATGAAAAGCGTTACGAAAAAGCGGTTTTTAATACTATCGGGTTAAAAAACGAGCCTACAGCGCACACGAAACCGGGCGAAAAGCGCTAATCCTGATCGTTTCCTCTCCGGCTGCGTTTAGTTCGTTGCAGAGTGTCCTCGAGATGGGTGTGATGAGGATACAGTACCCAAAGGTGAGCTATAAGCGAACGTTGTGAGAAATGCTGGACCGAGCAGGCTACCAAAGCACGAGCGGTTCTTTCGAATCAACCGCTCCAGCGCTTTTGATCAGGTCATGCGACAGTTTCGACCGGACTGAGAAAGGGTCATCTGCATCACTCTGGTGGCAGAATGTGCTTGTCAGCGGCTGCCCACTCACCTGTCTTTGCCACGTGAACAGAGTGCCTGGGCGATGGCATGTCAGATCGTCGCTCCAATGTGGACGAGGCCAGGGGGGCAAGTCGATGCGCGTGGTGCACTTGACCTCGGGCTTGAGCTCCACGACGCCCCCTACCAGCCACAGGTAACGCTTTACGGACACGGCCGGGAAAAAGGCACTTTTCTCCGTCAACTCCGGTAGCTCGGCGCAGCTGCAAAACACGGGGGGTCTGCCTTTACTAAGCGCAGAGGAGCGCCCGGCTGCCACCGATCCTCTACTGCGGTTCCCATAGCGGCGAAAAGAAAACAATGAATGGTCGTGTACTCACCAAGTTTTCTTTGAAATGACGCCTAAAGGTCTTAGTGGGGCCCCCTTTTATGCAAACGTGGGGCTTTTTTGCGCTGAATTTTACGGCTTTTAATTTTAATTACGGCTTTTAATTACACCCTCCCCCCTCCCGTACACTCACACACACGCACGCAGGTACGTATGCATTGAAAAATAAATATAGAGCGAAAAATTCGCTGTACGACCTCTCCATGGCGTGCAGTGGGTACTTACGATTCTCTGCTGGGGTCGAAGACGTAGACTGAGCCGTGGAGGGCGGCCCCGTTGGGACCGCAGGAGATGCCGTCCATCTTGTGGATGCGCGTGTCGATTGGGGCGGCAGCCATCCCCATGAGCGCCATCGGCATTGGCTGGGTAAGCAACCGCTGGTCCGCACTGGACAGGTAACCTTCCACGCTGCTGAACATCCTGGACAAAGATCGTCCGGCGATCTGACCACGCCGTAATGTAAGCAGCCGACCGCTCCTCAGGCACAAGAACTCTCTCTAGCACGAGGAGCACCACTGTACAGCGAAGAAACTCCGCTGTACTTCAGAGAGCTATCCCGTTGACACTTTACTATTCTTGATTCGCTTAGTTGTTACCAACACTTCAGAGCTCGTAATGTTTTGCAATAATCACATCGACTTAATAATCAGCTTACCGCGTCTCCTTTTTTATCTAACAATACTGATACATGAGACGGTTCAGCAGACTTCTTCATCGTGTAGATAGCTCAGTCACTTTCATGGTCCTAGCTTTTGCATATTTCTAATCGCGCAGAGTGCCAATTGCGGCTTCCGAAGATTATGTATAATTTTGATGACAAAGCCGCGTTACGATTTGTGGCTTTCGCACGAAGACGCTTATACACTGACATAAACATTATGGTTAGGGCCAGCGTGTCAACTTTCTCTCTTTCTTCCGTACTTTTGTTCTTTCTTGCTTTCTCTCTTTCGCAGTTTCTATCGTTCTCTATTCCTTTTTCTTTCATTCTTTGTGTTTTTCTTTATTCATTCCTTTCTTTCTTTCTTCCTTCATTCCTTCCTCCCTTTTTTTCTTCCTTTCTGTATTCCTTCCTTCCTTTCTCAATTCCTGCTTTCCTTCCATCCTTACTTTTTCATTTCTTTCTTCATTACTTCGTTCCTCAATTCCTTCTTTCCTTTCTTTCTTCCTTCCTTCCTTCCTTCCTTCCTTCCTTCCTTCTTTCCTTCCTTCCTTCCTTCCTTCCTCAATTCCTTCTTTCTTTCCTTCCTTCCTTCCTTTCTTGCTTGCTTCCTTCCTTCGCTCCTTCATTTATTTATTTATTCACTTGAGATCACTGCACACAAATTGGCTCGGGAGGCATAGCAAAAGGCCCAGAAAGTGCCTGACTAGGCTATGTCGCCCTGACAGGGCAGGCAGCAGATGTTTTTTTTTTTTTTGCAGATGGCCACACGTAACATGCCCACCTATATAGATCAGCGCAAATACAGTAAGATGTAACAACTACGTCGATACAACTTTAATCTTTCTGTGGAAGGACAAGAGAAAAAGAGCAATGTCTTTAGGCGTCGTTTGATTTCATTTGCAACTGAAATTTATCCATTAAGCTGTAAAAATTATATTTCGCTGTCACCGACAATACGTTTCATAACAGATGTGGAAAAGCTTCTCACAAGTATCGCTTCTAGATACGTCGTTGACTCTAGTGTAATTAAATAACAAGGTGTCTCTACTGCTGCTTCTTAAAGAATTTTGTCATCGTCATCGTCATCAGTCTGATTACATCCATTAAATGAGAAAAGCCTCTCAGGTATCTCTCTAAATAACCCTGTCATGTGGCAACCACGGCCACCTTAACCCCGCAAGGTTCTTATCCTGACCTGCCCACCTTTCTGCCGCCCCCTGCTATGCTTGCTTTTCTTGGAATACAGTCCGTTACCCTTAAAGATAATCGGTTATCTTGGCTTCGCATAACATGCACTGCCGAAGCCCATTTTGTCCTTTTGATTTCGACTGGGATGTCATTAACCAGCGTGTTTTCCTTGACATAATCTGCTCTTTTCCTGATCTTGAATTTATGCCTATCATGCTCGTATCCACAGCTCGCTTCGTTGTCCTTAAAAGTTGGAGCATTGTCCAGCAAAGCGGAAATTTGGGCGAGTTGGTAAGAATTCCTGATTTTTGCTCACAGCGAAATAAGAACGGGACTCGAGTCGAAAGACTAACACAAACAAGCACTCAATATCAACTGGTTTTTATTGAAGAATGAAAGGCATATAAATACAGACATTGAAAGACTTATCAAGCTTATAAAGGTTATCTGGAAGGTACGTGGAAGGTCAGATAACTCAATTCCTTCTCGGATAATGCAATGAAGGAGCTGCTGATGCCCATGGTGTTAGTCTCGTCTTGCGTCCCGTTCTTGCTGCGCTGTGAGCAAAACTCATGAACCCTTGCCTCTAGGCTTCACATTTATGCTTCATAGGTGAGTAACGGTAAGATATAGTTGTTTCGTACTTTCCTCTTGTGGTTTATTGATTGAATTTGATTAATGACTTGAGGGTACCTGAAAAATGCGCACCACCCAATTCTTATTCTAGTTATTTCACTCTCACGATACGGACATGCGGTGAATATCTGCCCAATATATAGAGGTATTTTTTTACCACTTCCAGCGTCTCGTTACCAATCGCAAACTGCTGTTCCCTTCCGAGATTGCTGAACATTACATCAGATTTTTGCGCATTAATATTTAGGCCAACTGCTCTGCTCTACCTAAGTCATTGATCACACCTCGCAATTCATCTCCTTATTAACTTTAGCAAGACAATGTCATCAGCGAATCATAGATTACGAAGGAATTCTCTATTAACTGTCATCCCCAACAGTTCACAACAATCCAGGTCTCTGGGTGCCTCTTGTAGGCAGGCGGTGAACAGCATTGGAGAGATCGTGTCATTCTTTCTTCACGGAGGATGACCGTGGGTGTGCAGCGTTATAGATATTTTAACAAAGCTTATAGTGGGACAAGAATGTGCACAGCTTTTGGAACAAATATAAGCGCAAAAAGACATACACGAAAAGACAGAGAAACAGCGTTCGTTCTGCATTTTTCTCGGCATTTTCGTGTGTGTAGTTTTTGCGCTATTATTTCTTCCAGCCGTTATAACTATATTCAAGTATTTTTACATCAGGCTGTCCTACACCCCGATTCCTCAATGCCAGCATAACTGCTGAAACTTCGACGGAGTTGAATGCTTTCTCGTTACCTAAATGTCCAGAATTTACTCTAATGCAAATGTCACATCTTCAAGTTTTCACAATATAAACAAAAAGCAAAATAATGCTCTGTTCTTGGCATCAGATATTGAGAAAAAAATTGGGTTTGTTTTGACCTGGTTATTGCTCGATAAGTAGCATAATCGAAAATAATTTACTGTTAATGCAATACGTCTCTAAGCCGTAAAAAGCGCAATAGTGAGACGAAAGCGCTGACCTGTGCGCGGAACTTCAGAGGAGTGTAGGAGACCGGCGCCGAGAGAAGCATTGGAACCTAAAAGACTTACTGAGAGCTTTCAGGGAGAACGTCCACGTTTACTAATAGCACTGTCTTGAAGAAATTCATTTTTTGCTGGAGGTTGATGCTTGCTTGAATTTTTTTTTCGTAAAGCGAATGGCTGCTGTGCAGATATTAGCAGATCGCAATTAATAATTTCATACAGACCTTTCCAGAGGTAGCTTAAACGTCAAGAAATTTTTATTCCTCTTTCATTTGCCAAACTGCACACGATAGGAAAGATTGCTGAGAAGCTGGACATCTGAGCGATGCATATCTGTACCTGCAAGAGCCGCTCAGCTTTTATTTTCTAGCCAATATGCAGTTTTGCCGCTGGGATAGCCACAGCGAGTAATATCCCCCTTCACTCTCTCCTTTAGTGAGCTTTCAAGAAGTGTATGGCTGACATCTATGCATATCTAGTTTGCGGCCTGGCACACGTGGTATTCAGCAAGCATGAGTGAATACGAAAAGTCGGCAATAAAAATGCGGAATGCGGCCAGTACTTAGGTAATAGTTCACTTACGAGAAATATACGGAGAATGTACCTTTGACACCCTCCTGAAAAAACGCGCTCTTCTTCAAGCGGCTGTTATTTCAAGTGCGGTGCTAACTCACAAACTATTAGAGTGCTAACCGCCTCGCAGCTTGTCTGAAGTTTACAACGGGCTGCGCTTCGGTTGACGTACCATTAAAGTCAGCTCTAAACACACTTGCATTTTCAATGACAGTTTAAAAATGACAGTTGGGGACCAACTGGTAACAGTTGGAAGCCAACTGGTTCCACTTGGAAACCCAGATGGAGCCCAACTGGTCGCAGTTGAGGACCAAGTGGGAGGCAATTGGTCAAGTGTGGCCCCACATGGGAAACATCAATTCCCAGTTGAGAGCCAAGCAGTAGGAACTGGGGACCAACTGGGAAGTAAGCGGTTCCATTTGTGAATCAAGTGGGAAGCAAAAATTCCCAATTGAGGGCCAACTGGGCAGAACCGGTCGTGGGTTAAAACCAAATGGTAAGTTTTTTTACTGCTTGGAGGGACGTCAAGAAGGAAATAAATGCTGCTGCGGCTCAGCACATTGCACAGTAATTAGGCGCAGAAGTGAACGTAATGAGAAATCAGATGGAAGCTGGATTATTGGCGAACATCATTCTGATTGCATTGTGTGCACTGCATGTGAAAACGCCCGTAGGCGCTCTCCTGGCGAATAACACCACTTCCCTCAAAACATGTGTCGACCCGCATATGCTGCGAAAATATCATGTGCACGCATTACTGCTTAATTTTTTGTTTTATTAAGCCTGTTCTCTTTCTGTCTCAACTCGTTGTGACATAGGCGTTTCGGACATGGTAACATTATATTTATTTCTTTATTTACAATTGCCAAACCATCCCAAAACGAACTTCCAAGACCGTGACTTCCGCGACATGCCGTGTCTTCAGCCATCAGCGGACCGGGTGCGGGTGTAATTCTCGACGCCGCCATCACGTTGACGTTCGTAACGTATTTTGTCTATAATAGCACAAACTATGCATGACAATTACAGCTATGAGAAAAGTAATTCATAATAATTTAAAAATTATTAACTTATTTTTATGCTAGTGAAAACAGAGTAGTATTAAGTAAAAAAAGTTGCCGAAACAAGCGTCAGTTTCGCACACGCCATCCGTGCTAGGGTACCCATTGCGGCAATGGTCGCGCGGATGGCATGTGCAATTTTTCATCGTGTCCCGCGGCAACATTGTGTTTGAAGAACCTCGACATAGAATTAGTTTTTCGCATACTATTGTTGGCAAGATTGTTCAGCAGTTATTTCCTTGATGGTGCTGAAGGAAGAGAGTTTGCTTGCTATGACTACTCGGCGAAGTGGACCCGTCAATACCAATTAGGACTACAAGTCGTTTCCACCGGATGGAATCATGCCCTTTCCAGGTGCATACTCAGTTCGCTCATTTAAGTGTATTTTATGCTATTTCTGCGTTCGAAATGAAAAAAGTCTAACGCATTTAGTGGCACGTTTAATTTTTATGCTAACTCGTTTGGCTGTTTTTCCAAACTTGCTGTTCATTGAAACAAAGGCTGGTGATGCATGCAAATGATCTCTACTATATGAGAAGTGGGCATGCGTTCGGATCGTGTGCCGAACTGCATGTGGAAGCAAACTCCGCTCAGCACAATTGCGTCTTAATGCTGCAGAGAGCCCCCCTGGACGCCTCATAGACGTAAAGAGCGTAAATTTTATTTGTACTTGCTGTGTACGATTCTCTTGTTTGTCACCTATAAAAATGAACTATTATGTTTTGTTTTGCAGCAACCCTGACCTATTGGGCTCGGCAGAAGAGTATTAATGCCACCTCAGCTGTCTTAAAACATGACGAACGGGCTCAGCGAGAAGATTCAAGATTCAGTGAAGGTGCAAAGGGCAATAAACATTGACACACTCACAACTTACCTTCAGTGTTTTGAATTCCCGTGACGACCATGTACACTCGCTTACTCATAAGTATTTGAGCTAGCTAGAGTGCTTGGACGTCCCGACGCTCCCATGGAGACGTCTGTGAATGGTCTACATTAGAGCCCCGCCGCAACTGGGATTGCAACGGGTCCCAGATGAATCTGGGATTGGAACGGGTCCCAGATGCATCTGGGATTGAAATGGGTTCCATTTGCATTTCGGATTGCAACTGGTTCCAGATGCAATTGGTCTCAGATGCAACTGGTCCCAGTTGCAACTGGAAATCGGTTCCTTAAACCAGATGAACTGGGACCAGTTGGAAACCAGTCGGAAACCAGTTACAAATTTCCACCTGGGATGCGGAGTTGTAGTAGTAAAAATTTAGCAGTTGTGTTCATTCTAGAGGGATACTTCTCAGAGGCTTCATGGCACGTTCTGCCGCGATTTCAAAATTTGCACGCCACCGTTAACCCACGCGATGGCTCAGTGGTTAGAGCGCTCGGCTACTGAACCGGAGTTCTCGGGTCCGAAGCCGACCGCGGCTGCTGCGTTTTTATGGAGGAAAAACGCTAAGGCGCCCTTGTCCTGTGCGATGTCAGTGCACATTAAAGATCGCCAGGTGGTCGAAATTATTCCAGAGCCCTCCACTACGGCACCTATTTCTTCCTTTGCTCTTTCACTCCCTCCTTTATTCCTTCCCTTACGGTGCGGTTCAGGTGTCCAACGATATATGAGACATGCTGCGCCATTTTCCTTCCCAAAAAACCAATTATTTTTATTACTATTATTACGCCACCATTAACATGGAATAACAAGAAAATGATAACTTCTTATCACCATGAAAGGAATTGTGAACTGCACTATTGAAACACAAAAAAACATCTTAGTAGGAGGAGACTATTCTTAAGCAGCTGCTCAAACCTTCAGCAGTTTTTTTTTACCGTTTTCGCGATTCAGTTCTCGTGCTTTCTTTGACGGCGACAATAGTGATGACCGGTCTTCACGAATTTTGATGTCTTTCCTAAGGTGCAATACAATCACGTCCTTGTTTCGCCTAGCCCGTTGCTGTGGCTCAGTGTTTAAGGCGCTCGTATACTGAGCCGGAGTGCCCGCGTTTCCATGGACGCCAAACGCAAAAGGCTTCCGTGCGCTGTGCGATGTCAGTGCCCGCTAAAGAACCCCTGGTGGTCGAAATTATTTGGGAGACCTGCACTACGGCACCTGGTTCTCCCTTCATTTTCTCATTCCCTTCTGTATCCCTTCCCTCACGGCGCGGTTCGGCAGCCCACCGAGATAATTGAGGAAGTTACAGTGTCATCTCCTTTCCACAAAAACCAATTAGCACATTTTCTTATTTCGCCGGGTTACCGTTATCCTTATCAGCCACCTTACAACGACCAGGAATGTCTTCTTTACTAAGTAGCCCATATAGTACACACCGTCTATCGTGTTTGTCAGGAAAGTTTCAGGTGCTTGCCTTCGTTCATTTGATCTAACTGTGCTTGACTTTCGATCCTCGCCAGTCTGGACACGGTCACCGTACCGGGCCGCGCAAATCACGAATAGACAGCTGGATGACCAGGAAACAAGTTGTTTCCATGACAGCGAAGGAACTGTGCCACTTTGACACACCTGCGGGTGCGTCGGAAATTGGGCAGCCGGTTAGAACATTTGTCGAAATTTCTTTTTTTCTGTACCATGGCGAGCGTAACGCTAAACAAAATTCAAGGGAGAACTTTGTCGACCTAAAGTGCAGTGATTCGATAACCTTTAGCGCGGTGTTGCTGCTTGTATCGCCGTATACAGTTCATTCATCATTCAACGCTTGGTTGTTAGACACAGGAAAGCATTTAGGCGGCATCCTTCCTAAACGGAGTTCAGGAGGCGTCTGGCAAGATTGCCTGGGGAACGCTGTTCTCGAACGACGGTGGCGCCACTCCATGACGTCACACGCATGCGAAGTAGTCTGAAGCGCAGGTGCATTTGCTTACGTGGAGAAATTCGAAAGCATGTGTTTTGAGGAAAGGAAAGGATTTCAGTAAAGCAAAGGACACAGTAGCTCTAAGACCTCGATATCTCGGTGGACACCTCAACCGCACCATAAAGCATGCATCTGACGGTGGATATGTAATTAGTCCGAACAACTGTCGCACGCTAGCCTCCAACTTGACCAAAACCCGTAGCTATATGCAAAGAGAAATGCTACGGCACTACTCAGAATGAAGTGACTAACGGATGCTAAAAACTGTGGTGAATGTATTCGGGAATACTGCAACCACATTGAGGCCAACCAGTGATGACATTGCTGAGATTTGGTGTGCACTTCCGTTATCTGTTCCGCAAACCAGCGTCGGCGCTTCGGCGGACGCGGTTTTGCGCCGCGCCTACGTTTCCATCATTCAACTTATGAAACCTAGCCAATCGACCTTGACACAGTGGGGAGGGGGCAGACACCGTAATCCAGTCTGCAGACAACGGTAATCTCGTAAGACGCCGTAAGGAGGTAAAAAAAGGCTGCATTTGCTTGGGCAACAGCTCGAACTGTTGTATCAACTTTTTTTTTGCTCAAACTTTTGAAGCAAAAGCTTCACTGTGCTAGCCGCGGCGCGTTCCGCGTACGCCAGAGTTTGACCTTGAGCCGACCAGGTCTATTCCTTTCATACGGCGCGGTTCAGGCGTCCATCGATATATGTGAGACACGGCGCCATTTCCTTTCCTCAAAACCAATTGAAGCGAAAAGGTTCACTGCGGTATGTAAAGCAGCCATCGTATGTAAAGCAGCCGGCATAGGCCGGAGAATGGCCTTGAACAACCTTCAGCCCAACTCCGTTTACCACTTCCTTACGGCACGGCTTGGGTGTCTGCCAATATATGTGAGACTTAATTACTGCGCCGATTGATGCTCTTCAAAACTATTTTACAAACTTAGCCGGTGTACGCGGGTTTAAACCCGACCGTGGCGACGGCGTTTCGATGTAGGCCAAACGCTAATGTGCCCGTGTGCTGTGCGATGTCAGTGCACGATAAAGATCTCCAGGTGGCCAAAATTATTCCCGAGCCCTCCAATACGGCACCTCTCTTCTTTCTTTCACTCTTATATTGTTCTCTGTCCTAACGGCGCCGTTCGAGTGTCCACCTATAGATATGTGAGACAATTACTGCGCCACTTCTTTTCCCCGGAAATTAATGTTGAAAACCAATGCAAATTTCTTCGAAAGCAAACCAAAGGCCCATAACTGGCCCCCTGAGACAGTGAACACCTCAGTCGCGCTTTAATCAACGTGGTCGTAGTGACAGATGTGCGCTGCATGTGTTCGCATTCACAACATTGCAGCAGAAACGCGGCAATTAATCTATAGACCGTCGGCGTTCACTGCGGTCATTGCTGTTGACGTTGAGTTGACTCCGGTGATATTGAGGAAAGGAAGCCGCATAACTAGCTCCCTGCGACAGTGCATGCTTCAGTTGCGCTTTGAGGCACTTGACAGTGGTGTGAGATACGTGGGCTGCATTCATGAGCGCTGACAAGGTTGTGGCAGACACGCGGCACAGCACCAATAGGCCGCAGTGTTCACTGAATGACCAACCTCTCGCGATCAACAATCAACTGCCATCTGTCAGGGTGGCAGAGTGAGCGCCCTGCCTATCCAGCGTGCGGAACGCACTCAACGTTACAGACACCAAGCGGCGTCTACTTGCCCGATACACCAGTTCCCGCTCTCTATCCAGGTCGAGCAGCTGTTGAACCGCAGCGGAGTTTTTTTACCATTCTTCATCGACCGATTTACGCAGCCTCCACGGTAGCTAAATGGTAAGGACACTGTTGCCAAGCTAGAAGATTCAGACAGAGTTCTGGCAGCGGCTAGATGGAGAATTTCTCCGAACGCTCAACGGAAGCAGCTTTCTCTATATCTAACTCACAGCTTTGTCACTTCAACTCGGCGCAGTTGAAGTACAAGCCGAGAATTGTGACAATTTCTGCGCTACTGCTTTCTGCACTGAATTTTCACTTTTCACCGATAGACCTCTACGTCGCTACGCCTGATTCCGCGGACCCGCCGTGGTCGATAAGTGGTTAGCCTACTCGGCTGCGGAGCCGGAAATCCCAAGGTCGAAACCGGACGTCTGAGAACTTCAGCTGTTAGTGAGTGCCTATGCCATTAACTTTTACAATCCTATCTAGCATTGACACTCACGGCAAAAAACACGTTAGGAAAACTGCCTTCTCGGTTTCAGGTATTGTTGATCAGCAAACGCTCTAGCTGCCATAGAAATCAAGACGCATCAGTGCTGCGAAGTAACAGACCAAGGAAAAATCAGTTCGACTATTGCTTGCGCCAGTTATTTGTTATTATTACTTTTTCGTTTTTGGCTAAAAGACCGCTGTAGGGAACCCCGCTCTGGGAATATAGGCACACATTCCACTTTCCCGCGCCTTTAAGATAGTACGACCACGCAAAACGTTTTTTTTTAGCACAGACGCCAATGTGCATTTAGCACGTATATACTTCCTGAAGCAGTCCGCATGACAATGTCCCTACGAAATAATAATTAAAGGTGAGTTTTTCCGATATCTGATCAGTGCTCTCCAGGTGGCTTAGATGCAATTTTTCGTTTTCTTCCGGAGTTGTTGTAGGGAAGCGGGATTTTTTTAACTGGGGAGTACTGTCCTGAATTTCTCTCTACCTTTCTGGCGGCAACAGAATCCCTATGGACCGACATCATACTGCACATGGCGATGGTAGTGACCCAGGTCGTTCTTAATTTGAGACTTGAGAACCCCACCCACTCTGCATTTCCTACTCTCCAAACACAATACTTCAGTTTTTACTTTACTGGATGAGCAAAGTGTTTAACGCCACTTGTTTCAGCATGGTATTACGGCAGAGTGTGATATCCGGATGACGCATTCTTTCTGAATGAAGTGGTCAGTTCTCACGAGCACTGAATCACACCATCCTCAATTGCCTCTCATGTAGCTGCCTGAATGAAAACCTCCAACGTTAGTCAAAGATGTCTCCCCGTTCACTTACTGCTCAGGGTAGACAAGGCGACATTCACCGCCCGCAGCGGGTTACCATATCCCAAGACACCAGGGGTACCCTGCAAATGTCAATCAACACTTATTTGCATGATGAAGCACAAAAAATTCTCAGGGCGTTTAAGTCTGCTAACGTGGAGTAATGCGAAATATGTGTTTTCAGGCATGGAAAGGTTAAGAAACGCGCGCATTAGCTCTCAAATCTAGACATCTCGGTGGACACCTCAACATAGCCTTAAAGCACGCCACTGAAGGTGCATTTGTCACCGGTCCCAACCCGTGCCGCAAGCTAGCCTTCAACTTCTCATGACGACATCTCGGGAGACACCACAACCTCACCACTAAGGAGTGCGTTTGATGTGTCCACTAGTGACAGCGCTATCCACTAGTCAGCACGTTCATCGAGAGGTGTACGCCACCGTTTGATTCTATAAGTTTAACGGTTTAATGAAGAATAGTCGTGCATGTTAGGTGTTCCATTTTCACAATGCTTGGTGCTTCGATATATGGGACAAAGCTGCCGTAGAAGCAAGGCTTTCGTTTGTATATAACCATACTGAAAAAAAATTTACTTTTGCTCTCTTCTCCACTGGAGATTCCGGACAGCACCAACCGAAACAGAGATGAGAACGTATCGAAAGACTGAAGCCATGCTGGAATTTTCATTGTATTGTACTAAACGCCGTAATCTTGCGGTGTTTCACAATGAATCAACAGTGGTAAAACCCAGGAAATCTGCACAAATAATGGCATTGCTCTCTATGCATTGCCTGCACATTTCGCTCAAAGAAACGTGCAAATGGAACAAGTGACGTTCGCCATAACTGAGTCAGAACAGAGCCCTCGCATTTAAGAAGCATTTCGAGCAGCCACTGATTCGGAAATACAGAAAACTGATGCTCGACTCTCCCGGCAACCCAAATATGGCTGCTGCTTGCTTAAAACAACTTACCCACTGACTGAATTGGGGACCAGGCCCTCTGTCTCGGTACACGGCAGAAGCCATCAGGGCGAAAGCCATCATAGCGCGTGCGAGGAGACCCGCTTACGGGGTGGTACGTGTGAAAAAAGAAGGTGTAATTTGTGGAACGCAGGAACCTCGACGGCAGTTATGCAGTCACACTGAGTCGTAAGCACGGGTTCACGCACTTTCGAAGAAAGAAAGAGCACCGCTACCATTGGTTGTTTACCAGTCGATTTAGGGTACCTACTTAACTTCGCAAGAACAGAAATATTGCCTTTGAAACCCTACCCGCCGCGGTGGCTCAGTGGATAGGGCGCTCGACTACTGATCCGGAGTTCCCGGGTTCGAACCCGGCCGCGGCGGCTGCGTTTTTATGGAGGAAAAACGCTAAGGCGCCCGTGTGCTGTGCGATGTCAGTGCACGTTAAAGGTCCCCAAGTGGTCGAAATTATTCCGGAGCCCTCCACTACGGGACCTCATTCTTCCTTTCTTCTTTCACTCCCTCCTTTATCCCTTCCCTTACGGCGCGGTTCAGGTGTCCAACGATATATGAGACAGATACTGCGCCCTTTCCTTTCCCTCAAAAAACCAATTATTATTATTATTTGAAACCCACCTGAACCTGAAACATCTACTGTGTCTTTTTTTCTACTCTCTTCAACACTCACTGCAGGGATGGGCCGGTGGATTCGAGGTGAGGAAGAGAGGAAAAAAGATCATAGAGTAAGGAACGAGAGAGAGGAAAGGGATTACAGAAAAGAAGAAGGAAAGGGCAGGCCACCTAGGAAAGGGAAGGCAAGAAATATGCTTCGTTGACACACGCAATATTCCAAAAATATTAAAAAATAAATACACTCTGAGGGCTTTACAAAAAGAACTGCGCATACATTTGGTGCGTTTGTGATGTATGAATACTGTTTTGGTTCTATTTTTGTGTTCTTCAGTTTAATGCTTGGTAATAGTATATTTATTAGCATTACTGTGAATTGTGTCATGTCAATTATTTTCTACTTTTTGTTTTCCTTTTTAAACTGGCACTACTTTTTTTACCTGGGTCGTTGCCATGTAATGCTCCTTTGGGCTCCGTCAAGCTTATCTACAGATTTTTGCCCAAGAGACCATCCTGTTCTTTCTGGGAAATAAAAATGTTCTGTATTGAAGAGATAGAAAATTAATTTTTTTTCAGTTTTTGACAGAATTCAAGCACGTGGTTCCGATTTTCTTCCCAGAGAGAAATTAAATCTGAACTGTGAAGAACATTGGCAAATCGGAGATTTTGCATGTCGAATAGCCCGCTGCTACCCTTACTTAGCAGTAGTAAGTCATCCTGTCGCTGCAATGAGATGAATGCTGTGTTCATTTGCGTTGTTAAGGAAGCATTATGCAGCACATTGCGCAAACATCGGCCAAATATCGGAAATGGCTGCTTTCACTCCGGTACTTTGTTTGACCGTCCTTTGCCAAGACTTTAACAATATTGGGCGAATTACCTCTGCTGCCGGGGTAGTTGTGTTTGTTCAGCTGCACTCGAGTGGCAGTGGCGAATCATTCCGGTGTTCAGTCACAGCGGCTGCTTCGTGGGGGTTCAGTATTGTGTTGAAACATTTCTGTAACCGGCTCTGTGTAGACGGAGGGCAAGTGGCTAGTTTTTTGTTGAGCACGCTCGGAATAAAGCCTCCATTTACCAATTTCGGCGATGTTTGTCTAAAGCTTACTTGAGTGTGAAAGGTGCACCACCTGACACGATAGACAAGTGGCAACTAGCGCACTTTGTCTGAAGCCAGCTTGGTCTTCAAAACCGAGCCTCTAACTAAAACTAAAACCGAAGTGAAATCCCAAAATGAGCGCTAACACCATCCAGTCATGCCTGTCTCGTGATATCTTTTGCCAAATCGTCACACGGTGGAAAACAGCAAAAAGTCGAACGCTATCCACTTGGGGCAGTGCCACTGAATGACCAAAATTTTAATACGCTAGATAAATGGTGCGACACTCGTCCAATCAGCTGTTGTTCACCACCTTCATGTAACATTATAGATTTCAATGCGCTAACATCCCAATGACCGCTAGACTTCAAGCGACTTGCAGGTTTTCACATACTGCCTTATTATCGCAGGTCGGCAGTGTTCGCGATTCACAACTCTGAACACGCCTTCGAAATGACTACTGTTTAGTTGGCTATCGTTATTCATGAACACGCTCAGACATAGAGAATACTCGAAGTCGCACCTCACAGAGTCAGCTATAAGGACATGCACGCTGCAGCGGAAGCAATACGTTATTTTAATTTTTTTCTTCTTTCTTGTTCTTACTTTCTTCCTTTGTGGCATCCAATGTGAAATTTATTGCCGGCAAACAATTTTACTAACTCGTGAAATCACGACTGAAAAGCAGCATGTGGTCAACAGTGTAGCAGTGAATGGAAATAGGCATATAGATTAGTTTCAGAGATGGATAAATTCTAATTAAGATGAGGTAAACGATCAATACAGGCTGACCCTAGTTTTGCCCTCATTGTCTCCATGTCCTGTAGAGGATAATTGCAATTTTTGGTAGGCGTAAATATG
Source organism: Amblyomma americanum (assembly GCF_052857255.1). Classification (NCBI taxonomy): domain Eukaryota; kingdom Metazoa; phylum Arthropoda; class Arachnida; order Ixodida; family Ixodidae; genus Amblyomma; species Amblyomma americanum. The sequence goes on from NC_135504.1 coordinate 116,335,178, forward strand.
CCTAGGGGCAATGTTTCAACATAATTTCTAATAAAAGCCATCCTCACCCCTGCTGATCGAGTGTGGCTGGTAGGCAGACTTCATGCACCTACGAGACGGACGCACTTCAGCCAGTGTAGCTGGCCACGACTGCCCGGCGTTCAGGGACCTGGCTTGAGGGTGGCTCCTGTGAATAAGGTGCATTGCGCAAAAGGTAGAAATTTGCTTCGCCGAATAGCTTCTTCTTTTAACTAAAAACTGAGCTAAGAATGACAATAAATTGTATGGGACACACAAGCTCCGCGTTCAGGATATGACGCTATGGCGTTATTGAGTTAACGCTCATATAGGCGGAATTAGTCTTTCTCTACTTAACACTCACATGTCCCTAGGAATTCTCATATCAGTTCTTGCGCAAAGGTGCAGCGGTTGAAGGACACGCTATTGCCATGCGATGGCAGGTGCTGCCACCGGTGCCACTTGTGCGACCAAAGTTGCCCTTCCCGAGCAACCTCTCTCAATCAACCGTTAATTTAACTGCCACCTGCCATTGTGGTTGTATGCTCACAATGCGGTCGGTATGTAGTGATAACCCCGCAAGATCACAAGACCTAGGTTGCCACTTAGGTTGCTTCTATGCGGTGGCTTCCTGGGCCACACTAAGCTAACCTATTTACCGCTCACAATGCAGATGTCGGATTTTCCGGGTAACCGAGCCTTTAACGCTATCGCGTTAACATGTGATGCTTTATTTCAGGCGAGAGTCATGAGCCTGCACCAAGTACTTTTACATGAAGCAATTTTGCGCTATATGTAAGCAGCGGAAGCGATCACACCGTGCAAATAGAAACAGCTATGCTGCAGGGCATCCGTAACCGCCAAAACAAGAGTTGTGAGAGGCAACGCGGGTGGTGGAGGTAGTGGATAAGGGTGAGGTGTTCGCTGCGGACAATCACATCATTTAGAAGAGAGTTGCTCTAAAGAGCTGTTTTCCATTAAGTAAAACAAGCTTCAAGAAACTCGAACTTCTTTCTTACAGAGCAGCTAAGAATATCCCAAATAAAATGCCAGCCCCTCTGAGGGCCCAGTATATAAAAAAACGAGTTCCTTTTGAAATAAATACCAAACACCAGTAGCCCAATCAGAATATGGGACACTGGGGTGCCACGCGTCCAACAACGCTATAGAATAGGTAGTTACATGGATGAAAATAAGGGCTACACTCACGCGATATTTCGATAGCGTCCACGGGTTAAAGCGCAGATATGCGGAATTGGCCATGGGATACCTTCAAAGCTGGCCTAGATTATCACATGACCCGGTCATCACATGGCCTAGATTATCACATGTAGCGGTCAATTAATGCCTAACAGCCACGGCAGGTGACTGCTTCAAACACTGCCACCAATGGGGCTTGCGAGACCCCGTTGCTCACTTCACGAGCAGCGTTTTGCGACAAATGATTAATGTAATTTACACTTGCCCAGGTGGGCACTTCCCTAGGAATCTACTGGGGACGGTGCCGCCTGTCGCCGTGGGCATGATGTTTTGACGTCGCAAGGTCGCGTGACCTACTTGGCTGGGTTGCTCAGAAAAAAGCAACATGGGCCTCACAAGCCCCACAGTTTCTGGAGATTTTTTGCTCCCGCCGATGACAACGAGAACGGCGACACCGGAGGGTTTACCCCACAGACGTGGGTAGTTAGGTAGCAGTTATGAGTTGTAACACTAACAAACTGTGCATTGTTTACTTGAAAATTTACATATCCGAACCTTTAGAAATCGTCGTTGTTCCTATCTACGCACGAGAAAATGCAATTTTTGTAAGAGTGGCCACGAGGCAAAACTATGGAATTAGTAAATTGTTAAATTGTGCGACAGTTATCGAAAACTGCACAACAAAAGTATGTGTTTGATTCCTTCCGCAAACATATGCACATAATTGAGGTTATGACAAATCAGCTTGTATTGTTAACGTGCATGTTCAAATATGGCGTCTCTTTGACCAAATTTCATCTTACTACAAACAACCAGACGCAAAATGACACGTAACGTCTACTCGGTAGCCCTTTGGGATTTTTTTTTTTCGGAGGAAACATACCACTTCCTTACTGATAAGATAGTAATGAATAAATCTTGACTTGTGGAGAGGAATCAGTGGTCTAATTGAGGTCATAGACTAGAACAGCGCTCCATATTTCGATCAATTTGAATTCTTGATTGTGTACGTTGCCATACTGGGAAATTATTTCGTGATTAAACCGGGACCATTGTTTCCCTTCAGTACACAGTTTTACTTGACAAGCGTCAACTGGACTTGATGATACACAACTGAGACCGACTACCTGTCATAACTTTTTGAGAACGATAGCTTTATGGTACAGAAAGAAAAACGCTTGTCTAGAACAGGTTCGGGGTGCGTTTCGGGCTGAACACGTGACAACAAGGGATAACATTTGGTTGAAAATTGTTTGCATGCAAGCATGCCCAGTTAAAGTTAAGGGCTTTCATCGTCATGTCTTGCCTTCCTCGTCGCGGCGGCATTGGCGGCTGCGGAACACACAGTTCGGTCGTTTTAGATGTGTTCTGCGCTCCATACGAAACGTCGCACTGGCTGGAAGACAGCGCGCTCTAGCAGGCGAGCAAAATTGTGGATTTTTGAGTGCACCAACATGACTAACATTCGACCTTCGATGCTATCTGAGGGGCAAAAGCTCATCGCATATGAAGTATTTTCTTAATTTATCACTTTTTGCCAGCACGCCCACTGGTTTAAAGCAAACTCGTGCTTCAAAAAACCTTCTACTTGGCCATTGGGGGCCCACCCAGACATCATAAGGTGAGCTGTGTGGTATTAGAAAAAAAAGTGTACCAGTGAGAAGTAATGAAAATTTAGCTGCGATGCGCTGGTTGTGTGCTTTGTGGCACACACTTCCTTCGCGTCTCCCCATCTTTCAGATGCACATTTATAACTAGGATACTACAACTCACCCTTACCAAATTCTGGCATTTGTTTTGACCGCTGCTGTGGCGCACACGACGCACACGTTTCAGACGACCCAGTATGCGTCAAGGGCAGCTGCAGACTTGGGCTGGTGAGTGGCTGGTCCACCTGCAGGAGAGGAAACCAGGTTTCAGACGTCACAACGGACAACCGCATTTGTTGCTATAACAACTTGTGCCTAGTGAGCACAAGCTATGGCAGTGAATAGTTAAGATTACTGGACACTATAAAATAACTTGGAGGTGGTTTCAAGAGGGGGAAATGATATGGACTTTTGAGTTCGTAGTTTAACGCCAGACACTGATACCGAAAGAATGCGACTTCCCCAGGACCACACTGACTGATATGCCCTGAGCGCGTCCCTACGTTATCGCATGACCAACTCACGTCAAGGTTAAGCTCCGTGAGGAGGAGAAAGCGCTCGTAAACAGCACATATACCGAAACAAGGCGCCGGTGTCGGAAAGTTCACTTGGTTTCAAGATCGAAGGAAGGTGAATTCTTTACCTGGAACCCCTGAAAAAAATGAAAAAGAGCAATCAATACAACTGTCTTTCATAGAAAAGATCAAATGAAAGTTATCACCAAAAAAGTGCACTGTCTATGGGAGGTGACATGGTGCGACAGGTGAGTAGTTTTGCAAGAGGCAACTTTCAGCGTAAATTCCACCATTGTGATGCTGAGGGCTCTCCGACGGCGAAAGCATATTGTCTACTGAGAGTTTCCTGACGTGCCTTGTGTTTTTTTTTCCTGATCTATGGCTCCAGGTTATACTAGACGCTTTGTATCTGGAGCCATTCCTACCATCTCTACTTGCCACTGTATCTCCTGTGCTGTCTAGTCTGAGTGATCTAAAATATGAGCTCAATCAACAGAACCCTGTAGTCACTTCAGGCGATTTTCTTGCATTTAGACACCATCTGCTGCTTCAAAATTACTAGCCAGATCCGTTTGTACACCTGCTTTAGCTAGCGCTCAAGATGATGGAGGGTTTCGCCTTACAAGAGTGGGTTGCAAATTACACTTAAGCTGGTGCTTCGTTCTCTAAGCTTTAAGATGCGAAAAAAATGCATTGCTACATGTGAACCTGTTTTTGAATGCAACAGCGCCAAAAAAGCATGCTCTCTGCCTATGCTCACTCTCTCCTTAGATATGCGACATCGAGAGCACAAGTAGACAATGAAGCGGACAGACAGTACAGCCAAGTGCAGCCCCGCGAAAATGCCTTAGATACAGATCCCCCCCCCCAAAAAAAAAGCAGTCAAACACGGTATGCAAGATAAACAAATCACTAATGCGTTGTGGGTCGCATCGGAATAAGGAAAGAGCTCCACGTGGGGAATAACTCACCTGTTCAACGTAGTGTGACAAAGACTACAGGACTCGCTGCCACCGGAAAGTCGTCCGTATTCGCGATGCAGGTATTGCACACGACCCAATGGCTATCGACCGCGGGAACAGCCCCGTGGTGCTCACGCCTGCATCGTAATGCGGAGCTTATGAGGGCGCGGCCCATTACGGCCCAGTCACAAATGCACGTTTACTGCAAGAAGTGCCTCCTGCATTATCAATGCCTGTCAGACCATCCACTTTCCGATGCGACCAAATTGCGCAGTCAAGTCATACAATGGACGTGAGAAATTCCGGCACGGGAACGCAGTAGGTCCCAAGCAGCACAGGTGACCGGCCCAATAATGGAAATGTATTTTAAAATGCTGGTCCTACAAAGGACCAATGTGAAACTATTCCTTTCCAATCTTGGCTCCACTATCTGTGCTTCTTGGGCACTCATGTTGCGGCGCTGCGAGGAGGTTTCAATAGAAAGCACGACGTGGCGCTGCAGCCATTGAGATAATCATCTTCCCACTGGGGGGAGCGCAGATACCTTGCTGCCCGGTTATCTACGGGAGGGCGTGCTCCGGTTTCAGCCCCAGGTTACGTCACTCGGGTTGCAGCACCAGGAGGCGCTTATGAAAGCCTCTAAAACGGGTCTCAGTCCAGCACCTCCGTACTTGACCAGACAAAGTGGTATATGCAGAGAAACTAGGCAGCGGGGAAATGCAGGTACAGGGGCAAGAAGCAGATTGAATTGCCACTCTGCGGTGATCCGGCACGCATTGATACTACAGAAGGCGATGACCTATGCGTCACTCTCGGAGGTTATTGAGGGCAGTGAGAAGACTCGCTATCTTGGCTCCGTTTGAGGCGGATTTACTAAGAGCAAGAATTATTTCCAGAAGATTCACCAGCTAACTCACCAAGAAACACGTGAACAAGACAGAGATTTAGCAGTAAAAAGCAAGGTAAAAAGCGTGGTTTAGTATTTAGAAAAATAATTCACAGAAACAACACTCGTTGTATACAGTTTATGTAGTAAGTCATTGAACACGACCTGAAGTCGGGCGACGGTAGTAAGAGGTGATGCCCAGATGTGGTTCACAATGAAGTTCCAATGTCATCTGCCTTGTGAACATGAAACTAAACACGCTATATTACCTATGTGCGAACCACAAGTGTAATCCGGCGTTAATGTTTTTAGTGATCGCAGTCCCTTGTCCCAATGAGTTATACCGCCCGCAGTAGGGAGGCCTGTATTAAGGCGAAAGCCTCTATGGCTCATTGTTGTCCGTCCACGAAACCTGTCACACTATGACGTCATCAATGGCGCATTTGCTATAACCCGTATACTCTTAGGAATCACTAAGTAATGGGTGATATTCAATTCGTTAATTATTCATTAATTGATAAATAGTAAAAACAACAAAACAACAAATTAAGAAACAATTATAAAGTAAAAATGAAATCTTGACCAAACATGTTAAAATAAATATAAAAGTAATAAATACTAAAGGATAAATGAAAAATTGAAGAAACAAAAAAAAATAAAAAAATGCAATGCCTGCAGGAACCGTGAAAAAACCCCGCGTTGTGTAAAGTTCCATGCTTTCGCATTCCAGCACTTAAGCAGACCTAAGTGCCCTAAGAATCATTTCACGAAAGGAATGGCCGAAATATCGAAACCCGCGTAACCACCTGACGGCGAAGTTGTACTTCAGGTGTCCAACGATATATGAGACAGATACTGTGCCATTTCCTTCCCCCCCACCCCAAAGAAAATATATATATAAAAAAGAGGAGGCGTGCCAGTTAGACACTGCACTTCCTTACCTCGTTGTTGTCTTATCTGGGACATTGGAAGACCCAGCGGCAGGGAAGCTGGGCCCACCCGTAGTTGCTTGGCTTCCGTCTGTTACTTTGCGGCTGAAAAGGCGCACGATCAGCTTTAATCAGGAAGTCAAGCATTCAAAAAGAGGCCGTGGTAAACGTCGTTGCTTATCAAGTAAAGTTGTGTAAAGTGCTAAGCTGCGCAGCCCTGTGCACTGCGCTGTGGAGCTTTGATTTTATTCCTTCACACCGCGCAGAATAGGTGCAGTAAAAAAAAATAACAGACGAGTACTCCTATAATGCGCGGCGCAGCACCGCATATTTATTTAATTTTTTCATTTCATTTTATTTCCTTCAACACCCCATGAGTGGGTTATAACATAGAGTGGTAGCTAATAAATAAACCATTCTTACAATTGTGCAATATTTTTACGTTTTCATTGAACTTGGATTACGCCCGCCTGTCAATTCTTACCATCGCTCCCCCTTTTCTTTTCCTCTCCCTGTCCTTTTATTCCCGCTAGTCGCCGCTCAGGTGCTTCAGCTTTCGATGGCAGATGCCGCGGCTAGCACCATTTTTTCCTTCCATAACAATTTTGTTCTTAAATAGCCACTGACAACAATACGGCGGTCGGTAATGCGAAGTTCAAGCGCAGCTCTCTACGTATCTTTTATATTTCAAACCATTTGGGCTCTCCCTGTGGCAGCCACCTTCAGACTTTTCATTCCACCGCTTCGGCCATGGCATGTGGCGCTTTGCTCTGCCCCCCCCTTCCCCCCCCCCCCCCCCGCCATCCACGCTCCCTCCTTTTGTGAGCTTGCGAGGCTTTTATAACTGACATGGTTGCCTGCCTGTGTAGCTTGCGGCCTTGCACACGTGATATTCAGCGAGCATGAGTGAATGCGAAAAGTCGGCAACAAATATGCGCAATGCGGCCAGTACTTAGTTAATAGTTCACTCACGGGAAATATACGGAGGACGTATCTTTGACACGTCCCTGAAAAAACGCGCTCTTTTTCATACGGCTGTTATTTCAAGCGCGGTGCTGACACCCGAACTGCAAGAGTGCTACCCCCCTTGCACCTTGTCTGCAGTTTACAACAGTCTGTGCGCCTGTTAACCTACCATTAATGTCAATTTTAAACTCACTAGCATTTTAAATGACAGTTTAAAAATGTCTGATATGACCAGTTGTAGTAGTATGAATTTAGAAGTTGTGTTCATTGTAGCGAGATACTTCGCAGAGGCTTCATGGCACGTTCTACCGCGACTTAAAAGGTTGTACGCCACCACTTACATGAAATAAGAACAAAATTATAAATTCTTATCACCAAGAAAGGAAATGTGAACTGTACTATTGTACCATACAAAATCTTAGCAGGTGGAGACGGAATTCTTGAGCAATTACGCAAAATTTCTTGGCGAGAAAAGATATTTGGAAGTGTTAACACACATTGCTGCAGCTACTCATCAGCAGTTTTTTTTTGTTACCGTTTTCGCGATGCAGTTCTCATGCTTTCTTTGACGGTGACAATAGTCATGAACTGTCTTCATTAATTTTGATCCATTTCTTAAGGTGCAATTCAAGCACGACCTTATTTCGCCTAGCCCGCCGCGGTGGCTCAGTGGTTAAGGCGCTCGAATACCGAGCCGGAGTACCCGCGTTTCCATGGACGCCAAACGCAAAAGCCGCCCGTGTGTTGTGCGATGTGAGTGGCCGTTGGAAAACCCTTGGTGGTCGAAATTATTCCAGAGAGCTCCACTACGGCGCCTGATTCTCCCTTCATTCTCTCATTTCCCCCTGTATCCCTTCCCTACTTAGTGGCACAGGCAGGGGCATATTGGTTTACATTCTTTTTCTGGCTGCCCCACCATACTTTTTGTATCCCTTCCCTGACGGCGTGGTTCGGGTTTCCACCGAGATAAATGAGACAGTTACTGCCTCATTTCCATTCCACACAAACCAATTTTCATATATTCTTATTTCTTCGGGCGACCATTATCATTCTCAGCCACCTTACGCATACAACGAATGTCTTCTGTGTCAAGAAACCCATAGAGCGCGCAACCTCTCTTGGGTGTGTCAGGAAAGTTTCAGGTGCTCACCTTCGATCATTTGATCTACTGGAGCTTGGCTCTCGATTCTCGTGAGCCTGGACATGTTCACCGTACTGGGCCACGCAGATCACGCGTAGGCAGCTGGACGACCAGGAAACAGGTTGTTTTCAGGACAGCGAAGAAACTGCGTCCTTTTGACACACCTGCGGGTGCGTCGCAAATTGGGAAGACGGTTTGAACACGCGGCGAAATTTCTTTTCTCTGTGCTGTGGTGAGCGTAACGCTACAAAAAGGCGGGAACCCTAGTCTGTCTACCTTGGGGCAGGGAGGAGGTGCAGACACCGTAATCTGGAGACACCGTAGTTTTGTAAGGCGTCATAAAGAGACAAAGAAGGAAATATTTAAGCTGTCCGGGCAACCTCTCGAACTGTTATATTAACTTAAATTTGACCATAATAAAATTCTGAAGGGGAAGCTTTACTGGGCTAGCTGCGGCGCGTTTCGTGTACGCCGGAGAATGATCTTGAACAAACTTCACCCTAACCACGTTTACCGTTTCCTTATGCCGCGGTTCGGGTGTCCACGGTTATATGTGAAACAGTTACTGCGCCATCTCCTTTCCTCAAAACCAATTTTCAAAATTCAACTGGAGTACCAGGGTACGACCCGGACCGCGGCGGCCGTATTTCGATGGAGGCAAAACGTAAAGGCGCCCGCGTGCTGTGCGATGTCAGAGCAGGTTAAAGATCCCCAGGTGGTGGAAATCATTTCGGAGCCCTCCACTACGGCAGCTCTTTCTTCCTTCCTTCTTCAACTCCCATGTTTCCTCGCTTCCCTTAGGGCGCCGTTCGGTGTCTACCAATAGTGCGAGACAATTACTGCGCCACTTCCTGTGCTAAAAAAATCAATTTTCAAAAACAATCCAATTTTCTTCGAAAGCAAAGCAAAGGCGCATAACTGGCCCCCTAGTACAGTGAACAGCTCAGTCGCGCTTTAACGTACGTTGTGGTAGGGACAGATGTGCGCTGCATGCGTTCGCATTCACAACGTTGTAGCAAAAACGCGGCACTGAAGCTATAGACCTGCCCCGCCGCGGTGGCTCAGTGGTTAGGGCGCTCGACTACTGATCCGGAGTTCCCGGGTTCGAACCCGACCGCGGCGGCTGCGTTTTTATGGAGGAAAAACGTTACGGCGCCCGTGCGCTGTGCGATGTCAGTGTACGTTAAAGATCCCCAGGTGGTCGAAATTATTCCGGAGCCCTCCACTACGGCACCTCTCTCTTCGTTTCTTCTTTCACTCCCTCCCTTATCCCTTCCTTTACCGCGCGGTTCAGGTGTCCAACGATATATGACACAGATACTGCGCCATTTCCTTTCCCCCAAAACACCAATTATTATTATTCTTAACTATAGACCGTCGGCGTTCATTGTGTTCATTGCCGTTAACGTTGACAGAGTTCTAGACTGCGACGATTTTGGGGAAAGGAAGGCGCATAACTGGCTCCCTGGGACAGTGAATGCCTCAACTGCGTTTTGAGGTACGTGGAGGTGTGGAGAGAGATGTGGGCTTCATGCATTAGCGCTGCCAACGTTCTGGCAGACATGCGGCACTGCAGCAATAGGCCGCAGCGTTCATTGGGTGACCAACCTCTCGCGATCAACCATTAATTAAACGGCCACCCGCGAGGGAGGCAGGGTAGGCGCTCTGCCTATCCTGTGTGCGGAACGCACTCAACATTACCGACGCCAAGCGGCGTCTAGTTGCCCGGTACACCACAGCTTTCTCTCTCCGACCAGGTTTAGCGCTAGGTGAACCGGAGCTGATTTTGTATTCAGTCTTCATGGACTAGATTACGCACCCTCCACGGTAGCTAAATGGTAAGGACACTGTTGCTAAGCTAGAAGACACAGTTATGGCAGCGGCGAGATGGAGAATACATGCAAAACGCGCCAGTGTCTGGCGATGTCATCGCACGTAAACTTAAGTTGATCCAAATTTTTCCGAACGATCAACGGAAGCAGCTTTCTCTAAACTTAACTCGCAGCTTTATCACTTCTCTTGGCGCGGTTGAAGTATATACCGAGACTTGTGACAATTTCTGTGCCCCTGATTTCTTCAAAATGAATTTTCACTTTTCACCACTAGACCGCTACGTTGGTACGCCTGTTTCCGCGGATAAGTGGTTAGAGCACTCGGCTGCTGAGCCGGAAATCCCAGCTTCGAAACCTGGCGAAGAGGCCGCCTTTCAATGGCAGCGAAATGCAAAAGGCACCCGTGTACTGTGCGATGTCAGTGCACGTTAAAGATCCCCAGGTTGCCGAAATTTCCGGAGCCCTCCACTACAGCGTCCCTCATAGCCTGAGTCGCTTCGCGACGTTAAACCCTCACAAACCACTAAACGGAAAACCTCTAGAATTCCGCCTGCATAGAAATTCAACTGCCTTGGCAGGGATCGAAACCGCGCCTTTTGGGTCAGCAGCCGAGCACTCATTTTTCGAGCGGCTGAGTCAGCACGGTCAACTAGTGAAGTCGGTGGCCTCGACTGGTTCATTCGGCGACTTTTGCCCATGCACTCAAAGACTCGCGCTGCAGTCCTATGCCAATGGCTGTGCAAATAAAGTTGCAAACCTCCACCAGCGGTAGTCGCTCGTGAAACATTCTACATGAAGTGACTTTGGCGACCTGCTTAAGCAGTTGATTAAGGCACAAATTTGCGCATATGAGCAACGTCCCATAAAGAAGTTACAAGACTTCGTAATTGTCGTACTTGACGGCTCGGATGGCACAGGTGTTCTTTTTAAAGCGAAAGCTTTAATACGCCATGTTCCCGAAGTTTCGTTTACTCCGTCGCCCTGACCTTCAGCGACCTTCAGCTGGTCCGGAGCTGCACCGAAACTAAGCGGGAGCTTTGAAATCAAAGGAAAGGCGCATAACTGGCCCCATGGAACTGCGGGAACCTCAGTCCCGCGGTAAGCTACGTGGCGGTAGTCACAGATGTGGGCTGAATGCGTTTGCATTGATAGCGCTGTGGCAGAAGCTCGGCACCTGAGCTATACGCCATCGGCGTTCATTGTGTTCATTGGCGTTGACGTCGAGAACATTCTAGGCTCCGATGATTTTGACGAAAAAAGGGCGTATAACAGGCTTCCTGGGATAGTGGATGCCTCAGTCACGTTTTGAAGTAAGTGGCGGTGGTATGGACTGCATGCGTTAGCGCCGCAACCTTGTGGCAGATGCGCGGAACAGCATCATTAGGCCGCAGCGTTCATTGAATATGCAACCCCTCGCAATCAACAATTAAATATTAATTTAACTGCCACCTGTCGGGTGGCTCGGTGGACGCGTTGCCTACCCAGTGTCCGGAACGCACTCAACATTACAGACGCTAAGCCGCGTGTAGTTGACCGATACACCACAGCTTTCGCTCTCTAACCAATCTCAGCAGTAGTTAAACGGCAGCAAATTAAAAAAAATAGCTGCGGTTCAATTACTGCTAAATATGGGCTGCAGGTTGGGCTGACAGTTGTTCATGGTCATTTCCGGCCTACGCGACGACGACTGCTTTACCTAGCGTAGTGAATCTTTTCGCTTAAAAATTGAGGCGATGTCGAGATGATTTCAAAAATTCGAGAACACTTCTCCTTCGGCTCAAAGAGTGGAACGCGGCAGCGTGTTGCAGCGCTGCCAGGGAGTCCAAGGAACGCCATCGCCTTGCCCTTTGGACAAATCGCTGGGAGTCTCTATGAGGCGTCCGAAAACAACACGGACGCTGCGGCACACTAGTACTCGTAGACATCTGTGGTTCCATCCGACCTGTTCAGAAACGAACGACACTACTACGACGCAGAGAGGTCACCTACGCCGTGGACGGCGGAGGGAATTTCAGTGGGTGCTATAAAATGGCGCTACGGTTGCACGCCAAGCAATGAGGAAATCCGACGGAAACGCATGGTACTCGCTTAATTCCGGCATCTGTAGTTTACAGTCTCATAATTACTCATTTACACATCAGTACAGATCACAAAGATGCGTTTTTTATAAACCTGTGCATTCACTAATCACCCCTTTCTTCACGTGGGACGTTCAGCCGTCGCAACATATTAGAAGCGTTCCCTTCTGGAATGCCAAAGGCCCTGCTTTATTCCCGGCCTAGAAACCTGCTTTTATTCTGAGAGTGCGTGGATTTTTAGGCAGCCCCCGAATATTTCCGACGCGCACCGCGCACAACTGGTACGACGCCGACAGCTTTTCGATCGAACGAGCTGTATACGCTGTCGTCCAGCACATGAGCCAAATAAAAGACGCCGACTGGGTAAAGCAAAAGAACCTCTAGTGTGTTCTGTAGTTTTCCTTCATGTGGTCTCGTATTCTCCTAGTAATCAGGAATTTACTAATCCGATACCAACTATGCAAATTATGCGTTTTAAGAATGTTGAAAATATCCGTACGTCGGCGTCGCCGGTTTCCTGACGCGATGCTGCCGGCGTTTCATTGGTTCTTTCGCATGAATGGAATTTCTTCTTCGAAAATGTATAAATCTTTATGGTTTAGGGGGTTTAGCGTCCCAAAGCGACTGAGGCTATGAGGGACGCCGTAGTGAAGGGCTCCGGAAATTCAGAACACCTGCACTCGAATCGTCGCAAACAATCGCACCACCACACGGCCTGTCGATCCTGCGTCCTTAAGAAGGGTCTCGCAGTGACGAGAGTCGGAAAAGCGCGTTCGCAATTCTCTTTCATTGTAAAAATGCGAAGTTTTTAAATTTTTTTCAAGGTAGAATGAACAGTTTTCAGTACTAGGCCCAGTGACGGATGCTAGTCCTTGAGGCTGCAATGTCTATCAAGTGGACAGCATCGTTTGAATGTCCACCGTTCCATCGTTCGAATGTTGCTTCAGCACATGGAAAGAAAAACGCCGTAGCGCTATAAGATAGTCAGGGACACTCGAAGAAATACGTCGGAGCCGACGCGCGTAGGACAAAGGAAGCCGAACACGCAGTGACCGGCTTCCCCTCTTGTTATGTGACGAGAAGCTTTTGAACCCACAGAACGCGTCGGGGAAGCTAGCTGCGACGCACGTCGATCGCTACATCTATATTCATAGCACAGTAAACACTTTGACCGCCGATGAAAACAAGAAAATGTGGCAGATTATCCGATGATGGCCTGGAGACCAGTCACCGGTCAAACTATTCTGCCACAGATTTCCTATGAGGTATCCTAAAAAGTCATGGATCTACCTGCCCGCCTTCGCTGTTCCAGAACATGGTATGCCTTTGCGTTGTAAGAAACGCACTGTAGTCCTCACCTTGTACGATGACGTGTAGATCCAGCGCCACGGCAGATGTAATGGAAATATGGTGCCGGTAGATATCCCTGCTCGTAATCAAAAGTCCTCCAGATTGTAGCGGGCTGCTTCAATAAGCGCCCATCTGTGCATTCCAAAGAAGGCTGGTCCGGGGCACTCGCCTGCGACATGATCCGAACACAGTGGCGTCTTCCTGGACTTATGTCGTAGCCAGACTGCTTCGGCGGAATGCCACGACAGCAGATAAAATTTTGCTCACGTGCTCTCCAACTCCCTCTCAGCTGTCTCGTGACCTCTTGAGCGTGCGCTTCCGTATTAGCCGCGAAACCACAGGGACATTTCTATTGGTGTAGAGCAGTAGAAAATTTATTAATAATAATAATAATTGGTTTTTGGGGAAAGGAAATGGCGCAGTATCTGTCTCGTATATCATTGGACATCGGAGCAGCGCTGTAAGGGGAGGGATAAAGGAGGGAGCGAAAGAAGAAAGGAAGAAAGAGGTGCCGTAGTGGAGGACTCCGGAATAAAAATTGGTTTTGAGGAAAGAAAATGACGCAGTAACTGTCTCAAAAATCTCGGTGGACACCCGAACTGCGCCGAAAGGGAAGGGATTAAGGAGGGACAGATTGGATTGCAGTGTCAAAACATTAAATCGAAAGCTTTGCTGGCCTTGTCAAGCCAAGGTCATCGGTGCCAGAATTTGACCTTGAAATAAGGAAGCGGTGGTGGTGTCGCAGCCATGTGATATACCTAGTCACTCCTTTCGCGCTCGGGACCTTTGCCTCTGGACGACAAGGCGTCGCATCGAATAATAATAATTGTTTTTTTTCGGGGGGGGGGGGGAATGAAATGGGGCAGTATCTGCTTCATATATCGTTGGATACCTGAACCGCGCCGTAAAGGAAGGGATGAAGGAGGGAGTGGAAGATGAAAGAAGTGCAGTAGTGGAGGGCTCCGGAATAATTTCGACCACCTGGGGGTCGTTAACTTGCACTGACATCGCACAGCACACGGGCGACTTAGCGTTTTCGCTCAATAAAAACGCAGCCGCCGCTGTCGGGTTCAAACCCCGGAACTCCGGATCAGTAGTCGAGCGCCCTAACCACTGAGCCACCGCGGCGGGTCGTCGCATCGAACACAACAGCTTTCCACTGAACACATCAAGGTGCATCGCAGCACACCTTGGATGCCTCCTTTCCTTCTCTCCGAAACGGTCCGACGGCGACCGATCGCAAACCAGGCAGAGCTCTCCACGGCGGACGTCGCTTTGAACACATTAAGCTTTCAATTGAACGCAACAAAGCGCACCTGCGTTCTACGTGCCTAACCTGGCTTGAACCACAGCACAGACCCTTTCGCTTGCGTAACCACGATCAGCTGAGCTATACTGCAACCATTTTGCTCAGAAGTGAGCAACAGCGTTATCTATAATGCACATCTAGCCATCCAGCCTAAAAGACAAGATCGGAGCTGCTAGGTATGGTGCGACACGTTTCGAAGGCAGGACCTTTACATCACAACCTATTCAGGTGGTGGTGTAAAACATTTATTTATACTATTTACAAAAGAGGTATTTCTTAGACCAGGCCTGAAGGGCCCGGCCCTCACAACCACTAGGAGGGTTCCCAGTCCGGGACAATAATAATAATAATTGGTTTTTGGTGGAAAGGAAATGGCTCAGTATCTGTCTCATATATCGTTGGACACCTGAACCGCGCCGTAAGGGAAGGAATAAAGGAGGGAGTGAAAGAAGAGAGGAACAAATAGGTTCGTAGTGGAGGGCTCCGGAATAATTTCGACCACCTGAGGATCTTTAACGTGCACTGACATCGCACAGCACACGGGCGCCTTAGCGTTTTTCCTCCATAAAAACTCAGCCGCCGCGGTCGGGTTCGAACCCGGGAACTCCGTATCAGTAGTCGAGCGCCCTAACCACTGAGCCACCGCTGCGGGGCAGTCCGGGACCCCTGTCCTCTCGGGTGGGGTGGGGGTGGGGTGGGAAAGTGGTATTGGCAGGCATGCCCACACCATGTGATACGTGTCCGCGAACACTTCCCCACATTGTGAACACTCGCCCGACAAGGCCGAATTGAAGCACTGCCAGGCACAGTACCGTGTTCGTGTAGAGGCGAAGAAGCCAAGCTGCTCCACCTTCTTGAGGCTTTTACAGGAAGACGGGTATCGACAGTGAGCGGTTTGATACAAGAGAGAGATCTCCCGGTAAGTAATAGGCGGATGGAAATCAGGAGCCGAATCAGGCAGCGGGAGAGGCGATGCGCGGTGGTTAAGCGCGTGGGCGATAGCGTCCGCTACTTATTTCCCTCTATCTCCGCATGTGCTGAGGGCCAGATGATGATGCGCCGGGTTTGGAAACTCCGGTACTCACATCTATGTCAAATTTAGAAGGCACAATCTGGAATTTGTGCCTGTTAAAAGTTGCGGCAAGCTCCCCTTGAGTCGGTGATAATGAGTCGGGACGCTAGATCCGTGGCTGCAAGTGCTATAGCAAATTCCTCCGCGAATGTAATGTTGAGGGCACGGAAGGTGAGGCCCTGAACTGCGGTGTCTTTGTGGTCGACGGCTGCCGTGTACCAACCAACCATGGAGTGGACCGGCCGCGTCCGTGTAAAATACTCCTGGTCGAGCACCATACTGCTCGGAAATGGCCTCTGATTACGTGAGGCGGCGGCCATCATGGGCATCCTTTGTCATGTTACTGGGTAGGGGGCGAACCTGAAGGGTGAAGAGCCAGGCCCCGGGCAGGGATACCGCTTCTCCTGTTGGGTTGTGTAATTCATGTCGAGGTGGGTCAGAATGCGGCTATCCGCACGTGTTTTGCTTAACCGCAAGTATTGATTGTTGAGATCAGCCTCGCCCAGCTCCCCAAAGGTGTTCGTCATCCCCAGGCCGAGGAGACGTTGGTTGGATATTGCGATCGGGAGGTCGAGACCTGTTTTTTAGATTTTGCGGAGAATAACTTAGAGCGCGTTCTCATAGCATCTGCGCAGGTGGCGTTAATAATAATTAATAATAATTGTTTTTTGGGGAAAGGAAATGGCGCAGTATCTGTCTCATATATCGTTGGACACCTGAACCGCGCCGTAAGGGAAGAGATAAGAGAGGGAGTGAAAAAAGAAAGGAAGAATTAGGTGCCGTAGTGGAGGGCAACGGAATAATTTCGACCACCTGGAGATCTTTAACGTGCACTGACATCGCACAGCACACGGGCGCCTTAGCGTTTTTCCTCCATAAAAACGCAGCCGCCGCGGTCGGGTTCGAACCAGGGAACTCCGGATCAGTAGTCGAGTGCCCTAACCACTGAGCCACCGCGGCGGGTGCAGGTGGCGGTACGGTGCCGAATACAGGGTTCGGCTGGTTACGAATGCATTGGGCAGCCGCAGGGCGTCTTTGCATCGCGAACCTCCCCCCCCCCCCCTTCCCCCGTTTGGCGGACCACACAGCTCACCTCACCCCCACCTTGCGGAGCTTTTCAGCGTGGTGTCAAACTTGCGGTTCCTGTGTATGTAGAGTTCCTCGTGTTCAGGTATCGGGCCATTAAGAAGGGAGAGGGCAATTTTGGTTGCGCACTTTGGATTGGGACGTACGTGTACGAATTCCGATTTGCTCGGGGAGCACTCAAGGCTGATGCGGCGTGCATAATCGTCCACAATAGACGCCGCTTGCTGCAGGTTGGCCTCGATTTCTCCAACCGATCCGTGTGTTGGCCACAGGGTGATCAGGTGTCCGCCGATATATGAGACAGGTACTGCGCCATTTGCTTTCCCGAAAAACCAATTCTGCGCCGTAAGAGAAGGGATAAAAGAAAGAGTGAAAGAAGGAAGGAAGGTGTGCCTTCGTGGAGGGCTCCGGAATAATTTCGACCACCTGGGGACCTTTAACGTGCACTGACACGCACAGCACACGGGCGCCTTAGCGTTTTGCCTCCATAAAAACGGAGCCGCCGCGGTCCGGTTGGAACCCGGGAACTCCGGATCAGGAGCCGAGCGCCTAACCAATGAGCCACCGCGACGGGTGCCTCAAAAAACCAATTTTCAATTTTCTCTACCCGCCGCGGTGGCTCAGTGGTTAGGGCGCTCGGCTACTGATCCGGAGTTCCCGGGTTCGAACCCGACCGCGGCTGCTGCGTTTCGTTGGAGGCGAAACGCTAAGGCGCCCGTGTGCTGTGTGTTGTCAGTGCACGTTAAAAATCCTCAGGTGGTCGAAATTGTTCCAGAGCCCTCCACTACGGCACTTCTTTCTTCCTTTCTTCTTTCACTCCTTCCTTTTTTTTCAATTCAAGGATTTTATTTGTTTTTTTTCAAAATACAGAACAGTTGCTGGACCCATAGCCATTGGCTAGTTAAGGGTCCAGTGATGAAATACGATACAAATACTTGCATAGCAGAGGAGGAATGTATCCTTCCCTTACGGCATAGTTCAGGTGTCTGCCGATATGTGAGGAAGATACTGCGCCATTTCCTTTCCACAGAAACCAATTTGATTTTCAATTTTTTCCGGTTTTATAGCACGGCCACGTTGGCAGCAATACTGCCGCGCAGCATCTGCAGTGGCGACCTTGCGAATAAAAGATGAGTACGAATCGAACACGCAGCTCAAAAGACAGGGTGATTAGATAGTGGTCTAAGCTATCTGGAAACAGAGTGTGGCTGTCTTGGTTCTTATCAGATCGGGATGTCTTCTGCTTGATACCTATCAGAGCGACAGTTTCTGATACTGTTTGATTTATGGAGTTTGCCGAAAGCCACTCAGGCTATGAGGGACTCCGTAGTGAAGGGCTACGAAAATTTCCACCACTTTGGGTTCTTTAACGTGGACTAACATCGCATATTATAAGGGCATCTATAATTTCGCCTGCATCGAAATTAGACAGCCACGGTCGGGATCGAACCTGTGTCTTTCATGTCAAAAGAAGAGAGTATCTGATAAGTTCTTTTTTATGTTGGGAATCACATTTCCTCCGGTATTCGGACTATTTTCACCTTAAATGATAAATAATGGTGGCTAAAAGCATTTCATAAAAGGGAAATAGATTCTGGCGACTTCACTTTGCCTCCTTATTGTCGCGCACAATAACAAGTGTCATTCTGTTAAGCAGCACCAAGAGCCTATTGTGACTCACAAACTCTGTGGGTCACTGTAAAAAACAAAATGTTCGACTCAAAACCATTATATAGCTCATCGCAATGATACACGGCGTCGATGTTGACCAGCAGCAGTGGTCCTAAAAACCACAGATAACGTCACCGGGTATCGCATGACATAAGCAGTAGACCGTAAAATAAGAGCCGTTCTGAAATCCGGTGACGTCAAGATAAACTCCTTCCGAGGTGCGGGGAATTGACCCGACGACTTTCAGATTGCGACACAACCCATGGGTCACATAACTGTTTTAGTGTGCAAGCACTATAGCATCGTAACCTGGAAAATGCCGGTGTGCGGTGACTCCTCTTAAGTTGGTCACGTGGTGCAGGAAATGATGCGAAATAATTAAAACTTGCGATAAATTAAATATATATTGCCGAGACTTGATTTCGAACCGCGGAGGCACGAACAGATAAACTTCGCTGGCCCCTGCACGAAAGCATTATGCTATGGCGGCAGCCGATCACGCCTCGTGTTAAGCTGCAGCCCTCTCTCGCGCTGTGCATTGCCCATCGTCGCCTTCATCAACTTCAATCTCTATGCAAATCACAAAAGCAAAAGGAACAGGCTTTCAATAGCGCGTTGGTGAAAACGTGCAAAATCCGGCTTTCGCACAGTATTTCTTGATTAGCAATGCTAAACCGCCAGCAAGTTTTCAGAATTTTTTAAAGGTTCTTAATTTAGGAAATGCATATTGTATTTCTTAGCCACTCCAGATAGCGTGCATTGTGATTTCAAAACATAGGGGTAGTCACATTTCTAGACTACTCTATTCAGTAGATCTTTCCTAGCACGCGCCGATTCCCAGGTATTCTCGTCCAGATTTTCAGCTCGACCCTCGCAATGGCGCATGTCAAGCGGTGACGATTGGCACAGAACTTTCCCCGACATGACACGGTGTTTTGTAAACACCTTAGTCTGCCAACGCCATAGAGCGAGTGAAGTTGATATCGCTTTAACTTTTGGCTATTTGAATAGAAGAGACACCCAACGCAACTTCTGCGTGACACTAGGCAGAAGACCGCGTTGACTATCACTGCCTCGTGTGTGCAAGATTACACGAAATAAGTTCAAACTTTGGGAGCGAAGACCTCGCAACACTCATGGGTTGAGAGAATTCTACGAAATGGTGTAGTCTAGAAATGCGACTACCTCTAAGTATCAGATATAAAAATTCAGTATAATACTGGTGTATAACTCTTATATTAATTATGTATTTACTTACAGGTTGATGTGGGCTTTTATCTCCTCACTTTGTGTCCACCTTGTCGCAGAAACTGGTGCAAAAACTCGTTTCGTGAAATAGTCGAATTTTATTTCAAAACACCTAAAAAGTTTAATGCTACACAACTTGTATTTATTTATAAAAGGTATATTCAAGATTTTTTTTACATTACTGCGTGTCTATTTGCAGTTATATAACCACCTTAATTTGCTGTGAGCTTCTATTCATCGGTCACAGTTTGCCTCGTCGAATTTTTGTTTCTGATTGGTATTCACGATCATGCTTAGTAGTGGTAAGTGGTTTTATTAAACTAATGATAAAAAGGAAGGGAAATATTTTTGCTAGCCCCTGCATCTGCCATCGCTACTGAAGCACCAGAGCTGGGGCAGCGGAAATAAAGGATAGCAGGCAGAATGGAGAAATGAAATGAAAGAGGTTAGGGTACAGGAAGAGGGTATAGAGGGAGAGGTAATGTTCACAAAATATTTACACAATAAGAAATGTGTCCAGGTTGTGCGTGTGATTAGTTCATGATGGAGCAATAAAAACACACGCGCACAGCACTATGTTGACTACAAATGGAGTTGGGCGTCCAGTAGTTAATCGTCCAGGGTAGAATTCGCGGAACGTTCGGTCACTGCGTGTAACTACCTGGCTGAGAACAGACGGGACGTCAAGCCGCTCTGTTCGAGGAATGCACAGAGACTCCCAAAGGTTCGCTCACCGTGCGCGCACTGCTCTTCGGCCACAATAGCGCCTTGAGGGAGTCTGGTAGTATTCCCAGCCGCCTATAGGCCGCAAGCATATCGCGACGAGCATCGGCGAACTCGGCACAGTGAAAGAGCAGGTGCTCTAGTGTTTCCACTGCACCGCATCCGTCACACACATCACTCGTCGCGATACCGTGATGCTCCTGTCGTTCCCCGGACCACACGCAGCCAATGCGCGCTCGAGGATCATTACACATTGCGACCGCGTAAATGCGAGACAGCCGGTGATGCTGTCGATGCGCTCACCTCCCGCGATGCGTGGGTCGGGATGCTGCTTTCGGAGATAGATGACCGCACTCGCGTCCTCCAGCGCAAGGGGCAGATCGATGGCAGGCAGTTGATGTTCGGCGGTCGCGAGGTCGTCATCTTCTTCGTTGCCGGCGATGCCGCAGTGACCGGGCACCCACTGTGCACGCACGGCGCTTCCTCTCTGCGCGAGGCGCTCGATGCGCGAGCGAATGTCCCGCACTAGTGGGGTACCGCGGCCGTTGGATTGCAGTCGGCTGAGGGCGGTGTGGGAGTCACACAGCAGAGCACTCCTTGGCGGCGGAGGGCAGAGGGTGAGCAGCAGGTCCAGGCCGAGCCGGATCCCCATCAACTCCGCCGTGGTGGAGGAGCCCAGGAAGGCTGCGTGTTGCTGGCTGTGCAATCACAGGGCGGGGATGGTAGCCGCGGCTGCAGAATAGCAGCCGTCGCGGGCCACTGAGCCGTCGGCGTACACGAGGAGATGGTCCTGGAGCTCCGCGTGTATGACGGATCTGGCCAGCTGCTGCGCAGCACAGAGGGGTGTGCTCCGCTTTCCCGCGATGCCGACGATCTCTCGCTGTACCTCCGAGGCAGCAGACCAGGACGCGGAAAAGCTGTAGGGGGGGGGGGGGGGGGGGGGGGGGTTTGAGTCAAGTGATCATACTCGAGCAGGGCCATGCCCATTCGTTAGCGTGGGTGCGAGGGCATACGTTGCAGCAGCGAGCCGTCGTCCGGTGCGCGGTGAAGCCGGTTGATATGATTCAGTGCCCTGCGCGCTGCTTGGCGCTCAAGTGGCCACGCTCCTGCCTCGGCCAACGTTGCGGCGCACTGCGAGTTTTTGGGCAAGCCTAGGCACACGTGCAGGGACTTGCGGGGCTGTAGCTCGAGTTTCTTCCAGCATGGCTTGCGCACCGTGACGAGCGGCAGCGCATAGAGCACCGCCCCCAAAGCTGCGGCATTGTATAACCGCAGCGCGGCTTGCTGGGAGATGGCCTGGCCTCGAGCAGTGAGCTTGTGCACGGCAGCGGTGATTCTCTTCATCTGCAGACAGGCCTTGGTCGCCACGGAGCGGAAGGAAAGGCGCCTGTCGATGTCCAGGCCGAGATACCGCACCGATTTACGCCAAGTAATCGGAGTCCCGTCCAGTAACAGTGGCGCAAGGTGCGCGCGCGAGCGCGAAACGCGGTCAATGGCCACCGATTTGTCCGCGCTCAGCGACAGACTGAGGGCGCGCAAGCTGGCATCGATTGCGGTCAGAGCTCTCTGAAGGCACCCCCGCATGCGGAGCGCCTCGCCATGTGGTCCCCGGCACCACAGAGCTATGTTGTCTGCATACATGGACATGTACGTGAGGAGGGTGGCTGGCACCACCGACATGGTCACATTAAACAGAAATGGTGATAAGACAGAGCACTGCGGCACGCCAAAGTCCGCCGGGCGAGGCTCGGAGAGCTTACCCCCAACTCGTACGCTCATAGTGATGAATATGGCGGCATCTGGTTACTGGAAAATGCGTAGTACGTTATCGCCAGCCCCTGTGGCAAATAAACATGAAAGTTAGAAGAATTAGTAGCTTTACGTAAGAAACGTAACATAGGTGAAGGACCAGTGAAGGAGAGCTAGCAGAGAGCAACAATTGCTTGCAATATCCAAATGGTTCTTCCTGCGTGCAGGACATTGCGATGGATTTTAAAGAGGATTGCTTTTTGTGTTCCGTAGACTGATTCAGTCCTGCCGTTCGACTGAAAAATGCGTGCCTTCTTTTCATCGCACAGGCTAAGTTGATAATAGGCCCACCAGTAATAAGGATCACTCGCAGAGTTGTGAAGCCTCAGCGGTTTAGTAATGCAGTGGCTGGACTGCAACAATGAAAACAGAACAAGAAGACTGAAGTAAAGTTATGTAAAAAATAATAGAAAGAAAAGACAGAAGAAATGAAATACAGCAACATAAAGAAAAGTTCTAGAGGACACTTAAGCTCCGCGTGCAGAGTGCGACGCGATACCAGAGTGGATTAATTCTCATATATGTAGAGGGTCATTCTCTACTTTACATTCATAGATGCCTGTGAGTCCTCATACAACTCCTGACGCAGTGGTTGAGCGATGGGCCTTGTGCTGCTCGGGTTGCTCTTCCCGAGTGCACCAATCATTAACCTAACTACCACCTGCTACGGTGACCAGGTGGCACCTGCCACAGTGGCGAGGTTGCTCCCTATTCGATGGGCAGGTTGTGATGACGTCGCACGCTTGCGTGTATTAGGTGGAACACCTGTCTCATGTTTCTCTGTAGGCGCCACTTGTCTGAGTCATGCTCGTGATTTTTTAGCTGACAACGCAGACCACACCGATGTCATATTTTCTGGGTAGCGGGGCATTCAGCGCGGTCGCGTTTGAGGTATGAAGCAAGGAAAGATAGAAGGCAGGAGAAGGAAGGGAGGAAGTTGGAAAGAAGTAAGTAAGTAAGGGAGGTAGGAAAGAAGGAAGGAAGAAAGCAATGTCAAGGAAGATAGCATGGAAGGTTATGGAAGGAAGGGCAAGGAAAAGGGAACGGAAGGAAAGAAAACAAGACACGCTCTGCATATCGGCGCACCACAGTCGAAGCTTCTCTAGAGCGAAGTCTCGTTGTAATGGAAGCAGTCAGTTGATTGCCACAACGCGTACTACGCTTCCACTAAAACATAAAATAATCTAACGCGCTAAACGACATACCGCCAAAATCACTTGCGCCTGAACAACGAAAGTCTGGTCCCACGAGTAGTTCTCGCCACCCACAAGTAAAACTCCCTCCAACCAAACAAAAGAAACGAATTGACGCTCATGTAACTGTCTGCACTTTGATTAACGCAGCGAAGTTCTTGTACAATTATTTACGTTCTTTCGTGCCCCGTTGAGAAAACTCTGATTAACGGCAGAGGGTTCTAAAGAAGCGTAGTGAGCAAACAGTTCCTTGAAGACGCAGTGCCATCTGTCACAATTTTAGTTGCTTTATTCTTTCTACTATGAGTGCCTATGGGGATGACTTGGACAAAGTCCTCCGTTTCTGTATCTTTTTTTATGCATAGCGAATATGAGCAGTCGCACACTGCAAGCTTCTATGTAGAAAGTTTTAATGGCGAACAAGGCTTAGGCGGAATGTTGTACGCGTTTCTCATTAGGTAAGAAAACTTACATGCTACCAGACATTCTTCATCATTCCTGAAACATTAGGGATGAAAAGAAATGCATCCAAGTTGAGCGATTAATTCACACTCTTTTTTTTCAGCCAAATTCTTTGTAGTGATTATAAAACTGGTCCTCTGTGGTCCTGTCTAGAAAGATTCGGATTCTGCAGCTACAAACCACCAGTCTTCTTTTCTGGCTGTATGAAATGGTGTGCCTCAAGGCAGCTTTATGGTCCCGTTGCTTTTTAACATCTATATAAATGACATTGTGCATATTCATGATAAAGCAAAATTTATTATATACGCCGACAATTGCAGTATACTTATCTCTGGTCACGACATAAACAAGTTAATAGAAGAGTCCAACGTAATCCTTACGAAACTAGAGAACTAGTTCTCTTCTAATTGCCTCCAAATTAACCCTACAAAGAATAAGGTAATAATTTTTCGTGCAAGGGACAAGGCAGTCGAACTACAGCGCGCTGCTAAAAATGCAGGTCAAGAAATTCAAATTGTCGACAACCACAAAATCCTTGGGGTAACTTTCTCGTCGCATCTCAGCTGGGATCGGCATGTGGAAAATATTTGTAAAAAGCTCTCTTTAGTAGCAGGTGTTCTATCATGGCTTCTTCCCGCTCACGTGAACATTCAAATTTGTCATGCTCTTTTCGGTTCCATTTTGTGTTACTGTAACTCTGTTTTGGCAACCACCACAAAAACAAAAGTGATAAAAATACAGGTTCTGCAGAAGACAATGATCCGCTACATTGCAAACCTTCCTTATCTCTCTCCAACACAAACTGCTTTTAGAAATTATAGCACAATTCATTCTGAACATAATTATCTTTTTCGCATTTTGAGGCTTTTTTACCATTGTTCTCTTGCTTACAGACATTTCCTAATACGTGCTGCTCATTTAAAAACCGCTTCCAATCGAATCTACACCCGAAACACCGATGTGTGGTATATTCTATATTTTCGAAATAATTGTAAACTATAAACTCTTGAACACAATTTACCGACCACTCTAAATAAGTACAAAGTTTTAACTAGTGTTAAACCAAGTGACTTAAAAATGTATTTTGTTAATATATAGCCAGGTTGCATTTTGTGTGCCTCTGTTGTCTGACGGTGCCATGTATGCATATTGAGTGTTTTTTTTCACTTTAGTTTTCTCGGGTCCTCTCTTTGTTTTCATGCATCTATAAACAGTTCTTAGTAAACATACATGCTCATTGCTTCCATTGCATTGAATCGATACGTCACTTGCTTCGGTGTTTGTGTGTTTTTTCAAACCTATATATATTTGTAAACATTTTTTTTCCTGCTTGATTTAAAGTGCGTTTGTCGTGTACTGCCATTCAGAGGTACTTGGGTCCAGTCAAGCTGCCTTTTAGCAGCTTTTAGCCCTTGCATCTCTTTAGGATGTAACTTGCATTCTGGAAAAATAAAGCGAAATGAAATGAAATCTGAAAAGTGGGTTCTGCCCCTGAAGCTAGAACTAGATCTAGCGTTGAGGTTTAAAACAAAA
The DNA here is from genome assembly GCF_052857255.1 of Amblyomma americanum. Taxonomy (NCBI): domain Eukaryota; kingdom Metazoa; phylum Arthropoda; class Arachnida; order Ixodida; family Ixodidae; genus Amblyomma; species Amblyomma americanum. Next base: position 116,360,789 of record NC_135504.1, read on the forward strand.
ATCAATCTAAAATATTGTTCCACGGCTCCAATTGGCTATTTAAATAAAGGAATTTGATTAATCCGGTTATATATCTACGAGATGAAGAAAGATTAAATTGAATAGTCTCGTTGCAAATATTTTATCGGCCAAAAATTACTGCGCACGTAGCAGTCGCTGAAAGCTAAGAATGAAAGAGCAAACTACAGGTTAAGTAAAAAGAATTATTTCACTAAGTTGCTAATAAAATATTCGAGGGCGACTAGCTGTTGAGTAGGTTCGCGAATGTAAAAGAAAGAAAGCTTACAGGCGGTCAATACCGTGATGCGGCATTTCTGCATCAGCGCAATGATTTTAAACTTCGTCTTCACGATTTCGCTTTTAATACTATATTTACTTATTTTTTATATATTTATTCCATTACCCTTAGGGCCCGAGGGCATTACAGAGGGTGGTGTGTTACAGTTACGGAAGGCGGAGCATAAAATACAGTAGGATATATATATATATATATATATATATATATATATATATATATATATATATATATATATATATAGCAGACAATGTAAAGGAGAGGAGGGACTCGTTTCTGACAGACTTATTAAGGGAGCCAACAGTCACTAAATCTAAGGTGCAGAAGGGAATGTTTAATTTTTTGTTAATGCGTAGTGCTAATCACTGGGTTAATAATACATAGATTAATATATCGCTTAAAGAAAACTACTTCTAAAGCAGCAGAAAAAACAACCATGGTTCGCTTACACCCATTAAACATAAATACCCACGAGAGCAGCAGATTGGACAGCCGTCGCCGTAAATCAGTTGGTAAGAGCACCGGACGCGATATTCGGAGGTCGTGGGTTCGGTTCCCACCGGTGGAATGGTTGTTTTTTCTGCTGCTTTATAAGTTGTTTTATTTAAGCGATATATTAATCTAAGTATTATTAACCCAGTGATTAGCACTACGCATTAAAAAAAGTTAAACATTCCCTTCTGCACCTTGGTTTCGGTGACGGCTCCCTGAATAAGTATATATATATATATATATATATATATATATATATATATATATATATATATATATATATATATATATATATATATATATTAGCAGATAAGTTAAATGAAATGAGGGGCCCGTTTGACAAACTTATGAAGGGAGCTAACAGTCACCGAAACCGAGGTACATAGGGGAATGTTTTTTTTTATGTGTTGTGCTTATCAGTGGGATATTATAGTACTTAGAATAATAAATCGCTTAAAGAAAATTAATTATAAAGCAGCAGAAAAAACAACCATGCCGCCGGAGGGATCCGAACCCACGACCTCCGAATATCGCGTCCGGTGCTCTTACCAACTGAGCTACGGCGACGGCTGTCCAATCTGCTGCTCTCGTGGGTATTTATGTTCATTGGGTGTAACCGAACCTTGAGAGTGTTCACCAGCGCCACCCTCGACCATAGCGGCGGACGTAGCACGTCCTGTAATACCGCGAGTGTGACGTGGAACGTCATCTAACGGCGAGGGCGGAAACTGTGCGAGAAAATGTGGCTCAGAGAAAAAAAGAAGGGCTACATAAAAAAAGTAAAACAAATTAGCAGCAAATAACACACAATATAAAAACCCGAATAAATATGCACTGCATATCAACTTTTGAAAACAGGAAAAAAGAAAAATGACAATGATATGATGCTCCAAGAGCATTAACATAACATGCTCCTACAGAAGAAGGAGAGTAAACTTTTTAAAAAGATTGACCGATTATCCGTATTCAGAGGATTGTAGCCCACTGCGAGTAATATACATTTAGGTTTTTAGAATTTCGAAAACGCAGGTACTCTTGGCGCTGTGGCCCAACAAATTCTGGCTACATCGCGCCAAAATACGAGCGCTTGTGAGAAGCTCGCAGGCAAAGCAACCTCTCAGGTGCACGTAACTCGACGAAGTAGCCAAAATTTCGGCTGCTGACCCCAAAGGACCCCAAAGGACCCCAAAGGAGTTCGTTCGAGGCCGTGGCCGCGATGAGGGCGAAATTCTAAACGCCCGTGTACTGTGCGATGAGAGCGCACGTTAAAAAAACACCAGGTGGTCGAAATTTCCAGAACCCTTCACTACGCCATCCCTCATGGCCTGAGTGCTTTGGGACGTTAAACCCCATAAGCCATAAACCACAAACCATAAAATAGAAAAAAATTGGTTGGGCCACAGCTCCGACGGTAACCGCGTTTTAGAAAGTCTAAAAACTGATGTGGATATTCCTTACGGCTACACGCTTCTCAATAATTTAGGAGCCTAACAGCAACAGATAAGAAGTTAACTTTTAAATACTAGTTAACCAGCTCGCTAGTAAGCACGTCATATCTATATTCTCATGCACTACACCGCTAACAATGCTGCGTAGAAAGTGGTGAGCTGGGCGAGCCGGTACATGATTGTAGAAAGAAAAGCAGCGCAAAGGACGGAGGGTCGTCCTGCGTTCCTGTTCTGTGTCTTCGTCCTTTGCGCTGGTTTTCTTTCTACAGCTATGTAGAAAAAGGCGCGCTCCTAACTCAAGAAGAGCATTTTTAAAATTAATTAAAATGTTAGGTGAAACACATTGTATACTTTTCTCAAGAGGAATACTGTTAAACTGCAATTTGTGATCTGAGAGCCCCTGAAAAATGCGCTTCACGCTTTCTTTATTCCAGTTATTTCGCTCTCGTGATTTCAATCTGCTGTCACTACCTGCCCTAAGTAGACGCTTTCCCTTATCACTGCGAGCACCTCTCTACCAATTGTAAACTGCAATTATCTTTCGAAACTGTGGAACATTTATTTTCTGGATAATAATTTTAACCCAACGCTCTGCTATGCGTGTACAGCTTATTGACTATGCTTTGAAGCTAATCTCCTGAGTGACTAAGCAAGGCAATGTCATCAGCGAATCGGAGATTATTTAGGTATTCTCCATTAACTCTTATCACCAGCTGTTTACAATTGAGGCCTCGGAATACCTCCTGTAAACAGGCGGTGAATGGCATTGGCTAGATGATGCCTCCCTGCCTGACGCCCTTCATTATTGGCATTTTATTGCTGACTTTATGCAGGGCTATAGTAGCTGCGCAGTTGCTATATATATATTCCAGTATTTTCACATAACTTTCATCTACACCCCCATTTCGCAATGCCTGTATGACTGGTGAGCTTTCCGATGTGTCAAATGTTTTCTCGTAATCAATGAAGGCTATATATAGGGGTTTGTTATAATCTGCACATTTTTCTATCACCTGATCGATAGTGTGAATGTAGTCTGTTGTCGAGGATCTTTCACGAATGCTTTCCTGATCATTTGGCTGATTGCTGTCTACGGTTGTTCTGCCTCTATTAGCGATTACCCTACTCGATACCTTATAGGTAACGGACAGTAAACTGATCGGTCTGTAATTTTTCAAGTCCTCTCTTTTTTTATGTAATAAAATGATGTTAGCGGTCTCCCAACCTACTGGTACACTCGAGGTCACAAGGCATTGCGCGTACAGGGTGGCTAGTTTTTCTAGCACGATGTCCCCTCCATCATTTAACAGATCTGCTGTTACCTGATCCTCCCCAGCTGCTTTTCCCTTTTTCATTGCTTCGAACGCTTTCTTTACATCCTGTTTCGTTACTGGCGAATATTCAGTTGCTATGTGATTCACCCTATCTCATTTAAGTGCTGATACTGCCTTTCTCATTCACCGCCCGTCTATAACTCCTCAAAGGTCTCATAGGAACAGCGGCTCTTCGTTACCATGCACGGCCACCAGCTTCTGCATCTTAACCGTTCGCAGGTTGGTTTTTTAATAAATGTTTTTTCTTTGGTGGGGGGGGGGGGAAGGAATTGGCGCAGTATCTGTCTCATATATCGTTGGACACCTGAACGGCGCCGTAAGGGAAGGGATACAGGAGGGAGTGAAAGAAGAAAGGAAGAGAGAGGTGCCGTAGTGGAGGGCTCCGCAATAATTTAGACCACCTGGGGATTTTTAACGTGCACTCACACCGCACAGCACACGGGCGCCTTAGCGTTTTTCCTCCATAAAAACGCAGCCGCCGCGGTCGGGTTCGAACCCGGGAACTCCGGATCAGTAGTCGAGCGCCCTAACCACTGAGCCACCGCGGCGGGGAATGGAAATTTCATCTGGCGTTGGATTTCATACCAAGTGGTCCGGAAATTACAGACTAAATACTTTATTTATTCTCATTAAAATTCTCGCTCAATCTCTCTCCCGGATCCTAGCGACAGCGGGGCATAGCCTTCGCTTAGGGCGCGAGGCTAGCCGAGCCGGATTAACCCTTCATGTTCACTCCGCTTCGGATTCAGCGGTACGCACGGCGAGAGTTTGTCTCCACCGGCGCTGAGCTTTTGCCCCGGCAGCATGTTTAGAAGCCACCGCAGAGAGAACAATACTTGTCCTTGCGCCAGCTGCCTCAATCATTGTGCACCAAGAACTTACGTAATTTTTTTACAAACCTAGCTGCTTGGAAGAAGGTCTTCGAGAAAAGCACGTCTGTTGCCTTTGTCATGGCCCATTCGTGCAGCTCAGCTCTAGTCGGCAGTGGGGGCTGTAGTGACCCAGCACAGGATGCGAACTTACGAGGCCCCCACGCAGCAGTGAACACTAGTGCCTTGCGCCTCGTGAAAACTTTTCAAAACCAAAGCGAACGATCCCGAGAAAGGCATGTTTGTGTTCGTAGAGATTTTGCTTACGTGAAGCCGAGCGTGGCCGGTGCGAAGAGGGTGGAGAGCCCACACGGGTCCTTTCTCTCTCCTCTCCCGTCTCTCCCCTTCCACTTCTTTCTTCCTGCTTCGTCTCTCACGGTTGCGACGACGCTCAGCTCGTAAAAGCGCCGATGAACCTGGGTGCTGTAAAGTGCGAAGCAGTTTTATCGAAGTTAACTTAAGTGTGTCGAGCCTGATTGTTTCCGATTTGTTGACGCTCGCCCAATAGATAAGGAACTTCGCGTTTAACTGGACACAAAGATATTTGTTGCTTTCTTCCAGGACAGTTACGAAAAGGTGCTACTACAAAGTGGTTTGGTATCGTTTTTCAACCTTGATTATCTTCGTGGAAAGACATAGTTGTAATGTGACTTCAGAGAAATAACGGAAAAATTTGGTTAATATTTCATTATCATCCATTCTGAAATAAAAATTCCGAACGAGACACTTGCGGCCCAGTTTTATCTGCGTAATGAATCTCCCGTCGTTTCTTCGGTGCATGGCTATGAGAGATGTCGAAAAGGGGATACGAAGGCACCGTCGTTTCAATGTTCATTTGGCAGTACAGTAGATTTAAATTTCTCGCCGCACCTTGAGCTGCAGAAACACCCTACAGAATAAGAAAATTGTTCACAACTGCTAAACAGAAAGAACAAAAAAATAAATCAATATAAGCTAGAAAGTTTTTCTTTTCCTGATTTCGGAAAGCGTCTACGTAAACTATAAACTTAGTCTCCAGAATAGAACAATCGAAACAGCAAAGGTTCATGGGGCGGACAGCTGCTTCTGCTAAACTCACGTCGGTATAAAAAAGGAAATAAGCTAAAGAAAACAAGTTACATGTGCATGGATCACATATGTCTGTAAACAAGTCAGAAAGAGTCAGTGCGCGAAAAAAAACCACCAGATTTCTAAGCTAAGCAGACCATATAATAAGCGATACAAAGTTGCTTAAACGAACACCACGTGCCGGGTACCGCACAGGTAAAGTATCTACAAAAAAGTATTGGATATGTTGCCACAAACTACATCCACGCATGACCACTTACTATTCGTCAGCCTTCAGAGGCGTCGTGTTGACGGGAATATTTTACCGCTCTGTTTCAGAGCTCTCCATAGGTGAATGTATAGAATAAGGCGCGCCGCCAAATGTGAACTGGTCGTGCAGACGTCTTTCTTCCCGTGCTGCTGGCAATCCCAATATCAGATCCAGCCACTTCAGTGTTCAGAACTGAAGTCTCGGGATTTGCGGTGCGCGGTGCCAGCGAGACTGCTTGGGTGAACGCCAATACTAAAATCGACAGCGAAGACGACACCGTTCCTCATGCACTGCTTCCGAAGGTGGAAGAGTCCATCTGGCGGCCGAGCACCAGCGTGGGTATTCGACGCCAACTTCAGCTGCTTTCCCAAAAGGCTACGTGGCCACTTTGTGCAGATATTTCCCCTCTTTCTCAACACACAGGAATTAAACGAGTCTAATAAATAATTATAACGCGTCTTAACAAACTAGTGGACACCCTTACATATAATCACACAGTTAGACGAATTAAAAATTGTCAGTGGCTTAACATGGCTAACCCTGGAATTCAGCGAAAAGCAAGGGCGCTTGCTAAGCGTCTGAGGCTCGTCCATGTCAGCTATGCTACACGCTCGCGGCAGCCGTTCTAATATACCCACATGACCACGTGGCTATGACATGGTCTTAGGACACCCGTATCGGATGTCATCACGTGGCTTCACATCACCCCATCAGATGTTCTTAAGGTGAAAGGTCAACCCAAAGGTCACCCATTTGTAACGGTGAAAGGTCATCTAAAGGTCATGGGTCAAGGTCAATGGTCATGGGTTCGGCACTATAACTGTACCACATATGGCCATACACAGCTAATGTGGTCGGGATGAAGGTCGTTCAAGGTCTTTCTCCGGACTATGCAACGACGGCTTTACCAAGCGTAGTAGAGTGTTAATTTCGCTTCAAAACAGTGAGCGATGACGTCTTGCTACTTAGTTACTGTGCTGACGTCCAGAGATTAGTATTAGCTTATGGAAACTTGCATACACTGCTAATTTGGTATCTAACAGAAGATAGCGAGCAAAGGTTTCTTCTCGTTGCTTTCTTCATTTTCGTTAGTGCCTCTTAACTGCGGTGCACTTAGGCAAGGCAGATAATATACTGCGCTGTACACACACTCAACTTGAGATAGTAACAACACACGTGCTCGCGACATTTCCAGCTGCGCTCGTCTTGAGAAATGAGCTGCAACTAGTTCGCCACGATCCCGCGCGCTGCCACACGGTCCGCTCTGAAACTGTCGTCCAGGGACCCCTTACCACGCTCTGGTAAGCAGCGAACCCAGAGAAACTCGCGGCGGGAAATGCCACGTCCGAGGCAGACGCAATCACGCCGCGGCAAGCTTCGCCTAAGGCGGTGTACGTAGCAGTATTCAATTAGGCAAAGCACGGCAGACGCAGAACTCCGGCATCCCACTGGCGCTTGTGTCCTTTGCATGGGGAATGGTGGGACTCCTATAATAACCCTCTCTCTTGGGGGCTGTATCGCTGGGAAACATACCGAGGGGAATGTGGGCCTGTTTGTGCCTGTCAGGTTTCTATAATGTGCACTCTGTGTGACTCGTATAAAGATCACAGCCTCTCTGTTTCGATCCTGGTGGTGAAATGGTGCTGATAGACCTGCGGAATCGTTTCTCGTGGAAGTAACTATGAAGCACGTGTCGCGAACATGTTTGCTTCACCTGCATTCTTCCGTGATTGCGCCCCGATAGCTGAGCGAGGTCCCTGCAACACCGCACGCGACATCAAATTGTGAAGCATGGCATGCGGGAGTCTTAGTCACGGTTTTCTTATTTTTGGTATACGCGACATGACCCAAGGGTGGAAAGGTGTACATTCACGACGAGAGATATGCTAGAAAAGCGAGGCGCGTCCTCATCAGAGTCCAAAAAACACCAAGACACTAAGAAAGAACGACACAGAGAAGAACGCAAAATGAGGTAAAATGAGGTACAGCAAGTTAGAAAGATGGAAAAGTTGGTATTCGATTTTTTTGCATCGTCAGACAGCACACAAGAAATACCAGACACCGGGAAGCCCTTGGCCGTGTCGTTTTTTTTTTTTAGCGTCCCGGTGCTTTTTGTGCTCTCTATCAGGTTGGACAATATGAAGTACCAAGTGGCCCAACGTTGTACTTTACTGTACTTCATTTCATCTCCTTTCAACGATCTTGTCCGTGTCGTTCTTTCTTAGTGTCCTGGAGTTTTTTGTGAGCTGTTTGACGATGGAAAAAAATGAAGTACCAACTGGCCCAATGTTCTACCTTACTGAGCCCCATCAGAGCTTATTCCTCTGCTCACTAGGGCGCGATAATGTGGCTCTGCGAACGCATGCAAACTTCCTACGAGGATTGCTTTATAAGTATGTTACCACGCCTGCTGCCACAACAAAAGCAAGTCGAACTAATGGCTTCGATGAGCTGTTTAACCTACGTCGAAGCATAAGCAGACGCTCCAGCAAAAATCCCTACGCAAGTTTCACAAATAGACGCCCACCTCTGAGCCTGCTTCTAGCGAATTTGCCTCCCACAGGCGTCTTACCTGATTCTCGCGACTCGAACAAAATTTAAGGACATTCTACTTTCGACTTTCGCTTAGTTTCGAACGAGGGCTGGCAACGTGGGAAGATCACCGGAAAGAAGAGCTATGCGCATCGCAAACACGACGGCCGACAACGTGGAAAAATGTCCCGCCCACGCTTGGTGCCTGAACCTTCTCAAATGCTGCTCCTTTCCTAAGCGTAGGTGTATACGCTTCGCGTCTAGGTCTTTTCTGCTACTCCCGCCCGTAAGCCGCGAGCGAGAAAAAGACGCCGTATTTGCGGTGTGTGCCGCGTATTCCCGCCAACGTCGTTTCAGCCGAAATCCCTGTACATAGCGGCAACCGCTATTGCTGTCCCTTTTCTGGTTATTGTTGTTGTTCCCTCTGAAGCAATTGCGCATATCGACGGTGGGGGATTGGCCAGGGTTAGGTGCAGATCCAAACAGGGCAAAAATTCATCCAGACTTTCTTGCGGTTTTCAAACATCCTTTCTTTACCTTTCACCAACGCGTTTTTCGAGGAGGCAACGCATTTGGCTAGTGCAAGTTGGCATTTCGTGGCTGCTGTTGCAAGACTTTTAGCTTCAATCACGTGCTAGGAGTAAAACTGTATTTTGGGCACCGTTTTTCGTTCCGCTTCGGGATCGATTAATCTATAGGTGTAGAAAAATGCTCTTTCGCCTTCGCCGCGTGAGGAGTTGGTAGCAGCAGCCGAGTCTTCTTAGGCAAAAGCTAGGGCAGGAATTTCAGACTGCGCTTGAGAACTGTAACGCAGTAGAGGCGGCACAACTTCATCCTGTCGCTGATGGTGCGTGCAGCGTAATAATCTCGCTTTCGCGTAATTTGTGGCCTCACATTCAACAAGAGATATTATGGTGTCATTGAAGTAAGCCGCAGTGCAGTATGTTGCAAAGTTATCGCTTAGAAGCACCATTTACAAAGCTTGCAGAAACAGGTGGATACCTTATTACTTCATAATGCGATACAGCGCGAATAAAGACGGGGACGAAGCGAGACAAGACACCACAGACACCAAGACACCACCAAGACACCACCGTCTTTATTCGCGCTGTATCGCATTATGGAAAATTACCAACTAGCCCGATCTGCCACTCTTGCAACTTATTACTTCGTATCACAAGAGTTATAAAATACATGTACCACTTTCTGTTTGATTTTATGCTTCGCTCTTAAGTCTAGTGTAAAGCAGTACAACATAAGCAATCTACCACAAGCTAACCGTGTTGCAGAAAAAGGTGGTGCGCTGCAGCGAACACTATAAATGGTAGTGGCTGGAACTTCGGAGAGCACCTTTAAACAAAATATCATTCGTTACAAGCGGACCATTGCTGGAATTGCTGGAACTAATAGATGAAATAACCCTCCATACAAGCGAAAAGAGTAAAGTTTTTTTCCTGTGACATCAGGCTCATCGAGCTATTGTTACTTGAAGGAACTAAGGAAGAAACACAATTGGGAATCATAAAAACTCAGTTACTATTTAAGTACAGAAAAACTTAATCCGTGATGCACGTTGGCTTTAAATGCAAGCAACAATGTTCTTGGAATTATTGTGGTGTATAGGAGATATTATACAAATGTAGTTCATGAATATACATATGATCATGTAAAATCTTCTTTGTTTTAGTCAGTCGAAGAATGTGTAATTTTCGGTGTAATTCATTTATCGATTACCCTTTCTGCGAACAAAAAGAAAGAAAGAAATATTTGTTAATGGGCGTTCTTTTAGTAGAGACACATATTTATGATTGCCTTTACGGACATTCTGGAATGATCGTGTAGTCTGGTCTATTCTTTTGTAAATTATCTTGGTGTCGTTCTTTATGTGTGTGTGAACACGAATATTGAACCAATACAGTATTCTTATTTTCTGCGCCGAGTTTGATGGGTACAGTAGCCTTTTTTGTGAAGGATACTGCATTTTGCTTGTATACCCTTGCTTACGTACCGTCAAGGAAATGAAATAACGATACGTATGTTCTCGTTTCATAGTCCTATGTGGAAGGATTACAAAAGACATCCAACTCAGACCGCTGAAAACTATGAGCAAGCACAGCTGCTTTACACAGCAACCTTTGCGTTTTCTCAATTCAATCCGACTTCATCTGAGGAAGGCTCGAAATCATTGAGGCAAAAACAATCTGAGTGCAAAGACACATGCGTGAGCAGCACATCCTTTTCGCTGCTTGTGAAGGAAAGGGTATTTTTCTATCGGGGAAGTTTGGCGTACGAAGCAAAGCGTGACGGGACTGACTGTTGACTGTTTTATCTGCGCTGTATATATTGAGCATCGCTTCATGAATAAAATTCAACTGTCAGTTCAGCGCAGTTTGTGTGGGTCTGCCCTTATGTCCGTGTGCTTCAAGCGCTCGGTTTTATGAAATTATAAACCCTTTGCGAATATGAAAACCAGAAGCTTGGTTGACAAATGTAAAAACATGGCGTGGTAGCGTTATTTTTTTCTTTGTCCTTAGCGCGGTCGCATTGAAAAGAGCTGAACTGAAGAACGCGTTCGTTTGAAGGCACCGCAAATACACAAAGGCCTCTTTTAAGAGGGACTTTGAGGCGCAGAAGCTCCGTTCCCACTCTGAGCTCTGAGTTTAACGAATATGTTAGTGGTTGAACCACAGTTGCAGACTTTTGCAGCCATTTCTCTCCGGTCCTCACATCGTCCCGGGCTGTCTTTTCACGATGGGGAACGGCAAGTACGCGCTCGTATCCAGCGGCCTTTGGCCACCTGTACTTCGTCGTCGTGTTATGCTCAACGCCGTGGGAAGCCGGCAGATGCTCAGTCGTAAATTTGGCAGAAGATTGTCTGCGGCCAACAGCCTCTTGCTCAGTCCCTCTAGCGCCATCCGGGAGCTGAGGCCGAGGCAGCCTTTATGGTTATTGCGTTGTAGATCACTTAACCTGAATTTATATTCGCTGTTTTTACACCTGCGTACGGGGCTTCAGCATGTTCGTTGTTTTAGGGTTGGTCGCTCTGAGAGAGCCGTAAGTGCTGTATAATGTTGAGTAAGATTTATGAGAGGTGTCTGCGAATGTACGCTCTTATTACGGCGCCTCTAGAGCACTCTTTTACTCAGTTTTAGGCACAGAAAAAGAAAATGTGATTCCAGCAGCAACGAGAGCAGTGCCGAAGAAAAGTATGCTTTGCCATGAATGGGCGCGACTATGACACGTCATTTAGCAATTTCTGAACAGTGCCCAAATTGTGATTGTAGCCCTATTGATATTTTAAAATATGGAAATATTTATACCTTTTATTTTTGCTGATTGATGTGCAGGAAACCAGGTGGAAAAGGCGGAGGTTCTAAAATGAGGATAACAGAGATAAGCCAGATCAAAATGTGAATAAAATTTTGTGCTTCGTGTGTCACGGAGGAAAACTAGAACAAGGTGTGGCGAAGCAACTTTCTTAGCGGACTCGATTTGCTATCGGACCACAGCTCACGTTCACAACAGGAAGCTAACGCTTTACCTCATTTCAAACAGTGAGCTATCAAAGGAGGAAATTGCGTGGCTTGACAGCGTCTCAAAAGAAAAATATCGATATTCCTTGCAGTACACTGAGAATAGGTTAGACAGCGGTGACCTGCTGGTTGTTATGTGCGGAGTCTCTTCATAGACGACAAGAAAATAGGGTAACGTTTCTTGGTAGGACGTCTAGGATGGCAGATTATTTCGCTTACGCAAGCTATGATTACCAGTTAAGTTCTGGCCTAAACCCAAAGTCGCCGCCGTGCCATAATCCTACCAAGCTGGCAGCTTCTCAGAGCCTGAGCCCTCGGACAGTGTGCACTGCCAAGTCGTAATCCAGGCATACAGAGCTAAGGTGTTATCTGATGAGGCGAGAACGCTGACTCGCCGTGAGCTAATTCGGGTTGTGTGGTGCGGCTCCATCTCTGTCTCTGTATCTCTTTGATCTGTTAAATAAAGCGTGCAGCACTGTTCGCCCCAAAGTTGGAGGTGTAGTGGTGGGAGCTCATGTGGGTATGCACCACAAAACAGCTTCACTGTGTATTACGGATTAAAAAGGCGCGCCTAGGCCTCGACGCCTGCGTCATGTCCACATGAGCTAAACGGAACGTCGAGCCTTCGTAAAACATAAAAAGCCCAGGAGGTTTGATTCTAAGCCATGTAGCGGGACACTTGTAGCGTACGTGGTTGTCCTAATCCTAAAATAGGGGATGACCAAAGTTCGTTTCAACTTTTAGAGATTTGGAGCGCTTGGGATGCAAAACAAACCAGGCAGCACGGTCCCGACGCAAATGTCGTTGGTCTCTTAGCATTCTACAAAGCATGTACAGTCTTGATCAAAAGTATTAAGGCATGAGGCTTTTTGCTTCAGTCGTATAACACAGTCATTACGGCTCTATTAAAGACAGAATGACCTTGAAATTCCCGCAGAAGGTGTCTTCTTGCGGTTGAGAAGCTTTCTGCTCGACTTGTGTTTTGAATGATCCGCTACACGGAGCATTCTAGGAATATTAATTTCGCTGCAGCTGAACGTTGGGACCTTATGACTTTTGACCAAGACTCTCCAGGCTAACAAAGAACGCAAGGATTGCTGCTGTACGACAAACAGGTGAATAAAGTGACTGAAAGCAACAGCTTTCTTTTTAGCCGTTTTTAAATGCGTAAAACTATCAACTGTCCACCAAAAAAATTTCGGCTCGAAGATCAAAATGAATGACAAAAATATTTTTTCTGCAAAGAAAACTGCTATCAACCCATTGCATCCTATTGAACAACATGTGACGAGGTAAATAAATTCTGTATCCAAATTCTTCTTGGTTCCAGCTTGTTTTTGTGTCTTCAACACTTTAGAACAGTTCATTAGAGGCAATAAATTAGAGTGATAAATTCATAACACTAACCACTTCGTAGAAAATGACCTCTGAATGTGCTCCGAACCCATACCACACGAGGGCACATCATGCTATATAAACTATATCATTCCTACTTGTAATAAGAAATTAAAAAGAGAGAAGAAATCTATATATCAGCTATGTTTCGCACGCGCTTCATTAAGGGAGTAGTTTGAGAATAGGAAGCCTGCACTAGGTCATAATTTTAAAATATTAAGGACGGCCACTGACACTGTCACTTCATTACAGGAATCTAATATAAAGCATTAAAAGCATTATATGTTAGTTATGTAGTTCTAGTTACAGCCTTTCAAGTCTCCAAAAACTCAAGATATAAATTATCGAATATATATATATCTGTTCATCAGGATTACTACATGATCCATGGACAATATTTTTATTTTCAGAATCTACTGTCTATTGCGTAAGCGTAGAATAGCTGAAACAGCAAACTTTATATCAGAAACGCATTTAACAAGTACATTTTCTCCTCGCAATGCCCGGGAATTTCGTCTTACCATTCGTATGCACCTTTTGAATGTTCGAGAAATGAAACAATCTCTAAGCGATTTCAGCCCTCACCGGTTATCGGATTGCACTCATTCTGTTCGCAGCCAGAACGTTATGGGACGCTTTAATTAACTCCGCTACCTCAGCGATGTACGTGTTCTTTCTAGCGGAAATCCCTCATTTTCAACAGCAGGGTTCTGACTGTAGCAAGGTGGCTTCTTAGCAGCAAACCTTGGCAACCACCTCTACCTATACTTTTCGCTAGTGCGACAGGCGACGCAACGGATCCAACGGTGATTTCGGAAAAAAACGAAGGTACCTGCAGTTGGCGGAACCATTTGTGTGACTTAATAGAAAGTCGTTAAAATGTGCCCGTATTTAACCTCACTTACTTAGTCAATGCTTAAAAACAATGATACCGCTCCATCTGACGTCTAAGCAAAGCGCTTATCGTAAGATAGCGGGACTGTTTGCATAGATGGTGAGCTGAAATTCGCGCATTGGAAGTTAGTTTCTTAATGTCCAGTATTGAGGGATTTCAGAAATAGCGATTCGTTTTGAAATAAAAATAAATAATATATAGTTATATTCATGCAGGTATCATGGTGAAACTTACGTGCGATGCAATTTGAGGTGGAATAATGTTTTTTTGTTTCGCCACACCGGATGCCAATACGCACATTTTCTGTGTTCCGCCTCAGTTTTTTACAACTGCACTGGGGAACTTATGTGTGGCACTGGCAAATCAGTGATTAAAATTCATAAGCATTATTCAAGCTTCAGCGGTGTTTGTGACTGCCTGCCTGCGTCGCAACCTTGTTTTCTCCTTCAGCGTACCGTACTTGCCACTGCGTAGTCGCTGTTCCTGATATGTACTCTCCACTTCTTCCTGCCCTAAACTGTCTGCACTGACAGCTTCGTGGCCCTGTTGCATACATGACCACTCTGTCCTGCAGTAACTACCAGCAGAGTAGACCTCTCCTAGTAAGAATGGCCGCGAAGCGCTGATAGCGTGAATAGCGTGACAAAATATTTCTGCAAACACAATTACTACTAAGAAGGTCGCTCTTACTATCTGCACTGTTCTCTTCGAGTACCGATATCTTGGGGGCGGTTTAACGTCCCTAAACGGCACCGACTATGAGGGACGTCGTAGTGTAGGCCTCCGGATAATTCCGACCACCTGGGGTTCTTTAACGTGTGCTGACATCGCACAGTACACGGACCTCTAGTATTTTGCCTCCATTGAAATGAAACAGCCGCGGCAAGGATCGAACCCACGTCTTTCGGGTTAGCAGCCGAGCGCCGCAACCATTCAGGCACCGCTGCGGTAGAATTTTTTGTGTCACGTGAGATCTGCATTGAAAAAGTATATAAGACGGCTGAATTGTTCCTAACTTTATTTGCAGGGCACAAAGTTTGAAGTGAAACCTCGAAAACTTTGATGGCTCACCATAACAGCGATGAAGGGGATCTCATGCTGGGAGACATTGGTGAGCACGGACAGAAAGTCGTATGAAAGCGAAGTCGACCACGAAAAATGCACAGCTTATATATTACGGTCCCTGCTTTAAAAATAGCACCCTCATCTGAGCTCCCCAAAAAGAAGGAAAATAAGCTGCTAACCAGCGTCTCCACCGCAAACTAATAAGAAACCAAAATCTCGCAAATTGTGAAGCATTTCAGGCCTGATTTTGCATTCCTAGTCACGAGATAAAACCAGTTCGAGTACGACGACATTCGTGGAAATAGAAATAGAGGAGCTTTATAATCTCTATCTTGGTTGAAGGCTAAATAAGTAATGCAGAATTGGGCTTCCTTATCGCTGCGCACACAGATTGCGTACTGCGTAGCTTTTGCCTCGAAGCAAGTTTGACGAAGGTACTTATTTGGTTCAGCCGCTCATGATGCAAACTCGTAATTTTCTACCCCGAGATTGACAAACTGAAATTGAAATTGTTTTTCTTTTGGGGCGGGGGGGAGGAAAGGAAACGGCGTAGTATCGGTCCCTTATATCGTTGGACGCCTGAACCGCGCCGTAAGGGAAGGAATAAAGGAGGGAGTGAGAGAAGAACGGAAGAAAGAGGTGCTGCAGTGGAGGGCTCCGTAGTAATTTCGACCACCTGGGAATCTTTAACGTTCACTGTACACTGTACAGTAAACAACACATCTAAAAGCGGTTATTCCATGCCAAACGCACCAACGTTTGCTCTCGACCTCTTTAGATCTTCTCGATAAAATTTGTGGCTCTTTATTGAAGTGGCCAATGTAATTTCGAATTCCTCAGAGTGCAAAATTTCGTAACAAAAATACAAAAATCGCATATTTTGCTTTTTGAGTTTGATAAGTTTTAGAGATAATGAATGTGCATTGTGGTTTTTATTTGCACAGCAAAAAATTTCTTCCGCAACTTTTCTGTGTTGCTTTGTTTTACTATTTTTTCTCAAAAAAACATCGTTTTTGCAATTTTTATACAATTTCGAAATATCGGCGAGAAACATCACAAGTTTCGCCGCTTCTCTATAATATATGCTAACTAAATAAATGGTTTAAATTATGATACAACACAGCATACTTCAGAAAAAAACTGCAAAACTTGAAAAAGTGTGCTCTGCAGCGTTTTCGGGGATAATTTTAGTACGACGGCGTTCCAAGTAGAAATATAAATTGTAGCTCAATTGATAGCTAGTTGCATTGAAATTTGCTCAGCGATTTTTATCGGAGCCTTTCTTGTTTTTAGTGACAAAAGAGAACTTGAAGTTCAGCGCCACACCTCGAGCCATTGTTGCTCCGTACCACCACTGCTCTGATCGGCAGGCTTTTGCCGGTTCCCGAGAGTCATGCGCTGCCCTAGAAGCGTGCTGCAGCAAACATTAAAAAGTTAGGAGTGCTCCAGGGGGCTATGTGTCTTCAACGAAGTCAGCGTGCTGGCCGGCTTGAAAATCAAAAATCGGTCCACAACTTCATGACTACTGTCAGGACGGCTTAATCGCAGTGGCTGAGTAGGCATGACGTATAAGGAAACGATATTCGGTCGTCACCACTGCTACGTGGGCCGATCGATAGGAAGCGCAACAGCGGTGTTGTGATAGCGGCAGCAAGGTGGCTTAGTAGGCTGCGCGCCATACGTAAGACACCAGCTACTTCGTGACTTTGGCAGTGGTCATGGAGACAACACAACAATCTATGCAAGCAAATCAATCTGCGTCATCTGAAGATCGTCATGGAGGTGAGCCACCATATTTTAGTTATCCTCCAGCGATAAGCGCAATTTGTACCGTACATTAAACGGGAACTGCATGAGGCTATGCTCTTCGCGACGCGATGTACGATGGTGCTCGTGTGGCGCTGGCACACGCCACGAAGCGAAGAGCCCTGGCTATATAGAAAAGTGCATTTTCATTGTAGCCATTCGTTGCTGCTGCTTCAAAACTCAGTCGCCTCGCGTTGTCGAGAATGTATGAGCCCACTAGTAATCCCATCAGGATTGATGAAATCAATGATGAAAATCCCTCCTTGGTAATATACAAGCCCAGTGGCGCTCATTATATACTGAGGTGCCGGTACTATAATAACTGATCAAAATATAGGCCACACAATATTTTCTCTTTCTGCTAGCCGTCACTTTGGCTCAGTGTTCTCAACTGCTGGCCCTACAGAAGCGGGTTCGATCCTGGACGCGAGGTCGACGGCCGTGTTCTGCAGTGCAGTGGCGGTACGGAGCAACCATGGCTCGAGGTACAGCGCGGAACTTCGAAAATTTTTTTCTCGCCTAAAATAAAAAGGCTGCGGTAAAAACGCTGAAAAAAATCAATGAAACTAGCTATCAATTCACCTTAAATCTATAATTTTACTAGGAAGGCCTTCGTACGAAATTTATGACCGAAAACGCTGCACAGCACACTCTTTTTTTGTTCAACATTTTTTTTCTGAAATATACTGTGTTGTATCATACTTTAAGCCATTTATTGGGATAGTACATATCGTGGAGAACCGACAAAACATGTGAAGTTGCTCGCCAATGTCGCGAAAGAGTATAAAAAATTGCAAAAAAATTGTTTTTTTGTGGAAAATAATTACATAAAGCAAAAAAGAAACTGCGCTAGAAACTTTTTGGCTTTGCAATTAAAACGCACAATGCTAAAAAATTTTCAAGCGCAAAAGTAAAATATTTCAGTTTTGAAAATTTTTTACTGAGACCAACTTTTGCACTGCTCTCAGAAATTCGAAGGCCGGTCACATGACCAGGAAATTTTTCCCGCCAATGTTATTAAGGGTAATTAATTTAGCGGGTACAATAAACAGCCACAAATTTTATCAAAAAGATTAGCGGGGTGTCGAGCGCAAACTCTGGTACGTTTGGCATGGAGTGACCCAAAGGCTAAACGCGTGACTTCACCGTTTGTGTTGGCTCTGCAGACTCATGCGCTAGTATTTCTTGCGTAGTGTAGGTGGCCATAAAGGGGATGCTCGTTATTAATGCCCTCGTAGACTCTTTTTTTTCGCACCACGCCCACATTCTTGCTGAGAAAGACACCGCGCATTATCGCTGTTCCTCCAGAGCTTCTTTTATCTCGTACCATGGGGCGGATGCGAAGGGCTTCGCGCTGGCGGCAAGTTTCCTTACTCGCTCATGGCTGGCGGGATGATGGAGACACCGTCATATTCTCCTGTGCGGGAACGTGGAATTGATTTCTCCTCAAACACATCGCTGCAGTCAGAACCAAAGAACGATCCATGTTTTATGAACGATTGTTGATTCTCTAGTTGTGCTGAGGTGTGATGCACTGATCTTGTGAGAGGCATGCTTGCCGGTCCGAAACGAGGGCAGGTGAACCGTAAGGCACAAAAAAAAAACAAAGAACGGCAGATGATGAACATCTCACAAGGGCAGGAAGAACGTTCTCTGCCATTCGGCACAGTGGAAGTGGCGCTCCCTTGTTTGACCTGAATTCGTCGCCCGGCAGAGAAGCTAGGAATATAGGTGCAGGCGACCCTGCAGCCTCGGAACATCGTTGCAAGGAACGCTGCGAGCGAAGCTCGTTTACGCAGTTGAGCACATGGTGCGGGTGCACGTAAATGGCATTCTCTGCAGCTCGTTTGCTTGTCAGTTGTCCTGCCCCCCCCCCCCCCCCCCCCACCCACCCGTCCCCTACCCCCTTCCCTTGTTTTGCTTAGCCTTTTGGCGCTTGCAGTACTGCTGCTTTTCGCTGTTAATCACGACTTCGTGATTTAGGTGTTCGCCTCGGCAGCAGCACTTTGGCTAAGGCGAAAAGATAGAACGCATTTGTGCCCGAGAGTTCTGTTCATGTTAAACAACGCAAACGTTCCGAAATTATTTCGGAGCACATCTTGAAATCGTGTATAAGCTCTGATATTTTGGGCGCAAGATTTAAGATATTCTGAAAAATTCGTGACAAGTCCTTCTTCATCTTCCATTAACAGAAGCTGAGGCTACTTCGGATGGCTTATATTTTCGTTGTGTATTTTAGAATTTTTGCGGCACCGAAATATCCAAATGGGAAGCGCACTTAGCCTGTAGTAATGCCGTTCAGCGTTTTGATTTGTGATTAGAAACTGCGCACAAAAGCACTGAAAAACAAGATAGAAAGAAACACTGAGAATAAATTAACTACTTTCTTGGCAGTTCTGTGCTAAGTTCTGCCGTTTGTAGTGTGTCCAAATGTCTTTTTGTTATCTGCACGTTTAAAATTTATTTTGTTACACGCGCGTATAAAATTTCAGCCCAATCTGTCTAATTACTCATGCGAAAAAAGCGACACTCAGCATGAAGCGCCTGCCTGGTGTCATGCACCTGTTGCGTATGTGGTCCTCGGTCTGACAGGAATGTGGACCGACAAGGGACGGTGACTGCTTTTTGTTCGTCACCAGCATTTTTGTTCTTGGCCTGC
The DNA here is from genome assembly GCF_052857255.1 of Amblyomma americanum. NCBI lineage: Eukaryota > Metazoa > Arthropoda > Arachnida > Ixodida > Ixodidae > Amblyomma > Amblyomma americanum. The sequence goes on from NC_135504.1 coordinate 116,380,430, forward strand.
AAAACCGAAGAACGACTGTGCGGGCGACGTGAAGCAAGCACTGCTTCTTTAAGAGATTCCTATTACAGTTGGTGATAAGCCGTGGTGCCATTAGAGTTACATGCAGCAATGCCGACGGGGTAAACCCGTGCTGTATACGACGCTGTCAGGTTTCGCACACCTTTAATAACCAGGAACAACACTTACAGCATTTTCCTAAAACACTGCTAATAATAATAATAATAATAATACTTGGTTTTAGGGGAAAGGAAATGGAGCAGTATCTGTCTCATATATCGTTGGACAGCTGAGCCGCGCCGTAAGGGAAGGGATAAAGGAGGGAGTAAAAGAATAAAGGAAGAAAAATGTGCCGTACTGGAGGGCTCCGCAATAATTTCGACCTCCTGGGGATCTTTAACGTGCACTGACATCGCACAGCACACGGGCACCTTAGCTCGCCGGTTTCGCTTTCGGGCCCTTATGTGCGGCTTTTTTTGCATCGTTCGCCTTCCAAGCCTCTTGAAATTGAAAGGCAATCACGCCGTCATCCGTTGTGACTGCGAGACATTTAAGGATGTTCATGAGTACCTCTACAAGACTTAGAGGCAAATTTCTTGGGCTAAATTTATTTGTTTTTGTAAATCTTTGCGCACACACAAGACAGGACATGAAAGGGAACGCTCAGACGCAAAGCTCAAGTGGATTTTATTGTAATTGCATGTAATATATATGCTTTTATATTCACGATTACCGGTGATATATGACAAATACAACAACCGCAATAACACACGTGCCTAAAGCCTAACGCTGGCCTGTCATACATTTTCCCCATCCAAAAACTTCAATTTTGTATCTAGTAAAGCTACGGATTGAGCGCTCACGAAACCCAGGCCATATCTAAAAATTTCCTTCCCCTCGACAATCTCCGTTTGAGTAGCTACGTAGAGTGTATGCATGTAGTGTTCGCAGCACGTCTGGATCACCACTGTTGGGAATCGCGGGGCCGCAGCGGAGCGCCAGGAAGAAAAGAAGCATGCTTCAGGGGCGGATGAGACAATGACATGTTCGTGCACACAGCACGCACCGTGTATCATTATTCTTCTCCCCGTTCAGATTTCCCGGCTTGCACCAAGGCGCCGTCTGCGTGCACGCCGATCAAAGCGACTTATCGATGCGGGGCAAGAGGGCGCCACATCCGGCTTTCGTGGTGAATGAATCTGCGGTGGAAGTTAGCAAAAAAAAGAGATTGTAAGACCGGCGGCTCAAAAGCAGAGAGGCGACATAATTTAAGAGGTGTAGGATAAAAACTGTATTGAAAGAAAATGGCTAATTTAGAGAACGATTTATAACACTGTCAAAGAAATACAAAGGAAAAAGAATGAAAAACAAAAATAAAAAATCCAAGCTTAGCGGCAACTGCAACCACCCCTTTTCGAAGGGGATTCTCCTATCTTGCATCCATCCATCGAGGTCACGTACTACGCAGTCTTGCCGTTAAAACCTGTTGAAAGTAAATCTAATTTGTCAGTACAATATGTAATGACAATGACATGCAGTACTTCTGGTGCTTTGATTCTTAAATCGGCTGGCCTCTTTTCCAAGTTTTACCAAGTGAAACTAGGTTACTGCAAAGAACAGTAGGGTGGAAGCCTCAGTTGCCAGATAAGACGCCCTAGAACGCAATCACCTCCTTAGAAGCATCGGCCTCATACAAAATAAAATATGAAACAACTCTTTCTTGGCGTTGCACGTATTGCGTCACTGCTTGCTCTGCCTCGAAGTTTGCCACCCTCGAGCATACCTACCTTGGGCACACAAGGAAGGCAGGCCACCTTTAACGCGATACTATATAAGGCGTGCTGTCTAGCGTCCACCATGTCACGTGATGTTAGGTAACATCGCAATATTTGCTCTCCATAACGCGTGCTCATGCGCGTTCTCTGGCCGCTGAAGAAGAGGGTACATGCTGTAATGAAATTTGATTCAGTGGGCACCCTTACTTAAGTGTGTATTCTGTATGCCTTTTGTAATTTTGAATGCATTCTAACGATGCGCTGCAGAAGGAAACAGTTTTGAGTACTCATCAATTGCACGTTCACATGGGACTGAAGTTTAAAACTCAGAGCATCATTCTTAGTTTTTATTTGCAAATCATGATGTTCGAGTTTAGATGAAATTTTGTTTTATCGGTGGAATACTCACAACGATTTGAAGATGAATAGAAAGCTGAAGGTGTGAGCATATCGTGGACTGGTTAGGTTTACTGCGCTACATAGATACCAGTATTCATATTTTGGAAAAGATAATCGTGCTTTTAACCACAAATAACGCTCTGGCTTTTCCTTAGTGATATGTAATAACATTTTGTTAAGAGCTGATAGGTAGCGTTTGTCCATCATTGAGCGCCCCGTGGATTTTCTTATAAGGCGTGTAGTGGTGTTCTTTCTGCACGGGGATATAAGTTTTAAGTTTCAGAGGTGTGTGGAGGGAAGAAATTCTTACTTTCATTAGATAAGGAACGCTGACGACGAATGACGAGCCAAATCACGGGGCACATAAGCAAAAAGCTCTAGTTTATTATCTTCAGGCAAAGGGCGTGCATTGCTATTCTTACAGCTATAGTTACTACTCTTTGCACAACTACAGATTTATTGATTTCCAGAAAATACGAAGGCACAAAACATAGCCGCAATTTTCGGGCCATCCACGGTTTTAAGTATATTTCGAATGAAGCAGTGGAGAGTGGAAAATCACCAAAATGTACGTTGATAAACAGCACGACGGTATAATAAAGGCCATTGTAAGCACGCCAATAACAGGTCGGTTACAACTGCGGTTTATGCGAAATGAAAAGTAGTGTTTCTATCAGTTTATATTTAAAGAGTTTCGGCTGATTTCGAAAAAAAACTCCTCATCTTGTCACGCGTCTCACCACCGAAAGATAAGCAGTCTTTCACCTGATAATTGGCCGCCACGGCTACGCATGCGCTTCCCTGTTGTTACCAAGTTTTCTTTATGTTTTTGTCGCGCCTTCAGGACTGGCGCTAAAGAAAGTGTGAAAGCTAGCAGGCGTGACGTTATGCCCAAGAACACATAGATATCTTGTGCTTATCTTCTACAGGACACACAAAAGAATGGTCGCACGCCACTTCCTCCACCTTTTATTTCCACAATACTCCTGAAATCAGATGTGTAAAAAGGGCTATGAAAGTGTATGCAGGAGCTCGGAAGAATTCTCTCCTTGCACGTGCAACATTGCGTACATGCGGCTGAGCGATGAAGGCGCCTCAGCTCAGTGCTGCATGCAAGCTTGCCTTGACGCTGGTTTGGCGAATTGCTTAGCCAGCTTTTCTTTTTTTCATTTCTAGCATAGCGGGAATGGGCCATTTACCCGGCCACCTGTGAATGCGGTGCCAGTAGAGTTTCGGACGCGACTTCTTTTTCTGTAGCGTTCGAGACAAATGGGCTCAGGCGGCGATAACGCTGTCAGGCCATTGCCTTTCTGGCGGGGATTGGTTGCCCCCTCAAGGAATTTATGCTTCGCCTTCTAAAGTCGCTAACTTTGCACTATGACTTCAAATGGCCATTTTGCTACGAAGATAGCAGGAAAGGGATGGCTTCTATTTATATCTTTAAGCACTTGTGCGTTGACCAGTTCATCGTCCGAGGCATCACTGCAGCGTCCAACTGCGGAAGTCTGTGTGCGACATTGAAAGAGGGTCGCAGGGATATAAACTTGCGAAAGGCCACCAGCTCTCACAGACTCATTACACCTACTGCATTGATTGCATAATTCATCATAAACTAAACAAGTGGATAACGGTGGCTTTCTAGGATTCACGTTTATTGCCTATGCCCTCTATTTCTGTGCTAAGATAGCCGACGGCTGGAAATCTAAAATTTTCGTCACAGTAGTAATGCAGGCAAAACACATGATGTTGGTTATGTAGACGCCTCAAACTACCTCCTGTTTGTTATTTAGGTAATATACGAAAACAGCCAAATAAACCGTGGACAATCCAAATTTTCCTCAAATGACCCGTTTTCCCCGCTCTCTTATAGCCGCTATCTCGTGACAGCCGATTACTTCAAAAGCCCACACCACCACATCTATATTTAATTAAATTTCAAAGAACTACCACGAATTGTTCTAAGATAGCAGGAAAGTAAAATTAGTCTTGATATCTACCCTGCATGAAGTAGGATACTGACATATTTTGCATATGAGAAAGGAATACAAAATACTGAACGCTTGACTGAACTATTTGGTTAGGCATTCAATTTACTTGGCCACAAGACGAATTTAATTATATGCGCTGTATTTTCAACAGTTTATTTTTAAAAACAGGCAGTGTAGAAAAACAGCTTTTCAGAATGTGTATACAAGGCAATGCGTCATATAGGGAATCGAGCTATGTTAGTACAAACAAAGCAATGCAAACGAAACTGAAGTTACTGACGTTATCTCTCCAAGTTTTGTAATGTTCAGTCACCAAAGGCACTCGCAAAGATACCTCGTTCTGCCACTTTACAGTGGGCTGTTTAGAGAGTCGTCATACCTACTCTTCTTTGGTTCAGGCAATTATTTGTGCTTTTAAATACTCGGATTGTTGACAATATTTTCTTCAAATACGGAGACCAAAGCATTGCCCCCACCTTGAATTGTTCCTCTGAATTTGCCGGATTGAAATAAAAATCTATTTTACACCTGGGCCGCCATGGGCTCAGTGGTTATGGCGCTCGGCTGCTCACCCAAAAGGCGCGGGTTCTACCCCAAGTTCGGTTCTACACCGATTAAGCGACGAACTGCCAAACCCATGAGGGGTGTATGTCTTCTGGTGCGGAACTGCTGACTCGTCGTTTCTTGTGCACGCCTGTGGGCAGGATTCCACCGCCTTTCCCTTCAAGAAAATATCCCAAGTTTACTGTGTCTATTGTTCGTTTGAGCTAGTCACAATGCAGAGCAGAACTACAGACCTGACAGAAGCGTTACGAATCATTTTTTTTCCAAACTCCAGCACACTGAGAAACAAAATTTTGTGATTGCCATCGAAAACCAGCACTTGAAGTCCCAGAGGCGGCTGAGTGGTGGTGGCTTTGGGACCAAAAGCAAAACTTGTTGGCTTCAGTCCCAACTGCGCCGACAGCAATCTTGCATATAACTTCGTAGCAGTTTAAGGATTCTGAACAGGCTGACATTCGCTAGACCACACTGCTATTCAGCAGAAAAACGTTTCCAGGACATGAAAGCATGCATAGTCTTACCTTTCCAGATTGCTTCCCTGAAAGGGTACCAAAGTACCAGGCTTTCCTAATCCAAAAATGAGGGTTATTTTTCGAAGGGTTACAAAAATATATCCCCCCCCCCCTCCATTGCGAAAATAGCTCCAGTCATACTGGACCAGAATACGTAATTACTGTCAGTGATTTTATTGACCCTGAATATAACATGTGCGGGGTAAGTTCAACAATCTTGTGCTGAAGAACATTACTAATGCTAGCGCAGTTCACCTCCAAAATAGGAAGCTAGCTAAGGAACTATGTTTGTCGAAAGGCGAAGAAACTTGCTCCTGAGTGGCGTCGGAGTGGGTGCTACTCGACAACGCGTTTAATATTACATTGCCTTTTTGCCGCGAAAAGAAAGCCCTAAAGAAACAAAAAATCAACAAATAAAAGACAAGAAAAACGAAAATGAATGCCGTAAGTCAACAAAACTGAGATCGTATTTTTTCTATGTGTATGAAAAATACCCACAGAGGTGCAAAAGTGCCAAATTCAATTTACTAGCGCGCGAAGACCTTATACCTCGGCACTGGAGTAAAACGTTTTCTCCGACACCGAAGGCGGGCCTATATCAGTGCATACTCTAAACAGTTAGACATATAGCGGCAGTGAAGTGATTTCAGGTTAAGGAAATACGGTCATTTGGCGACCTCTCTTTCTCTCGTTTATGGCTCGGTATAGCGATGAACGACCTCCCACAAACAAAACCTTCTACGAGCTGTGCTATCTGCATTCGCTTCTACGTTCTACTTCTGACTATGCAAATTAAGCCTAATATAGTTCGTGCACGCTTTGCGCACTAGGCGCTGGTCGCACTAACTTCATAACTTATTCATCACATATCCGGTCCCAATGCCTATGGCGTGTGTGCGGTGTCCGGTTTTCCACTCCTAAATTCGTTGCTACTCTGGCCTTAGCGACACTACCTTTTTTTATTAAACACATCTGCCAATGGTTTATGGCTTATGCTTTCTGGGGATTTAACGTCCCAAAGCGAATCAGGCTATAAGAGATGCCGAAGTGAAGGGCTCCGGAAATTTCGACCACCCGAGGTTCTTTAGCGTGCACTGACATCGCACAGTACACGGGCCTCTAGAATTTCGTCTTGATCAAAATTCGACCACCGTGGCCGGGAACGAATCTGCGTCTTTCGGGTCAGCAGCCAAGTGCCGTAACCACTGAGCCACCGCATCGGCCACTCACATCTGCCAATCTATAGGTAAAACCCTCCATGTCCGCTTGCCACAGTAGAAAGGCAAAGGAATGCTAAAAAAATGTTAATATTTGCACCTTTTGTAGCTTTTGTACGCCTTGAGGCTTAAACAAATGTAATTTTAGCAGCGCAGGTACGCGGTTCATGTATGTCTACCGGAATGTATAGGTCGCCCGGTGTGTTTATAAAACATGGCGCTTCAAGTGCGTGAACGTTTTCAAACCAAATACTGTCCTTTGAACTGAAACGGTTTCAGTGATAAGGAAACATTCAGAGCAAGTGCTAAAATCTCAATAAAAGCAATATACACAATATTGACATTTCCCAGAATTGATCTATAGGATAACGTGAATAATTAGGCGATTCTACAAAAATTGAACAACTCAGCATATAACAATATAAACACCGGGTTTTCTCCTATCCCAAGCAAAACGTATCTTAAATCCGGTTGTCTTAGTGGGAAGCCTGAATTAAAGATTGCCATTTTTTCTCGCCGCAGCTTTTTCGATTTGCACATGATATGCACACTCAAGAAAGAAGATTTTAGTGTTATATACTTGTTAATGTATAATAAATTGGTTTTTGGAGAGGGAAATGGCGCAGTATCTGACACATTTCGGCGGACAGCTGAACCGCGCCGTAAGTTGAGGTGTAAAGGAGGGACTGAGAGAAGAAAGGAAGAAAGAGCGGACGTAGTGGAGGAGAGAGAGGAGGAAGAAGAGGAAAGGCAGGGAGGTTGACCGGAACAATAATCGGTTTTGCTGCCTTGCAAGGGGGAAAGGGGTGAGGGGAGAAAAAAAATGAAAGCGAAAGGCGAGCAGCAAAAAATTGAAGTCACTATGAAAAGTCAGCGTTCGTAAAAGTCACAGCCTATCGTGCAGGCCAGAAGTTTGCAAGGAGTGGAGCAGTGCCTTGGAGGCCTTCACCGCCGACGATCGCCGCGGCCAGTGGCCGAGAATCTTCACTTCCATCGGTGGGCGTGGATCTAGACGCTCAAGCGCACAGCAGAGAGACTGCCTTCCGGCACTGTGTGCAGGGCAGTCACAGAGATTGTGGGATATAGTCTCGTCATACCCGGAGATGGCAAATGCAGGGCTACCAGCCACACCGATTAAGAACGAGTAAATGTTGGTGAAAGCTGCACCAAGCCAAAGGCGACACAGCAATGTTGCTTCACGTTGTGGTAGGCCGGATGGAAGCCGGAGCTTCAGATCGGGATCGAAAGATTTTAAACGTGAATTCGAAAACTGGCCGAAACTCCACGCGGCAAGCCTGATGTCCCGCGCAAGAGCGCGAAGGCTGCCCGCAGCGTCTGATCTCGAAATGGGGATCGACACAAAATCGCCGTCGTGATGAGCAGTGCGCGACCTCATCCGCGCGGTGATTGCCTGCTATGCCGCTGTGCCCCGGCAGCCATTGGTAGATAATGTCGTTCCCTTTATTTATGGCACAGTGATGTAGAGGTCCGATTTTCGATACCAGTTGTTCATGGGCTCCACGGTTAAGAGCAGCTTGTAAGAATTGGGGGACAGCTTTGGAATCGGTGAAAATAGACCACTGCTAAGGGCGCTGATGATTGATGTGTTCAATGGCGACACGAAGAGCGGTTAATTCTGCACCCGTTGAAGAAGTCTGGTCAGCTATCTTAACTCTAATTTCCGTAGTCCTTGGGGGGATGGCCACGCAGCCCGAAGCAATTGTAGGATTCATTGAGCCGTCGGTGTAGACGTGCACTCGGTTTGCATGGTGCTCATGGAAATATTCAAGAGCGACTTTTTATTTATTTTTATTTATTGATACTGTCAGCCGTAAGGCCGTTACAGGGTGGACGCATACAATTGATTACGTACACACAGCCACAAGTACACAAAGCCACAAGTACAAAATTTATACAACTTAAAATCATCAATTATTTTGCCAGCAGATAAAGCCACAAGTGCCTGATGTAGGTTAATGTTCAAAATAATACACTCAGTTTCAGACCACCGAGGATCGGAACCGCAGGTGAAGAACATAATGATTGACAGCAAAGACAAATGGCTTCTATAGGCTTAAATAACGGGACAGATAAGTTTCAAATTGGTGTAGATTGTCTGCTTGTAAAAGGTCCTGGGGTAAGGAATTCCATTCATCTATGGTTCTGGGGAAGAAGGAGTATTTAAATGAATTGATTCGGGCCGTCATGGGTGTGACCTGAGCTTTGTGAGAAGATCTCACAGCTCTAGAGGAACGCTGTGTCATGTAAACGCTTATGTTCAAGTTGAAGTGGTTAGTATATAGCAGATAAAACATTTTCAGCCTGGCAACTTTCCTTCGCCTTGAAAGTTGAGGCAAGTTTAGTTCATGAAGCATGTCAGTCACTGAATCTGTAGATCTGTATTTGGACTGAATGAATCGAGCCGCCCTTCGCTGAACTTTTTCTATCCTGTCAATTTGTTTTTTCTGATGTGGATCCCATATTACGCTTGCATATTCCAGTGTCGGTCGTACTAGTGCGAGATAAGCTGTTAGTTTTGCTTTTGTGGAAGCAAGCTTGTTTTCTTCTTATGAACCACAATTTTGTTTCGGCCTTTGAGCATATGTTATTGATATGTGTATGCCAGTTTAGATTTGAAGTTATAGTGACGCCTAGATATCTGAAATGGTCGACTCGAGTTATATAGTGCCCGTTTATTTCATAATCAAAAGAAAATATATTTTTCGTTTTATTTGAAATTGTAAGAAATGAAGTTTTCGCATAATTGATTTCCATTCTGGATAATGTGCACCATTGGTTGATAGTGCTCAATGCCGAATTTAATAGTAACTGGTCTTCTTGGTTTGAAATGACAGAGTAAATTAAACAATCATCCGCAAAAAGCCGGACTTTAACAGGGGGCGGAATAGATACTGCAATATCATTGACGTAGCATAAAAATAACAAGAGACCAAGCACAGACCCCTGAGGGACTCCCGAGGGCACTCCCAGGACGTCTGATTTGGCGCCATCTAATTCCACGAACTGGGTTCTGTTAGTTAGATAAGCCTGTATCCACCGTACAATATTTGTGTTTATGCCAAGTTCGAACAGCCTATCAATAAGTTCATCATGTGGGACACGGTCAAATGCTTTAGACATGTCCAGGCAAACTGCATCCACTTGATCCCTGTTGTTCATTGCTTCAGAAAAATCATGTACCGTTTCTACTAGCTGGGTAACAGTAGATAACCTCCGTCTGAAGCCATGCTGATTGGGATTTAGCTTGTTGTTGCCCTCTAGATAGTCGGATAAGCAGTTTGCCAAGACATGCTCAAGTATTTTGCAACAGGCACAAGTGATAGAAATGGGTCTGTAATTATCGGGAATGTGCTTGTTTCCAGATTTATGTATTGGTACAACCCTAGCCTGGAGCCAATCTTTTGGTAAAGAATGCTGCTCCAGAGATGCCTTAAATATGATTAGTAAATATTTAGATACCCATTCCGCATATCGTCTAAGAAACTCATTAGGAATAGTATCAGGACCAGAAGACTTTTTCGTGTCTAAATTAAGTAGGAGAGAAAATACACCTTGCTCAGACAAAGTGACATCTGCCATGTCTGATGGCGGTATGCACTTTTCGCTACTAGAGTTCTCAGGCGGAGATATAGGGTGGCTGAACACAGAATGAAAATAAGTATTGCACCTGTTAGCAATTTCTGCTTGATCAGTAATAACATGACCATCCACTTCAATAAACCTCATTTGTTCATATGAGGGTGAAAGGTGACGCCAAAAACGCTGTGGGGAAGTCTTCATAAATTCTGTTAGCTTTACAGAAAAGCATTGTTCTTTCGCTGTCATCAACATCTGTTTAAGCATCAAGGAAAGGCGCGAAATTTCATTTTGATTCTTTTCTCGATTGCGTTTTCTACGTTTTATTTTGCGTTTTAGTTGGATAATTTTACGGTTTATCCAAGGATTATGCTTTCTGACAATTTTAATTCGATGGGGAACGAAATTTTTCAGACAAAAGTTGACAATGCGCTTAAACATTGTCCACAATGTGTTGACGTCATCCTGCACATCAAATGAGCCCAAAGACATTTCCAAATAGTCTAAAATGCTTTCATCCTCAGCTCTTGAAAAGTCTTTAACAAAAATAGTCCGCCTTTTTTCATGTTTTGGTGGTATAAGTTGATTTAGGGTGACTAAGACAAGCTTATGATCAGAAAGCCCTTCCTGGATAGACACTTCATATTCGGTTATTTTACTACTTATAAAAACCAAGTCCAATATTGATTCCCTAGTTGCTCCTATCCTTGTTGCTTGTTTAACAATTTGTGTTAGATCATTATTAAAAGCGATGTCTAGCAAGGCATCACAGTGTTTAGCATCAGTTGTATCTATGTTAGCGACTCCCAACGCACGTGCGGCAAATTGAAATCACCTGCAATGATTACTCTTGCATTCGCAGATACATTACTTGAAAGATAGTCTTGCAACGACTCAAGAAATATGACAGGGGCGTTAGGGCTCCTATAAACCGCTGCAATGACACAGAAAGAAACGCCAAGTTTTAGCCTGCACCAGATGCTCTCTGTGTTGGGGCAATCTTTCATGGGAACAAATTCAATTCCTTCTTTAAAAATAAGGGCTACACCACCACCATGTCAAGCACGATCCTTCCGAATCATTCTATATGTAGGCGGTATAATCTCACTGTCAGCAATTCTATGGGCGATAAATCGATTTTCTTCTTGATGCCATGTATTGAAAGAAAAACACGGGGATTGTGCAGGCTCCAAAGTGGCGAGGACGGTCCTGAGGCGGGTGTAAACTGGGTCGGCAGAATGGCGCCATGTGCATCAATGGTGTTTGTAAACTATGTGCGTGGCCTGGTAATAGGAAGACTGGCAAAATAGTGAGAGGGAACCCGGGATATGTGTCGAAAACGTGCCCTCAGTGCGTCAACTGTCAGGTGGGTAGGGATTGGATGCACCTGGGCGATGAGTACAGATGCGGCCGTAGAGGCAATAGAGGCAGATGGGGCCCTAGTGAAGGACTCCTGAATAATTTTGACCACCTGGGGATATTTAACGTGCACTGACATCGCACAGCACACGGGCGCCTTTTGCGTTTCGCCTCCATCGAACGTGGCCACCACTGTCCGGTTTGAACCCTGTTACTCTGGATCAATAGCCGAGCGCCTTAACCACTGAGCCGCCGCGGCGGGTAATTACATACATGTGCTGCGAAGAGCAGTAGTACATAATATACATAGCCACTGTGGCTATGAGAAGTTTATGTAAAAGGATTTCACTACATCACGTTGCAAATGCACTTCTTACTTGAAACTGTACCCAATGGTGAATGAGTTTCTAGGCTCCAACATAAAGTGGGCTAGATGCATTCCAGCTGCTGCGTTTCCAGAAAATGCAGAACAATATAAGCTATCCTAACCCATTGCATTTTATGTTGAGAAACTATAGTCGCCATTGCTGTATAATGAAACCACCTTCATTCCGTCGTCTATAGTGTACATGAACATATGTCAGAATGTAACATATTATTTATTTTGAATGAACACATTAACAATTTAATACGAAGAACACCAGCCAAGTAGGATGAGCTAAGGCTTGTCCAAAGATATTCAGCTTACATATTTTCTGTATTAAATCTGCCGTCTTTTATACACGTGCTTCTTTTCTGGTTTCCTTTCTTATCCAAGTACGCGGAAGGTTTCCTCATGTTCTTTCGGCATAGGTTAAGAAAATGTGTTTAATGCTTAAATCATATTAGGCTAAATCATAATTAGGCCATATTAGGCCCTAAATCATACTCCTTGATATTTTGAGCCAGATGTTTGCATCAGCAGCTATATTGAAAGTCGCCACCCAAATGAGGGCAACCTCTTACCACAGCCATTCATAGTCGTCTACAAACAGTTTCTGCGAAGATAACAGATAGATATACTTTGAAGCTGAAGCTAAGAAAGAAACGGACAGAAAGGTTAGAAGATATCGGTTAAATATATTACGATCGTCTTCTGCATAATACCTGAACACATTGGAATCTAGCAGAGCTTCTGGAGCTCTTGCGTTCACGATGTTGTCTCACAAGTGTTAAACTTAGATCGAAGCGTCTGCGTGTTTGATTACTTATTAATAAAAATTGACGCATAAGAACTTAATAAGAATGTAGAAACAAACCCCGCCTACATTTAAGTAAATTGCCTCATCTTCACCACCAGAAATGCCTCGAGGTCATGGTACATGCAACAACGAGAGAAGCGAAGAAAACGAGGTCCCCAGTTCGCTACTGCAGGTACCGGATTTTGAGAACATCTAGTTCCCGGACTTGGCTTTACGATTGTGAATCCGCGGCGATGTCGAGAGTGCAACGTGCTGCTGGTGGCAACGGCTCACAGACAAGCTCCCAGGACCCCACCAAGCTTGGAAACGAGGCGCCGTCACCTATGTGTCTTCTGAGACTGAAACAAGAGCTCGCTAATATGAAAGCCAAGCCTATGCAGGGAGTATTCATTTCCTCGGACGACAACGACGCCTCCACAATACACGCTCTCATGATCGGTCCACCTGACACGCCGTACGAAGGAGGGTTCTTCCATTTTGTGATCAAATGTACCCGCGACTACGCAACAAAGCCACCACGCGTGCACCTGTCGACGCCGGGCGCAGAGGGGGTGCAGCTCAACGCTGACATCAACGACGCCGGGTTAGTTTGGCTGAAAATGCTTGGCACGTTTCGCGGAGACAGCTGGAACTGTTCCTACACCGTTAGCACTGTGCTCCTCGCCATCCAAGGCGTTATTAACAAGGACTGCGGTATTGAGAATGCCAAGCGGGAGCATGCAGTTGCCCGCCACCGGGATTACGTAGAGCACGAGACAATCAGAGTGGTCGTTTGTGATGCAGTAGAAGACTGCTTTAAGGATGAATCCAAGTACCCGACTTCTTTCAAGCACGTTGTGCTGGAGAAGTTTCTAGAGTTTCATAGCAAGTATGAAGATTTGGTAAAAAACAGGCTGCCTGCGAATGGCTATGAAATGAAGTCATATTTGGGTGCCATCATGGGAACTTATGAATACCAGAGGCTGTTGGCCCGACTACAGGAGTTACGAAAGCAAGTGGAGGAATCAATCCAAGTAGTGACGGCCACAGTGACCAATGACCTTGTGGAGGCCGCTGATTGACATCTTTGTGCAGCGTATGGGGCGCCAGTGACTGAAGTCAAAACAACTTCTTGCAAGCTGGTCGAGAACAGGGACCAAACGTAATATTGGGAAATAGTTCATTGAAAAAAAAAACAACCATTGAGCAGCCGTTTATAATCCACCTTTCGCCGTAATCACATTGTCATGCCGCGGTCTTTCTGGACTTTAGTATTTTTTTCTTTTTGGATTTTGACGAAGGCCTTCAATCCTTGCTTACTTGCACCGAAGAAAGAGGTACTTTGACGACCTGTGCGATGATTTTCCTCCGTAAACATGAATGTCTAGAATGCCTGCAGTTTGTCGCTCTCGAGTGGCTTAAGAATTAACAAGTTTCTTTCTTACAGTACGTGAAATGAATTTCAAGATCTAGTTTACGGTTGGTTACGTCCCGAAGGCGTTTTAATTGTGTAGGACTGTAGTCCTCAATGGGGACGCTATCAGTTGAAGTGTAGCATGCGCTTTTACGCGCAGAAGGAAAGGTTTTTTAGCAAGTATAAAGCCATTGCTGCTTCCTGGACCCATAATATAGCTTGATTTTCCGAGGGACACGAAGTGCTCACTGATACAAAGAAGTTTCTGCAGCGACTGTGGCGTTCAGCCCCAATAAACAGTGCAGTGGTGAGGCCACACCGTGTGCCTCTTGTGCTAAAGAAGCCTTTATTTCTGTCGCATGGGTATAACTGACACCTTAGAATTGACAGAAAAATACGCTCATAAAATTTCATCTTTGTCAATAGAAATTAAGTTTAGTTTTAATATTAATTAGTGTGCATATGTGCCGACGAGCGAAAAGAACCATTATTTCTGTCACAGTTTTTCAGCGCGTGGCCTTCGGAACTACGACAACGTCCAAGTTCCTTTAGCGATACAGGATAATCTTTGAGAAGTCGGGTGTAGTTGAGAATTTGAAATACTGCAGCGCCGTTAGAAGTCTCAGAAGTTGAACAGCAACAAATATAGCTGCGAAATCTGTCGATATACGGTAGCAACGTGCACGTCAGTGTTTTAACGGCTCGTACATCAACGCAATACGTTGAAAACGAGCATCAGACTCTTCCGCTGTTTTAGCCAATCGCCGAGCGCTTGAAAGGATCAGCCTTTCAAATGGTTGAGATTAAAATACGGCACAGTTCTCACTTCGACCTGCAGTATCAGCGTCTTCATTTCAATGCCTACTATTATAACTCCGTTCACAAGTTTGACTCGAGCCTTGGTTAGTTTCCTCGCAGCCAGTGGGGATTGATGCCTCAGGGTTAACTGGCGTATTCATATAAAAGGCGGTGGCATTGTATAGCAGCAGGGTGGGTAAATTCTGTTCAGGGGGAGGGTGCGGTTTAGACTTCGGTCGATCAGTTATGGATACACCATAGCCACCTTGTTCAAGTCTGTCAACACATAGATTTGTTCGCCCAGTGGAAAATTGTTCGCCCAGTGGAAGCTCGCATTCCAGGATCTTCACTGCGTCTACTCTGTATACATCATGGTGGTGAGCCTGGACCTCCTGTGCTGAAATCAGCGTTCGTTTCTAAAAGAAGTGTAGTGAAGCGCTGTGACCTTACGCAGCCCGCCGCGCCACCAGCGGCCGGCATTGGCACCGCCACATTTTGCTCCTTGACGCTTGACGATGATGTAGAATGAGCTTTGCTATGTGCGCCAATGAGCTACACGTGGAACCGCAAGGGGAAGGCTCTGTAAAGCAGCTCTTGTTTTAAAAACAAAGAACATCTCTTCAGCAAAATGAAACACAACGTATCCTTTCAGTTAGCAGTGCCAGCAGATCGATGTGATTGCCTGTGCTTATGGCCCAAATATAGGGCCCAAATAGGGGGCTAAATATTCTTTCTTGAATACGAACCGTGACGACTAGGAAACATTGATCTAACGCACCATACCCTGCAACTCATGATCGAAGACTCTTCTTTTCTTAGTAAAGTTCGTTGAAAGAATACGCATTAATCGCTATTCTGTCAGAAGTTTTCTTTCACGGAAGAAGCCGCGTTGATGGGTAACTGCGCAAGTGACATTCTATTCGGTCCAAGGCAAGACAGTGACTTGCCTTTCTGTCTAAAATCCCTCCTACTAGACGTAAAATTTGGCCGAAAATTGAAATTGTCTTACAACAGTGCCTGCAATTACACATACACTGCCATGTTTGTTGGAAAATATGAGCAAACAATTTGCGAAATCAAATGAAACCGTTCAAGAGGCGAAAAACAGATGAAATTGTAAGGGTGTTGGCACTGAAGACTCTAGAGCATTGCTGTTTTGAAATGTTTTCCACCTCAGCAATAGACGGTACTACCCGGAAGGGGCGGGTCACAAAAAGTCAAAGGAAACGAGATAAAATCAACGTAACTATTAGATTGATATTTGTGCGCAGTCGGAAACTAACGGAACAGGATGATATGAACACGTTAAAAGTTTAAGGATTTTGATAAGATCTGACTGCAGCGATTAGCAGCTAATTTTCTATGTTTCGCACTCCAGAATATTTATTGGCAAAAAGTGAGAGAAACCCCTAGGACTGCCATGATTACTGCAACAGAAAGAAACAAAAGTGCACAGGTGTGTTCTGCTTGGATAGGTCTTGAAGCATTCTCCGAAATATGCGCATAAGATACAACAGCAACGAGCATAAACATCGCGGCAACGATCGCTTCTTTTCTTATTTTTCAACGCATTCAATACGTGAAGTAAAATGTAGGTTGCTTGTTTCAGTCGAGATCGCGTCCTTGCAGGCAGTGGTCGAGTGGCTTGCGATATCAGTTTATTTTTATAGTGTCATCGCCTAGAGGCATGTTGAGCGTATATCGTATGCAATTGCGTCATCGTGATGTTTCGTGAGTTAAAGACCTCATCGTTGGTTATAAAACTCACAATTGTTGAGGGATGAAACTCTCAACGATCATGTGACTAATTATCTGGATCTCGTCTAAGATACCTGAACGATCAGCACATTTTGTTAGTCTTTTACCTTCGTTTCTAGACCAACTCAGTCAAGCATTCTGCCTAAATAGCAGTGAAGCTCGCACACAGATTCGCGTCCGACAATGGGCATGATTAAAAAGAAGGAAATCGCCACTTGAGATGGACCCCAATCACCAGTGGTGCGAATCTAGCAGCTTTCTCGACGGATTCCTCCGAGAACCTTTTTATAAGCGACATCAATTGCTTACCGCATAAAAAGGGAATGCAGTGTTGGTTAAAAGAAAATGACGGTTAAATGCTTTGTAAAGGATGGCCGGTGTGATAAAGTCAAGGAGTGAGCGATGATGTGGCCTCTGCGTTGAAGCAGTATATGACGAAGGATTGTTCGGATAGAGACCCGGTGCTTTTTTGTGCCGCATTATCCTCAGCTTCAGAGCCTGGCGCACCCACATCAGGGTTAGATATCAGCCTCAGTATTCCAGGATTGATAGACTGGACACCCGGGGCGGGGATTATGTATCGAAATTGAAACCACTTTCGGATTACGGCAGGAGGGAGGGCAACCCCGACCCGGGTCCTCCGAAGCGCAACCTCCTCTGCACGGGTAAGACCGCGGGGGAGCGTTACCGCACACGGAGGGACGAAAGCACATGTGCGGAGCTGAAGGTGCTGCTTTCTTGTTATGAGGAAGGTGGCGTAATCCAGATTTAGGAGCCGAGGTAATGATGTGGTGTCACTGGGCGTATCGTGGAATCTGCACGGCTTTGGGAGCTCAGGAGGCCCTTTAGGATTCTGTCAGGAGGCCCCGTGGGCAATTAATTATCGTCCTCTTCGGTCACCCCGCAGGCCAGATGTCATTTTGGACGTCTACGTGCTAGGAGGCAGTTGCTACGGTGTTTGATAAACAAAAACAACTAGCTTCATTAGCCATACACTTCAGTTTTGAAAGAGCACCGGTGTAAGGAGCTTGATGATTCCCATATAAGCAAGCCTGCGCAGCATTTGCAACTAAACTAGAGCGTGACACAAGGGAGCAGAGGAGTTCGTCTGTTCAGCGACGTTTACTCTATACGTACGCACGCGAACACGAATAAGCAGCCGAACGCATCGTAAACGCAAGAGTGTTACAGCGGACGAGTGCTGCGATAAACACATACTGTACAGCATGAGCGAGATTAATTAAAGAGAGTGCGGCTATCGGAAGTAATGGCACTCTGACTCTGCAAAGCATTTTATTTTCGCCTCTTGGATTGGCTGCAAAGTATGTCGTTAGTTAATCATCTTTTTTTGCCGTCATCAAGATTGCGAACAAGGAGTGCCGAGTGTGGTCGGAGGAAGAAGCAGCTGCTTGCGTTTTCCGTATGATTTACAATTTATGCTTAGACATTCATGTCACACTTGTTTAACACCCTAGGAAAATGTCACAAACGGCGACAGTCTTCACAAGCGAGGTGGCTTTTCATTCACCGATTAGTAACGTTGGGAAAAAACAGGAAGCGATGTACTCCACCTCCCGATGGGGGTTCCAGCAAAAGGAAGGGAGTGCAAAAAAAAAGAAAATTTATTGAGAAAATCAAGCCATCAAGTAAATGTATCTGCGAAAAGAAATACTGTGTACATACCTCGTCAAATTCACTCAAATGTGCAGAAGTAACGTTAGTGCATGAATAGATCCTCCCACAGATATTTGATTCTATCTGCTTGGACGCATGCTTATATAAGTAACGGGGCGCTCGTGCATATTCTAGAGTGTACGTTTTACGTCTACAGTGAATAAGCATTCACGCGCAAATGATTCCAGCGCCTGAGTACGTGCCTTAATTTCAATAACCGCTATCATTTCATATAAGAGCAACTGCAAAGAAATTACAAGGGCTATTCGTTATATTTCACGACTGAAAACGGCGCGAAAAACGGGACAAGATAGAGAGAAGCAACATACACAGCATCGGTGCTGTGTGTGTTGCTTCTATCTATCCTGTCCTGTTTTTCGCGCCGTTTTCAGTCTTGAATCATGAACTAACTGGCCCAACAATCCTCATTTTGCAGTTATATTTCACTCTGTTGGCGTAGAAGGGATGTGGAAGCTGAGGCGTAGTAAAGCACTGTGAATATTTTCCGAGCAGAGCCATCAGCCCTTCAATGCTGGCAAATCTTTAATAGTCGATAGTGCACCGAGCAATTTCTTTGCTGAATTTAATTATTCCTTAAGATATTTCATAGCGCCCGGTAAGACTTTTGTCAACAAATAAAGAAGCTTGCAAGTTAAGATGATGACGGGAGTGAAATGCAGTCCGCAGCCACCTGCTTTTTCCAGTACTCTCTAACCGCTAAGAAACAAAGTCTCACCACACGGGCTGACGCTCAAGTGTTGCGGGACCGGAATATATACCTTAACCAGAAGCTCAAGAGCCCAGAAACACATCTTTGCTTCTCCGAGGTAGTTCAAAGTCTGGCCTAGGGGGTCACTATGAGCCTGAGGCAGCTTTTCCTCGCCCTCTACAACGGCCTCTTTATCTTTGCAAGGGGCTCGATGTTGTCTGCGCAGTATTTTGGAAGCACATTGAAGAAGATATCTAATGCTAGGTTCAGTTTGTCCTCCACTAGTGCTTCCCATCCGGTCATTTTCGTCACTTCGCACACGTTTGCGCAAATAAAATTCAGAGCATTCTGGCGGAGAATGGTAGCGTTCAGCTTATCGGCGATGATCAGGATTGACACCGCACTCTCAGAGTTAAGCCTCCGGATGAGGGCGTCTTCACACATGTCCCGAAGAAGCGGCAAGCCGTATTGTCGGCTGCTACAATGAGCGCGCTCGCCATATTTTCGACGTTCGGCGATCGTCCAGTGTACATGAAGCGGATAATTTCTTCAAACAACTCGCGTTCGGTGTCTGGCACAAATATTTCGCCTTCCAGATTTTCGAGCATATCGTACTTGAACATGGCTCTAAAAACTGGAGGCAGGGATGCCAGTATCGCCTTGTGCGCACGATATGCGCCATCGCCTACATTCACAGTAACGTCAGCGCAGCTGCCACTATCCAGAAGCTAGCGCAAGTCTTCCCAGAGAAGGCAGTCAGTGACACTGACGCTCGTTCTCTGATGATCATTTTGAGCGGCAGCGTAGTCAATGAAGGTGAGACCACAGAGTATTGTGAGCGTTTCTTCAAGCAAAAGCTCCGCAGCTTGATTCTACGGAGAGCTTTTCGTTATGGTACG
This sequence comes from Amblyomma americanum, assembly GCF_052857255.1. Taxonomy (NCBI): domain Eukaryota; kingdom Metazoa; phylum Arthropoda; class Arachnida; order Ixodida; family Ixodidae; genus Amblyomma; species Amblyomma americanum. The sequence goes on from NC_135504.1 coordinate 116,400,250, forward strand.
CAATAATCTACGTCTTCTAGACCACTGGTATATTGTATTACTGTGGTGCTCCTCTTGAGGCTGTCATTGTTAGCCACATCGACGACGCACAACGTTACCTCCACAGTCACTTTCTGCCTGGCCTCGTAATGCAGGTAAAAATAAAAGAATTGGCATTCGCAATCTATGTGATTTCCCTCACCTTCAGTCTGAAGTGCGAGGTACCACGCCCCGTATACGACTGGAATTTACAGCTGATTATTTCTTGTCCGAGCCGTTGCTAGCATTAGGAAAAATTTGCGATTACCCCCATGACGGACATGTTCGCCATGTTCTTCTTGGCCATTAGGTCGTTTTATTACTCGTCCATGGCGAATCACTTTGCAGCTGAGCGCAGCGGAGGTCCCTCACCGGAGCCGCATGGGGATAAGTAGCTTGAGCCTGGACCGGATCTATGAAACGCGATGCAAGGACCTCGGCTTGAATACTTAAAGCCATGGAACCTACCGTTGCATCTCATCGGTGCTTTCCCTTCTCTTGAGCTTTTTCACCGATGATCATGTTGGTGACCTCAGGCTTTATGGCACGTTCCCACGGCGGGGATTGGCCAGGGTGCATTGCTGATACAAACGTAGTCATGGGCAAGGAGTGGAGTAATTGCGTAATCTTATTGTGATGTAGATTCGAATTTGGATAAGAAATGAAGACAAAAAACGGAAATGGAAAGGCAGTGAATTTTCATTCTGGCAGAGGAACCTACCTGTTTCAAATATATATTCGTGAATACAATCGCACGCTGGTTGCAAGGCATATCACTTGGCGCTGGCCCCTAAGTAGAGGAGAAACGGAATAGATAAAGGCACAGTCGAGCGAAGGGGATCTCCAAGTAAATTCTACGGAGAGAAGCAAACCGCCGGCAAAAGAGGAAAAAGTGATCTATGAACTCAATTTCGCCACAAGACTCGCAGAGTTTGGTCTTAGATGACCCCGATCAACGTAAATAAAGATTTAGTCGCGGTATTGTGCAGCGCAGGAGGGTCATTGACACCTCACATTGCTTGGAACTGCACGTCCGTACGCTGCAAGGAAGTGCCAGGTGTTGAAAATCCACTTCAGCAAGCAGAGGTTCGTGGCTCAAGTAGTGAAGACGCTTTAATCGTTGAAAGCGTGCATGCTATAGTCAAGTAGACAGTATTTTCACCCATGCAGCAACACGTTCAAGAAATTGCATATCTTCTTTTTTCCTCGTGGAAATTTACCTTGCCCGTGGGTTCTTTATTATTCCAGTCTTATTAAAACCAATGTGTTATTAAGAACCCAGTAACAAAATACAGGCAGGGGAAAATTACTGCATGTTTAACATTCTCACCTTCAATCATTTGCCCAGTAAAGCCAAATCTCTCTCTTTGCACCCAGTCGCGCGTAGAATACACATGACGATCTCTTCTTGGGATAGTCGAGAACGTTCAGAAAGCGGATACCACGCCAATATGCTCTGTTCGTACTGGCGCTGCTATCCTCTCCCCTTTTGCTTACTCTTAGCTCGCGTAGAGGAATGGATGACTCCCCATACCCAACGACGTCAAGGTACTTCAAGGCACGTAAAGACATTTCAAAACTATTTGAGAAAACATTAGGACCCACTCCGATGAATGGGTAGCCAGGAGAACGGCTGGATCCTGGACATAAAATAAATCTATGCACACCTCTTTGGTCAGCCATTCCTTTACTCGAGGAAGAGGAGGCAGCTATAGCCGCCATTGGAATCCAAAAACAAATAATAATGGCTAGCGTGAGGATGTAGCGATGTGTCCGGAAAGAAGCATTTAGATAAGCATTTAGACGCGAAGAAAAAGAGCGGCGGGAAAAGTTCAAAACCGGCTTTGTATGATCGGTTATAGTACCAGAAGGAATAGAGGAGCCGAAAGGTTGTTCCAGGTTTTTAACGAACGCAATTTTTCATTTACTACTGCACTTCTTCTTGGGGACCAAAAAGAATGGCAGGGTTTTAACGTACTTAAATCGAGTATTAAAAATTTTAACACATCTGCAACCAAATACTTTATTTAAAACCCAGCGCTCCGGAACTGCCCCCCGTCCCCCTGAAGAAGAAGCCGAGCCGGCTCCGGAGCGCTGGGTTACATATTAAATGCTTTGGTTGCAGATGTGTTAGAGTTTTTTTGTAAGTCTTCAAACCCAGCCAGACAGGCAAACGTGTGAAAATGTTTAGTTTTCAGTCCAAATCGAGTTGACGTGCGAAAGCATGTTTAGCCTGGTTAGATGATGGTTTTCCTTTTCTAAGTCGTCGGCACGTCTGGCGACCATATTAGACCCAGGTTAAGCTCAGGTCAAAGTTGAACAGATCTGATCTGTTCGCGCCACAGACGGAAGTTGATGAGCATGACGATGTGCAATGCACAGCGCGAGAGAGTTGCAGTTTAACGTTAGGCGTGATCGGCTGAGGCGGTCGCATATTGCTTTCTGGCACTGCCTAGCGAAGGTGATCTGTTCGAGCCGCCGCGGGTTCGGAACACATTCGCAGGAATATTTATTTTATTTCTGCAGGTTGGTCAACGTCACCACCCTTATGGTTGAGCTTCACAGAAGCTTCAAGGGTGGGTTTGACATGTGAACTAGTGATTTCACACTTAAAGTGAGATTAAGCTTAAAGATGTAGGTCTTCGTTAGCAGCGCTGCTGTATCGGGGGTTCTCTTGTCCTTATAAAATCCGCCCCGCTTTGAGTCCACTCTAAATGTGAGGCAAGAGACATGAAAGGAATGCAAGCTCCTTATCTTCATTGCCACCATTCTTCCTGCACTGACTAACTCATTTCAAGACGTATTGTCAGCCACAAACGTTCGCTGGGTCTGCGATGCGTGGCGGAGTAAAGAAAGACTGCATTATTGCGCCATCTGCGGTCCCAGAGCGTGGTGTCGAAGCTAACGGCACGCCTGGAGCGGCCGTACAGTGGGTGAGCCTCGACATTACGCTCTGTGACGGCAGATGGCGCAGTAATGCAGTCTTGCTTCACTGCGCCACGCATCGCAGACCCCGCGAACGTTTGCGGCTGAAAATACGCGCTCATCCTTGCCGGCAATGGCGTTTTAATGGCTGAGGTCGCGTTCTCTCCACTGATTCCAAGATTATGCTCTGAGGGGTTATTGACAAGCCTGCTGCTTTTATGTAAGCAAGCGTTAGTATCAACCCGAAGAACTCCCTTATCACTTGCATCTGCACACCATTTTTGCGTAGTTGTGAGCCTTTCTGCGAAGTCATTTGCGCGCTTGCTTCTCCTGCATGAACCTTGTCTTTGACTGCGTGCTGTTTATGATCTTCCGATGCTCTTCTTACGGTGCGAAATACCAACTATTCGCAATTTTTTTTTATTTATTTAAACCGTCCGGTTTGCTCTATTTTCTCTACGTCACAAAGAGTTTCATCATACCTGTTTCATGGCTCCCCAAAAGGTAAGCACTGAGGAATCAGCGACACGCTTTGTTTGACACTTCTGATTTTATGATAATCGAAATGCAGGCGCTACGAACCACTTCATCTAGGATCTGCTGAGGTGGCTGACAATTTATCCCGATTACTTTATTCGTTAGTCGCAAAATTACTTGCCAAACCTCTCTTCTTTATGTCCATGTCAACTCGATAGAGGCAAAATAATCACTGCTGGCTATTAGAAGATAGGCACGCATTTTGCTACAGACCACAGCGACGGCTTTATTCTTACGTTAGACCGAAATGCACGCGTCCTGAAGGTGCTCCAAATATGGCCTTTTTCTATCCATCGCGTGTGTGAACGCCTGTACTTCCGAAATAACCTCACGACTGCGCCATCACAATGCCGCTATGCTACAGGAGGCATTTACGGCTGCCCTCCTTACTTCCTGTTGTGTGCCCGCGGTGATTGAATCACATTACATTGCCCTAACTATGGCGTAATTTTTTTTCCTTTCCATCCAGAAGCACTCCTTCCAGAGGCACAACAAGAAAGCAAGCGTAAGATCCGGCGTGCAAAATTTCCCTGCTGTCTTCAAACGGCGTAAGAAGACGCCTGACCACGCAAAAATCTGGTTAATAATTTCTGTTCATCAACACTAGATTTTTGTCCTGCCTTCTACCCATCCCGTTTATTATCAAGTTTGACTGTCTACATGTTTTGTGGGTGCGGGATAACACCGTATATCATGTGTTTCATTTATTTCGGTTAAAAAAAAGGACTTCTTTAGCGTGGTGCCATTTCATTGGTGCTTGGTTGCCATTTGAAGACAGGCGCCTATAATACATCGCCCGTATGCTTCAATAAAATCATTTGTTATTAGGCGCCCATCCATGTCGTTTTTGTCTTTAGTCCTTGTGTGTTTCGTGCAGTGAAGTCCATATGAAATTTGGTTGTCGTTGCTGCTGACGCAGTAAACATGGCACATGCTCACGCAGGTTGATTGGTCAAGTTTTGGTGGCTAATACACACGAAAATCACATAGGTGATTGTGGGGAAAAGAATGAATTGAGGCGGAGAATGAGAATAGTGAAATGACTGAAACTACAAAAAATTGTAGGAAACTAAAAATAAATTATTCAACGTTGAAGCACCAGAAGTAGAAAAAAAAACTTATTTTTAGACATAATCAATGGTTCGACGAAAGTTCGTCTGGTCAGGCATTGTGTTAAAGAAAAAGGAATGCGGTCACTGACCATGTCATGAAATTCAAAGACGTTTCGGAACCTCGTACGGGTTCCTTGATCAGAAAAATTTCGAATACAGTTAAAGGAACTTTTCAGTTCCAGTCATGTCGCCGCGAACGTATTCGCCAAGCCTACTTAACGCGAATCCCTTGGCGCTCGCACCGAACGAGAGAAGTGCTGGGACTGGCTCAGGGAGCCCTAGCCTCGAAAGAGGGACGTGCAGATAAATATTTCCCTGAAACGCGAACCACCGTCAAGAGAGCAGACAAAGTTCTATACTTTCAACTTCCCCGCATGCGTCACAAAGTTTGCTTGTAGGGAACCCACATCCGCATAAATACATAATTAAGTGGGGGATTCTGCAGCGCGGAAGCATCACTGGCGCCTCATAGACTTGACTTACATGTCCGGACATTCTCAGAGTATTTTAATTGCTGAAATTATGCGGTATTGTGCAACGGATCACTGAAGCTGGCGGAGATATGGTAAAAGAATCCAAGACTCATCTTCCCTTTTTTCGCCGTCTTGACTGCTTCGTTCTCTTTTTTCTGATGATACTGCGCTCAGACAAAAAGAGCTAAAACTGAAAAAGTTAATTTGGACTAGTGCGGCGCCTAGCCGCGTGTCAAATTGCGGTTAGATCGTCACTTCATAGCATGTATAGGAACGTGGGCGGTTACACACCGCAGAAATTGTGGAATATTTTAAGCGTTTTCTGACAAACGTGAAGTAATGTTTTACTGCATTTCGTTCAGCTCGAAAAGGTGTTCCCCAAGTCTTCGCTATAGACGTAGAGATTAGTCTCTCAGTGGAAAAAAGGATACTTCGGGCACATAAATGATCACGCGAGTGCTACTCTTCAGGGTTAGTCAAAAAATGGGTGATGAAATCCGCATTTAGGACAAACAGTGAGAGACGTGAAAAATATATCGCATTTATAAAAACCTTAGATATAGTTAAGCCAAAATCCTGGTGGCGCAAATACACGTATGCTAGAGCCACTGTAGAGGAATCCATATATCTCAGGGAAACATGAGTACCAGAATAAACATGAAGGTTTCCGGTATTTTGGAAAGCAAATGCCAGCCTTGGTAAGTCTCTAATCTTGAATTATTTCTTCACGAAGATTTGGAATCACTCACCTAGATAAATTGCCTGTTTCGTATAAGCGGGGTATAGCTATGAAGTACGGGATATTGCTTCTAACAAATCAAAGGTTCCGTTATTAATTGACGTTTTGTTTATCATAACAGGGTCGGGATTGCCGAAGTGGGCAAATAAAGGCTAAGTCGTCGAGAAAGAGCCTTGAGTAGATAAAACCGTGACACTCCAACCAAAGCCTCATGCAGTTCATCCGCTAACTCAGTGACGGCAAAGGAAATCGAAATAATGATGTTTGCTTAGGGCCGCTAAGAAAAGCGAGTCTGACAAGCAGTCTTTGACGGGTGACTGCCGAAAGAAAAGTCAGCACTTGGGTACACAAGTGCACGTGTCAAGATAGAAATTGATCAAACTCCCCCATGTTCTAAACAACCGCTTTTGTAGTGCTTCAACAATGTAGAAATTTCACAGCGCAAAAAAGTTGCACATAGCTTGCTTCAGAAAACGAGAATTTGCAATTTTACGTGGCTAGTTACCTCCAGATTATATGGGTGCCTCTGCTAAAGGGTTCTAGAGACATGATAAACGCGTGTTAGCTACGTATGTGCCCCTGGAAAACCGGGGAAGCGGAGCCCAGTGAACTTAACAATGGAGAGCGTTTCCTGAATGCCGAGGTGCTATACCACGCAGACTTTCGCGTCAAAAGCGTTCGTTAGCGAAGCCGCAAACTAACAGCGCTTGAAGAAATAAATGTCATTGCGTTGCTTAAAAACGCAATCAAAAATATTTCGACAGCGTGCGGAATTTCATACTCCCTAGAAGATAAAAAAACGCTACAGAAGTAAAAAAAAGAACTCTGATCGGCTGCCCTTATTATTATTATTATTATTATTATTATTATTATTATTATTAATATCATTATTATTATTATTATTATTATTATTATTATTATTATTATTATTATTATTATTATTATTATTATTATTATTATTATTATTATTATTATTATTATTATTATTATTATTATTATTATTATTATTATTATTGCCCTTTGAATAGAACAAGGGAATGTTCTGCTGGCGAACTGCATAAGTTTTGCTACGAGAATTTGGCCGCTAATGTACGATTACCAAATGGACCTCTGCTGCTACTTGCAGTCGGCATGCACTCAATCACCGGACTTTCTTTGCATTCGACGAATTTAGCTCATGAGTTGCAAGCCGCTCGTTCACGAATGAAATCCTTTTTTTTTTGTGTATGTGCCAAACTCCTCTTGCGTAGAGAAAAAAAAAGCCAACCACGTAGGACATGATTGTTTCTACACGCTACGTAATGCCATTACCACTCCATACAAACAGACAGGCTATTAGATTCTCAAGATCCAAAGAGCATTGAACACGCCATTAACTTTCGGAGCCATATAACAGATTTACGTCATTCGATGCTGTACTAATACAAACCATCCTCTCAGATTTTTGTCGACTTACACTGAATTCGCAGACGACGGACTCAGCCTTTTGTTTCCGCCCAACAGCGCTTCTTTTCTCTGCTCAGCATCCCCTCTTCAAAACGTTTTGCTAGTTCTATTAAAGGGTCTGTTGTTTTTATTCTCCTCCGGAATTTCACCTTGAGTCTCGCCTGCTTTAACCCGGAAAACATCGCCTTCCTTTTTTGTGCGCCTGGAGGCGCCTATTTTACCTGAAAGGAGGACACTTGGAGGAGGAATTGTACACTCTATGTAGGTGATCCCAATTCTCGAGAATGCCACTTATGGCATTTTGGTAAACCACGTAACATATCACAGAGTTCTCCCTGCCCTAACCTGGGACAGCTTGGCAGAAAGCATTGCGGTCTAAATAAAGTTTCGCTGTGTCAGTTTTTTCAGGCGTACAAAATTTCAATAAAAAAGAAACAGTAACGAGGACTGAAACAAGGTGCACACATAGCGGAAGCCCAAGTTTGGAAGCATTCAGCGAAATGCTCCAAAACCGGCTTTCATCACTACTGAATAAAGAGAGCGGCTATGCTTTTCACAAGGTTTCTACACTAGCACAAAAAGTTAGGCAACCTAGACCAGTTTACAACTGTGCCTTCGGGGAGAAATGAAATTTCTGGATACGAAGGAGAACCATCTTTTTAATTTATTTCCATGCTGGTAATTGAGACGTCACAATCGCACAAAATGTAGATCGTACATAAAAACTCAGAAAAATATGGCGCACACCATTACAGACATCAAGGGCTCATTCGTTTTTTTTATTTCAATCTTTTAACATCCCAAATCTCCCTATTTACAAAATCTTTCACGTGATGGTGAAGGTCGTGTCTCTCGACCACGATCAACGGAGACGAGGCTTACTGTTCGGACGATAACGTTTTATGTTTGTGTTCTGCTGCAGGACTACTTTTGTGTATGCTTATTTTTACTTACATTCTTTCACGATGCATTTTTTTATATGCCTTTTGTTTGTCGTGATAAATGCATTCAGTTATTGGACCTTAACTGTTTATGTACCAATTAATGTTGGTATCATTTTTCTAAGAACTGTTGCATATATTTTTTATTCACCACCCTTACTGAATGCCTCCTGAAGGTCTTTAATGTATTCGGAATTAAAACAAAATTAAATTAAACAACCGTTTATTCGACACGTACAAGGGCACACTATCTAATGCAGCTTATCTTATCATATACTATCTTAAAGTATGCAGCCCAAGGGATTTCTTTCTAAGCTGTTTAGCTGGGCCCTCTAGCCCGTCAAGCAGTCTAAAGCTTGGAAAAATTAAGGACGCAAAGCGTTTCCTCTTTCGAGAGGCTACAGTCGCTGAGCATGCGTAACGAGCCAGGCTGCCGGTCTCTAAAGTAAACCTCTCGGGCTGTATACTTTTGACGGGGGGTGTACATATCTACAAAGACGACACTCAGGACAAGCCGCGCAACTGAAACCGAAAAGGAAACAAAATCAACTATACAACACTTGTTTTGAGTTTTGTGTACACCAAGTGCTACCAAGGAAGTTCTTCGTCTGCCAACACATACAAAAAAAATTGCATGACGCGTGGCTTTCAAGCACTGCCGTAACCTCATCCGCAAGAGATTAGAGGTGGAGTTCGCGTTTCTTCTGCAAGGCTTCGAGTTCTGTTTAAGTGATTTCGTTTGATAGAGGAGAGCCGGACCAGATGCGGACGTTGAAAGGCAACCACGACAACATAAACGTCTGAACGCCCGAGAAACACTAGACGACAGCTGGCGCCGAGCTGCGACAACGACAGAGAAATACTTCGTATTTTTGCGAACACGGAAACCGGGAACCCAGAAACTCGATGCTTCTCTCTAACGTCTCCCGCTCGGTGCTTGAAATATTCTCCACCGCAGAAGCCTGCTCCGTACAACTCAAGCATATAAAACTTAAAAGGCTTAACTGAAAAAATAGAGGAGGGTTTTTTTATCGTATCGCATCCACATATTTGAGCCGAGATCAGTGGAACCGTTTCTGCTCACCCAGCTGCAAGGGAAAACGGGATGTTCTCTCTCATAATCTTGAAAGCTTTTTTTTCTTCCTTGTTTGTTTTTATACTACTGAAGTGAGCCTGCACTCTTGGCAAAGCGGCAACTTGCGGTAACTTTTGCAGGAGGACGTGCATGTGAGTACCGTATGCTTCTGCGTTTCTTAAAAGCTTTTTTTATATCCTGTCAAAGAGGAAGGTCGTGCCTTCCAAAGAAAGCTGAACTGAGAGCAGTGCGGCTATGGGTTGGTTGCTTCGGTTTTGAATGAGAAGGAGACGCAGAGCTTGTAGTCCGAGGCTGGTTGACCACCACCAGTGCTTATCTTCGAAGCAGCTGCAAAGCACCTCAAAAAAAAAACTATTAACGCGAACGTTTGTATTGTTTTTGTTGTATATCTTTCTCAGAGCCAGTGCAAGCAGATTTATCACGTCCTTTTTAGACCCAGATGGAACCAGATTTGACTTGAATTATCCTAACACCGCGCTACTGCTTTTATAATGTGCGAGGTTATTCTAGGTGCTTTCGCGGCCTTATCATGAAAGTTTTTCGTCCACTTTAAACTGAATGTGACCAAGGCCGGCGGGGAATTTATTCTTCAAGACAGCCGAGAACGCCTGTTGCTATTACCACCGCCAAGTTCTTCAATTGTTTCGGGGCACAAATCAGCCCAATAGATTACACATCAGCGCCATGTTAGTCTGTTGGGTCTGTTGTCTGCGACGTAATGACCACCTGGAGACAATATAGCTTTCAACTTGTTTATGTCATTCGAGAAACATGCGCTTTAAATTCGCGCAAAGTTTACTTGTTCATTGAAGAATAATGTTCAAATGCAGTTTTGCAAATGGGAGGTAACGATTCATACCGAAGTTACTAATCAATGATGAAAAACTCCGGAACTGGACGAATTTTCCTGAACTACAAAGTTTCTGTGGGAGTTGTGCAGCTTTCTTTTTTTAGCCTTATGACAGCGCACTCTAGGATGGCAATGAGATTTTACTGTCTTGTTTTCACATAAAAAAAGTGTGCCAACAATTCCATTAATCTTGGCCGATGCACCTGCGCAGGCATGTGCTATTGTATGAAGATAGCAGCAACAACAACGTCTGCACGGAGGACGATGTTGATAGGGGATGGTGCCTGATGTACTACCTTGCGCTGAGAGCTGCGTCTGCCAGTAATGGTTATTTAGCGAAGGGGTTCAATTCAGGCCTGCCTATTTCATAGAAAAGGTTACGCTTTTGTTTGAAAAACGCATTTTCCTTTTTGTGTGAACGGTGCAAATAGGCTGGGAGTTTCGCAGAAAAAGATTCCACGCACTTTTTGGGCGTCGCCAAAAAATGTGATGTGCCTTCTTCAATCTGCAGTAGGCAGAGAACCCCGGGTGTCGTGATGTTGTATTTGCTCATAACATAGAAACGCAGGTAGAGCAATTTTGACTTGTCGTTTAGTTCTCCTTCAGTTGCTGTATTATACTAATTATTTCTATTCCCACTGGCGCTCAATCGATTGAAGGCATTTAGATAATAAAAATATTGAGAACAGAATTGGAAAATGGAATTACTATACGACTGTGATTGGAAGACAAAAACGTAGTTTTTCGCCAGTTAGACAATAAATGTATATGAAGAGCACTTGTGCCCAGAAAGAGAGGCGCACGGAAAAACGAAGCAGTAGTTCCTAATACGATCTTTTTACTGTCCCCAAACTTGCATTAGGAATAATCAGGAAGAATAATGTTCGAAATTACAAAAAAAAGTGATAAACGTCATTAGATAACGTTGACGATGCCACATTCCCAAAATAAAGAACTGCGCGGCGACACCTACAGATTTACGGTGGCATGTTATTAGCCGGGTTTTGCCGCAAGTTTTATGTCGCTTGAGACTAAAGTCAACTTTAGGTGCATGCTTTGCCAGCGGACCACTGTTTCGTCGCAGGCATCAATATAAGAAGAGAAAAATGCTGCATATTTTTTCACCAAAACTTAGCTGCCGGCATGGGCCTACCTGCGTGGTTAAAGCAGGCGAGGGATATGAAAGAGGGCACGACTTCATTGCAGTAATAATGGTCAGGAAAAAATGAAGTGCAAAAACTTTTGAAAATAAGAGTTATATTATCGTGTGTTACACAGAGAAATACAACCGGATAATGCAAATTCAAAACGTTCCTTCTGAAGGTGCTCTTGCCCAGGAGCAAATTCTTGTCCTCTCAAGAGTATTCACTGTAGGTATGCTACGCTCTTCCCATTATGGCACAGAATTCTATGCTTGCGTCGTCGAAGAGGACGGTTGGCTGTTGACGTCACCGACGTCGCAGCGCAAAATTGACTTTGGTGTGTGACGCGATATTTCACTACCATTTCGCTAACACCCAATAATTTAGAATGCTACAGAGAAGTATAATATATTATAGATGCCATACATTCTAGGTAGCTCACTTTTCCGCTGGCGATGTGCGTACAACAAAAATAAAATTTGTCACGTCAGTGCACCCGCCGCGGTGGCTCAGTGGTTAGGGCACTCGGCTACTGATCCGGAGTTGCCGGGTTCGAACCCGACCGCGGCGGCGGTTGCGTTTTTATGGAGGAAAAACGCTAAGGCGCCCGTGTGCTGTGCGATGTCAGTGCGCATTAAAGATCCCAGGTGGTCGAAATTATTCCGGAGCCCTCCACTACGGCAGCTCATTCTTCCTTTCTTCTTTCACTCCCTCCTTTATCCCTTCCCTTACGGCGCGGTTCAGGTGTCGTTATGAGACAGCTACTCCGCCATTTTCTTCCCACAAACACGAATTATTATCATCACGTCAGTGCCTGGGGCAGAAGCCGGATATTCGCTTGATTGCACAAAATGAAAGTTCTAATATTTTTGTACTCCTTACGCAGGATTTTTGTACTACTTACGCTCCATAAAAACGGAGCCGCCGCCGCAAAAGGCTAAAGCGCCCGTGTGTCGTGCACTGACATCGCACAGCACCCGAGCGCCTTAGCGTTTTGCCGCGGCGGCTGCATTTTTATAGAGGCAAAATGCTAAGGCGCCCGTGGGCTGTGCGATGTCAGTGCACGTTAAAGATCCTCAGGTGGCCGAAATTATTCCGGAGCCCTACACTACGGCACCTCTAATTCTTTCTTTCTTCTTTCACTCGGTTCAGGTGTCCGCCGATATATGAGGCGGATACTGCGCCATTTTCTTTCCCTCAGAACCAGCTATTATTATTAATTAGTACTTACACAGCATAGTCATTTTAAGCATTTTTTTCTAAAAAAGGCTTGAGAAAATGTAGAAATAAACATTTTTGAATAAAACTGCGTAAATCTAGTCTTCAGAGTAGCTTGGCGGACAAGCTGGTTCTCTGGCTTTCTGATCGTTTAATTGACGAGGCATATTGAGAGACGGGTGGCCTAATCGGAACCATGGGGCCGACAGCATTTTGCTACGTGCCCAGTATGTGGACAGAGAAGCGACAAATGCAGAAACCAGCAGTAGTTAGTGATGCACACAGTTGACAGCTCCCTACTCACATAGTTCTATGTGCACACGTTGGTTCCAATATTATGGAAATAAACTGGCTCGGTAGTGTTTGTGTTAAATACGACCAGAAAACCGGCAATACAAGACTGTGCTGGTGCATTTCGGCTGTCAGTGAATTTGGCTTTACGCTGCTGCAGCACTAGCTTGAATTTTGTTAAAGCCTCGATTAGGTTTTAGGTAAGGTACGAAAGGTAGTGTTAGAACGCATTGTCTAGTGGAATGTCACTTTTCGGTTGTCTTAGGTTTCATCCTCGCTTTATCGATCCATCATACCGCCAGCGTAACAAAACAAAAAGCATGAAAGCATCGATAAATCTTCGTGGAGAACTGATCAAACCACTCCTCGTCATGAAATCGATGTGAACTAAGAGGCTGGGTGGAGCTGTTGCATGTGAGTGCCCTCCTGAAGTATATGTGTTTCGTGCGCCCAAATGCTCAACAATACTGTTTCTCTTCCTGCAGTAGTAGTGCAGTATTGGCCGATTCTATTGATTTGGGTTTTCATCCAAGAAGCCGAAGTCTTATGCGTCACTATAATGCCGTAACAACTAAATCGGTCATCAAGATTTAGATTAGCCCAGAGTCGCGTATGATAATCGACACTCTGAACGGCCTACTCTACTTATTCGTGAGCCGATGGACGGCAGAAGATTGTGCGCAAAGAAGGGAATAAGCAATTTTAAGATAGCGACCTCAAACATACTAAAGTGATAGCGTATGGTAAAAAACAGCCGGCTTCTTATACTGGGCAGTCGCCAAGCACTATATTAAATGAAGCCTGAATGCATGCAACAGTTAAGCACGCTATTTTCTGAGTTAAACGTCCATGGCTCTTGCGTATGGTAAAAGCGCTTACGACATGGCGGGCGCGCAGCGCAGCACTGCGCGCACTTGGAGTGAATTCGTTGTTGTCCCAGCGTTTTTCAGTGCATTCACGGGCCATAAATGGGGAACCCGGATTTTGCTTCATTCCATCGTCCCTATAAAGTAATGTATGAGGAATAAATTTCTCTATTTTTTTATTTTGAGCCATCATTACGCCACTCGTAGGTATAAAGAGGAGCGCCATATATTGAAAGATATGGATGCAGTACAAACAACCAGATGGCCACACGTGGCTGAAGTTATCGCTGCGTGTCTATTTGCATAAGCTAAACCAAGAGTACGGGCGTGAGAAAGAGTGTAATGTCCTGCAAAATGCTTGCGTTTATCATACGCAAGCGGGCTGAATCTATCAAAAAACTGCGTTATTATACGCCGTGTCGTAAACAGCGTCTTGCCGTTTAAAAATGGCTCGTTTCCTCTATTTCTTCACGCAAAGCGGCCCTCGGGCGTGCTTTCTAGTATATCCTAGGAGTGCTATTGACTCGTCATTAAAAACCGTTCTGGTGAGATTCAGAACAACTCAAGTTCGGCAAGTTGGTGCTTTCTAACCAAGGCAACTATAATATGAGCAGCGCTTTTTTGAACCGCTTGCCGTTCCGAATATACGGGTCGAGATGAGCAGAAGGCCGAAGAAATGATTCCTTGCGGCTGCACTTGCGATACCAACTTACCTACGTTTTTCAAAGTTCAAAGTTTATTTTTGAAACCAGAAGTTTCGAGGAAAGCTACGGAAAAGCTGCGAAAACAGCTTGAAGGATCACGAGTTCCTCTCTGCAGAGCAGCATTGACGGTGACAAAATTACGCAGGTAGAGATAAAATAGAGGAGAAAAATAAAGTAATAAAGTAAGTTACTATGAAATTCTATGAAAACCATAATGCACCTGCCTCGTATTATGCACATAATACAAAAGAACACCCATGAGAACTAGGGAGGAGGACGATATCAAACAATGAATAAGGACACGAGTTGGAAAAGTGGCGATAGCAGCGAGAAACTAGTATGTGAATATTTTGCGAAGTTCGTGAGAGACATTTCATGCAGAACAAGACTTTCACGGCTGTTCAGTTCGTTGTACATATACTGCATCATTTGTTGGCCACAATTCGTGCGGCATTTCTTGACATTTTGTTTCTGAAGAAGGAAACGTGCATTCAGAAAAGGACATTTAGTACAGTACCGGACTGAGTACTGCTTACGTGTACTCCTGGAAACAAACTTTGCCAGCCATTCAACTGTGTAATTTTCTACCGCAGAATTGTTTGTTACTGCGCTTTCTGCAGATGTGTTTTTAACTATCTAGTATTTTTTGTATGTAACAACAGTTAAGAGTGATGTTTACTTCTTTTGTCAGCCACTGTTTCATCAATTTTTGCGGACAAATATACTAGGAGTGGTACGAGGGTGAACGAGAAATTAGCTTATAATGGCAACACAAATTCTAATCTTGTCTTGTGCGGCGTACTCTGGATATGGTTCTGCGCGCCGCAAGGTTAAGCAATTCGTCACAGCATATGGACATGACAAGGAGTATGAGCACCCTAGAGGAAGTAAAGAATAGCCGCACACATTGAAGTGTGCACGAGACAGGAGCAGTTCGTGCTTAATAATTTTTTGGTAATCGAGTATGTGAACAACTTTAAGTTCAACTTTATTTAATGAACAGGGGCACCTCTCTGTTCCTTCGGGCGTTTACGAGCTTTTCAGAAAGCTCATGAGCGCAGTTACTACATTCGAGCACAAAGTTCAGCGCGAACATGTGAAAGAAGCGCTGTGCATGCAGCTGAAATGTCAACGTTAATAACTCTGGGAGAATTTAGACATTCGTGAAGAGCTACAACAGCTCTGTTCTGTTGAAGAAAAGAAAAAAGCTAATATGTGTGCTTCTTTCATTACGATGATTTACTGAAAATGGAAAAAAAAACTATGAAGGTTCGTTCTTAACTGCCCTTTGTACTGCGACTTTTTCAGAGACTTTCGAGAGCATAACATTTAGGGAATAACGCAAGAGCTTTTCGCCTACGTCTGTAGAAGCACGATTCTGTCCAAAGTGCAAATAAACAATGCACATATTGTTTGTATCGCCACGGTTTACTTTCTTCTTCGCAAGGAGCAGGCGTGTCTTGCTTTGTTAGGAGGAAGCTGCTCCCAATGCTTCTCGCAGATAATAAAGAGCTTCAGCAGGGCTGGCCGCAAAATAACGTCTCACTACGGACGTGTTCATCAGGCTGCATGCAGTGGATCTCATTATAACGGCAACAAATCCGTGCACCTCGACACAGCGACTGAGCACACAGCTCACTTTTGAAAGGCTTCCTGGAGTAAGGGATGGGCTTTGTGTGAGGCACGGCTTGTTCCGGCAAACAATGAACAAGCTCTCTGGGAACACTTTTTATCGAGCACGTTGACGGCATCCCAAAAACAAGTAGTGATGGAGTGGCGCTGACCGTGTTGTACCTCCATGCTCCTGCGGCACTTCATTGTAGTCTTTGTTTGTCGAGACAACAAAGCCACAGTCGCTGTTACCAGAAAGTCTTTGTTTCCACAGATGTGATGTCTCTCTTCTTTGTTTCAGAAATTCTGATGTATTTACGATACTGCCATTAATAATCGCTAATGATGAGAAGTTGCTTGACAATGATTTCTTAGAATGAGTAATAAATTATATGCTGCGGAGAACAAATGAGCAGCATGGCATCCTGTGGCACATATGAATGTTTTATGCATTAACGAAGCTGTCATGACCCATTTCTTTAAATAACGGGATCGACTCAGTAGATCGTCACGGAAGGATACGGACGCAGAAAAGAGAACGACGACACTGCTCTTTCAGAGCAAAAAAAGACACCACAACAGTAGATAATGAGGTAGGGAAAAAAAACATCAAAGAGGAAAACGCCACTATAAGAGAGCATCTGCTCACGCAGTTCATCGCATCAGACCATATATGCATCCG
The DNA here is from genome assembly GCF_052857255.1 of Amblyomma americanum. Lineage (NCBI taxonomy): Eukaryota > Metazoa > Arthropoda > Arachnida > Ixodida > Ixodidae > Amblyomma > Amblyomma americanum. The sequence continues at coordinate 116,416,901 of NC_135504.1, forward strand.
TCGCTGTTTTCTCGTACAATGAATCGATAGTTTTTTCTCGCTTTGCTACCCGCCTGGCCCAAGTGCTCGCTTCTTCAGGCATTCCTCTGCGAATTTTTTTCTTTTCGCCAAACCCTGCTGTCTCACTTCATCGCTAAACACAACCGCCCGAAGGACGCTCCTCTTCTGCATCGCGCACTTGCGGAACAAGGCGATGCCCAAGTAGCCCAGTTTGTTTCTGCTTGACACGCGACTGCGCCTTCTCTACCGTCAAGTCAGAGTCGAGTGGTTCTCTCGGTGCTTCTCTTCCTCGGAAGCAGCTCTAGGGGCTTCGACGGCTGCTAGCAGTCAGAGACACCACACCGCTCAGAACGGTATAACTGCAAGCATCGAAGCAGGGCTGGAAAGATCACGGAAGCGAACGCGGTGGTAAAAGTCATAAGAAAATCACTCAGCGTTTCTTTTTTTTCTGTTTTATTTGTTTATGCTACAAAGAGCAGAAAGCAGCAACAAGCTACGCGGGAAGTCAGAAATCAAAACCGCAAGCGAGATCGAACTGGAGAAAATGACAACCAAATGATATGCCGCGACGTCGATGGTGCCTCGAGAGCCTGGGAACTGATCAAGACGGTTTGTAATCGATTCGCGCAGTCATCTCGCCAGTTTGGAAGGCGGCATTCGTGCTTTTTTTTCTTCACACCTTCATCACTGCTTTCTTGCGAAGGAGCTGTGCTGGTGTTTTAAAGCGAGAGCTCTATTCCTCGCCGTACAACTTACGTTTCGATGTGGGTGAGACAATAACCTTCAATGCCTCACAAGGTGAAACCGAACTTAACTGCGCGGTGGTATGGCCCAAGCTATGGCAGTGAGACCACGTGATCGTATGACTATGACGAAGGAGTACCTGACCTCGACCATTGACCTTGACCTTGACATTTGATTTGTGACTGTGGCCGCTATATCCACAATGACCTCCTATGAGAAGGTCGAGCCGAACGTAAACTGCGTAATGATGTGTCCCAAGCTATGGTAGTATGACCACGTGATCATATGACTATAACCACTGGGTACCTGACCTTGAGCCTTGACCTTGACATTTGATTTGAGACAGTGGAGGTTATGCTTAACAGAGCTTTCGGTTGTATAACTAGGTGTAAGCCAAGTTGAGGCCCAACCATTTTTTTTTCGGAGGTTACGATAGTGTTTCTTTTTTACTTCTACAATTTAATAGCGAACCTGCAAGGAAGCTCCCTTTGATGCTTATTTTTTGTTCTCTTGGTTTTAGGCGCTGCGCTCAATTCGTCACGGCAGCAGAGCGAGAAAAGCAAACAGCAGCAGCTGTGTCACGGAGTGTGGTGAATTCCTCATTTTTTTTCTCGGCATAAAATGTCTTGATTTAGAGAAAACCTAGCGCAAAAACATGCAACCACAAAGACAGAAAGACGAGACATGTTGCATGTTTTTGCGCTAGGTTTCTCTAAATCAAGTATGCACCAACTAGCCCAAAAAGAGGTGTTAATGCAATAAAATGTCTGGCGGCGCTGTTAAATGGTCGCTACTCTTTCTTAGAAACCGGGAGAAAAAAGGCGCAATTCCTTTTTATTTTTTTCAGACTCAGTATGTTTGTCCTCAGAGCACGGGATATCTGCCAGGCAGAAGAAACTACGAATAGCAGACTGTCCACGACTTTCTCTAAATTATCTAACTTTTCAGTCCTCGCCGATAAAGATTGGGCTAAGTATTTTTTTATTGCCCTCAGTCAGGATTGAAACATATGACAAGATTGATGTATTACCAGACATGAAAGAATGTCTGACAATAGCGATCACCATTACAGAAGTAGTGCGTGCCACACATTAGTAATTTAACAGATTCCAAGAGAGCTGCTCTTTTTGCAATGTTTCCCTGTAGTACTGTATGGAGCAAAAACTAGCGCAAAATCAAACTATGTCGCTCGAAAAATTCGGATGGATTTGTGACCACCCTTGGCATTACGAACAGCAGACCCTCGTTTCCTTCTCGGGGCACAGGAAGTGGTGTACGAGTACATTAAATGTCAAAAACAATTCGGAACGTGCAGAAACAAGCAAAGGGCTCGTTATCGCGATATCATGAAAGCCTTTAAAAGCTTCTTGCAAGCACTCATTTCATAAACTGCTCCTCTGCGCCATACACTGCAAGACAAAAGAGAATGCAGAAAATAAGTTGACTGCGGCATAAGGTCGAAAGAAGACTCAGCATTTCGGCCCTGCCCAGTGGAGAGTAAAAACATTTACAGCTGTGGCAACAGTTATGAACAGTTTTCATGACTGAATTTATGCTTGACGTAGTGGTAGTCAGAGGCTGTAATACAAGAAGCGACGTATCACACAGCAGACGGCTCATTCATTCTGCTAACGCGAGCAGAATGCCTAAGTAGGGCGCTGAGAACGTGCGGTAAAGGGGTAAATCCCAAATAAAAAAATAAAAACATGAAGTTTAACTCGCGGGACATACTTGATGCGCCCGCTGTAGCCGTGAAGTCTTCAATAAGATTAAACGCCTTCGGAAAAAGCACAATGCATGGTTATGGGCTTAGGAAATTCGGGTTTGAGACGCCAAGAGCTGCTCTGTTTTCCTTCAACAAAGGAAAGCAATTATAAGAAAAGCGTAAGTGCGTGTTTGTAATAATAAAAAAACATAATTAAACAAGGAAGCGTAGAGAGTGCGCTGAGAGAAATATTTCTTGCAAGACCAATATTTGCCGGCTCCGGAGAGTCTTAAAAGAGGCGGCAATTAGCTCATCCCCTCTTTACATTTAAAATTTTTAACTGCGTTTTTGCACTTTGAGTTTTCCGCCGCATATTAAGCTATTACTGGGCATTCTGCATCGCGTTGAGAATAAATCGCATGCGACATGGTCTTTGGTGAATTTCATACATGAAGACATCTGTTCTCAAATAGGCCGCCCTATGGTGAGAAAGAAAAATGACTGGTGTAACGTTGAGAGACCGGAAGCGGGCAGAGTGGGTGAGAGAACAAACGCGGGTTGATGACATCCTAGTCGAAATCAAGAGGAAGAAATGGGCTTGGCCAGGGCATGTAATGCGAAGGCAAGATAACCGCTGGTCCTTAAGGATAACGGATTAGATTCCAGGAGATGCTAAAGCGTAGCAGGGGGCGGCAGAAAATTAGGTCGGCGGGTGAGATCAAGAAGTTTGAGGGATACGATGGCCACAGCTGGCAAAAGACAAGGTTAATTGAAGAGACATGCGAGAGGCCTTTGCCCTGCAGTGGCCGTAGTCAGGACGATGATAATGATGGTGATACTGAGAGCAGAATAATCGCAGGATAGAACAGCCTGACTTGCGCGAAATGCCTGAGCACATTTATTTTGTTCTCAAGTGCATGTTTCGACTGCAGCGGTGACGTAGTAGTCTGAGCATCCACCTCGCATGCGGGAGGTGCTGGGTTTGATCCCCAGCGCCGCCGGGTGCCCACCGGTGATACAATGGGCACAGGCTTTCCCCTGGTCTGGTTCTCGGTCTTTTTAGGGTGAAATGCTTGGGAAATGGGTCTTTACGTGACCCCACCTTGAGTTGAAGAAAAGTACCTTTTGTCATGCCGCTCTTTGGCCACAGATGTCCTTGCGCCATAAAAATCCGTTATCATCATCATCAATTGCATATTCTCCTTTCCTGATGGCCTTCAGTGAGTCATGGCATCACATTGCAAACAATAGACAGCCTTTTCTATTGCCCTGCACCATGCTTGCCCAGTCCGCGTAGTTTTGTCTTGGATGCATCGCAAAAATTTTCGATACATAACAAAGCCATTCTTACGCTGAATAGATTTCATAATAATATTACTTTGGCAGGAGGAACGGCTTACAAAAGTGACTATGGAGTAGTTTTTAACAGCAAAAGCTCCGTTACTGCTAAACAACACGCTATCTTCGCGACCAGACTGCTTCGCATTGTGTGGGTGCACATTTTAATGAGATTGAGTTTAGGCTACAACTGCTCACCATAGCAGGTAGAAGTTGAAGATTTGTCGCGAGACGAAGCCCCACTGGGAGCAGTGTTTTAAACCAGCCACCTGCCATTGCAGTGCCGCATGGCGTGTCGGCTGTGAGCCCTCGTAACACTCCAGGCGAGTGTGGTATGAGGACTCTCAGCGATCCATGAATGCAGAATAAAGTTAGACCAATTCCACACATATGGGCATTGGCGCATAACTACTACCGCGTGATACCCTTAAGGTGCAATTTATGTGACCCCCCCCAACTTTTAAACGCAACCTCTAAACTTAAAAAAGTACAAAGGAATAGCTAAAGGTTAGTCGCTGAGTGCTCAGCTGTCGACTTGGCCGTGTACTGCTATGGACGGTACAAGCCGAGGCTGGCAAAATTGGAACAGGGAAATGACTCAGCCACCTGCTAGCAAGCACACGTTACTGTCTATGCACAAGGTGAAGGCGAACACAGCAACCACACCTTTAATCCCAGGCTCCTTTTTTCGGGACAAAATATTGGCGACATAAAGGGACGGTGAAGAAAAGCGTTGTCTCCGGCATTGCACAATCTTTCCTTAGATCCATGCTGCGTTGCACGTCCAAGATCTGCCGGTGACCATGTCAGGCGATCAAAATGGTGCAGTTCTGGCGTTAATCCAGCCACGGGGTTTAGCACTTTTCTGCCTCGGTGGTGGTCGTCCTAGCGTTACATTTCATTTCCTCGCCGGATTTAGCGTGTCTGGTAGAGCAATATTACAAGGATAATCGGGAAACTGTTTGTTTGAAGGAAACCCATTGTTAACATTGTGCGTACCGCAGCGTATCTGCAGCAGTGCATTCTACAATTGAGCACACAATGGTGCGATTTATTCCTACTGCCAGCCGCCGTTTTTTTTATGTTAGTGATTAAAACTCGAAAGCTATCCTGGGCAAAGATTTCAGTGCACTGAATGTCGTTTAAACTATTCGGGACTTCTGCCCTAATCCTAAGTTTCTGTAGGCAATTCTATTTCAAAATACCCTTCACCCTCAGGCCAACAGGCGCGCAGCGCTGCTGTCTTTACTATGAAAAGAACCTTTGTTTCCAGCGTAGACGGGAACCTGACGAAGAGAAAAAAAAAAAAACTAGGTATGTGTCTTAGCGTGTTTTTTAAATATCTTGGAAGAATTTGAGTTGGAAGAAAATATACTCATATTAGGAGAGCTTCACTCGCAACGAATAGCTCGGGCAAAAACGCCAGTGAAAAAAAAAAAGCCTAATGGGCAACATTTGAACACTTGACACACCGTTCGATTTCGGATAAGCCAATCAGATGGCATGGTAGTAAACTTTCGTCGACATTAAAGTATAGGGATAGGGCACACGGCAACATGTTCCTATCAGTGGAGGCTTTGAAGGAAATTAGGACTCCTGTGGTGATCCAAGCAAGCAGGAAAGTTTGGACAGAGCCTGGTGCTGGAAAAGATGTCAGCGCAGATGGAAAACTCGGGACGCAATTTTCACAGTAATCCCGGCGACAGGGTACCTGCGAATCTAGAGCCGCTATGTGTGGCTCTGCAGAGCCTGAATCTAGTCAGCTCCACTCGGCAACAGTACAGAGTTTAGATGCCAGCACGCATATATGACACTGAGTATGCTTTAGCATTTGATAGCGCTTTACCGAGTCGATCATCGCTGGCAGATGAAAAAAAAAGCTTACTACAATGACAATAAATAATTCGCTGGAGGTCAAAACTTAATAAGGACATCAGAAATTTAATATAAAGGCAGTAATGACTTTCGAAGCATTTGCGTGAGATAAAGCTATTGAAAGAAATCACAAGGGGGGGGGGATTTTATTTTAGTAAGCTTTTTAAAAATAATGCTTTATAAGCCAAGCCTTTACAAATACAGTGTTTTTGAAGAATGTTTGGCGTCGGATAACGCTCACCGTCGGGGAGTAAGGACGCGTTTGGAATCGTTTTCAATATATGCAGCCCGAATCTGAGCGCATCGCGCAAGCAGAACTGAATTCGGTGTAGAGAGAGCGCAAAAAAAAAGTTGACGGAATTAGAAAAAGTAAAACAAGAATATGCTCAAACCTTCATTTAGTTTGTAAATCGCTCAAAAAGTGTGGCAGTACATGAACAGCAATGCGCAGAATCCAAATTTGCGATTCCATACACAAACACAATGTTAAAAGAGCTTTTTCCTGAGATCAGCTTACATTCCTTCAAGCCTGAGTAATTGCTCGTTTCGTTTCACGTCGTTTCGGGTCGTTTCGTTTCTGGGTCATTGATAAGACGGCAATAATTCCCCTTTATCAGGTGTCTGAGCCCCGCATAATCGCGCTAAGGCTCAATTTTGTAGACTTAGTAGTTTGTAGTTCAAATTTGTAGTTCAAAAGAACTGTGTTAAACAACTTGCATCCTTCCTTGATTAATTAACACACACACACACACACACACACACACACACACACACACACACACACACACACACACACACACACACACACACACACACACACACACACACACACACACACACACACACACACACACACACACACACACACACACACACACACACACACACACACACACACACACACACACACACACACACACACACACACACACACACACACACACACACACACACACACACACACACACACACACACGCACGCACGCACGCACACACACACACACACACACACACACACACACGATTACTCAAGGAAGTGCCGCAAAATCGAATGGTGTGGCCGAAATATTTAGCCGTCAATATCAGGTGCTATCTTTGGGTCGGTCCGCATGGACGGAGGTGTTTCTACAAAATGGCGTGCAATGAGGTGCAGGTTCAGAGCAGACGTGTAGTGCAGCCTCGAGGCAGGACCGGGATAGAAGAGGCAGGAGTCACATAAGCGGGCATGGCACTTGGCCGCCCACGACCAGGTAACTGCTTGAGTGAGAACGGCCCGGAGGCTTCCTGCGAAGCAAGACCTCTTCCCAGTGATCATGGCCGCCAAGAAGGTACCACACGGTGGCAGAAGTGCTCGCTTGGCGCACCGTAGGTTTTCTTTTCATAGCAGGAGAAACCTCTCCGGAGAGCTTTGGGCCAATTAAATGGGACGTGGAGGTTTTAAGTCATGACTCGCTCCATCCACCAAAACTTATCGTACTCGCACTGTGAGGGAGATTTTGTACTTAGAAACCTGGATTGTCCAAGCTTCAGCAGCAGCAAATGCTAATGGGCGGTTGGACTGATTATTCAGATCTTGCCCACGGCAGCATCAAGCCAGAACGTGCCTAAGCATTCGTGTCAAGGTCTCGCAAGATGGTACCTTCTCCGAAATAGACGAAATGCAGAAAGAAAATGAGAAAAAAACCCTGACCCCATTATGACCCCATTAGGAAACATTGCGCCAGTATAGATGCTTTCGCAAGAAACCAAGTGCGTAGAGCACACAACTCCTTAGTAATAGGGTCATTAAAGGAAGGGCGCTGATGCGTATGATGAAAGATCGCTGCAAAAAAATGCCAACCAAGAAAACGACTGGGGCAGGGAAATTAAGGGGCGCTTATATGAAGAAGACAGACAGAATTGCGGCAGCGTCTTGCCCCACCAGGCGCATAAAACGGGCTGTCAGCGAAGATGCTGTCGTGAGTAGCAGTTCATGCGGCGCCTTTATGTCAGCACTGACGCTTTAGTGCAGAAAAGGTCTTGCGAGAGACCACAAGGTTCAGACATAGCAAGGTGCGTTGTCTGCAATAACGCTTTATATTCTTAGTGAAAACAACGCTTTTACGTACTGCAGACCAGTAAGCGGGGTAGTTTAGGCCGGTAAGGCGGAAATTTGCGCCGGTTGGTGCATGGAAATCAGTACAAGTCTACCTTTCTTGGACATCACTTTTTAGTGTGCGGCAAACGTGGAATATGGTACGGTGCTGTTACGAACTTATTGATTCGAAAGGTCTTCTCTTCCGATCGGCCGCTAAATCTTGCATTTAACGTTTATCCTCTGCTCGCGTCGAATAGTACAGGTTGCCGTAGAAAACGAATTGGGTGCGTTTTTGACAACAAATAACAGAAAACTACAAGCGCCCAGAAGAGGCACTTGCAGACCGATTGATGGCAACGCGGAAAACTATGATATGAGAAGAAATTGGATTCATATACAACTTCCCTATGGAAGTTCACTTGTTCAGATTTTCTGGGCTCAGAGAGACTAATTTTAGCATAATTTCTCAAAAAGTGAAGTAATGTTCCTAACCTTATTAGAATAGCTAACCGGTTCAGCGAAAGACAGGTTGGCTTAACTAAGTTCGAGTGTGGTTTGTTCATTTCACCGGGACCCTTGTGACTGCATTTCAGAAATTCTAAAAACTGGTATCTATGTTACATACTGTGCGCTACATGCATCTGAATAAATAAGGAGACTAACAGTAATAATTAATAAAGTTCTCAGTATCAGCTACCAGCCTACTGCTAGTGCATCTGAGCTGAATTCTGTTGCGCTACACCACAAGTAATACCAAAACTCAAAAAGCCTATTTCTGAGAGTTGAAGAACATGTACCGCCACCTTGTAGCGGCCGTATCGGTGCGAGCGAAGAGAAGGAAGAACCTTAAGCGCCGCGAGCCGAGGAGAACGCAGGAGACGCCTTGCTGGTATGGCAGCCGAAGCTAGGCCGAAGCTGACGCACTCTCAAATAAATGTGGCCGCACCGCATCTGGTGCCGCTGTGCGCCACAAACACCTCAGATGAAACTCTCGGTATTACTGTCACTGAGTTAATCGTATCACTGGGCAGATATCGCGCCAGCCACGAAGAAGAAAAGCGCCTTTTGTTAGAAGGGGCAACGAACAGCTACTGTCAATACTTATCCACAAATTTTCAGCAGTAAACTCCCGCTTATTCACGTGCACTGTGAATGCAAATAGCTTTAATACCTGCTGCCATGCGCCACTTCGTTCCGAGCGAACCAAGCGAAATCGTATGGCGTCACGAAATTATATTTCGCGCCAGCGGACATGAGCGAATTCCAACTGCGGGACACATTAAGTTCGACGCGTATACCGCAGGTGCTTTTCACATAAACGTAGCAAATAATACAGAACAAAAAATAAACTCTGAAATCAATGTCGGGTTAGATTGTATAGCAGCCAGAGCTCTGAGCAAGTTGCTCGAGTTTTCACGATGTTTTAAAAGGCAAAAATGAGCTGAACAAGATAAAAAAAAACTCGAGACCATGCCGCTAGATTACTTTTCGCATATTAATTTAGGAAAAAGTAAGAATTCGTGTTATTTTTTACTTTTTCCGGCTATTTGAGGTCTTTTAAAAGCGTTGCCGTTGGTGATCGTCTCATAATTTTGTATTTAAATTAGGCTTTGGAGGCGTTGTGAAAATATTCCGCAAACCAAATATGTTTGTGTGCATCTCGCTTTTAACTTGCCGTGATAGACACAGTGCATGTGCCAATGCATGCTAAAGAACCCCAGGTGATTAAAATTTCCGGAGCCCTTCACTACGGCGTCTCTCATAGCCTGAGCCGCTTTGGGATGTTAAACCCCCATTAACTGAACTGAACACCTCAGCGTTATTTGTGCCAAAACATCACAAACATTTGCCCATCTTCGCTGTATTCTTTGGGACTCGCTGACTGACATCGGTAGAATGGCACGCCTAGCCTTCAAGACTCGGTCAATCACATCTGTATAAGGGTGTAGGCTGACATCAAACAAACTTTACGTACGTTTCCACCGCCTGTCATTGCGCGTTTAATTTTTGCAAAAGGTGTGACACGGAGCTGAAACAATTTGCAGGATAATACGAATTCGGCTATACAATTATTATCACTGCGGCTACATCAGACAGAGATTTTATTGATGATAGATAAGATCGACCTGAATTCATTAGTTCTATCTTCACATTTATTCATTTGATTAGAAATAGCTACCATACTCTAAAATTACTGCTCTTTTTTGCTCGCCTATTACGTTAATACAAGCCTCGAAAGCAATCAATAAAACCTTTCACTTCACTAACTTGTGGTTGGTTTATTATTAGCTGCTTATCAATTCTTCGTAAGTGTGTCAGTTTCGAAAACTCATTTCTGTTTACACTCTAAACGTCACAGCGCATGTCACAGCGCATCTTTAGCATGACACTTGATTTCAGTTGATTTGCATTACCTGATGCTATTTTACATTCGTATGCGTTTACCGATGTCATGACTCCATCAGTGACTGTGCTGTTTGTATACGGGGCTTGTAGAAACATATTTGGGATAGCGTTATATTTTGTCCCCTGGATAGCTTTTTTGTGGCTGGATTTTAATTGTAATTGTCGCCGTGAGTACTGCTTTTCCAGAGTTTCCGGTTACTCAGTGCTCCGTGCAGGGGCCTGAAGGGTATTCTAAATGAATAAATGGTTTAAATTTTTTTGCGCTCACGAAAACGCTTCGTCGAAATTTCTAGAGCATGCTTTCCTCTTGCCAGATTCCTCCAGTGTCTATTTCATTGCTCAGTAGTGACATGTTTATATTGATTGTACCACAGAGACAAAGCACCCCCGAATACGTCCCGGAAAATATTAACCAACACTACCTAGCTGGTGATTTTGGTACAGCGGTCATTGTTATGTTGTCTATATCGGCCATAGTTCAACGTGGGCAACACAGTAGTTTCCCGTCAGTACAACCCTTGTTTTGTCTTTCTCTGTGAATACGAAACCCGCATATGTAGCTGCCCATATTTTCCACTTCATTGATGCTATCGTAGCCCCGCTGAATTAGCTAGTAAAGCGAGACAACACTGCTTCAACACTCGAACCAGAAATCAAACAATTCTGCTCTCTATTCCAAAACTGCCATTATACAGAAGAGCAAAATAATCAGTTGCACCGACGCCCGTTTTCTTTAGCGATACATTTTCATTTCCAGTCCGTTGTACTCGTCGTCGGCATACGGGAACTCTGGGCTGCTATAATGAGAAATAGACTGTGATGGAGTACCCAAACCACAATGTATGCAGGAACGTCGCCATAGCTGTGGGCCAGTCATTTTGCGACTACATCTTCTAAATGTCATATTGTTGCGATTTTCGCTGCTGCAATCTCGGAATGAAAGGCAGCAAACATAATTTACATGCGTTTGTAAGAAACAAAAGAAATTCCAACTTTGTTGAGTGCACAGAAGTGCAGCTTTAAGAAAAAATTAATGCACGTCCCGGCCGGTCCTGTGGTGACCTCAAGCTGGACTTTCCAACGGCGCCACATATGGATGAATTTCGTTTGCATGATACGTCACGGAGAGAATGATGGATATGTTTTCCATAAATCTAGGCACTGGCGGAAGTCATTTTAGAAATTTAAAATCAAAAGTCGCCATGTATTTATTCAAGGGAGCTCTCGAAAGCATGCGAGGCAGCTCAACAATTTTCTCAGAGCGTTGCTAGCCAGCCCACCTTCACCGAGATGTTAGTTTAGAATAGAGATGAATGTCAAGTTCAACGATCGAAAGCTGTACCTGGGCTGGGAAGGACGGTGCAGAAGGCGAGGAGGAGCCTGCGGAATGTTTTCGACCACCTGGGATTCTTTAACGCGGACGGATGGCGTACAACACTAAGGCGTGTTTGCATTTACAAAAATTTCTTTAGATAGTCTATAGACGGTCCATAGACTTCTGTGTAAGCGTCCACAGGCTGTTTATAGACAAGTGCAAGACAGGCAATACAAATCTGATAGACAGTCTATAGACAATCTATAGATTTATGGTGATACACTTTTAGTCGACTTTTATCTTTAGACAGTCTATAGACTGTAAATAGACAAAATAAATATATAAAGACTCTAAAGTCTATATGAATTCAATAGACTGTCTATAGACAATTTTTATAAGAGCGGGATCTGTTATCCTTACCATGTAGTCAGCAGCCAAACGCCAGAGCTACATAGGTGCATCTGACTGCCAGAATATTATACTTTCCTTTGCTTTATCTTTATGCAAGACTACGAGGCACACACATTAACAGGGTTGTCGCTTTATGTTAGAGGATTGCGTTTCATGCAGCGCTACGCCTAGGAGAATCATTACTGAGAAGGACGCTATCTCCGGCACAAAATGCCACCGTTTTGCGCGAGTGTTTTGGAAATCGGGTTGCCACGGCTGTGATCCAACATGCATTCTTAGCAACAGAGAGCACATAGCTAGTGAGCCACCGAGGAAGGGTGCCTAGGCTCTTCCTCTGAAAAGGCACAGCTGGACTCTAAAATTGCGCTCTGAAATTTAGTTTCGGCTTCTACAGCATAGAGCGACCGACGAAAAACGTGTTCGATTTTCTTTTGTGCAGAACATTGCGCTTCATTCTAAGCACGCCTACTTCATTTCCTCCCCTTGGAACATTAATTCAAGCCCTTCGACGGAGAAAGATTTGTACCTTGCTCGAAGCCCTTGAGCTAACAGCCGACAAAGCCTGCCAGGGGTAAAGACCAATGGTATAGTTAAGGCCACATATGGCGCAGCCGTTTGCCAATGCAGCTGCGAGATATTTAAAAACATCTTCGGCCGTCTGGTGCTGGAAAAAGTAACACGAACTAGGACAAGAGTTAGATAAGCAAAGAATGATACAAAAAAGGTAGGGAATAAAGAACCAATAAAAGAGAGAATGAAAGATGCAGGAGGAAAAAGAAATGGGGGAAATAAAGGTGTGACGGAAGGAAGGAAGGGAGGAAGGAAGGAAGGAAGGAAGGAAGGAAGGAAGGAAGGAAGGAAGGAAGGAAGGAAGGAAGGAAGGAAGGAAGGAAGGAAGGAAGGAAGGAAAGCAGGAAGGAAGCAAGGAACGAAGGAAGGGAGGGAGGAAGGCAGAGAGAAGGAGGGAAGGAGGGCATGCAGGCAGGCACGCGCACACACAGGGAAGCAGAAACAGGGTTCAAGGCAGGCAGCAGGTACACAGTTGAAGGTTTACTTCTTGAAGCATCACGCCGAAAATAATTTTGCGACTAGTGGATGTCAAGTTCCGATCATGCATAACCATAGAGCTGATTGAGGAATTGTGTAAACTTCCTCTCTACCGTCTTTTGCAAAAAGTAACCAGTCAACAAGACTTCGTTCTCAGCAGTACAGTGGAGCCCTTACGGCACCCCTAAAGGCCAAAATCAATCGAAAGGTGCGTAGAAGGGTTCCTCTTACTTTTGAAAGAGAGGAGATTAAAGTTTGCTATCCGCTTCACGTTGACTGCTTACCCTTCGCCAACACGGTACCATTTTTTATCTGTTTGGAGCACAGCTCTTAGGTGCCCGTACCTGGGCAGAGCATCGGCGCTGGCTACGGTGTAATCGGCAGAGAACGAGAGCAAAGCGGTGGACGTAGGTTGGGGGGGGGGGGGGGGGGGTAGACAGCGCTAGGACGAAAACAAGGCGGACTGTGTACGGCGATAGCGTGAGGAGGAAAGCGGAGGGGGAGGCTACCACCGCTTGGGCGAGTGCTATCGCGCTGCGTCTGCGGTTGCTGCTGCGAGTAGCTCGGCCCGCGCAGAGGCTCGGCGGCGGTGCCAAGCCGCAGATTCCTATCACTGCGCGCTTGGCCTAAGCCATGATTAAGCGCCGGCATTGTTCCCCACTGCGTAATCTCCCTCCGATCGCTTCTGGGTCCAAAGGCCCAGCGTGTGCGCTCTAATTTTCCGTTTTTCGCATTTCGAGTATCGCAAACACCCATTGAATTTTTCCTCCATTGTACACTGATGATTATAAAATAGGTCATCTCAAAATCCAAAGCAAACACTGAAAGCTCTTGAAGGAAATACGTGAATCTAGCGATCATCCTACTGACACCGCACATTGGAGGCTTCTAAGGTCAGAACGCTTTAAATAATTGAAGTACTCGGTCGCTTGTCTTTCGCTGTGCGAGGTTTCAAGCGGATCCCCACGGAAAAGCTATTGCCGCAGTATAAAGCAAGCCTAGTCTCAAGAAGCGTTCCCACCAGTCTGAAGCTTACCGTTCTCCTACAAAATAAGCTATTCAAATTGACTCTCAATTTACTTTCATAACGTAAACTAACAAATCAATCATCGTTCTAGAAACGGACGTTTCACGTTCTTTTAAGACTTGGTCTTGAAAATATTGATTACCTGTCGGTGGTTTTAACGAGAGGGGTAATCTAACGGCACATTCCGTTCAAACTGGCACGTGTTCTACTTCCTTTTAATGCTCACAATCGTGGGAGTTACTGGTAGAAATCCTTCCTTTAATCGTGTGCACATGTCAAAGACTTTGACTGAATACTGCTTTTTCTGTCCTCAAAGAACATGAACAGTCAGAAAACACGAGCCTATTTTCATCGACTCTCAATCATGAAGCAACCTCAGGAGCGCTGTGCTGCTCGTGTTTCGTTAATAAAAGAAATCTTGTACGTTGCGAAACGCACTTCATTATTCCTCGAACGTAGACAATGAAAAGAAAGACCGATTCGAGTTCCTTATTCGTTAACTTTATCGATTGCTTCATAACGACTTAGAAAACGGTGCTTTATACAAGCACAAGTTCTAAAAAACGAATATTAAATATTCGTTGCGCCTGTAGAGGCAAAAATACCTACCTTTAAGCTTGGATATCAAAGAAAACTTTGTATTTGTAGTATTACTTCATTTGGAAGTTAGCAGAAACAATTCAAAAAGTCAGGTTCGGCAGTCTGGCACTACTTAACCTTTACTGCGTAAGCACTCATCTGATAGGTTTCAACCGCGAGCACAATCGTCCATTGTCTGCTTCTTTGCTCACAGCTGGCATAGCGCGAGCGCTTGGTCCCGCGACATTACTTGCTACAGGACGTCATGCTGCGGCTGCAGCAAGACATAATTCATTCCAGAACCAAAGACGCGAAAGTCATTATGGGACTAGACCTAAAAAAGGCCTTCGACAACGTCAAGCACGAAGCCATTCTGGAGGGGCTCCAGCAGGCAGGAATAGGGCTACAAACCTATCGTTATATCAGAAATTTTTTAACGGACCGCACGGCGGTTATAACTTTCCAGGAAATACAATCCGGCGTGATCAGGCTGGGTAACAGGGGGACACCTCAGGGAACGGTACTGTCACCCACTCTTTTCAACATGGCCATGAGAGGGCTCCCGAAGGAATTGCGAAAAATTGGGAACTACAACTTAAACTATAGCCTGTACGCGGAGGACATCAACATCTGGATCAACAGAGGGAGCGACGCAGAGATCAATCAAACGGTGCAGGCGGCAGCAGACGTCATCTCAAAGTACGCGGAGGAGAGAGGACTTAAATGTTCGCCTGAAAAATCAGAAATCTTCGTGTATAATGACAAGGCACCCAGGAACAAACCTCCCTCTGACCCACAGGTGTACGTGGAAGGAAGGGAAATACCAAAGGTAGAGACAATACGAATATTGGGCCTCCACTTACAAACTCACGGGAGGAACACGATCACAATTAACAAATTAGAAAACCACGCGACCCAGACATTAAACCTTATCAGGAGGGTCTCACGTAAGGGAGGCGGCCTCAAGGAAAAAAACCTCCTAAGATTGGTACAGGCCTTCATCATTAGTAGAGTGGGCTACGCCACGCCATATCAGAACCTAAAGGCAGATGAGAGGAGCAAGATAGACGCGCTCATCAAGAAATGCGTAAAAAAGGCCCTAGGGCTCCCAATCTGTACATCGACGGAGAAGCTACTGGCCCTAGGACTGCATAATACGATTGCAGAAATCGCGGAAGCGGTTAAAACCTCGCAACTTGAAAGACTCAGCACGACGCGAGTGGGAAGAGCTATGCTAAGTAATCTTGGAATGGCCACAGACAGGGGGCAAAAGGAAAGGGTCGACATTGACAGGGAAATCAGGGCGCACCTAAGAATCTCTCCCCTACCCAAGAATATGCACCCTGAGTTTAATGAGGAAAGGAGACAGAAAAGGGCGGAAGCGATAGAAAGAATATCTCGGGGTAAACCCCGAAATGAAGTCGCCTACGTAGATGCGGCAAGGGACAGACACAGTCGATACATGACCATAGTGGCGGTAGATGGGGAGGCCACCCTCATCACGGCGGCCACCATACTAGGGAAAAAAACCGAGATAGCGGAGGAAGCCGCGATAGCGATCGCTTGCGCTGGCACCAAAGCTAGATATATTATTAGTGACAGTAAGACTGCAATCCAAAATTTCAGCAGAGGGAGGATAAACCCCCTCACCACCAAAATTTTAACACAAGGAGTGATTGATAGGACGATCAACATCATCTGGACCCCGGCGCGCGAATCTGTCAGCGGTAACGAGGCGGCCCGCAGTGCAGCTCGAGATCTCTACCTCCGTGCTGTACAGGATGGGTCGGCTCAGGCCGAACATGATAGAGAAGGGCGATTAATCTCGTATCAAGAGATTACAGAACACTACAAGCAATGCCGGAGGTGTTTTCCCCCACCAAACACGGCGTTAAATACGAGTCAGGCGACGGCGTGGAGACGCCTGCAGACTGGAGTATACCCAAACCCAGTACTAAACAAACATATCCGATCGGACTGCGAGGACGATAAATGTAAAAAGTGTGGGGCGAGAGGAACCCTCGACCATATAATTTGGGATTGCGCTTACTCCCCAGGCAGGGCGCAAAACATTAGCAGTAGGGAAGCCTGGGAAACCTTGTTGCGGAGCTCGGACCCTGAGCTCCAAATCACCGCCGTCCAACTGGTAGAAGAGGCCGCCGGCGAAACCAACCCGGCCAGCATCGAATGCGACCATCCCGTGCGGCTGGGCCGCTCCTAAGTCCTCTCCCTTGTAAAGGGGGGTGCGACAGAGCGGCCCAGGCGGTGTGGTCTTTCTCTGTTGGAGAATAAAAGTTTTCAACAACAACTACTACTTGCTTATCGTCGTCTTCTACGTGGCACTAATCTGGTGGTTCTGACAGGAGCAAACTTGTCTTTATAGCGTTTCCGCAGCTGGCCTAGCGCGAGCTCTTTATCCTGCGGAAGAGTCTGTCCATCGTGGTATTCTACCTAGCCGGAATCGGTTCTTTTTCATTGATTCGAATGTAGTAAAAATTCTCTGTAGGTTTGTGTTTGAAGAGTTTGCCCGCTAAGGAATAATCTCGCAAGAAATACCGCGCACGCGCTAGGAATTGGAAGAATTCTTCAGTAAAATTGAAAGAAGTCCTGAGTAAAATTAATGGTAGTTTAGCTTTGGTTAAACCAAGGGATAAGCGGTAGCTTCACGATGGTTTATACTGGAAAATTCTTGTTATGTCATGCTTTGGTCGTTTCTTTGGTGTTTTCCAAAAAAGCGTCGAGAAACTCTCCTCCCGTTATGTACTCGGTTTAGGAGGTCGTGAAGTCACAGCCTAGCACGTGAACACCACATGGCGTTCGTTCCTCGGCTCGCCGGTGTTGCTTTCCTTATGTACACGGTTAAGGAGGGCGCTACGTCACTCCCCATCACGTTAACGGCGTGTTTCGGATCCTCGGCGAGCCAAGGGTCGATCACGTGACCCAATATTGGTTGACCTTGACGACAGGAATGACCTCTATTAATGAAGCTACCGCTTCAAAACGGGCTTTTCTTTTCTTATCAGCATGAGTGAAATGGCAGGGCACATTAGATGACGAAACAAGAGAAGAAATGGAAAAGAAAAAATGAGAGAAGTTTACAACATTTGTCTACAGTGCGAAAGCACGGCGTGCCTATACATTCAGAATTGGTATTTCTATACTTAACATTCGTAGATCTCTGGGAGTCCTCGTACCTCTCCTGGCGCAGTGGTGCAGTGGTTAAGCGATGCGCCACTGCTCCGCGATGGCAGGTGCTGTCACCGGTGGAGTTTGTGTTATTCAGGTTTTTCTCGGACAAACAGACAAACGTAAGACGATTTTTCTCGTTTCAGAACCAGCGGATTAGTGTTTGGCCCTAAAAACAAAACAGGTCAAGGTTTTAGCGATGTTCATGTCACCTCTTCACGGCTGGTCGCAGTCCATATGTTTCAACGCCTGCGCCATAAAAAGAGAACGGAGCGCATAACTGGCCACAGAGAAATTCTTTGTTTTGTTAGGAGATATCAATAAAATAGGTGTCATGAAAAACTTGATTCGCATAATACCGTTTTGTTTATTATCTTATTAGCATGATGAAGTCATTCTGTGAATATAGAGAGACTGAGACCTTTGTTTATCGCCTCATGCCATCACCAAGTTAAATGAAATTTCGTGCTAAGCACTAAGAGCAAGTATCTGTGAGGAACGTTCCCGATGTGTTCTTTTAGAAAGATGTTAAGGAGGCGGAAATAAGCTGCCCTAGAGAGTCGTTTTCATGCTGATTTGAAAGTTGCATCGTTTTAAATTTCTCTTCACACTGTAGGTTTCGAGAGGCAATTTTAACAAGGAGTCATTTATGATATCTTAAAAGAAAGAACATTAAAAGCAAATGCTTAGAAGTTAGGCACTTTGCTGTTAGTGAAAAATAATCTTCGCCTCTCAACAATGTATAAACTTGTTCTCCTAGGTCGAACGCTCCCAACGCCAAAGTTTCAATTCTGGTGCATCGCTGCGCTTACAAAGTGCATTCTGGTTTGAAAGAGAAGGATTTCAAAGCAAAAGGTACGTGTCACATACAGAGAGACTGTCTTTGCATCTTTACGGACTGAAAAAATGTGATCGTTGGCCAAAAATAGTTTTTCCTATGCCATGAAACAAAGCGAAGAAATTCTGACTCAAGAATATTTGACCTGACACAAAGTGCCGGGTATCATACAATCAAAGTGCCGCTGCAAAAAAGAATACCGGAAGGATACACAGATTAGGAAAAACTACTTCAACGCCTATGGACTGAACACTCGTCAGCATTGAGATACATTGTGTCACTTTTTTGTGTAGTTCTTCATACATGCACATTAAAGAAGTGCCGATTGGTGGAAATTATGCCAAAAGTGTATATGTCAAAGAAGGGAAAGCAAAATTTAACCAAGACGAACTCAGCTGCCGTATTCATTGAGTGCACGTAAGCAGAAAAGAAAAACAAAACTGCAGTGAGGAGATAATGCTGCGAATTAGAAAACTATTGGAGGAAAGCTAACGTCGTTTTCGAAGAGGTCAAACGAGGCACGCAGTGCCTGTTCCATTCCCGGTACGGAGACTTGCGCTTTCTCTTTGAATTTTTTTTTTCACCGATCCCCTACTAATAAGTGACTGTTAGAGGACGCGCTTTCAGGTGCACTGAGAAAAGAGTTTGCCACTGAAGTAAAACTTCAAGTAAAAAGTTTCTGCGCCATTTGTGCTCTCAACTTCTAAAAGGGGCTTTGCCGCATACGTAGGTCTCTACATTGCAAGGAACAATACATCAAAACAAAAGAAAGGCAGAGAACACAAGGTAAACAGATTCGCTGAAATCGGCTGGTATAAGTGAAATAGACCGCCTCAGGCAGGCGCGTGAGATTGGAAACTAATTGGAAACTAAGGCCCCTGAGGGCAAAGATCCAGTGGATTTTGCAAGTCCGCGCGCAATTTCATTGACCTGGTGCAAGTAGGAAAGAAACGATAAGTGGAAATGAAAACCAGGCAACACTCCATGAGAAACGTATATTTGTTAATTAGGATAAAAGCCGTTTCGTGTTCTGGTCCAATGCTTGTAACTATCCCACTTTTTCTAAAATGCTAGATTTTGAAAACGGAATAGCTTTTCGAGTTCCGCAGTTTTAGAAGAACGTATCTGTCATTCTTGAGAGTGCAGTAGAATAGTGTTTGTATATTACCGCAGTGTGATTTTAGCTGTTCATGTTATCCTCTGAAATAATTATGCTCTTACCGGAGGCGACTCCGTTTTACGTGTAAATCATTTAGTCAGCTTCGCTTTGAATTAGGTTGGCACAGAGTGCGAACTAATTGTAAGGTTTGTCGAGGTCGTCTTTAACCGGCATACTTCTTTCTATTGCCCTGCAACCAGAACACTACGAATGTAGCGTGCAGGAGAGAATTGTTTTCTCGCCACTTCGGCATGCATGTCAGATGTTATGGTCATACGAATTAAAAGGGAAGTGTGGAGAAAGCGGGCTACTAGGACTCGTGATGAAATCCCTCCACAACCTAATCAGCTCAGCCGTTTTGACGGACACCAAACGCGTCAAGTACGAACATTGGAGGTTTACTACGAAGTAAGTGCGTTGCGTCTCGTCCATAAAAGTAAACTGAGATGAGCAGTTCTAGCTGAAATATTTAACCAAACGTTTCCTGCGTCTTATACTGATGTTAATGAGTTGCTGTTGTTAAAAGCTGTCTTTATTTTTTAACAACAACAGCAAGGTAATGGAGAAGCTCTAGTGACCTAAAGATTCGACTTGTAACTCAATACGTACGGCTACTTTAAGCTATGTACAGTCTTCGTCAAGAGTATAGAGCCCAAATAATAATAATAATAATAATAATAATAATAATAATAATAATAATAATAATAATAATAATAATAATAATAATAATAATAATAATAATAATAATAATAATAATAATAATAATAATAATAATAATAATAATAATAATAATAATCTTTATTCATGCCGAACAGGTATGAAAATGAGTCGAGGAAAAAAGCCTCTGAGCTTGACAGGCCCTCGACCCTTGTCTCCTTCTGAGCCCTGCAGCGCGGCTTCTCTTGCATACTCACGGACCCTAATCTCACGAAGGCGGGGGGAACTAAAGTCCTCGACCCTCCCAAGCTTAGGACTATAAAATGTACTTAGGAGCCCTGCTACATGGCTTTGAGGCAAAACCCTTAAGCTGCATATTTTTCACAAAGACTGTACATTATTGTCCACAAAGACTGTACATTATTGTCACTTACTGTGGCAACTCAAACATCATTGCAGGTGGCCAACCGCGAAAGCCGGCGCTGGGAACAGCTTCAGGGCGCCGCTCATTCTTATGCATTACGCAATGTGAACATCACGTTAGGCAAAACTTGTTGCGCGGGCCATCTCCTTTGCAGAGGCCAAGTAGCCTCTGAACTCGCGCCTCCTTGTCGCCAGAACTTCTGGTAGACATTGTGCGCAAAAGTTTATTTTGGATGGACAGGCAAAGTACACAAAATTATTTCGACTCAATGGCAGGAATGCGTCTAAAAAGGCAACAAAATCGCCTGAACTGAAGCCCCGTCAAGCGGCTACTTGAATAATCTCATTCATAACTTCAATAATAAGAAAAGCCCACAGCTGCCATATTCAACAATGAAAATGAAAATGAAATGAAACTTTTCCAGTGCTTCTTGGGACAGGATCAGCTCACTTTCTTCTTTTTACTCTAATTTCAGAAAACTGTTAGTTCTCATTTTAAACAGAAAAATTGTCTGTACATTATTATAAGCTGAATGAAGCAAGGTTGTGCTAATTTGCTCTTTATTAGAAGACTGTTCCAAGCACACACTGTAGGACGCGTGTGTTCAGTTCTCTCTCCTAACTCAATCATCTGATTACAATCAGCCTTCAAGCCTATTTTTTTTCTCCAAATACATCTTTTGTTTTCCATCCTCTCATTCTTGTTTTACTCAATACCATATCAATTTTTCAGTGCTCCATAATCGTGTAAAACACTTTTTGTTATTGTAGTCGTCGCAGGTCTAATAAAACTTTGAAGCTCGTCTATAGTTATTTGCATGAAATCTTGTTGTAATCCCGTTCATTATTTTACTCAATGCAGGCGACACATGAGCGTGGACACATATTATTACACATGCGCTAAAAGTTAAAGAGGCAGCGAAGAAAAAGGATTTTTTTTCAAGCAAAGAATAAAAGCAATAAAGTTCCACAGAGGCATTTTTCAACTAGACTGTACAGTTACAATACTTAGAGAGCCGTAAAAATATAATAGTGCAAACAAGTTGAAAACCACTAAGTGCACAAAGAATACATGGCAAAGCCGCTTTGTGTACAGGATAAGATAGTAGTTGCTGCACTCTTCTAAAGCTCGTGCATTCATTACAGCTACACCAGTGACGCCGCCTTTACATTTGAAAACAATATACAGCAGCCTCTCAACAACAGGTTCACTAGCATCTCCTGCGACATGTCGCCTAAGGGTAGGGTAAGGGTGTGGGTGTCGCTTTTTGTAGCTTTTGAAAGTTTTGGAGCTTTTCCCTGAGAACAATATGCAGCCTGTGCTCCTCAGCAACAGATCATAGTATGCGAGATGCGAGACTAGAAATACCACTGATTGCAGCACGTGTCAATACAGTTATTGAATGCTGATATGACAGAAGGTGCACGCTCGTTAATAGCGTCGGAAATCGTTGACCTCCACTAATCAGTGCCTACCTCTCAGCATTCATCCGCAGCTTCGTCGCCTTCTGTGGAAATATGCAAGTGACGATTCCTCACGGTTGCTTTTACCCTAGTCAGGATAGCTTTGGTGGCCTTTTAAATAAATTTCATCAGGAGTTTCATGAAGGACAAAATTGTCCGGCGACGGATGCAGCGTCTGCGTGGAGTATTTTCATTTCCCCATCTGTCAATGTATGCAGGTGACAGGTGGAGATAGGGAAATACGCCTCTCGTTTTGTAGACGAGAGGAGAGAAAAGCCAGGACTAAGAATGACTGGGCAAAAACCAAAATGGCTAAGAATGACTGAGCGAAATAGAGATGACTAAACTTGACCCCGAGAAGTTGCCGAAACGGAGCTTTTGTGTTGAAACGGTGTCTAGATAAGTTGACGCCAACTGAACCTAATATTCTTGTGCACAAACCGAACTTCCTGCTTTGAATTTCATGCCTAAACATAAAGACAATGCCTGTCAAGTCTTTGGTTCCATTGCTCGCATATTACGTCAAAATGTACTTGGAAACAAAAGTGTAATTACTAGGTTTCTTCACAATTATTGGCGTGACAAAACTTAGCTTTTATTTTCACACAGACTTTCCTCATTGTCGCTGAATACGCATTTTAACATGCGAAATATATACTTAGGGCAATGCGCAAACAAATATACAGTTTTCATTGTCGTGGACAAAGCAGCGCTGCAGTGGACGTTCTAAGTTTTGCGTCAGCTATGTTCCTAATAAATAAGGATCCTAAAAGATACTTTCAAACCTTTGACTATTTAGTAATGGTTGACCATCCCGCTAGTTAATACGTTTTAGCTGTATTCCAAAGGACTGCACCGCTGATAATGCTATGCTCAAAAAAGCTGTGCTGTAGCACCAAAAGCTTATTTTAAAAATTTGTGACTGTCTTGGATGAAACCCATTGCAAATCCATTTCGAAGCGAAGAATCCTGTTCTAAAGTTCGACACTGAAAAGAACAAATCGTGCGTTGAAGTCGAGTGCTCAAGACTGCGATGAATCAAAAATACCAAAAAGGCAGCGGACGAATGCAATAAAGCTCATCTAAAAGAATTTTAAAATCTAGCCATCTTAGGAAAGATCAAAGCAGGGAGCAGCACCCCGGAACTCGCGAAACCAAGGAAATTGAATTTCCTGGCACGGTAGGAACAAAGAGTATGGTGGAGCTGCCATAAAAAAAACGTAAACCAATGAGCTCCTGCCTGTACCACTAAAGTATCACAGGCTTAACCCAATCGTAATATAAATGAAAGGGCCCGAAGGCAATGTTGGGCTTTTGCCACCCGAAGGTGGGAAAATAAAAAAATGGGGTAATGCTACTAAGCGACCAACAGCCGGGGGAGCGGGCCCGGGGAGACTCCCCTGATCTCCCCTGGGACGTAGCGGAGGGGGTAGGACATAGGTTGTGGGAATGGGACTGAGGGAAGGGTTATGGGTAATGTGATGGGAATGGGGACAGCGAGATGTTGACCCTCATTTTATCATCGCTCGACTCCTGTCTGGCCAGGACAGGGAGGGCGTCGATGTTCTCCAATGGTGCGGCTCCACTCACGGGATGCCCGACCACCCAACGACGCAATAGCTCCGACTCGGAGACAGGGAATCCTAACCCGGGGCAGCTGCCTCGGGCTCCTCCTCGACTTTCAGGGGTCCGGTTCGGACTTGCATTACGCTCCCAGCTATTAACCGTCGAGTGTTTTTCGCGGCTTTTCAGACTCCGGAAGTATGTGTGGTGTGATCCGGCCAATAGAGACTTGGGTCGTCAGCCTATCGGCACGCAGCCCTCGGCACCATGACCCACCCCTCAGTGGGGACCCACCTGTGCTTCCAACCAACCAACCATGCACTTATTTCCTCCCCTGGCTTGCTCCACACCTTCTGAGGAGGGAGTGTTCAGGGCCGGGCTGACCGGGCCACAAACCAAGAACCTGGCCGAGGGTGAGATAACCCGGGCCTACTCCACCGGTACTCCGCAACATCGACGGTTTTTGCATCGGTCCTACTAAGGTCCCCCTTACCTCGGCGTCCCGCGCTCTAGCCTCACGGCCCCGCGGTCAGCCATCCCTGGCTGCTTCCCCGAGGACATCGCTTCCTCAGAGCCCTTCTGCTGGAAACCCCCGCGCGGACCTGGCCTCTCCGTGGCCAGAAACCGACGCGCCAGCCGGTAGCCACGCACGCCCCCGCGTGCAGAGGCTTTTTGATTTTCGAGCAGTTTTTGAGTCCAATTCCGTGAGTCCAACCTGATTGTGAAACCAGGCCTGCCTCCGCACAGGCATCGGACCTCACGTGCGCGACTGGCCCACTCAGTCGCTTGGGAGTCGCTGCCACTCCCATGGGGTTTGCATCCCCAGAGGACGGGCCCCGGCCAGCCCATCCCCACCGCTGTGCGTTGCACCGGAACAAAGCCTAGTAGCCGAAACTACACCGGCCCGTATCCGGTGGCAGGGGGGGCCACGGGCAGGCCGCACAGTCGGATTTCCCCCCCGCACGGTAGGAACAGAGAGCCTCCACGTTTTGACAGCGCACACAGGAGGAGGTGGATTTGAGAAAATCACAATTTCTGTTTTCCTGGTTTTCTATACTCGCCGTAGCGAGGTTTCGGACCTTGTCCGTTTGATTTACGACCCCCGCTTCTTTCCTAAACTGTGGCAGCCCGCTCCCCAGCTCCGGAGTTGAAATACGTCGTGCGGTTTCCGAGAAAAGTAGTGTCGCAATATCTACCGCACAATACGACACGGTTGAATTGCTTCCTGCGTTTCAGTCCTGCGTTTCGATATAGATCTCTTATAAGAATGGCCAGACCAGAAATGTACGATGTCCGCTGCCGTAAAGCACATCTCCTTCCAGCAGGAGCGGTGACTGTGAAATATATTGCATTCTCCAAAAGAGGGAGGGGAGAAAAAAAAAGCATAAAAGGAGCTGTAATGCTCGTTTCATTCTGGACCAGTTATTAGTGGCGAGACAGTTTCAGCCATTGAAGTTCAAAAGAAAGGCCAGATAAGTGAAATACAGGTCAAGGTAACGACGCCTTGCACTTTGCTTGAAAGGCATGGTTATTCGTTGCGCACGAGGTCATGTGACACACACCGGTACGGTGTTTCTTTCAAGCTTGACACTTTGTCACTAGAAGAAAATAGAAAGTAATCCCTTCATTTCAGCTCGAGTTAACTCCAACGATTAAGTAAAGAGCCTGGTAGATCAGGAGTACCTGGTCTGCACGGTGATGCGACGAAAGCCAAGCGCTCCATGTGAACATTGGCTAGAGGGAGATTCAAATGCGACGGAAAATTGAAGGAGATAACGCTTCAGCACGGCGTTACCTAGAGGGTTATGAGATGAGCCTTTGTCCTGTACCTGACATAAGCTGTTGCTGATGATGATGACGTTCATGGTGTATGGTTAATGGTTTAGTTACGGGATGGCTGATGGGAAGAAAGGGACTCTGTGTGTCAAAGGAAGGAGAGCCTTGGAGAGGCATCTGTTATTTTGCAGACTAAATTATCCATCTACTGTTTAATCCTATACTTGCCAGACTGCAGTAATTACTTGAATCACTGTACTCATAACGTCTACCGTAAACAGAGTAAACGTTTGGCCCCATGGTTTTGCGGCTCACCCAGCGTCCGCTCCGAACGCACTGCATAGACAACGGGTCAGTACAGTGTAGCCTGTTCTAGACTATAACGCACTGCATAGACAACGGGTTAGTACAGTGTAGCCTGTTCTAGACTATGTGGCAGAGCGCCAGCTATGCAATGCTGTCTCAAGCAGCAGGCACTGGAAGAGGCGTTCAACCACACGACCAAGTGCTCGTGTTTGCTATCGTCAAAATTGCCGGAAGCTGGGTTTGCGGGCAAAACCACCGTATCGCTCGGCTACGAGTTCAGTCAAGAAAAAATTAAACTTCGCCCAAATAGAATTCTTCATCTATGACACACGAACACCGCACTTGTGCAGCGTGATGCCCTAGTATTTAAAGCAAAAAATAATTTTATCCAGCTGTAATTTTTAGGACAACATCCTCAAGCATGAATTCCATCGCATTGCACGACGGACTGTGCAACTGAGAGGCTGCCGACTAACTTCTTTAGTCAATGGTAATATTTTTTTTCCGGGTTATGCTGCTTAGGGCATGTTAGATGGTTAGCGTGTGCTATGGCAGCCCGTTGGGAGGATGTAGTTTCTGAAAGCTGAATGACACATGGAAGGCATTAGAAGTTCAGATCATATGTAGCTTTTCATGTTATTGTTTGTGCGTGGAGGGGGATAGGTGACGGGTAGGTGCGTGGCTGGCTTATTTAGGGAGTGCATTTGGTGAATTTGTTTCATTGTGAAAGAAAAACAACCACAGCAACTGTTAAATAAATCTATTTGGCTTTCCTCTAAATAGTTTCTCGCTCTTTGCAGAATGCACTTTCCTTCCCAGGTACGTAAGTAGTCCTTTAGATTTCATGAAAAGAGTAAGCGAATGCTAGTGGAGGTTTCAGTTCCCTTTTATTCTTTTATTGGCCGTATATATTTTTACATGGTTGCGAAACAAATTTACACTAAAATAGAAAAAAGAACGAGAGCAGGACACAAATATGTGGTACAATACAAGTGCAGTCTGTCTCACTAAAGTAAAGCGCAGAACATTGCATTCTGTGGCGCCAACTGGCTGGCTAATGCCCTTTCCAGTGGCCATGTATTGTCAACGTGCCATCAGCCTCCTTCAACTAGACTTTTGTTTTCTCGGTGCATTGCTGTAATGATTTCATTTTTACACAATAAGTTTATTTATATTACACTAGCTTCAAATTATACGCACATCTACCCTGGTTGGACCATGGAGGATTTTGCATGCACATTTCCCCCGCCTGCCCCTGGAGGCGAATAACTAAAACTTCAGGAAGCATAGCTAGCAGGTTATTTCTAAATAGCAGCCATGATAATTCCTAAAGCAAACATCGAAATATTGATTTCCTAACTTAACCGCAGTTCTCATAGCATACAGCGCAGGCGCACTGTGAAACCCAACTTTTCTATTTCTTCGCAAAACTTTGCCTCTCTTCAACGGATTCTTTCTCATTACTCTGCACGCGTATTGCGTTAACATGTCCATGGCGATGACATTACCGGTTGTTCTGTTCTGCAGCCCTAGGCTATTTGCACATAAATTACGTCAGAAGAGTACTTTTGCTACCCGTCTTAGTCATCGTACGGCGCGTACAATGACTCGCGTAATGAGCTGTCAGCCTGAGGCAGCACTGTCGCATCTGCGCGCTAGTCTGCTTTTTTCTCTCGAATGTGTTGAATTAATGACAGCGGTTTTCGCCTGAAATCTTAGACATATTCATCGTGCAAGTTTTTTGAAAACTAACCACTGCCCCGCAGGTAATTATGTTTAGTGCCGCGTTTTGTTTTTCTAAACTAGCCGTACGGCTAACGCACAAAAGCAAAGGCGAAGAATAGGCATGTCTTGCATAGTCATCGCAGTCACCTTCAGAACTCGCTTTTGCGTAATTTAGGAACAGTTTCAATTATAAGTGTATTTATTATCTCTTTCCACTCGCCTTAGCTCCTGCCTCCGCTGCTTTTTTTTGCTTTAGTTTTACATTCACCAGCTGAGCTTCGTAGTCATTGCTCCAGCTTTTAAGCCTTCCTACTAAGACCCAGCTGTCCTGTAACACGTTCGTGCATTGGCGCCTACACCGTTAACGATGACACCCGCAGAGAAGTAATATTCAAAGCCGGAGTAGCCTAAGCGGGATTGTAATCTGCATTGGAAGGGGGTGAATTTAGAGAGAACACACATTAGAGGACACTCATGACAACGCCATCCTAATTTTGCTCGTTGTAAAAGCCGATTTTGTGGCTGTTTCTGGCTATGATGAAGTCTGTTCGGCCCTGGAAAGTGACGCATTTGTTGTGATGAAAATTTTGTTTAAAACTCTTCCGCAACTCCTTTCCAATTCGAACCACTAGTGCGAAAAAAAACCCTCTGTAATCTCTGTTAGGAAAGTGAATGTGTGTTTACCGTAGCTTCCGGTATCCGCACGAAATCGACTCTCTTGATGCCAACGGGTTCCGGCGGCGAGATTTCAGTTACACTTCTTGACAGTTTTAAAATTAAAATATCTATTTTCGGTCAAATTAAATCATTATGAAGGGAAGGCCATTATCTATGTACGGACAGGTGCTTCAATTTTTTTTTAGTGTCTGTTATTTAGGGTCGCATTAAATGCGTTACAAATAACCGTCGAATTATTCTTTTTTTCTAGCTGTCACCTGTGAACAATATTTTTCAGAAGCAACTTGCGTGAAAGTTTCGTGTTGAATAAATGAAAGTGCAATTAACAAAAAGACAGCAATCAGACAGGATTCAGAACATGATGACCTCCATCGGAGTTTATTTATCTTCATTTGTTTTTACTATGTGGAACAAGGTAATGTAAACAGGAGTGCTTTGAAACTGTAACTAAAAGTTCTAATCAAATGTGACTCAGAAAGCACGCAAGGAAATTGGCAACGATTCTTGTATCTCTCTCCTCACCACCTTACCAAGAGGGATGACCCCGAGAAAGTATCAAAAAGGAGATTTCAATTCTTCCCAAATATAAATCGAGTTCAAATATTCCTAAAATCAAGTCAATACAAACCATAAAAGGTCATTTAAAGCGTAAAGGGGCATTCCACGTTAGCACCGCTAACAAACAAAAAAGATGAATAAACGAGAACATCTTATTTGCGAAACTTCAAGAAAAGAAAAACAATACTCCTATGTCCAGAGGGGAATAATAACCTACTCTGGAATTCCGCTTTGCATTTAGCGGAATTTTACGACCAGGGATAAACGGATAAACATAGCGCGCCCAAAAAGTAGGGACGTTTTTGTTTGTTTTTTATTCGCGACTTCGCCCTGAGAACTACGTATTCTCTCCTGTATATTTTTAAATTCGCGTTCATTTTACAGCTCTCTGCCAGAGGCCCATGAGGTTGTTATTCACAAGCAGCGCAAATGCAAAGGAAAGGCCGCTTTGCAGCAGTCAAGAACGCCTGCTTTATTGAATGCGCGAGAACCGCTGAAAACAAATGAAAAACGGTTTTCAGAACGACTAGAGAAGGTCTGTTTGTTATGACGGCCTTCGGATTGCACCCCGTTGGTTTTGCGAAACTGTTGTTCAGGAAGCGGAAGTTGAAAACCCTCCTTCTGCGCTCACCAATACAACTTTCCCTAGACCGTACCACCTCCGCCTCACGCTGATATCGCTGAACATTTTAGGCCAGGCATCTAAAATTGATTCCTTCCTTTTTAATAATTGAGGGAATGTTTTCTAAATACAAAAGAGAAATATTTGTTTGCCTTAAGCGAAATGCGTCCGTTCCGTTGCCTTATTCTTCGTTAAATTTTTATAGGATTAAAGGTGGCATTTTTATTGGTGCACCTGCGGCATTGCTCACTGATTCTGAAGCCAGCTGAAATTACTGCATTTGTTGTAACTATAGGCTTTGTTATTACTAGTTACTAGATTTTATTCTTACTATTTACTAGGTTTCGTGAATATTTTTTTATTACAGAGATAGAAAAACAAAGCGATTTATATTGTGTAATGCATGACACGTGTCTTTCCTAAGCTTCTTTCAATATTTTGAAAATATATTTGTGTCCTAGAATTCCTTGTCGCTAGGTCATCCCTAAGAACTTGATAAGGTATTAAAAAGTGAAAGAGACCTGCTTGCGAGCTTGCAAAATACTGTGACGACTCAACTTGAGTGTTCTGCGTCAGCAGCAACTTCAAGCAAGCTGCAGCTGTTGCAAAACACCTCGTGTTTATACTCGGCAATAGGCGGGCGTGTGCATTTTGCTGAATATTGGATTGAATTTTCCTTCTTTCGTGATTCCGATCATGGTGAATCGCGTCTTTTAATGGCATAGCATTAGAAGCCTCACGTTGGAAAATGTGTCCATTCTCTGAACTTTT
Source organism: Amblyomma americanum (assembly GCF_052857255.1). Taxonomy (NCBI): domain Eukaryota; kingdom Metazoa; phylum Arthropoda; class Arachnida; order Ixodida; family Ixodidae; genus Amblyomma; species Amblyomma americanum. The sequence goes on from NC_135504.1 coordinate 116,447,151, forward strand.
CATGGAGATGGAGCCTTCAGCCTTCAGATGGAGAAGAGAATTCACTTGTAGGGGGAGAGGTGGCAGATACTGAAAGGTAGCTGCCATGTGAAGAACTTAGCGTGGTGAGGGTGGACAGAGAAGGTTTTGGTGCAGGCGGTAGAATGCACAACCTACGGTTGGTTGCCTTGAGAACAGCTAGGAAAATAGGTTTTGCGGAAAGGAAATGACGCAGTAACTGGCTCACACATCTCTGTGTACACCCAAACCGCGCCGCAAGAGAAGGGATAAAGGATGAAGCGAAAGAAGAAAGCAAGAAAGAGGTATCCTAGTGCAGGGCTCCGGAATAATTTTGGCCACCTGGGTGGTGGTGAAAACTTTAATGGACACAGGGGAGTTTAGGACACGCAGCTCCTTGAGCCTGGTGATCTTTAACGTGCACTGACATCACACAGCATACGGGTGCGTTTTACATTTAGCCTCCATCGAAACGCGGCCGCCGCAGTCGGGTTCGAACCCGGGTACTCCGGAGCAGCTTGGCGGGTGGCTGCCGTGGGAGGTGGAGGGTGAGGAGGAGAGTGAGCTGAGATCTGAGCGGCACCCGCGCGCGCGATGCTGCGTTCCCGTTGAAGAAGCTGTGTGTGAGCTTCCCTTGACGGTTTAAAAGCGCTATGCGCTGCTTGTGAGTGGGTCTCATGGAGACGCCACCTTCAATGATCGGCGTACAAAGCGTCAGAGGAGTGCGAAGAGCCCTGCAAGCCGAAGCCCAACGCCTTCGGAAAGCAGGTTCACGAGGGACGGACTGAAGTTCCTGCTCTCAAGAAGCAGACAAGTGCAAAGAAGTACAAAGATAGTTGAGTGGGCAATAAATGCAGATGCAAAAAAGGTGTGTGATATGTGCTGCTATACCAAGAGGAATGAAAGCCTAATGATACACATTTCCGCCCCACGGGCAAATCAGTCACTTGTAATTTTTTTTGCTGTGTTTTTCATCCTGCCTGCCAATTTGGTTCGGTTTCCTACTGATCTCTCTGACTACGGTGAAGCTATATATTCGGTACTATATATTTTTTTATTTTCTCTAGAGCCGAGCGCCGTGCTCCGAGAAACGGCTTCTCCATTTTGGGGTGCAAATTTATTTGCAGCTTTCTAAGCTTGTTGTTATAAGTGTTTCAAAGAATACGGACGCATAGCATTCAGTGCCTTTACTGGGCGTTGATGCGCATAGAGCCACGCCAGCGTGCAGGCATTACAATATATTATGAGGGAAAGGATGTGCCGCCAGAGGCGCGAGGAGTTCCAGATATTTCCAATGAGATTTTCGACGTTAGCAGAAGCGAACAACATTTATGTGATCGGTTTCGGCAACTTTGCGGGAAAAGCGACGGAACACACAGTGAATTTGTTTCGTGACGAAAGAGAAAGGCCCGATGTAGCCTCTCGAGCAGTACATGACATAAGATAAGCATGTTGGGGGAACCACCTTTTTCATTTCGTGCTTCAAAACGATAAAACCCAAATACACGCGAAAGATAATTTCATAGTTGCTAGGCGTGTTGTTCCTCAATCTGCGTCAGACAAAGCACTGTGACGTGGAGTGCTTCAGTACTGTCATTGAGACGTTGATGTTTACCGGGAACTTAATGTTAGTTTGCAGGGGGCTCGTTTTATGAAAGCCGTATAGACATGAAATTCTCCGTTAGCGTTTTTTTCCTTTCAGTTTCTGTTTGAGACAATCATATCTGTGAACCTCCACGTGAATGCTTTCAGTGCTTTCTAAATAATGTAAGATTCAATAATTCTCTGATTTTGTTTCGCTTTCAAGCACCAAAATGGGGCTATGGCAGGACGGACGAGATGATATAGCGTTAAGGTGAATTGAGGCCCGTAAAATTTGAGATACAACATTGCTTTCTTGTTTTAATTTGCTCTAAATTTTACGCCGGCCAGCCTCAACAGCGGAATGCCAAGAAAACAACAAAGAGCTATATATTCATTTCAAATATTTTATTCCTCACGTGACCTCAACGTTGTCTCAACTCATCTTTGACGTTATATCCACCGATAGGTGGTTGAAAACCGAAAAAAGTAAAGAAATGAATAGAACTGTAAATCTTTCGAGACGGGAAACGCATTCCACGCGGCGATATATGTTTACCGATTTCATATGTAAAATTCAAAAGAAAAAGCACATAAATCAAACGTTTCTCTCCTTTCTCCTTTTACGAATTAACTGCCTGTGACGTACACATGCCTATATCTCGATCAAAACGCACGACAGAATTTTTTGTCGCGCATCGGTCGCGCGACACAATATTGTGTAGCAAGACAAGCTGTCTTGTCGTGCCTTGTGTCGTGCGACAAGGTTCGTGTCGTGGGTTCTTTCGCGCGACAAAGTAGTTTGTAGTAGGTTCTGCCGCACGACAGACATCTTTCCTGTATTTTGTTGTGCGAAGGAGGTCCCTGTCGCAGCATTTGTCGCGCGACAGGTTTCTGTCGCAGGTACTGTCGTGCGACAGAGGGTGTCGTGCCGCGCGACAGAGATTGCGTGCCTCAGCAAATTTGCCTGTCGTGGGTTCAGTCACGCGACAGACTTCTAGCACACCTCTTTTCACGCGACAAAAGTACCTGTCGTGCGGCCTGTCGCGCGACACAACAGCTTGTCGTGGGATATGCCGCGCGACAGATACCTGTCGTGGGTTGTGTCGCGCGACAGATACCTGTCGTTGATTGTGTCGCGCGATAGATACCTATCGTGGGATGTGTCGTACTACAGATTCCTGGTGAGGGTAATTGTTTTACTGCAGAATTTATAGAAATACTGTCGTGCCGTCGTGTGGCAGAACTAGGATCAAATTGTCCAAAGGTGTGTTAAAAAATGTTCACTGTGCTCTGGTCTGTTGGTGACGGGCACTGAGCGAAATGAAGTGGTAATTCACATTGGCGAATTGAGTTTTCAACTCGCTTCCGGCGACCTGGCTCTCTCACCGAACGAGAATTGGCTTAGAGGAGAGGCACGTATGCAATGACTTTACATCTTTTCTTGAGGTATCAGTGGTAGGCACCTTGTGGGCGGACTTTGTTGGGGAAGAACAAATCTATGGAGCCGCATTTCCTTCTTTCTGAATTGTGGGGCCGTTTTCTTTCATATTTGGTTATTGTTCGCTAAGCATTCATCCTGTTAGGAGACAAGGAATAGCCGGTTCTACAATCTATGCGAACCTCTCCTTAAACAGCATCGAAATAAAAAGTGAATGGGGACATAAAAAGAGACGAATATGCAGAGAAGATCAGTTGGGACTAGCCGAAGATGATGCTCTCCAGACTAAGGGTGCAGAGTGAGTAGTTGCTGTGGAGGTAACCCTGAGAAACAGGGAAAATGATGTGTTGTAATCAATGGCTCTGCGGCTATGCGCTTCTGGAAGCAGCTTACGTAGCAGAAGTCTGCTTAGAAAAGCCTTCCCGTGTCAGCCAAACCTTACTAAAAGGCTTACGTAGGAAGCACATCAGTAAATGTAAATGTAAAGTAAATATAATCGGTAAATGTAGTGTTTATTTTCCTTCGTTCTGTCTGTCGACCTAAAGGGCATGCTCCCATGCGGTAGGGGCCCACGAACACTCTCTCTGTAAGCACAAAAGAAAAATAAAAAACCCCGCCACAGCCACTTACCTATTTTTCCAGAGCTGATAGCTCTCTTCTAGTCGTCGCCTGTTCCGGTGACTCTGAGGGTGTCGTCATACGTTCTTGCGAGTCGACTCCTAAGACAGTCGGTTGGAATGCACTCCAGTTGTCCGCAGGGAAAACCGCGGGACCTCGCCATTCATTAGACCACCGGTGTAGGATCGCTTGAGGAATGCGATAAGGATCGTAAGCTGGCTGGTGCTCTCGCCGAGTGGGAGCACATTACTCTCTCGCTTCCTCCGGAGAACTTCCACGTCAGCGTGGAGTTCCCTGACACACCTGGATGAAGTTTTCTCTGTAATCACTGAGACTTGGGCAACGTTCCAAGTGCATCTCATAGAAAGAAGCCATTCTGCTTGCATGGCCAGAGTATAGTTGCTTAAGATAGTGCTTGAATTATTTTGTCACGTACTTCCATTTGAGACAGGGTTCTTTCGATTAATCGGAGAAACCTCGGAGACACAAGGCTTGGCTGGCTGCCGTGATAATGCCTAAATCGAGTTCAATAAATTGTTTCTCATTTAATTTCATTAAGTTTCTTTCTTAATGTGGAAGCTGACAGTCTGCCGAAGTGCAGAAGGTTGTAGGTTGGTATGAAGCGCGTTGTACAGAATGTTTCACATGTAGCGTGGCAGCCGGCGTGGCAGTACTTACTTTCCGCGAAGGATTAAAAAAAATCATTGGACCGGAGCTGGGTGAAACCGACTTATTGTTTCCCCTCGTGCGGCGCTTATCAGAGTATTTTTTAAATTCCGCGTAATTAATATTGAAAGAAGATTAATTCGCCAATATTTTATTATTTAAAAAGCATTGCAAGCACTTCATTAAGTTCACATGGCCTGTCGTTAAGCCGTAGGTTCTTATGAATATTTACTACAATTGCCTTCTTTGTGTGTGCATGTGAACACAAGTGTCAAACCTATAAAAAATGCTTGTGTTTTCTGTACTTAGCCTAATGGGTACGAAACAATTGATCAGGCAGGAATACTTAATTTTGCTTGAGAAGCATCAATGAAAAAAAGTAAAGACCAATATGTTCACGTTGGAAACTCTTAAAAGACAGCCCTCACAGTTCGTTGAAAAATTTGGCTTCTTTGTACTACGAGACTACTTTTCCGCTTGTTCATGTCTTATCTTAGCTTGTGTTTGCAAAAAGGAGTAGGGCCGTAGTTTCTAAAAATGCCCTGAAGAGTCCCCATTAGCAGCATACAGCAGAATGAACTTCAAAGAGGAACGATAAAAACATTAAATGGTCATGCTGAAACTTCTTTGCGTTCCGGAAAGAAAGAACTAGAGTTACTGCAATATTCAGAAGCTTGAATGAGCCTAGTATGAGCCTGGAAGTTAAAAATTGAAAGTTCGTACTTTTAATGAAGGATGGCGCAAGTGAAGGATCCTATCATGCACTCGTGGTTCATGCAAAGCCACATCAATGATACAAAAGAAGCCGTTCTTTTGCAACTCACCTCAAACCAGCCACAGGTGGGCAGTGACTTCCCGAAAAAAGTAACTTGGAATAACGAAGTCAATCTGAATCAGCCTGATAATCATAGAAAATTTCTGCTAATACCGCCTGAACATAACATATGAGAGCCAAGCTAGCAATGAATTACAACAGCATTTGATTCATTTCCGTTTTACATGCCATTATGCATTTTCTTTGCTCCTTTCTGCCACTCATGCGAAATTTCTCCCAAGATCCGACTCTCACGCACATTTTATCGGCACATACAGCGCGTCCCAGGTTCAAATCTACCGGCCACATGACTCCGAAGCTAGAAGAACGATTCTCGACGCCAGAAGAAAAGTTCTGCGCAGGATGCAATCATGGCAGGTAATTAAGTCACGCAGCCGCCCCCTCACAGAGCACACTGACTTCTGAAGTTTCAGAAGAGTCCAGGTTGTGAAAGCTCTTGCCAAATATGATGCAGACCTTGTCGATCAGAAATCAAGTAAGGCCTTTTTATTTATTTCAAGCACGCCTTTGGAGAGATAGAAACAGAGGGAAGCAACTTTATTGCCACCCGCCAGAGAATTAGACTGGGAGTCAAGTCACTCTAATTCTCAATCATTCGCCCCTAGCCGTCCACCGGTATCTCTTGCATCCACCCTGCTCCCCTTGCTCCGCAGCCACCCTGCTCTGCAGATTGCAGACGCACTCAATTCGTAGCCACTCCAGGCTATCACTTATCTATAACGGGGAATATGCCCCCACATGCCTAAATTGCGACCAAGTAGAAGCCGTCAATCAGACGCACATCCTCTGGGGATACGAAAATAACCCGCCTCCATGCTCCTGCCAGCTCCCTCTGCGGAAAGCTGAGACCAACTCCTCCCCCAGCCAGACAAGACCACTCTACTTGCCCTCATTTCGTGGGTCCAGGACGTCGCCCCCACCTGGCTACCGCACAAGAGCTACCTGCCGCAATTCCCGACACCCGTATGAAATAAAGATGTGACTCTTTCTCTCACAACTACCTCCAATTCCGCATTACAAAATATGGTCTATTAAATCTTGCTATAAACTTCAGTGCGCTAATTTTGCTTGAAGTATTATAGAACCTTTGAAATGCACAAGCTGTAAGCGATTAAGGGCTAAGACGAGGCAAAGACGCGGAAAAAAATGGGCAAAAATTAGTGAGCGGGATGATGAGGAACGTAACGGGTGCATTAAGATTTTTCTGAATTGGAGAGGAGAACTTATTAACAGCATGCCCGCTTCTTGGTTCTGGACTGTCGATTTTCTTATGATTTGCTTTTTTATATTGCATCCATGAAAGGCGCTAAAGTGGCCGTTGTTGATAAAATATCGCAGATAAGTAGCTATTGGTAAAACGAAAGAAGCTGCACAAAGCCGCGCGGAGCACAAGACCTTTTCACGCTACGCTACTGGTGCCGTAGACTCTGCATCACTGTTGTTAACCCATGATTTCTAAAAGCTAAACTGCAGAATTACCGCTGCATTCAAATCATGCTTGCCGTCTGCCAGGTGAGCTGGTAAGAGGAAGCTGTGCGCCCCGCGGAATTTCTGAGTCAGTCATCGCAGCTGATGACGCGACAGTAGCGTTCGGTCGCTCTAGAACGTAAAATGTAATAATTTAACGAATACTAAAAAGTGCATTCAGTGCACACCTTGCGCACAATAAAATGCTTAAAGGAGGATAAATTACCTAATAGAAATGCACTAAAAGCATTTTATTGCAACTTACTTGCATAGATAATGAATTCCGTGCAACTAAAAACTAATGATAAAGTTTCTGAGCAGCGAAAAGTTTTTCTCTGCAAATACCTTGCGCCATCTTGGTCATCTGGGCGATGACGTCGGCCGGGAAATGTTTGTGGACCTATTTCTTTTTGTGCTAGTGCAGTGGGAGCTTCGTTAAGAAATGCTCTTCACTTTCAGTGGAATTACATCGCTTTATTAGCTAGGCGTACAGCGATCTTAAGATAAAAGCTGCTTGCTCCGCTTGACTAACAGGACAAAAGTCAACATGGGGGCCCTTCTAAGTTCTGCAGAAAAAAAACGTGACCCAGAAAAAACCATAAACACAATTAATTATTCATTTCCTTGTTATAATATTGGAATTTTTGTCACTATATTGTCCTGCGGTCACCTTTTAAACCAATCCCCGTCCTCCAGGCGGAGTAGCGTCTTGGTGGACTGTAAACACCCTGTCAGAAGTCTCTGCTTTCATGTTAGAGTGCGTACCTTCTTTATTTTTTCTAGCTAAAACTGAAGGACAAAATTAAACAGCAGCAGTAAAAAAGATAAGATAATCGGCGCGCCTCAACGCGTGTGAAAACTAGTGCAGTGAAGAGAAACACAGATTCTGTGATCTTTTTCTCCGTCGTCTGTCAACTTTTAGGCGAAATACGAGGCTTTGGGAAGACTGACGGCGCTGCATGAATAACTAAGCGGAAGAAGATGTGCAAGGCAGAGAGGGTGATGCAGCTGGACGCTTTGCACCCCACAAGATGATATGCAAGAAGCACATGCCGCGCAAAAACATGTTATTCTTGGGAAGGGGACGTGCGACAGACATGAACAGTACAAAGAAATGGCTACCCGGCATTCACATAGCACGTGCCAAGAGTGTTCCTCCTTGCCGCGACTCTGTGAAATAGTGTCAGAATAATTTCGGATGCCCTCTACTCGCTGGCATCGTCCATGACAGGAAAAGGAACGAATGTGAGAAGAGAACCACCGTTGATTGTGCCGGTAGTGTAAGAGGAGCGGACATCGGCGCCGACATGGCAGCCAGACGCTTACATCTTGTTCTTCTTCACGTGCTGCAAATGATGGCGATTTTCGATGCTGCCGCGATGTCGACGTGCCTGCCAATGAACGGAGCCGCTTCTACCGAGCAAGTCTGTTCTGCTGACCTGGCTTTTTTGGGTGACGCTTCGCCGTTGGACTTCACAGCGTTACCGGCGCTCGAACGCTTCATCGACTGGCAACCCTGGAACCTTCCGCACAAGCATGACCTACATAAGCAGCTGTTGTACCCAGCCACTCCGGGATCTGGCGCCGACATGGCAGCCAGACGCTTACATCTTGTTCTTCTTCACGTGCTGCAAATGATGGCGATTTTCGATGCTGCCGCGATGTCGACGTGCCTGCCAATGAACGGAGCCGCTTCTACCGAGCAAGTCTGTTCTGCTGACCTGGCTTTTTTGGGTGACGCTTCGCCGTTGGACTTCACAGCGCTACCGGCGCTCGAACGCTTCATCGACTGGCAACCCTGGAACCTTCCGCACAAGCATGACCTACATAAGCAGCTGTTGTACCCAGCCACTCCGGGATCTGGCGCCGACATGGCAGCCAGACGCTTACATCTTGTTCTTCTTCACGTGCTGCAAATGATGGCGATTTTCGATGCTGCCGCGATGTCGACGTGCCTGCCAATGAACGGAGCCGCTTCTACCGAGCAAGTCTGTTCTGCTGACCTGGCTTTTTTGGGTGACGCTTCGCCGTTAGACTTCACAGCGTTACCGGCGCTCGAACGCTTCATCGACTGGCAACCCTGGAACCTTCCGCACAAGCATGACCTACATAAGCAGCTGTTGTACCCAGCCACTCCGGGATCTGGCGCCGACATGGCAGCCAGACGCTTACATCTTGTTCTTCTTCACGTGCTGCAAATGATGGCGATTTTCGATGCTGCCGCGATGTCGACGTGCCTGCCAATGAACGGAGCCGCTTCTACCGAGCAAGTCTGTTCTGCTGACCTGGCTTTTTTGGGTGACGCTTCGCCGTTGGACTTCACAGCGCTACCGGCGCTCGAACGCTTCATCGACTGGCAACCCTGGAACCTTCCGCACAAGCATGACCTACATAAGCAGCTGTTGTACCCAGCCACTCCGGGATCTGGCGCCGACATGGCAGCCAGACGCTTACATCTTGTTCTTCTTCACGTGCTGCAAATGATGGCGATTTTCGATGCTGCCGCGATGTCGACGTGCCTGCCAATGAACGGAGCCGCTTCTACCGAGCAAGTCTGTTCTGCTGACCTGGCTTTTTTGGGTGACGCTTCGCCGTTGGACTTCACAGCGCTACCGGCGCTCGAACGCTTCATCGACTGGCAACCCTGGAACCTTCCGCACAAGCATGACCTACATAAGCAGCTGTTGTACCCAGCCACTCCGGGATCTGGCGCCGACATGGCAGCCAGACGCTTACATCTTGTTCTTCTTCAGGTTTGTTACTCTTACCTTTCTGTTAATGGCAAACCGTTTAGGAAGTCGACGCCAGATCCCAACTTTGCTGTGTGCATGTTTTTACGCCTTCTGTACGACGTGTGCGCGAGCTGTTCAGGATACATAGGTTTGTTTCAAAGAAAGCTTTTGCTTGCGGGAGACGTAGAGCAAAACCCTGGGCCTCTGTCTGCTGAGCAGGAAAAGCAGATGTTTGATACTATCATGACAATACCTGTGATACAACAGCAACAGACCGAAATATTGGACGAACTACGTTCCATTCGGCTTGAGCAAAAGAATCTCGAAGAAAAACTAACAAAACTCGCAGAAAAAGTCAAGAGCGTTGAAGATAATGTGTCGCTGGTGCTCCCGCTAAAGCCTGAAGTAGAAAGATTATCTCAAAGTTCCCAGAAACTTGCTGTCGCGTGCACGGCCCTCGAGTCATCGCATGATGACCTGGAGAACCAATCACGAAGAAACAACTTAATATTCTACGGCATCCATGACAAAGAAACCGAATCGTGGGAACAGTCTGAGACTAAAATTATCTCTTTTTGCGCTGAAAAGTTAAAACTTTCCGTTGACGCCGCTGCCATTGAAAGAGCGCACAGACTAGGAAGATATGCGCCCGACAAGCACAGACCCCTGATCGTTAAATTTTTGTCCTTTAAAGAAAAGAATCGTGTTCTTTCAAATGCTGCCGAACTAAAAGATACTGACTGGGCGATAAGCGAGGACTATTCGGCCAAAGTACGGCAACAAAGAAAAAAGCTCATGCAGTTTGCTAAGGCACGCGGCGGAAAGTTGAAACTGCGGTTTAATAAGCTAAACCTGGACAACAAAACCTATATGTACAACATTGAAACAGACGATATCACTTGTGTAAACCAATAGCTATCACCGAGGCTTTTAGCTAGCCCACAAACTGCTATTAAAATTGAACTTGTCTGTATTTTTGTTAATTGCCGCAGTCTAAAAAACAAAACTGACCAATTCCTCTCACTCTTACAAATGACGAGCGCACATGTGGTAATTGGAACCGAGTCATGGCTGGACAGCAACATAAGTGATGGTGAAATATTTCCTCCATCCTATACCACGTATAGGAAGGATCGCAATGTACGCGATGGTGGTGTGTTCATCCTCGTTCATAGCAGTTTGAGAAGCGTGTCTGTTAACTTAGACAACGATTCCTCTGAAGCTGTCTGGTGCAGGGTACGGCTGGGCGATGGTACTTCTTTGGCAATTGGCTCTTTTTATAGGACGCCCGGTTCAACCTGCGCACAGCCATTTTTTGAACTTAGCAACACATTATTAGCCTTAGACGCAACACATATTATCCTTGCCGGTGATTTTAATATGCCCATCGTAGAATGGTCTTGTTTTAAACCAGTAATTCGCACTGCATCCCTCTTGTATACCGCTTACCGTGAAGTAATTGGTGCTCACTCATTATTTCAGCTTGTTCAAACCCCTACCAGACTCGGCCTTACCAGTGCTAATGTGCTAGACTTGTTTTTCTGCAATGACCCTAGCCTAGTCTCGTCTGTCATAACGCTGCCAGGCATAAGCGACCATGATGTAGTTTTAGCAAAAGTATCCTGTAATGCTATGAAGACCCACCACACCCAACCACGCAAAGTGTCTTTTTATGAAAAAGGGGAATATGCTTCGCTATCACAGGAACTCGACGCATTTTTTCCTGAGTTTCTTTCACATCAGCCATCCCTGAATGTTGATTCCTTCTGGAACTTGTTTAAAACTAAAATTTTGTCACTGACGCAGACTTTCATGCCATCCCGTTTGATTGCAGCCAAGCGTCGTGACGATATGCATTGGATGAATAGACAGTTGCGGGCAATGATCAACCGGCGGAAACGGCTCTTTCGCAGATATTGTGATACGCCCGCTCTAACTTTGTACTCCGAGATGAAAAAGCAAACTAAGAACTTATCGAAAGAAATCCGTAAAACGAAAAGGGCATACTTCAGCACACTAGGCCAACAACTAAATACAAACCCAAAGGCAGTCTGGAAATATGTTAAAAATAAGAGAAACAGCAGGGTCTCTGCGCCTGATATACTAGACGCAACTGATTTTGGAAGGGATTCAAAAGGTAAAGAGAGAAGTTTCAATCTTTATTTCCAATCGGTGTTTTCCGATCCCATTAATACACATACTGACTTTCAATCTTCCAGCACCCTGACCAGAATGAATGATGTAGAAATTTCTGAACGGGGGATCATGCTTTTATTACAGAAAATTAAAGTTACATCAGCACCAGGGCCTGACAACATTTCCAATTACGTTTTGAAAAATTGTGCAGCTTCAGTTGCCCCGTATCTCGTTGCATTATTTCAGAAATCGTTAGAGAATTCTTCTTTGCCCCTTGACTGGAGAAGTGCCAATGTCGTTCCGATTCATAAGAGTGGTGATAAAACTAGAACATGTAACTCTAGGCCTATATCGCTGACGAGCGTGTCGTGCAAAACACTGGAACATGTCATTTATACTCAGTTAATTAGCCATCTACAAAACAATAGTTTTTTCTGTTCGACACAACATGGATTTAGGTCCGGCTTCTCATGTGAAACACAGCTCGCGGAATTCACACATGACATTTCTGTTTACTTAAACTCCGCCGGTCAGGTAGATTGTATATTTTTAGATTTTTGAAAAGCGTTCGATTTAGTTGCTCACAACCTATTGTTACAGAAGCTTTCAAAATTAAATATTCCTACCTCACTCTTATCCTGGATTGAGGCGTATCGTGCGGAAAGGAGACAGTGCGTGGTTATCGACGGTGTCAGCTCGGAAAGTGTGGGTGTAACTTCAGGTGTTCCGCAGGGGTCGGTTTTGGGCCCTCTTCTATTTCTCATTTTTATAAATGACCTCACTAGTAACATTTCAAGTATAATCAGACTTTATGCTGATGACTGTTGTATCTACCGCAATATTTCTTCTGAGGCAGATGCAATTTCACTACAGCATGACCTCAACTCTGTATTCTCTTGGTGCAACAACTGGAATATGGCGTTAAACATCTCCAAATGTAATCTGGTCCGGTTTACAAAAAAGAAACAATTCCTCCAAACAGACTATTTCCTTGGTAGCACTGAATTATCCGCAGTTTCAACTTATAAGTACTTGGGAGTCTTTTTTTCTACTGACCTATCATGGAATACACACGTAAATTACATATCTGCTAAAGCCAGTCGCACATTAAACTTTCTCAGACGTAACTTTAAGGACGCTCCCCTTACGCTGAAGGAGACATTATACATGTCTACTGTACGTCCGATACTTGAGTATGCTTCCGCGGTTTGGGACTCGCATACAAAACTGAATATTGAGGAGCTGGAGCGCGTCCAGAAACGGGCTGCTAGGTTTGTGTCCGCCAATTACAATTTCCAAAAAAGTTCTGGTTTGCGCGAGAAGTTGGGATGGCCATTACTTGAAAACAGGCGCAAATATTTGAGACTCTCTTTCTTTTATAATGTGCTTAATAATAAAACTGGAATTCCAAAAGAGAAATACATTAGTGAACCCAGCTACATTTCCGCCCGCACTGACCACCCACTTAAGGTGCGCGAGTACAATTGCCGTATAAACGTATTCAAATATAGTTTTTTTCCCGCGAACAGTGCATGATTGGAACTGTCTCCCTTCGCGGGTCGCTACCACTCCTCCTACATCGTTTCTGACCGATTTGCAAAGCCACCTGTCAATATAAGTGCAATAATTCTTGTCCGAGTGTATTATGTTTTAAACAGTGCTGTATTTTAAAATGTATCTTTTTTTTGTGTATGTGTGTGTTTAGGGTATGTTTGCCTTTCTACAATGGTTTTTATTTTGTTTGTTTGCTTGTTTGTTTTTGCTTCCGTGTGCATGGGTTTATTGTATTTTCTGTGTAGACCGCATCATTTGCCTAATTTATTATGTACTAGATGTTTGTTCTTATTTATGATGTTTCCCCCCTACAATAATGCCCCAATGAGGGCGCTGTAGGTACTATGTATAAATAAATAAATATAAATAAATACCGTTAAGGGAATCAGCGGAAGAGTGGAATTAGGCTGTCAGTAGCGCAAGGCATCCAATGTGTAAACATTGCATAAACAGGGCTTCAAACTGTGAGAATATTCAACAGGAACAGCTGGAGGCCAGTCACTTTACTAGCCGGAAGCATGAGGCACAAAAAAAAAGAAAAACTTGAATACACCCATTATAAGTCAAAACAAGATTAACTTGTGGCTTGTGGTCTTTTAATACAAACATTCATAGGCGTCTGCTTTTATTCCTTGACGCAGATAGAGTAAAAGCAAGAAATGACAGGGCTCTGTCGCCTGAATGCTTAATCTGTCATTTGATGCTGGGGAAGGTTGTTCAAACTAAACATAAATACTTTCGTCTTTGTGGGCAATAAAGTTAGCTTTAATTTATATTCTGCTCAATCAAAAGCAATGGACGAAGAGGTTCATACCTAGGTTGCAGGATTCTTAAACGCGCAATACAAAGGCAACATGCGCTTTCTGAGGAGACTGCCTCTAAAATCTTACAATTTTTTTTCCTAAAGGCCAAATGTGAAAGTTACTAGGGCCGATATTTGAGTCCATCTCTGGTCATCAAACTTGAGCTTATGCGAAACTCTGTGTACCAATTTCGCTCAAAACGCCGTTTCTTTATGAGCTGGTATAAGAATGCATGGCTGAAAAAATAAACAAATCAAAAATCTCAATGAATGCCACCTTTCTTCCCGAGCTTGTTTCGATGTGACAAAAAAAAATGATCAGTATGTGTCACTCCCTAGCTTGTAATAGTGATCTTCCCTCACCAAATTTTTCATAAATTTACTTTGCGTAAATCACTGCTCATTCTTTCAGCCTATTCCTGACAACAAACTCATTCAAGGTTATTAAATCGATATGCATTTATTTGAGGGTTGGCAGGAACGAAGCTAATTGTCTCAGAATAGTAATATATACAAAATGAGCTCCTAGTGATATAACGACGAAAAAATCTAGTGAAATATACTTTCGCGTTACTGATAATATTGAGATGCTACTTGGAGAGAACATTGCGTTTCATTGATTTTTTTATTGGAGTGGCAAACAGGCAATATTCACCAAAATATTTCGCGAGAGTTAATGTTTTTAGATTTCTCGCCATCGTCTATGATAATGTGCCCGTATTAGCTGTATCATTATGACACACAGACAACCGCTGAACTTCTGTACGGCGCCATCACCGATTATAAGTTGCAGTATTCCCTTGTGATGTACTGTCGGGGACAAAAGTGGTATACTCCACGCAGCGGGAGCTGGAGCAACGCAAAACTGCATCGTAACGCCATCTACAGGAGGAGGAGGAGGAGGAGGAAAACTTTTATTTCTATTTAAAGTGAGAGGTCGATGGGGCGAGCCGGAAGGGCCCGTCCCTTACAAACACTAGGAGGGAGCCCTAGTCCGGGATCCCTGTAGCTTCCGCAGCGGCTCGGGCTCTAGCTACCAATGCCTGTTGGGCATGGAGTTCGGAGCAGCCGCGCAGGGCAGCTTCCCAGGCCTCTCGAGTGGGGTGGAGGTGGGGTGGGTAGGCAGGATTGGAAGGGCATGCCCACACCATGTGGTAGGTGTCCAAAAACTCCTCCTCACAGTGTGGGCACGCGCCCGAGAAAGAAGAATTGAAGTGCTTAAGTACTGCCGGGCACAGTACAGTATTGGTATAGAGGCGAAGAAGCCAGCGCTCCTCCACCCTGGTGAGGCCTTTACAGGGAGGGGGATAGTGACCATGAAAATTTTGATAAAGAGAGGTGAGCTCATTAAAGGTGATGGCCGGATTGAAATTGAATTCCGGATCAGGCTGCGGATGAGGCGACGCCCGGTGAGTAAGCGCGCGGGCGGCAGCGTCGGCTGCCTCGTTCCCCTCAAGACCCGCATGAGCCGGAGCCCACACGATGGTACGATGGGTCGGAAACCCTGTGTAATCGCATGCGTGGAGAATTTTGAAAGCACGGTCTGGAATGTACCCTTGCTCAATATTGCGGCAGGCGCCCCTGGAGTCCGTAATAATGACTCGGGACTCTGGATCTGCGGCGGCCAGTGCAATGGCGATCTCTTCCGCAAATGTAATGTTTGGGGCACGGAAAGTAAGGCCCTGAACTGTAGTGTTTTGGTGGATGACGGCCGCCGTGTACCAACCCCCATGGTGCGGGCCGGCCGCATCCACATAGAAGACACCTGGCTTGTGGCCATATTGTTGAGAAATAGCCTCCGCCCGCGCGAGACGGCGACCATCATGGGTGTCTGCAGTCATGTTCTTCGGAAGGGGTCGCACCTGGAGTGCAAAGCGCCAGGCTTCAGGGATGCGGACCCGTTCTTCTGTATGTGTTGCGTAGGAAATGTGTAAGCGGGTTAGAAGGCGGCTCCCCGCAGGTGTTTTGCTTAGGCGCAAGTATTGATTGTTAAGATGAGCTTCTCGTAACTCCCCAAAGGTGTTGGTCATCCCCAGACCGAGGAGACGCTTGTTGGACGTCGTTATATGGAGGTCGAGCGCTCTCTTATAAATCTTGCGGAGAACTACCTCTAAGGCATTCTCATCGCATTTGCGTAGGTGGAGGTAGGGAGCCGAATATAAAATCCGGCTGGTCACGAATGCATTGGCCAGCCGCAGGGCATCTTTGCATCGTAGTCCCCCCCTTTTATTGGACACCCGGCGGAGCATCCGACCCACCTGGTCCCCCACCTTACGTAACTTGTTTAGGGTAGTGTCTATCTTGCGCCTATGATGAATGAAAAGCCCCAGTACCCGGATCTCCGCGTGTTCAGGTATCGGTCCGCTAAGTAGGGAAAGGGCAATTTTGGTTGTGCACTTTGAGTTGGGGCGTATGTGCACAAATTCAGATTTGATCGGGGAGCATTCAAGACCACAGCGACGAGCGTATTCGTCCACTATAGCTGCCGCTTGTTGCAGGTTGGTCTCGATGTCTCCAACCGATTGTTGTGTTGCCCAGAGGGTGATGTCGTCCGCATACAGAGCGTGCTGCACACCGGCGACCTCCGCCAGCTGGGTAGGGAGCTTCATCATGGCCAGATTAAATAGTAATGGCGAGAGGACAGCTCCCTGTGGGGTCCCTCGTGTACCAAGTTGATATGGGCCATATTCTGTGTCTTGTAGCCGGATATAGGATTGGCGATCTGTAAGGAATTGTTTGACAGGCGGCGTCTGGGATCGAGACAGCCAATGGGAGCCCTTTATTATCGGAAGGCATGTCGCTTAACTCGGTTCAATGTTTTATGCTTTAGGTGGCGTTATGATGCAGTTTTTCGTTGCTCTGGCTCCCGCTGCCTGGAGTGTTCCACTTTTGTACCCGGCAATGCATTAGCTTACCGAAACTTCCAGCATGACTGAGAAAATGCGGTTTTCTCGATATAAGACTCACATTCGACAATGAGCACTGTCAGTCTTCTGGCCACTCTTGAATGAGCATTTCTGAGTGTAATCAATCCTAATATACTTCTATGTTGTGCTTTGCATTCCGTCAAAGCTTCCGCAAAAGACCCTAATAACCTCCAGCGTTCAGCTTGCCAGCGAAATTTAGTCAGGCGATTGCAATTTGTTTACAAAGCCCTTGTAGGCGAGGACTCGGCATTTATTGAAAGCCAAGGCTTCGGGACAGCTTAAGAGTTGCCCACCCTCTCCCTCCTATGAGGCTTAGATAAAAAGGTGGTAGGGTTTTAGCGTACTTAAACAGATTAGTCGCGCAAATGCATGTGTTCAGCCTGGTTCTCTTAAATTTTTGCTTTTCTGGGTCGTCAGCATGCCTGGTGGTGGTATTTGGCTCAGGTTAGGCTCTGATCAATGTTAAGCTGATCTGACCTGTTCGTGCCGCAGATGGAAGCTGATGAAGACGACAAAGTGCAATGTACAGTGCAGGAATGTGTTACAGTGGAACACGGGTTGCGATCGGCTATGGCAGTAGCATAGTACTCTCGTGCAGTGGCCAGCGAAGCCGATCCGTTCTCGCCGCCCCGGTTTCGAAACCAATCGCGGAAATATTTATTTCTGCACCCTCAAGGTCAGGGACGCCACAAGATTCTTGGTAGGATTGGTCCCGGTGAAGTACTAAAAAAGAACTTTAGTTGGGTGGTCGTGCCAGTCAGTGACCTGACGGTGGCACAGGTGGCGCCAGACAGCATGGCAGAGGGTTAAGGTATTGTCTTCCCTGTGCTAGGCACGGGCGTCACCAAGTTTCAAGAGGAGCTCACTAACGCGCTTGACCGACACTCTCCGAGAGCATCAGTGAGACGTTATTGGGAAATGCTAGAATGCGGTTAAAGCCCTGTAGCAGCCACCTTAACGCGAAATATACCAACTGCGTTATTGTTATTAAAAATGGAGAGATGTGTGCGTGCTAAGCGGCGCATGTTAGCTTACGCGATTTGCTTGACATTACGTAAGCATGCCGTCGTGGCTTCTTTGGCTGCCTTTGTAAGCCTCAACTTCATCTTCAAAGATCAAGATAGCGGTATCTTTTCCAAACTAGGTCAGCTGTTCATTTATGCTAACAGAAGGAATTTCCCTCATTTTGGCCAATCGCTGTTTAGGAACAAGCCCCATTCCTAAACATAAAGGCCTCGCCTTTTAAAAAACGGGATCCGCAAGCTATGGCCTCGTCGGACAAGTGACACACCTACAGTCAGCATAAAAGACACCGGTTTATTCGGGATCAAACCAACTCTGCCAAAGGGGCGCAACAGGGAACGTAGCGGCGGAGCAGATAACGCCATCTAGTCTATCGAGATCGCAATGCTAGACTACAACAAAACGGGCGGCGCTAACACCTGTGCGCGCCGAAACGCACTGAGGCGCGACTGAGATGATGGGGCACAGATAAAGGGTGCTTGAAGCGATACGAGAAAGCAGGTCTGCTCGCGCAGCAGCCACCCACGCCAAACAGCTATTCCACCATCGTTGACGCCGCGTCCGTCTTCTCTCTTTCTGGTAAAGGGCCGTCCCTTCGCCTGTGTACATCTGCCTGTGTGGCTGTGTACGGAACGTGCTGTGTACGCTGTCGTTCTCTGTGCTGTCTACGCTCTGGCCGGAGTACCCCGCGCGCTTCTTTCGCCGCCCTTATCAACTCATCGTCCCTGACGCATTTCGCGAGCAGCAGGTAGGTCAGGCGCAGCTGCGCTGCACCCGTGCGCACCTATGGGGAACTTGCGCTGAAGTTTGCGGTGCCGATTGCAGCGCCGTAACACACTGCCTAGCGAGAAGAACAAGCAGTGTTGGGTAGTACTCTTAGTACTTTTCCGCGCCACCTTCAGGCGCTTATTGGCGTGAGCCTCGGCGCTCGGTCGAAGGCGCATGTGCCGTGCGTCAGCTATCTGGGCTACGCCGAGAGAAGCTAGGCAATGAATGCTGTCAGCCAAACGTGGGTATCTAATCGCGCAGAATGTGTTCTCGCGTTTCCAGCGGCCCAAGCGGCTGACAAAAGCAGATTTTAGTCACCGAATGGATCAATTGCAGCTCCACCTTGGCAGTGCAGGTTCCCCATATGAATGGAAGGCAGAGAGCGTAGGCTAACAGGGAAAGAAGGGCATGTAGAGTACCATAAACATAAGCATAATTTAAAAGTCTCAAACCCCGCCTAAGAGCGCAAGTAAAGAGCCACGTTTCGTTCTCATTCGAAAAAAAGTGATTATGTGATGTATAAATAGAGACGTCGCTGTGTTTTGTTTTGTGATGAACCCTAATTAGGAGGCGGATGAAAAACAGCGCCGTATATTGATAATACCCTTTCTCGTCACTTATAGTATACTTTAACGGCAATCAACCGTAGTTTATGTGACGATGGATGGGGGCGCAAGCGTGAGGCGTCAATGACGAGGGAGCGGGAAGCAATGGGCGAGGAATGTGATAAGCATGGCGCCGGATGCCGCGTAATCTGTCAGCAATACGTATAACAGCTGTGCGTGTGGAGAATTATTTTTCGGCTCCAAACTGTTTTTTTAACGGACGCGGTGGTCTGCGAGAAAACATGGCTGCGTTGCGGAGATTCTACGCAATCACGAGTGAGAGCAACCGCTAACAATGAAAATATTACGCTAGGTTTGTAACTAGTAATAACAGCGACTCTCCTGCGAAACGACGTGTTAAACCCAAAAATGAAGGCAATATAGTTATTAACATAGTTCAGCGCCCGCTAAAGTGGCCCCCCCATTCAAAAACGAGGCCGCAAATTGACGAGGAAAAGTTATTGGTCGTTCAAGTTTCATGTACTTGAACGGCAAATGGGCTACATGGACGCCGTGAAAGGCGCTCGATAAAAAAAGAAAGGTAACAATATGGTCATATTTCGACGCCAGTTCTCAATATTGCCTCTGAATTTCTGAATTCAGTTTCCTGACGGCTATACAAGATGAAAAATTGAAGACATGCTTCCCAAATTTTAACTTCCACAGCATCGATGATATTTTCAAAAATACTTGATATTAGTTAGTTTAGTTTATTAGGGTTTAACGTCCCAAAGCGACTCAGGCTATGAGAGACGCCGTAGTGAAGGGCTCCGGAAATTTTGACCACCTGGGGTTCTTTAATTTTCACTGACATCGCACAGCACACGGGCCTCTAGAATTTCGCCTCCATCGAAATTCGACCGCCGCGGCTGGGATCGAAGCCGCGTCTTTCGGGCCAGCAGCCTAGTGCCATAACCACTAAGCCACCGCGGCGGCTTCTTGATATTACAGTGTTTAAAAAGAACACGTTTGATGCAATACAATTCACATGGCTTAAATTCTAAGATTCAAGTAACTTCGACCAGATTTCGCATGAATTCCTTTTTTTTACAAGTGATGTAATTTAAAAATCGGGCATCACACTGCTAACATATAAGAACACCTATATTCGTACTTTCGCTTCGGGTCTCGAGAACTGCAAACGCTGGTCTATCCTCAAGTATTAAAGTTTTCTCTGGCCTTTTAAATAAATAAATGCACAGAGTAGATAATACATAGGGAAGGTAATGATTTCGTAATTCTACTTGAACCAGAATATTTTCTTGTTTTGAAACAACCTGAACACTGGTAGGTTTGGGCACCATTATTTCTATCCATTTGAGTTTGACTGAAAAAGCCCACAAGGGTTCAAAAAATTAAATGAAACATCATATATAAACGCAGTATTTAATCTACTGACAGTATTGAATTTTGCCGATTCATGGAGCTAGGTGTGGCAACGTGTATCACATGAGTATCAGGCATATACATCGCTTAAAAAACACACACAAAATAAGCATCGCATTAGGGTAGGCGTAATCGTTACTAACGCATCCGAAGTTTTACTGCCGACATTTAATTCTCCCTCCTCATTGAATAGCAAATGTTTGTGTAACATATTCTTATCTACGCTTTGCCTGATAGTGGCGTTTGTGGCTCAGTTTAGGCAGCATGTTTTTCTTAGACCACTCAGCATAAGGTTTGCGCCGGAATTGCGAATTTTGTGTCAAATGTATGCACGTTTACTGCCAAACAGGCGTATCTTGTGATACAAAACACTGCTTGACAGCGTCTTAAAACCCACTTTTCCTTCATGGACAATAAAACATCTTCAGCAAGATTAACTCAAAGAAAAAAAAAAGGAAGGGACACTTTTACAATACTGTCGTCAGAGTCGCGTTAATCATTTATCTAATCTGCCCCGTTGTTTTTGCGATAACCTTTTTTAAGTACCATGCAACTACCTTTGTGAGTTACCATTTATGCCTTAGACATTTTCGCCATGCATGGCATGGTGATATAACTGCAAAAATTCACCTTGGTGCACTGTAAACATGGCGCAGCTGGTCAGTTCTTTGCCTGCGTCAGTAAAGTTGACTGCACAGCCTCTGAACAGTGCTTAAATTTCCTGACGTAATGACCACCACTGAGGTACCAGTCGTGGCTGACGGAATATAAGATGCTTTATGGTTTAAGGGGATTTAACGTCGCAAAGTGACTCAGGCTATGAGTGACGCCGTAGTGAAGGGCTCCGGAAATTTCGATAACCTGAGGTTCTGTAACGTGCACTGACATCGCACAGTACACGGGCCTCTAGAATTTTGACTCCACCGAAATTCGACCGCCGCGGCCGGGATCGAACGCGGCCGCGGCGGTCGAAGCAAAGTAGGTGAAACAAACATCGAAAAAATTTACTCCGATATGTCTAGGAGCAATAAAAATGAAACACTCTTATTTTTTCGGTATCTTCGATGATTAATAGAGATACCAATATGGGTTCGGCTTCCCAACAATTCAGAACGCCTTGTGCTCATACAAAATTAGAAGTTCAACTGTCGTTTTTTTCTCTTGTTAGAAGAAAACCGACTAAGCGAGGAAAAGAGGGGAGAGGCAAAGCTCCGGAAGGTAACCAAAAAAATTGGAGACCAAGGAAAAATGTAGTCACCTGAGAGCGTACACCACTGTGCAGTGTGCGATCTCCGAGAGGCCGCGTTAGCATTCTAGTACGGAGGCAATTTGCCTTAGCTGACCCCGCAGTTTGTGCTCTGCCTCTCAGCGACAATTAGTGCAAAAAAGGCTACTTTACGAGCGATGCGAGCGATATAGCACCAGATGAGTACGGTAGGAGAGAAAATACCTTGAAACGGGTAAATGCAATGGGTGAGAAGAGAAAATAAAGTAATAGTAGAAATGGTGTGGTGTAAACAGTGTGAGGACCAAATTGCTCGTTTCAAGCTGGTGGTAAGCTGAAACGCAAAGCGGACGCCTAATAGGACTTGATGTGAGAAGCCTTATTTTTCACAGCTGTGAGCTCAAGCTCGCCCTCTTTGTGCTAATGGGGCGAGAGGAGCAATGAGGAGCGAAAGAAAAAAAAAGATTACAGCCAATAGAGAAAATCAGTACAAAAGGAAACACTTAGAGACCTGGTTGAATTGCAGGCTTTCTCTCATTTTATGGCTCACTCCGACTGATTTCTCATAACTATGCGCCTAAGGCGAAGTCCTCTGCAAATGAGGCCTAACATTTCATAATATATTTCGAGTCTTCTCTCTGCTGCCTTCACTCTTTTCGTCATGAACCGCCGTCAGCACGCTTAACACCAACGCTCGAGCGCGTGTCTTCCACTTACTTTAGCACCGCTGGGCGTCGGGCTGCTGGGTCTGAAACAATATTAGGGTGGAAGCAGAGTACCAGCTGTCTCCAGCCGCCGCGAACACATCGTGCAGCATGGCCTCAGATTCAGCGCCCAGCGCTCAGGGTCTGTAATATCAGTGCAAGGCGAGCAATCGAGGGTTCGTGTTGTCAAGGAAGAAAGCGCTTTGTGTTACCAGTTGTTTCCAGAGTATGTGAACTGCAACTTGTTGCGCTTGATGAAATGTGAGAAATTGTCAGCCAATATTGAATACAAACTTGCATCTTCACGAACAAACTTAACTTGCGAATGAAAGAATAGTTTAGAATAATATGCCGCAAAGTTAAACGACAACGAGAACAGCAAGGAAATAGTATATTATGCTTGAACACTGGCGCCAATAGGCGTCGTTGTGGGATGGTCGTATATGCAACTAGTGTTAGTTTAGTTAAGCAGTACTGCTTCATTACTAGTGCACATTCTAATTCGCTTGCGCTACTATTAAGCTGCGCAAGAACTTATGCTGGAAAAGCGAACTCGGGGCCTGAAACGGGAGCTGTGTATGACTTGTTAGACGAAATCATGACGTCAACTTCAACGGGGTTTTTGTACTCCCCTCCCCCCCCCCCCTCCAAATGCACACTGCAGTACGAGTAAATGCCTTTGGCTCTTCCAAAACCATCAACAAAAGGAGCTACCACTTGCGATAGTACGCGCGGACCTGCGCCAGAACCAATGCACAGTCTTTCTCCGAGTTAGCGTTGGGACTGGCAGCAGCGCGCCGTACAATGCTTTTTTTCATCGCACCTCACACCGAACACTGCGTTTTCTCAAGTCCATACACGCGGCGGAGAGCAGACCGAGCAGCTGTCAGCAGCAACTCGTGAGGCGGCAATGTATGGAAACGAAAGCGGCGGCGAAAAATATTAAAAGGCTTTCATGGTTTTCCCTTCCCTCTCTCCAAAGCAAAGATCGCTGAGAGCAGCCGCATCTTGTTACAAGTCGTGAGCGGAACACAAATGAAAAAAGATTGGAGGAAGTTATAGCTAAAGATTAGAGGGTGCCTCGTCGCAGACATTGCAGGATGGGTTTATAATCAATTCGTGAAGTTTTCTCGCCAGATTGGAGGGCGTCTTTTATAGCTTTTCTGTTTTCTTGTTATCCTCTTGAGTCCTCCTGCACAGGCGGAATTTCGATTGCTTATTACGTTTCGTGCATTCCCGCCTTTATCGTTTCGAAATGTCTCAGGCTAAAATGGAGCCACAACAAAACATCATCTCCGCCCCCGCGGTGGCTCAGCGGTTATGGAACTCGGCTTCTGACCCGAAAGACGCGGGTTCGATCCCGGCGGCGGTGGTCGAAATTTGATGGAGGCGGAATTCTAGAAGCCCGTGCACTGTGCAATGCCAGTGCACGTTAAAGAACCCCAGGCGGTCGAAATTTTCGGAGCCCTTCACTACGGCGTCCATAAAAGCCTGAGTCGCTTTGGGATGTTAAACCCCTATAAACCAAACCAAGCCAAACCAAAACATGATCTGCTTCTGAGTGGCTTCTGTAACATGCATTGCAAATTTTTTTCAGTTTTGTTAGTTTTTTTAACCAATCTGCAAGCGCTGAAGCTGCGCGTTTGCTATGAGATCCGCGTGCAGCGGATACCTTAGTGCTTTACCGAAAACTCCAGACATTCACGGCCGGCTTGATGCAGCCTTCGTACCCCTCGACTCTCGTTTTACGATGAGCAACATCAGGAGCACTTTCATAGCGAACTTATTATCCCACGTGCACCGCCGTGCTTGTAACGTAGACCAGGACCGTGAGACACCGGCAGGTGCTTACTCGCAAGAAAGAGAGGAGCTTACTTTGGTGCCCGTTTAGAGGCGTCTTTATGCAGTCTTTGGAAAGTATAGCGTCATCTGTGACCTGTGTCTGCGACATCCTTTATGGTTATTGCGTCCCGGATTCCTTCGTGTCTTCTCTTTACAATTTACGCCTACCATGGCGGTTTCGAGATTGCACCGTCTGTTGGGAGAGCTTGCTCTGGAAGTACTCCGAGTTAGTACAGTGTAATACCGCGCAAGATTTACAACTGAAGTCTTTGATGCCGGGGCATTTACAGCCTTGTGTATGTAGTGCGAGGCGGGTGTGGAGGGGGACAGTAATTATTCTTGTGCGCATGGGTTTTTTTTGGGGAGCAGTGGAATTGCTCAACCACTGCTGTCCAAATCACCTCCCTTATTATTTCGTGGATAGTTCTTGCAGAGCGTCATATTACACCACCCGTCATATCCGTGGACTATTTGAAATTGTTAATGATATTTTTCTGTTGATGAACGCGCACAAAATGCGAGACAGTGAGTGGATTGCATATTAGATAAAGAAAACTGCATCTGTACTCCCCATGAAGAACTGAAAATTTTGCGTTGAGTACTTTCTGAAAGACTAAACGACGATCGACATATGAAGTGGATTCATTGGCGGATCAGGCTGCCTTTCTGAGTACAGAGCAGTGCCAAGACAGCAGGTCCAGGCCACGAACTGTTGGAGTTTTCATTTCAGCTGAAAACGAGATTTCACTGCGTCTCTCTAGAAACTTCATTTCTTTTTACACTGTACTCGAAGTACAAACGAATCTAACTTGCCTGCTTCGCGTTCGCCTGTGCCATCTTCCTTGAAGACGACAGTGCAAAGACAGTGAACTGCCTTAGAGGACGTCGGAGATGAAGGAGAAGGGAAAACTTATTTCGGAGAAGGCATTGTGGCTTTAATCGGCCAACATCGGGGAAGCCAGCATGCGTTTTATTTAAAAATGTGATGTCTTCTAGTACCCGCCATCTCGCATAACTCTAATGTTCATGACCAAACCAAACGTCGGCATCGTGCCATAATACCATAAAGCTTGCCACTCGTCTGGACTTCAGCAGGTCAAAAGAGCGCGCGCGCACCGGCATGTTATAAGCCCGTGCATTGCTGTGTATTCCGTTGGCGAGGCGAAAACACTTACCCGCTATTTCAAAATCCTTGTCGTGTGTTGTGGCACTACATGTGTAGGTGGATCGGCGGTGTAATTAAGCGTAGTCCCCTGTGCCGCTCTTACTGGATATCTAACAGCCCGGCCACACATAAGCTAGGGGTACTGGGGCAGTTTCTCAATCTACGGTGAACCAAAAACAACTTTATTGTGTATTACGCATAAAATAGATGTGCTCAGATGTCGACGTTTGATCGTCAACATCCACATCAAGCTAAATCAAATGTACAAACGGCAAAACGCTTGACTAGAACATGTTCTGGCCAGGTTTCGGGTTGAACGCGCGACATCTAGCGATAACATTTAGTTAAAGATGGTCTGGATGTAAGCAAGCGCAGTTAAACTCATAGGCAGTCATCGTCAATTTTCGCCTTCCGGGTTGCAGTGGCTTTGGGAGCTGCGGAACCCACAGTTAGGCCATTCTAGAGATGTTTTTTGCCCCTTTTTACGTGTTTAGACGAGCCAAAGAATCGAGCATTGCAATTACAGGAGAAATAGCAAAACCGATAAATAGAAATGGCTTGGTTTTTGCTTCCTTAAATGTGTGAAATTAAAAACTCACGCAAAGAAATTTAACCACGAACTGAAGATAAATATTAAAATACTTTTTCGCCATACAACACTGAGGAAAACTGTCAGGATCTTCGCCGCATGTAAAAATATAAACACACATAAGCCTGCTCATATTGTTAATTAGTTCTTGATGTGTAACGCATTTTACAACTTTTTACCGTACACGACTGAAGACCATGCGCTCAACTCGCAAGCCACTACTTTTCAGGTGCCGTTTCATGAAAATTGCACCTAACACATAAGCCACATAAAGTTATAAAATATTCTTAGAAATTTGGGACGGCCGTACTGGAGTAACTGCAAAGCGAATAGACACTTTATGCCTACTAGCTCTCACTCTTGCATCATTGTAAGGTGATGGTTTTTAGTGTGTCATAGATCTATTAGGACGATGCCACCAACGGGGAAGCGGGAGGTTGTACGCACTTTAGCTACGCCTAAAGTAGATGCGCACAAGCAGCCGTACTGTTCGAACAGACCAATAAATGCTATGAACGTTCCAGTATAGCCTCTGAAAGATGTCTTCCCGCAACAGGTTGCTCTGGCGTAAACTTTGTTTCTGCTTTGTTACCAATCATTCTGGGTTGCGAAAACTTACACTGACTTTTCGTTTCTTTACCAGCCTTTGTGTTCCTAAACGAAGGTTTGTAACGGCGTCGTCAGCTCTCGGCGCCGATCATGGCGCTATTTGATTACATCGAATGCCAGTGGCCATCGCTTCACCTACAAAGAAATACCTCGAACGTTTTCATTGGTTCAGGTCTACCAAATTTCTTTTATTGCAGTGTTAGTGTAGACAAAGAAAAGCAGGAAAATAAGATTTATTGAAGCATTCCAAGTCAGCCACATTTTATGGGGCTGTGCTGCAAGCTAGCATTGGGAGGCTAGTGGAAGTGAGATTTCGGAATTTTTCATTTGAAATTTTACTAAAAATCAATTTTGATACAAAATTAACGTTAAATATCAGATCTTCAATTTTAAAAATAAACTAAAACAATCGAGTGCAAATGAAAGTTCAAAATTTCATGAGAAATGCGAGCATGACGAAGGTTTATTAGTTGCTCTACGCAGCTAGCAACGCTTAACCGGTGAATTTGTTTTAGAGAGTACAACTTGCTTATGCTTCTAAAGCATCCTTAAGGAGCCTATAGAGCAGAATCGAAGCGGTAATATGAGCGGAAATTGTCAACAGGCGTGCGGGGCGGTACATTCCGTCGCCCAACATTGCCGACAAAACACTTGCTGCATCCTTTGGCCGTCGCCCGTTGGCTTGAACGGTTCACCGCGTGGTCTGCGCACTTTACATGCCCCGCGAGTCACGAAGTCGCATTGCGTTAAATAGATTAAAGCTTGCACAAGAAAGCAACGAACAAATGAAAAGCATGTGGATTTGCCGTACTCGTCCAGCTGCGTAAATATATCTCGGTAGCGCATTTATTAGCTCGGCCACGACGAAAACAAGTAGAAAACACTGTTATCATTGCCCTCTTCAATGTGGCACTTGCAAACGGCGAGGCATGCCGATGGTTTCGGCGGTTTTTGTTCGCCCTCCCGCATTTTTGGCCATGGTAGCCGGCCTCGCTCTACAAAATAGTGCAGTTCTGGCTACTAGGTGGCACTAGTGGTAAGCAACGAAACTTCAGCGCTGGTTCCCTACACACCTCTCTGTTTCTAAAGAATGTGAATGGAAGCCATGTTGAGTGGTAGACCGAACAACCGAGTGCACTCACCACGCTTGCCTGTATGGGCCTTATAAGCACGAGCTAGTTTTCGGCTCATAAACCTCGGCGGGTGCCCGTCGTTTCCGGATAACAGCATCATATCCGGCTTTTCCATTAACCGCTAATCAGCTAAATGTTTTGCTTACCACGCCAGCCCACGTGCTCTGAAAAGGCATCCAAAGAGAGTTGCGTTTAAATTTAGATCGACATGCTTAAGACACGGCAAAGAATGTGCGTTAGAGTGCCAAATACACTCTTCTGCTCCTTTGTAATATTTAAGCAGATAACTCGTCACCATTCATATTAGCAATAACGCTGAGAGTCGCAAAAGTACGTAACGTTAAAATGCTGCTGCCGGAATTTTTAACGCGATCACGAAAACAAACTGGCGTTTTTGGAACGCGTTAAAAGTTTTAGCAAAGAGGCGAGCTATGCATTAATTGTGCTTCTTATTATTTCCGTATTTTGTAGGCTCACAGCAAGACGTACGTGACAAGGTACGTGACAAGCTGGCTGCGATCAACGCGCGCAGTTTCATTATAATCTTGGAAATAACCAGCCGCTGTGACGCGGAGAAAATGTTGCATAAATGTTTTGCAGCATTATCTAAGACATTTCAGACTTGCCGCCAGTGGCAAAAATCTTTTTCATGGTAGCGATCCGTGAATAAATTTAATTATAGAGTCTCTAGACCAACATAAGCTCCCAGCTGCGCCAAGATGGATCTATGGCGCAAGCTGGCGCCGTCATCCTTCACTCTGTCATTGGCATTCCTTCGTTTACTATTAGTTTAGTGAGTTGCCGTCACAGCTGAGGGCGCTGTCTTGACACCCTTCTCTACATGCACTTCCCAAGCATGGAGTCGACGCGCAGTCAGGGCATCTGCAATATTCGGCACATAATGCAGAAAGTACCAGCCGAAACTAAGCGACCCCGGAAGTGGTTAAAGTAGTCACGTCGCGCTGACGGCTGGCGTTGTACAAACTCTTTTCTTCTCGGTTTAAGATGTTCTTGCGGCTATTGATTACACGGCTGCAAATTTTCCCACAAAATTTCGGCGAGGTACCACGGGCGCCTCTTTTCGTGCATTTTGTCGACTAACGAGTTCTCCAACAGTATTGTCATGTAGCAATGATGACGGCAGTCTGGAACTCGGAAAGGCAGCGAAAAAGGCTACCAAAAGAAACTGTTCATTGGACGGACCTGCGCCCACAAAAAACTGCATGACTCGGCGGGCGCTTAGCAGGAAGTGTGCTCGGCTGTCGTTGAACAGAATGCCTACCCCTCTCGGGCGCGCTCAATTTAATGCTGGCAAGGAAGCAGCAAAATAAGGCGCCGCCAACAACTACATTAACCTTGAACAATGTGGTAGCAGTTGCGAGCGGCTGCGATCAATCGATATATATATATATATATATATATATATATATATATATATATATATATATATATATATATATATATATATATATATATATATATATATATATATATATATATATATATATTTCTGGCAGCGTCTCGCGTCCCGAGCAAATAATATACTCGAGTGCGGCGGATTTGGACGTGAACAAAGAAACGGCACAAAAAGTCATGAAAATATTTCAATGCGATTGTGACGATAGCCTAGATACATAGTCTTTGACCAACCAGATACACCCTGGTATTGCTGGGGAACTGGTGTCCACAAATCAAAAGAAACAAGCCGGAATCGGTGACAAAACTCCTGCACTCCAATGTCCACCGATGCCAACCGTTCGCGGCGGTTTCTGACTTACAGGTCACTGCCAACTTGCGAGATAGGCGCCTACAACACCGATTAGATCTCCAACATCTTGTAAATGGACGGGCGTAAATAATTTCGTTCCTGGTGCTTTCCTCTCGCATAGCGTAGTACACAGTGCTAAGCGTCTGTCGCTCTTGCGATAAAAACAAAACGAAGAAAATCCGTCAGGTCTTAGCAGCAATTGGTCACATGTGATACACATATTCACCACTTATTGTACAATTTTTCGACTACTCCTCATCGCTATAGTTTTTCGCTTGCCTAACATCTCATGCAAGGCTGTTTAACTATTCGCTGTTTCCCCTTTGTAATGAGTTCAGTGCCTACTAGCGGCCAGTTTTAGAGAATCAGCCTTTCGCACTTGAAAGAATGCTCTGATCGTGAATAAATATTGAGAGTGCATTGTGAATATTTTAGGGCGCCTTTCCATTTCTTTGACCTCCAAGATGCGAGTGAACCCAAATCACATGTGGAGTTCGGTGCTCCCATGTTTGCATTACAGGAGTTTAATTATATTACGATCTATGCAGCCGTCTCGCAAACTGCTCCTTATATCGAATCCAATTTATGTTTTGTCCATGCCAAAACTATTCGAAGAATAAATGTCTTCAGCTGGCGCGTAGATCCACGACCTTCACTGTCTCTTAATGGAAAGGGAAATGAAGGGCACCGCTGGCTGAATGGTGCCTGAACAGTTGCGGCGAGGGCCAGATAAAGAGGGCATTTTTAAGGCGTAAGCCTTGCTTGGCTCATGAATGGCGTGGACGGAAGTTTTAGACTGAAGTTTGTGGACGGAAGTTCTCCGCGCGAACTGCAAGTCATAAGTCGTATGGTAAACAAAACAAAAGTTAAAATGTTGATTAAGCAACGTATGTTTAATAAAAAAGATAAAAATAAAAGTGGCCAATAATTGATAAAATTAAAAGTAGAAGGGAAAAGAAGAAAATAAAAGATAAAATAGAAAACATAAATAAAAACGAAAATTGCGGAAAATTCTAAAAAGGCAAAATCGAGAGAGAAATAGAGGACAGGGAAAGGCTTTCGCATTTCTACTTATAAGCAGACTTAAATGCAATCCTGTAGTTTGTATTTTCAAGGGCGATTCAGATCTGTAGCAGGAGAGAAGCAATCGGCAAAAGATGGGTTTTCATTTGAACGCAGCAAATGTTAAAACGCCGACTTGCTTAAAGAATGGTGTAACCGTTTTGGTTTGATTTTTGAGGTTCAACGCCTCAATGCTCATGTTATGAGAGACGCCGTAGTGGGGGGCTGGCAGAATTTCGACCACCCGGAGTTCCTGAAGGTGCACTCACAGCGCACAGTACACGGGCGTCCACCGTTTTGCCTTCATCGAAAGCCGACCGCCATGACCGTGATCGAACCGACGTATTTTGGGTCAGTGAATAGTTAGCCTCTCTTAAAGTATAGTAAATGGCCGTCGTGCAAGGACAATTCACGCTGCAGCGGACGTGAGTCGGTTCAGGTCGAGCGCTGAATTCTGGACTGCATTCTGAGCATGCGTAAAGTTTCTGAGAGGAAGGACCTGTATATGGCGAGCTACAGCATGTGTCATTCGCAACAAGCATTCTGGCTTCTAATCCTTAGAGTGTGGTTGTTGAAACTCAAAAGTTACTATACATTTCAAGGAGGAGATAATGAACTAATTGAGACAAGAGGCATCCTACACCAGCGAAGAATAGAATTATTTTTACATGAGCGAATTCGTGAAAGTGAATGCTACGTGGGAACGGTTCTTCCGACCTAAATTCAGCACAACGCAGCTCTCTGTAGCTTTAGAAACATTTTTGCACTGCATTTATGCGTTTCTAAAGCTACGCAAGCGAAATTGCATATACGTGCCTTCAAAGGGGCCTTTT
This sequence comes from Amblyomma americanum, assembly GCF_052857255.1. NCBI lineage: Eukaryota > Metazoa > Arthropoda > Arachnida > Ixodida > Ixodidae > Amblyomma > Amblyomma americanum. The sequence goes on from NC_135504.1 coordinate 116,478,619, forward strand.
CGTGACTTCTAAAGGTGGCGACATGTTTTCAAATACTCATTCAATCATGTTTTAGGCATTCTTCCATGCACCACTATGAGTAGACAAGAGCTGCTAAATTGTGGCCACTAGTATGGCATGCGAGGTGAGAGCACAACGCTATTTTATTCTTCACCGTAATGAATCGGCATTCCAGATGAAACGTGTCGGAATAGAAGGACGATATCTGCACAGAAACCAGAAAAATAAGTGTCATAGAGCCCATTTTCTTAATTTAGGTTTGGAATATACATGAGCACCGGCGTAAAAATGATGATAAAGAGGAATAGCACGGAACGGCGATTTTGTACATTTTTCGTTCTGATTTAGGTAGAAGATGGCAAATGGCGTGCATGTATTCCTGCGAATATTTTTAGCAATGTGTAATTTTTTCCTTCCCATAGACCAGGAACCTCGCACTCATCTGGCCACGCAGGGTACCGTGAAAAATCCTTGTATCCTTTGGGACAGCAGCCATACACATGAGAGAAGAAAGGAGAGATTCAAGGAAAAAGGCAAGCAATAATGGTGGAACAAGTACGACACCAGCACAGGAGAAAAGGGTCATTAGGGAACAAAACCTTTTTGTTCTTTTTTCCGGTTCATTCTCCTATTTCAATTTTTAGTGAAAGTTTCAAGATCGTACAGACGACGCTAAGAATATTAACGTAGGCAAGGATGGTCGGAGATGTAGGAATTCCCATTTCGAGCTGAGAGTTATCAACGGGTAAAAATGTCGTAAAGAGTAACGTTATTATGCGGAACAGATTGCTGAAATAATGAGGGCCAGCGGGACACCCCACTGCTCTGCTCGCCGCATGTACTAGATTCGTGCTCAAAAGCATTGCGAATTGCGTGGCTATTGGGAGATACTGATTTTCACAAGCTTCTCTTCGCCATGTCTCCGATAATTATTCCTGCCAGTGCACGTTGTCACTGATCAGATGCAAACAATGAAGCGCTTGTTAGCAGCTTGAAATAGAACCTTCGAGCTGGCACGTAGTATGTTGTTTCATTTTTTTTTATCTTTATGGTTTTTCGAACAGAACTGAGCTTTCATCCTCTCTTGTTTTCACCGCCTTTTCTTCCGCCACGCGTTGGGTAGGGAACCGTCGTTTGGCGATTTAAATTGTCTGCCTTTCTCTTTTTGTGCCTCTTTCTTTGTTGTCAGGGTTTTAGTGGCGCACATACAAAAATGTGGTCAGTCGCCATATAGACTCCCAATATTCATCCTAGCCTTGATCCATTAATTGAACAAGTTAAGAAAATGTCAGAATCAACACCAGGCGGGTAAATTTATTTATTTGTTTAAAATATTGTTCAGTGCTCCAGGGCTTTCAGTGAGGAGGACGAAAACTTGATAGCTACAAAAGTCTGCGTAAAGCAATACCTGGCCATCAATATGACTAACTTTTCAAAATGTCTCTCGAATAAACCTGAAACATGTTCCATTCTCTGCGCAGAGGAACCGGAGCTCCTACACTTCCCTTCATCTGAACTCTCAACACAGGTGCGTGGATATCCACGCACCTGTGTTGAGAGTTCAGATGGTGCAATCCGAACACGCGCTTTCATTCCCCAAAAGGCCGCAGAGATAATGTTTATAGCGATGCGTTCCTGAAGTAAACGTGCGCTTGCTACTTAACACTCTTCGCCAATTTTTCAGCTCAACTCTGGAGCAGTGTAAGTTTTTTCTAGCCTTATGACGTTTTGTCACGAGTGAAACATTGAAATAAAATCCTCCAGAAAACGAAAGTCTAGTAGGCCTCCACTCCTCCGCGAACACGGAAAACAAACTTCCCTTGAAGGGACGATTCAAAATTAGGAACGAAAAGGTATGTGCCAAAGAGAATTATAGCTTTAGAAGGTCTTGGCAAATGATAAGTTCTAAACGATTTTGCCAAACTCGTGCCGTACGCATTGGGCGGCAATCCTTACTATTTAAGCCCCTATCGAGGAAGCAAACGTATATATGTTTGCTGGAAAGGCCACGCGGGATGGTAGCGCATTTTGTAGGCGTGAACAAATGAACAGCTTCTTGGGTTTTGTCTGCATTTCCTGCAACATATTTTTCTCTTCTGAGGTAGAAAATTAGCAGCGCCACGTTGATAAGCGTCCGACATCCCATATAATATGTGTGACTTTGTCACAGCAAGAGAGTTAATGAGCTCTAGGCCCATCTCTGCGATAAACCCTCCAAAATAGGCAATACAGCCGTGGAGAGTGTGCGTCCTGCCGTAGGTGCTATTTAGTTGTCGCACCGCTCTTGCCGCCTGACGAGAAAAAGACTCCGGCTACAGGAGCTGGTTGTGTACAGCTTGTACAGCTCGGGTGGTACTCAATGGATGACGTAAGCTTACTGTCTTGAACTTGTTTGATCAAGAAACCTGAGAGTTTAGTTGCATAACATTGACCTTCAATCTGAATAGCGAATGAATGCTGAGGGTGCTTGCAGTGGGGCCGATAGTTTGTGAGGGCTTTGCGAAAGCTTCGTTCGTGCTATCAGTTTGCGAATAAAAATCTTGCTACACATTTTGTAAAGAAGTTAAGAACAAAAAGAAAGAAAGTGTAACGGAATGTACCTAACCGTGAGTACTAGGTGCGGTTTTGTAATGTAATATGCGAGCAAAAAACGAACGACGCTAGTTCCCGTAAGCTGCTGCAGAATGGATTGAGAGAGCGCATCGCCTTATAGGCGACTTCGTACCGGTTTAATTCATGATTGTAACGATAGTTATAACAACGCATTTCGGTCTGAGATAGAAATATTTTCTTCTAAAAACTTATATTACGAAATGAAGAGTGTGTTGTATGGTCGACATTCCATAATGAACTGTTTTGGCGTTATGAAAGAACAAATCAGTCACTGAAAGCAAGGAAACAGTGCGCGCTTTCCTTTTATTGACAGCATTGACAAAACAGAAAAATATGGGCTTACAGATTTTAAGTTCAAAGATAATTAAGGAGAAAATAGAAGAAATAAGAATTACATGCTGGCGGTGGAAACACACAAAGGTAAGGAAACGAATATACAAACCGCTTTTGGATTGATTTGACTGTTTGGACGGTACATTCTAGCCTCCACCAGCACTTTAATTTCGTCGTGTCGTTTGAGCTGGAGAAATAGCCGTACATTGTGAATGCCACCCCCTTATGCAGCAGCTGTTCTCGACTACATCTGATGCACTATCTGGATGCACTTAAAGCATTATCCTGCTTGTGGACGCATGATGTTCCTAACCCGCCGTGGTGGCTAAGTGGTTAGGGCGCTCGGCTACTGATCCGGAGTACCCGGTTTCGAACCCGACCGCTGCGGCTGCGTTTCGATGGAGGTGAAACGCTGAGGCGCCCGTGTGCTGTGCGATGTCAGTGCACGTTAAAGATCCCCAGGTGGCCGAAATTATTCCGGAGCCCTATACCACGTCACCTCTTTCTTCCTTTCTTCTTTCACTCCCTCCATCATCTTTTCCCTTACGGCGCGGTTCAGATGTCCGCCAGAATGCGAGACAGATGCTGCACCATTTCTTTTCCCCAACAACCAATTCTCATTTTTTATGATGTTCCGCTGCAAGGCACCTCAACTTCACAAGCATCGAACCATTGATAAATTTGGGGAACCAGCCTTTCATTTGTCAGCACCTCTTCGGGTCTGTAAGGAATTCAAAGAAGACGGCTTTTGCCTACATTTGAAGCTTTGAATGTGGCTGTGGCGCATGTTCCTGCTTTTTTATGATGTTCCGCTGCAAGGCACATCAACTTCACAAGCATCAAACCATTGATAAATTTGGGGAACCAGCCTTTCATTTGTCAGCACCTCTTCGGATCTGTAAGGAATTCAAAGAAGACGGCTTTTGCCTACACTTGAAGCTTTGAATGTGGCTGTGGCGCATGTTCCTGCTTTATAGAGAGAACTATATTATAGAGAGAACTAGCACTGAACGTGAAGATTACGTTCATAAAAGGCTTCCCGCTCAAAAATGATTTTGTACAGAAGTTTTGGGCATGTCTAGGGCAGCTCTTCTAACTTGTAAATTTATCTACAATAAGACTTCAATTGGACCAGAATCCTCAGAGCCTCAGCTCCAGCCTTTTAAACCTTGCCTCTTCCTTTTTACGACCAACCCCAACAATAATCCTCCAAGAAACAAGGCCAGCTTGCAAAGAAAGCTTTTTTATTTAAATTATAAAATATCGCTGTTATTGCTTCTGCACGCTGTTGATTGACTTCATTTTCACCCTTATAGTAGAGAGATCGTATCGGACGTCAAGCGTTGGTCGAATGATTCAGTAAACAGGACTGTGTTTCCTTTGTTTGCTTGGATAATCTCCCCTTTCATAACCTTATATGTACTAAGTGTTTGGGCCACAGATAATGTGTCTTTTAAACTCGCAGGTCGCCTTCACCATTTTCTTCTGAATTTAGAGGCTTAAATGTACACTGATAAACACGCCACATTCCACGTGTTCAAGTTTGATGAAAAAATGCCTCTCTACGCAATAGATCAATAAATGGCCGAAAGAACCAGAAATATCCTCTCGCGACTTGTATTTAATTGGAGGAAACAAGAATAAAGCAAAGCCAACGTTGTTATTCTCTCTGCGAAAGACGTAGTTGTCTTGATAGCCTTGATATCCGGTCGTTTTTAGGAACGAAGCATTTCGGTGAAAAAGAATTGCACGGGAAAATTAAGCTCCGCCTTAAGGGTATAACACGATAGCGTAATTAATTGATTCCCATACATGCCGAAGGTCATTCTTTTCTTTACATTCATAGATACATGGCAGTCCTCATGCACCCCTGGCGCAAGGGTCAAGCGATGCGCCACTTCCCTGTGTTGGCAGGTGCTGCCAGCGGTGGGCCTTGCGCGGCGCAGGTTGCTCTCCCCAAACGACCAATCATTAATTTAACTGCCACCTGCCACGGTGGGCAGTTTTCTTACTATCCGATGGACAAGTAGGGATAGCGCCGTAAGGCCACATGGCCTATATGGCCTACCTACGTAGGTTGCCTACCTACGTGGCCTAGATAACGGCCCTACAAGCGCGTTATTTATCGCTCACAACGCCGATAATACCCACAGCGGATTTTATGATGAATGGGGCCTGTAACGCTATTGCGTTAAAAAGATGTACCCAGAAATGTAATAATAGTAAGGTTAAAGAAGAAATAGATGACTCTATCAAAGGAAAAGTTTATATTAGTAATGGACATCTGTGTTCATTCAAAGAGTAATTGGGAATTTTATTTGCTCGCGCTAGTATATGGAACCAAATATCTGTCCTGGCGTTGCGCCAGCATTTTTACAGGCTAATGAACAGAAGAGGAAAATATATGGTGAACAAATGAGCTTATTCGTTCTAGCTCAGTGCGCCTAAGAAGTACTTCCGGACGAATTTAACCAATGTGTGTTTTTATTCGTATTTTACGACGAGTGGCGAATAATGCAAGATCAATATAGGAAATTGTGGGTGGGACGGCAATATTTCAGACAAAATGGAGCTGTTTTCCGGTAAAAAGACTGGGGTCAGTAATGCTGTCTGCGCCCTTTAGACTTTGCCTGAAAAGATCTGCTGTGATTTCCGAGCCTGTTTTTTTCCGTTCTGAAAACATGCATCGCGAGGCGGACAATACGTGATAGTGTTAATAAGGATGCGTATTCTTCCCAACGCGCTGAAACCTGATTTTAAAGCCGTAGGCGCCCGTGTGCTGTGCGATGTCAGTGCACGTTAAAGATCCCCAGGTGGTCGAAATTATTCCGGAGCCCTCCACTACGACACCTCCTTCTTCCGTTCTTCTTTCACTCCCTCCCTTATCCCGTCCCATACGGCGCGGTTCAGGTGTCCAACGATATATGAGACAGATACTGCTCCATTTCCTCTCCCCAAAAAACAGTTAATATTAATTATTAGCCGTACATGCGCTCCCATCGACCAGTTATGTCGGTCAAGGGAGATCAGTGGGGTGCGCCAAACATTCCAAATTCTCGGAATAGTTTTGAATGTTCGGCGCCACGCTGCATGTATTGATAGCCGTGCCAACTAGAATCGTCTGGCCAAATTTTTGGGGTTTGCTGTTGGGCAACAGATGGCTGAATAAGATTTACATTTAAACTTGTTATATCATTTTTACCACTTTAAAATTTTAAGCTGTTTAAAAAGTTATTTTCCAACTGCCTCCAGTGCCATCTATAATTTTGTGCCGATATATTTAGATATACGCCTCAATACCATACAGAAAAAAAATTACGGAAGCAAGAAGTATGCATTGGTTTGGAATTGATGATCAATTGAAAATTTTCTTCTTTATTTGGTTGTTGTTTCATTCCTAACCCCTATTTTGTTTCTTGAAAGTCAATGTCGCAATTCTATATCATTGTTTCTATCTATTTCGCTATTTCTAACTTAGTTTGCGAGATAACACGGGGAATAACAAATAATAGAATGTAAGGGCATTATGACTGTCATGATTCATGCGGTGGTTTATAACTGTCAGCGCAGCATCTCCAAATACCTTTGCCTCGGATAGCAAGTTATGAGGCTCAACAAGCTGGGGAATATTTTGCGGTTAGTGGTTCACTCCTCCACTTTGCGGACGTCTTTGTAACTGGGACGTTTTAATCGGCGTCGTGATTTGCAACAGGAAACCTCGAACAGACATTCCGCAACAGAGGAACTCGCAATCTCTTCGCGCGTAGTGCCACTCCAGTTGCTGGCTGGTAGATACCGCCTTTGCTTCGGCCAATTGGCGACAGTTAATAAGGAGCGTGTTGTGTCAGCGTCCTGGCTCCATTGTTTCGCTTTCAAAGCACAGTAAACGGCGCTTCGAAACGAGCTCCAACACTGTCAACAGCACGCTAAGCCAGGCACCACCGTTTACTTTCATCCGTCTAGGGTATTTCCCGTCATGCAGGAAAACCAGGAGAATGGCATTGTTATCGCTGTTGAAGATTAATTAAACTTCAATCCATGTTTTAGCAGCGTCAACGGATGAAGGTGCTTACCGTTTAAAGAACCTTATGTTACGGCACCGCCGAGTAATGTGACCTTGTATAGAAAGGCACCGAAGGTCTTGCGGAGCAAGCCCATAGAAATTGTTATTTTCAGCCATTCATTCGACGCCATTATTACAAAGCACTGCGCAAGAAAGTTTATTGGCTGTAGATCGCGTCGAGACGTCCCTAACTTCAGCGCTTTTGTGTGTACAATTAAAAAGTTCTCAAAAAACTTCTTGCTTCATCTCTTTCAACCAATTCAAGCAATGTTGGTCCAAAAGTGGATAGCCACTTTAGCTCTTCCATCGCATGCCGTTATTTATGTCCATTGCTGAGAAGCTCATCGAGCGCGGAAGATATAGAATTAATATTTTGATTATAAGCGGGGACAGTCACTAAACTCCGCTGCTCTGAAATGCATGGTAGTATACGTTTCGTGATATTTGTGTATAATTGAGGTCTGACTGTCTAAGCGGTCACCTGCTTTTTTTAGAACATTATATGCACAACCAGGCAAAATTTCAGACCACCCATTTTTAAGTCAAGAAACGCTGCCACTCAAGCAACTCAAGCTGTGAGCAGAGCTTCGTCCAAATTGCGTGTTATTAGAGCTCCGCCGATGCAGTACATATTAAACTTTACATGCCGCCTTGTGTTTTGTCAAGAATGCTTTGGTGTTCTGTTTCTTAGTTCATGGCTCAATTTGCTTTTTTTTTACGGAACAGATTTCCTGTGCCCTGAGGAGCATTCAACTAAGTAATTTTTTTTATGCAGACATCAGCGACAACGAATGTTTGTTATTCAGCGGCGTATGTTATTGCGATTTGTGGGCACGTTTATACGTTCGCCAGTAAATTGAGTCACACACACGACTGCCGATGTGGAATCCAATAAAACCGATCTGAAAGTAAACAGAGGATGCGAAAGTAGAGGTGGGCGCAGCGGGCCATCACTAAGAACGAACGGCTCAACGTTAAAAAAAAGTTGCAACCGCGGCAAGACGTGCCTCAGAAAAGTGAGCCAGGCTAGGAGTTCAAACCGGATGTAAACCTCCAAAATGCATTGACAAGTTGGTCCTCGAAAGAACTGGAATGAAATGCAATGCAAACTCAATCAGATGATAAACAAGAAAACAAGAAGAATCGAACAGTTGCGACGCCCACGGCAGAAAAAAAAATGTTTAGAATTCTGAACACTAGCCGCTCTGGCTTGAATCACTACACGAAGCAAAGAAATATTCTCTTGGGCGTTTAAAATGAAGTTTTCGCATGGATTGTTAAATAGATTGCGCTAGAATGTTTTGGCGGGCTAGCTGGTTAAGCATCCTGTATCGAACAACACGAACAAAGGCAGGCACAAGAGAAGAAGGAACAGACGAACTCAGCGCTGGCTATCAACTGAAGGTTCATTTCCGCGCTACTAAGAATAAATGAATAGATGCGACCGGTATGGAAAGACACACAACACGCGAAAAAAAAACATGACTGCAGCAACAGAAACACCACGGAAATGAACGGATATTATCAGTCTCCAGAAGTGACATCTCTTTTTTTGCAGCAGTGCTTAGTGGCACAGAAATAAATCTTGAGTTGTTAGTTAGCGCTTTGTCAGTCTGTTTCCTCGTCTCTTGTGCCTGTCTGCGTTCACCCTGCATGATACAGGCTGTTAAATAGAAATGTTGCCCATCCATGCAAGAATCAAAAGTAAGATCAGTTGGAAAACCAATTTTCTTCGTTCCCTGGTCGGCTTGTATTTGAACCAGCGTTGTTTTTTAAAACTTAGTCCGTCTGAAATAGAGCGCATCCTGTTTTATTAATTTTTTTTTCAAAATTGTGACAATCACGAGCTGAGCTCTGGATTTGTAAAAGGAAAATTTCCAAGAAGGACACACTTGGAGTCTTGGATATGGCCGATGAAATATATTGGATGGGAACTTCTGTGAGCTTTGCTTTTTAATATGCATGCAATGCCAGAACGTCTCCTCGCACATGCTCGAGACTTAGGGTACGAATATTCATGGGATGCCCCATATTTTTTTGTGGATGTCACAGTTGCCAAAAACCAAGATCAGCTCAAGGTAAAGACAAAGAAACTAGTTTGCCTGGTTCACCTGGCCCTTACTACCTGTCTAGACAGGCACGTTTTTTGGCGCTTCCCTTTCGTACTGCATTTTACACCTTGAAGCTGCGTACGTCCGTACGGCCCCTGTATTATTCAGGTTGCATTAAATATAGAGAGTGGAAAAAGCAATACGGAGGGAGGGAATCCAGAAGCTACAGGTGTACTACCCTTCTTTGAGGAAAATGAACATGGACCATAAAAGGAAAACAAAAGTGTTCGTAGGGATGCAGGGAATTTGCAAGCTTTCCCTAACACGCTAAGGTCTTTTTCTCCAGAAACCACCTTTGCAGCCCCAACGTGTAGCGAACGCTCACCATTTAACTATTTTCTCTCTCACGTCTAACGAACATCCCGCTTGCAACATACGCTCAAGCCCGCATCAGCGAGTAAGAGCGCTCTCTCCGCATTGAGTCGAGAAGTGCTCACCCTGCTCATATGAGCGTTCTTGACAATAACGATCACGATCGTACTATCGAGGGCACTAGTGCCCAGGACAAGTAACCGCTGGTTCAAATGCATCGCTGTTTCACTAGTTAAGTTGTAGTTCGACAAAGGCGCATCCATTTTGCTTGCCAAGGGGAGCTAGTCCAGATGCTTCTACTCTACCTCCTTTGAGCTTGGTGCCAGAAGCAGCCAGCATAACGTGTTAACCAGCTGGCACGTTTCTAGCAGTATGCCGCCACTCTGATAAGGCGTCAACGACCCTCATTTCTTTTTTGGATATGACCAGCAGCTTGCTCCTACAGCAGCTGGAGCTTTGCTTCGCGTATCAAGACGAAGTATTAGCAGTGTTCCGGGGCATTCGCAGACGACCGCCCCGTCTAGCAGGGATGAAGACGTCAATACAAAAATATGGTTTGGTTCGTTTTATGGGGGTTTAAAGGGCCGAAGCGACTCAGGCTATGAGAGGCGCCCTTGTCAAGGGCTCCGGAAATTTCCACTACCTGGGGTTCTTTAAACATGCTCTGGCAGCGCACAGTACAGGGGCCTCTAGAATTTCGCCTTTATTGAAATTCAACCGCCACGGCCGGTATCGAACCCACGTATTTTGGTTTATACAAAAATATAACCTGCCACCGATGTATTTTTTGTGATTGCTCGCGTGCCCTTGGCACTTCTGCCTACGATGGTATATCCATGAACGGAAGATGGCAGAGCGCATATAAAGAAAATATTTATTTCTGCTTTGCTGTGCTGGGCAGGCTGTTTGTAATAGTTCCGACGTGTGGAGTATACATGGCTCTTCGTTATTTTAGGTTTCTCAACAAGCTGTTCGCATGCTTGCGTAGAATCGATTGTTCATCCAATCCGCATCCTGCAAACTTTTGTCCTCGACAGAAAATCTCCCCGGACAGTAAGGGCTGTAGTTTGAATTTCTTTTTGCTTAGTAGTGACTATGCTAGCTTGCTAGCATCAATCCCACAAAGGTAAAATATGTGGGCCTAAAGGAGGGACCTTAAAGCAGTAATAATTCAATTTTAGCCGAAAAACGCCAAAAGAGGACCAAGAATTCTCCTGGTATAATGCGGAAGAGGCACCACTTGAGCACAGGGTTTATAAAACATTCACTATTTTGATAATGGGCTTTAAAATATGAAGAGCAAATGTTTTCTATGCATGTTCTGAACTTTACCAGAAGGACTGGTTTCAGTTTTTGGCTGATTATTCGTAAACCAGTATCAGTTTTCATTACTTTGCTCTCTGTTGCATCTTTATAGGATGGGAAAGTATTGAGGATTTGTGCTTGGCAAGAACGATTTTCAACAGCTGGAACTGACGTTCCAACGATGCCTCTGTGTCCCTTTACGTTTGCTTCTTTCTTGCTGCATGCCGCGTGCTCTTGCACATCAAAAGCCCTTTCTCGACGTCAGTTGGCCGGTCTTTTATTCGTCGAAATTATCTATTCTTTCTCCTACAAATAAAACTTGTCAATGACAATCACGTACATCTCCCACCGCTCTTTCCTAACGGTTTCATTTTTAGCTGATTCCACTAAAGTGATTCTTACAGCACTGATCTCCACAGCGTGTATCATACCGTCATTTAGTGCTCATTGTGAACTCCGGACGACACTCTTGCCTGAGAACAATAGGCTCGATCATCAAATCTGTGCCGGATGGCCTTATCTTTCGGGGCCATCCCTTGCGCCTCCTTGAAATGTATCGACCTCCGGTTTCTAGCGAGTGATTTTTTCCCCATCGCTTGCATTCTTATTATTATCATTCATTATAGCAGTATACTTCCCAGGACCGCTCTTTATGGTCTGTGCCCGCCTGGCTTTTGTCGACCGTGTTTGTCACAATTTTTTTGGCTGCATTTTTTGGCTGCCTTATCGTCCTCATTCACACCTACTCCAGTGCCCAAGTGCGCAGTAATTCCGCGTGTAGTGCTCTCTTCTTGTTTTCGCTCGATCATATGTTCGCCTTGCTCCCCCCCCCCCCCCCCCCGTCGTCTCTTTCCACGATCGAGGCTTTTTTAGGCGGTGCCAAGCTCTATATCACCGAACGTTGTTTCCGAGATTATATGTGAGCACTTTTATTTTATTTTATTTCCCATTGATTCTCTATCAAGTTTCATAGAGACTAGAGAATGGTGCCGCGGATGAAACCAGGAAATCCTTTAATACACCGGTCAACATATAAAGCCAGATAATATTTTCCAGGGAACGGAGGGCAGGATTTTCTGCTCCCTGTTGTGTACATTTCAAACCTTACTGCTTCATAAATTACGATGAAGTTCATGAAGTAGATTAAATAACTGTAAAAACGGGTCTACGTGTCTCAGTCGGGATAGTAGCTGCGGTGTTGGCCTTTCTTCATCACAATGTGAAGTTTAATATCAGAGTTTACACGACAACATCTGTTAATTAAAAAAACAAGTTTGCATGATTTAATTAACAGCTCATTAGCAAAACCCGGAAAAAAGGAGAGCGTGGCGGCGCACCATGTGCTCTGAGAAAGTGTTCGGCGAGGGAGAAATAACCATCGTAACATTCAAGCAACAGCTAAAGTACGACATTTCCGGAAATTTCAGTCAGCTGTCCATACCATTAGCGCGTACCTATCAACACAGTTTTCCATTGCAATATGAGGACTTCTAAATTTATACACTCCATCAGGCACGTGTGTCTCTCATGGACGTGACTAAGAAGGAAGAGATTTTTCTGGATATACCAACCTCGAATATCCTTTCTTTCAATGAAGAGAGAGCATTCAGAGCATATGTCACAATTCGGAGACAATCTCAGGCTGAATTTCTTCCTTTTCATACGTACAATACTTCCAGCCGCTACCCCGGCCACCAGACTTCTTATCTCTCTTGTTAAACTATACTTTAGTTAAGAAAGTCGCTGCTCCCGCTTCTATCTTAGGCAGTGTAGCAATGTATGGCCGACTACTGCCAGCTCTCAAAGGGCGCCATCTATGCTCACCCTTTCGTAAAAGGTCACCGCTTACTTCGAAGTCAGACACCCTTGAAAGCAGGCTTTTGATGAGCGGAAGGCAAAGCTGTCTAACAAGAATTTGCCGGGCTCTTGCAGATTTCATTCCTGATACTGGAACTTCACTCTTTCGCTCCACACTGCGGCTTTGGTTTGAGAGAATACGCGGCCTGTAGAACTAGGCAGCTGCTCAAATGAGATCCCTCCAGCTCAATCAAGGATAGTGCAGGAGAAGGCGAGAACAGGTACCTTAACAGCGGACCGTCTTTCGGGACGAGCTGCGCTATGGCGGTCACCATAATCAATTCGGCAGTCTTACTTTCATTTTCTGTTTCTGAATAAAAATATGCTCCTCAAACATTCAGGTCTGAAGCAGGAAATCAATTAAATTCTCTTTTTCAAAACTCGCAATACTAGTATAACGTTTACTATGCGCGCACACTTTAGGGTTAATTATCTACCATGAAACAAATGCGAAGAAGGTTTGATACTTTTCTAACCGCGATGTTTCGTTAGTTAATAACGGTGCACGTTCAAATTTGCGCCATGAAAATAAATTTCTTGCTCAAAACTGAAATTGGTTTTCACACAGCGATACACTCATTGGGGAAATGTTGCTGGTCTGCGACGCGGCTGAGTGACCCCTTTGATTGTGCTGCTCACTTTGCAGAAATTTTGCACTGCGGCTCTCTTCTCCAACGATTTATTGAAGGCCAGAGGTCTATTCTTTCACATTCCGTGGTTCTTTCATCGAGTTTACTTCGGCTGGAATTTTCGCGTTTCTGGATTACGGCAAAATTAGAAACGTTTTCAAACGCACCATAAAAGGTGGACCTTTTTTGTAAACCAACCGCTCTTGGCAGCAGCGGGTCGAATTGCCAAGGTTATTATCAGGCAATAATGGTTAGTCATTTTCCTTAGGTTGCCAACTAACATAATAGCGGAGCTCACAGTGGAGTGACAAACACAGTGATAATTTTCTAACGTCTGCAACATAGAAAAACGTGTAGCATTTGTACCTCGAACGCTGAGGGACAATGTTTGCTTCCTGAAAGCGATTGAGTGACCTCCTTTGACAGACCACGTTTTGTCTTCTGTTATAAAAAGCTTGTGGCGTATGTAGCTTTAGACCGTGCTGCAAAACAAAACGCAGTTCCTATTAGACCTTGCGCAGGCTCATGTTCACATCAAGAATATATTTTAGTGCTTGTCCAGCTCAAATATAATATACCGAGCAGAAATGAGATAGTCTCTTAAGGCACCAATTGAACACATGCGCCTTTCCTTGGTTTTGAACATAAGCACCATTTAGCTATCGTTTGTGAGTTGTTTGCATTCCTGATAAGTCGCTGCCCACAAGTACCATATATTTGTTTGCCAATGCTGCTATGATTAACCAGTTGTGGTGGGTATTTCAAGCTGCCCCGTGCAGCTTTTCCCACATCCCTTGCTCTGCAATATAGGGGAAAATAAATTCTTATACTTGTAATATTTGTGAGATCGGAACAAACTTTGGCTGTTAATTTATTAATTGCTTAATTTGCATTCCATAATTGAAACCCATTTATTGAGCGGGGACTCAAGATGCATGGTTCAGGAAGTGACATTTAGTCGTTTTTCATTCATCTTTCAACGAAGGGTGAGAAGTTCACTGACCGGCACCCTCGCTTTTTTATTTTGGGTCATATCAGTAGGCCGGAGCAGTCAGCTTGCGCCAGTTCAGCCACATGGCCTTCTTTGGACGAAGTACAAAGAACCCATTTGAAATATCTGCCGAGATGTATATGAGTGAGTGCATTAATTTAAGGCCGCAGATAATTGTAGAGAACGCTGCGGTGCCTCTCCGCGGCATTGGAAAGATGATTTGGGTTAAAAAATAAAATTTCTAAAAATATTGACATCAAAACAGTCCAGCACTAAGGCGATCTTTGCTGGTGATAGTTACCAACCATGAAATTTTTTTAGCACAATATGTGCACATAAACTGAAGCTTTAAATACACACCACCTTCTGGAGGCCAGAAAAGATAAAATTATTCTCTTCAATTTATTGTGTGGATATACCACAGTTTCAAGATATATGAAACCTTTAAAGACGACGGCATGAATAGCGTAAATAAAATAATAAAACGTTTTTAACTGACGCTTTACTCCAAAACTGCCAGAAAGAAAAAAATCACTGTGTTTTATTACATTTCCTCAAGAAGAAAGCCCTACAAGCAAGTATAAATCAATACTACTGCAGACAAAGAAAAGGAACGTTTTATTTAACACCATAGGGTCATCTAGCTGAGTGGCATGACAGTAGGCAATTCGCGCAGTGTTCCTGATGTGCATCGCTTTTTAAGTAATGAGAGGCTCCAAAATAGCTCCGTGATAGCGTTGGTACCTTTAGACGGAGAAGTGAAGGGTTGATGGATATATCCCGAGTATATACGAAGGCCCGTTTTGGTACCCTCAGAAGCATCACAGACGCGGGTGGTGAAGCATCTGGGTCGTAACCCAGCCCTTGTGCCAGCGAGGGCATTCGTATGTGCCCTGGGACTGACTTGGCTAGTGTATGTTACCAGAGGAGTGAATGTTTGGTTAAGCATCTAAGGTAGCACCGAAATGTATTTACCAGCTAATGCCGCGCACGCAGCCTGCTGCTTGGAGAGAAGAGTTTCCGAGGCGAAAGCCAGTTTATGAAGCCTATGTCAGCGACGATTTCATTCTCATTTTTACGAGAATACAGAAACAGAAGTGTAGCTTTCTACGGTTGCTCTTTCCTATCACTTTCTTTCATGTTCAGATCGCAGCACACCCCTCAACAACAAGCTCACTTCCGCACGGACGCTCCTCTGCTGACCTCTGAGACATGGTATGGAAAGCGAGACGAATGTATTTAAGGGCAGCAGCTGCCGACGATGACTGTTCTATTTATAACCTTCTTGTGCGCTAGCAGAGCATGCTCGCAGAGACATCACTGCTGTCACTGCTTGCACGGTTAAATATTTATGAAGCTGTCAAAATTCGCGTCGCATTGCTCCGCCCGAATGACTAAGAGAGAACTCTACGTACCAATGTTGGCACTCGTTACCTCCGGACTTTTGGTGTTCTTGATCATTTCTGACGAAGAGCAAAAAGTGGATCGAAATCTGAGAACGTCATAAAATTCACTCTCTCTGCGTCCTCTGCGTCTGATCAGTGAAAACTTGTTCTACATGTAGTAACTAAGGATGATTTTGAGAGTGGAGGCACAAAAAAGGAACGGGACAGGCGCCAACTTTCAACTGTGGTTTATTAGCCCAAACACTTACATTTTTATAAAGCACCCCAGCTGTATCACATAAACTTATCACAAAAAATAACAATCATATCACAGAGAGTATTGGCACTGCTGCTGACGGGCAGGAGAGCAGTTCAGCACAATAGATTACGCCGCTTGGCACAGATAAACGCAAACATTCTGG
This sequence comes from Amblyomma americanum, assembly GCF_052857255.1. Taxonomy (NCBI): domain Eukaryota; kingdom Metazoa; phylum Arthropoda; class Arachnida; order Ixodida; family Ixodidae; genus Amblyomma; species Amblyomma americanum. The sequence continues at coordinate 116,494,640 of NC_135504.1, forward strand.
ACTGAGTCCCAAGATTAACCGAGCGCACAAAAGATCAATAACCAATAGGAATGCGAATTCATCTGTGCGTCACAGAAGCGTACTTGTTCATGGCAAACAAGACGCTGAAAATTTTTCCAACACCACTGCATTAACAACACAAGTGAAAATTAAAAAATACCTTAGCTATGAACCAACTAGCCCAAAGCAAACTTAATTAAACTAAGAAAATGGACCCAAGTGAATAAAACAACCTTAAAAGGAAATAAAGTCAATGCTGCCCAGAAAATTAGCTATAAGACAAAGACCAGGAGTGAGAGGGAATGCAAAGATTAAGATAGCACATAGCATGAGCGTGGTTTGATTCCCAGTGCCACCTGGTAAGTACAGTTGATAGAACGGGTACAAGCTTTTCCTTGCTATGGTGCTCGGCTTATCAGGGGAAATGCTTCGGAAAAGGACCTCTGACACCGATAAACAGGAATCTGTAACATGAAATGCAGTAAGTATTTCCTGAGTAGTTTTCGAGTCAGAGTACTTAGGTACTCCAATGAGATCCTAACGTTTATTATATCAAAAGACGCAACAACTTCGTGTGTAATACCCCTCAGCCTTCTCTGTTTGATGCTTCTAGACGACACCGAAGAATCAGGTAAGTCAAGACACAGTCGATGTGGGGAACCATACGAAGCAAACAATAACTTTCATCTCGTAAGAACCTGAACCTGGACACTAAACCGGATTGCTTCTTGGCGAACAAAGGTGAAAATATTATATGCTTTGCCTTACGAGCGTATGCCAAATGCGGAGTTGCGTCACTACAAAGAAAATATAAGGATTTTAAAACTAAAGTCGAAAAAATCTACTTTTGCATTCCAAGCACGTAACAAGTCATAAGTGCCCTCCGTACTATTTGTTATCATCGTCAGCTTGACTGCGTCCACAGCAGGACAAAGGCCATTTTCATATTTTTTTTACAATCAACCCTCTCCTGCGTCAAGACTGTTCACCTTAACCTTACAAACTTCTGAATCTAACTTTCCTACCTGACTGTCTGTCACAGCTTTCACTTGAGATCCACTCTTTTACCCTCAGCGAACGTCGGTTATCCTACCTTCGCATTACGTGTTCTGCTTATGACTGGCTTTTTACAGCTATCCTTTTTATGATAATTAAAGCTACCATTTGTGTTTACAAAAGTCAGTGCAGCCTCCTCAACTTAATTTCAAGCACTTTAGTTACCCTGCATGATTCTCCTCAAAAGTTACTACTCTTGCGTAAAATGATAACACACCTTCCTTTTCGTGGACCCAAGAAAGTTCCCAATTTTGATCTGAGAGTATCTGCCAAATGCATTCAAACTCATTGTTACTTGACGGGGAATTTCACTCTTTTGTCCAGACCGGTCGTTCCGGTGATGCCTAAGCAAAAGTAATTGTTTTCCGGCTCCCATCTTTTGCCGCTTATTTCAAATTTCTGTTGCCTTACGAGTGTCGAACATCACTTCAGTGTACTTTATATTATTCATTATACCAACCTGCCACTTCATTATTCATTATACCAACGTACAGTTACTTAGCAGGCCAATCTCCTGACTAAATTGCGGAGTACTAAGGTAGAACTGCCACATCGCCAAGTCAGTCCTTCGAATACCTCCTATAAACATGCCATGGCAACTGGTACCTACAGTTACTTAGCAGGCCGATCTCCTGACTAAATTGCGGAGTACTAAGGTAGAACTGCCACATCGCCAAATCAGTACTTCGAATACCTCCTATAAACACGCTGTGATTACTAGTGAAGGGATTATGTTCTGTTGACTGACACCCTTCCTTACTTTAATTTTATCAGTAAACCTACGTTGTACAATGCTGGTTGTGCAGTACAATTGACACAGGCACGTCTACATGCGCCTTTTCGTAAGTTAACGACCTTCTCGCTTCCACTCGCCAATAAAATCCACCGGCATTGCACTGCGCACGCATAAATATCTGCCGCTGCCTCGGCTGGGATGAATGAGGCGTGGTTCTTTCAATACCAGAGAAAGGAAGGTGTCAGCGTAGAAACGGGAGCAATCCTTGTATATGTGTATTGTGTGCTTCGGTACTGTAGACCCAAGAAGAGGTGGCTTTGACTGACTGAACTAGCGTCACCCGCAAATTAAGTGCTCACCGGTTACCTTAATGAAAGTTCACATCGTAGTAACTTGTATCGGAAAGCAGATAGCTGCCTGCACAGCACAAGCCAGCTGCATTCTTAGTACAAGAAACAATATTCATATGTCTCAAAATTTTTAAATCTATCTGTCAAAACTCTTATCATTACTTTGATGCCTGTCCCGAGCCTGCGGTTGGTTGAATAAAAACGCTCAAGAAAACAGCTGTGTCTCAGTCGACAACTGAATTCTGAAGCTGCTGCGCTGGTGACCAGATCTTGATATTTTGACAATCGCATCAAGAAGAGCTGAAATAACAACCGCGAACCGCCGGTCAGAGGTTATAATCTTTCGGACCACGCAGTCCCCTCTTTCTCGTATCCGCGAACATCATCGTGTGGCTCCGACTGACTCAGCTGCTGATGATAACGGCGCTATACACCTATTTCCGGTAGCTAACCTTTCACTGCCGCTTCAGGGCGCTCAGTGATATCGTACGGACCACTCTGCGTAAGCGTAGCTGCTTACCTCACCCTTGTAACATGTCAAATGAATGTTATAAGCTAAATGCTAACTTTCATTAGTCAAGTTCAACGTTCGGCAGAGGTTGCTCTAACAAATGCTATTTTTGGCCAGAGAAGTAATACGAACTCGCCACTTCTGAGGTCAGGCATGGAAAAGGGTACTGCCAACGGAAACGTCTATAGAAGTTGGCTGAGAGGAGATGTTCTCGCCTCAACTTTCGAAATTGGATGTTAAAACTTGTCGGACAACCTTGAAACTCCCAACGACATCCAATAAAGTAGCTCATGTTTAGAAAAGTGCTACATTCTCTTACTACATACGTGTTTGGCGAAGTTGAAAATTCAGAGCAGTGGAAGAACAAAAAAATTTAGAGGGGAAGGCGGGCGTTCTGCGACCATTGTTATGGCGACTATATACGCTCACCTGCCTCTCAGTCCGCTGGAAGGAACCGAAAGTAAAGGATGTCCCGAGAACTGGAGACGAAATCGAGAGCTGCCACGAAAATCGATACTAGCCACAAGAGTATCGCGGTATAATGGGTACAACCGTAGGGGCGTGCAAATTGAGAACTTTGCGTTCCCATGTGGCTCCTCGAGGAGCGCATTTTAAGGAGTGTTCTACCGCTCAACGATTCTGATCGTGAGAAAGGACCCTTAAAAATGGAACAGTTTGAGGTGGAAATGTCGTCCGATTGTTACAATGGAAAAGTTGCAGAAGACTAACTAGAGCATTTGAGGAAATAGAAGATAAAATAGACTGGTGAGCGGGAGAACAAAGTCGTGCCTTTCACTTACGTGAAGGTCGAAACAAAGTAAGAATCAAATAAAACACATAAAAGAAAAACATAAAAGTAAAGACCTACTTTCAGCGCCTTTTGTCTCTGTTTTCCGTCTCTTCGTGTGTTTTTTTGTGTGCTGGAGAGGTGAGCGTAGTGTTACATAAAAGCAAAAAATGTGCTTAATCTGTGAAGCATAGACTGTTTAGGAAATGTAAATTAAGGATCCGACATTTCGCTTGCATTCCAAGAGGAGCAGGACTGCGTGCAAATAAACGACAGAAAACAGGCGGAAAAGCGTGCCCTAAAAACGCTGATTATCTCGCACTTTAAAATAGACGTTTTGTCCTTCTCAGTGGCGCACGCCTCCCTTATCGCTGCTTCAACCAAGGAACAAACGCGATCACAGAGGAATCCACTTTGATTATGTGCACTCAGATTAGGCGTCCTATTAGTGTCATCCAGCCATGCATTTAATTGTGCAGGAAACACTTTCGTCAGCATACTAGCGATAATTTCATTGAAATGGCAGGCAACATTGTCATAATGCCGGAGCATCTGAATAATTATTTCTGAATTACCTCATTCCCTGCAAATCAAAAGAAGTCTGGCATCACCAGCATCGTATGCAGGTTGTGTTGTGAGCGGGAGACTACCAGCACAAATTCGCAGCTTTACACGTCACAAAAACAAAAGTAAAGCTCAGCATGTGTAAGTAAAGCTCAGATTAAGAATTTGTCCTCCACAAATGAATACGTAGCACTTTCTTCTTGCCTTCTAATTCGTTCAACTTTTTACATTTGCAAGCTTTACAAATAAGGCATTGAACTGACGCATACTGGAAGAAGAAATTCGTGGGACCTAATTATGGCTTACTTCGACAGAAACGAAGAAAAAAAATATAAGCTATAGTCAACATTACCACGCTCTGAAGGAAATATACTAAACGGTCACTATAGATGGCGGTAAGGACATATCAAGATTTCATGCTAAAAACTAAAATATTAATATTACATTCTTGCTGTTACCTTTTGATATGCATTTCGTCTATAAATAAAAAGTTCTTGTTCCAAAATGAGCACATTATAAAATTCTCTTTTTTAAATTTATCCGCACTTTCTGTACATCTCGCAAGTTTCAGACTGTGTATTTGATTTAATTTTTACTGTGACTATTTATTTGTTCAACTCCAGGTGCTCACCAAAGATGAATGACCTAGGGCTGCTGTGACGATGGCGATAAATAGAAGAAAGTAAAAATGAACGGAACAAATCAGGAGAACAATAGTCGTCTCGATATATTTTAGAATAATAGCAGCACGAGTGGCACCCTTCAGGGCAACCTATGTCGACCGCACTAGATGTCGCAAAAACCTAAGTTCTGTAGTTTACTGCATCTACGTAGATGCATTAGATTTGCATATTTGAAGGATATTGAACATCTTGAGAATCTATAATTTCACCTTTAATGTTATCATCGTACATTCTTTACGCAGTGAGCTTTGCTAGCCCGTGGTCTGACTATGCACTTGATCATTTCATATGTATTATCATTACCCGCCTATGCACCTTAGTACGCATTTAATGCGCGCATTTTATTTTTTCCTCTTTTTGTTTCTTTTATTTTACCTTTTCCGCACAGCTCACTTTCAGTCTTTATCTCCCAAATTCCCTTCCCCATGCAGAGTAGCATGCCAGCGATTTATAAATGCCGGCTAAATTCAGTTCTTTCTTCATTAAAGGGCTTCTCTCTATCTCTTTCTTTCTCTCTCTCTCTCTCGCACCCCAGGCCTGAATGTGCTATTTTACCGACACGCGAGTTTCCTTTAGCCGATGGAGATTTGCGTGGCGCCGTAATTTGAACCGCGGCCTTCTAGCATAAAGGACCTCCAAGAATGGACTGTTCATGTCAAAGAGGCGCTGTCGTAACAGTGAAAAAACGCGTGCCCGGCCTAATTTTTTGTTGATATAGATTGTGTACACAAAAACAAGTCTTCGCCAAGATCTTGCACTGCGCCACGCAGGATACCTTCGGTTACGTGGCTGCAAGCAAGAATGGCTGAAATGGTAAATTGGAAGTCATTTACCGTGCTAGCATACAAGCTCCCGTGGTACAGCCGTTACATTACTCCTGGAACGGATTCGAGTAATATTAGGCTTCTTGCCTTACTTGTCCTTTGGCGCATTTTAAAAAAAATCACTGCAATCAAACGGCTAGTGAGCAGAACTATACGAAAACGAAAGAAATATAGGTCACAAATGGAGAATATATGAGCTAGCGTTTGCGCTGAAAGCACCTCAAAGCTATTGCACGCCGCCTTGAGAACAAAGCCTGCCATATTCTATGTTTTCACCGAACCTTAGCTTGGCAGCACATCAGTGCTGTTATATCACTGTCGTTCACGCCATCTCGCGTATGTGGCCATATATGGCACTAATCGAAATCACGCAATCATTGGCAAATTGTGCCGTTCTCAGTCCACCTCTTCTCAAACGATTGAGGCTTAGTGCGATGATTGTGCAATAAGAGTTTTTCGCGACCAAAAGCACTTTGAGTGTGTCCACAACAACTCCGAGATAATCCAGGTAGTGCGACATCAGACGATCACGATGCTTTCGCTTGGTCCGTATCGACGAGCGAATCGCGTGCTTCTTCGCATTAGGCGTTCCATGCTGAATGCACATCCAAAGTGCAGCAGAATCTCGTAGCAAACAAAAGAGTCAAGACGCGCTATTAATATCGGCCGTCTGAGCAAGCATATGTCAGCGGTATTCACAAGCAAGTGCACAAAGAGAAAGCACTAGTGCCTCGACAAAGAGCGCGAACTTCTGTGCGCGAACGCAACAGCTTTGGTGCAATGAATTCTCTGAACGTACTTAAAAGAATAAAGCTGGATGATTTGTTCGAAATTCCACCGGTTTCCTGCCAAGGGATAGCTTGCGTGTTGAGCTTTAATTATTTATAGAGCCACTGAAAGAAACGCCCATCTTTATTTCCGAGCAAAAAGTGATTCTGAGGCCCTTTCTGACTATGCGCATATTTGAATTCTAGCCAGAGGCATTATTTTTGCCCAGGAAGCTTGATTTGAAAATTTCTACCACTTGATTTAAATTCCTCTCATCCACATCAAAAAGAACTCAAGGTTCACCTTTTGGAAGTAAAGGGCGTTGCAGCCTCGCCTCCAAGAATCGTGCTAAAAATGTCTTGGCCTCATCGAGTTCCTTACGAGAAGGGCCGGTCCGGCGTTAGATACCTTACGGGAACTTAGTTTTGGGAGCACACGAGCAAGCTCACGTGGTCTCTTACTGTTTATTCTTTATATTAATTATTTGTCTTATGTTAATCCTAACTCTGTATCCATAAGATTATTTAGAGACGACTGAATTTAGTTTAAGCTAATAAGGAAATCTGATCATGTTCTCCAAAATTCTTTGACGTGCGCTCACTGATGAAGTGTTCAGTGTAACATGAGGCTAAACGTCAAGAAAACTGTATTCGTAAATGTTACGATAAAAAAAACATAATAGGTTATTTATTACTGTTCACAAGGCTCTCATATTCAAAAAGTGTCCGCTCATAAGTATTTTACATTGACACCTGCCAATAAACTGAACTGGCACAAGCATGTTCCAAATATTTGATCATCAGAGATATAAACATTGTGTTTTTTAAAACGAAAACATACCTGCTCCTCCACCCCTTCCGTATTAGATTTTTTGCCAAATGACAATTTCATCGAGACTAAGCTCTAGTATGTCTATATTACGTGGTAACTGCACACAAAAAAGGATATCAACTTGCTCGAAATTATTCAAAGGAAAGCAGTCACGCCTATTTTGCGCAAATAAAACAAATTTGATTCGCATAGAAAGCTGACGGTTGAAAATAAAATTCCTTTTCTCTCAGTTCGCCGAGAAATAAATCTAATTTTGCTCCTTCGCGAAATTCTCTAAGAAAAAGTAAATATTCTATCGCATAAATTTATTCAACCTTCAACTGCTAGGCAAACACGACACACTAGGCAACAGAAGCTGCGGCCAATCATTGCCAAAACAAATTCTTTCAAGCGCAGTTTCTTCCTAAAACAATCTGCCATTGGAATTTACTTCTAAAATCACTTTTTAAAACAGATTTTTGTTCGGGAAAATGCCTAGAACACGCCACCACTTTCAAAAAAGACTATATTTAAATCAGATAGGTTCGTATGCCTGAGCTTTGAAATGAACACGCTGTTTTATAGCAACTGCTCCCCATTTCTCTGCATTAAGATATAATTATGATAATTAATTGGATGTTTGCAATATTTGTTCTTTTCGAGCATTTTTATTATTACGGAAGCTGCGAAGATTGTAACCTCTCGATGTTTCAACAAAACTCATCTCTACTTTCTTTTCAAGAACGTTCTATAGGCGCCCTGCTGTCCCTTGGATCACCATTATTGCGTTTTAATCAAATTGTTATTCTTGACTTCTTTTTGTGGAGTTACTAGTTTTACATAGACCGATGTTTTCTTTTTATCTAGAGCGTCTTAAATATGTGCACATTATTCTTTTTGTACTCACATTTGCGCCGCCGCGGTGGCTAAGTAGTTATGGCGCTCAGCTGCTGACCCAAAAGGCGGAGGTTTGATCCCGGCCGCAGCGGTCGAATTTCGATGGAGGCGGAATTCAAGAGGCCCGCCTACTGTGAGATGTCAGTGCACGTTAAATACCCCAAGCTGGTTGAAGCTATTTCCGGAGCCCTTAACTACAGAATTCCCGATAGCCCGAGGCACTTTGGGACGTTATACCCCCCTAAACCACGAACTATTTGTACTCACAATTGATATCTTCAAGCTCAGTGCTATTGAGCCGCTTACATTCCTTTCGTTACCTGTAATTGTGTACCGTGGCACGTCTTATGAATGCAGATAGTGCGGCCAGAATTTAAAGAATCCTACTATTCGAAACTGCATTGCGTATTGTACAGCCAGTGTTCTGATATCACTCCCTAGAAAATATTGCAAAAAGAGCTCACTTCTTCAAATCTGGAGAATCCTTGAACTGCCTACTAACAATTACAGCTTGCGTCAAAGAATTCAAACGCGCAGTTCACTTGGAGGCTATTTTACAACCCGTGTATGTACACTGAGAAAAAGAGTGAACTAATAGAATGTATGAAGTCTTCACAGCACTCTTTAAACTTCATGTGGCTAATAATTTCTATGCAAATACAAAGAAAAAAATACATTAAATGCACCGTATTCCTCTCCTAACTGAATGATTGACCAAACTGAAGAGTTTTTTTTCTTTATACCTCCCGTTCTGAAATGTAGATTCTTGGTCTCAGAAGCCCACAAATCTCAAATGAAGTAAACAAAAATCTTTTTTGGCACTTTGCAGCGCCACCTAACATCTCGTGTTTCCGCTCAGTGGCGTGCAAAGGGCCTATACCGTGATTATCGTCGTGCTGGCCGACGCAAGTTTCTGCTGCTACATAGTACCTGCCGGAATGCAAAAGGTCGGATTGAGATCATTTATGTAACATCGAGAAACACATTACTTCTAAACTCTTTAGCAGACTTCTACTGTACCGAACCTTCCTTTGTCCGTGCCGCCAACCTGCAAGAGCTGACTCTGCGGCGTTATTCTCAGAGATTTTTTCATAATATTAGCCTTGCGTGTAGCGTAGTGAGTCGAATTGGAGCTGCCAACGAATTAAGTATAATTTCCAAGCGCCTGGTAAAGCATCCACGCCTTCTTCCTCAATAATATTAAGGAAGCAAGCTTTCAAAACATAAACATGAAGGCAAACAATTTTTTATCTTCTTTCTGCCTTCAAAGGCTGCTCTTGCGGGTTCTTGTGAATTTTTGCTTCTCAAAACCTGAATTCTAAAGCAGAAGCTTCGTAGGGTTTGTGCGCGGTTTTTATGTGATGAGAATCGCGCTTTTTCAATAAGACACTCGTAAAAGTTACAAGTAGGAATGGTGTACCTTGATGAAAACGCCAACATATGATGCATCCATGAAACAAAGGTACTTCCAACTAGAGCCACATTTCCTGATGTTTCGGATAGGCTTCTGTTGCTCTGTCCCCCTGTCATTGGTTGCAGCTTTCCGTTAGCTTGGGCCGTGACAAAAAAACTATAATATTTGTTTATTACCATCGTGAGATCTTTGTTTTCGGGACTTATTTCTCGAAGATCGTCGTGGTTATTCAGGAAAAATTCCACAATTTCACAATTTATTATTGGCGTCTGTTTTGGCGTCGTCCTCGAAGGGCTGTATTTTTTCCTCATATTTTTCACAAACACTATAAGGGCAAGCGTGTACTGAACAACAATTTGTACCAAATTACGCATTTTTTCTTCACTTGCTTAATTTTTTTTGTCGAGTTCATTACCACCTGTTCTGCAGCACTTACGTATGCTCGGAAGTGAAAAAAAAGTTTGGTTTTAGGAAAGTTTGAACAGATTACCTGTCCCACTTATGGGTGGGTTCTTAATCCGCGCCTCTAAAGAAAGTGAGAAAGAGGGAGTGAAATAAGAGAGAGAGATACGCTGCAGTGGCGGCCTCCGGGCTGCTTTCTACTCTCTGAGAATCTTTAACGTTCACTGGCATCTCCCAGCATACGGGCGCCTTTTGCGTTCGCCTCGGTCGAAACGCGGCCGCCTAGGCAGGTATTCATTTTGCGCACACTGTCCCGGGCTCGAACCCGTCCGCGGAGGCAGCGTTTCGATGGAGGCGAAAGGCAAAGACGCTGGTTTGCCGTACGATGTCAGTGCGCCTTAAAGATCCCCAGGTGATCGAAATTATTCCCGAGCGCTCAACTATAGCACCTCTTTCTTCCTTTCTTCTTTCACTGTCTCCTTTATCCCATTCCTTATGGTGCGGTTCAGGTGTCCGCCGAGGTGTGAGACAGATACTGCGCATTTTACATTCCCCCCTCCCATCCCCCCTAAAAAAAACGAATTTTTCATTTACAGCTGTCGAGCAGCCCGTTTACTTAGCCATCACGGTGCGTCTGTGTAAGAGTTGTCTGACTTTGTGTGCTGCATAAACATTCACTCAATATTAAAGAGGCCATTGTAAGTGAACACAAGACTTCCAGCAGAATGTCAATGGCGCAGATAGTCCTTGATACGCTGTTGCTAATAAGACGTCTGGACGGTACCCGGGTTTTCACCTCTCCATTGTAAAACGAACTTTTCCATCTCATCCTAACATTCAGCCGTGTTAAGCATAACCAGTGTTAAAGGAGATATGAGATTATCAGTCAAGTGAAAACAACGTTTCTTTTTATTAAGCACAAATTATCAGGTAATTTTCGTATGCTCTCTTCAGCCTTGGGCACATGACATCTAGGTTCTCTAGAACAGGCTTTTTTTTTTGGTGGGAATGAATTTAAAGCCGAGCTTCAAGAAATACGGATGATGCGAAAAACCGTTGTTTTACACGGAAAACAAGAGGCACTAATTATGTGTTATATTAGACCGGTTTTTCTAGCGACAACGCCGTCGGTCTAAATATTTTGTATTTTCTCACTTGCACCTAAGTATAATGTTGGCTCTTCATTGACTTAATTTGATTAGAAGGAAATCAAAAAATATCACAAAGGTGGCTGAAAAACACGGCCCCTGAGCTCGTGTTAGGGGTGCCCAAAATCAAAAGAGCTTGCAGGTTTCTCTGCTGCAATTTTCTGCCGACTTCTCACAGATTTTCGGTTTTGTAGCGAAAGCTACACTCTCCCCGATCTCACAGTTTTGCCGTGCTCGCATTCCCACCGTGCTCACATTCTCATCGTGTTCGAACCACATCACGTGACCAACCACGCGACTGGCCACGTGACCAACCGCGTGACGAACCATGGACAACTGGCCACAGAACAAGAATATTCTAAACTTTAAATCAATATTAACCAAGGCTAATCAAGCTATGCATTAGCTTTCGCTACGTATATCTTGGCATAGCCGAGCTAAGCCACTGCCAATATTTTAACTCCGCAGTTTTTATTGCGGTGTTTGTAGCCTTGGCTGAAGAGACGCAAAATTCCAAACCACTGCGTTGTTCCTGCCTTTACCTCCCTCCAGTCTTTGCTGACGCTCTGCTAGAACTGTGAAAACAAGCAATGCAACGAAAGAGCCGGTGTCACTGAAGAACCTAGGACAGTAAAAGAAATTAAAATAAAGAAGGGAATCAAGAGCGAGTGTAAAACACAAAACAATACCACGACTTTTACACAAAATTCAGACAGGCCTCGTCGAGAAGTTTCACCCACATCGAGGCTTCTTATTTCTGCGGAGGCGCGCTGTTCTCAGAGCGATTAGACGTTCTTGGTAGAGTGAGGACAGCGCAGATATACGAGATGACAGAGATATTCTGCTTGTATGTATATCCGTCATAAAAGCACGGATATAGACGGAAAGGACCACTCTGTATGCTAGGTGACGTATGTGGAGTGGTAGAGCAGACTGCCTTCTACTTTATGCTTGTGCAATGAAGAAAGATTCGACGACTTGCGTGTACGTATCACTCGATTATCTGCTTTCTGCCGACTCAGCGCTAACAGTATCTAAAATGCAAGAGATTAAAAAAAGAAAAGATGGAACACATGTTGCCCTGAACTAGCGTGTGTTCCGGGATTTCGAGATGAAAAGCTGACAGTGGTGAGATCGAATATTTGGGCCGATATGTTTCGCGTCGTAGAGATCGCTTGTCTAGCACATTTTGCAATGCCTGGGATTCTGCATTCCCGCTGTGTGAAGACCAAAAGCTTATCGGTGTCGTGTTTTTGCAAGTTTGTGGTCCATCAGAGGAAGATGTCTTTGAGACACTGAATAGAGGCTGGCACATAAACACGGTCTGGGCGTCAGTTTTGTTTTAGAGCAATTGCATTTATTGCCGTTGCATAGCTACCACGCCAAAGTGCGTCTAGCGTTATGGCCTCCAACATTTTATAATGAAATTGGCGTGCCTGATTTCTGCTTTCTATGCATTCAACATGCAGTAGATTCGCTAAGCGTGTACTTATAATTTGCGTGATAGAATTTCGTCAACAGCACAAAATGTAAAGGAAAAAGGATCGGCAACACAGTTTTCACCACATCTCTAATCAGCGGAATTACAGAATGTTCTTATTTGTTCTGATTATGTGAATTAGCTATCAATACTTCGTTGCTTTGACTACATACTGCAGTGCAAAAACCCCTACGTGTTTTACCAGTCCATGAAAACAACAGTTGTCAGGTTTATTCATGACTCTCGAGTGAGTTAATGTACATCCAGGAACTTAAACACAGCACTCAACACGATCACCTAGAAAAAGTAAGGGTGATTCGTGTGACCTGCAGAGATTTACGACCGGCATATGTCGTATTTGCGGAGGCTGACCTCAACACGAACATCTAGAAAAAGTAAGTGTGACTCGTGTGAGTGGGAAAGATTTACGACATGTGTCGTATTTGTGGAGGCTGGCGAACAAATGAAGATTCATCGCTCGCCGAGTAGAACCTCCGGATTCGCAACAAACGAAGTGCAAGTTCGTGAAGAGACAATCGTCCTTAGGGCCGTGTGCAGAAGGTGATGGCTGTCACGAACGCAGGCGACAAAGGGATGATCTGCCACAAACACACTGCGTCTTATCCCATGGGATAGAGCGGCCGATGCTGGTATCTTATTGACTACGACCTCTGCACCGCATCGGGTATTTTTTTTGTTCCTCATGACATTTTTCTTAAGAGATGGCACGTGCATGAATGAGTCGAGCGCAGAAATGCTGCACATACACAGGGCCTACAATACTTGAGACAATTTTCTATTCTAAACCTTGGCTAGCTGTCTGCGGCTCCTCGCGGAACCCTCGTTCACTTTAATTTACTGAGTTTATGTTTTTTATTTTAGGTTATGGCAGTAAATATCTGGTTGCACTCCCCATAATTGACGAAATCGACAGTGCGAAAACAAATCTCACAGTATTCTTAAAAAGAGTTTAGTGAACCCTGCCAACGTTTTCTTAATATGACTCCAAGCATACACACCAGCTTTTCACGGATTCGTCCCGCGCCTGTGAGCATGCCCTTTTACCGACATTTTTTCGTCAGCGGCAATTTAGGAGCTGAACCTCTGACTAAACATAACTGCCACGATTTTCTGCGCACCCGCACACGCAGGCATCAAAGTCTATGGGTGGCCCAACTGCGAGGCTCAAGCTACAGGATACAAGACAGCAAACGGGTCGATCGCACTTATCACCTTTGCGGCTACACACGCCTGCCAATTTGATACCTCAACCCCCCCCCCCTCCCCTCCCTTAAAGAAAGGAATAATCGACGCCTCAAAGCCGTCGAGCAGCTCCGCTGTGAACGAGAGGAACCCGCCGATGAGCTGGAGCGGCCTGTTCCGTTCAAGCAGGAGAAGATTCAGACGGTTACTTAGGCTCTAGTTCACCGCCTCGCAATCAACACAGCGCTAAACGCTACATTAAGACTAACGTTTTTTACCAACGACCCGGATGAAGTGATGCACACTCGATACCGAGGCACTGCGACAGCTACCAGCACCATCTGGAAAAGTGATTGATGTTCGGAGCTTCGTAGAAGGAAGTTCTTATCACTTAGTATTGCAATCCGCCCGTCCACGCACAGCGAGTGGGTTAGTCTAGCAAGCCGGAACAGCACGGCCATCGCTCTGCTACGGTCGAAGATCGGGGAATTTGTGGCAGAATATCTGAGCACCCAAATTTGCGGCAGTCGGCCGCAAGCGAGTCAGCACCCGCCGTGACAATGGTTGGACCATATGGCCGCACTGATGTTTCGAAGAATGCTGGCATGCCTGCTTTTAATAAAGGACTTGTTTCAATCAATCAATCAATCAATCAATCAATCAATCAATCAATTATTCAATCAATCAATCAATCAATCAATCAATCAATCAATCAATCAATTAATCAATCAATCAATCAATCAAATGATCAATCAGGTTGATTACGAATTATGATATATGATTATTGACGATAATGATTGGTACTTTAAATAATTACTTAATACATAACATTAAATTGTTACATTGTATTGCATATTGTAAATCTTCACGCGATGATTTTTGCATTTATTTTGCAAACTGTCCCTTTACAGGGTGAGTAGGCCTTCGTCAGGGGTTGACGCACCGTTTGCCGGCTCTCCCTCAGTTTTGTTATGCAAACAAAAATATTGATGTTAAATAATAAAAATTTAAACACTTAGTCGCGAAGCGCGCGTGCTGCGAAGATTCTAAATAACGGAAGAGCCTGGAAATATGACTGCAACTAAGTTCTTAATAAATCTTTAAGCGCAAATTGCAATTTACATAGAGCATTAGGAGTGTTTTTTTTGTGTTATAAAATAGACGGCTCTACTTATTCGCATTTCCTTGTACTGCCGAGCTCCTGCTCCTGTGTTTGAGAGAAATCCTGAAAGCCTGACGTTGAGCCTCGCGCATGTCGTCCACCTAGAGTCGTTCGTCTACTACTGAGCCTAGACTGTATGGTCGGCTGAAATAAAATAACAAAATCTTTCGATATATTCAAAGACGATAGCTCGCTTTGTCTGAAAGGTGCACTAAAGAGAATTTTGAGCTCATCTTTTTACCGCCAGAACTCGATCTGCTAGCTCCTAGCATTCTTAGAAACCTGTAATTATTGCCGACTGTTCCCTATTTTCTTATTCAATCGAATTGAACGTCCCGGCTCCCGCCTTCGTTTTCTAAAACTCAGCTACGAAAGTAGGAGTCAACCAACCCGCGGAGCGCCTTTCAGCCAGTCTATTTCGTTTTATTTAGCTTTTTTAGGTTTTCGCGAGTAAATAGTTTTATCCGCAGACAACATAGCCGCAAATTAGGCCCACGGAAATAGAAATACGCGTGGACGCTTTGATTTACACATCAATCCGCCGATTGCAGAGCAGCAAGCCGCCATGGGACTGGCTCAGAGGCACTCCACGCGTTGTAGACTCCTCCTGCCTACAGCGTTGGTTAAAAAAAAAGGCGGGAGCCGGGACGTTTATTCGGGTTTAAATTAGAGAAACTTACCGCACAGGACAATAGTTCGAAGTTTCTAAGAATGCTTGGAGACTGCAGACCTAATTCTAGCTGCAAAAAGTCGATCTCAGAATCCTCTTTTGTGCATCTTTAAGTTCCCGACAATTTTCCTCGGTTGAACAAATGCTCTAACATAGAAAAGTTGGCCGGTGTTTAAGTGGTAACCGCAAGCATAGAGCACCAGCAAAGGCACCTGTGCAATCCTCACGTGCTTCCAATCTAGCGCACTCTTTTGCCAGGCATCGTTGCGACGCTGTAGAATCTTGCTCCCCTAGTTAAACTAATTTTGAATTGTGATACGAACCGTACATTTCATTTAAAGTCTGCGGCGTTCCATCGCAAGGTCCTAAATCCGTAAAACTGGGCATAATTAAGGCTCTGGTGAGCACTCCACGCCCGCAGCGCACACCTGGTTAGCCACGAGTTCTTTTCAGATGAGTTCAATCCCTACCTGCGACACGGGAAGTTGTGGACGAAAGTTTTGCGGATGCGGGCTCGCTGGCAAAGAATTGTTTCTGCGTCACTTCAGCAGCCAGGCAGCTGGTATTTTTTGCAATGAATGGAGCACGCATGTTTCATAATGCTTCTGTACTTAGCATTCACCTGCTTTTCCTGACGGTATAGTAGTAACCTTTTTGTGCATTGGAAACTTCTTTTGAACGTTGTGCGTGACTGTAGTACTAGCTTTGAGGGTCTCTATAGGCAGCAGTGCATAGGTATCCTAGGCTCTTTTGTGTTGAATTTTGTGAGCTCTTTAAAGGGATTGACCACTGGCCCAAACGTGCGATGAGATTACGCCGTTCTTCAAAAGATCGTACCTCATATTGTAACAACTGAGCACTGAAATGTCAAGTAAACGGTGACTTATATTAATTTGGCACTGAAAATAGCATGCAAAGCCATCTTACAGTGAGACCAGCCATTATCAGTGTAGCCTACCACGTGAGCGCTTCTCGGTAAAATAATTGGGTTCTTTTTCAGGAGTGTCTGTCATGCTTTATTAGTTTACTCTCTTTCCAGTGCGCCCTTCGATTAAAAGCAAACCTCCCATTTCCTCGTCGAGCATGAACTTTTAGCTTTGGTCACTAGATGGCCCCACATTGTTTTCAATTTTGGATGGAGAGGCAACCATGGTCTACTAAAATTTTCCTTGAAGAGGCGTACACAATTGTGCCGTAGCAGCTTTGGGCGCGCGAACTAAGATGACCGCTACTTTATGCTAAATATATCTCATTATTGTTTGGTGGGTGACAGCTACAATAGTTTTTGGTACAGTACATTTACAGATGTGCAATCGCCATCGCGCTCGTAATCAACTTTCCAGCATCAAGATAGATAAAAACGGGCGCATACACTGATGCCCGCCTCCAAGAGGAGTGCGCCTTTGCAGATTATGTACAGCGCGGAACGCTACATAATAGAGTTTAGCAGAGAAAGCGATTCTTTGAAATCCCAGAACACCCTCGAAGGACCGGAGAAAGAAGTAAAACGCGTTACAAGTAGTTATTCACGAGAGTCATTTATCTACCTGTGGAGAAGTAAGCGCGGCGCGAAAGTTAACAGTTCGAAGCCCGTAGAGAGCTGTCTCGAAGCAATTATGACGGGGCCTTGTAATCAATGTGCATGCAAAGCGCACTCTAGAAAATGTGGACTGCGTTTTCCACTTCTAAACGGCAATGTGCACTCTTTTTAAAACGCCTCCGGTAAGAAATCACATTTCTCGATGCTTGAGACGGCAACGTGCCTCTAGATGTCTATCTTGAGGTCTCTACATGTATTCAGTTTTTTAGGGGTGGTACTGATCACAGAATTCAATGGAGTGAAGCTAGTGAGCTATAGATATGAGTAAGCTCAATTTCGTACTACTTTTTAAGTCAATAATGACGGTCCGGCTGGACGGCCCACCTCCTTGAAGAGACAGCTACAAAAGGAGCGGAAGGAATCAGCCTGCGTAACGCTTCCTTTCCGCTTCTTTTAAATTTCTTCATTGGTAATGGTGCAACGTGTAAGCTTGATCTTTATCGCTCTATTTAACGCGCGTTGCCAGCATTGCGGCAGCTCACTCCCAGGCGCGCGAGAACTCTTTAATCCCCGGACTTCACTTTCCCGCTTCTCGGAGCAGACAATCGAAACACGGAGTCCCAGTTGACTTTACCACTAGTTGCTAATATCCTTCAGTTTAAACTATCGACCAGGGAGCGCATCCACTACGTAGCGGCCGCTATGGCCTGGCGAAACTCCTCCTGAGGTTTTCGAAAAACAGAAACGGTTAACTGCACGCTCCGGACTTCGTACTTCAAAATTTAATGAGCTTGTTCTGCAGCGTGTTCATCCGTCTGTCTGCTGGGGCTTCCGATAACAATAGGTTGTGCAGTAACATGCACCGTGTGCAGGATATGGATGACAGACTCACAGATACGCCTCGATAATTATAAGACACAATTTGGGGTAGTGCATGCTTGAGAGCGGGAGGTTATGGAAGGACATTGGCACTAGGATTCTGTAGTTGTATAGGACGCATACTCAAGAACGAAACGCGATTCAATTTCAAGCGAAATGAGCTGTACTGGAAACAGTGAGCTTTTCTTTTCTTCTGAGACGTAAAAACCACTTAGCTGGGGCTCTAGCACTATGTTTTCCTCTCGAAGTGAAGGTTATCAAGAAAATAAAAACACAATTAAACGCAGCAAAAGGTGTAGTTAAGACTAAAATGCACACTCTTGCTTATCATGAAGAAAGAAATAAAGCGATGAACATAGGTTTGTTCTACAAACCAAATTTGATTTTACTATACACATCCATTGCAAGAAAATTTGCAATAAGCCATTGAAATAAACCATTGCAATATGTAACAGTTTATTTGCACCAAAAAATACTGTCTGAAAGAGAGAGAGAAGCTAATGATTAACTATTCCTAACAATCAGAAAAAGTTTCTATGCAATTCAATGTGAAGTTACTCAGAGCATTTTCTATTACCCAAAAAATGTGGATGGCGATGGGACTTTCTGTTGAGCACGCCCCCCTTTAAGGTTGCCTAATTGACTGTCAGGCTAATAGAAAGCACCTTTTATTGCATTACTTGCAGCCGCTTCAAATTACACAAGGCGTCCAATGAGCGGTTCATTAATTACATTAATTACGAGCCTTTTCTTTGGAGCAGTAGCCACATTACTCGTGCTGCCGCTAATCTCCAAAAAAGCGCAGGTCATTAGCGGTGGGAAAAGCGCCACTAGCGGTTATTCCTCCGCGAGCTCATGATGAACAGAGAGAGCGTAGGAAAGAAAAAAAAATGCTCACTTCGTTACTATGCTTAAGCTAGAGATTTGTAACTCTCTCCGAATCTTTATGCTTTGCGGTTTGGTGTTCCTGACGTAGTACATGACTCCAATCTTGCGCCTTAGATAACAAATGAGTAAAATTGTTCGGGATTTAACTGTGATCGAGCTTTCCACAGCTCCTTGGCATCAATTAAGCTTCCTTTGGCCCATAAATTGTCGAACTTGCGTAAATAAACGTGGGATAAATGTGAAAGTCAATATTGTATTAATCGACTTTGTTCTTTCGATGTTTAAAAGCGTTAGGGATGGTGCGCTTGGGGATAAAAACTAAAAAAAAGAAAAATGTGCCCATGGAGGATATTTTTTGTCTTCAGGTTGACTGCATAATAATAAACTCCTTCCTTTTATGCTGCATCGACTTGCAAGGAAATTTGCGTGAACAATTTCTGACTGTTGAAGTACCGTAGAACCGGAATACATCTTTTTGACTCATGCGTGCTATAAATTTCCTCTAAAGCAAAACATTTGATTTACTTCTTCGTTTTCCTGAATTGATGAGCCTTTCAAGCTAAAGTGAGTTTTGGTGAAAGACAAATTATGAGTTATCTACAAGTCCGGCAAGTATTTACAAAAAATGGCGTTATTCATTGCGGTTAACGCTTTAGGTTCCATAGTTATCATAACTGCTAGGCACTTGCTTTCGCCAACCTGTGTGTAGTTTAATGGAGTGAATCCTAAGAGTAGGCATGCGTTGGTCTCAGGAACGTGCATGAAGGATCAGATTAGGAAGTTTGCGGGGATAAGGTAGATGGAGCTGGCACTGGATCAAGTTAATTGGAGAGAATGGGAACGGCCTTTGTCCTGCGGTAGGTGTAATCTAGCTAATGATGATGATTTTATCTCGGCAGGTCAATGTAAGGGACAGTAAAAATTTCTTTTTTAATGCAGAAGCAGTTTTCGATAAGAGTCAGTCATCCTCTCGACTGACAGCACATGATCCCCGTGTAGAACAAATATCGTCGTGGTACCTGCAATCATCTTTATTGGGTGGCGAAAGCGGCCGCTTAGGAAAACAATCCGTCTAAACTGATTACTAGGCTTATTCTCTGCTGCCCACTATCTTATTAAGAATATCTCTTCTTTCTTTTGAATCCCCTCTCATAACTTTTGTGGCAACAGTGCACCTGTTGTGGATGTGGAGAGCGTAGAGCATGTTGAATACAAAGTATGGTGTTTTGTCTTCAGATGCCGTCAGTTCCCGTTTGCCAGTTAATTCCTGCTACTCTCTCCTGGATTTGTAGCGTTATATCCGTCACAAGTCTATAATTGTATTAGCCTAAATCCTTCAGCTTAGCGTCGCCATACTCTTCCCGTACCCATGGCTCATTCCACACCAAAAAGACAAATATATGCACAAAGCAGCTTGCTCGGTATCAAAGCCACTCTACAGTGGTATGCACTTCGTCTACGCTCAGGCAAAGACCCGCTTATATAACCCAATTCGAACCAGAGGTGCCAACGCCAACTGTACACTTCCTCCAGACAGGAATTCGCCAATCACTTAAAGGCCACTGCCTGTGAAGGAATCGAACCGCCACTCAATCCAAGGAATGCATAACGGAAAGTTTTTTTAATAATTTCTATTTTTCATTACTGAAATTAGGACTGAAAGAATGTTTACGTGAAAGATACATGATTAGCAAAAAAGCAGGAAAGACAACTATGTGCCGAAGTTGGAATCCGAACCCACGACTTGTTTCCACGATGCTCTTGTACGAACTGATTCTGCGGTGGTGGCAGTGGTGCTTTCTGCTTTCCATTGTATATGATGCAATTGAAGGCGCACTGACCACGTCGAGGTTATGACTGACGTTTCTGAACTCGTACGTGTTCCTTGTTCACTGAGGTGGCCAAGATTCGGTCGTCCTTGAAGCATTTAGTACGTCACGTATTTAGTGTAAGTAAACAGCGGACAGATTTCCATTTGTCCCATTCATAGTGTTGGTGGTTGCCTGAATGATCAATGATTCCAGAAGCAGTCTCGATGATACATTCTGCTCTTTAGCAATGACGGTGGCATTGTCCCAGTCGATATTAAGATGATGTGTTTCGGCGTTCCCAGCAACAACGTTCGATGCTTGACTGCCATTCGCCACATCACGTTTGTGCTCTTGCAGGCGTCGTGTAAACTTGCCGGTTTCGGCGATATAAACATCGTTGCAGTCAGCGCATGGAATTCTGTATACCACACCAGGATACGTATCGTCACGCAAGCTATCCTATACGTTAATTAACTTGTTTCGAAGTTTGCTTGAAGGAATACTGTGAAGCTGACTGTGAAGCAGACTGTGAAGCTAAGACTGTTCGTAGACCGACGAGCCAGTGCATCCAAGAAAGGCAAACAACCATCCTTCTCCATTTCAACTGCGAATTGTATGTGCCCGTTTCCTGAACTCAGGCTGTTAACGAATCGCTGAGCGTCCCTTTTTTTTTTTGATGACGCAGAAGAAATCATCTAAGTACTGGTAGAAGACGTTCGATTCCGTTTGGAATACGCGAAGTACTTTTGCTTCCAGGGATTCCAGATCTGAGTTGGCCGCTGTGACGGAGATTGAAGCCCCCAAGGCTGCACCGTGCGTCTGCTTTTCTGCTAATCCAGGTGTTCAGCTTGCAGCATATCTCATGGCGCCTCAAGGTCCATGAAGTTTTATACCAAGAACAAATCTGTGGAAGAGTCCATAAAAGACAAACTGTAGTTTATTTGGCACGCGTGAACATTTTGTTCTCCACAATTTGGTTGCTCAATGTGGACTACATCGGTGCGGATCGAACTTCCAAACCTCCTCTGAATCTATTCCTCTTCAAAAGTTGCCAAGCCGCCCACTGCGCTGCTCTGAAGTGACTTCAAATCTCACCGTGTTTCAATGCAGAGTTTGGCCGCGAACAATTTTCATTAGAACAGTTTTGGTCGGGTTACGTTCATCAAAAGCTGCGCACCCCCCTCCCCCCCCCCCTCCCTTGCTTAAAACATACACGCAGTGATACATATAAGCGCAAGGTGTGCAACTTTAAAATGACAGCTAGTTGATAATAATTTAGAACTCACAGAAAATGAATCCATTGAAAAGCACCCATGAAAAGATGAAAATCAAAAACGAACTTTAGGGAAAGAGATACGCCCCCGAACAACTCCTTCCGGTAGAAAATACACAGGGTGATATTTTTTTAATGTACTGAGATTTTTTTTTAAACCCGCGATAAAGACTTCGGTGCGGTCTGTATAGGTAGATTATACAGCGAGGCGAGCATTATGTAAGTGATAGTGCTGAATACTAGAAGAATAAGAAAATAAATTACGTTATAAAGTTTTGACATAAATTTTTGTGGACCACCCAAAGTTGTGAAACAGAAGCCGGTCTACTTCAAAGATAAGCCAGTTTATAATTTTTTTTAATCGGCGATGTGGTTCGAGATGTTCCTCACTAAAAATACGCATATGAAAGATCGTTCAGTTGGCATTCTCACAATGCATATTAACATATTTTCGTTGCTGCGCGTGGTATCGTCAAACAAATTAAAGTAACTTCTTCAGCTTCGCCAAATACATAAACTGCGTCCTCATTTGATGCCTAAGAAATGAGAGCGATGTGGGTTTATGTATATTCAGTGCGGGAAATTCAAAACAATGAGCTCCTTTTAATTTTTCGAACCACAATGACGAATGAGAAAATTGAGAATCTGGGCTCCCCTTCGATGTTCACGGCCCTCAATTTCGAATTATAATCGTTTTTTAAGCATTTACAGTAAAAAAATTTCACTAGATAACTTTAGCAAGCTATTCACCCATTAATGAGCTCTATCTTGTACAGTCATAGACAAATGTTTGCAAGGTGCGTATTCGTGGGAAGCAATATATTTCTGCGTTAATTCCCTGGTAATTCAGCTCATGGCTTTCATCTGAATAAAACACGCATGTCCCGTCGTGATTCGATTCCGTACTTTAAGTGACCTTCTTTCCCGACAGCACAGATATAAAACTTTATCTACGAACCCGCATCCCGAAAACTTTTGTCTATCACTGTACACAACATGCAGCTTTCCTATGTAATTCAATTGAAAAAAAAAACCCGCATAGACGTATCTCTTACGGTTCTGAAAAAAAAAGGAAACTGTTAATGTTAAAAAAGATTCATCCTGCGTAACATGACTCTTTGTGCTTATTGACATTAATTCGCCTCATAGGACAGTATCGGCCTTTTACTCTCTAGTGCCAATTCTTGGCTGAGTACACCAAAAAGGCAGTGAGCTTTCTCTTCTTTGTTTCACGTTACCGTCTACTGCAGGTTGTACGTCACTCCTCGGCCATCACGCTCACTCTTACTGCCAATCGATCCGCCGCAGCGGCGGAGAGCAAATCGCCTGACCGCATGGGTGTCGATAGCCTCTGAATCCTCTTAGCTAAATATTCTTGGTGCCTCTTGCAAGTGTCAGGAGAAGAGGCTAAAGCCGTTAGGTGGCTTGCCAGGCAAGACCAACTTCTGAGATTGTCGAGGCACAGTGACGCCCAAAATAGGCGACGCACAAAGAAGAGGCTGGACTGGTTGCAAAACGGAATGCCGTGCCCCATCGGGCTGCTTAGTGAAACATTTTCTTGCGGTGGAGTTGCATCCCGTAGATGTGGCCCAAGCAGAGAGCAGTGGCCTCGATAAAAGGAAATGTGTCGCCGCCGTTCTACGTTTTTTGTTTGTTAGTTTTGTCGGCGCTAATCGAGGCCGAAAGGAATCGTTTCTGGGGGTCCAGCTGGCCAAGAATTGCTTAGGCTTCTAAGAGTGATATCCCGAGAGTGAAATCCTAATGGTTGCGCTCAGATTCCTCAACGACTAGTTAGTCATTATGCTTAGCCTCCGTAGCAAAATTCATTATCTTAATCTGATGTATATAATCGCTTATGAGACTAAATCGGGAACCCATGGTCCGCTTCTAGGTCCGCAGAACACCGTGCACCCAGAAAGGAAGGGATATAATTTTTGCATTATTCTTCGCCGCCCCGTGAATGTAGCTTTCCCTCGGACCATAACGCATTTCCCCTATTTGTTCCCTGAGGGAGACACAGCTTGGACATGCTTTCCTTTATATATGATCAGTTTTTTTATTGAATCTTAGAAGAGGCTTTGGACCGCACTCATAAGAGCGCATTGGTGAAAACCGTCCATTTCTGCTCGTTCAGAAATGTCTGGTGTTGCCGTTGTCTCAAGGAGTTGGGCTGTGAAACCAGCGCGACGTTTTCCAACCGCTTGTCGTCCCGAAACAAAGGAAGGAAGAAATAACCAAGCGTGGAAACGATTTTTGCTTGCCGCTTGACTGGCTTTCTATTCCTAACTCTTCATCCGGTTACCAGAAGCACTACATCTTGGTATGGGAAGTCGAAATCGTTTCCTCCTAAAAAATGAAAGGAGCATTCAAACAATGATACGGATTAAACCAGATTGAGTTCTATTTCTGAGTTTTTTGTGCTCAGAATCAGTCTCGTCAGATGTTCGATTGTGACACGTACTTACGGGGAGTCTGTTTGCTGTTCCGTGTTTTTTTTTACAACTTTGCAGTGATTTTTATACTCTATAAACCAAAAAACTGGTTTTATATATCCTAAGCGAACTTTTAGAAACGATAGCATGCACACAGAATTTAGAAGCACGCAAAGGAATAGCTCGCACTCATATCTCGCGCACAAACTGAGAGCCGTGTGTTTCCTATTTCCCCAACTGAAGCCTAGACTCCCCGTTCGGTATCTTCTGCAACTGAAGGGGAAACAGCGACTAGGGAGCAGGCGCTTCTTATGAACGTCGCTTCAAAGCAGACTGTACTTGACTTCCCTGTCGCAAGCATTTTGACCAACCGAACGAAGAATGTTGACTCTGATGCGTTCAAACTTACGCTTGAATTCTACCACACGATCTTGCATCCTCTCTGGTCTGCCTCTCGGAAAGGAAGGATGCTCTGAACGAGTTCTCCGTTTGTTACTTTGCGCATTGATGCAGGACTTTTCGAACATCTCGACATTGGCGATGACACATAAGGATGTTTTCACTGACGTTCTATATGGTTTACACTTACTTGCTCCTAGCTATCGGTAGATATAGCTTAAACAGGAATCGCGTCCACGTCCCGCTCGCTGAAGCGCTTTCCAATTAAAGGACTGTAGACATCAAATTTTTGCTTTCGTGTTTTCTGCTTTCAGACAATGCGTTATACATTTGTATACATGGATCACCCTGTGGTATTCGTGTATGAGCTCAAAATAATTTATAATTGAACTTCTCATTGACGCTGTTTCGGTTTCATCAGTCGAACGATGAGTGTGACGCGTAGTTGGTGTTTATTTCGCATGAGGCACAATAAATTGCGTGTATAAGTGCTGACATTCTATTTTTGTCATCCCAGGTCTTGGAAGAGGCTGAATTAACGGTCGTAGTGAATTAAAGCCAAATAACAGAGATTATATTACAGTTTTTCTAGTGGATCACGCGACAATCAACTTGGCATCACAATCGTCGTTTGGTCGATGAAACAGAAACCGAAACAGCATGGGAGAAGAAATTCAATTATAAATAATTTGGCGGTTGTATGCAAATACCACCCCATTATCCGTGTATTCTGTTGTCTAGCGCATCCTTTGACAGACGAAAACGCGCAATAAAATTAGGTGCCCACAGTCCTTTAATAGCCGTGGCGAATCTGAACGCCATTGCCGAATTCTGTAAATCCAAGTATTGTGATGTAGTTTAAATTTCCTCAAACACGACCAACCTCGCTCCTCAAAAGTGGGTTGCTATAACGCAGCTTCTTTTACAGCCGGTCCATCTTGTTCCGGATTTTTCATTTCTTAAATGTTAATGGTCTTATTCGTACAAACAGCCGTTCACTTACGGCGAAAATACTGCTCGCGCCTTCTCAAGCGCATTTTTACGTAGAGTGTTAACGATCGCAAGTTTTCGCATATCGAAAGTCTGCGCCATAAAAATTATTCTTTCCAGAATCAGCATTTCCTCCTCGGGATATATTGATTGTTATGGCTTCAATGAATCTCCCTCGGGTCGCTTGGCAAGCATTAAAAGCAAGATTTTGCAACGCATGTGAAGAATTGCCTACTCCCATTGATATGTTGATAACAATATGTTACAATACTTCAAAGTTGCGTGGCAATTGAATATGATCTCCAAGAAAGCTGGTCTGGGTAACCTCTTTCCGAATTGGCAGATGGCATCTTTCCCCTCATAACGCATTGCTGCTTGAAGAGAGAAGCTTACGCCAGTCCCACGTACAACTCGGAGTGGACCAGACACAAGAGCTGTGAGGGAACGCAGACATCGGAGGAGACACTAGATAACGTACACACAACGGTAGAATCTCCCTTGTTGATGGTAGCGGGAATTGATGTGCCCCAGTGTCGTGATCGGCTTTCCGCAGCCGCCTCTGGTAGACACCCACGTGTCACAGAATAGGAACTACCGAGCCGATACGTTGTATCAATATCGGGTGCATAAGCCACTGTGCGGGCACTTTTTGCACTGCAATTACTCGACGTAGCCTGCAGGAAGTACGCAAAAAGATGATGCTGATTAACGACGACACGAACTCTCTTGCCTTGAGTAGAGTTAGTTCTTGTGCAAGATGATGCAACAAAGATTAACAACTTTTTTGTACTGCAGCGGACAAACTGGATGCTGGCGTTGTGGGCGGTGGCTAACAGCGGTAGGGACAGTGTCTGCGCCCTAATCCTGGCAACGTATAATGCTCCATGTGAAAAGTTCGATGCCGTAATGACCAAAAGTGTGAAGCCTACGGCGATGTAGCCATTTTGATATTTTGATTATTCTTGGCCCGTGTAAAGGTTTTAACAACCGAAGACGGGTGGTTGATACGCTACTTAGAGATCATCTGCTTTGTAACCAGTCTTAAGTATTCTCATGACTAAACTTGCACAGTGAGACGCTCCGTTCAGGGTAACTTATAAGCGCTCGAGTAAACTGCTCCAATGAAAAAAGAAAGTAAAAATTTGTTTCAAGCTTTTGGCAAGCAGCGGCTTTAGAACATGAGTTCCGATTACATGGTTGCCCTTGTGAAATCCGCAGTGCAGCGTTGCTTGAACCTGTCCATCTGATGCCATATTCGGCGCGTATTTTTCTATTCTTATCCGTAGTTTGCAGAACTGGGGCGATGCGACCTACAATAGTGTGAACTATTATTAAGCCTTGTTCTCATTTTGTACACTTCCTACCGTGTTTGCCATGAATAGGTAGAGTCGTGATGCTTCATAATCGGTCCTGGAAAATGTTACGAGGTGGCTTCTGTGACGAAATTGGCGCGGACGCCATCGGGTGTGACATTGCACATGTTTTTATTTAACGCTGCCGCTTGTTCATAGATTTAAAAGATGTGGGCGCAAAACTTGGACAGGGATCGAGAAGAAACACAAACGACGACTCACAAGCGCTTGTAAGTCGTCGTTTGTGTTTCTTCTCGGTCCCTGTCCAAGTTTCTAGCCCACATCTTTTATATCATGCAAAGCCAACTTGCCCGACAAAATGCTCTTCTGAAATGGTTGAGAGGTCGGAGCGAGTAGGACTGGAATATTCCGTATTCGTTGAGCAGAGAAAGTCGAAGACATCAAATATTCTCCTTTGTCGCTTCCCTTCTTTTCTTCATGCTAGACCACCGAAGGTTAAAAGAATGTGGTTTTCTACTGTTTTGTATATTTGAAGGTAGCCTCAGGCTATTGCCCCTCTCTCTCTGTGGCTCCAAAGGAAAAATTCTGCAGGCGTGTTTGGTTCTAAACACACACTGGTAGTCCACTCCGTATTCCGCCTGGAAAGTCATATTCTGCAGCTTCCTGGCCTGAATAAAGATAGGATAAAAATTGATCAAAGTTATAAAATGACACAATCGAATTTTCTCAAAACCAGTATTGGATTCTCTAAGAACGCATAAGTAGGCATAAACAAAACTGATTTAGCGTACTCGGCTTGTTATCGTATGGCTTTCACGTTTGCCCCCGTTTTCGTATCAGCTACTTGCGTTTTGATGGCAACCAAATGAACAGTGTTAACACAGAGGCCGTAAGAGAAGAATACACACACATGCGCTGCTTGGGACACCAGACTTAAGTCTTGATGGAATATTCCACACCTTTGTTCAGTAGGGCGGTCGCTCCAAGAAATGATGCTCAGGCACTCGCTTTAGAACCTTCTTCTCCTACGTCCTGTCTGTAAGAAGCTGTATAATCAGTCTCCATCACCATCCACCAACCAGCCCGACTAATTCCTCCATCATGACACTTAAAACACACTAGATGTAAAATTCGGAATCCAGAAGGGGGGGGGGGGGGGGGCGTGGTTCGAAGAAAGGGAACGCTGTAGTTGATTAAAACACGGCCCACTAAAGTGAAATAACTTAGAGAGAACTGTGTGCTCTGCGACTTCCCTTGATGGTAAAACGCTCGGCATAAATTTTCATCAACGGCGGCCGAAAGCTCAAAACCCGTTCGAAGTATGTCGAAATAGATGACAACGATTTCCGGTGTTCCTATGTGCAAATACATTTTTTTTCCAAAACTTTGTGGTCTCTTCTTTGCAGCTTTAAAAAAAAAATGAGTGATGCATTACGTGAGGATTACCGCCTGCATACTTCTTCCGAACATTGTTGTCAATATCTCTATTACGCGTAGTGCCACCGGTTTTCTGAAGAAATCAATTAGCCATCGCTAATGGCACGTCATTTTCTGGAGCGATAAAACGAAATAAATTTGATGCAGTGGTATAACGGCGCTGCCATTCTGATTTCGGCGCCGCAGACGTTGCAACACCGAGATTCCCGTGTGTCTTACGTACTCAGTTTCTGATTTGTGCGGAAAATGTGCTATATTTCCTTGAGATGCAGCGCTTTAGAAAGCGACTACTTTGTCCATTTATGAAGAGATATGACATTTCTAAGTCTATGGCTTCGAAATCTCCTTTGTCGCTTAAAATCCAGTATTTACTAATTAAACACATAATTAAACGCTTAATTAGCAACATCGAGGTGATCAGTAAATTAAATAATTTGTTCTAAAAGCTGACAGCCGTTGCGATGGGCAATATTTACCTGCAAAATTTTTCTTTCTTTTTTAAACTCGTCATTTTTGATTTTCAGAAGGTGTTCGCTTTTCAGAAGGAGACAGCCAGTTTATTCACAACTATATTATGGCCCTGTCACACTATGCAGCTTGGGTTCGTCACTACTTACTTGTTCAGTCACGGTTATAATTTTTCGGAGCACACTTTGGCGTTAAACCCTTTTTCGCGCTTTATTTAGTGAAAATTATGTATGCACCTGTCACCGGTGCTTGTCCATATGAGCCCATGAAGCATATGACCTTCCAGAAGAGCAGTATTTTGTTTTAGTTAGTTGGTTATGGCGATGATGTAAAAACGCAAGCGCCCAAGAACGACAGCAGAGAACTGAACGAGACCAGCACTAACTTTCAACAAGTGATTAATTGATCGACGCAGGTTTTAGCGGAAGCACCATGCGTGCAATGAGAATTCTTGTTCATAGTCACGCTGATCTTAAAACTTAAAGGAGACACTGGTGGAAGAGGTGGAGACAAGGTACAAATGAAGGCAAAAAAAAACATTAACACTTCAAGAAACGTTGTTCTTTCTGTGTCATATATATGAGGGCATACAAATGCAGCGGCCTAATGCAACGACAGAGATTACCCACCGTTGCAGCTGTATGCCCTCAATGCATATGACCATGAAGGAACGTCGTTGATAAATATATATATATATATATATATATATATATATATATATATATATATATATATATATATATATATATATATATATATATATCTGTGAAAACATGAGGTACTTGAGTGCTTAAAATAATATACATCGAGGTATATGCTTCATTTAAGGAAAAATTTTTATTTGACTCGAGGTTTCGATCGGAGGATCTTTTTCAAGAGTGACCATACAGTGCATGGGCGCGTGTTCTTATAGCATGGGACATGACACACAGAAGGCTTCTAAGACCAGAGGGCAGACGCGTAACGCAACGACAGAATGTCGACAAGACATTTCATGCACCCTTCCTAGAGGCATTTTGTCCAAAGATTCAGTGTCCTCCATCTGTGTCTCTCGCAGTCTGCAACCCTAATCAAATTCAGTGGATGCGTGTACTCAAATGAAGTGAAAAAAAAGGCAGACAAGGAGACCAACAGTTCTGTTGAGAGCGAAAGGTGTCCCAGGCAAAAAATTTCTGCTTATTTTTTCCAACCCTAGGAAACTGATCTGTGAGATGATTTTTCCTGCATCTGGCGTTGTTTTGGCGAGTACCTTACGCTGCTCTATTGTTCCCACTTTGATACTTCAGGACAACGGTCACGAAAACGCGACAAAGGGCGCTATTCGAGAGAAGGACCAACTATTTGTTACAATAATTTGCGCAAACCCTTGCCAAGGGAAGTAATACATTAGTACAAATGACGGAGGAAAGTTAAAATTTATCGACACGAAGCCGTGAGAGGCCGGCTAAGCAGCATGAAGCTCACCTGCCACTCCACTGATGGGCAGACTGGAAGCGGGATTGTAGAAATGAGTAGACAGTGAACACAAAGTACACGCGCGAATGACGATCTACTCTTCTTGAGCAAAGGTCCTTCCCCCACTCTTCATAAAGTGAAAATATGCTGCCTGAATATACCTCAGAAATACGACAAACACTGCCCTTTTAACTCTTTAAGCCAAGATTAAGAAAACTGAATAGGAAAATCTTTAAATTTGGATGTACAAACGAGGTTCTCCCCTGGCTTACTGCAATGATCTCAACCCGTCGCATGCTCTACCGGAGCTATCGTCTTTGGGAAAATACAGGCGCAAACTTTTTAGGCTTAATACAGTACATGTTAGTCTGCTGCTTTATATCATCACTTAACGCCCTGCGAAACACTACAGTGACGCTCACCAAGGCGATTTTGAAACGGCAAATTTAATTTTTTTTTGCTGCTTCTTGGTCTCACGACATTATTGCTCCCTTTTCAGCTGGAGTTTAGTATATAATTTTGGCTTATTTACGCCGCTTTTAAAGTGCTGATTATATCAGTGCATTATTTTCGTTATTATAGCGATAGCGTTAAGGCTCCCGTTCTGCAGAAAATGCGGCGTCGTCGGTGTCAACGTTGTAGAAAAAGCAGGTAGCCGACCAGTCACACAGATCACGTGACGTTATGACGTCATCACAACCCGCCCACCAGAATATAAACTGTCCTCCGTAGCAAGTGCCAGTTAATTTATTGATTGTTCGCGGGAGGTTGCTCGGTAGAGCACCCTGGGTCTCACAAGGCCACCGGCGGCCGTATTTGGAAGACCCACCTGCCGGAACGGTGGCTAATCGCCTAACCAATGCACCACTTGGTCAGGAGTGGTATGAGGGCCCGCGATCTATTAATGTAAAGCAGAGAATAACTTTGCGCAGAGGACACGGTCCCCTCAAGTTTTTTTTTATATTTGTATGCCTGAGTTGAGTCGCCTTCAACAACATCCCCTTGTTACTTGATTCTGATACTTTATGTGGACTGATGGCCTCATAAAGTATCTTGCTCTATTAGTGTTGAACTGTTAGACTAAAATTTACTGTGGCTCTTTAAATGGTTCTTAGCAAAGACAGTTAAACTTTCCTAAAATGACGTTTGACAGTGGCGTTCAGCAGATGGGCCGAGGCGCCATTTCTTCCGTAGTGTTGTGCGCAGTATTGCCAAACAGAACATACGTCATCATTTGAGGCTAGATAATAATGAATGCCTGATGTGAGTTCCACCGGCAAATTTGCACCTTGGGAACAGCCTCAATGATAACGACGGCTCCCTCGGCTGATATCACTGAGTGCAAACTTTCGCCGAGCACTGGGGAGGCAAGCCAGTTACTGCCGCCAGCTTGGATAAAGAATCTAATGGGTTCTATTCATTATTTAACAATAGCAGCCGGAGTGATTATTTCGTTATATGAATTAGGTACGGTTTCAATAGTGTTCCTCAGCTGTCGGCCATAGAGTTGACTCGGTGGTGCAAGCATTTGCGTATAATATATTTTCAGTCATTCCAGGGTATACCTCCGCATCAGATTGGAACTGGTTCTATAAAAACCGTCGGTATGTTGCATTCTGTGGATATCGCTGAGTGCCTGGTTTAGTTTTTGATAACAACTATTAGAAGGCTGCTCCGTATTGGTCTTAGTCTCCATCCTTGGGCCAAATGGTTATCAACGACAAAGCGTGAAAAAAATTAAGCAAAATAAAAGAATATAAAATTTGCATGCTAAGAAGATTAAGGCAGGTAGTGTGGATTAACGATCATATTAGAGTTGCTGATTTATCAACAGGACCTACAAAATCTTTGCTGCTTCTCTGCTGCTTAGTGCGGCCTGCAAAACTCGAAATAAAAATTTAAGGTCAGTTGATTTAAAGTGGGCTTGCTAGCCGCGAATTTCCTCCTGCCTTTATTTTAAATTTCACTACGCTGTCAGCCGCAGGCAGCTCTTCAGAATTTAAATACTTTATTTCTGGATTATTTCAGAAACCCATTACGCATATTATCGCAGTTATCAACGTTAAAAAATATAGATGTATATCACTGAACCAAGCCCAGAAAATTTCGACAAGCCCCTCTAGTTCTTGCAAATGGCACCACGTGCTGCTTGGCGCTAGCCTTTAAGCCGTCACTATGGCGGCCTAGTGTTGAGAGCATCCACTCAATGTTATCAGCTCGATTATGTCTCCGTTCCTTCGCGATCAGAAGCCAGTTAACTCACGATCATTCATATTATAGACTCGTAACGCTCCGGTTCGTAACGAATTTTCGGTCTATTCAGATCTTGATCGCCACCCGATGCAGAGTTTCGAAAGCTTTCCGAGAGCCCCTGCTGGAAGGCCAACTCTGAAGCTTCAGTGCCGAGCTTTTATGCACTTCGATGATATTAAAGAACAGGCAGCCGCAGAAACAGACGCCGAGATCGAGCGGTGTGCAGAACTTGGTAATACGCCGCTCGCAGTATCTGCCGCGAGACTTTTTTTCCTTACTTCACCTGAGTGGCGCAACATTTATTATCATAGTTTTCTTCTTTGAATTGCTCCGGTTAATTTCCATTATGCTACATTCTTGCCTCTCTTTACTTACGCTCCGATTTCCAGAAGGCGGCGACTCTCTTTTCGTAGTAACGTTGTAAAATATTCTTCCATAAATTCGTTGGTTGCCGAGGAAAGCTCAAAGCGGTATAGCGACGAAGCTATCATTTCAGCCCACAAGCATTTTATCTAAGGACGCTAACAAAACAGTTCGCTATTTCTTACGAAGAAAACTACATTATTGCAGGCCGACATTCTTCGTTCACCTTGGAACTCCAAGCCGTGAGAAATGCCATAGACGAATGCTCGCTACACTCTGAATAAAGACACTGACCTGAGCTCATGCGCATTCACAACTTGGAACGCACAGCTCTGGACTCCCAGTTACATGTCACTTACCAATCAAGAAGGCCACGCCCCGTGCAACAGAACCGCAGACAGGGCGTTCTGAATGCCCACAGTGCAAAGCTTAGTAATTCATTCTAGAACCTCCTTACGCGTTTGTAACATGACAGTATTGCTGCTTTTGATGGTAGCAATTATACGCTCGTTGGCAGAGAAATCACAGCGAGGCCGATAAGATTGAGGATATTTTGAATGCAATTATTAGTGTTTAAAACGAAATAACCTAATGTCATTAAACCGGTTGCTTACACTACCATATTTGCCTATGATTGCTGTTGCTCGAGTTTATGGCTTTAGATTGGTCGAAATCAGATGATTCTTCAGAGTGGCCTGTGAAAGCCCAAACGACAGTGTATACTAACTTTCCATGAACCGATCTACTGGAAAGTACTGCCTGAAATTGCGGAGACTGCGTATGAACGCCTCCGGGACCATATTACATTGAGCTATAGCATACTGATGTGGAGGGCACGATGTACTACTGGTCTCAGATTTCGGGGGCTTAATGGATGCAGAAATCGCCGGCAGAAGTTTCCGGAAAAACCCTCCAGCTATGCGCACCGATAAGAGGGAAGCCTTTGTGCTCTGTTCGGAAGCCTTCCTTTCGTTCAGTTTTCCTCATGCGACCTCTGATGTTTTCCACCTTTGAGAGCAAAGTGCTGAATTTCTCCTTCATGCTCGCACCAAGCGCTTTCATTCTCCGCGAATGGCTGCTTATTTTTGCCAGCCGGCTGAGTTGCACATTGCTACCCTGTGTCGTTTACACGCTACGAGTGAGGACCGCAACGAGGAATGCGATAAGGAATGTGACCGCACTATATCCTTTGCGTGGGAGAAAGCCTTCTGTGTTCCGGAGTTGGCTCACGGTATTTGTGAAAAGCTCTCTGGAGAATGCGGGTTGAAGTTTCT
This sequence comes from Amblyomma americanum, assembly GCF_052857255.1. NCBI lineage: Eukaryota > Metazoa > Arthropoda > Arachnida > Ixodida > Ixodidae > Amblyomma > Amblyomma americanum. The sequence continues at coordinate 116,528,880 of NC_135504.1, forward strand.
GCTCTAACCAACCGACACATTGGTTGCATTGAAAACTTGTTTCATGGCAACCTTCAGTCGCCTTCGCAAACGATGAGGCTTCTGTTCTAGTACTCTCTGTGCGTCTTTTAAAGGGGGACCAACTACATGAAAGTAACATGGGTGAGCTGCTAGGTGAGAAAATAAAATAAAAGCGCTACACCTTGTCACTCTACATTGTTCGTTTGTTTTTGTTCGCTCTTTAATTGTTCGTCTTTATTTAGATTCCTTCCACCTCAGTGTGTAAACTGCCCTTGAATATGTTTTCTTTGGAATGATAGAATATGGCAGAAAAAGACACTCATGAAAAGGCCGAGAAAGACAAGGACACACGCTACTCTCATCTGTCTTTAATTAGAGTCAAGCCAGCAAATATATGCGGAAACAATGAATACAAGGCATGCGCAGTACTGCCTAACAAACAATGTCAAGCCACGAAAACAAAAATAACAAAAACCGTTCCAGAGAGTTGATTTCCACGTTCAAGAGCTTAAAAGACATGTCGCCAACGCAACTATTTTCCTTCTTTCTAATGTGATAAGCTTCTAACAGTTCACGTGCCGATTTATCGCTACATCTGCCCAGTATCATTATCACATTCAGCCGCGGCTCACACGTTCTGCAGTTCGCACAATGTTAGGCCAGATTTGTGCCTCCGCCCCTTAACGGCTCCAAATGCTCCCCTGCATGGCAATTTACGCAGCGGCCAGTCTGCCCTTGTAGGCCTTCCCACATGACAGCGCAATATTGTAAATGACTCCAGTACAGCAGTTGACAAGCCACCTATTATGCTTCTTCATGCATGCGCGCTTATTTTTTCCAGCACCCGAAATACGTCAGCAAAGTTGGCCGAGCTTTTTCGGAGCGGAAAATACAACAGGACACCATGTCGATTCGCCACTTTCTTCACTTGATGGGCCACCTTATCAACATACGGTGCCACGACATATTTAACCGTGTTCTATTCTGCCAACCTCTTCTTCCCAAACATGACATACTTGATTTTCTGAAGACGGGCTTCAGCCACGGACACAATGACCGCGTGTGGTACCCGGCAGAAGGCAGCCGGTGTACCTGCTTCTTAAAGCTCGACTGCATAACATGCGGGCATGACTTCGTGACAGCAGACCCCAACCTAGGCTAACATTTGCGCTTTTAACTCTTTTGGAATGTGACGACTGGTTGGGTAAAAGCTCCTCGTGTGCACGCGGAGAGCCCTCCCAATGAACACGAACATTCCCTAAAGTACTATTAAGATCTAAGAACTGCTGCGCATCCTGTGAAGGCGCTTCGTGCGTAAACACAAACCCTTTCCCGTTCTGCACAAACCTCACTGAGATATTACCACCGAACCGGTCTGCTTCATATCCTTACGCTTGTTCACAACAATCAGAAAATCATCAACGTATCTGAAAACATTCAGCAAAACATGAGCAAAGTCTTACAACTAGGGAAGGGTGTTTTCCTGGGAAGGGTGCTTTACTGGGAAGGTGTGTCTTTCCGCCCTTCTTGAAAGGGCAGAAAGACGAAGACGTCTTTTGGGATGTGCATAAGTACTCTTCAAACCTATTATCACGATGAAGAAAATACGGTGCAATAAAATTAGCCCTTTCAGCCTGTTCCAAGTTGGTGCACCCCCTGCATAAAATAGCTCTGGACAAAAATATCGATTAACACATGTTCTACGCCGGCTTGCCTTCTTTTTTTCTAAGTAAGCCGCGTATACCGTACCTGCACGCTGGGATTCTGTACATGTGTCAGAGACCGGAATGAAAATATCTACGTATAGATACATACTTGCTAATTTTCATAGTTGCCCTCGCGAACAAATATGACCTATCCTCGACAATGGCGTTTTCTACTCAGGGGCACAAGTTGTGGTGAGGTGCACTTAGTGCAACATTTCATAAGATGACTTCCAGAACTTCGTATGTTTGCGAATTGCTCATATGAAAAACATATAAAGTGTGCGGAGTCAACAAACAGTATGCGAGGAACAAGTGTGGAAATGTCGAAATTCATGCGGTCTACGTGAGGCTGCATGCGTACTAAACAAATATAATGCGGGAAGTATATGAAAAGGATAAGGAAATCTTATGAAAGGGAAATTAAATATATATAGATTGTCATAAATCATCCCCTCAAATTGACTCTATAGACGTACAATTTCATCAGCGCTGCTCATATGCAATGTTTTTTAGAATAAACTGTATTAAGGGTACAGTCAACAAATAAACGGTTCGTACCAGTTTAACATGCTTGCTGTCTATCGCGCAAAGGAAAGTAGATGGCTACATAAAATTCAAGGGCGGCTCATAGATAGTGGCCGGTGTCCAGGAGTACTTGGCAGGTCCAGTGGTTGCTGGACCCCGAGCCGCCTTCTTTGTCCATTTGTATTCTTCTACCCGTGCAGTGCGAATGGCTTCCCTGGTTTCTTTCGATATTTTTGCCTGCCATGGCTATTATCGGCTTAACTTTCCGACAGCAGGACGGGGCACATCGTACGCCTCGCCAATTTTAGATGGATAAATATGTTTGCGGGTGGTCGCGTTCAGCAGCTTATCGGCGGGTAGCGCGCGCACCGTCCGTCGCTGTTTCCGCCGCTTGAGGCCGCCTCCTGTCCTGCAGAAGCGACGCGTTCGGCCGCCTTGATTTCCTTTTCATCACTGCATGCGTTTACACAACGCCAGAGTTGGAGCGACGCGTGAGCCTTTCTGTCTCTCGACTGAACCGGCCTCATTGCCCGTCCGAGAGGAAAGCAATACTCCCGCCCGTAAGCGGCGAGCGCATTACTAGCGAATGACAGATCAGGTAGACGACAACCTAGGGCATGAATCGCGAGAGGCTCCCAAGTAGAACACGTCGCGGGAGAGACTGCGATGATGGCCGAATGGTGCGCTGCGGTTAAGGAATGCTAAGTTTCGACAGGACAACATTCTGAGGGATAATTTCAGAAACGTTAGACTTTATGCTCTACCTCTGGTTCTGCGCTGTTTCGAACGAAGTTCGCCTGAATTTGCCGAAGAGGAGATCGAAAATGTTTCCACGTTCAAAAAAAGTGGCATGGTTTCAACGTTGCTAAAACGAGTAGACATGCGAAAGCGTATGTTTAGCCTGGGTTAGCTCATGGTTTTACTCTGCTGGGTCGTCGGCACGTCTGGCGACGATATTTAAGTCAGGTGAAGCGCTGATCGAGATGAAGATTATCTGACCTGTTCGCGCCGCAGTGGAAGTTGATGAAGATGACAATGTGCGATGCACAGCGCTCAAGTGCGTTGCAATATAACACGAGGTGTGATCGGCTGGGGCGATAGCACGGTACTCTCGTGCAGTGGCCAGCGATGCTGATCTCTAAGTGCTGCCGAGGGTTTGAAACCCAGACGCGGCAATGTTTATTTTATTTCAGCACGCTCAAGGACATGGACGGCACAAGGTTCATGGATTTTATTCCTTGAAGTAGTCTTTCTGCACTAAAATAACACGCATTCTGACGACCTCCATCGAATTTCACTGGGAGTCCGCGGTGCGTCAAGTGCAGCATTGCCTTCAGGTTCTTACAGAAAAAAACTCCCCACACTGAAACAAGAACTCCAAAACCAACTTTAATACAAAGGAGAATTTTTTTTTCTTTGCCAGGGCGTAACTATGCTCCCACATCTTTACCTTCTTTTAAAGATGAGCACCTAGCTGCTCAGTTGCTTTGTTCGTAATCCTGAAAGCAGTAAACGCTACCCGAAGAAGGAAGGTCCTTGTAATTAGTGTCTTTGTAAATGATCCCGGCTTTGATTCCACTATCCGCACAATCTACCATATCATGCCTGGCTTAAAGAGAGACCTATTGGTGCATTCATTTCCAGCCGTTCTAGTGTAGTAACTCCCTTCGTTATTGCAAGGTTCCCATTATTGTTGCTTCAACGTGCCTATTTGTTTTTCGATGTTCTTACCCTCCCTTAATTGACATTACACATCATCTTTGGCGAGCATTTTGTAGCAACTAATTCTAGATGAGCCCGCACAAGCCATCGTTTTCGAGACTAGAACCAGCATTCAGTAAAATTTGTCCGTAAAGTTCCGAGACTGAGTCTATAAAAAATACATTTAGCATTGAAATCATTTTTGCAGCACCCCTTCGAAATACTCTCCCTTGCAGTCTATACACAGCTTCCAATGCTTCTTGGGGTCTTGGAAACAGTTGGAAAACGCTTCTTTTGGTAGGGCTGTCAGCTCCTTTGTCGTGGCGTCTTCAATGGCCTCCACGCTGCCCATCCAGAGACCTTTTAGGGCTCTCTTCACTCGAGGAAACAGGAAAAAATCGCATTGGGAGAGGTCAGGCAAGTATGGCCGATGGGGAAGTACAGTACGTAATGCTGTGCTTGGCGAGAAATTTTGTCCCGCTGAGAGCAGTGTGCGACCTTGCGTTATCGTGGAGAAGGCTCCATTTTCCAGATGCCCATAAGTCAGGGCAACGGTGTCGCAGAGCATCACGCATGTGTTGGAGCACGCGGATATAAAACTCCTGATTCACCGTCTGCCTTTGTGGGGGCGAACTCGTCGTGTATGACACCTCTGGCATTGAAAAAAACTATCAGCATCGTCTTTGTTTTGGTCTTCTGTCACCGCACCTTCCTCGATGCCGGACAGCTTGTGGACCGCCATTCGGCGCTATGCCTCTTTTTTGAAGGTCTTATTGAAAACACCATGTTTCGTCTTCAGCAATGATGCTGTCGACGTATGCAGCATCCTTCCCTACCTGGGAGAGAAAATCAGCGCTCACTGATGCCCGCGTGTCCTTCTGGCCCTGTGTGAGGGAGTGCGGCACAAGTCTGGCTTTCGTATCCCCAAGTTCTCACGCAAAATATGGTGCCATGTTGTCTTATTAATGTCGAGAGCATCTGATAGCGTGCGGACTGTAATGGTGCGGTCTTGCTGTACGATTTCCCTGATCCGAGCCACGTTTTTTTCATTCCGTGATGTTGAAGGGTGCCCCTGCCTTGTGTCGTCTTCCACCGACGTTCTCCTTGAAACGATCCTCTTGTGCCACTTTAAAATTCGAGCCCACGATAATGTCTTGTTGCCGTAAGCGTCACAAAGGAGCTCATACGTCTGTGTGGCTGTCTTGCCAAGCTTCACACAGAATTTTATGCGTACACGCTGTTCGAGGTTGACGTCCATCTCTCCACATTCACTCACAGTAGAATGCGCAGACGACTAGTGAGAACGTATTTTTCTATATGTAGTGCCACCTAGTGGCTGCCATAGCAATTAACATAAATAGCTCAGGTTAGCCAGAAAAAATGGCACTACCAACATTTGTTTTTTTTGGAATCATATCTAGAGAAGAAAATTAGTGGTTAGTGGTTAATGGGGGATTTACGTCCCAAAGCGTCTCAGGTTGTGAGAGACGCCGTAGTGAAGGGCTCCGGAAATTTCGACCACCTGGAGTTCTTTAACGTGCACTGACATCGCACAGTACACGGGCGTCTAGAATTATGCCTCCATCAAAATTCGATCGCCACGGCCGGGATCGAACACGCGTCTTTCCGGCCAGAAGCCGAACGCAGTAACCACTTAGCCACCGCGGCGGCAGAGAAGGAAATTAATCAGCTTGGAAACTTTTCGGACAAAGGTTGTATAATCCACAAGATTTCTTGAGGTATAGCCTACTCCCATATAATATAGACCTCCATTTAAAATCTCGAAGAGCTAAGGAATAAAGAAATCTGCTTCGCCGCTTTAAGTAAAAGTATTTATTTCGTGTTTTCAATAATGTTATCTTGTATTCTCTCTCCTATGCACATAGACTTGGTAATGTGTGTTGCATAGATGACACATGTTTTTCTGAGCCCAATTTTAACGAACATTCCGATCATTCAAATCGCTTTTCCAATGCTTGAAATGGCGCGTTTTGTTTGCAAGTATAAGAGGTGTTCAAAATTAAACTCGAACAAATCAAAATTGTTACCACGATGAGTAGAACAGGAAATCAGTTTTTGGCCGTTGCCTGTATGACGAGGTATAAATAAAGTGAAAAGATAATTGTCGTCTTTAACTTGTTAATTTATAAAAATCAGGTAATGAATTTTGTTATCCACTGCCGCAATGTTTGTGCGCTGTGCTGCACCCGCGTGCTTTGAATATTCTACGAAACCAAGCAGTCTACAAATTCGGCCGCCCCTAAGATTCTGTTATAAGAATGCCTGTTGCTCAGTCTTACAAATTCTTCATTTGGTTTCTTTGAATGAAGAATTATAACGATGGTCATTATGCTCTCCCTGTGTGTACGGCTGACCACATAGCCTGCGTTGCAAAAAATATACTTCATACATTGACTGTCGCATACTATATCTTTACTTGAAAAGCTAAATTTTGAAGAACCTGCATTTTCAACCAGAAGAAAATAACTTTCTATTCTCTTTTTAAAATGTTCACGTGTAACGCACATTTCCATTTACGTAATTACTTGGGCTTGCTTAACGCGCCCATCTTTAATCAAGCTTACTCTGACAGGTTGCTTTTTATTGGTGTTGCCTGTCGCGTTTATTCTTCTAACCTGCCACCGTGGCGTTTGATTATATGCAGCCTCAGTTAAATGAAATTCGAAAGTTAAGAGAACAAGCTAGGCCCGCCAGACCGTAAACAAGAGAAGGAGAGAACAGCATAAAAGAAAGCAAGCAAAAGGGAAAAGTTTCCGATTTCTGCCAATTTCTGGGCGCACTTTTTTTAGCAGGGAACGTGGTCATACTCATGAAATAGCGAAGTCCAAATTATTTGCGTCACTTCTGCCGCTAGGGTAAAGTTGGAAAAAGGTATTACTGCACAGTCAAAGCCCTCTCCTTCCCTTCTAGCTTCTCTTCTTGAATTTGCATCATTTATCCCAGTGTATGCACAAGTCTTGTTAACAAGCCTTATCTTTCTAGTCGAAGTAGGGGGTAAAAATACCCTTTGCTTTAGTGGAACTGCGAATGGGCCAGGCTCTGGCCCATTTCTTCGCTTACTTCAGGACGCATTCCATTGTCTGTTTGACGCAGACGTCGCTTTTGTAATTGTCCGGGTGACAAACACGACCTGTTGTTGACAGCCAAGCTCAAAAGACTGCAACGAATACTGAAATTGTAATTATGCGGTACAACGCGTGACACGCCTTTCTCTGGTTTTGCTAACAGAGACAGACGCCTGCCATTTACTACTCAAAGCTTACGAGGCCTCTCTTGCTTTATGGTACGAAATAAAGGTGGAAGGAAAAGGTAATGAAAACTAGAAACGTAGACGCTGTTCCTATCTACAGTAAATTGCCGCCGTGTGCGCATATTACGTTAACAAGGTTGGGTAACGCATTTCACTAGGAGAAAATTTCGAATGACTGCTTGGTTTCAGGCGCACCAGTGGTAGTTCTACTCCCCATGTTATGGTGCCAGCTCTCAATAAGCTTGTTTATGCTAACGCGATTTTTGTCAAAAAGATATTTAATTAAGCAGTGCAACATTCCATGAAAGCCAGCTGTTGCCATTGCTTAGTTCAGGTTCTATCAATATAAAGGGTGAAGTGTCTTGTTTAAAAATGTCATATCACGAGACAGGTGCCTTCTTGCACTGTGTGTGTATGCAGATGGAAGGGGGATGCAATTTCGCGTTTTGAAGATATTTTTTTAGCTTGCTTCTCACCAACTACAGAAATAGCCCCTCAATCAACATGCCGGTGGCATGCTGGAGAACCAGCAGGCCTGCAGGCCTGCGTGATATCTTTGTGGTTTAATGTAAAAATGTTATTGGCAAACGAGTATGGGAATGCTCCGCAAGTGCATCCGTCCAGGCATGCGCACATGCCCGAGAACAAACAGACAAGCCTTGGCTTCCTCTAATTTATAGAAGTCTGGACAGAAGAAGATTTCTAAAGTTATAATGAAAATTTACATCGAAGTTTTCCCTTGCCTTTTTGTTTCTCTGAGACTGGCTAAAGAAGATGTACGCCCCGGGTTATTCTGTCCTGCGAGCCTGAAGTCTTGCAGTGGCTGAGGTCTGATGTCAGTTTGATGAACTCTTAAGGAGCAAAAAGAAAAGGGCCAGGATAATAATGCGATCGTACAATTATACCGGCCTTGGTCACCGTTTGTTTTTTGTCTTATTTTAAGCTGCCTTTAAGCGTATTGGAGATTTTAGCTACGGTTCTGCCATAGGCAAGAAATCAGCGCTTATTGTGAAATAACCAAATCCAACAGAGGAACGCGTGAAACTGTCGCATTATCCCTTTGAAGACTTCTTTCTGGAACAAAACATTATCAAGGAAGGTATAGCGACGTGATATGATTCGTATAGGCACGTGAGTTGTGCAAGCTCAGAGGAACACTTACAGAACCTATGGTGGTGCGGCTGTTCTGAACGCGCCAAGACAAACTATTGGGCGAGTTAGTAGATGTGATCTGAACGCAGCACGACACGCGGACACAGAAGAAGAAAACCTGTGTGTTACGTCCTTGCTTCATTTCTTTGTCTAAGCGGCGTTGTCGTGCTTCATCATTGTGGACGCGACAGCGAATGGTAACAAGCTTCCACCTCACCGATGTTGCATCAGCTCTTGCACACCGCTATGCATAACAAATTTGGTAATTCTGAGCAGGCTTATAGCCATCAAAGCGATGTCCGAATGAAAGGTAACGTGTAAATAGAAATCATCGAGGAAATCAAAAAGCATATTCAGAGAGGAGTGAGAAAAAAAATGAGAGCACAACAAAATTGTTCTCCTTGCAAATAAATAGATTTGGAATTCCGTTCTTTCTGCGGTCTTTCTTCCGCCGTTATGCTCACGATTAGTCTTCTGGTGTTTCCTGAAACAAATCTGCGAGCCTCAAAACATGGTTCACTTGAATAAAAAGCAATCAAAATTGAATTCTACAATACGCGATTACATATATAGGCTCGCCGTAGTGGTTAAATGATCGAGAGAAAAAGGAAGGCCAATCTTCCACTTTGTTGTCCCCCAGTTTCTACCAAACAGCAACGACGGCGCAATTTCAAGTAGTAATAAAACATTTCTTATTACCTGCGCATTGCATTTTTGTAACTTGCTGAGCGCAAGACATCATGTTCCAGGAAAGACAGGGAATGAGCGTGCCTGGTGTCATCAGCATCTGCGAGTAAATCCAGGTTAGTTTTCAACAAGAAGACCTAAGAGTGCTCTTCAAGGGTTCTTAGTGGAGTACACGGCTTCATTTGTATATTTTTGTTAGGTAAGTTTTGAGCCCTTTCGGTGAAATTGTCCGAAGACCATGAAACTGATATAACTTTGCATACGCCTCTAAGCTGTCACAATGCCACAAAAGGACGAAAAAATTTGATTGAAAGAAAATTAAACTTCGAGACAAGAAGAAAAATACTCGCTAAAAGATGTTGTTTTGATTACTAATGTTGCTCTCCAATTATTAACGCCGAGCTCTAAAAGAAACCTAGGGCACTTTCACGACGTTTTTTTCTTTCGAACCAACATTTTTCACTGTTAAACCCACCGTAAGGATGGGTGTGGAGTTTTGCATTTACATGCACGGAAATACCAGTATATAGGCAATTTTACATTTTGCATTTATGGAGGTGGAGTACCGTCCGCAGCCGAACGCCTTGCAGTCAGTATGCATATAGGATTAAGGTAAGCTGTTATAGGCTGATTAGGTTTGGTTTCCTTTAGTTTGGTTTGTATGGTTCAGCTTCCCAAAGCTACTCGGCTATTTTGGACGCCTTAGTGAAAGGCTCCAGCTAATTTCGATCACCTGGGCTCTGTAACGTGTACTCACTTCGAAAAATAAACCTGCCACTTACATTTCACCTGCATCGAAGTGCGACCGCCGTGAACGGGATCGAACACGCGTCTTCCGGGTCAGCAACTGAGCTCCATAATCACTGAGCTATCGCGGTGGCTAAAGGCTGATTAGGACAGCCGCTACGAAAAGAATGCAGAGAGCGGTATAACATGCGCTGCTCAGGCAATAAGGAATCTTTGCATGTTTTGAAAGTGGTCACAACGCAAATATGAAGACCAGATGTCCGTGTTGCCGCTCCTCACAGGGTTTTACAACATTACATTGTCTTCTCCCTTGATGTTGGCGAAGTAGTGTACAGCACGGACAACAGCAGTGCTTTCGCGGTGACAATTAACGGGCATTAAGTGGCCTGCTCATTGCCATGCCGATGTAGCACATAAGTGTGCCATGCAGCATAATAATAGGGGTAGTATGGGCGTTCCTAGTGAGCTCAAACACTTGATTTCATTCATTTAAATACAGCGAGGAGTATTGCCAAAACTAGAAAGGGTGTGCGTTATGACTTCTCAAATAAAATACATCCCACATAATGCAGCTCATAGTGGCAACGCCCTTCAGTGCCTTTTATTAACCTCTATAGCCCTTGTTGTCAGTTAATTGCATTGCCACAATGCAGGACTGGTAACTATAGTTGTTTGGCCTAAACGTTTCTTAATACCTACTCTGGCAGGAGAATGAAGCTAGTGCGATTCCGTTCTATCTGCACAATGTTTGAAAACCTCGAAGCCGGCAAGCACGGTTTATCCGCTTTAACGGTCCCGATACCAGTCGGCTACATCCTGTACTGGAGTCGGGCACACAAGGAAGCAGTCGGGGAGAAACAGCTGGCGCTTTCTTTTCCCCACCCTACCGACATCTGCGCCTAGCTTTCCTGCTAAGCGATCCCTTTCGCTTGCCTTCCCTGGCATTATGCTGGAATGTTTGCCTTTCCGCCGAACCGCACGGTTTCGCTTCGACGCTCAGAACACACGCCGGAAGGATACACCTCTTTTATGTCCTGCACTTCGGAAGCCAGCTGAATGCCAAGTACCCGAGTTTGTTTCAGCTTTGCACTGCTTGGCACTTTCACTACCGTCATACTACAAGCAAGAAGTGCACGCTGCCTTCGCTCCCAACGCACCGAACAGTGCGCGTACAGCCGGCTCGGAATCAAAAGAACTGCCTGCAGCGATGTAGGGTCTGGAAGACATGGAAGCCAAAGCGATGGCGAAAGGCGTAAAAAACTTCCGTGGTTTCTCTTATTGCTTTTTTCTTACTTGCCCGCACGGGAAAGATAGCTGAGTAGAAAAGAGGATCGCGGGAAGACGGAAGTAAAGCTGTAGGTCACAAAGAAGAAATAATAGATAAGAAAACTGGCCTCCGAGATGTCTGTACACGTCTATGTCCGCGGGCCAGCAAGAAGACCGTAAGATTGGATTGTAATCAATTTGTTCAGTTATCTCGCCAGCTTGGAAGGCGAGTTTTGTGCGGCTTCTGCTACCTTGGCACTTTCGCCACTGCTCTTATGGGGGCGCTGGGTGTACTTTGTTCTTGCGTTTACCATATTATACTGTCTTCACTGCATTCCACCTATTAAGCGACCGCGTGAAAAGGATTGGCCCTTTGTCTTCTGTTCACACTTAGTCGTTATTTCGGTTTTGTTTAGGTATTGGGGCGTATTCGTCGTGACAGATCAGCGATAAAAGAAGACGCAAGCGTAGCCTAATGACGCAGAGAGAGCTTACCTCAATCTCTATATCGGCATACATCTCTTTGCAGGACAAGTTGCCCGGTCGCGTTCTTTGCGGGAAAGCGGCATGAAAAAAGAAGTTATGCTGTTTTCTTCAGCCTCATTTTGATCGCCATCAGAGTCCAAAAGTGCGGCGTTGCGCTAAAGGGAGAGGAAAAGGCTAACTGCCAGTCACAGTGCTCGAATAATCACTCAGTTTCGTGCTCAGCGGTGAATGTTAAGCGTTTACTGGTGCTTCACTGAGGATTAAACGGAATGCAATCTCAAGAATGACGCATGTATGTCTAATACAATGTTTAAGTTCATTGTTGATCTCGATCTTCTGCTAGAACTTCGGTGCCTCAACTTGTTCTGATAAGCGCTTTAGATCCAACTTCAGGATATTAACAGTGATGTTTTCCTATTTCTCTTTTATCGCGTAACCCTTACCGGTCTTGCATTTTGTCTTTCTGCGCTAATATGCAACAAAATGGACTGAATGGCAGGTTCATTTTGCTTCCTGACTGTAAATCAGGAAGACAGGAAGACGGCGGAGCGGGTCAGGGGCCAAACATGGGTTAATGACATCATAGTCGAAATCAGGAGGAAGAAATGGGCTTAGGCAAGGCATGTAATGCGAAGGTATGATAACCAATCGTCCTTAAGGAGCTTAAAACCACTCAACTCAACTCAAATTAAGGAGAACAGTCTAGATTCCAAGAGAAGAGAAGCGTACAAAGGAAAGCTAGCTTTCTATTGCTGTCCTATGGCTGCCCTTAGGTGGATGTCAATGAGTAATTACTCCCTTATTACAAATATACTCCACTTTGGGGGATTCCCCTAAAAAGATTTGACAAACACCATTCCCACTTCGAGTTATCGATCAATTCGCTTTCGCCAGGTTAGCTCAGTTGGTAGAGCGACTCGGACGAAAAGTAGCCATGGTGACAAATATTGCTAGACTGCAACAGTTGATCGACACATCTCAACAACACTTCCATTGGGATAATTTTGCAATAACCTGTATCGAATTATACAGCGGTGAAACGTTAGAAAGGGCGATTGCGGAGAGAACTATCGAAGCCCTCTTACGGTTACGGCTATAACTTGTAGGTATGACGTGGTTTGCAGTGGTTTTAGCATATAAAGCCTTTTGTTGCAAGTAGCGCTTGTCCTGTGTTTTCTTTCTTTGGTCCCTCGTTTTCTGCGCTGTTTCAGAATGTTTCCTTAAGTTCATTGCAGCACCAGGAATATACCTAGTTCTTGAGCACCGGCTACGACTTTCCCTTTACCCTACCTCTCCCTGCATATCATGTAAAGCGCCATTCTCGCCGCTATTGTACATACGTTTTACTGTTTCAGTTTGCTTTCTTACTCCTGCACTGAGATTGTAGATAGAGCGAAACAGCTTTTTTGGTTACCTAATGTGTTTGTATTAGAAGCCGCTGGGAGATGTCAAATTCCTTTCATCGTGCATGTCAAAGATTTTCGAGAGCGTACCTGATGGTTTCTTCTCGATGCGTTGCCGAAGAGCTGCAAACACTGTGCACAGAAGAAAACGGGCACAGAAAAATCCCTCTCTCTACTTGCAGGAGAGCTGAGGGAGAGGCCAGAGGATGGTCACTGCGCAAGGTAGACCGCCGATTAGCCAGTGTAAATAAGTTTATTCTGATTATTACGCTTAACCTGCAACCAAAGCTCTTCAAGCAAGAATAAGACATGATGCGAGCACACTGTCATCGAATATTGACTTTTATGGGCCCCGTTATTTCTCTTCATCTTGTTGCCTTACAAAAAGAATTCAGGTAGCATTTCTTTAATTCAAGAGGGATTCTTTATTGTCTAACTTCGTTTTTATTTGTGCTATGGCCAACACTGAAACAAAACAAGTCCTTCAAGATGCGATAGTTTGTCCTTTGTTGTCTAACGTTCTTTTTTTGGCTCTCATATTCCGTCAAGGAAACAGAGTTTGCCCAGGCAGGCGGCTGTAGTTATTATCTCAGACTTGTCACAAGGTAAAGAAAAGAATGTATTGACTATAACGCCTTTTTGTTTTTCTCCTCTTGGCAGGAGGCTTTTCATCATGTTGCACGAAAGCCGGAAAAGGTATCTGACAGCTCTTCTTTGCTATTCGAAGCCCGATAGTTTTCCGATTCGTGCGTACTAGACGCGACGTGTTCCGTTCTCTGCTGCGTCCTGTCAGGCACCAAGAAAGTTGACAATGATTGATGGTGAAGGCAGTAGGATGCAGGCTTGTGTGCGATATCGAAGACGACCCCCACTCTACGGCCTAAGGTACTGTATCCAAGTGTGGAAGTGTTCACCTTGGTAATCATTTGTTTCCACCATATCTCACTCAAACCTGGCTTTATCGTCCGCATTGTTTTCTGCTTACGCCGATGCTTCATCTTCGATTTTGTGTTTCACCGGCGAGACAACTTTCTTGCGGGTACATGGTTTGCACTTCGGAGGTGAAAACCCAACGGGCGTTCCCTACGGCGCACTAAACGTTAAAACGGAAACCTTAAAAGCCTGTTCCTGGTTCTAAAGCAGCGGTTTTTGGAAATCTTGTTGTGTCGGGGGTCCGTACTCTGCCGCAATTACAATAACAAAACATATTTTGAGACTCCTTTACGTGCCAACAAAAACGGCAGCATGTAGCGGTGGCATCCTTAAAAACGCGGAAGGCAAAGTAAAAACTCCAGGTCCTTAGTATGCCGTAAGACGCAAAGCCTCGCCTTCAAAGCTCCCAGGAACTGGAAATTCAGTGTCTTCATCTTAAGATCTCTGCATATCTGCATAAGCGTTTGTCTGCCAACGACTGCTACTCTTAATAGTCATGAGCAATATGGATGAATATTGCGTTTTTTTAAAAAACTGCAGTGGGCCTTGAAGGCCACCTAAAAGACATTAAGCACAACTACCTACTACATACCTTTTAAAATTTTATCTAGTAAACGTTTCGCACTCAGTCTTGGACCTTTGATCTGTACTGATAAACGAAATGCCTTCTGGTGCTACGCGTCGCTGATATTTCGTGCAGCCAGGGTACTGATTTTACGTGCTAAAACTGTGTGCAAATAGTAAATCCGTTTGAATATACATCCTTTCTATTATAATTCCTGGCACTTCGATAGATGGGGTGAACATGAGTTGGAGATTTTTTTTTGTTATTTAGGCACCGATGATACTGGGAAAGACGTGAAAACAGTTCATAAGAAATCGCAAAACAGAATATCTCAGCATGTGCATCCACAACGTGGAGTCTACTATGGCACAAGTGGCAGGGCCGGTCTTATTCACTGATCTTAGATAAAAGTGCGACATTCCAGATGTATTTACGTTACTCTCAGACGCCCTTTTCCCAAGAAAACGCCACGCTGCCTGGAGTTCGCAGCCCTCATTCTACGCGTGACGTACCAACGTTGTTTCCCGATGAAAACATTCTTGATGGTTATGCTGACCCATCGAGTGTCCACATCGCATTATGTTTTTCTTCCTACATCACAAAAAGCACACGGAAACCAAAAGAATTTATTTCTGTCGAAAGTAACAGTAATAGCATCATACCACGCGTTTGAAAACGCTTCGATCATGTTAAGCATAACAGTTTTTTTAGCTGCTAATATAAAGTGTTTTTGCAGGAGCGATTCAGAAGTTTAACTTAACGAGAAAAAAACAACGAGATAGAAAGAGACTGCTGCTTGAGAATTCATTGTGTGTCCGTGTCGCAGTAATGAAGATTTCCGTAATGGGTAACTCCTTCTAATGAGCATAAAACTAAACGGTTAACTGGCTTAAAAAGTTAATTGAGGGATATCTGCCGCTGCCGTATTCTTGTTCAGCGAGGAAGGTGAAATATTCCTGCCCGACAGCACACTGACAGTAATTGTTCATCAACTCTGTCCTACGAAATTACAGTGCACTGCGGAGCGATCTGGGCTCGAATGATAAGGGCGTATATTAATAGAAACTCGAGGAAGCAAGCGGCTTTCGCAAGCCAGCGCATTACTACATACAAGGCAACAAAATTTCTAACCAGTGCGCGCTGCCTGATACGAACCTAGCGACCGCCTGAATCCTCGAGGTCTCTGCCTTCTCGCTAACGGGTAATTACTTGCTTCCCTGCGTTGCTCCGCTCCGCAGCAGCGACCAGCTACCTCCACCGTCGTTTATCACACGGCCAGGGTCGTGCAGATGCAGTGACCGTGAGAGGCGAGATAGGGGGCGTTGTAGCACTTACTATTATACTTTGTCTCTCCCACAGGGTGCAGCTATGTGGAGGGTTTAGTAAAGGCCAGCCGATGAGGAGAGCAGAGAGGCAAGAGTGGTGGGTGTGCATGTTGTATAGATAAGTAAAGGTTTCGGCCTAATTATGCATGGGTTTAGTAGATAGAACAGCGACTCGATGAATACTAGTGAAGAAGAGAAAAGCTCCTGCAAAGCAGAGAGAAACAGAACCTGATGTGACACATTTCAAAACAAGTGTGAATTTGTTAAATTCAGTTGGAAAGGTCTCGGAAATAGCGATATTCTTATGAGGCGCGGATCAAGGCTGAAGTTCATAGCAGCGTGGTTTGTCGCCGCTGTCGCGGTCTCCCTCCACACAAGCAGTGAGCCCGCGCCGATCACTCTCGACGCGACAGGTGTGCGCACAACTTCACGGCAAGTGGCGGCACATGGCGGCGCAATGCGAGTTCTGGATACCGAGTTGGTCGCCGCGAAGCGCGGCTTTGTTGCCGCCGCGGAACGGGCTATATTAAACCTGTCTGTGACCTTCAAGAGCACCGGTTACGCCAACGACTGAGCAAATTGATGACCCAGAGACCTCAGATGGCCCTAGTCCTTTGCCAGCCGTAAGATCCCTATCACAATGACTTTCCACATGTCTCTGCTGATCCTGATAACGTTTTCTTTGAGTAGTACGACGGAGCATCCATACTCGAGGTAAGGTTATAAAATAGAGCATCTCAGAGACAGCAAAATTATGTAGTGGGGTAACTAGCGGGGTAAAGACAAGCCGCTAATTTTAAAGATCGTATAAAGAGGGCATTGTACGTTCAACTAAATCAAGTGTTCATAATCACTCACTTCTAGTCGCAAGACTGAACCAAGATTTTTCAAACTGCCGCGACGGCTCAGTTGCTTCGGAATTCGACGGCTGAACCTAAACACGCGAGTTCTGTCCCATCCGCGACGCTCTGCGATATCATTGCACGTTAAAAACTAAGGTTGTCAAGATTGTTGCGGAGCCCTCAACTAAAGCGTCCCTCATATCCTTAGTCAATTCGGGACGTTAAAACACCGCGATCCGCAAAGCCACAAGGTTGCGCCAAGAGTGGTATGATGACTTCCAGCAATCGACGAATGTGAAGAAGAGTGACCAAAGCCGCATATATGAGCATTAACCCATTAACGCTATCGCGTCATGCTCTTAAGGCGGAGCTGAAGCTTCCCATCCAGATTAGTTTGTTTTTTTAGCCCTCGTATCCTGTAAACATTTGCTGCCGGTTGTACATCATTGCGGAGAGTACTAGAAATTGCACAATACTAGGTTCATTATCGCGACCGTTACCATTACCGCGACCACCTGGCTAGTCACGTTCAGAGAACATTGCCAAGATAACTTGTCCCGCGTATCATTTTGAAAGTTATAAACAAAACATGTAAGGGACACTTCATCTCTGCATTAAGGGAGTGATGCGACAGCGTTAATCAGTTAATGCCCATATATGCGAAGCTGGTCATTCACTACATTACATTGGAAGATCGCTGGGAATCGTCACACAATTTCTGGGAATCGTCACACTCATGTTGCTCTATTCTAGCAACCTACCATAAATTTATTCCCACCTACTACGAGTGGAAGGTTTGATGACGTCGCAAGGTCACTTTGCTTGGGTGGCAGGTGCGCCACCTAGATTTACTAGACCTGAACCGGAGCTTCATGCTAATAAGAGAGAAAAAAAGAGATAAAATAAAAGAAACTTAATTTCAGTAGGAATTGACAGTCGATCTCGTAAGAATAATATTAATTGGTTTCTGGCGAAAGGAAATGGCGCAGTATCTGTCTCATATATCGTAGGACACCTGAACCGCGCCGTAAGAGAAGGGATAAAGGAGAGAGTGAAAGAATAAAGGAAGAGAGAGGTGCCGTAGTGGAGGGCTCCGGAATAATTTCGACCACCTGGAGATCTGTCGATCTCGTAGCCCAGAGTAGATGTTAGCATGAAATGCATCATAGAAAAGCGTACAGAATTCTAGGGCGTCTAGTCTATGGTGGTAGCTGCACTCGCGAGTTCAGGAGCGATCAGCGGCTTTTCTTAGCTGAACACCGTGCTGAGTCTCTTTCGCGCATTTAGGTGTCCAGCGCTGTAACGCAGTATTCAGAGTCATAGAATATTAAGACCTCAATCAGCAATGAAGACGGGTTCGCAGGGCCCACGCTGCCTAAATAGGCAGGCTATCGACGGTTCGGATAATTGTCATTACTTAAATAAAGTTTTTAATTAGTCAGTAATGCCTCGGCCGAGTTGATACTGGAGCTGGTGCTGGTACCATCTCCATCAGCCTAAGTCTTTCAATTCTCACACAGCATGGTTTAGGTTCCCACCGAGATGTGAGATGGTTGCATGGTGAGCGTTTGGGTTTCTCAAAACCAACTTTTCGGTGTACAGTATGAAGGAATCGAAGATAACAACATCATAACTAAAATTAAGCTGCAAGACCTGTTTGGAGCCGTAAGCGCACGGTGTCTAGATAATAACCTTTGTTTTTCTCTTTTTGTTTATTTTTTTACGTGTGCATGAGTGCGGGGGGGGGGGGGGGAGGGGCTTTGGCGGAAATAGAAGTATTTGTTTCAGCAATCACTTGAGCTAGTATTAATTTTTCGGCAAGCCTGTGTTTTAAATCTTACGCTGCGATGAGTCGTCCGGCGCGCGCATTTGCGGCAAACGTGGCGTACCCCATTCTAGAGCCGCTGCTGTCGGCGTATGCGCTGATCTGGAGGCAGCGCAGCCCGTAGGAATCAGGACGCGACTTAAAGTTTCACGAAAGTTCGAATATATTCACTTCTGTTTCGTCACTCTTTTCAGGCGGCGGCGCGCCGACAGAAGGTTCTAAAAGCAATCATGCTTAAAATGAAAAAATCTCAGTTCATAAGAGGATTAACTAAAAATAAACACATTGAGAGTAACCCAGTGAAGAGTTCTAAGCCAATGAAATCAGCTTTTCAGATTGAAGAGCGCTTCTCTGTTTTCTGTATCCTATCAAGAGCGAGTAAAAGGTTTACTAGATCTTAATGCGTAACTGAGAATCTTGAACACAGTAAAACACAGACATCTGTAATCCTCATTACATTCGAAAATGGCGATATACTCCTGATCTGAAGCAAATGGAGAATAGCGGCTTTAAGATTGTTCCTTCCTTACATTTGGAGGTTTCGTAAACGTTAGCCTTGGCTACATACAAGCCTTTGCGCAAGAGGCCTGAGAGCGATGAGTACTTTCCATGCAAAATGACCTTTCTATAGCCTGGGTTAAGCCTTATGCAGATTGGTTTACTGTAGAGTGCAGGAAAGAAGTTGCCGTTGCAACATCCTAATGTGCTCATCGTAATGTCTTAATGATTGGGTATAAAACCGGCTCCATACTATTATTAGTCCCGTCTTTCTTACTACATGAATTCAGTTGATGCGTCCCGCCACTAACTGCTTAGAAGTTTTATGAGCTTATACAAGTCCACTGCCCGTAGTTTTGGCGGCAGTGCGTCACAAAGCTCTCATGATAATTAAGAGCTAACTATTTCTCTAGCATAAGGCAGGATTACACATATTTAAAGAGCACAGCCTCCCTTACTAATCTCCTTGGAAAGACTGCTTCGTATTACCAGTGCGCCAAGTCCATAACTCGTCCCGACATTTATTGGGAAACTGGGTGAACACTGCACAATGTGCCGTCCATCCTTTTACTCTCAACTTAAGACTCTTATTCCCGGCTTCAGCGGCCGCGCTTCGGTCGAGACGAAAACCAAAACGTCAGTGTATTGTGCGACGTCAGTGCACGTTAAAGAACCCCAGCTGGTCGATATTAATATAGAGCCCTCCACTATGGCGTCATTCATTGCCCACGTGTCAGTTTGGAACGCTGAACCCAATATATCAATTCTTTTATTGTTAAAGAGGAAATCCACCCTTTAAGACGGAATAATAGGGAGGAAACAGCCACCTGCTAACAAGCACACGTGGCAATTGATTTCATATAGTGAATGGCGCAGATGAAGAAGCCCATCTTTTGTCCTAGACTCCTTTGTCGGGGATGAACAACGCCGCAGTGTTTAAAGGACGGTAAAAAAATGGCTGTTGGTCATCACGGCTGAGTCAGGTTACACGGATTGAAAGGAAACCTAACCAGCGGCCGATGTCGACGCGGAGACATTGGCGGCATCTGCTGCCCTATTCCGCTTGAGATACTCTTGCTTCCTGAGCCGCTGCGTCTCCAGACCTACCTCCCGTTCTTCAACGGTTTCATCAACTCGATGAGCTTGCTTTCGCGACTTATCTCTAGTCAACGCGGCTCCATTGCGCTCTCGTTTGTAGGGATCGCTAGAAGTAGCCCGGCGCCTCCAATGCTCAGTCGAAGAACTCATCCCGGTGACAGGTTCTGGCTGCATG
Organism: Amblyomma americanum; assembly: GCF_052857255.1. Taxonomy (NCBI): domain Eukaryota; kingdom Metazoa; phylum Arthropoda; class Arachnida; order Ixodida; family Ixodidae; genus Amblyomma; species Amblyomma americanum. Next base: position 116,549,085 of record NC_135504.1, read on the forward strand.
TCTCAGCGGTGTCTAGGCGGCGAGCGCTTGCCTTTACTCAGTAAGAGCGAATCACGTGGTCACTCACGTGACACAACTGGCGAGCGCAGTGGCGGAACGAGCTGTGACGGCTGCGACAAGTCACGTGGTATGACGTCATCACCCCACCTGCGGCGAGCCCCCAGTCAGAGATGAAATCCAATAGTTGTTTCACCTTGAGCTTTGCATGCGAAAAGTGCAGCTTTTCGCTCCAAAACAGTGACGCATTCTCCATCGCAGCATCGTTCTTTAATTACGTGCAGCGCCACATAAAAACCCGATGGTCGCCAATTCGCTGCAGGAAAATGGCGAAGTTTGAGGGTTAATTTATCCTGCCGTGATTAGTAGTATATGTGTGTCTCTGGCGGTTGATCTAAAGTTACTGTGCATTTCCGCGCTGGCGTTGGCGTGTATGTTAGCCCTTGCATGGGAAATCTTTTCGAGAGATAATTTCCTAAACGAGTCCAAATTTTTCCTCTACCAGCCACAGTGGATGAGTTGCGACAGTGTTTTAGGACTAAGCACTAAGAATTCTGATCGGTTCCCAGCGTAGCCGGCGATTTTTTGTAGCTTCAATTTCAAAAATGCTAGCGTGAAAAGGTTTCAGTGCAGGATATGAATCTAGAGAGGGTGGATATTGTTCAGCACTCCCTTAAAAACCCGATGTCCATAAACATATTACATTATCCTTAAAAGGGAGAAGCATGGGAAAGATCCTTAATAAGCGTGAAGAAATCAGAGATGTGCGGATGGAAGTGTACAGTAGCGTCTAGGAGGCCATTTGTTGCAGATTCGGGAAGATCACGAGCGAACAGCGCGTTAGACAAAAAAGGATATGTGTGTTGTGAGAGCTCTTCTGCCATGTGTCAAAGCCACTTCAATTACAGCTTTAATTTCCCCGGCCTTCCTAAAAGAGACGCAGCGGCCTAAATGAAGTGGGCAGGTATCGGAAGAATGCTGCGAAGGTGGCAAAACGACTACGTTCACTCATAAAACTGAGCTCTTGTACCACCACGAAAGATAGAAATATAGAACTTCGGCATTGCTACCATAGGTCACTTTTGCGAGCAAAGTGCGGTGATCTGACAAAAAATTATTTCGTGCGCTTATCTCTGAGGCTAGGGCAGATGACCATTCTTTAGAGACGGTCATCATGGAGACCATTTCGACCTCCAAATCACCAGTTGTAATGGAGTGGCGGAAAAAGAGCTTCCCCTTTTTTTTTTCTACCGCTTTCCTCTGCGACAAAACCGTGTTTTGCTACCCGATCATTATCGACATAGCCAGAAAGAGGCAGAGATTAGATTTCTACTCAGAACAACAGTTGGAGGATGGTGTCTTCAGTTATCTTTTAATAATGTGCTTAGTATTACGGTGGCGATCAATGTCATCCCATCACACACTCCATCGTATTAGTTGGCGATAGAGGCATTCCATATAAACTGTATAAATTAGTTATTACGGGCTATATGCGGGGATGAAGAAAATCAGGTCTCAAAAATTTGAAAGCACTCCCCTTAATGCAATTGGCAAATCGACTTCCAGGCGTGTCATCTCCCACCCATTTTTTTACTACGATACTTGTAGATAGAACGGCCAGGACCTCAGTGTGGAAGGATCGCGAAGCGCAATTAGCTGAATAAGAACGATTGTAAAGGGATGTACCAAAAGAAGGCGACAAGCATTCATTGGAGCTTTGGGGACAAGGTTAACTGAAGAAATATCGGAGAGGCATTTGTCCTGCAGAGGGCGTAGTCAGGCTGATGACGATAGTAGGGACCTGTAAATACTTTTTCCATTGGTATCTAGTATCTGGTGCCGCTATGATAGGACGCATTCATATTGTCATGAAGCTTTATTGCTTGTTTTGTTTCTTTAATGTGATTGTTCATTGTAGGTTAAACGCAGCCCAATCAGCTTCTGTTTTCTTACAGGTGGCTAATAAGCGGTATTGTTTTCGTTTTATGCGATCTGATATCTACAGAAAGACTGGCCACGGGCGTCGGATACTCGGTCACTTTCGCACCCTCTCAAGGGTGCACTGCTCTTATTGTGAATGTCTTATGTATTCTGAAAAAGAATAATGCTGACATTTAAGCGAGTTTGGGGAGCGGTTGTGTTGTCTTTTCTTTCTACCTCCTTCGTCTTTTGCGCTGCTTTTTCCAGCATTCTGAAATAGCGCGCAGCCAACACACTCTAGCAAACTTATCTTGATCGGGCTTTGAAGGGCGCATATTGAGAGCGAATACAATTTTGTATTGGTCGTCAGAATTCTTTCGCTCGCGGACTCTTAACTTGCACACCGTCCATGCCAAAGTCGCACAACCACTGCGGTGAATAGGGAACACGGTGCACGTGCAGGCCGACTCCAGCCCGTTTTAGTTTCGCTCTGAACTGCATAGCAAGAGAATGGGAAGCGGGGAGCGGGAAAGAACACGTACAGAAGCTTCCGTTCGCGTCTGAATAATCCTGGCTTTATAGCGCTGGCAGCCAACGGTATACAAAATTCCAGCTTTCCTCGACATTACTTCTAAGTTCGCGGGAACTATGAGAAATATGAAACAGCCAAACATATGGATGACAATGGTGTAACCTTCTGATGCGTACCAAAATTGAGCTTTTAAAGTTTGTCCGGCGCTGCTCGAGAGTTGTGAAAAGTGACTGAAAGAGCAATGTCATACGCTTTTGAAAAAAATAATAGCCCGAAACTACAAACATCCTGAGAAGGAATATGCGGATTCATTGATCGCCATGTTGTTCTCTTCCGATAAGCGAAAAAATTGTGTTCGTAATCAACCTCCTGTTCAAATATTGAGTTGGCCAAAGATTTCAGGGTTGTGTAAAAATCACGCTCACCCGAATGATCTGAGGGCACAGCATTGCCGAATGTGAAGTACATTCGGGATAAGAGTTCAACACCTGGCCGCTCTCATCGTTCCTATTGTGCAAAAACTTTTGCAGGCGCAGCGATGGAGGATTAGCAGAAAAAAATATGGAGATTATAGTGGGTGTAGCCATTGAAACGACATCTCAACACCTGCAAACAAACTAAGTTGACGTTTAGGTTGGGGTCTCATGTAAAGCTTGTTGTGCTTAAGGTTCTTTTCATGCATCATCCACTTTCCGTTATCCAATGTTTTGAGAAAAGCGCAGCTCTCCGCCCTTGACAAGACGTCCTCTATCCGAAAAGATGGCTGCGGACTGGGGCTGCCCCGCCACCGGTGTTCAATTTGTTTAGTGCCATCATCAATCCCATACTAATGCCTTCTTTCTACTTTTCGAGTTAGTGTTTTCTAATACGACAACAGCGGTGCAATGAGCCAGTACATCGCATTCAAGAAAGTGAGCTGAAATTTGTTAACTTTTTTTTTAATGTTGCGGGACGTCGTTGAAGAGAAGAATCAGGCAGAGTAGTAGAGCCAGTATCATTACCAAAAAAAAAACAATGTTTGCAGCAAACGAGTAAATATAAAACAATACCGGTTATGCATCGCGACTCCTTTTCAAAAAAGCCAAATAGATAAAATTTAGAAGTTAAAGGTACAAGCTAGAATACCAGAAAACATGTACTAGTAGCCCACTGTCACCAAAAAAGCATCCAGGAAAACAATTAAATTGACAAAATACTAGCGCTCGAGACATACTTCCGATGAGGGATAAAGAAACCCGGTGGAACAATATAACACATATGTAGGCGTTAGAGCAGAGCGATAGTGTACACGGCAACCGTATTTACACAAATATGAGTGCAGCAAGGAAGGAGAATTGGAACCATTACTGTGATACGAAGCAAGAAAGTTTCAACCCAGCTATGCGTTGGCAGAGCAGTCAGCACGGACGGGAAAGTCGAGGCGCAATTTTCGTTGTAATCCGGCCGACAGGGTGCCTGCAAACGCAGACCTGTTGTGTGCGGTTCTGCAAATTCCGAATCCAATCGCCTCCAGGTGTAAACAATATGAGCATTGATAAGCACAACAATTGCACATAACACTTAGTTTGCTGCAGCATGCTATGCAGCATTTACGGGTCGATCGTAGCTGCCAGGGAACAAAACCTCTTTTCAGTATACAACCACACTGCCGCAGAAACGACCTTGCTCAGTAGGAAAAGAACCACAAGTTCGCGACCAAGCCAGAAATGCGCTTGGGTTTGTTTGCACAAAGTTCTGGGCGAAAAAAAACAATGTAAATTTTCCCGCTCCTTTTCGGGGGCACAGTACATGATAGGTTTAGAGTTCATAAATAATGTGTGCTTAAGTCTGGTAGGCTTGTCTTTATTCTCGGGCGTGAGAGCGCACTTGCCTCCGAGAACGCGAGATGTGTTTAAAATCGTTTCTCATTATATTCAAGGCTGATATCTCCACAGTGAGAGACAAAAAGTTAACTGTCAGTTGGAAAATCGCAAAAAAGCTTATTAGTTGAAGTTGCAGTACAGATAGCCACTTACGCGTTCCTTGTTATAAGCTTCGAAGCTGCAGAAAAGTGTGCTGCAATATTAGAATTATCAAATGTTTAGGAGAATTTCCCCAAGGTGGAGTAGATTTTTAATAAGGGCATCCACCCGACATCCACCCGGCATCCACCCGAACGCAGCCATACAGCTACAAAAGAAAGCGATACAGCTTTCATTAACTACGAAGTTTCTGAGAAAGCGTATCGCTTTCCTTTGTAGCTGTATGGCTGCGCTCAGGTGGATGTCCCCATTGAATAATTACTCCCTCATTTCAAATCTACTCCACCTTCGGGGATTCCCTTAAACATTGAACAACACAGTCCCGCTTCGAGTTACTGATCAATTCGCTCTCGCCCTACCACAAGCTTGCCGTCCCGGTTAGCTCAGTTGGTAGAGTGACAGCTCCGGTAAAGCGGTGGTCCCGGGTTCGAACCCTGGACCAGGACGAATTTTTCTTTAAGTACGAAATTTCTGAGAAAGGTGTTTAGCTTTCCTTTGTAGCCGTATGGCTTCGCTCGGGTGGATGTCAATGAGTAATTACTCCCTCCCTTATTATAATATTTGAACGAGAAGGCGCGCAGTGGGACTCTGTGGTTCATCGTACAGACACCAGTGTCAGACAGCGCTTACCTGGGATAATTTCACACCCTTCCAGGTCTGATTATTGCATTCACAAGGCATATCTCTCGATGACGCCTAACAAAAAGAGCACAGATTTGTAGAAAAGCAATTTCATCAGGAAGAGCCTTGGACTAAGTGGAAAGCTCGAAATCTGGTAGGCAATGAATTTTAGGTCTAAAATGCTGCGATTGGCATTAGGCGAGTTGTTTATGTTGTGAGATGATGAGAATAGACTACAGTTGCTTTTTATCAGTAGTCAGCCTGACTTGTTTCTATTGGGGGTGCTTTTATAACCATTCACGAAGCATTATTCAGCGACAGGCACCTTTCTGCATTCAATAATCAAGTCGTACTGAAAAGCCGTAGAAAGCGGTTTTTGTTGCAATAACAAGCTAGACTGGAGATGAAAAGGTGTCCAGGGAGTTCAATTGTTCAAAAATCCGCACAACGAAATCAAGGAACAGTGGTTCGGTGGGCTCATGACTGGGCATGGCAACGTAGCACTCATGCAGAAGAATTAATAACGTTGGAAAAAACTATTCATGGAAGATTAAATACTTTCAACTTCAGCAACAGCGGGCCAAAATCAGCAACTTGAGTCGTTAGTGATATCTCTTATGCGAAACTGCCTGACCATGCCGAAGGCAGTAGCAAGCCTTAATTTGCGAAAACATTCAGCTCACGGCGAGTGACATGCCGCCACTATTCTGAGGCAGGAGGCTGGCTTAGAAGCTGGTGCAAGATTTCGCATTCTTCGCAGAAAACGATATACCGAAAGAAAATAAGAATAAATAATGTGTCTAGAGGCGGGCAATGTCCTCAGTTCGATAAAATGGCTCCCTGAGGAGACTTCCTGTTTTCTCTCAGCCCTGATTCCTTTAGGGAGCAGTAATGCCGGTAAGCATGGATGCTTGCGCAGGAAAGCAGGTTGGGTAAAGTATACAAGATTAAGGAAGGGGGCATCAAGGGACGACGGCTGACACGTATGATGGAAGGTCGTTGCAAGGAGAGGTCAAGAAACAAAAACCTTGCGCAGCTATGCAATGTGATAGGCACAGCAGAAAAGCAAGTTGATATAGGAGAAGCTCTGCTGCGGGCCGAGACGTCTCCAAGTTTTTCCTTTCAGGGGAGAAAACGTCTTGTGGAGGGTCACAGTGTTGAAACTAACCACGGTGCATTGTACGCAAAAGTCGCTATAATCTTGAGGAAAGCAGCGCCCTGCCTTAAAGCAGAAGTTGTAGCGGGAAGTGTTGGAGGGTTAGGTGCAAAGCTGGGCTGGTTGGAGGATGGTAGCAAGAATCCTCAGTAGGATAAATTAAAGATAGAAGCAAATTTACGAGGAGGTCAGGAAATTCAAGAACATCGCGCAGTCAGACTACACGCCGAGTGTGGCGGTACAACGGGGTAGACTGTAGTGACCCATTAAACAAAAAAAAGCACCGGGTTTTCTTTTAGTAAAGAGTATGTCACCCTACTTGGCTACATGGCTCGCAAAGACGGCGTACTTGTCCATGTAGCCAAACGCAGTGCGTATTCATTGTGAGAATGAGTAGTATCTTGACTTTGGAAAGGCGACTTATTTCGTCTCCTGAGCTGTCTCATTTTGCTCCTTGGGTTGGGCAGAATGCGACGTTTATAAATTTTGATGTAATTTTCCTATTTATCTTTTCTTATCATATTTGATTACCGTGATTCCAGGAGAGTAGGAAATACTAAATAAGTAAGCATTTTTTGATGTTCATGAAAACAGAATAATGGAGATCTTAAAATTATTGTCGTGTTTTGTGCTACAACGCATCCGGCCCGGTGGCTGAGGGGTTATGGCGCTCGGCTGCTGGCCCGAAAGACGCGTATTCGTTCCCGGCCGCGGCTTTCGAATTTCGATGGAGGCGAAATTCTAGAGGCCTGTGTACTGTGTGATGTCAGTGCACGTTAAAGAAGCCCAAGTGGTCAAAATTTCTGGAGCCCTTCACTACGGCGTCCCCATAGCCTGAGTTGCTTTGGGACGTTAAACCCCCAGGAACCATAAGTTTTGTGCTACTCTCCCCTTCACACTGAGCTAAAAGGAGAGCAGGAATCGTGAAAAACCGGCAAACAAGTAATCAAGACGCAACAACTTTTCACTCCCGTGCAAGAAATTTCATTTCATTTTTTTAGTTCAACGCAAAGAACGGAATGCTAACACAAGCACCGCCTCTCTTTTTAATCATAAGTGCTTCCGAAATTTCCCTGCCCGTTCACTCTCGAATGCGTTTACAAGATTTTCCAAAGTTTAGACAATAGAATTTATCTGCGTTTATGATTTTTTTGAAGGTTATACCACTGTTGGGATGACCACATCATCATGGTTCGTTTTCTTTTTTGATATGCTTTCCAGAGCAACGTGTTGACGACAGCCCATGCAACACTGTACTCTTTCGCCGAGGACGGCGGTTAATAATAGGCGCATGTTGCAAGAGTTCCACTGCCGCCGCTCCGTATCGAGAACAAAGGTGTAGATAACAAGGGCACCGACTCCTGATACCATCAACGGGTGGCTAAGGCGGGCAACGAAATGGACGGTTGTCAGTAAGAGACTGTCCGCAACGTCGTAGGTGGGGTCAGGATCTGGTAATATGACATATGACACGGCCTACCTTAAGGTGTAATAAACTACTCTCGCAGTACCAACAAGGGAGTTCGCGTAGGTGGCTTTGCCATTAATGGAAGCTTTCGAAGTTGGAGTCTTGCGAAGTAGCCCCGTTCGCCACAAGTCTAAGATCTTTGGACATGAATTTCTTATGACAGGCAAATGCGCAACATTGCGAGCTACTGTTGTGGAAGTATCTTTATTCAAATACCCTAAAGGCCCGAGCGGGCATTACATAGAGGGGAACAACTGTAAAAACAAAGCCGGGAAAAATTGCGATAAGTACAAAATTCGTTGGCTGGGAACAGCATGTTGAAAAGCTCAAATATATACATAAAGACACATGGCAACCAGCATTCAGGTTTTCTTAAAAAGCAGAACTTTAACAAGAATGCAAAAAAAGAAAACAGAATAGAAGGATGAATATTAGAGCACGAAATGGTGTTTCAGGCCGGTTACAAATGCTTCGTAATCATTCGCAGATGCAATGGTGCCAGGGAGTAGATTCCATTGATGGATGGCAAGGAGGAGTGGCGAGGCCTGAAGCTAATGGTTCAGTCTTCCTATGCGCATCATAATCTTGCTTTTAAACTTTCTAAGTCGTTCGCATAGAGTACTTAAGGCTACCTAGGAAACCAAAGTCGAATGTTTCACGGTAGAAAAATTGTTTATACGTTTGGGAAAAGAATGCAAGTTTCCGTGAAAGATCTGCTGATTTAATGATTGATGCGGTTTTGTGAAATAATTTTGCTCATATTAATTTTTTTGTTTATAAGTATGCTTGTTTAGATTTTCTGGGTATCATGAAGGCATTGACATCGTATGGCATGCGCACAGGCAAAGCGTTTCTTTTTTTCTTTTTCTTTTTTTTTTTGGGGGGGGGGGAATGTGGAATTTCGTGCAACACGTGATTGAAAACAAGTGCTCAACAAATCTCTTCAATAGGGTTGAGCGCGGCGTAGGCAATTCTTCTAAACTTGTTTTGCGCATAAACGAATGCTCTTAAGCTGAAAGGCTTCAGGTGTTAAAACCGGCAGGAGTAAGCAACTGCCTTCTCGCGACATCAAAGAAAATAGATTTCATTCAGCTCTCGTGAAGCTCTGGCTGCGAGTATGCGCATAATGGGTCCGTGCAATGACGTTTTATAACAGCCCTCATTATGCACATGACGTAAAAAAATTAAAATTGGTTTTTGTGGAAAGGAAACAGCACAGTATATGTCTCACATATTGGCGGATACCTGAACCGCGCCGTAAAGGAAGGGATAAAGGAGGGACTAAGAGAGTAAATGAAGAAAGAGGTGCCATAGTGGAGAGCTGCGGAATATTTTCGACAACTGGGGATCTTTAACGCGCGTTAATATCGCACAAACACGGGCGCCTTCGTTTCGCCTCCATTGAAACGCGGCCGCCGCGGTCAGGTTCGAACCCGGGTGCTTCGGACCAGTAGCCGAGTGCCCTAACCACTGAGCCCCCGCCCCCTCCCCAACCTCCTTCTATGACACGCTGGCAGTGGGCGTGGAGGCCTGCTCTCCGGTAGACAAGCCCATGTCCTCCCACTTTCCATACTTCCTACATCCACAGAAGAAGTCACATTATCTGAAATTTGACATGTTCACTCATTTTAAAATATATTATATGCCTTTGCTTTCATAAGCACGCTTGTGATGCATTTAACGTTCTGCATTTTCAAGAATATCGTTTGACATTGAATTCATCATAATTTGTTACACTCTGCTGGTGTGACCCTGAACGTGTTTCGGGCTTCCGCTTTTCAGCTTTGTGTGACTGGTGCGGCCATTTTACTTCGCATAAAACAAACGCGAGTATTCAGCTTTTCTGAGAGAAACGTCTCAGGTGCGCCTTAAAGTAACAGCTGTGGTACACGGAGACTTTTCGTGTGTTTTGTTTTTGGTCCGTGATTTTAAATTGACAACAAGCCATCAGCTTGCAGGACCAAAACATGTCCCACGCAGTGTCCCGGTGCCCTCATGATTTCGTTATGCGCCTTGATTTACAAGGGCGAAGCAGCAGAGGACCTCCAAGTGCCTTTCAAGTGCTCCTCGAACGAAGTTTGTGAAATGGCACGCACCTGCGAAAAGGACAAAGAGCTGTCTATAGCTAATGCTCAACGTGCCTCCACTTTAGCAAACGCACCTCTCGGTGTATTCGCTTCGTAAGCGTACCAAGACACTGGGTTGCATAACCAGCCATACAAACACTATTATTACATAATTTAAATGCCCGCACGCACAAGTCGCTACACATCATTCGTGATGGTGCCTCGGCGGTTAGAGCGATGCTACCGACTGCTCGGCGCTAGCACTTCCTTGCCAGACCCGCCGTCTCAGCCCTCAAAAGCATCGCTCACTGAATGGGGTTGAGGTCGCTGAAGTGCAGGCCGCAGGTCTTTGTGATAAGTTCGTTGTCCGAACCGGGAGCAGAATCCATTGTAATGTTGGTGCAAACGTAAACGAAGCGACGACGGCTAATAGAGGCCTTCAACGTCCGGCTGGGCAGTAGTTTTCATTTCGGCTCCTGTAGGCGGCAGAGCAGCTCTCGCCGCCAGCAATCACGGAGTCCTCGTTTCCGTAGCCGCCGATCTGCGTCATTTCTTTCCTATTTCGTCATTAGAGAGTCCCGAGTTTGAATCGGAGCTGTGGGAAAAAGCTTTCAACTTGGAATCCAAATCTCTTAGCAAATAAATGCACCTTTCGCTGCCGGACAAGCGGCAACAAAGCCACGAAATTTCGAACTGTCGGATTTTACTAATAAAATGTTTAATAGCGTTCTCCCCAGTAACCCTTTAAGAAAATTCCAAACCTAGAACTTTTATTACCAGTATAACGTGAGAACCTAATAAATAAAACTGCCGGACAGTATTGCGAATATCGGATTATGATTGCGAGGTATATTTAGGCCGTATTACAAATGGCAGATGCGTATATTAATTATGGACGTATTGAAGAGCTGAGGCAAAGACTGCATAAAGAGCATGGCCGATATGACGGCCTTGTTTAAAAAAGCCGAAAGATAGGTTGCATATGCAAGCGTTGCAAGAATACCGTGATGGCACCATAAGTGGGATGCCAAGTATAGTGAAAATTAAACATGTATGTAAGGACGCAGCTGTGCCAGTGAAAAGTAAACAATATTTATAGTACGCAGTTGAGCGGAAATCACAATGAAAGTTCCGCTTGTCATCAAGAGTTTTGCTCTAAGCGCCTAAAGACAGACACGTATTATCTGCTCCCCCTCCCCGTGTATCAAATCAGTTCATGAAAGTTTTTGGAGCACAAACATCAGATTTTAGGCCCTGACGCACGATGACCTCGGTTAATGTTTAGCAACTTCGTGAAAATCTTATTGGAATACCGCGAACGGGGAACACAGTACAACAGCGAAGTAAAAAAAAAACTAACAGGCACCAATCCACCCTAATGGGTACACACTGTGAAGTGAAACTTGCACCTAGGCTTTATTGTGCCATTGCTTGTTTTCATACACACAGTGAAGAAAACGATGACTGATTTGCTATGTTAACTATATATGATGAAGGTACCCCAGCACAGTGGCACCCTCGGTGGCACACTGCACCAGCTATATCTTACGCATAATGTGGGTATCCGCACTCTGATGCAACCTGAATCCTCCAATCCGAAGTGCACCCTTACAAGTCATGCACTTTAACTCCGAGGAGCGAAACAGAATACCAGAGAGAAGCGATAAAACTTCAGTGCTGGTTGTAATCACAGGTTAGTGCAAACTAAGTGACAGGAATTGGAATTAATCAATGGAATCTATGATTAAGCTGTTATTACCGCGACGATGGTGAGGCGGACACGTGCTCATTGCTTATGAATTATGCTCGTAGCATTCTCTCACATTGCAGGCAGTTATAGGCTGGAGGACCACTCGGGAACACTAACTTATATGCATGGGTGCATCCGCAACTGCAGCGATGACTGCCATATCTGGAGGGAGCGCCTGTGTCAATGAGCTCTGGACACTTAAAAACAACCACAATCGCAAAAATAAACTGAATTAATGGATTTCTGGCCGAACAGCAGACAAACGCTGCATTAAAAATTAATGTTCTTTCACCACTTGGATCAGCTTACGGGTGAATTCATTCAGACATCGCAAATGGGACGTCACTGCTTAGGGCGCAATTCTCTTTGGCCTTTTAGAAGTACTTCGTAATACACCAGATTATGCAATTTATCAGCTTATAGAAACTGTCTTAGACGAAGCCGATGATGAAATAAAATCTGAATTCGCAGTGTGCCATAAAAGGGGCTGATTAGTCTACCTATATTAAAGATTGTTTAACATGTCTATTTCGTCGTCATCTGTGTAACTTAAATACGACATGCTGGCGATGATGTTGGCGTATGTATGATATCATTTCAAATGACTGGCACTCTAAAACGTGAACTATGCGTTAATGTACTCTTGACGAAGTAATATATTTGCGATCACCTAACTGAGGGCTGGTAGTGTAAATTATGTGGTTTTGCCTACTCTTTCTGTTACATATCGCCACCCGCGGAGAAACATTAATCTATTCTCGGGTAAATATTTCCCCAGTGCTTTTGTAATGAGCTGCAAAATACCGGATACACAGAAATAGGAAAATAAAAATCACTTAGATCGTATGCGGTTAGGCACACAGGAAAATTTCTTTGCTTTCTATGGCTTATAAAACCGTTCGCAAACTTCCATCCACCTCACTCACTTAGGACCTGCGAATGACATAGGATTCTTGAAAGGATGAAGACGCTCTCCTCTTGCAGTGGTATCGATCAGCAGACGGTCTGCATGAGATTTGCTGTCGAATCTGATATATCTGCAATAAAGCCTGCATTCACTAAGAAAGATCAAGAAGATATAAAATGCATGGACCACTGCAAATAAATCTCCAACTATCTCGGCCCTGGAAAACTTATTTTGATGTGGGAGAACAACGAAAACCCCAGTGTCCTATGAACTGTCAGCGCATGCTGAAGAGCCTTGTGGGCTAGGCAAAAACCAATCGCATCTAAACCTCCGTCCTTTATAGGTCGTATTTGACTACCTGCCGTCTGTGAAATTCCGACGATTAAAAACGTAACGATGCCGATGCGTACAAAAATAATTTTTATATCTGAGTCATTCGCTTTGAAATAGGAAGATGGCAGCACAGAATTGAGTGTTTGATGGTTTATGGGGGTGTAACGTCCCAAATCAACTCAGGCTATGAGGGATGCCGCAATGAAGGCCTCCGGAAAATTCGACCACCTGGGGTTCTTTAACGTGCACTGACATCACATAGTACACGGGCCTGTACAATTTCGCCTCCATCGAAATTCGACCACCAGCGGCCAGGATCGAACTCGCGTCTTTCGGGTCAGCAGCCGAGCGCCTTAACCACTGTGTCACCACGGAGGCTTTATTCATTGTTTGAAGCCACTTGACTTTCTCCCATAAGAATGTACTTGCAAGAAAAGACAAAGAAGCTAATAGTGTACTTTGTCGCATGGAAACCCTTGTTTAATAATCGTATTCTTGCAGATAGAAGACGAGTAAAAGGTCATTTTTATAGTACTGGTCAGCGTTCATACTCAGCGATTTCAACGGTGTCGCTCCCAACTGCCGAGTAATAATACTATTTTTGTCAACCTTGAAAGATTCTTTTTTATTTGACGGCCGAGGTTTGAATACAGTCAGGGTGTTTTAGGGAAAACATGTTTTTTGGCTTATTCTCATTTGATTTTAGTGAAGCTTCTGCTACTTCCAAGGTCAACAACACACAGCAACGTGCATATGGTAACATACGTGCCAGGAACTGAAAATTTTGTTTTCAAGTGCGTGCCAGCGTACTTAAAATCTCGCAACCGCAGCCCACTTCATGCATGTCAAGCCGCCTCGGTGGCTCAGTGGTTATGGCGCTCGAGTGCTGATCCGAAAGATGCGGGTTCGATCCCGGCCGCGGCGGTCGAATTTCGATTAAGGCGAAATTCTAGAGGCCCGTGTACTGTGCGATGACAGTGCACGTTAAGGAACCCCATAGGGCCGACATCTCCGGAGCCCTTCACTACGGCGTCCCTCATAGCCTGAGTCGCTGTGAAATGTTAAATCCGCATAAACGAAACCAAAACTAGATACATGCCCCTCGAGAAAGGGGGCGTAGAATCGCCAGAGGAAACAGCGCTACACACTGTACGCATTTGTGGACGCGTTGCTATGAAGTGCCTTTGGTAGACCGCTCGGCCGTATGCAGAGAACTGCAGAGCATGTCAGATTGGGATATTTTCTTCTGGAAAGCAGATATCAGTGCTTACGGATATCTTCAAAAAAGAAATAATCTCTTTTGAGATTTGTGTGACGAATATACTGTTTCTTCTTTGCACTGATCGTATATACTTTTTTTTGCTTCAGAATTTCTACCTTTGATCTTCCTACAGTATTTCCAAACGAACGAGGGCGAAATCCACGAGATATTTGATAACAGCGCGGGTTGCTATCGCAATGACCAGCTAAAAGACAGGTGATGCCTTTTTTTGGCGCATCTTTGACACAATTTTGCGCTTTACAAATATGACCAAAAGCCAAGTCACATATATTTGTTTGTCATCATGGGTCTAACAGCGCCATTTCAAATCTCATGTCACGTGATTTCACCATCATTTGTATTTCTTGCTATCGCTGACCTAAGCGGGTGAAACCATGCTCCCTCTGCCGATGTAAACGCATCCACGTCATCGACTGGGCGGTGTCCTTAGAGGCTACGACTTTGCAGCGATATTTCGGCTTGTGCCTTGTGCGACCAAGACTTCACTTGCGAAGTTATTTCCTCGATCCTCATGGCTGAAGAAGATATAAAGGAGCTGTGCTCAGTGCTCGAAAAATTCACGCCAGGAGAACTGCTGTGTCTTGAAGACGCAAGGATACCGGTGGATCTGCGACTGCGGGGACTATGTCCGAGCCAACTGCCGAGCGCAGTCTGCGACGCAGTGAGGGGCGTCCGGACAGAAGAGATGCGGTTATCCCACATTGCGCGGATCTGCTGCCGGCTGATGCCCCTGCAGACCATTCGGGGGTGGAATTTCTACCGTCTCGACGGACCGCCGAGGATGGTCGACATCCTCGAGATGCTGGAGCGGATCGCGATTTTCCTGAAACCTCCCCACCCCGCAGCCAGACAAGTCGCGAGTGCTTGGACCGATCGCCTGAATGGGAATGTCGTCTGTGCTTGGTTTATGCCAGAAGCTGAGGTGGAGCGCTCTGTGGAAAGGGATGCTGCGCACGTCGTAATGTGGACCGCAGTGCCCCTGATGGCCACCCAGACTGCGAAGGAAAGCATTGAAAAGCGTGTGCAGGCGACTGTTCTCAAAGCACTCGGAGGCCACGCGGTGTGCGTACATGTGAATGCTAATGCCAATCTTGAAGAAGGCTTACAGGAAGCCGTTAATACCATTACGCTAGCTTCTGCTCAGCGAGAACGTAATCAGCGTATCAGGGCGGCTCAACAGGCTCTTGCAGATTCGGCGGCTTGTTCCCAAGTCAAACAACTTTCTTATCTTCTAGAAAAAAGGTCTGTGCCATTCTTGAGTGATCATAGGCGGCTCTTTCGTTTACTAACATGGCCAGCCTCGAAAAGTACTCAGTGTGAATCACATTATAATGCTGTGATGAATTCCGTGTCGTTAGTCATACTATTCACAATGCTCTTTTTTCCTATTTTTAACACAGAGCATGCCTACTTTTCAGACCACCCGGTGAAGTTAATTGGAAGCACTGCAGTACAGCGTCCCCCATAGCTGCCTTTTACTTCGTGAAGTTAAACCCAAGATTCGATCTAAACTACGTTATTGGGCAATTGCAGTGCGCTCTGAAAAAAAAAAGATATATTTTTTAACTGCAAAATAACCATATAACTAGCCCATACTTTTAAAACATGCTCTAATCACAGCAGTATTTGGTGAGAAGTGTTTGCGCATTAGTGTGAGGAAGAACGAAATAATTTTACTTCGCGCGGCTTTGTACACCGGGTTACGTGCACCCAGCATCTGCGTAATTCATTCGTATCCGCTTCGAGAATTTCGCTTTTTGTATTTAATTAAACAAAACTTGAGTGGTAGGCGGCTATGGCTGGTTTGCAGTGCGTCATAATTTAGAGTTTTATAGCGGCCTGAGGTGGTTACCCTTAACTTTTCTGTCTTCAGCTGCTTGTCAGTGAAGTTTGTGTGCCCGTTTATCAGATTTGTTCTTTTGGTGTTGCGTGAAGAATGTTTAAAGGGTTTACGCAAGCTGTCCCTCTCCGTTCAAAAAGCGGTCGGTGGAATTTGCACAGGCATCAAAAGGATTAAAACAAGCGTCTGCCCCGTCGGTTCGTTAGACTTTTCGACGCTGCCTCCAACTTCTAGGGCTGCAGGGTGTTGGAGGCATTTTGAACACTTTTACTTAATGTTTATGATCCCTTGCACTGCCGCATTATCGTCTTGAGAATGGTAGCGTATGCTGCTAGGATGCTCCGCCTATTTTCAAATGATGCTAGTGGTTGGTCATTGCTCCCACAGTATGAAAAATGTTTTTACAAATCAGATATCCATGCTCAAAGCACGCCCAATACGACATACCTTTTCTGCATTGAGGAAAGGCGATGAATGGTGCTTTCTAACGCCGTTTGAGAAAGGTTCTGTTTGCCGAAAAATGGCTCTTCGGCGTTGCTTATGCGCTGGTAATGCTAGCGTTTGTATCGCAAAGTGTTGCTATAAACACGGGAAGTTCATTTCTTTCAGCAATAACTGGGGGCATAGAAAATTGGTCCTTTTATGTACGCTCACGTTTTATAAACTATAGAAATCTTGGCAATGGACTTAAAAAATATATATTTGTGCAGACCGAACCCTATTTATATTTCATATAGTCAAAAGCTCGGTGTCGTGAATAGGGCGTCCTTTGCGGCCAGGCGTCAGTAGACATATTTGATATCCGGATAAAAGCTTGTTGTGACGTTCCTCTCACGTGTGAGAAATAGTATATCGGACAATCAGAAGTCGCTTAAACGAAAGTTTAAAGAGCCTGATTGCAGTTTGTAATGTAAGAAAGCGGGACACCCGTGCTTTCACTATTACAGGTGTCGTCTTCCGCGATAAAAAAAAAATTTTACGCTCTTCAGGAGTAAAAGTCAAATGACATGAAGCATTCTGGAAGGAATCAAAATAGGTCCACTCTGTTGAATGTCTAACTACCTTTGTTTGCTTAAGAGGGGAATGTTCTTTTTATTATTTGTGGTGCCGAATGATGGGAGAATAATACTTCAAATAATCTGAGGCGAAATTCGGAGGTCGGGGGTTCAGATCCCACCTGTGGCGTGGTTGTTTTTTTCTGCTGCTTTATAATTATTTTCCTTTAAGCAACAGATTGACTGAAGTAATATTTTCCCTTCGTTCAGAACAATAAATTAAAAACATATTAAAGAAAACATTCCCCTATGCACCTTGGTTTCGGTGACCGTTGGCTTCCTTCATAAGTTTGTCGTACTAGCCCTTCATTTCCCTGCCCTTGTGTGCTGATATATATATATATATATATATATATATATATATATATATATATATATATATATATATATATATATATATATATATATATATATATATAATGTCTTGCCTTAATAAAATGACGTCTATATCTTCGTCGAGAGTTAACTTTAGCACTCTGCAAGTACTTAAGGAAAGGGAGAAAGGGAGAGCACCACGGCATTAGTATGGCGAATACCTCGTACAAAATTACCTTGCTCACTCCTATTACGATTACTTAGTAGCAAGCGCGCGTAGTGGTGAATGACTGCGCAGCCGTAAAAAAAAGGAAAAGCTCGATCCGAGGCCAGCGCGCTATAGGTGCCTCAGTCGTTCGCAGCTTTTCTTTCTGTGTTAGTGTTGGAGGCAGCTCCTCTGGTATTTGGTTAGTTGCGTGTCTTGATACTTATGTGCTCATTCGATTGCACTTGCGCCATTGCACGAGAAGCACTGAGCGCCGGTTACGGGGCCCTACCGGTCTAAATGTTCTTGGTGGCTATCAAGATCGCGCCCACACTTTCTTTTGCTAGCTTTTCATTCCTGGCCGTTAAAAGTGGAGCATCATCGGTCATGATGCATCCGTTTCGACAAAAATACGAGCTCTGCCATGTGCGGAAGATTCGCTTGATTATATCGGCGTCCCACGATATGAATACAACCGCAATACCCAAGTGGATGGTAGGGAAAAATCGATAAGAGAGGCGTCGAAACGGCCACGTCGCGAACAAATACGCTTCGCGGCAAGAGGCTAGGAGCTGAAAAGCTGGCAATACAAACAAAAACGGCCGGTATAGCGCGATATTTAAAGACCACTTTTAGCGTGGAAGCACTTATCCGGAGGTTCAGAGCCGATATAAATCGTCTCTTGCTGATTGCGTATTCCAGAAGCGATCTGATCTGCGGCACTGCCTGCTCATCATCATCTTCTACGCCGCACAAATCCGCAAATTCGCACAGATTCGAATGCACTGTGTCCATTTTTTTGCACTCCCTAAAGCGCACTTCACTTGTGGCATTAGGAGCCGCCTTCTATGCGCAGAGGCGCCAAATACGGAAACAATTTTTCATGCCACTGTGCGCGAAGGAAACCACAAGTTCGTGCTCTGACGAGAACTATCATTCTCCTTTGATTCTTCTTTGATACAAAACGCGTGTGAACTCGGTTCCGGACCGAGCAGGCGATTCACCTAGCTTTAAGCGTGAGTCCAAGTCACACGCCCGACCATTCACACAATATCTGCGAGCAGCGGCACTATCATCATATCATCATCATCAGCCTGACTGCACCCACTGCAGTGCAATGGCCTCTTCCATGTCTCTCCAATTAACCCTGTCCTATGCCAGCTGCGCCCAGCCTATGCCTGCAAACTTCCTAATCTCATCCACCCACCTAACCTTCTGCCGCCCCCTGCCACGCTTGCCTTCTCTTGGAATACACTCCGTTACCCTCAAGGATCAGCGGTAGTTATGCCTTCTCATTACATGCCCTGCCCAAGCCCATTTCTTCCTCTTGCTTTCCACTAGGATGTCATTAACCCACGTTTGTTCCCTCATCCATTCTGCCCGCTTCCGGTCTCTTAACGTTACGCCTACCATTTCCCTTTCCATGACTCGCTGTGCTGTCCTTAACTTCTGCTGAACCCTTTTCATTAGCCTCCACGTATCTGCACCGTAGGTGAGCACTGGTAACATACAGTTGCTGTACACTTTTATCTTCAGGGATATTGGTAACCTGCCATTCATGATCTGAGGAAACCTGCCATATGCGCTCCAGCCCATTCTTATTTTTCTAGTTATTTCCCTCTCATGAGCCGGATGAACGGTCACTACCTTTCCTAAGCATGCATGTTCCTTTACCACTTCCAGCACCTCGCTACCAATTGTGAACTGCTGTTCCCTTGCCAGACTGCTGAACAATACTTGGGGTTTTTGCATGTTAATTTTAGTCCCACTGTTCCTCTCTGCCTGTCTAACTCATTGATCATGCTTTGAAATTCATCTCCTGAGTGACTCTGCAAAGCAGTGTCATCAGCGAATAGTAGATCATTTAGGTAGTGTTCATTAACTCTTATCTCCAACTGTTTCAAATTGAAGCCTCGTAATACCTCCTGCAAACAGGCGGTGAATAGCACTGGCGAGATCGTGCCTGCCTGTCTGACGCCTTTCCTTATTGAAATTTTATTGCTGACTTTATAGAAGACTATAGTAGCTGTAGAGTTGCTATATATATCTTCCAGTACTTTCACACAACGCTCTTATATGCCCTGATTCTGCAATGCCGGCATGACTGCTGAGGTTTGCACTGAGTCAAATGCTGTCTTGTAATCGATGAAGGCTATATATAGGGATTGGTTATATTCTGCGCATTTCTCTGTCACCTGATTGATAGTGTGAATATGATCTATTGTGAAATATCCTTGGCGAATGCCTGCCTGATCATTTGTTTGATTGAAGTCTAAGGTTGCCCTGATCGCAAGAGAGTTAACTTGAAATGAAAACGAAACAGGAGTAGGTTTTTTGATCAAGAATTGTAGGCATAAAATCGAACTTCTTATTTAAAACGTATATTTTTCTCCGGCCATAATACGAAAAGTATAACTTCGCCCGGTGCTCCGCAATGAAAAAAAAATGCCGAAATATACTCGCCTTTTTGCGATCGTAACGGGGAGTGCACAGAACTCAAGTTTGTGTTTTTTCTTTTTTCTGAATTTACATTTGCAGCTTGAAACTACAGGCCCACCCATATACTCGCACAGAAGATACCGGCTAGCCCAGCAATACTGCCGACGGTCAGGCAGCGCAAGAAAAGGAAAAAAGGACGCAAAACAGCAGACAGCCTGGCTTGCGCTTAATTGCCGGGTGTGCAGGCAGTCATTTCCCAGTGCTTCATTTCCGTTTGTCTACAATTCCGTATCTCCTAGTCAGCCGAAGATTCTTTCCCTACAGTGCATTGGAATTCGTCAACTATGCGAAACTACACTGCCATATATTTGCGCACATGACAACGTGAGTGCTTGAGCGGTCCTAGCAGAGTGGCTTGTTGGGCGAGTTGGTTTACCATATTGAAACTATACCTGCGCTCAAAAGACACGGACTGAATTTCTTAAGGGCAAGCTCAACCTACTGAGCATCGATGATCCGTTTTTGGTGAAGGATTCCCAACAGATTATAACTTTTCTGGACAATCACAAAGACAGTCGGTTCATGGCGTGCTCGTTCGATATAAAGGATCTATATTATTCCTTGCCACATCAGGAGTTGCTTCAAAGCGTGGTGATTGCATTGATCAGTTTGGAAGTGTAGCATTCCAAAATGAAACGGGAATGTGCGTGAGCAATTTTCTGGAAATGTTGTCCTTCTATTTGGCTGCCACGTGCGTCACTTGGAGTGATGTGGTTTATCGGCAGAAGAAGGGAGTTTGCATCGGGTCGTGTATCGCGCCAGTTCTTAGTAACATTTTCCTTGCCCAATGTGACAGAAAGTTGGCTATCCTGTTGCGAGATCAAAACAAAGTTGATGGCGTAAAAGTGTTCCGGTTTGTGGATGACTTTTTAGTGGTCTTTAATCACCTTGACGGTATTTACGACTATGCTGTGCAAGAGCTACTTGCTGTTTTTAGTATAATCCTTAACCCACTAATAATCACATATGAAGAAATGAATGAAGGCACGATACGTTTCCTCGATATCAAGCTGTCACTGGCGCCTGTTGGGACATTTTGGATGTACCAGCCTAGAGGTAACAAAGGTTTGCTTCCGTTCAGCTCTGCACATTCGAAATTAGTGAAGAGGGCAATCGTGAGGTTATGTTTTCAAAATGCGTTGAAGAAATCTTGCCCGGAATGAGTCAAAGAAAGTTTTGAGCAGCAGGTGGTGAGGCTTAAGGAAGCAGGTTATCCGGATCAGGTGTTGGTGTCGGTGGCAAAAAGCCTGCTCAAGAAATGTGGGAAAAAGGGTACGGTGCCTAGCAAGGAGGGAGCAAAACAAAGGGAGAAAACGGTGGTGATTCCGTACATTCATGGGGTGTCCCATAATCTTAAATGAATTGCATCGAAAGTAAAAACTAGGGTCGTTTTTTCAGCCCCGGACAAATTGGAAAACTTATGCAAAATAGTAACGTACCCAGAAAGAAAAGCTAAGGGGTGTAAAAAGAAACACCAAGTCCCCATGGTCGCATGCGCAGAAGGAGTGGTTTACAGGATGCCGCTGACATGTGGAAAAGCATATGTAGGCCAAACGGGGCGGTGTTTGAACGAGCGGCTCCGTGAACGTCGGAGGAACATGGAACGGAAAGGCGATGGGAATTTGGTGGTTCATTGTCAAGAGTGTAAATGTGTACCTTCCTATAACGAGACGAAGATAGTAAGCAGGAACCGTGACCAAACGACGCGTGAAATAATTGAAGCCATGAGCATAGCGGACAGTGGGGTTGCATGCGTGAGTAGCACGTCCCTTTCACTACTATCAAAGGAAAGCGCATTTTTGCAAAAGGGAAGGTAGGACTGGACATGTGACGAGACAGTTTGTCGATTTTTTATCCTCCGGGTGTTACCATCTTCCATTTTTATCAGCTGCTGATGTGTATAAAGAGCTGTTTCCCGAATAAAAAATTCAGTTGTAAGTCCAGCGCTGTGTGTGTGTGTCTTTATCTTTCAGTCCGTGTCTTTTGAGCGCAGGTATAGTTTCAATATGAGCGGTCCGTGCGCTGTCAACGTTCGCAATGTACTATTTTCCTGTGTAATCGATGCAAGAGGGCCAGTGATTGTGGTTCCTTTTGACATGTGTGACGTATGCACGGTGAAAAGCTTGATAACCGATCTGTAGAAAGGAAAAGGCTGCGGTAGTGAAATAGGCCTCAAGGTGAAAAAGTTGGAGCTGCCAGCTTGCGTTTAACAAAACGGCATTTCAGTGCGCAGTGTGTGCTGTGCACCTTTTGAACACTTTACCGCTTGATGGCATTGTAGCCCTGTACTCCTTCGCGAATTGGATCCATCAGATTGCGGATATTTCATTTGGTACATTTCAGCAACTGGCGAGACGCAGGTGTGCATTATGCAAAGCCACAAGTGGCTTAGATTCGAAAACAATCGCCTACCTGCAATTGGTTCCATCAGTGATAACCGTTATTTTTGCAGTTGGTGGCTATAAATATGCACCGCAAGAAGTGCAACATCAAAAAAACGTAAAGCGTTCTGATAACTGTGCGCCTAAATGACGAACTCATGTATTGCAATGACAACATAGGGTAACTGTTCAAGCCAAATCGAATACTTGAGCAGTTTTTCTCATACGTTGTTAACCTGTTTTTGTCGAGCGTATTTGGCTTTCAATCAGTACTCCAATGAGCTGTAAACAACCACCGCTGTGTTTTTCATGCATTTTGCGAGCGAACAACACATTGAATAGTAAGCGCATGCTGACTGAAAGGGATGGTTCATTGCTTTTTGTTTGTTGTTCCGTGCTAACGATGTTATGAGTTGTAATGCGAATTCTGCGCTCTACTAGGTAGCTTGTTTAAAAATTTAAAAATCGCATACAAGTTAATGCGCTCGTAAGCTTAAATTGTTCACTGTTAAAATGGTTGCATTTAAAGGGGACTGGGAGGAATGCGCAAAGTTCGAGCTTCTGCGTTAAGGGTATCCTTTATCTCAGTGTTGTTTCTTGTTGTCCTGAGTTCTTAGAAATGTGCTCTAGAGCCATTTCAACTTTAGGAACGATGACCAGAACTCTTTTTCGGGTTAAAGATTAGTTTTTGATACCAATTGTTTACATGCACTTGTCTTAAAACTTGGCATTAACATGGTTTAAACATGAGATTTGTATTAAAAGTTCTAAAACACGTATTTAACCAATTTTTACGAGCGAATTTTTTAATTGTTCATGTAAGGCTGGAATGTGACCTCTCTCCAGTTGGAGACGCGTACTAATGCCTGGATCTTAGCTGCGCAATAAACCAACATGTTGATTCTGTGTGACGGGCATTGCCATGCGCCTGCTGTATAGGGCACAGTGCCATAATACTCAAGCCCTGCCAAGTTGTCGCGTTATTGGAAGGTAGTAAAAATTGTGTGATAATTTTTAAGACGGTGAGAACTGAGTGGAAATTTATAAGGCAGTAAAAACTGAGTGACAATTTTTACGACAAGCTGCGTATTGCACTGTGCACACCCACTGTTCTCAGCCATGAACACCACATATTGGCGTTTTTTTTTTCGAAGCGTTTTTACTACACATTGTCGAGACAAGGCTAACGCATATCGTTGTGTATCGAGCATTACGCATGAAAGCCGAAATGCTAAAACATTTTTATCTATGCTGTGTAAATGCATGCTCACTGCGCCCACAACTGCAAGAAATTTTACAATTTTTAGTAAACGCATTTTATATCCCATGTCTTGTCTTATTAATGTGTTATCACTGGAAGC
Organism: Amblyomma americanum; assembly: GCF_052857255.1. NCBI lineage: Eukaryota > Metazoa > Arthropoda > Arachnida > Ixodida > Ixodidae > Amblyomma > Amblyomma americanum. Next base: position 116,572,794 of record NC_135504.1, read on the forward strand.
GACAGGCCACCTCGTCGCGCATAATCACTGGTTCGTTCATGACGAACTGCACTACTCTCTGCAAGTCATGAATCATTCTTCTTGCCAGGTTTCATCCGCTGCCATGAAACTGGCAAGGTGATGCCCGAGCACTGTCTTGTCTTCGCGTCAACATCGGAAGGCAAGCGGTTTTCGCATGTAGGGTTGCTTCCTTTGCTTAAACTGAGAACTGGCCTGAACGCAGGGCGTCAACGTTGTTGCACCGTCTTGTTCATGAGCCTCTCTCGTTCTGCTACAGCTTTTTCAGCTGAAAGTCGAGCCCCGAGCATGAAGTATGGTGCAGCGCTGCGACATGCGTCGTCCAACTCGGATCAGGGGCGCAATGTGCTACATAAATGCTTTATGGATCACCATCACACTTGCATCATAGAAATAGCTTTGTGACGAAGTAAAATTTATCACGGAACAAACAGGAAAAAAATTTTTCGATATTCTTCGCATAGACCACACTGTATGTTTTCAAACGCATGTTATGCCAATAGTGTGCTTGTTTTGTGCAGTACCGGAATTATCAGCACGTGCGCAATCGTAAATGAGTGAAAACGCTCCGGGCTCGTGAACTGCAGCATTTTTTCAGGTCACGGGACCGTTCCCGTGAAAGATTGGCACACGAAACCCAGAGCCACTGAGACCACCCCTGCGAGTGGCTGCTTATATATTCTTGCAAGAAATTTGTCCGCATTGCATATCAGTAGTCAACAAAAATATTCTCTTTAAATACTCGGCCCCGGCCGTGTGCAGGTAGTGTTACTCCTTTAGCAGAATTGTTTTCCTACAAATAAATCAGTCTAAAGCAAATTCCACCTAAAGGGGAAAGGGAATCCTCAGGAGGTTTATGAAAATGTGTAAATTTAGCAGAAAAATATCTGAAATTTTTCTGCTCATGTTAAGAACCGTGGCCAGAGTAGTGCGAAAACCGACGCAGAAACGCCGTAAAGAAAGTAACCCAAGGGTGTGAATCGTGAGAGCGGATAGTGTTTTCTTTACGGCCACCTTAGTCCCTTCCTTGCACTGAGTTGATTCCACAGCTATTGGGTAAACTTTACTCGCGCGACCGCGTTTCATGACACTCGCGGAAATATGTCTGAATGAACCAGGCGCAGACATCTGCACTAACCTGTACCGGTTTGACGCACTGCTGGCATCCCGCTCGCGAAAGCGTTGCTTAGTTACTAAAAAGAGGATTGTTGGGCCAGTTGGTTCATGATTCAAGACTGAAAACGGCGCGAAAAACGGGACAAGATAGAGAGAAGCAACACACACAGCACCGAACTTACAACTGAGTGTATTTCATGCAGAAGCGCAATCAATAGAGGAAGTACACATACAAAACTACAAGAACACCATGATATGAGATGGCAGGTCAATATCTAAAAAGATTATCTCTTTTCTCGATAAGCGAAGAGACGGCCGCTAAAGCACTTGTCACCTCTCGTGTGGATGACGAAAACTTCGTATAGTTCTCGTTTTTGTTGGCTTGCGTTCGTGCGCAACACTTTGCTCTTGTTGAGCTGGGGAGTGCATTTTGCATGTTCTCACATGCCTGGCGAATGTGATCCTTCTGCATACTCTGACATCATTAGCGTGCTCTCTTAATCTGTCATTTAAGCAGCGGCCAGTCTGGTCAACTTAAGTGGCACCGCATGACAGAGGGATTTCATAGATCACCTTGCTTTGGCAGTCAACATATTGCGTCACGTGCTTAGTTGATATACAAAATCGCGCCCTTACTGCAATAAAATAAAATACAATATTTTATTCGAAGTAACCAACACAAAGAGCACATGCTTGAATTGAGAGGAGAAAAAGCCACTTAACTGCGACTTGAAGCTGCTCCACATCAGCCATATTGTGGTCGTCAGCACTGTGATCAGCAATAGAGTGAAATATTATGATGCATAACAATTTCTAAAGAACATAGATCCAGGAAACAGGAGGGCAGTTTAACATTTTGATCAATCAAAATACAGTTCTGACTGATTTTTTTGCATTTCTGAAAAAATGAAAATAAAGAAGGGAGAGGTAAAAACAACCTAAAACAGACGTTGACAACGCAAAGGTAAGGAAGACACTACAGAAGCATTTCGACCAGTCTTTTCGAGGGTATGGATGAAGTGTTATCCTTCTTGAAACCAAACTCCTGCATGGCGACTAATGCATGCCTTGCTGTTTCAAAGCCATTATGTGTGCATGGTAGTGGTATGTAGCAATACTCTTGATGCCGTGGTTGGTTAGGTACCGGTTTTTCTCCGAGGTTCGATAATTGGGTACGTAACTAACTGCCTGAAGAATTTGAGTTCCGTAAATTGTTAATAAGGAGGCAAATTTGATTTGTAGGTTTTCTATATGACGGTCCCAAATCATACGTTCATTGAAGTACATGCGTAATGTTTGGACTGTCTGAATTACGTGTATTATGTTATTGTCCAGGACTAAGGGAACGTAACAGTTGTAATGATTATCCTTTGCTGTAAATGTAGCTGCATTCTATTATTGGTGTTTATTAGAGGGCACTGCTGTGCTATGCCTAAATTCCATTGGCCTTTCCAATAACTCGATTAGCATCGCTTCCTGATAAAAACATACTTCTGTCGTCTGCAAATACTTTATTCTCAGCCGTCTATTAACTTCTACTAGGTAATTAATATAACTGTTTGTCAAAGAAGCTCTAATGTGCTACCCTGAGGTTCTTCATGATAGATGGATTTGCGTTTTGATTAATGTATACAATACTAGCGCATTGAACACGATTTTCTAAGTAGCTTTTTATAATATCAAGTGCCTTACCTCAAATTTGTTATTACTGATAGCTTTTCAGTTGTGGTGACATGATTATTGAGGTCGAAGGCCTTAAAAAGTTGATAAAAACTCCCAGGGTTAGCTTTCGTGTTCTATTTTGTCATTCATTACTTTTGTGTTATTAACGCCATTTCCATGGAAGAGTTTACTTTGAAACCATGTTGCTTGTTCGTTACAAGAAATCTTTTACAAAATTTATATCCTCAAAAATTTTATCTTTTCAATACCTTTCGAGAAAAATAGTAGCACAGATTGAATCGATAATAGTCAAGATTTTTCTCCCGATTTTTGTTGTTTACCACCACCTTAGCTTTATTTTATGCATGGAAAATACCTGACGTGAGAGATAAGTTGAAAACTTCAGGTAAAGTGGGGTATGTAATATATATTATAAAAAAAAAATGGGCTTCAATACTAGACCAAACACATCCTCGGTTTTGCTGTTTCTCCGCTTTCTGAACATAGATAGGAGCTCATCATCACATGTTTCAAAAAAACATACTGTTGTCTACACGGTTAGACAAGTATTGGAGAGCACTGTGTCTGGTAATGAGAAAAAATGTAATTACCTTTGTTCGCATGCGCACAACTAAGTGCAATTCTATCAACTGTTAGTGTCCTGTAAATGTTAGCAGCTGTTCTCTGAAGGAGGACAATAAACTTTCGCCATGCATTCTGAGAGTCTTTAAAGGCACCAAACGTACTTCTGTAATAGTTATTTTTAGCGCTTCTTAATGTAGTGTTGAGCTTGTGCGGAAGGCTTTGAATGAGGAAAACGCCTCAGCATCACGTGTCTCCAGAAAGTTTTCATATAACATTTTTTGAGAAATCCGTTTAGGAATATCTCCTGTGGCCCAAGGCTTTCTTGTTTTTTTTTTGTTTTTAACGGCCTTTTTCGGGAAGGTATTTATGTAAAGCGAGATGAATGGCCGAAGGAAACTAAGAAATGTGTCATCCGCTGTCTGTAGCTCATAAAATTAGTCCCAGTTAAATGTTATGACGGCATTACGAAAGGAGTTCAGTGTTCGCGAGCCAATATCCTCTGCTTTCATGCATGCAACTTGCTTATTATTTCTGAACATACTGTTATTGTTACGCACAGTATATATCGAAAAATGATAACTGACGGCATAGGCTAAGACACCTCCAAAGAAGGGCTGGCTGGTAGAGCTTGTGACAAGGAGATCAAGAATTGTTTCTGATTGAGAAGTTACACTAGCAGTTTGTGTTACGTCGTTAACAGGAAAATAGGATTCAAAAATTTCCTGGGGAACGACTATTGATTCATGTTGACTCAGCTATTGATTCAGCCATATCTCTGCGGCACCTATAATATGTGGACAGTAAGAAGAGGTTAGTGAAAGCAAGTCCGGAAATTTGCTAACAAGGCTTCTTGCATTAATGTTCAAAATAGAAAGGTTATTGCCGGAACGGTGGAGTCAAGGGAAATCGAACTGATATGAGGTATCACTTGACTTCGATGAGTCAGAAGATCTGACGTGCGTGTTCGATGCACTGTCCCAGGTGTACTGAACTTTGTCTATGAATATATGGTCAGATCAAAACTGGACCATACAGCCGTTATTTCTGCAAGAGGCTCACGCCTCCCAGAGCTTCTCGCTAATGTTGCGTACATGAAAGGAGTAGTCTTCGGAAACACGGAACTCTGTATTTTCAGTTTAAAACAATTTTTAGACAGTAGCACATTACCCTGGTAGTCCAAGAGCTTCATAATGGAAAGACGTGGTTGGCCACTAATGTTTCTGCCAAGTCTGTGGCACATCTCGATGCGCTGGCGTGAGTGCTAATACTTAAACCACCAAGCCAGTATTGAAATCAGATGCTCGTTGTTCCCGTCACGTTCTTCGGCAAGGCCATATAGGATGGCATTTTTTCTGCGCGACCGCTTTTCTAAATTGGCATTTCCGGAGGATTGGTTTGAGATTGTGTTTGCTAATTGGTGGACTTGACTGTGAAGGCTATCAATTCTAAACAGCATGGTACTGGACGCCGCGGGTGATTCCAACAAAGACACACGGGCCTCCAAGGCTTCAAACCTCGCTTGAGCAGACAACTGAAAAGGTTTGATATCGAAAATAGCCTGAGCCATTTTTTTGCCCATAAAGAAGTTCCGCGCCCATTTTTGCAACCGTGGGTTGATTTCCAGCAGCCATCGAACGAAGTTGGGAGGTCGAATCAAACCGGGAGCTTGTGTTGGGGCCATACCGGACGGATTCTGCTTAGGAGGGCACAGGCTTGTTTCTACATCAATACTCAGAAGAAGCCAGCTGACAGTATTTTTCATTTCGCAGTACGCTGAAACAGATAACATCGTGGCTGCCCTCTTGTGGGCGAGGCAACTGCAGCACACATCGGTCGTCAAAACGAATGCACTGAGAATTGACAAGACAAAATACCTGTGTGATGAACAGGCAAGTGATAAGCATTATACCCGAGTTGCTGTCTAGCCCACTGAAGAAAGGAATCCGTCGACCGTGCTTTTGCAGCCATGATACCTGACGTCCTAGAACCCTGTCTCTCGATGATTGGGCGATGAAATGTGACGTTGACGTTGATATCCATAGCGGGCTTGCCGTTGAGACGAAGGACAATTCATGGCTGTCATCCGTTGGGCAGATATGGCAGTCTATGCACGTGCTGGCTGGAACATCCATTGAACAGAATGGAAAAGACGGTGAGGCTAAGCGCAGTGTGACGTCCGGGACATACGCCGAAGCATAAAGGTTCACGAAGGTAGCAAGGCAGTCGGCGAACTGCGCTATGAACAGAAAACGGAAAAGCAATGTGTTCGTGCTGCTCTCGCCTAGACCATTTGTAAAGGACGATTTCGTGAAATGCACTAAAAATCTTGCCAAAAATGCAATGTGCGCTCGTTTCGACTCCTTAACTAGAATCCGTGATCAATAATACCCCTTGTACCGGCGTCTTGCTTCTGCCACTGATGAAGCTCAACTGCCCGCGTTTACGGGTATGTGAACGTGCGCAATGCAGGACTGGTAATGGTAGATGTATGAAGCAATGGTTTGTACTACCTTCTATGGCTGGAAAGTTCAGTTATCGCGGTTCCGGTCACACTATTCCGTATTTCGTAAACAAGAACCGAAGACGCCGCGGTGGCTCAGTGGTTATGGCGCTCGGCTGCTGACCTGAAAAACGCCGGTTCGATCCCGGCCGCGGCAATCAAATTTCGATGGAAGCGATAATCTACCGGTCTGAGTACTGTGCGACGTCAGTGCACGTTAAAAAGCCCCAGGTGGTCGAAAATTCCGGAGCCCCTCGCTACGGCGTACCTCATACCCCGATTCGCTTTGGGACGTTACACCACCATAAAGCAAACCCAAACAAGAACCGAGCCAGCACGGTATATCTATTGCAACCAGTCGTAGAGTCTGTCAGATTATTCATGATTTGAATCGAAGTCAGGCTCACGTCGGAATCTTGTGAGTGAAACTGAGGGAGGTTTTTCTGCCTCAGCCTACCCACATCTGCGCCTAGCTTCCTAGTGCGCCAATCCACCGTTTTAGTTAACCAGAAATTCTACGGGAATGTTTATTTTTCCGTCAACCCTCGGTGTTTACTTTGGCGCACAGAACATACTCCGGACGGATTAAACTCTTTCGTGTCGTGCACTCCGAGAACCACCTGAAGCCCAAGTACTCGAGTTTGTTTCGGCTTCAAAGTGGGTGGCACATCTTTGACCGCCAGACAGCTAGAGAGCGCCATACGCAGAGTTCACATGCAGCGCACCGAACAGCTCGCATCGTCAGAGACATGATCCGGTTCTGAACGGACATTAATGCCTGCAGCTACGGAGGGCTCGAAAGGCAAGGAAGCGAAAGCAATGAAAGAGGCGTAGGAAAAATTCTGTTTCTTCTTTTTTGTGCTGTGCTGATATTCTTGCACGGAAGAGATCAGAGGATAGAAAAGAGCATCGCGTGAAGTCAGAGGCGACGCCGCAGGTGACAGGAAAGAGGATCAAAATACTTTAAAAAGAGACTTCCTGCACGGCGATGCTGCCTCGCGGACTTGTGGGAACAGCAAGATTGGCTCGTAACCGATTCGCGAAGTTACTCTAAGAGATTCTTGGACGACGTTTTTGCGGTTTCTGCTTTTCTGTCATCTCCGGTACTGCTTTTACGGGGGCGCGGAGCTCATTTCTTCTAGGCGCTTGCTGTAGTAGATTTTTTTTTACACTACGCTACCTAATAAGCGACAGGGTGAAGAAGAAAGTGTTCTTTTTCTTTCGTTCACAATTTTCGATATTTATCTTGCATTTACGTGTTGTGATGATTCGTCGTAAAAGGAGAGCGATAATGGAAGACGAAAACGGCGTTGAATGAAGGAGAGAGTAAAAGATGTAATACAAGAAATAAAAGGAGTAAACCACTGGAGAGGAAAGAGGAGTTAAATGCAGTTCTTCTCTTTATTATATTTATAAAATGACTAATTTTGAAGTCAAAACTTTCAACCCTTTTCTGTTCATGAGGAAGAATCCTCCGGTGGTGCTTTCCCGCGTGCTTTTCAATTTAATTACCTGAATACAGGTGAATAGTCACCCGATTCTTGGCCGTTCCTCCAGTGTGGGTATGTGCCATGTTTTGATAGGCTAAGAACCACAACAACAACAAACCACGAAGCTGGTGGGATAAGGAAATTAGGGAGGCCATCGAACAACGACGGGTGGCATAACGGGAACACAGAGAAGCAAAGAGGGCGCAGTTATCTGAAGAGGAAATAGGCCAAAAATGGGAATCTTATCGAGAAAAGAAACAAGTGCAGCCTCTCGTCCAGGCTAAAGTAAAGCAGTCCTCTGATCGCTGGCTGCCTGAAGTTCGCGATGCAATTAAAGGGGGGCCAAGAAAATTCTGGACCCATATAAGCTGGCTGGGTAATGCGAATCACAGAAAGCAGGAACAGATTCATGATGCCGAGGGAATATGTTTACAGGGAGATGAGGCTGTGAACTACATTTCATCAGTTTTGGCTTAGTCATTTAGGAAGGACGATAGGGTAATCGCCCCAAATGAGGGAGCAACACAGGATAGCACAACAGAAAACAGCGTGGAACTGACGAATCTTAACTGGAAAAAGGCGGAAGCAAATATTCTAAAATGCACGCCCGCAGGCATAGAAATTCCAATCAAGTTAATTATTGAACTCGGCCCAAGAGGCAAGGAAACGCTGGTAAATGCATTGGAGGCAGTAACAACAAATAAGCAAATTCAGCACAACTGGAAACAAAGTAAAATGAATTTGATTTACAAAGATAAAGGCGATAAGACGAGCATAAAATCCCTCCGATCGATTACGATAACATCAGTTATTTACAGGCTGGCGATGCAGGCGGTGAAATTAAAAATGCAGCCATGGGTAGAAAGTAAGAGAATACTCGGAGAACTTCAGAATGGGTTGAGAAGTAGTAGGCGCATAGATGATAGCCTGCTCGTGCTTACCCAGTGCATAGAAATAGCTAAGGAGGAAAACAGACCTCTGTATTTATCCTTCCTGCACCTAAGCGGTGCATACGACAACGTGAATTGGGAACTCCTGTGGAACACTATAAAAGATAAAGGTATCGGTCTAAAGGTAATTGATTCTCTACAGGAAATACATCGAGAAAATAAAGTTGAAATAACTTGGGAAGGAATTAGGAGAACAATAACTGTCGAGGTACACAAAGGATTAAGGCAAAGTTGTCCTCTATCACCGCTGCTATTCATGCTTTATATGATAAGTATGGCTACAAGAAGGCTACAAGGAAGGAATCTAGGTTATGATGAGTCATACACATTAGGCGGAAAGGTTGTTGAGCAACGACTACCGGGTTTAATGTATGCGTACGATATTGCACTGTTAGCAGATAGCCAGGAAGATTTGCAAACTGGTTAATTGCTGTGGAGATGAACGAGACAATCTAGGTTTCAGTTTTAGCGCAGCCAAGTCGAGTGGGATAATTTTCAACGATACAACTTGTCAGGAACTTGCAATACAAGGCCATAAAATACCCCGAGTGGCCGAATACAAATATCTCGGGGTATGGGTAAACGAAGGGCATATGTACACGGAAATGCACGAGCAGTTTCTCATAGCAAAAGGGCGAAGAGATGCCGGAATAATAAAACAAGGGCCCTGTGGGGGTACAACAGGTATGAAGTACTGAGAGGTATTTGGAAAGGAATAATGATGCCGGGGCTTACTTTTGGGAATGCGGTTCTGTTCGTAAGGACAGTAATTCCGTCGAGATTAGAAGTAAACGTCGAGATTAGGAGTAAATCAGAGAACGTTTGGAAGATTAGCACTAGGTGCCCACAAGAATACCACAAATGAGGCAGTACAGGCGGATACGGGCTGGGTATCGTTCGAGGCACGGGAAGCTCAGAGTAAAATACTATGCAAAGAACGCCTGGGGAAATTCGACGATAACAAGTTGGCAGCTCAGGTATTTAAATACCTAAACAGAAAGAGCGTTTACTCAAACTGGCCGGAAAAAAACTAGGAAGCTAACCAGTAAGTGTTCCAGACAGAGGACGGAGAAAGCTAGAGCATTAAACGACAGGTTAAAAACACGGAGCGTAAAAATTGGATAGATTCATTTCAAATGAAGCATAGTGGAGAACTATATCTATACTGGAAAAGGCAGATCAGGAAGGAATCGTTTTAAGATAACTCAAGAGGCAGTGCCCTCCTCTGTGAAGCTAGGCCAGGATGTCTTAGAACGCGCAGCTATAAAAAGAAATTTAACCAAGAAGATAACATATATGCTGTGTGTGGTTAAGCTGTAGCAACAATACAACACCTGCTACTAAAACATGATGGTATCCATCCCGATGTCGATGCAGGCACAGTCGCTCTTCCTGTGGCCCTAGGGTTTAGACATAACAATATTCATGTAAAAAAATCTGCGGTAGAAATTAGCAAAAATCGATTAGAAGATTGGTGGCTCAAAATCAGAGAGATGACAAAAGGTTAAAAGTGTAGGAAGACGTCTTAAAAAAAGTGGCGAATTTTAATAACTTACAACAGAGTTAAACAAAAATAAAGGAAAAAAAAGCTGAGCATGGTGGCAACTGTCATCACTCCGTTTCAAAGGGGACGCTCCTACCTTCCATCCATCCATAGAAGCCCTTATCCCTTTCCTACACATAAAATCTGTTAGCAGGCGTGGTTGGATGGTCGTGTATTTTCCGGCATGCGGGTATAGAAAAGTTATGTTTCCTTCTATATTCCAGAGCCTCATTCTGCTATCCCTCAAAGGTCAAGGGAACTGCAATTCAGGAATAAAAAGAGAATGGTAAATACAGAGAGTTACGGCGTTAAACTCCTCGCCCAGGTGCCTGTTCATCAGTAGTTGTTTGGTGATATTCTTCGTTTTGAGTGAAGAATAAAATGGGATCAAAATTTTCGCTGATAAAAGGCATGAAAAGGAGGACATTTCGCACACGACTACTTAAGCCAGCTTCATATTCCCCTCAAGAAAAACCAGGAAAATGGGTTTGGCAGATTTTTGTTTTCTCGTGTACTCGTGTTAATTTCTTTGATTAGAGTATACGTTGCAGCAAACAAGTCAAAGAGCGAAACGCCGCTATTGGAAATATATGATACGTCATAGAGGTGCTACCCCAGTTAGCGTGGCTAACAACGTATTCTGTTTTGCAGGGAGTATGGAACGCTGAGCTTAGAAATAAGCGAATAGCTCGCAATAGGAACAGAACAGTAACCGTTAAAGGCTACTTATTCGAAGCGAAGCATGAAGATTCGCGTCTGCGGTATTTCGCGAAACAGTAAAGAAAACTTACATTTGCGTGCTATACGAGCCACGAAAAAAATCTCATAGCGCTGGGCTCCATCAGTCCAGAAACAGGTATAGGGATGTCCATGGCAGTACTGATGACTCACTTCTCGTAAGTATGTTTTTTTTCTTGCCGCTTAGATCAATGGGCCAGTATGCTCCCTGGCTGAGTAACAAATATATATTTTTGTGACACTTCATTTGATTTCTATGCCTGGTAGGGGGTAGACCCGCTGGATTTTTGTGAGGGCATGCTTCCGCTCCAGTGTCGATGTTTATGAAATCTAAAGAAAAGTCTTGCACGAGAACATACATTTTTAAGATATCCTAAAATGTACTAAGGTGACTTGCCACTTGTTAGCTAGAACATGCGATTTAATGGTTAGGTCATTAAGACATATTTGGTCAATTGTTCGCAATCATTCGTACTACACTGCTGACTCCCCTAACACCGAACCCTTGGCATTCCTCTCAGCTGAAGATGAAAACGAATTTTTATTATGCAAGGGCATCTATGTCCAAAGAGCGCCATGACGCAAGGTATTTCCTTCCACTCGAGGTGGGCTCGAAGACTCATTTCCCAAGCATTCCACCCGAGGCAAGCCGAGCACCAGACCAGGGTAAAGCTTGTACCCATTGTATAACTGGTGGGTACCCGCGGCACTGGGGATCGAACCCCGCACTTCCCACACGCGAGGCGGACGCTCAGACCACGAGGCCACCGCTGCGGTTCCCACTCAAGCATGGCGCTTCGTTGCTATACTTTCAGCAAACATTGAGTACCACTCGTTAACTTTATCGAGCGCGGATTCTGGCTGACTACACTAATTACTGCGCGCACTTCATCTTGAAAGTCCCCTCCTCACCCTCCTTCACAGGCGAGAGGGTGAAACAAAAATCACAGCTCAGATATTTATCGCCGGCGCCGGCTGGAACCACTCTCTACGTTTCATTAGGTTAGCGCAGAAGGTCTTCATAAATATTTTTGCCCAGCTCGACTCTGGGAGAGCTGGCTTGTTTCGCAACCTCATCATGGCGTCACAGCTAGTACTCCTTCTGGCCAACAGGCGTCGTTGACGCCCTAAGGCCTTGTTGCGTCTTATTGCTCTGCCTCATTGTGGAGCATGACTAGCTGTGTGAGCCCGCTGGCTAATTTCATTAACATAGTGAACTTCGCTTTCAATTATACGGCTATACGGCGTCAGCACGCCAGGTTCTACCTGAAGTTGGCAGAGCACGTTTTGGGGAATGCCGGTCTGAGGCTTCTCTGTGATCGAGATGAGCTTTGGTGGCGTTAGCTCTAACCCACTCACTGGGAACCACAAGTTAAGTTCCTGAACGAAGCTTCGTTTCAATAATAATAATTGGTTTTTGGGGAAAGGAAATGGCGCAGTATCTGTCTCATATATCGTTGGACACCTGAACCGCGCCGTAAGGGAAGGGATAAAGGAGGGAGTGAAAGAAGAACGGAAGAAAGAGGCGGCGTAGCGGAGGGCTCCGGATTAATTTCGACCACCTGGGGATCTTTAACGTGGACTGGCATCGCACAGCACACGGGCGCCTTAGCGTTTTGCCTCCATAAAAACGCAGCCGCCGCGGTCGGGTTCGAATCAGGGAACTCCGGATCAGTAAGATTCGTTTCAAGTGTTCAGAATATCGGTAGCAAGATTTATGAATGAAAAAAAAATATTTAAGACGCACGCTTTTTTTCAGGCATAAATCGTCCTACCGAGATTTGTTTCAAATGTTCAGAATTTCGGTAGGATGATTTATGCGTGAAAAAAGCGCGCCTCCTAAGGGTCCTAAATATCCTAAACTTGAGCACGCTGCATGCATATGGTGTCCTACGATAAAAACCTTCAACTTTTCTCGAACTTATCTAAAATAATTCAGTGCCCTTCATCCTTCCCATTTATAACCGTGACGCAACTATAACAACCATGAAAGCTCACTTCTTTCTCCCATCGTTACAGTCCGGACTGAAAATCGGTCGCTTAACTATTTTCAACCAGTTATACGTGGAGATTGCTGTTGAAAATATGCACACGCTTTAGGTGAGTGAAGAGTGTTATACAATATGTTTCACCTAAGACTTTACACAAATTTTAAAAATTGCTTTTTTGAGTTAGGAGGCCGCTTTTTTCAGCATATCATTTTTCCAACTTTGATCGTGCTCATCAATTACAGCTTCACCGGTAAGAGATCTTCGCAGTCGTTTCTTCTGCTAAATAATCAGAGTGTCATTTTGACATGAGTGTGTATTTTCGCACTAAAACCACTACCGTAACCGGCTGGTAAGGCTGTATTCGCGGCACTGTCAAGCAGTCCATGGCAGCTCTTTGCTAGAGTCTACAAGCACCATAAGGTCGAAAAATTAAAGACTTGATTAGATAGAACAATAAACGAAGGAAATAAACTTCTTAAGATACCATGACGACTAGGCATCAGGTGAGTAATTAGGTGGAATTAAGTAGAGTATCAAAGCCATCTTTATTTATTTATTTATTTACTTATTTATTTATTTATTTAAAAATTTATGTCAGATACCCCCTTATCTAAAGGGTGTTATGAAGGGGAGTGGTACATAGGAAAAATAAATTGGCTACAGAAAGGGATAACGCTTACAACGACATCAAAAATCTCTTTCCACATTTAATTGCGACAAAATGAAAGATAACTAGAAGAAATTCGTCCATCGAAAAACCGAAATACAAGAATAAATGTATATATAAAAAAGAGACAATTCACATAACGAAAACTCGGAGCAAATTGCGATAAAAAGCAAAATATGGAAGTGAAAAGATAATATTACGATTAGTAGAAATATTGGAAACACAATTGGGCTTGTGTAAAAGGTTAAAAACATAATGGAGCGCATAGTTACAATAATATGAAATACACAGAAACAAAAATTGAAAGAACACTATGTAAGCAATAGTATACTGAAAACGTTTCCTTAATCTGTTCAGTGTCGTTCCCCAGTGCAACCTCTCGCAAGTATTGAGCTTTCTAAGTGAGAAGTACCAAGTTATAATTAGATTCTTAATGTCAGAAGTGCAGGCCGGATTAAAATATCATTGTGAGTGTTCGACGGTCCACCAAGCTTGCCTCAGCGGCTGCTGTTATAGAATTTGATTGACTGCACCGCCCTGCTTCCTGATTAGCAGCTAACCGAGTCTATCAGCACGGCGTGCAGATAAAGATGTCGTAGCTCAGTCATCTGCCCGAGAGAAAACGTGACCTCCATCCGGTGAGGGTGAGCCAGTTGAAACATGATTTAAATACATTGGCAACATGAATTTTTGTTCGTATTGAGTTAAAAATCTCTTTCATGTTCTGCGGTTCTTTATTAGCATACCTCCAAAAAAGGCCTGATTTTGCTGTTTGTAAAATTCTGGAAAGCGGATTCTGCAGAGACGCACTTGAGCCATCACAGCCAGAGATTTGTACCGGCGAAACGAACCATGACGGTTCTAAAAAAGGGCTCCCAGAATGCCTTCGTTTGCTTTTTCTTTGCAACGCTTCCCCTCGTTGTCCAGTGCTGTGATGCTTCATTACTAAACTTATCAAGTGACGTTTCATAAATGGAAGACAATGAAATACGTTTAAAATCATCGTTCTCACCAGCTCCATCAATATTTACCTTTTTAAGGGCACCAACGTTGGATGCGTCATATGGCTGTGGGTCTGGATCTCTGAGGTCTAAAGCTGCATATGGCCAATGTGCGGAATAATGACTAACAGGAGTTTACAGTTATGAGCGCAATAAAGAGACCATGACTACACCGAAACAATTCAACGTTACCTCGAGGAGAAATGGAGGAAAAATATCCCCATTACAGACCAATTCGAAGCGTATATGTAACGGTTTGCTGCTGTGCAATCAGCTACAATTTCGAGCAAACATTTTTGCCAGGAAGTCTGATGTTGAAAATGAGAAATGCAAGAAATTGACTCGACTGAACGTACGCATATAACGGCCGAGGAATTCGTGTACTATGTGATGACTAAGCCAACTTTATATAGAATTGGCTCAGTTTTCTTCACTCAACATAGCATAACAAAATCTCTTACTATAGAATGCATGAGTCAAGCTTATTGCGTTTCGGTTATTGGCTCTTATTATCAACGAACAGATTAGCTAGTTTACGTCATTTCTGCGAAAACGGACGCAGGTGCTAATGAATAAATACAGATGTTGTGGACGATGTTCTTAGTGACGCAGTAACAGAGTGGGGACTGATGAATAAATACTGCGACAATGTCGACAAGAAGACAAGACTCCTGCTTGCTGCCTCCGAAAGCCACTATGACTGCCGTGGTACCCATGGAGAAACAGCAAATGCGTAGAAATAGTTCCATTTGACCCTCGTACTGTAGATAGTTTACCAGCCCAGTGTGTACGATGAGCCGAGCTCTTATACATTTCATAGACTTAGAAGCCAGGCTGAAGGAACACCTGAATGCTATCTCTGCAGCCAGATAACATTTATTTTTTATTATGAACTAACCGCATTGAACATCATCTCCGGTTATTCCCTCGTGCTTTTCAGTACGGAAAGTTTCTCATCCATGGTTTCTCCTTGTGATCTTTTCTATTCTTCGCACATCTATGCGTGGTTATGTGTGCCGCAAGAATTTATAGATGATGAGCGCGCTCTCAACTATTCATTGGACCTTAAGGAAAAGAACACATTGTTTTCTTTTCCTTCTTAGGCTTGAACTTGCAGTTTAGTTAATAAACCAATATACTCAATATTATCCAGCGTTTATTAAAAGGGTAACTGATCAGTTTTAACGAGTCTGAGCATGCGCACTTGTCCTATGTATTGTTTCCTTACAACATGGCTCCACACTAAAACTCCTAGCACAGATGTCTTCTGCAAATCACGGATCTCATACACGGGAGTTGTTCACACGCATTTCTTTATTTTTGATTGCTGTTTGGCTTCGGCTGTAATGCGATAGTTACGACTCACACTGTCCAGACACGTTCTATCAAACGCAAAGCTGGTGTGCATAGTTGTTCTGTCACATATATTAAGGAGGCTAAATTAATTTTTAAAGAGAAAAGGTGTGAAGACGACGACGCGAATTAACCGAAGAATAAAGAAGAGGAAGAAGCATTCGTTAAGGTGGAGAGAGATGATTGGTGGAGAAGCATACGGTGACGTGGAGAGAGATCATTGGTGGAGAAGAGAAGACGACGACAAGGCTTACGTGGACTAACACCGAGGCTATAAAAGGGCGAGCGAGAGCGAGGCACAGGGGGAAACAGCAGAGAAGCGGAGGCTCCGGCGGGTCAGGGACACTTTGGCTGGAAGAGAGCGACGCCGGCTACTGCTCCGGTGAGCTTGCGTTCTACGACATCGCATCGTGGACTTCCTGCCGTGCCTGAGCCCTTTCCGGGGAGTCAACAGAGGACGCTACCACCTGCTACGGCCAGGCATGTCTCCAGAGCTGTTGCCACCCATCCGGGTGGTGCCCCCAACGCCAACAATACCGGCATCGTCTCCACGGGCGCTTGGACCTGGAGCTTGTACGACGCAGCCAGCGACGCCAGCCGACGCACGGCGAACGCCGCCTCGACGCCGCCTACTTGATCCATACAACGCCGCAGCCACACCGAACGAACCGTGAGCACGAACGCCGTCCGCTAATAGTAGAACACTAGTAGTAGACGCTAGTAGCAGTGTGCCCGGGTCGTGTGTATTTATAGTCTGTGTTTTGTGTTTGTTTCGTTAGTTGTATTCGAGTGTGTGTGCCACGTAGGGTGTATTAAATGTGCGTTTGTGTAAGTACACCCGTCGCCTAGTCCATTCTTTCGGTCCGAGTGTTCTCCGGAGAGATCCGTGACAAAGATAAGTGGCGAGCCTGTGCCAGGATTCATTTCCTTTTTTTTTCTTTTTGCTTTGTCTCGGATTTTTCTGATCTCTCGAGGGCAGAAAGTATGGATTTGGCAAAAACGTTAGAACTGCCGCTCAAGCTGGGGTTAAGCAAGGAAGAGGCGATGCAACTCTATGAGGAGGAGGGAAAGAGGCAGAGAGAGGAAAGGGCGCAATCACGCGCAGACGCTCGCGAGGCAGAAGAGCGAGAAGAGAAAAGAGCTCGTGATGCAGAAGAGCGCGAGGCGAAAAGAGCTCGCGAGGCACAAGAGCGCGAGGCGAAAAGAGGTCGCGAGGCAGAAGAGCGAGAAGCTAGAAGAGCAGGAGGAAAGCAGAATAGGCGAAAAGAAGGATAGAACGGTAGAAGGAGTTTATTTTGAGGAAACCGGCGCATGTCGCGGCAGGATATGAGGAGATCACGGACAATGATCAGCGTTCCTCAGCGGGTACAGAATCTCCTACACCGGCAAGAGTTTCTCCAAGAAAGCTGATGGCTCCTTTCGATGACAAGAGAGATGATTTTGATGCATATCTGCAACGATTCGAGCGGATAACTTTGGGGCAAGGCTGGGAGCGCAGTGAATGGGCCACGGCATTAAGCATGTGTTTAGTCGGAGAGGCGCTGAATGTGTTTGGAAGGATGCCTGCTGCTGAGTCCATGGACTACGAGAAAGTCAAAAAGGCACTCCTCCAAAGATTCAGGCTTACGGCAGAGGGTTTTCGTGAGAGATTTCGCACCGCGAAACCTGAGGATTCGGAAACCGCGAAGCAGTTTTCCTGCAGGCTGACCAACTATTTTGATAGGTGGCTTGATATGTCAAACACAGAAAACAGTTCTGAAGGGGTGCGTGACAAGCTGGTCACAGAACAATTTTTAGCATGTTGCAACTCAAATCTGGCGCTATTCCTGAAAGAAAGAAAGTTGTGTTCTTTGGAAGAGTTCGCCGACACTGCAGACGATTTCCTCGAGGCTCAATGGTTAAGAAATTTGAGTAAGGCAAAAGAGGAAACCCAAAAGACCCTAGAGACAGATGCGCAAAACCAAGAGCATATGGCGGTTCATCTAAGGCGCCATTAAGGTGTTTTCTCTGCTGCAAGGTTGGACACCGTGCTGCTGATTGTCCAACTAGTAGCGCTGCCCAAAAAACACAGGTTGTGTGTCAAGGTTGTAAGAGGAGGGGACATACTCTGGATGAGTGCTGATACAGAACGCAGGACCGAGCTGCATGCGTTGTCGACTGTTGTAGAACCTGTCATGCCACCCGAAATTCCACAGCTGAAATGAGAGCAAACGACGCTGGAAAATGAGGCAGTGAATGGAACACCGAATAATAATAATTGGTTTTTTTGGTGAAAGGAAATGGCGCAGTATCTGTCTCATATATCTTTGGACACCTGAACCGCGCCGTAAGGGAAGGGATAAAGGAGGGAGTGAAAGAAGAAAGGAAGAATAGGTGCTGTAGTGGAGGGCTCCCTGGGGATCTTTAACGTGCACTGACATCGCACAGCACACGGGCGCCTTGGCGTTTTTCCTCCATAAAAACGCAGCCGAAGTCGAAAGCAGCAATGCCGGTGGTGGTTGGGCAAATATGGAACCGTCCTATATTGGTACTTAGAGACAGCGGAGCCAACACAGTCTTGATTCGGAGAAGCCTGGTGTAGGACGAGGATCTTACAGGGGAAGCATCGGCTGTCACTCTGGTAGACAGCGCAGTAAGGTACCTTCCTGAAGCCAGGATTATAGTGTCCACGCCATCTTATACTGGGCAGGTAGTGGCAAAATGCGTAGACCAACCCATCTACGATCTCATCTTTGGAAACATTACGGGTGCAAGAAGGGTCTAAGACCCCGATCCCGAGTGGAGGATGCTCGACGTTGAAGAAAATCCAAAGGAGGAAAGGCCCGCGACAGCTAGACGGGTGCAGTCAGCTTCTCGTCGGCAGTGGAGACAAAAGCTCAAGCGACAGCCCGAGCAACGCAGCGTTCGCTCTCTGCTCCTGCTACGATGTGCCTGAGCGTAACACCGGGCGGAATTGCAATTAGGCAAAAGGAATACCCGAGCTTGAAGGCTTGCTTCGAAAGAGTCGGGGAAAAGGTGAAAAGAAAGAAGAGTCGGACGTCATTCGAGTATCAATTGGTAAATGGTCTTTTGCACAGGGAATGCGTATTTAGTTCAGAAAGGCGGGTCCAACAGCTGGTGTTACCGTGAGATATGCGAGAGACCGTGTTGCGATTAGGTCATGACGCCATTATGGCCGGACACCAGGGTGTTCAAAAAACGGTGTCTAGGATCAGCGAGGAGTTCTTTTAGCCGGGTGTTCAGAGTGACGCTAAGCGCTTTGTTCGCTCATGTGATGTGTGCCAGCGCACAGTTCCGCAGAGAAGAGTTGGTCCCGTACCTCTGGGAAAGATGCCAGCCATCGACCTGCCGTTTCAGCGAGTGGCTATTGACATTGTGGGGCCAATCTCTCCAGTATCCGCCAAAGGCAATAGATATGTGCTTACTCTGGTTGACGTGGCCACTCGTTATCCTGACGCTATTCCACTGAGAACAGTTGACAGTATCCAAGTGGCGGAGGGTCTTGTGGAAATGTTTTCGCGTTATGGGTTCCCGAGGGAAGTTTTGAGTGACCGGGGCTCGACATTCACATCGGAACTAATGAAGGAGGTTAACCGCCTTTTGTCAGTGAGGCAGTTACTGACGACGCCTTACCATCCCTGGGCTTGTAGAGCGGTTTAAAGGCACCCTCAAAATTATGATCAAGAGAATGTGCCAGGAGAGACCTACTGATTGGGATAGATATCTTCCAGCTCTCTTGTTCGCTTACCGCAAAGTACCGCAAGCGAGTCTTGGTTTCTCGCCCTTCGAGATGTTGTATGGGAGAACAGTTAGAGGTCCACTTACAATACTCAAGGAGCTGTGGGCTAATAATGAGATTGCATCAGATCTCAAGACAAAATACACATGCGTTCTTGAGTTGCGGGACAAGTTGGAAGAAACATGCAGGCTTGCACATCAAGGCCTGGAAATGGCGCGCGAACGCTATAAGGGCTACTATGACAAGAGAGCCACTCACAGGAATTTGAATCCGGGGGACAAGGTTCTCATCCTGCTACTAACGGATCATAATAAGTTACTGATGCAGTGGAAGGGCGCTTACCTTGTGACGCAGAAGAAAAACGACATGGATTATGAGTTATTGATAAATAACACCAAGAAGGTTTTCCATGCAAACATGTTGAAAAAGTACGAAGAAAGAGTTCCCATACAGTGCGCCCCCAAGGTAGTATGCTCGGTAGTAGCCGAGGAGACAGATGATGTTGTCGAGATGCCCACATGCAGTGGGAAGAAAACGGTAGGTTGGGATAAGGTGCTAATAAACCCCAATCTGAATGAAGCCGGAAGCTCACAGATAAAGGCCCTACTCCAAAGCAAAGAGGCTGTGTTTTCAGATGTGTCAGGCAAAACTGATATAAGTTGCATACTAGATATTTTTACAAATCGACCAATCACCGTGAAGCAATACCCACTACCTTTGCAGTTCAAGAGTCAATAGAAAAGGATGTGCGGGTTTTGTTGGAGCTTGGTGTGATTTAGAGGTCGTGGTCAGCATACAATGCGCCTCTCGTGGTTGTCAAAAAACCTGATGGTACTAACCGACTGTGTGTAGATTGTCGTCGGCTGAATGGCATCATAGTACCCGATGCAGACCCATACCAAGAGCGGACGTGGTGTTTGCTAAGGTGGCTCACAAAAGATTTTTTTCTAAATTCGGCTTAGCTAAAGGGTATTGGCAAATACCAATGGAGGATTCTTCTAAAGAGAAGACTGCCTTTTCGTGCTCGGCGGGTTTATTCCAGTTTAAATTCATGCCTTTTGGTTTGAAGATAGCGTCTGCAATATTCACGAAGCTGATGAGGAAGGTTTTGGATGGGCTCCAAAATGTAGAACACTATATTGATAACATCCTGGTGGCAACAGATACGTGGGAAGAGCATGTAACTACGGCGGAAAAACTATTTGATAGAATTCTGCAAGCCAGGTTGACCATAAAGCCGGCAAAATGTGAGATGGGCTTTGAAGCCATTTCTTTTCTCGGAAACAAGCTGGGGATGGGCCGTATCGCGACGAAAGGCGACATCTTGGACAAAATACAGCAGGCCCAGACACCGACGACCAAGAAAGAGGTACAGTCGTTCCTGGGCTTAACGGGATACTAGAGGGACTTTATTCCCGATGATGCCCACATAGCCGACCCGCTTGTCGAACTCACTAAGAAGGGGGCAAGCAATAAGCTTAATTGGACTGCTGAACATGAATATGCATTCGTGATGTTAAAAGGGCATATGGCAAGACCGCCCGTTCTGCTTGCTCCGAATATGGATAAAGAGTTTGTGCTTCGCACTGATGCATCAGACAGAGCTTTAGGAACCGTACCCTTGCAAGAAGAGAATCGCGTGCTACATCCGGTATTTTTTGCAAGCAAGAGATTATCGGCTAATGAACGCAACTACTCCACCGTTGAAAAGGAATGTTTGGCGGTGGTGTGGGCGGTAAAGAAATTCCACATTTATCTGTATGGGAGACATTTCAGGATTTAGACAGATCATCAGCCGCTTGAATACTTAACCAAGGCCAAAATGAACAATAGTAAATTTATGAGATGGAGTTTGGCCTTTCAAAAATACTCATTTCAGGTTAAATATATTAAAGGCAGAGATAACGTTGGAGCGGACTTCATGAGTAGAGCCAACTAAACAGCTCTCGGTATCTCTGGCATGTATCTTGTTGTTGTGTTAATGTATCTCTAGGATTTATTTTATTGTTTTTGTTGCTGCTGTTGGTGGTACGTGATTATACAAGGGAGTGTGTTGTGGACACGCACATGTTTATTAAGGACTCTGTGCGGACAGCGGCAGTGGTGTGTTCTGGAAACGCAGTTTGGTGTGCTGTGTTAGTGGTGTGCGTTTGGTGTGTGGTGGACCTCTGCGCTGTGTTGTCTGCTGGGTCCAGAATCGTCACAGAAGATAGTCGTTTGGCTGGATGGCTTGAAGATGAGGATGACGTGAGCAGTTTTTTATGAAAAAACTCTTGAGAGAGGGGGCCCTTGTCACATATATTAAGGAGCCTAAATTAAATTTTGAAGTTAAAAAGGTGTGAAGAAGACGATGCGAATTAACCAAAGAATAAAGAAGAGGAAGAAGCATTCGTTGAGGTGGAGAGAGGATTGGTGGTGAAGCATACGGTGACGTGGAGAGAGATCATTGGTGGAGAAGAGAAGAAGAAGACGACGACAAGGCTTACGTGGACTAACACCGAGGCTATAAAAGGGGCGAGCGAGAGCGAGGCACAGGGGGAAACAGCAGAGAAGCGGAGGCTCCGGCGGGTCAGGGACACTTTGGCGGGAAGAGAGCGATGCCGGCTACTCCTCCGGTGAGCTCGCGTTCTACGACATCGCATCGTGGACTTCCTGCCGTGCCTGAGCCCGTTCCGGGGAGTCAACAGAGGACGCTACCACCTGCTACGGCCAGGGATGTCTCCAGAGCTGTTGCCACCCATCCGGGTGGTGCCCCCAACGCCAACAATACCGGCATCGTCTCCACGGGCGCTTGGACCTGCAGCTTGTACGACGCAGCCAGCGACGCCAGCCCGAGCACGTAGAGCACCGCCAGCGACGCCAGCCGACGCACGGCGAACGCCGCCTCGACGCCGCCTACTGGATCCATACAACGCCGCAGCCACACCGAACGAACCGTGAGCACGACGAACGCCGTCCGCTAATAGTAGAACACTAGTAGTAGACGCTAGTAGATGTGTGCCCGGGTCGTGTTTATTTATAGTCTTTGTGTTTTTTGTTAGTTTTCTTGGTTGTATTCTAGTCTGTGTGCCACGTAGGGTGTATTAAATGTGCGTTTGTGTGGGTACAGCCGTCGCCTAGTCCATTCTTTCGGTCCGAGTGTTCTCCGGAGAGATTCCGTGACATGTTCCCTCCACTTTCTGCCACATTTCAGTGATTGAGAGTCGGAATTCATTTCATTTCAGTTTTACGTTTATATTATTTCAATTTTATTTGTAGCTATAATAAAATTTTTATTACAATTTTAGTCTAATTTCAAGTTCGATTATAAGTAGCAATACTAGAAAGACACAACAGCTGGATGGCACCGGTGAGGAAAAGAGCCGAAGTATCTATTGCCTCTTATCAGGAAGACTTGGCAAGACTCCGTATGCCCAAAAGCACATTTCGATGCTGTGTTCAATCGATGAAAGAATTTGATCTATGATGGTGACTACTGGAAAGCATTCCTGTACGATTATCGTATTCTTTTTTTTAGTAGCATCTTGGGATGTTCTCTCACCTTTAGTAAATTAGTCACCATCTGTTGTTCCTCACGAGCGTACTTTGAAAGCAAGGGCACAACAGGAAGTTGACTCAACGAGAAGAGATTACAAACAAGTGACCGAGAAAATTTAAAATCAACAATCAAACATAGATATGTTTGCGCCGTGCTGCACAACCTGTTCGCTGTTTATTTCGAAGCTGACGTGATGTGCGTCACAACGCGGTTAGAATACAAGCATAAATATTTGACGAAGTGTTGCACGCCGTTATTCATATAAATATTTAAAATAAATAAGGCAGTTGTTGCGTCCCCAAGGTAACGGCAGGAATGAATGAAAGCATAAGACAATGTAATCCTGGGAAAAAAAATGCTTGTGATGAATGATGTAAAAATGAGATGGCATACAGTGGCGCCGCCAAACATAATGGCGCGTACGAGGCAAATTCCGTTCTCTTCTATGGTTGTGTCGGTGCGGCAGCAAAAAGGTTCCCGTGGCACGGAAGGAGACCGCCTCGCTGTGTTTACTTGAAATTTTAAGCAAGCAACGATGCAATGGGTCTGTTGCAGCAACGAATCGATTTCCGCCCCTAAAGAAACAAGGCCGCCTTTTCACTGTTCCTTTTCTTCACTGTGATCTGAGGGCGAGTTCTCAAGTGTTGTGTAAAACACGAACAGAGAAGTTCCTCTTTGGATGCTCTCCTGTGTTCTTTCACCTTGCGTAACTAAACGAAGGCTAGTTGCAGCAACAAAAATTCGCATCCCGGGTTTCGCCTCGCAATGAACGAATTTATTCATGCGTCCACGCATGTGAATTTCATTTCAGATGACAGAAATGAATCGTAAGGTCGAAAAAGCGTCTGTATGTTTTGGGTTCCTTCACTGTTGTCAAATATATAATTGGTAGTTAGCATTAAATATGCCGCCAATAATATTTTCGGCCAAGGAAGGAAATTCTAAAGACTCAACGCGAATACTTCATTTGCATGTTCCTTTGAAAGTTGTTTCTGAACTTTCCCGCGTTTTTGGTCTCCTTTCAAATTGTTCTCTGACCAAGCAGCTTTTCCATGAATGCATTCTATGAATGACATTTCATGTCCGTTTCGAAGTAACATTTGGCGAGTGGCTAATGAGATTAAGTACGTGAAATTGGGGATTTAATATAGAAAGAGTAATGAAATTAAAAAACAGAAAGAACATTGTCTTTCTAGAAGGAAAATTGATTAGGTTCGCTATGGAAGAACTGTTTTTTGGGGGGCAGCAGGTCACCTTTGACTTTTCAACGTTATTCGATTCTTCACTTTTGTAACGATAGCTACATTACGGTAGCATTTCGAGCCTTCAGCGTGGCGGCGCCGCCACCCCGTGGCTGCGTCGCCAGGCTGTCACGTTGTCGGTCACGTGGTGCGGAGCAGCTGCGGCGCTCGTCCGTTGAAGCTTGGAGCCCGCTCATTTAGTTGGATATCGAAATCGCATTCATTGGCACTTATGTTCACAGGGCAAGGCTCAGTCACGTTTACGCCATAGTGCGGAATAACTTAGTTGCTCCACATCGATATATCACCGCTCCAGGTTGAGAAGGCTGCTTTCACCAAATATTAATCCGCAGCAATCTAGGAAAAGATGGAATCAATTATATGTTGATTACGGCAGCGCAGGCTGTTTTCTCTTGAAAACTCCAATGTTTTGCGTTTGCTGATGACGATACCTTGGCAGGAAGATTTACTCAAGGAAAAAAAATTTGCATTTTCCGGCATTTCGTTTGAGTAGGCAATATGAGTGCGTTCCCGTCGCATCTATAAATGTTGACCCACAGCATAGAGCAGTAGATGAGCTATTACGAAGGGGCACACATATTGGCGGTAAAAGTAGTTCCGTTCTCCGTCCGGTAACTAGTCAGCTAAGCGCGTCAATCTTTGACATTTACACAGCATCTCGAGCCTTGCAGGCATTCAAGCCAAGCCAAGCGAAAAGCAACCCGTCGGGTGGAAACTGCGAGCGCTTCTTCCCAATCGGCCGACCCCTGAGATCAGTGCCCAGAACTCCGTCGCTCGCTTGGCCTGACATTCTCAGGCAGTATGTCTCCTCCACCCAGACCCCCACTGAAGTCTCGCTTCAACGCACAACGCAATGGCCGTAGGGCTTCTGCTCTTTTCAGTACCCCACTTGGGGAACATGTTGATGCCAACGTAGCCGAGTGTGTTTCAGGTCGCTAAGATGCGGCACCTTCTGCACCACCAGACAAATCACAAACACCGCTCGCCGCTTTCTCTACCGCATAAAGTAGAATACTGTGTGCCCTCAATGACACACGCGTGGTAGAGAATCGACTTAACTGCCGGCAGCGACCCGGAAGCGAGGAAACCGAAGAGAAGCGATGGTGCAGGGCACACATAACTTCCCTGCGCGTTCGCTACCTTTCTGCCTTCGCAAGAATGACATAGGAGAGCACAGTAGCGCACCATCAGAAGTAAGGGGTTAAATTCCAAAGTAGGGGACGCTGGAATGCTTAAATGAGAAACAGAACACTTCCCAAGACGTCGTTGGTGCCTCGCCACCGGCGGCAGTAGGCTGTGCAAGATCGGTTCGTTATCGATTCGTGAACCTAGCTCGGCTACTTCCGGTAATGGCTCTTCTATTTCAAAGTGTACTTTTTTGCCCTCGCCACTTATGTGTTGTTTGCACGTTCTGCTTTCCATCTTGGGTGTACCGCTTTCTTATATCTGCGCCTGCTGTTAATCGTCAAGACAAAGACGGATTTTCGATTTGTATTACATTAAAAGCTTAGTTTTGTGATTTTTTCTTGTGTTGAAATGAATCCTTTGTGGCTGGAGGAAGACCTCCAAGCAAACGTCCGCTAAATGAGAAACCAAAGGGTATCCCTCCTTCTCCTTTTCTCCGTGTAACGCCTTAAGTGTAGAACCTGAGTACTGTCTCACATACTTTCGAATTTAGAATGACGCTTCCGAGCAATAAGTCCACGAAACGCACCGTTACCATAAAATGGCTGTTTAGACATAAGCGCAAGTGCGTTGAAAAGCACACTGCTCACAACCACTTGGCCGTAAGCGGCCGGAAATGCACTATGCCCTTCCTTCATACCGACCTCGAAACGCTGAAGCTGCGTTTCTACAGTCCGCGTGCGTATAACACATGCCTTTCCTGACTCTCTCTTTACAGTGATGAAAGTCAAGTGCACATCTGTAACCATCATTTTACACCATGTGTATACCTAGCCTTGTCTACGCAGCAGCACCATGGGAATCTGGCAACTGTTTGTTTGTAAATAAGCGGGGAGGTCATCTGCGGCTTCCAATCGCAAGCTTCGCGTATGCAGGCTTTCAGAACAGCAAACACCAATTAGGCCCTCACCAACGTTTTTAGATAAGAACCTTATCTAAAATCGTTGGCCCTCACTCCAAGATGGCTATGGTTTCTGCAACTAGCACTCTGGATTATGGATTCTCTCTTTTTAAATTTTAACACGTCCATAGAGGTTCCGAGCTTCAATGTGCTTCAGTTGTGTCCCGCAAAAAAATAGTTGTGGAGTTCGTGCACTCTAATGTTGAGCAAGATTTACTACCGCTAAATGCGAATATACGCCTTATTACTTCGCGTTGAAGGCGTTCATTTGAGTAGCGCTGGGAGTAGTGCGTAAGTGCAGGGAGGCTGCAAAACACTACTGAATATTTTTTTACTGTAATCAACCTAATATACAAGTAAATTTGATAAATCTTCTTCACTTTGCATCTGTAGTAATCTTGCACGCTTTCGCTACCTATTTTTTGTTATCCAAAGCGATTTACTGTGATGCAAAAGAGAAAGTGCCCGACAACGAAATAGCGATGCAATTTTCTTTTTCCAATGTGTTGCACTAAATCCTAAAACGGCGTTCCCCGCCGTGGTGGCTCAGTGGTTAGGGCGCTCGACTACTGATCCGGAGTTCCCGGGTTCGAACCCGACCGCGGCGGCTGCGTTTTTATGGAGGAAAAACGCTAAGGCGCCCGTATGCTGTGCGATGTTAGTGCACGGTAAAGATCCCAAGGTGGTCGAAATTATTCCGGAGCCCTCCACTACGGCACCTCTCTTCCTTTCTTCTTTCACTCCCTCCTTTATCCCTTCCCTTACGGCGCGGTTCAGGTGTCCAACGATATATGAGACAGATACTGCGCCATTTCCTTTGCCCCACAAAACCAGTTATTATTATTATTATTATTACTATTATTATTGGCTTTATTCTTGTTTGTATTTTGCTATATGCTGTACTTGGCTGTTATCGGTCGTTCTTGTGTTCTTTCTCTTTGTTTATTGTTTCATTAGTTGTTTATATGTCTGTTGCCTGTTCTAGCTGTTTTCATTTACTGCTGTTCTCGCTGTTTTCTTGTTTTCACTTTTTTGCTTCATGCTTGCTGTCACGCCTAGTTTGTCTTTTTTTCTATCGCCTTGACTGCTGCATTACCTCCCGTGAGTCTCTTCCTTTGTGGAAGACAAATTTACATTTTGTGCGTGTGAATGGTGTACCAGCACCAAGACCTTTGGGTTGTTCCTGGGCACCGAAAAATAAAGATTGATTGATTGATTATTATTATTATTATTATTATTATTATTATTATTATTATTATTATTATTATTATTATTATTATTATTATTATTATTATTATTATTATTATTATTATTATTACTAGTATTGGCTTTATTCTTGTTTGTATTTTGCTGTATGCTGTACTTGGCTGTTATCGGTCGTTCATTCTCTTTGTTTATTGTTTCATTAGTTATTTATATGTCTGTTGCCTGTTCTAGCTGTTTTCATTTACCGCTGTTCTCGCTGTTTTCTTGTTTTCGCTTTTTTGCTTCATGCTTGCTGTCACGCCTAGTTTATATGTCTTTTTTTTTCTATCGCCTTGACTGCTGCATTACCTCCCCTGAGTGTCTTCCTTTGTAGGGAAATAAATTTACATTTTGTGCGTGTGAATGGTGTACCAGCACCAAGACCTTTGGGTTGTTCCTGGGCACCGAAAAATAAAGATTGATTGATTGATTGATTGATTGATTGATTGATTGATTATTATTATTATTATTATTATTATTATTCACACCGATATGTGGAAGCCAGTTAATATGTGGGCTCTTCTCAAATTCTCTGTGCCGACTTTGACATTATTTTTAGTTTCAAAAGGAGATTTGTGGTGTGAAATTTTGAAGAATACGTTATAGTACTTGGTACGTTATTAAACGTTTTCTAACTTTGAAATCAATGAATACTTTCCTACTATTAGCATAGCCGTTAGAATAACCTCTGGGAAATAAACAACGATTGAAAAATAAACTGCAACCATCAAAGTTATATGTCTGTGCAAAAGAATGTACTGAAAAGAAAACGGGATAATCTCCCCTTCAGCAAAATGATTGAACTGTAGGGAGCCCCGTATAACGAGCGAAAATACCAGCATAAAAACTTGCGCCGAGAACATTAATTCAGGTAATTGGTTACAAAGATAACCTACACACAAGGAAGAGAAAACAGATTTTTTTCACTAATAACGAGAACAGGCAGCTCAACCTTTTACGCAAATGAAAGCGCTACTAAACTGAGGCACGTGGCTTTATTTAGGAGACCTCCGCCTGACCGTTTCTCTCGGAAGGCCCGTTCAAGCAGCAGTAGAACAGAAACTAAGCGCTAGTTTGAAAACATGTCGGGTAGTAAATTTCTTCTCTAAATTACAGTAGCATCTGCAGCCAACCCCGCCAATACTTCCTTCCTTCATTGCGTAGTTTGTATTTATGCTAGTTTACCTGCATTATGCTCTCTACTACTTTCAAAATGGAAAGGATCAGAAGCGGTGATGCAATAGCGTACGTTTTCAGGCAGCTAGCTCGAATTAGGGCACGTGTTCAATGTTGTCTGAGTGAATAGCAGCTTACGAGCATCGTGACGAAGGGAAAGATAAGAAGAGCATGGATCCGAGAACACAGAAGCGTGCCTGAGGGTCCACTTACTGTAGGAGAAATTTATGGACTGAGGCACGCAGTTTATTACGCAACAAACATTGAAGCGTCTGAAGAGGTGAGCACAGATGACTCAGGCTAACATCAGGGGACGACACATGACTATGAAGTCACATGGCTGTGGTAAGAGGAAGGATGGCGCATCAGCCTGAAATAGGAACAAAAAAAAACAAGACATTATTCGTCTGTGGATGCATAAGCATTGGAGTTTGTATAGTGGATAGCGCTGAAATCATTAAAGAGTAAATCCCAGTACCAGTCTGTGAGTCTGAACCAGCACAGTATATTTTGGGGGTTAAGAACGCAGCTGTGTTGACTTCGCGTCCCGACGAGACCTGACGCTCATAAAAGGTAGAGGGGAGAGGGGGGGGGGGGTGAACGCATATTTCACGTAAGTGTGAGCCGTATTATTATCGCTTTAAGGTTCACCCCTCGGCTCCCTATTTCAGCCTTTCCGAATCTTCATGGAGCAAAAGGTGAAATTTTATTGGCACCCGTCAAGCAAGACCCCGAGATAAAGAAACGTTGTCCTAAGGTATGTACCCATGATAGGACGTGCGCATATGCCAAGTACAAGACAAGTAAGATGTTGCTAAATTTGCTTGTTATTTGTGATGGAACAGCGTAAAACGAAGGCTCAGGGCAAGAGACAGGCGCAGTCGTACAACTGAGTTTATTGCGAAGACGCACGGCTTCTTATACCGCCTGCACAACCATAAAGCCGCAAGCATATTGCTCATGCACTCCAAGATGACAAAAAAAATTTTGCAATCATGGAGGTGGATCAGAATTTGACATTTCAATTTCCTTTTTTGTTAACGTGACGGAGAGCGTACTGGCACAATACTCACGCAATCTCGCTGTCGAAACTGCCACGATGATTCTGGGGACCAACTGATCTTTGTGTTTCACAAGTACTTTGCATCTGCTCAGTTCAGACACACATGTTTTTGAAAGCCAATTTCTATATAGAGGCATTCTCTATGGCAGGTTTGTGAGAATACCTTTAGTGTTACATACAAATCTACTGTTCATAGTGAGGTTTGAGGCGCATGTTTTGAAGAAAAAGCATGCGGTGACTATTTATAAATATGCTTTATGCTGTCAGAAAGCCTCTGTTTCGCATAGCGCAGAAGTGCATGAGACTCGTCTCATATCCGGTGCAACATTCTAAACTGTGGCAACAACGAGTTCTGTTGAATCGCGAACCTTTGTGACCCAGCGACTGAAGACGACAACATGCTCCGTGCTTCAATTACACTGCAACGACAAAAAACAGGGGAGTGCTCTTTGTACTTGCAGCTATGCTTAACTCTTGTTCATCGTTGATCAGGCTTTCTCTACAGAGTGCGCGCAACGCTCACGTCGCTGCATGAATAATAAAGCAGCGGAGGAGATCTGCAAGCTAGACAAAAAAAGGAAGTAAATAGCCTTACTGCGGAAAGGCACCGTTATCTAGGAACCGGGTGACGTGGTAAGGCAACTGGTGACAAGGTGACGGCAAAAAGCGAAAGAAGCATTAGATTACCTTCATGCATTCTGTAATGCGAGACATTGTTTATGACGGCTACTAAAGGAAAAGGAAAGATCAGACATTGCGTGGCAAGATATAAGGGCCTCGATTACGTCTGTCCTATAGTAACATGAAAGGCAAAAACAGACTGCAATTATGGAGTCTGTCGCTTCCAGAGCACTTGCCGAATGAATGGATGCACAGAGTAAAAGAAATAAAGCAAGAGTCAAGCAAAGAGGACAGTTCCGGTTAGTTGCGGCTGGACTGCTCATGTTGCTGTTGTCAGTAGCACGCTACACATCATAAAAGGTAGGAAAATACCAGCGAAGTCGTTATCATCATGAGCTGAGCTCTGCAAAGCTTTTGGTAAGAATACGCCAGTAAGTGCACGGAATTGGGGGAGGCTAAGCCCGGAACAGAATGGCTTTGATCTCAAGATTTTGCGATCAGAAGAGCCGAATGCCAAAGCCAAAGCCTGGAAACGGTGACTTTTTATTGTAAATTGCGTTCAAAACAACGTAGCTAGTATCGCACTCTATTTTCTAGAAACAATTTCTTACATTTCACTGAAGGAAATGCCTTCTTGTGATGCGAACCTGTAATTTAAGCTCAGGTTAAAAAAAGAACTGGTTCATTTCATGACGAAAACGATGGTGACGTAGAACCTGCTCTCGAAACTACATAATAAGCTACACAAGGCCATCCAGACACCATAAGAAGTAAACTCTTAAACAAAGTGAACTTAACAGAATGTATTAAGTGGCATCAATTTATTATATCTGATAATGATTAAGTTACAGCAGTAATCAGGCCACCAGTATTTAACTTCAGTGCATTTCTTTAACAATGTATGTTTAAAAAATCAGGATGAATTTTCACCCCATTTGTACACATCTAACCAGGCACTCCTCTCCATTACTCCGCCTTCTTTTGATGTCGATTTAGCGCAAGGACCTGAATGCTCTGGATTGGAAGCAATTGATTCTGACAACCAGCTGGGCGTGCTAGATTGTCATACCACCAAGAAAACCGTGTTAATTTGTAACTTCCGCGTAGTAAAACAAATATTTAACAAGAAAACCTGGAGGTAGTGAGGAGGGCTATATTCTTAATAATTTCTAGAGCTTTCATTTTGCCTCGCTTTGTCGAGAAGTTGAACAGGAGCGACTACCTAAAAAAATTAGTCGTCGATGTTGAAATTTCTTGCAGGAGCTCTTACTTGTGCGTATATATAAAAAAATATACTCAGTTCCAAGGCCTCTCACTGTTTTCTCGGCAGACATGTTCAGTTACGACAGGTGGCACCGCCACCACCTTTCGTTAAGACATTCTATTTTCATTTTTATTTATTTCTGGTTAGTGTTGAGTGGAGCACGATTTCTCACCGCGTCGAAAATGCAAGATAAGTTACAAAACTAAAGTTGGTCGTACATGAAATTTAAATGTTCAGTAGGACTTCAATTCTACTTACCTGAAAAAGAAAGTCTGTCACAGCCACCTTGCTGCACGAAACTCGACTCGAGTTTTGCGTTGGGCTACCTGTCATGACTATTTTGACACGCGCGAACGCGCAAGCTTGCAGGGCCCAAAATAATGGCTTCAAAGATTTTCACGACTACCAGTCCATGTCTGAAATAGATGTATTTTCTTCTCCCCCGAGCTTTTGACAATATCTCGTTTCGTTGGTCTCCGAGCGTAGCAATGAAGAGTACCTGAAATTGGTGCTAGGCTATTTCGTGAAATGTCAAGACTAGTCATTTGATGCGATGTCCGTGCATAGCTCTAGGCGTTTATCTCTTTTGTTTTATTTTTTTTCGTCTGAACTTCTTCGGAGCGAGTGACATCTTTTACTAACACAAATTGAGAGGTTGCCACTTGATTATAGCTGCTGCTTTCTGCGAGCAGTATTCTATAATATGGGTCTGCTTCTTTTTATATTGCGTATTAATAAGCACATAAAATCCTTGATCTGCTTCTTTTTTATTTATTGCGTATTCATAGACACAAAATCTCAGAGTCACTGGTGAGCTTATTTAGGTTCTATCCCGATTTGTGCAGATCGTGGAACTCACGAGGGAAATTTGGATGATACAATTTGCGGTCTGCAGATGTTTTGTACATTTGTTCTTTGTTATATGTGTAGCGGACAAAATATTTCTGCATACCTTAGATCCATTCCCTTATAGCTTTTAACATATATTTGCTTCTGCAGTATATCGGCGAAGATTAGGTGACTGTCGTTTGCATGCTGTACAAAATTTAGATTTTGCTTTTAAAATAACACTTGTTTCGAGAGTACTTGCGGCGCGATTACATCAATAAAAGTCATATTATAGCAACACCGCAACGCGATGACGTTCACTTCGGCGCTCCCAGGTGGCGCCCTGGTGCCAGTCACGCAATTCGGCAGTAGCTGGAAATAAAGCGTAGCGTTGCGTGCCCAGGGCGCTAGCCTGGCACTGGCATCTCGGCCCTAGAAGCCTTCTATGTTCCACCTGTAGTTTTGGCGCTCCGCTTCAACACCGGGATTTCCAGACAACAGCATTCTTTGGTCAGCATAACTAATTTTGTACTAGTTACACTGGATGCTGGTTCTGCTTTTAAGCTTTCTAGTCTCCAGCTGCGGAGAAAATGGGTAAACAAGAATACACAAACCGATTCTCCAGTGAATCGATTTCAACGCAGCCGCATAGATTAGAACCCTTGAACGATCGCCGAAAATAACGACGCTCTCCTTATTGAGCCTATTGAAAGACCGTATATTTTCAAAGGTGTAATTGAAATTACCTTCTGGTGGGCTTTATACAATCCTCCAGCGTGCATGAAATATCTGCTCTGCTGCCCCACCTTTGTGCTGGTAGAATACAATCTCCTATTAGGCTGATTATGGTGATGATGATAATGATGATGATGAACATCGTTTATTTTTTTGCTTTAGCGTCAGATATATGGGTGCATTCAAGTAAAAGAAATCTTTAATTGTAAAGCGTCGCACCTTTAGTGTTCCCAGAAGGCTTAAATACTGAAACGTGCGTGTAGGAACGCCACTTTCGAACTTTATAGAGAAAGCTACAGCTTTCGGGGGCACTGGTAGGCGTCCGTTTTATATCGACTATGCGACACAGGTTCAGCATCTGCCTTCATGCTCAGTCAAATAGTAACGCCGCCACCACTTAACGCCGACGCCACTACTCCCACAACTTGATCTTTAAACTAGTTGTGAGCACATTTTTACTACATCCTCTTTGCAATCAGCGCGATTTTTTTTACGGGCGCTTTAAAATGTTAACATCACGTCCGCAATTAGGACTCCGGGTGTGAATGGGGAATCGACTGAAGACTTCATGCCACTATAGAGCCCAAGCTACTGCCAGGGAAGACAAGGACCCCAAATATGGAAACACAAAAACTTTAAAAATGCCTATGGGAGCCTTGTGCATACACTTTACAAACATGTCTTCATTTATAGCTACAAAGCACGTTGACAACGTTTTCTCACTCCAGAAACTTTTGATGGAGCAGTTTTAAAGAAACGATGTTCTGTTCTCAACAAAGTTTGCGTCTGCTTTTCTAGGCCCTCAGCTAAGCAAGAAACCCCCTGTGTACCCAACTCTAAAAGCTGTCATGGCTGCGTGAAACGAAAGGCAGTGTTTGTACTTGAAGATCAAAGCAGGCCAGAAACATTCACTTGCTATATTCGTACCGCTGATCGATTACTGGGGAAGACAAAATCAACAAGGCGGCAAAAAATGCAAGCCAAAAAGTTTCTTTGGTTGCCAATTTTCTATTCACAGCCTGCAGCCCATATAATTCGCGCAATAAGTTTTAAAATAGGAAACGTTTCGCTCGGCTTGGAAAGGAGTCTTCCTCAGAACTCGTCTTGGTATGATCCCGCTGACTGCTCGAATCAGAGATTCTTGATGGGTGGCCTACTGTTAACTACGCGCTTTATAGGCATGCCATTACTGATATGATGACGTCACATGTAGCTTACTAAAAAGCAAGTGAGTAATCACTGGCCCTAACTTCTCTATGAAGAATACCTATAATATGTAATAAGCGGGCGCAAAAAAGAGAGCAGTCTATTACATCTCGCTCCTTTGCGGGGCCACCAGAAAATCGCCTTTCAAGCTCCTTTTTTGGTAAAAGATCTGCTGAGCATGGGTTGCCATAAGCTGTACAACTTGTTATTTCTGTATTTGCATTGCACATTCGTGTATGTATACTTTGCATATAAGAATGTATTTGGCATATTTTAGCAGGCCTTTCTTTCTTTTCATTGTGGTTGGCTTAACACGTTTCTGAGAGAGACCTCAATATCCGAAAAATTCTCACAAAATATTTATGGTGCTTTTAAGGAGATAAAAATAAAGAATACGCACTCTCAGGCTGTCAAAATAGGCAGCCGGAGTTTCACTTGCATGTACCGAAGCACGGCCTTGCACCGCATCTGCTTCTCGTCATTTCGCGGTAAAAATAACAGACGACTGAGGCAGAAGCTGCCAATAAATTCGCTCACGTGTCAGAACAAACTACGGGGATTTTACGCTGAACGCCACCACATTCCAGAATATGCTGCTGGAGCTCAAAGTTATGGTTGTTTATCACTTTTGGCCAGCAAAACCTATACCTTACGTCAGGAAAAGGAGGCAGAGCTGTTTGGAGGAAACCAGTTTTTCATAAGAGATTTGCCTAGTAAATGTTCTTTATATCCGCGGATTCTTACTTACTTCGGTTCCATTTTCCACAGTCCTCGATTCATTTGCAATGCGTCGTGCTGGGTCCAAAGCTTGCGACATCCGAGTATTTGGACATATTCGCCGTCTGAACAGCTTATAGCTGTTTGGTCATTAAGTGCGCAAAAAAGGGTGTGTCGTTTACTTGCTGTCTGTAACGAGCATTCCTTACCTGCAAAAGTTGAAACTGAAGCGATAAAACAGCAATCAATTGCTTCTAA
Source organism: Amblyomma americanum (assembly GCF_052857255.1). Taxonomy (NCBI): domain Eukaryota; kingdom Metazoa; phylum Arthropoda; class Arachnida; order Ixodida; family Ixodidae; genus Amblyomma; species Amblyomma americanum. The sequence continues at coordinate 116,608,146 of NC_135504.1, forward strand.
CATTTCGAATTAAAACGTCTGATTACAAAATACATCATGCACTGATTTATGAAAATAACTGCCCGGTTCGCTTATTAGTTGTGACTACTCATTTAATTGTAGCGGTCAGCTTTACTGATGGGTAGAAGATACGGCCGTCTGCTCTAAATTTATGTTTTCGGCTTAATCAGTTTTTAGAATCTCGCGTTATTGTTTCGGCATTGGGTGTTTTTTTTTATTGTGACAGCATTTAGGACGTCGTGGAAAAAAATCCGAGATTCTCCGTGACAAAATTCCACGATTAGTCAAGAGGTTTGACGCCGTCAGCATGGTGATATGGAAATCTAAGTTCTTGAATTTTTCATCACCTTTTATGCGATGCTTATAATAACCGGACTCACTCTTCTACCCTAATTCACCCAATATTTCACATATATTTCATCCACTAATTCAAACAAATCAACTTTTATCTACCCGCTGACCCATCTGAATGCACCGACTTACCCCCCGCCTACTTCCAAAATATAACTGGTGCTACACAATATGTCAGTCTGGCATAACTTCCAAATGATTTAAGAAATTTGGTCAAGATTTGGCAAGTTTTTTTTTCTCAGTGTGTCTTATGGTAATTTTTTTAGCACCGCCAACGTCAAAGGGACACATACTGTAGTAGAAATTATACTGAAGTGAATAATTGAGCACGAACGATTATTGTTTTTTTAAGCCACAACCTGCATAATGAACAACCATTTTTTTCAGTGTATTAAAAAAATTCTGCACAGTGACACCTTTTAGTAAATCACACCGATAATACCAACCTCACTTGGCCTCTATCGCATTCAGTAACTGAAAGGTTCCGAGATGTGAAACGACATGAAGTGCATTTCAAGGCACCGAGAAACTCTGCTATCAATGTCCATGCTCGGCTCTGTTCTTCATCATAGCTACTGATGGTCTTCCTCTGCTGTGATGATTAGCTCCCTGCCTCTTCTTGTTCTGATGAGCAGATAAGTGCATCGTGAGCCGGTCCTCCAGGGGAAGAAATAATATCATTACCGTCAAAGCTTGTGTACCCTCCTTTGTCTCTGCAAGCATTGCGCTCAATGGATGTGGCCTTTTGTGGATCGCGCGTATCGCTATTGCATGACGGATCGCACTGAGTCACCGCAACTTTATTTTCTCGGTACACCGTGTTTCGGTCAAGGGCTCTCCAGGGGACTTCCATTCCGGACACAAGCTCAATGTTCAGCAGCCTTTCATTCTGCGCAGAGTGGATTATCCTGTCTGAAGACGTGACCATATTTTTGTCGAATGACTAGCTTTTCTAGTAACTCTGATGCCATCTGCACACTCCTGCGAGCTTCTCTTTAAGAGCTTAACGAGCAGCGCTTTGTGTGCTGCTGTCTCATTCGCTTGCAAGCACTAACCGGGAGCACAAACAAGAGTCCCTTCTTTCTGAATGCCCCCTGCGATTGACACTTTGTCGCTGGTGCCATCATTGAGAGCAAAAGGCAGAATGATCAAAGGACGCATTCTGAGGTGAGAAGGCGGTTTGTTGCGTAAAGGTTTCTTGGTTCCAGCTGACGTTTATTATTTTCTCCTCCAGTTCATCTTAGATTGTTGCAGCCGAAATGGCACCTATATTAGCTTTCCTTGATGCGTTGAGCCGTCGCAGTCTTTTTTTGGTACAGTTCGAGAATGAGTTTCTTTGCGCGTAGTTGCACGAGTGGGCTGTGGGAATAAGAATTTCGTGGTCGACTTACACTGATACACCTGCTGTGAAACAACGCATGAAATAATTTTGCTGAAGGACAATTCTGTTGCTTTTTAAAACTGCAGTGGAACTCAAGACAAGCCTCATGAATTATTTACGATCAAAAATGTCTATAACGTTTCTGAGAGGCCAGCTTGAAACACTCAAAAAGAAGTAAGGCATTAAGGACGGCGTTGTTGATCACTGCGTCTCCTTCGCGTTCCCTCCCTCTTCTTTTGTGCTTTCCAGCTTTACCTTCATGCTCGCTTCCAGTTAATTTCTGGTTATGTGATGAAAATAACACGCAAATTCATGATTCACTACTAGCTAGGTAACAACCCTTGCAAGCAAAACTGGATTTCCACGAAGAGTTCATTGGTAAATATACGTATCTTCAGTACATTGTCGCACCAGATGGTTTGCACGTTTAATTATAACATCAATGGTTGATCTCTGTGACGAAGCCAAGGACAGTTTCAAATGCTTATTACAACCTGCCGCTTTAGATTTCCTTAAATTTGTCAAGTCACACTTTGAGAAGGTGTTGGCGTATCTGAGAACAGAATGGAGTCGTGGTCGTCAACAGATCTCTTTTTCTTCGCTAGAGGGCACTGCACTTAAGCTCTGTGAGGAAAACAGAACGACCGGGATATGCGATATCATACTAAACAAAAACTGAGTACGACGGAGTTCCACTCCCCGTATGCACAAATCCAACAACACTCGAAGAATGATCGGGAACGGAAGCGGTTGTAACAATATTTGTATGCTTACAAGATCCGACTTTGGTACCAAGGATAAGATTACTGTTCTATCAACCGGCCTCCTGACGACGGATGAAAGATTCATTCTTTCAGTAGGCCCAATATTTTACGCTACCGTTGCAAAATGTAACGAATTCTCGGTATCAAAACTTCTAAATAACTTCGCAAAAATGTTGTGAATACCTTTCTGATGGGCCGCAAGTTGCTGCGGATAGCAAAGATTTCTGAGTTACACACCACCAGTGAATTGCTAATATTATAAGAGACAAACACTTGGAAAATGTACATGAATGCTGTCTAGAACGACATCATTCGCGCCTACAGGAGCCACAAGCCAGCTATGCAGAATACTGTAAAAAAAAAAAGAACGAGACACATTGGAGGCGCTCAGCAGACGGACAGATGCAATCATAAAACCAGCGGATAAAGGAGGCGGTTTAGTGGTAATGGACAGTGAAAACTTTATAAACGAAAACATGAGCCAACTCACTAGCATTTGTTTCTATCAACGCCTTGAAGCAGGCCCAACTCCGCAACACCAACAAAAAGAATACTACTGGCTGTCTTATGGTATCTCGAATTGGCACGACTACACAACCAATTTTCAATTGCACGCATACATTAATTGGACCCAAACCAACAACACACTCCTCCCACATGTCCGATACGCACCATTTAAGTCGATAAAAAGCAAACGTTAAGTTTTTTGAAGGACCGTTCGTTTCAACCCTAAATGTAGTCTCTCTACAGAAATGTCTTTCATTCCAATGGCATCAAGCGTATGCACAAGGTAAAAATGAAGATTCCCATAATCCATGCATTTTGTAAATATTGATGAAACTGGTAGCAGAATAAAAGAACTTTGAATTCAACAATCAACTATTTACAAGTTAATGGTCGGCCATCAGTACAAGGACGGCCCGTACCTACGCCATCTTAAGGTACACGTGTAGTTTTGAATCTGAATTTTTTTTTATCGCCGCATAAGACCGTTAAAAGCAAACGCTACTTGGCTGGCATCTTTGTGATTTTGACTAACATAGATTAAGACCTCCCGCATTTCATTAGGACCTTGAACCTTGAACACCACCACATATCTTGCTCGTGCTCGTACCCTCACATCATACTTTATTTTCTGGAAGCGAAGATTATCGTAAAGAAAGGTTCACTTACCATCATTGTATACAGAAATCTGTCGGAACGACAAAAATAGGCGCCCTTTCAAAGCTATAACCATTGTCACTATAAAAAAAAAGCCTCCAATATTTTCAGGCGAAGTGATTTAAAAGAATCTGTTCGCAAGAACAGGGCATCGTACAGAACTCCAACAAAATGCCAGAGGTCCCCACTAAATAAAAATATACCACCGCCATTGTCGACGATGCCATACAAAGGGCTTCTAAATTCAAGCGAGAATTACTGGAGGGACATAGACGCCGTAAAGAAATAGATCGCAGAAGAGATTTGGTATTTACTTTCTCAAGTAAAGCGTCTAACACAACCAAAGTTTTTTAGAGCATTTTACTATTCCTGAACAAAGCGAACGCCTCGCCGAAATTTTCACTTCTCCTTCCAACGTAGCATACATACGACTAAAACCCTTAGAAACATTCAACTACACTCAAAAACAAATTACTAACCGCGCTAGGAATGCCGACATTGTTAAAAAAAATACATTCCAGGTCTTCAAATATATGCAAACGTCAAACTGTGCTACTAGCAGAGCCTCAAGCTTTAAATGAGAAATTAAAGGCAACTTTGTGATTCCTTACCTACGAATTCGATTTGAGAACCTTCACGCTCACTTCGTATCATTACCAACCTCCTTTTATCAAAACATATTATTATACGAAACACTCATTAGACTCGATTAAACTAATAGGCCTGCAGGATTGGTAAAAAATACCCGGAACCGAAAGCGGGAACGGGAGCAACATCAATCTACTTTGTAAGTTCGTAACAATCCCCGATGGCATACATTTAAACGTAGGCGCGCTTTCCTCCATTCGCTGTTTGCAGAGCCAATGCTGACCTTCCAAGTCCTGGATTGACCACAGCCGGACTGGAGGGACGGCGGCGCGTACTTTGTATAGGGCCCGTGCAAAGTGGGTGTTTCCCGTCAGCCGCCGCTGCACGATCGTGGCACTGTCTACCTACCGCTCCTTGCGTGGGAAGCGCTTTGACGTGTCTGCTGTGCGACCACGTGTTTGTAACATTGAACAACAGATTGAAACTATAAATGCTGGCATGCCCAAGGCCACAGGCCGGCCCGTGTGTTGTGCATTCAGTAAGGTACGTTTTTTTAATCATTCGCGAGGTGGGATAGGACGACAATTAGGTTTATTCTCGCCAAGGATATGCATTAACTCAGGGAGCGTGCTGAACACCCTGTGTTTATTTCTGCCACTACTCATATATTAGGATCCACCACGTTATGTGAGTGCCACGAGGCATTCTGATACCTTGTGCCTTTGTTGTTTCTTGCTGAACAGCTGAACTAAGGCGAAAAACTCCGGCACACAAAGTGACAGTAAATTTATTCGGAGGAACAATGTAGATGACAGGTTTTTCGAACTGAATACGTTGATGGTTGATGGTAGTTTAACGTCCTAAAGCTACTAAGGCTATGAGGGGCGCCTTAGTGAAGGGCTCCGGAAATTTCGACCAACTGGGTTTCTTCAACGTTCACTGACATTGCACAGTAGACAGGCCTCTAATTTCGCCTTCATCGAAATTCGACCGCCTGGGCCGTGATCGAACCCGCTTCTTTCGGGTCAGCAGCCGAGCGCCATAACCACTCAGCAACAGCGGCTGCCGTTTAGAAGTTAATACTCGGTACCAGTGAAAGAACTCAGCACCTACATCTTTCTGCACGCCAACATGTACGCAAACCGGGCTGTACCTTCTGAATAAAAAAAGATCTTTAGAGTTTACTTGCAGATAACTTTTGTTTACAGTATGCTCTCTGTTTCAGGCAATAACCTGCGCACTTCATTCCACTTAGGAATTTGCGATCGCTTCAATGCGTAGCATCTGGCGCGCTCCGTTCTTTGCAGCCGCAAATGGAAATTTAAGACCGTTTTCTGTAAGGCGAAAGCTGCTCGCGAGTCGTGCTCTTTCCTCTTTTTCTGCAGCCTCGTCATTGCCATTTTTTATTATACTTCCTAACACAACGCACTGCTACCGTCACATCTAAAGAATCTGACTGCAAAATGAAAACAAACGTGCCATGTTTCTCCAGTATAACGAATGCAGCAAGAAAGGCACGAGTCCAAGCGCGCAGCAGCCGTCGCCAGGGCAGGGTTGTCGCGCCCCTAGCGGCGGCAAAGTGCGCAACTTGCATAGACAAGCTCCGCTTGTGTTCATCGCCAGCGCACGGACCGTAAGGAAGCGCGCGTCACCACATCCTACTCGAGTCCGGTCGAGGCTTGACTTGCCTCGGTCCTTCCCCGATCGACGCATCTTTTTCTACCCCCCCTTCCCCCCTCCCCCAATCCCCCATTGAATGAAAGCACTTCCTTCACGCAAAACTCATCCCCCACCCTCTTCTTTTTTTCCCCAGTTCGACCCCATTGGAGAGTGCGGCCCCTGACAAGGATATTCGCTTAAACAATACCGGCATTTATAGCGACCGTTATACGATCTCTTGGTATTTTGTGTCTGTGCGGACATGTGTGAGCGCAGAGCGTGAGTAGTGTCTATGGATGGTCACGACGCCACTTTGTCTGCCTTGACTCTCCGCCTAACCAGTTCCAGATCACAGAACACCCTCACCCTGTCCGTTGTTGTTTATTTGCTTTTTTTGCTTATGGCACACGAGTGCTAAATCTCAACTTATTTTTTCTGCTTCCACCGTCTTCTCTTTGTATGCGGTTTGATCGCCGCAGTCGCGTGTGGCTGACGAAGGTTCTCAGTTTTTACAATTTTTGGTCTGTCTTTGTTCTTCTTCACAACTATTTCCGCTTACTCTCTGTTTGCTTGTTTGCTTTGATTATTTGTCGGACGTCTCTTCGGCCACAAATACCTTGAGAAGAGAAGAAAGAACCATGTATGACCTCGGTCTTGAAAAACCACAGGCCCTGTATGCCCTATAAATGTGTTAAATTTTGTAACTGTTAATTTTTTTACTTCTCTTTATATTTATTAATCAGCTGACAAGAACTGGTTTCTGGAAACCTATCTTCATCAGAATAGTACATGATTGTTTCAGGCCACTATGTCTTTAAATAGGGCATGGATACAGGCAGCTACAAAGCACCAGAGGGAGAACCAAGAGAACGAAAGAAAGCAAATATAAAAAAGAATCGCATTAAAATGGTTCACGCACGCGCTGTTGCGGCGCGCAATTACTAGGTGAAAATGATGTGCAGTGAGCGGAGACAGCACGAAATGTCGGCACGCACACTCGCACAGGATAACGCACACATACACACTTGCTCGTCGTATGCAGTCTGCGGTAGAGTTCATTGACCGCGGAAAGCGGTACCGTGTTTTCATAAAAAAAAAATGTGTTGGGTGCAGCCAATTTTTAGTCACTTCATTTTTATGCCGGCAAGAAAGGGAAACGCAAGGTATATGCGAAAGTATCAGACACAACTCATTTCCGCAATCACGGAAGTATTTGGCGTTTTCAAAAAGTACTCTGTTGCAAACTTACGCGAAAGCGCGAAAAGAAATATCCGTGTGCAAGTCTATAGCGACGCTCTTATCGGAGTACGTGGGACCCACTTCGATATCAAAAAGACCTTCGGCGCTGGCAGTGCATTACCACTCGTCGTCCTCCGATTCGTGGTTACGAAGCCTTTTACAAGCATGTTGGAGAATTTTCATTCGCGAAGACCAGTGAGGAAGTTCAGTATGTTGGCAGTGAAAGACAACGGCTAGAAACAGCCAAATAATTAGTCCTGAAGTTCTTACGGCAATGAGATTTGCTAACACCAAGAGGCTTAACAGCATCTTGCGATGATAATTCCGCGTCGGTGGCCCCATGGGCGTTTTTGCTTTTGTATACATTTATAGCACTCAATATTTTAGAGCTTAATTTGGCCAAAAGCTCACGTGAGTGTTTGAATCGGCAAATAATGCGAGTTAAATGGTTCTGTTGCTAACCGTGTATTATATTTCACAAATGACAGAAGAATTCACTCTTATATATTCCACGAAGAAAAAAACAGAGAGAAACTACAAATTTATAGTTTTATCCTTTCTTCCCCCTGCACAATCAGTACTACCTTGGGAATTGCATGCGTGAAGAGAAAAAAGATCATAAGTGAGCTCTTGGGCGGCTACGTTAAGCACTGTACCCAAAAGCATAAAGACACCTTTTTGGAAGCTAATAATATATATATAATATAAAACCACCAAAAACTGAAGAAACATAACAGGATTTATTTCACGACGTGTGTAGTACAGCGTTAGAAACACGCAGTTTTTATAGAGAATGCGCGAGGTACAAAGTTTACAAGTTTACAGCAAAGCACGAGTTCAGAACACTTGGGGGGGAGGGAAGAGACCAGGAAGAATTTTTTTTAACAAAGGAAGAGAGAGAATCGGTGCAGGTGTTCCGAAAAGGCCGATTTTTTTAAATAACAAAAGAACAATAAGATTAAGATAATAAAAATATAAAAAAGGGGGAGATTCTTTCCCACCACCTCAGGGCTGCCTTGGAAAGGCCCTCGAGGTGTCGCTCCTCAGCATTTTGGTCACAAGCGTGAAGGGCTACATTCCAGAGATACTGGTAGGGGGGGGGGAGGAAGGAGGGGGAGTAAAGAAGAATGCAAACGAGGCCTCTAATAAAGAAAAAAAAGGCGAAAAAAAGAAAAAAACACATCAACAGTACATAATTTGATCGGTGTTGACGCATCAAATATTTCTCGGAATAGTTTCCTCATTATATTTGTCGTAAATATTGACTGATGCCGAAGAAAAACCGGACTTTCTGTAAAATACTGTAGACAAGATTATCAATTCCATTGCGTGTACCGTGTGGTCTCTCTGCACTTGCTTTGATTCGTGGTCGGTAAACGCAAAAAGGGCTGCATATTCTACCAGGAAGCCACTTTCGACCTTTCCGACCGAACAGTTAAAATCGCTTTGGCTTTTTCTCAATTTGGACCACAGTTCATTAGATATTACACAGTACTACTAATTGCATACGCTCGCATTAGCTTAGGAAACAGGCTGGCTAAGAAAACCCAAACAACTTGAAAAGACTTCCTCTTGTTAGTTCTCGTCTGGAAGCATGGTTATTCTTTCGCCAATATTGACTTCGGTTCATTAAGTTGTGTCTTTCCTAAGGCCGGTAATAAGAATATAATTGGACTTTAGTCCGACTTCATCACCCGACTGCAGGCTCTAAGCAGTTCTTTAATCTACCTTCGGCCTTTTGAAGAAATCTTTTGCCGAAAACTAATTGATTAGCCTCGCCGTGGTACACAGAGCAAAAAAAAAAGTTAATATATACTCTATAAAGAAGCGGTTCCTTTCCCGAAACTAAAATAATTGTCTTCGTCGTGGTAATGAGTGAACAAGTGTTCTGCATAATGGAGAATCGCGTTGCTCTGGGAGCGCAGAATTTTATGTACGCGAAAGATGGGACGAGTGAAAAGTGGCACTAAGAAGCGTAAAGCAACCACTCATTCTATACGCGGTTGCACGGAGGTCTACATAAGATGGTTACAATACAGAGATAAAGTCTTAGCGCTTTCTCTTGCTTCCTCTCTTAAGTCGCCATTTTTCCGCTCATTTATTATCTCTGTGTTGTGAAACTTTCGCGTTCAAATTGCCTGTAGTGTGTTGGGTTAATCGTCCCGGTCGAAGAAGTCAGCTTCACTGTTCAAAAACCCTAAAAGACGAAAAAAGCTCATGTGTAGTACTCTTCATGCTTGCAACTCAAGCAACCACGAATAAAGGCTGTGCCGCTCAACAAGCCGGTCTCTGAAAGAAAGGCGGCAGCTAATACACAACGCACCAGGGCCACTCAATACAGGCAGAGCCACTGGAATATCTTTGTCCCCTTGCGAGTCGCATTGCAACTGAGGACCTGCAGCAACGCTAGGTTTTAGGTGCAGCAACGTGCAGCACGGCATGGCGTTTGCAACTTGAAAGAGAAATTGCGAAACACTGAAACCCACGGTCCAGTGTACGCAGCACCGCTCCGTTAAGCAGCTCGGAAACGCCAATGTTCCCGTCCGCTTATTCAAAGCCGCGTCGCGTCAGCGTTCGGACAAAACAGGGCGTAGAGATAGGAAGGCAACCAACTCTACTAATATCAGCAGCCTAGACATCCAGGAACCGAAGTTTACTTTCCCCGTTCAGGGGCATCCCGTCGTGCCATGTGGTGACACCAGACGGCGCCTAAAGCCGTCGTTTGACAATGGTCTGCCAAAGACTATACCGAACTTCTTTCCGCGTAGAACCGGCACCGTCAGGGCATCCTGCTTCCTCCTCGAGATACACTGTGTGCCGGCATTGATGCACAGGATGCGAGGCTCCCAAATTTTGCGGGAATCTCGTATTGCTAGCTTATTCGTGTGACATATTTTTTTTTTTCTGTGAACTCCAGTTCAGTCAGCAATGAATTCATAAGAAACTTTGTTCGCCCATAGTTTGGTGACAATATTCAGTATCGACAAATTATTTGTCTACGCAGTTAGAGGTCTTGAAGAAACTTCTATGTATTATTGCCTAAATGTCGATGAAAGAATAGCCCTTGATCCAAGGTCATTACGAAAACAAAATTGATGCCTTATCCACTTGCTCAGCTTGTAATAGTTGCGAGACAATGGCGGCAGCATGTGATCGACTCCATTTACTCTGACAAGTTTTCCGCTTTAATATCAGAATGCGGACAAAATCTTTAAAACAGATGCAGGTAATCGTGCTATGATGCAGGAATCTCAATTGACGAATCAGTGGTTTTTCCTCCTAAACCTTTGAAATGGTGGACAAAACTACAATTCTATGATCGATCAAACAGCACAAGAAAAGTTTCCTCTGTTGCTATTTTTCTTTTGCTCACAGTTCAAAGAATTTTCTTGCAAGGCGACTCTGTGCCATGATTCACTTCGTCAAATGTTTTTCATGATGATTCACTTCGCCTTGAACCCGGCTTCATTTTTATCCCCTCAGCCATTCATTGGTCACAATGCTGGTGAAAATTATAATGCACCCAAGTTTTTTCGACGTCGTGCGGTCGGGAAAGGTCCAAAAGCAAGCATCACATGTGCATGCAACGAAATTTCACGCCTCGTCACATGCTGTTCTATAACTCACCTGCGTGGTTGATGCTTCTCCCTAAAGTCCTCGTACAGCGTTTATTTTACAAGTCAACTGCGCGTTGTTCGCGATTCAGTGCTGACCTATAACAAACACACACTTCGAGTCTAATGGGCTTCTGAGTACGCAGTTCGTTGCATTCTCATGCCCTTATTTACCATCTATTGTTCAATACCACAAACATTTATCCGCTAAAATTTCAAGCAAACTGCCTTCTCACAACCATAGTTCAAAGCGTCTGATATCCTGTCTCGTAATAAACTTTGTTTGCTGTCGAAAAACGAAAATGAAAATTGGTTTTCGGGGAAAAGAAATGGAGCAGTATCAGTCTCACACCTTGGCCAAGACCTGAACCCCGCCGTAAAGGAAGGGATAAAGGAGAAACTGAGAGAAGAAAAGAAGTAAGAGGTGTCGTAATGGAGTACTCAGGAATAATTTCTACCGCCTGGGAAACTTTATCAAGCATTGACATCGCAAAACACGCGGGTGCCGTTGTGTTTCTCCTCCATCAAAAAACGACTGCCTAGGTCGGGTTCGAAACGGGTGCTCCAGATTTCCGGTTCAATACAGCGCCCGTCCAGTCTGCACAAGGATTGCTGTTGTTTATCGAGTCGCTAAGGCTACCCATTCACGGCTTCTCTTCTCAGCAAGGTTTTGGAAGAGCAGAATTTTTTTCAAAGCGGGCAGATGTGCTATCCTTTCTATTGGAATCCGTTCACCACGTCGACCGAAGCAATGTTTGAGGAGCGCGAAGGAAACACGACCCCTGCTCTTAGCATAGATGGGAACAGCTAGTGAACGCCCACGAACTATTGCGTAAGGCGGTTTTAGTTTCAGTGTATCGATCTGGTGATATTTCAGCGCCGAAGTTGTCACCGGCGTTAGTCAGCAGCTGACATGTTCAATGCGAGGGCGCGTCCCGGTGGTCGCTTAATGTGATTGAACCCGCCAGCGGGTGCCAATCTGCTCGGAACTCCAGTGAGCTGCAAGAAATCATACAACTTACGAACTAATAGCGGGTGCAACGAAATCCTATTGCAGGCCGAGAATGGAAGCAGCACGCGGGGCAATATGCAAAGCGCGCTGGCACAGGAAACTGACCAGGGCATATTTACGCTGCAGAAAAGGTTCGAGTGTCGAAGGGGTGGAAAGAAAAAAACTGATATGGGGGCGACATAGACAAAAAAAAAACTTGATAAGGAACATTGACGTTTCTTTTAAAAGACCTAACTGAAAAAATATAAGATGAATTTTCACTTGCATTCTATATCAATAAATTTGACGACAAGAAGATAAATGATAACCCTTCACTACGAAGCCCCTTTAGCCCATGAGTCATTTCAAGACGCTGCACCCCAATGTGTTTATTCACGAAGCCCCCACGGCGTCTAAAGAGTTACAAATAAAAAGAATTGCCGAAAAGTGTAATCTCATTGCACAGCAACCGGCCTATTTTAACGCCAGAGGGTTAGAAGGGTAAAACCATGCGAGTTGTCAAACTAATTCATGACTGATCGAGACAGTTGTGACGTCGCACGGTGTGGTGTGTAATAAAAATAAATAAAACACGCGTTAATTTCTGACTGCGAGGTCTTAGAACGACTGAAATGTGAATGTGATAAATAAAGATGCAGTGTAGATTATTTGGCCGAACAGAAATTTGGTTAATTAAGTGAAAATCGACTCCATGACTGTTAGGGTTCGAGTCATATACGCTACGCCTAGGAGGCTGAGGCACGCCCCGTCTACTTGGCTGGCCCTCTCATGCATGAATTAAACAGAGCGGTTAAAAAATTTATTTTTTCGCCGAAAATGAAAACAGAAGCTGCAAAGATCAGCAAGAAAATTTATTTCAAGTAATAAAAAAAATCACAATTGCTATTTGAGATGTCCCATGTGAGGACAACGTGGCGTAAGCCGATGTAGTTCTTTCGGTTAAGCAACCAAGAAAATGTTATACCCCCGAAATATTAAGCAATTTTTCAAGAACATACTGAAAGAGACAATTAACTGTTCAAAATTGAAAGGAGAAGCTGTGTATTGCACAATCCGCTTATGCGCTGTCGAAGGACTGGAAGCTCTCGGGGCATTGCGGCACGCTTCGATGACATCAGAGGTGCAGTATTTGTCAAAAGTTTATAGCCCAAAGAATTTGCTTCCAAGCCACGCAGCGGGACTCTCAAGCACATCTGACAGTCCTGAACTTGGGAGGATTGAGGACTTTAGCTGCCTCCGCCTTGTTGAGATTAATGTCCCTGAGTATGCAGGAGGAGCCGCGCTGCTGGGCTCAGAAGCAGACCCCTTGGGCTGTATAATTTTGACAAAGACTGTATCTTGTCTTGCTACGGTAGGCGAGACTTCGACTGCAGCTTACATAATTTTGGTCGCTCTTTCATTGGAAATAGCGCTCACCGTCGGACCTCTTCTTCAAGTATACAGAATGTAACACCTTTTTTGCGGGCACTGTGGGATGACCTTTGGATGGGCGGCCTCGTCGCTTGTAGCTCTATGGTACTCCACCCCGGAATATACGCGCCTTGTCAACGCGGCTTCGTAAGCAAATTTGGCCTAATGTTGGCAGAAGGCGCGCCACCACAGCGCCAGATATAGGCACTTGAAAATGGTCTATAGACAGTGTATAGACTTCGTATCGACACTATTACCTTCGTAGTGATCTTTCTTTTTGTCTATTCATTGTCTATAGACTGTCTATAGACAAAAGACTACTAAACGTATATGGCCATAAATCTTTATTGTCTATATACTGTCTATAGGATTTGTATTGCCTACAGACTGTCACTAAAGTTTGCCTATAGAGAGTCTATAGATTTTATAGACAGAACTCTATGAACAGTCTATAGACTGTCTACAAAGCTTTTGCAAGGGGGCATGCAGTTCTGCAGCCTTGAGCAAAAGCCCTATATTAATTACGGGTTACAAGTTAAGATGAGCGAGTAGGCGATGCCATTTACCTGAAAACACAGAAGTTAAAAATTAAGGCTGAAATGTAGCGCGAAAAGAACAAGGGCCAAAGGAAGAGGCAAGACACGGCATGACAGTTTTTGGACATGGAAAAAGCCAACATGCACCTTCTGCATTTTGAGTACGGAACGTGGTCCTACGAGCACGTCTCGATATAATGCCGGTAGAAGCAAGGAAAACTAAAAAGGGGCAAGTCAGCAAAAAAGCGAAGAGCAATCTACCCGATCAGTATGGCAGCACGCTGGTCGCCTGGTGCAGTCGACGCATCCTGTGTTTTGAGTGATGAGAGGCTTGGACAGGTTCCTAAGATAAGGCATCTACGTTCCGACGTGTAGGGGATGGATGTGCCCAGGGGATGTATTAAAATGAGTTTTCCGATGCTCACGAAGGTCACACGAGTGAGCAATGAAGCAGCTGTCACTTTACTCACTGCTTGTCCACGAAAATTATTCAGATAGGACCAGGGCACACTTTTTGCTTTGTTGTCTGCCCACATAAAATTGAAGGCAATAGTAAGGGAATACCGAAGCGTATTTCGAAAACTTAAAGGCACCCGACATGCATCGGCGTCAGTTTACAAAGAAGCTGGAGCATGGTGTTTGAAGCGAGGAGCACGACGGGCGAAAGTGAAGATACGAAGCCAATATCTGTGCAGGAAAAACAAAGGTGCTCTGTATTAGACGGGCATCACGCCCGTCTATGAAGCCCAGTTTCGCAGTGTCATGACTCCGCTGAACTCTAAGGCATGGCACCGGGAGCAATATTAATTCATTCAACACTGGCCAGCTGTTGGCAGGAGTCCTCTGCCCAACCTTATCACGCGTAAGGATACCCATCGCGCAAAGAATGGTGTGTCCATTCGACGACCTGTCACTCTGCCGCATTATGAGCTATTAGGGAGCCTGCGAGCTACGTCCATAAATGTGCATTATAAGTAAAACTCATCGCAACAAAATTTCGTGCTTAGCTGCCCGCGCCTTTTAAAGGATATACGAGGATCTTACAGTCGGGTCTGTACTGCAGCATCACCTTCAGGTGCTGCAGTGCCTAGCTTTCTGTTTGGGAGCGTCCGCTTGGGCCAGGATAGGTGAAGCGGCGACGTTGGGGTTAACGGGACTAATGGCGCAGAGCGATGTTGTGCGGTTCAAGTGGGAATACTGGACGTCAGTGGCAGTACTTTATAGGTCGCTCTTGTCGATAAAGAAAATAGAAGGAAAAATGACAGACTTAACGTTAAGAGACTGAAAGTTGGCAGAATGGGTGAGGGAACGAACGCGGGTTAGTGACATGCTGGTTAAAATCAAGAGGCAGATATAGGCTTGGACCGGGCACGTGATGTGAAGGCAAGACAACCGCTGGTCCTTAAGGGTAACGGAGTGGATTCCAAGAGAGGGCAAGCGTATAGCAAGAGGCGGAAGAAGGTTAGGTGGGTGAATGAGCTTCAGAAGTTTGCGGGCATATGGTTAGCGCAGCTGGCAGTGGACAGGGTTAATTGGACAGGCATGGGAGAGGCCTGTGCCCTTCAGTGGGCGTAGTCAGGCTGATCATGATGATGGGTGAGAAATGACCGGGTCGTTCGTCGGTGCAGCGAAAGCTGGGCGTCTAACCGGACGTGTGCGAAGAGCGGACGTGTAGCCAATCTTCTGCAGCGACGGAGCCTGAGCCGGAAAATGTCCCAGGGTCACGAGGGCGAGCCAGAACGGCCGATGGCGTGCAGAGCGGCAATGTTTGCTGCTAGGCGTCTTGGGGCATGACTAAGTGGCCGAACTGGCATCCGCTGCGTAGCTGGGTAGCTTGCTGTAGTCGTCGGCCAAATCCGCACCTCTACCAAATATTTAGCGGGGAAGATTTTATAAGTGTTTACAGGGAGAAATATATCGGGAGCCGGGATAGCTGCGAGGAGCGCTGAGCGGACAAAGAGAGAGAGAGAGATCTTTGTCGTCTTCGTCCGTCTTCGATTCGACGCATCGCGCATCTCTTCCTCGTTGTCGTCGAGCCGCTACAATATTCCTAGAAACATGCACATCATAGTTACTGAAAAAGGATAAATTTTCTTTACCTACAGTAGTTAGATTCTCTCTCTTTTCTTCTTTTTTCTTCTTTCTTTTTTTTACTGTCAGGATTTAACCTCGAGTTAAAGAGGTTTTTTTTTTTTATTCTCGTCGCTTCAGCGCCCTTGAATCTTTTCAGTAACACAATGCGGTAGCAAGCAAACACCCGCAGCGAGCATATGAAAATGTATTCAATGCGGTATGTCCCTTTCCTGCTTATAAGTACCTATTCCCTCACACACAATTCTTATGCAAAGTGACAGTTCAGCACGGCACCTTCCTTGCAATTTGGAACGTGCTTTGGTTTTTCGCTTTCGTTGCGCTGTTCATCCGCCCTTCAGCTTTACTGCGTAGCAGTGCCACGGGTCCTCAATTGACCAGATCAGGCAAAAATTTGAAAGGCCGACTACGTTGCTGGCGATGAGTCGGTGGCAATACTTGGCGCTGAATAAATAAAGAGGCCGCGTAAGCATGTTTTGCCTACGGACTAGCCGGCAAACATGTTTGCTGCGACTTCGATTATACCAATACGGGAATTTGCATGTTCCCAGAGAGCCGCCTACTGTACTCCCGGAGTCATGAATATTCAGTGACCGCAAACAAGTTCTGCGAAGCCATGGAAGTTTTGCATAAGGAACAAAATTGACTGCAATGAAAGAAGCACACAAAATCAATATGGTTACCAGGAACCTGTCATCAAACTCCGGAGGGATTGGAATAACAGGGCATACTTTCCAAATTGATTCCAGAGGCAGCGTAAAGTTGAGCGCTACTTTATCGGTACAGTCGATGAATCTGAATACAATTATCTTGCAGCTCACTTACTCACTAAAGTTCCAACGAGTTTAATATCTTAGAAATAACACACTTTGCTGGGTTGTATAACTATGACTTCGCGACCGAGCACTCAACTTAAACTCACAAAATTGACACCTTATATTAATGAAACTGGTATTAGCGTAGAAAAGGTGGAGAAGAAAAAGTGCAAAAATTGAGGAACAAATATAAATAAAACATCGTAATTTCTGCTCAATAACTTTGTTTATTTAAATTTTAATTGGGGGTCAAAAGGAAGAAATGATCATTCTTTTTTTTTTCAATGGAAATGTGTTGAGGATAAAAAGCAGGAACTATTGATAGTCGTATAACGCAATGCATTGTGGGCCGTCATGACTAGAGCGCCATGAGCTGTTTCTTCTTCTGCGGTAATAAAGAAACTGCACCCCAGCAGCGCAGCTTATCAGCCAAATATCGGCAATGCATTGGCAATGGCCAGGCCTACGAACGACCAATGTGAAACCGTGTATTCTCAAGTTTACGCCGATTACCTGTGTTGCCTGGGCAATGCCCAGTGTGCTACCTGTCCAATATACTAGAATCAAACTAACGATATCAGAGAAGGAAATAAAACGCTAGCGAACACTAACTGCGCACGGATTGGATTAAGTCATCGATCGAGACCGGTCGGTGCGCCCGTCGAGTTTTGTTTATTCTCCCTCGCTGTTGCTCGCCTTGCTTGCATCGGCGCTTGCAGTTTTGACGCGCTTACGTTCCTGATGAGGCTTGTTGAGGCGGTGTGCGCAAACCACACACACAAAAAAAAATAGTCGGAGACTTTCCGCATCGATCTTCAGAGCCGAAAATTATAAGTGCTGAAGGCATCATGGTAAAAAAAAGTCGTCATGAGAGATTTCTGGGGAAACGAAGCGGCAAGTTTCAATTATGCCTTCAAACATGTAGCCGGTTTATTAAAATATGTGTGAGCAAACTGGGTACAACATTGCGAGAAAAAGAAAAGTAGGTAAGTTTCAGACGCTATACAGAGGAGACTTCTAAACGTGAGCAAATGTTTCAACATAGGTGAGCAAAACCTTTTTGTCCTATCAAGTAGTCTCTCAGAATACCTCGAGTTGCACACTACAGAAAACAAGATGTTTCCAAATGAAAACCTATCATATTTGAGTAACCATGAAATCAATGCCTCATTGTTTTCTCTATTTGCGTTCACATTAATCAAAATGAGCTTCGATGTCAGTGCACTGTAAACGTTGTTGGAAGTGACTTCCAGACAGTGTAAGGTGATTTATTTTTATTCTCGGTGCAGGCAGTTTCGAAATCAATCGCCTCTCAAAAAGTAGCATTATCGTACTTGTTGAATGAGAGCTATACATCAAACGTACACAATACGCTGCATTATCTCCATCTCGGAAACCCTTTCGGAGCTTCCAGAGAGGTTTGCTTGAGGGTGTAAAAAGCATGCGCCCCTCTTTTTTTTGCAGTCCACCACATAAATTTAAGTTCGCAGCTTAGTTACCTCAGAGCATGGCGTCTGACGAGACGCTGCAAAATTAACACCCTCCGGGATTGCACTGAAAAAGAGACAAAATCTGTTGAGATTAATTTCGCTCTAACGACACAATGAATGCGCGCTCCATTGAAGCATGCAATTTTTTAGAATGCAGTTTGCTCCTGTCTCGAATGCTTTCGGCCTGCTATCGACTTCAGCACGAAACAAAAAAAAAACATAAGCTCCCTTTGAAAGACAGTGCTTTGAAAAGTGAAGAGAACTTAGTGCGAAACCTGCAAATATATTTACATTCGACTCCGTGTTGGGCTGCATGGCGTATCACGTATTATTGAGCAAGTGGTGGCCATGACGTTCTATATAGCCGGACTGCTGCGAGCAGAACTTCGGAGGAATTACTTTGTTTGCTACCTATAGGCGTTTTGCAATATAAACCGGAAAAATTCAAACATGGAGCTGCATTTCTTAAGCGCTTTTGAACACATCGGCTGCTTGCCAGTCTTGCAAAGGCCACTCGGTCGGCACTGTCTTCTAGAGTGGTCTCTTACTTCATCATATTGCTGAAGTAAGCAGTTAAAAATGTCAATTTGCTTCATTTATTCGTTGAAGCCAACTCGGCTCTGCGATTTCATAATTAGAGCGTACACCGAGCCAATCGTTTATGCAGTATAGAAGAGAGTCACGGAGCGCTCAAAGTCGTTGGCTGAGACATCGAAGGTGAAATGGGACGAACAACCTTATTGGAACGAAGAGAGCCCTGGCGCAGCACGTACACTATCACATGCATAACTCACTGATACACTTGATGTCCTTCTCTTTGAGGGTTTCTCTTAATTGCAGCGCTGTGAATATTGGTATGCGGCGGTCGCAACGATCACCCTGTTTTCTACACGTGTCTATTGCATGCAATGGGCAGCACTAGCCCCCTTGTTTTTCTTCGCACATTAAGAAAAAAGCCACACTGAGTAATTGCGAGAATGAAAGCAATAGTCCAAAGAGTACAGAAGGATTCACACAGTTCACTTAATGCTGAATCCTGAGAAGGGGGTGAAGGTTTCCTACTTCTCTTACACTTGTTTCTAGTAAGCTGGTGGAATAGACTGCAGTGTCCAGCGGCAGGTTTGCGACAATTATTCCCACAATGTTCACCTGATTTCCAAGCAATGAATGTATTCTGCAACTTTCACGTAACGATTGCGAAAGGCGCTGTTACACCAGACACTGGAGTGGCTAACGTTGTCATCAGAGGGCATTTCGCATTTAAAATAAGACGGAATATACATAGCTGCATATTCTGATTACAGTGACGTGTAGAAGTCGCTACAGTAAGCAATGCATTAATTGATATTTATGACTCGTGCGCATTATATTTCAATCACAAGCTGTGTTGATAGAGTGAATTCAATTTTAGCAACTTGAGTACAAACAATCTTTGCAAAGCCAGATGAGCCTAAATCTACTCATGAAGTTGCGCTCGCAGCCTACATTGTTGTGATGGTCAGAAGAACAGGCAGACGCGATTGTATATTTTATTTAGCGCACCTCTTTTACTAGGAAATTTTCCGACTGCGCGTAGGCGCACGCCTCGGCGTTTATAAACCCTCGGCCGTAAAGAGGAAAGCCAGGGCGAACATTTAAGGTCAGCATAATGGCTGCTTCGTGACTTCTATTTACCGGTATTTTTAAATTCATTTTGTGCATCTTCTCACTGAAGTCAAATGCTTCTTTACGAAGCGAAAAGCTTCGCTACGCTAGTCAACACCGCGCTTCGTGCGAGCCAGTGTATGTCGGAGCACGAGTGACGTCACGCACGGCGCTGGTGGCCGGCGCCGACTTCGTCGCCTGACCTTTCGCCGCTGCCGCGCATGACGTCACGCGCGGCGCAGGGGGCCACTGCCGCGCGCTATGCGTCATCGTTTGACGTTCGCCGCAAGCGCGTGTTTATCGCGGAGGGCGCTATATGACCGCTAGCCAGAGAATAGGCGTGCGCATTCAACATGGAAGGAGAAGAGAGTGATACTACCGATACAGAAGTGCTACCACGGGAGTTGGCTGAAAAGGAGCGAATGAAAGGCTGAAAGCTCAACGAGTGCCCGAGACAACCAAACAACAAGAACGCCTCACTAAACGACGCAGCAAAGCGTAACCATAAGCTAAACCATAAGCATCACCAAACCTTTTCGCTTCGAGATATCCAGGCTTAACCTTAGCTAAGCCCTAGCCATTTTTTGGCCGCTCTCTAACTACGCCAGATACACTAAAAAGTTCTTCCTTCCTGTTCGTACCTCCTCCCCTGTTGTCTCACTCGGGAGAAGGAGGTATCCGTGCGCCATATTCGGGCAAGAGCGGCTGTGACTCCCTCTGTGCGTCATCGGTGGCGTGACAGACGATTAGAACTGACTGACGAGTGTCCTCATTGTGGTGCTGCGACTGAACTGTGTGACGCAAAACACTTGCTGTGGACTTGCCCGCCTACAGCTTCCATGAGACGTCACTTCCTAAGGAAGGCAGGCCTACGATGGGCCGTTGAAGGCTACTATCCCAAGTTGACTCTGGATAATCGCTTTGTCGACAACTTTTGACACTTTTTAAGTGAGGCTTGTCTACAGTCCTCCTTCTAACTTTCTTCCATATCCCCTCTCTCTTTCTCTTATGCCTAATGGCAAACACCGCGAATAAAAAAATAAACATAATAAAAAGTTATAGAGAATAAGAGGTATTCGTTAAATGCATGACAACGATAATGAGTAAACGTAGGCGTTTTCGGTTTTGTATTGGGATGCTCAAGGGAGCACGAAGCGCTGAATGTTAAAGCAAACAGGTTCGGGAAACTCGCTTGAAAGGAGGTTGCATTTTACTGAGTGCTCGCGTGCCCTCTCAGATAAACGTCTTCCATGAAAGTACCCTCCACAGTTTCACCCAAGGTTGCTTCCTAATTTTCCAAAACTGCCATGAAAGCAAACTTCATTTCCATAGAACTCAGTAAATTAAATGTTTTTCGAGGAAGATACATGAACAAGGACTTAGTTCAAAAGTTGAAAACAAATATTCAAAAGAACAAAATAAACTGAGGGAATATTGGGCGTCCAGGCTACGGCAGCACCAAATATACTGAAATTACGAGTTTTAGTCGTAACCTCGTTTCCTTAGAACATAGGCAACTAGAAGTTTTTTCGAGGAAGCGGCAAGAGCCGAGACTTAGTTCAAAAGTTGAAAGCTAAGCTTCAAGACAAACTGAGGGAACAGTGGGCGTGCATGCTACGGCAGCACCAAATATATTGAAATTATGAGTTTTCAAAGTAGTTTTTATCCCCCGAATGCATTTACCATCTCCAAGTCCCGCCCCTAAATGGCACGAAGAATTTTCCACGCGCCAGTTCACACGTGTAGGAAATTTCCGAAAACCTAAACATGAAATCCGGTAGACTGTCTTTCATGCCTCACCACGTTTCGAACCTGCCTACCACAGCGCACGTGTGTAGGTCTCTAGGATGCATTCTAAGATGGCTTGAAGGCAGAAAACTAGCACCTATAGAAACAGGAAACGCGGGATAGACAGAAATGTCAGGATGCCGGCTACATAAACCTGAAAATTGGCAGTGGCTTAACTTGGCTTACCCTGGAATTCAGCGAAAAGCAAGCACGCTTGCTAAGCGTCTGAGGCTCGTCCATGGCTGCTCCGCTACACTATCGCGACAGCCGCTCTATATGTTCCCACACGACCACGTGGCTATGTCATGGTATCACATCGTCTTAAGACACCTCCATCGGATGTCGTCAGGTGGCTTCACATCACCCCATCAGATGTTATTAAGGTGAAAGGTCAACCCAAAGGTCACTAAATGCCAAAGGTCAAGGGGAAATTGTGGGTAAGAGGTCAAAGGTCAATCAAATGTCACTGGTCAAGCCAGATGTCAAGGGTTCGACACCATAACTGTACCACATATGGTATTACACGGCTATCCTTGGTTGGGCTGAATGTCGTTCAAGGTCGTTGTGCGACCTACCTGAACACTGCTTTACTTGGTATAGTGAAGCTTCTCACTTCAAACGAAAGAAGTCGGCCGCGTCGCTGAAAGTAAAAGGCAAAGTAGGAAGAGCCGGAAAGAGGTTTGTTAGGCAATATAGGGGGTTGCTGTGAATGCTAAGACGGGGCAACTTGGCGAAACCTTCCGCCGCGCCGAAGTGAAAGAAGGAATTCTGAAGCAGCGCGGGATAATAGAAAAGTGCCGAATATCTTATACAACGGAATCTCCAGCATTTTCTCGAGGCAAGACCCTACGACTACATTGGACGCTCGGGCAACACAAGAAACTCTACCTGTGAGGCGGGGGGGGGGGGGGGGAATTTTGCACGAGGTCGACATTAATCAAACTATCGCCATCCTGAGCGACCACTGGAAAGACAATATGAAAGAATTGGGTACAATGTTGTGTTTTATTGACAACTCTCAAAGTGTGCGAGCATGACAATGAAATAACAATGCTGACAATGCTGTACGCAATTCAGCATTCCAGGCGTATCACGCGTTTGACCACACGTTTTGGTTATAGAAAAATCCGCTTAATATATGTCTTCTTCTGAGTAAAAATACCCTTTGCGCAAAATAGGCAAATTATTTAGGGCCAACATTTTCATTAACTTGCAGTGAATGACGATGACGTCGCGGCCACCCAATGAGCTGAGGCTCAGCCTTGTGGAGTTCGGCATCCTAATACAAAATCAGTTGGTAAGCTATCCAATATTTTGAATCAGGTTGCTTGAGCACATTTTATATTATTTTGATGATGAACGCGTCAAACAGAGAACTCGTAGACCACATGGGGTTTTATTTTTCGATCTTTAAGAGACTATTTCTGTCTTAAAATTTTCGTGGCCTTTCATAGAAATTATTTCTAAGAAACTCCAACCTAATCTATTCCTAATAGCACTTATCAGCATGTGTTTGGAGAATGAGAAATTATTGAACTGCAAATTTCAATATTAATTTCTGCGAATATTATTATTCTGCAATAATGTCGTGAAGAGGAACAGCGGCATGCGCGTTGACGTTCCTTCATCCCCCCCCCCCCCCCCAAAGAAAAAAAGAAGCAACGGAAACGGATTTTGTTGACTACGTTAGAGTTGACTACGTCCTGTGCGCTTTGTTTCTCTCACTTGCACTCTGCGCCGGAGACCGGCCACATTTCAATAACATCTGAAACAATCAATGCAAATTTAGAGGCCTACTGGTACAAGCATCGCTTTCATGTCTTCGTTGACTAAAATTTAATAAGTGGGCCTCTTTATTGCCTACAATGTATCCCCGCTGTTCTGAGTCTTCGAGAAATTTATTTACATCGAAAGCGCTTAGCACCCATAAAAGGTGTTCTAGCAGAATTCCTATTGTGGCCCTGAGAACACTTAGGGACCCCCAAGTCATGTTTGATGTTGCACTCTATAGCCGCTGCTGTGCATTGCTCTTTATGACGCATAAGTTTTAACCATGATGTCATTAAAATACAGTACATCCCAAACACATCGAGGTTTTTCCCCGAGGTTTTCCTTAAATGCATGAACAAGGCCCGTCCTGAATGCGTGTGTCGGCGATTAACCTGGTAATTGGCCCCATTTGACCACAGCTAGCCTAATGCAAAAAAATTTAATCAGGTTTTAAAATGTCCAAGTTAATCATGAGGTGTAAAAAAACAAATAAAAACACGAGTCGAGTAGTGAAAATGAAGACGGCAGCACTCAGATAAATTTCCCGATGATTCAAAAGTTTGAACGCAACGTACGGCGACTGCTCTCAGTGCGTTAGTATTTTTTTTTGTGCGGCTTCTGCGTCATCTGCACCCATAGGCCACGTAGAGATGAGAATGGTCTTGTGATTTTGTAGTTTCTTCTTGCACGAGAATAAGGTAAAATTAATTACCAGTTTTTGTGCAATAGGTATATTCATTACTTGAAGCTTTAGTTATTGAAATAATTAGCATGGAGAAGGCAGCTTAGTACACTATCGTCCTCGTGAGGGATCTAGCGCAGTAATTTCTTTTATTCATGGGCAAGAGTCTCTACAGGAGGCTGGATGATTCACCGAGGCCATTGATCGAAGCCGAACCTAACCTAACCTAACCTAACCTTAGTTATAGGCATGTTTTTATATGTTCGGACTTCAATTTCAGAACACTGGCATCTGCGGGCCAGCACGATTACGCGCCAATAGCTTTGGCTGCTTAACGCCTACTTACAGAACAGTTTTGGAACGCAAAACTGCTGCTTTTGAGGTCCAAAAAGACGCAGTTATTGTATTTATAAAACTGGGAACCTTAGCACGTTAGAATCAAGCGCACTCAGTGGGAGAAAGTAATCGTTAAAAAGAGAAGTTTCTGTTGGCTTCTTAAAGGAAACCCCATTTTTCGAGCAACACTTAGGACGACAACAACGCTGTAAGCTCTTAACGACGCAGCAACTGTGCAAGATGCGCCCCCCCCCCCCCTTCCTCTTCATGTCGTAAACTGGTACCGCAAACAACAATTTTCCGGCTCAAGCAGGAAGACATATGGGCACTTTGAGGTCCTCATTGAATTTCTCCATGCCTCTCGACGCTTGCCAAGATCACACTAAGATCAAACTTCTACACGAGCCCCCCCTCCCTGGTCGATTGGCTGTTGCTATAGATCTAGGATTACTTGAACTTGCGTGATTAGGTAGCTTTTTGATTGATTTCGCCACTCGTATGTCTTGCTCAGCATATAACGGTGTGTGCACTATTCGGCGCTCGTTTTCACGGCAATGTTTAATATGGAACGTTCAGCCTTAACCGGCACACATAATGTACGCATAAAATGGACGGTAGGAAAATGCACGGTATTTAAAACAAACAGTCAAGTGCTCACCGTCCTGAACTTGCACAAATTGGCATCGTATTGTAGACTGAATAAACTGCAATATTCCTGGCATCGTATTGTAGACTGAATAAACTGCATTATTCAGTGCTCGCATTGAGGCATTGCTTGGACATCGACTAGCTATAACGGGTTTTTTAGAATTTCACATAGGAATTTCAAGGATTGATGCAAAGCTAATGAAGAGATATTCAAATTCAGGACAGGACTGTCAGCCTCATGATAGAGCAGTATTGACCGCTTGGTTTCCTACGCCTCCGTCCTCAGTACATGGCAAGTGCTCGCGAATACGGTTTAATCGATGATACGCATGAACATTTCTTGGCGGAATATTTGGTTACTAAGATGCGACACCGAGAAAACGGCGTATAAGGACAGAAACAGCAACCTTCTGAATGCGGAATAGGCGAAGAACTCAGCACCTTCGGGGGGTAGTTTATAGTGATGAAATAAGGGCGGCTATATTGGTTTTTATTAGAAAATGAAGTCGACCTAAATTGAAGCAGCATGCTTTCTCAACCGGAACAAATTTCGTTCAAAAAAAAAAGAAATCTGCGTTTTCACTCATGCTTAATCTATCCTCATGTAGACTACATGTGCAATGAAGATAGGCATTTCCATTATCTGTTTTAGATGTGTTAATACGAATTTAAAGTCAACAAGAGGAAGCAAGATAAAGCAAGAAAGTAAATTTCGTAACTAGCGAAGCTACCCCGGCTGGATGATTTACAACTGATTCATAAAAATGTAAAAGAGTTGACCCAAACTGACTTGAGATTGAGGTTAAACAGCTCTCCTGCTCTAGAGAGTGGTCGCCTTATAGGGTATGATCGCCCACGACTCGCTTTATCCGCTAACTTGCCCGCTTGCGTCCCGGCCGTTCATCTTTCGTGGTGTCTGATCTTCTGGGGCGTCTGGGTCAGCGCTCTGCTTAGAGGACAGAAAAGCGGAGACGCAGCAGAATGATTGGGGCGACTGCGTTCACTGAGACCTCGACACTATTAAGAAATTTAGGACACGCGGATATGTATATAAACAGCTTCCTGAATACTGAGTAGCCTTAGTGCACGAAAGATTTATGGCCACTCTTAACATTGCGCTCTATCGAAATGTGCTTCCGTTCTTTCTTGGAAGCCTGCTTTAAAATGTCACCTGAATCTTTTCTGAGACCAGACTGTTCTTAAATTGGCTTTTCATCGAGCGTAACTTTATTATAGTTTCCGCAATTTTTTACCAGTCATATGTGCACTCTTAGAAAGCGCGATAACTATTTACGAAGCTCTAAGAAGGCTCATATTTTACCTACATTTTTTTACATAAGTTGAAAGAGTTTCTTTACTAAAATCAACTGCAAGGAGAAAAGATTTGCAGATTAAAAATAACGCCAATACATTGCGAGGAGCATCGTAACGTGCATGAAATTTTTGAAGTTAAATTTATTCAGAATTGAGAAAACGATACGGTGCAAGTCCAGCGTAGAATAAAGAAACCAATGCATGATAAGTACACCCATTTTAAAATTTACTGACCAGAGAGAGTGCTACTCAACTTTTTATTGGACACTTATAGCGCATCCTTTAACGCTGCTAATTAATAATAGGTACATAGTTTGGGCCAGAACTTGTACAGCATACCTCTTGAGGTGTAAACGTCTAACAAAGGGCACACATATTCAAGACGAGAAAGTAACAGGTTAATCTTGTTTCAAATCACATTGAAAAGACGCTGCACTTTCTTCTGAGATAAAGCGGACTTCCCCGTGGTTTGCAGAAAATACAGCTGCAGTGTACCATGCAGTTGGCATATTTGGAACGCGTGCCCGGAAACAAGCAACCTGGCTTCCAAAGAAGATTTCTTCTGAATGAGACATCATTTTTCACTTTAATGCTTTGCAATGCTTACCAGGTGCCGCGTGTAACCCAAACACTATGAATCATAATGACTAATTTAATGAAATACAGTTGATCTGATCTTGTCGTTCAAGTCAAAGAATCGAGCAGTGAATGAACATGAAGCATAATGCGCCTATCTTATTTACATGATCGTTGTCGTACGCTTTGAAACAACTTTGCAATAACCATTTAAATCTAAACTTAGCGTGAAAAGCATTTAAATTGCCTGACCATTGGTGTTTCTTCTAAAAAAGAAGCTTTAACTGGAAGTTAGTAAATTTTTTAAAAGAAATCCATGTAAACGTAAAAACCGGCTATGGACCTTCGAAGTTCATGTATTAATATTTTAACACTTTACGTTCTTCAAGTCTACCGACTGCGAATGAAAACTAGAAGCAGGGACCGTACCATCGTTCTCTACTGGACTTCATCAAATCAGCTAACCTTTTTCTATTCATTTAGATCATTCATCCCACCTTCACCCATCATTGATGCCCTGGGGCAATAAATTTCGCTTTCAAAAAAAAACAGGCATCAAAAACCATAATATAATAACCTTAATCCTAAAAAAGATAGAACAAAATTAGGCTCTGAAACAAGTCTCAGCCTTGAACAAAGTGTTAAAAAAAAAGAAGACCTAGAACACCAACTGGCAATCCCGTCATCAGGATGGCGACACCAGACCTCAGCTTTCTCAAGACTTTGGTCTTAGAGTGGAAAGTTTGATGCAGTGGGCCGATTTCAGTTGGGGTGATCTGTCAGAAACAAGCCGGCTTCATGGAAACTAGTACAAGTCGTTGCTTAAGCTTAGTACAAGATTTGCAAGCCCCTCAGCTGTCACAGTAAGTGCGGACTACAGTAACAAAACAGCTCTGCGCACGCTTTGCGCTGCAATAAGCTTCTATTTCTCCAGTGCAGTATTGATTTACGCTTCACTTTCTATGACGGAGCTAAGAAGAGGGCGAGAAAAGTGGCAGCATTTTGCCAAAGAAAAACTCGTGCTTTTGCCAAACACTATTTTTATAGTTATCAAAAATCAAGAAAGAAAGCCGTGTTCAGAAACCTTTTGGCCACATTGTTTCTGTTTGAACTCGACATTGGAGCCCTCAAGACATCGCAGACGAAAAAAAAAAATCTGGAAAGCGGAGAAAAAAAACTTCTCCTGGTCTTGCACAGATTTTGAGCTTCAGGTTTGCTATAACAGCACAATTTCGTCGCTTAAAATGAAACCTTATTCTTCCGGAACTTGACTACGGTTGCGTACATATTAGCTTTCGCAGTTATGTATTCTCATCTCGCATTGGAAACGAAAATATTGGCGCTTTTAACAC
Organism: Amblyomma americanum; assembly: GCF_052857255.1. Classification (NCBI taxonomy): domain Eukaryota; kingdom Metazoa; phylum Arthropoda; class Arachnida; order Ixodida; family Ixodidae; genus Amblyomma; species Amblyomma americanum. The sequence continues at coordinate 116,636,367 of NC_135504.1, forward strand.
GGTGACTAAAATTTAAAATCTTTTGCTCAAATCTCTTTACTCTGTCCATTTCGATATGCAGAGAAACAAAGCCTTATGATACGCTATTGAAAAATGTGTACAGGTTTGAATAGGTCGACAAATAGGATTATGGCACATTTCGTTTAACATTGTAGGATGAAGCTTCTAAAGCAATTCAGCCTTTGAGAGACTCCTTAGTAGAGGGCTCCGTACAACTTCGATTACCCGTGGTTAATTACTGTGCACTTACATTACACAGTGCATACAAGTTGTGGGTTCGAACCCACCCGCAACGGTAGCACTTCGATGGAGGAAAAATGTGAAAGGTCCGTGTACTGTGCGTTGTTAGTGCTCGTTAAGAATCCCAGGTGGTCGAAATTATCCGGAGCCCTCCACTACGGCGTCCCTCATAGATTGAGCTGCTTTGGGACGTCCATCCTATAAAGCCAAACCAAATGTGCCATAATCCTACTTGCTGACTTATTCAAACCTATATACATTTTTCAGTAGGGTATGAATACGGCTAAGCTAATCATAGTCGTAATACGACCAGCGTTGTACGTGAAGCATTACAAGTAAATAATTACCTGTAGTAAAGTACATCTTCGTCTAGTTTTGCCGACAATCAGTTACATTGCGGTTACATTAATCGTGGGTATTTAAATTATTGTGCTGTAATCGAATAACGATAAAAGCTTGCATTTTTTCCTCTAAACAAAAGTGTAATCCACCATACAGTATTCAGATCCCCAACTTGCGGAGAGAACTGGCGATAGTGAAAATTTTCCTTCGCAACATAGCGTCAACGGACTGCTTCGGAGAGGCATAGCGAGTGTTCTTGTGCAGGACATGATCGGCTAAGCGCAGTCCCTTGCGGCAGTTCTCTTCCCGGGATAAGTCATGGAACTGCTCTACAGGAACACCCCGCCCTGCGAGGCCGCACTGAAAATTGCCTCCCATTACATCCAACGCGGCATGTTCCACAAAAAGCACGAAGGCATGGACATACTACCAGCAGGCCTGTAAATCAAGGGTCCAGTTGAGGTCAGCACATTAATACAGTGTTTTATAGTATAAATAAAAAAATGTGTACCTTGTTGGCTTCCGTAGCCGAAAAAATAACACCGTAGAAATGGCGAGGACAAAAAGACGTGTACAACACACAGACATGACGCTGCGTCTGTGTCTTTAACTTTTTTCGAGAACTTGCCATGTTACCTAAGCTTTGGCAGTCAGTATAGAATAGAAGGACGTGGAGGTTTTTTTCATCCAGTTGGAGCTGGAGCTGGAGCCTGCTCAGCTTTATAGGCTTTATAGGCTGAGCAGGCTCCAGCTCTTCCTGATGCTTGTCATCTACAGGATGAAGTCTTCCTGCCTAGTATCTATTAGATGAACTTCCTGTAGCCATCTTGCTATTGAAGTCCTTATTCTGGGACACTTCCACATCAGGTGGCTAACGTTCAAGAGAGCAGCGGGCATGGAACATTTAGTACATGTGCTAGGGGCTGTTTATTCGCTAGAGCCTTATCGGCACGATGAAGGTGTAGGGGCTAACTAGCCCTGGTCATTGAAAGAGAGAGTGAGAGAGAAACTTTTTTTTTGCTCTTGTCTGAGCCTTAATCGCACTTTTAAAGGGCAATATGCGTTTGACTGAAGGCACTTCTCCTCCAGCCCCAATAAATTTTGAAGGAGGGGTGAGTGCCCGGAGGAATCGGGGCACGTATAATTCTGCTCTCATTCTTGTCTTTCGTGCACTTTTTTTTTTCATTGCGTGCAACTAACTTGATTAAGTGTTATGGTGCACTTGGTGCTGCGTGGAATCTGTTTTCACTGTTAGAAAACCTCGAATACTGAGGGCTTTTTTTTCACATGCGCAGCAGGTTCGGCCACCTATTCGAGATACGCGAGCTTTTGCGATGAAATGGACTGCCAGCCTTTTTCTAGTTACGGCATGCTAAAGGCTTATGCCTTCGGGCCTAGAAGATTGCGAGCATACCCCTTTGCGAAAGCTGAGAGCTCGAAGAACACCCGCCGTATCTTCCGTTCAGTAAGTGCACTGAAAATCGTATTGAACTTTTAACGACACATCTCAGTTGCTGCTTATAATAAATGATAGTAATGTGAGAAGCTGCGAATTTCTGTTCCGTTGGTTACCTGAAAGATGCGCACCGACGGTCGAACGGTTCTAAGACGACAATAATTCATGCTGTCTTTAACGCGGTGAGAAATTGTGCATTAAAATGAACTGAGAGTTTTTGCTATATAATACCAGGAGCAACAAAATGTCGTCGTCAGCCGCAAAAGAAAACAGCTCAGATCTCAGGCAGGAGTATCTCAATTTAAATGTAATGTGCCAATAGTAAAATTAAAGTGTTAGGAAGTGACAGGATATATGGCTGCCTTTTGTTATTCAATGCGATAGCACTCGGAGGGCCATGAAGGCGAAAACTGTCCCGTGGCATCGGGGTTAGCGTCTGTGTGAAGCCTCCGCCTGCCAGGAGGTGTTTAGAAGGATTTGTCTCTCTCCGCTTTCCTCCTGCCTATTTCTCCCTCTGCATTTGTAGGGAAGAGGAAAAGACGACGGACGAGTAATGACTCAGCAAAAATGGAAATGACTGAGAAGAAATGAGTGGGTCAAGAGCAGGCTTACTTGCAAAATTTATGCGGAAAAATGAAGCTTGCGGAACTACTCGCTTTGGCATAGGTCGGGAACAGCAACCTGGGTCTCACAAATCCAACCAATAGCTGTGCTTAATAGAAACAGCCGCCCGCCAGTGCTGTGTTACTCCGCTTAAACGCTGTCCCCAGTGCGCCGTAGTGGTATGAAGACTCGATGCGATCTCTGGATGTGACACATTTTTTTTGCTGCGGGATCAGAACTGTGGGGAGCGAAAGAGAATGAACTCAAAATTAGAACACATAGTCAGAGTTAGAATAGATTGGCGAGTCAAAGAAGCATCAATCCAACTGATTCCCCATCAATTTTTTACAAGAGCCAACAGCGTTTCTCGAGCATAGAAAATCTCGCGAGACGCGTTTAGTTCTTGCATGCTGCCGCCACTTCACGTCGAAAATTACGCCGGCAATTTTAAACATTTCGAACATTTTACTGATTTCGTACGGCCGCGAGAACTGATGGCTGGCAGCGCAGGAACAATTATACGAGTAAGTATTGGAAATGCGTATAAAAAGCAGTCCTTAACATTTTCACACATTAAACTCCATTATTTATAGTTTGCACGCAATTACAAAAGATAATATTTCTTTAAAAATCTTCGCTACAGGTGACCCATAGATGAAGCTACTCATTCAGGTCCGAGACAGCTGGGAAAGTTTGCGTCATTCGCTGGTTTTGTAGCTAATGTTTCGACGCTTATTGTGTTGTGCTTCCACAAAGGTGAACAGATTAGCTGCACCGAAAACCTCCTGGTTTCTCTTGGAAGCCGAGGACGGAAACAGACCCAACAGTGCCAATGGCCTGCTACGTAACTGGCTCCTAGCGGAACGAAAATTGCATCCGCTTTCCTTTCACGAGTGGAGTGAGCAAATCAATTTGTAAGCGCCAGCACTTTGCAGCATTTTCCAGGGTTGCCCACTCTGCGGCTGCACAGGATCCTCGTGTCGTCGCGCACGCTTAGCGAGTCGCAGTCGTCTAAACACTTCCTCAATTCATTTTCCTCGGTAATGGTGGGCGTCAGCAACGGTTCTCCAAAGTTTCGGCAGCTTTTTGAAACTTACAGCGTCCAAGTTTCCTTCAGACGATTTCTCAACTACTGAAGGTCGTCGGCATCAAGAAGGTAGTTTTAGGTTCAAGATCTCTCTAATGCGTTGGAGTTAAGTGCTCTTTATGACTATTGTTTTCCGCTTCTTAATATCCTCGCTCCAAAAATTAGTGTACGCCACTATGACCGCGTTTGTAGGAGGCATTCTCACTGAATAGGGCCGCTTTACTTGACAAATTTCGTAGAGTCTGCGCTTTTCTGCGATAGAGTGCACACAAATGCGAGTTCATAAACGAGTTCAGCTAGAACTCTGCTAATTTACCCTTTGTCTTGAGTATTTTCTGGCTGCAGGACTAATAAATAACGTTTCACAGGATTTGCCAGCGCAATTTTATTACTGTGTTGTTTTGCGCTCACAGTTGTAACCTGTATAAAGCAACCATTCTACAGTAATTATGCTTTCCGCACTGTTTTAAATGGTGAAGTCGAAGTTGGGTGCAAGTTTCGTACGTGCTCTCTTCAAATGGTGGGACATTTATTTAAAAGTATGAACTTATCAATTCGCCCAAGCAAAATGCATCGCAAAACCATTTATTCCGGCACTTGTTACACTCATTCTTGGTGACCCAATTGAACCTTGTAAAGTATATGTTTCCGGATCCGAGGGCATCCATATTAAACAAAATATTTATTTGTAAACAAGTAATTGGCCATCACTGGTATTGGATAACTATTTTGCGCACACATATTACAAAGTTAGGCGATACAGAATTCGAAAACCCTACTGCTCACAACGCGAATGATGTCATGTTCTCTCGCGCCAGGCCGCACATTACACTTCAGTAATATTTTAAAGGAAGAAATGTTATTAAATCCCTGTCTCGAAGCTCTGGCGAACATTGTCCGAACCTGAGGACGAATATGAACCCGAACGTTTTCACAACATAATGTGATTACGAGTCGGGCACGTTGCCTCGTGCAAAGCTTCCTGAAGCACGCCTTGTTGAATCTTCATGCACGTAATTAAACCACGCAAGGGTGCGCGTGTCACGCTGGCGGGAAAAATGTTCTTGGCAGTGGAGAGCGCAGACATGGTGTTGCCGCTATCGAATAAGCACTGTGCTTCAGCCATCCTACTATGCAGCAAGCTCAGCATGCGTTTAGCACTTGAAAAACTTGGCAAATATTCTTTGCACTGAGTTGTGTGTAGAGTGTCTATTGCAGTGAGATTTCTATGCGCTGCTTTTCGTAGTTAATTTCCCAGAAAGATACTTAATCCATCTATGTTCTCTGGGCATTGTTGCACGCACGAAGTGCTGCTTGCCCATCTTAATGTTGCCATGCTTGAAAGGAGACTTGTTGTGCGGATTTCTGTGAAACTATATCGTATACATAGCTTTTCGGAGACTAAAATAAATGCGTAGGCGCTATATATTATTTTTTCGGTAATTTCTGTCACAAAGATTGTTCCCTTTTAATTCTTCTTTAGAACCTTGAAATCACGTTAAGAATGCTCATTTTGCTACCCACCCGCATAGTATGAAGCGATGTTCATTGGAAAAAACGGAGCGGTGATTTTGAAAGAAAAGTATTCGCGCAGCGCTTAGTCTGTAGTGTATTTCGTATTGAAGCAAATGAGCATAACGAGGCTTTAAACTTCCTTTCTTGATACTGTGTCCTGATACAAAGCGAATACTATGCACATGCAGAAATGTCATAATATATAAGAGAGGTTTCAAAGCCCGTTATAAGATTTAAAAAAAGACATAATGCTGGGGACGAATGGTTATAATCAGTGCGCCGAGGAAAATGCAGTAAAATTTTCCCACAATATGCAGATATACTAATTTGTAATAGCGAGCTGTTGCAATCAGAACCAGACGTCAGTCATGTGGCTCTTGTTTTGGACCGCATGGCCCCTCTCTGGATCCGTCATTGCTTTCATTAACCCTGTTTTATTTCAAGCTTTGATGACTTGGAGAGCGTCCAAGAAAAATTGACATGTTTTCAGTTGTTCCGGTATTCAAAGAGGGCTCCTACCATGTCTCCTAAGCTTCTACATCGGTAGACTTCTTCGCAAATTCGCTGCGGCAGCGATTTTTGGAGCTCTTATCGATGTGCATCGTGGTTAACTGGCGGCCCACCCTTGATTTTGTTGGGCACTGTGTGAACCATCAGTGAGCCCCCGGCAAAGCGAGCTTATTGGAACCACCAGCATATCGCAATAACCGTCTAGCATGTATGTTTCTTTTACTGGCTTTTTGTAAAGCCTTAGCTATCGTTCGACCTCACCGCGCCACTCAGTATTAGTGACCGCACTGACTTATTACACGACGTAACCTGCCGATCACCCACGACGCAGTGAAAGTGTTAATTTTCGTCGGATATGTCCCATTTAGTTTGGAATGTAGTACACGCAGAAATCGGAACAATACAACTTGGAGAAAATGCGACTAAATGTCAGATATGTAAATCGACGTGGTTACTAGTGCTCATTTCGTAGTCGTCATAATCGAAGCAGCCCTTTGGCAACGTAACGTTTCCAAGAACAATATGTTTAGTGTAATTTTTATCACTGATCTTCCTTTTCTGGGAATATTCGGAGCCTTGTGTGCTCCCAGCATGCATTTCTAAATAATCACGCTGCGCCTACAATCCTGGCGCGTTCGAATTCACGGCCCGCGTAAGGTGAGCTGGGGGTGCACTTTCCCATGAGGTGCCCGGTAGAGTGGTGATACGGATGCCATACGCTCAGTGCTGTCAAACTCCTTCCTAAAAGCAAGGCTAGCAGTCTCTTATTTATGTCACCAGTGCGGCTTCCGCTCTC